>NC_092336.1:574352500-575642916 GCF_046630445.1 Rutidosis leptorrhynchoides | reverse complement strand
AGGAGGTGGATTTATAGTGAAATATCCGATAAAGAAATCGAAACAGATTATCGCATTAAATCAAAGGAGATCCTGTTTTCTAAATCATCGAAGAACCAAATCTTATTACATAAGATTTTCTTTAAATCCCTTAAATTCTGAAAATCAATCCTAATCTCGACATCGGTTAAAACAATTCTATATTCACTCATTTCATTCTTTTGTGATAGCTTCACTCGTGCGCTTCACATGACCGAATCGTTTTATCCATATCTTCCAATAATGATAAAACTCTATTAATACCTCATATTCGTCATGAAAACATTCCTATTGTTATTTATGACAACCTCTACCAAATTTCGGGACGAAATTTCTTTAACGGGTGGGTACTGTAACGACCCAGATTTTTCCGATCGTTTTACACTTATAAGATTAATATTTACATAAATTAAAACTTACCAACATGATAAGCAATCTAAATTGTTGAGATTTATGATTTTGAAAAGAGTTTTACATAACGTTTAACCGTCTAGTTTGACCGATGATATCACGAACTATACAATATATGTTAATTATACGTTTGTGTATATATATGTATATATACATATTTAACATGATTTAAGGATGTTTAAATATCTCATTTTGTATTAATAACAATAAGTTATAAGTATATTTTGAAACTACTAACTTAAGCTTTCAAAACGATAACTATACGTAACGTTATTTGACATAAATACTTACGACCTATAATGTTTATACATATATCGTATATATAATGTATTTAATCACTTTTAAAGACTTAAATACATAAAACAATATAAGTATATTCACAAAAGATAGCTATATTTGAATCCTCATTCCATTTTTCACAAGATTTCTATACGTATATCTAGAGTATATGTACTCGTATCATACCTAGCTTCTATACGTATTTACTATTGGTATATACACATCAAATCACCACCAACCAGCCCTTGTTCATGCCTTATGTATAAGGTAACTACTTTTGTTATTTAGTATGACAATTTCACATGATTAAAAGATCTTTTCACAAAATTACAAATTTATACACCTTTTACACCACCATAAATACATGCATCCATTTTCAATTTTTGGAACATCATTTCTCTAGCTAAACACACACACTTACTAGCCTCATGTCTCTCTAAGAACTCCAGCAAAAATCCTCTCAAGAATCACCTTAAACACCACCATAAAAAGATCAACAAAAACACTACAAAAATACAACTTTCAATTCAAGTTTATGTCTTAAGTTGCTTCCAATCTTTCATCCAATTTCATCACTCTTTTGGTTCTAGGTTTTTACTCCTCTTTTACAGCAATCTTGTCCAAGTAACTTGAGGTAGTAACTTTGTTCATAACCTTATTCGATTCATATATATATAGCTATCTTATTGTATGGTATACAATTTTAACAACAAAAACATAGTTTGAATGATTTCAAACTTGTTTGCAAACTAAATAGATCCTTCTAACTTAACTTTTAAAATACTTCAATACCTGTAATATAACTTAAATATATGCTAATTTAACAAGGTATAACTTGGTTTTTCAAAGAATACCTTAAAAACTGTTTTTACGACGTCGCAGTGTAACCGGGGGCTGTTTTGGGTTGGATAATTAAAAACCATCTTGAACTTTGAATTGGAGGTTTATATTCTGGAAAAATGATATTTCTTATGAATATGTTAACACATAAAAATTTCATGATTTAATTCATAGTATAAGTATTTTTAGAAAAATGGTCATCAAATGATGTTTTTGTAACAAAAATGATCAACTTCATAAGTTTCACTAAAGTTTGACCTATGACCTGTGATTTCGAATACAAACTAAGGTATTTACAGTTCATAGTCTTAAAGAGGGACTCTATCCAAGGAAGGGGCAAGTTGAACCAACGAAAACGGAGTTGTAACGAAGAAACTATGACCAAAACGAGATCGGATATCTAAGACTAGTTTAGCCACGAAAATAATTGGAGAAAATTAAATAAATCACATCTTTTTAAAATAACATGATATTTTATATATGTGTACTCATAATTTAATTTTATATGGTTCAGGATCACCCGTAAACAATACGAGAAGATTAATCATAAGATCCCATGATTGTACGCAACACGTCATTTGACAACACCGGTACTTTATGTACGCAACACGTCATTTGACAACACCGGTACCGTGGGTCAAGATTAATCTCGACCAATACATATACGATGGGGGTTTTATTTATTTCATTGGGGGTTTATTAAACACCTAAAAATGAACCATTAAAATTGAATTACTAACATCGGACTGCTAACTACGGACTAAGGAATTATTAAAAGTATTATAAGTATATATATGTGACGTTTGTTTAAAAAGAAAAGGTATTGATATATTATATATGGTTAGGTTTGTGATATCAATCGGAGACCAAGTCAAAATTACATATCTTCAAGACGAAAGTGAGTATATAGTCCCACTTTTAAACTCTAAATATTTCGGGATGAGAATACATGTATTTTATGTTTTATGTTATGGACACAAGTAACTGAAAAATATATTCTACGTTGAGTTGTACCACTGGCATACTTCCCTGTAGCTTGGTAACTAATATTTACAGCGGTATTGTAAACGCGAATCCTGTTGATAGATATATCGGGCCTGACAACCCCAACCGGACTGGACGACCAGTATTCAACGGTTGCACAGTACTTCGTTTCGTGACTACACCTTGGTACAGTGTAGTAAGATTTCATAATAAAGGGAATATGCGACGTGATTAAATGTTAAGTATGGTTACCAAGTGCTCAACCACTTAGAATATTTTTATTAAAATGTTTATATATGAAATCTTGTGTTCCATTGTTATAACGCTACTAGCATCAAACCTATATATCTCACCAACTTTATGTTGACGTTTTAAAGCATGTTATTCTCAGGTATGAATTAAGTCTTCCGCTGTGCATTAGCTCGTACTAAGGATACTACTTGAGGCCATTAAAGACTTATATCATAAGGCGTTGCATTCGAGTCATTGAAGTTCATAGAGACTATTATTAAGTAAATGGCGGTTTAGGTCATTTGAATATTATGAAATGTCAGGCGAATATGTCAATTCTGGATGTAACTATAGATTGCCTTTTAAGAATAAATGCAACATTTGTAAGACGTATCATATAGAGGGCAAGTACCTCGCAATGTTATCAACTATTGTAATTCGTTTGTAATCAATATGGACAACGTCCGGATGATTAGTTTCGGATCCTTTCAGTTGGTCAGACCCGCACTTTTTCGATCATTCTATACTTATAAGATTAATATTTACATAAATTAAACCTTGCCAACATGATAAGCAATCCAAATTGTCGAGACTTATATTTCCGAAAAGAGTTTTACACAACGTTTGACCGTCTAGTTTGACCGATGATATCACGAACTATACAATATATGATAATTATACGTTTGTGTATATATATGTATATATACATATTTAACATGATTAATAAATGTTTTAATATCTCATTTTGTATTAATAACAACAAGTTATATGTGTATTTTGAAACTACTAACTTAAGTTTTCAAAACGATAACTATACGTAACGTTATTTGACATAAATACTTAAGACATATAATGTTTATACATATATTGTATAAGTAATGTATTTAATCACTTTTAAGAACTTAAATACATAAAATCATATAAGTGTATTCACAAAAGATAGCTATATTTGAATCCTCATTCCATTTTTCACAAAATTTCTATACGTATACCTAGAGTATTTGTACTCGTATCATACCAAGCTTCTATACGTATTTACTATTGGTATATACACATCAAATCACCACCTAACCAGCCCTTATTCATGCCTTATGTATAAGGTAATTACTTTTGAATCATTGCAAGACTAATTACAAAAATACAAACTAGAATTTTGTCATGTTATCCTTAAAGATCACATTTTTAGGAGTATATATGTATCATCATTTTTGATTCATTTTTACTTCAATCTCTTAACTAAAAACACACACTCTTTCTTACTCTCTAAACTCCATAACAATCCAGCAAATAACCAAGAAGATCTAGCCATAAAAACCATACTAAAACACCATAAGAAAACTCTTACAACAACACTTCAAGAAAACCTTCCAAGAACACCAACTTACTTCCAATCTTTCATCCACTTCTATCACCCTTTTGATTCTAGCTTCTTACTCCTCTTTTACAGCAAACTTATCCAAGGAACTTGAGGTAGAATCTATGTTCATAACCTTGTTCAATTCATATATATATAGCTATCTTATTTTGTGGTACAAAAGTTTAACAACAAGAACATAGTTTGAATGTTTTCAAACTTGTTTGCAAACTAAATAGATCCTTCTAACTTAACTTTTAAAATACTTCAAGACCTGTAATATAACTTATGTATATACTAATTTAACAAGGTAAAACTTGGTTTTTCAAAGTATAAGTATTTTTAGAAAAATGGTCATTAAATGATTTTGTTGTAACAAAAATGTTTAACTTCATATGTTTCACTAATGTTTCACTTATGCCGTATGATTTTGAATACAAACCAAGGTATTTACAGTTCATAGTCTTAAAGAAGAACTCGGTCCAAGAAGATGGCAATTTGAATCAACGAAAACGGATTTGTAACGAAGAAACTATGACCGAAACAAAATTGGTTATCCTAGATCATTTCAACTACGGGATCAATTGGAAAAAAATGATATAAATCACATATTTCTAAGATAACATGATATTTTATATATATGTACTTATAATTCAATTTTATATGGTTCAGGATCACCCGTAAACAGTACGAGAAGATTAATCATAAGATCCCATGTTCGTACGCAACACGTCATTTGACAACACCGGTACTTTATGTACGCAACACGTCATTTGACAACACCGGTACCATGGGTCAAGATTAATCTCGACCAATACATATACGATGGGGTTTTATTTATTTCGTTGGGGGTTTTATTTATTGCGGGTATATTAAACATCTAAAAATGAACCATTAAAAATTGAATTGCTAACCTCGGACAGCTAACTTCGGACTAAGGAAATATTCAAAGTATTAAAAGTATAACAAGTATAGATATATATAACGTTTGTTTTAAAATGAAAACATATTGATATATTATATATGGATAGGTTCGTGATATCAACCGGAAGACCGAGTCAAATTATATATATCATCAAGACAAGAGTGAGTATATAGTCCCACTTTTAAACTCTAAATATTTCGGGATGAGAATACATGTATTTTATGTTTTACGATATGGACACAAGTAACTGAAAAATATATTCTACGTTGAGTTGTACCACTGGCATACTTCCCTGTAGCTTGGTAACTACTATTTACAGCGGTATTGTAAACGCGAATCCTGTTGATAGATCTATCGGGCCTGACAACCCCAACCGGACTGGACGACCAGTATTCAACGGTTGCACAGTACTTCGTTTCGTGACTACACTTGGTACGGTATAGTAAGATTTCATAATAAAGGGAATATGCGACGTGATTAAATGTTAAGTATGGTTACCAAGTGCTCAACCACTTAGAATATTTTTATTAAAATGTTTATATATGAAATCTTGTGGTCTATATATTTATATATTGCTGCCGGCATTAAACCTATATCTCACCAACTTTATGTTGACGTTTTAAACATGTCTATTCTCAGGTGATAACTAAAAGCTTCCGCTGCAACATGTTGAATTTAAGCAAGATCATGTGTACGCATATTTGTGTCAAAAACAAAACTGCATATCCGAGGAATTGTAATGTAAAATATGCTAGAAATCGTATTGTTATCATCACATGTAAAGTTTGTAAGTCTAAGATTATCGCTAAACGATAATCATCTTTTTATTGTCTAAAGCTTGTATTAAAATAAGAGTTATGGTTTGTAATGTAAAATAAATGCAGTTGTTCTTTTAAAAATGTCGCATATAGAGGTCAATACCTCGCAATGAAATCATACGTTATCTAACTCGTTCTTATGGTTAAGGACGGGTTATGACATGTGGTATCAGAGCGGTGGTCTTAGCGAACCAGGTTTGCATTAGTGTGTCTAACTGATAAGTCGTTAGGATACATTAGTAAGTCTGGACTTTGACCGGGTCTGATTTAAAAACCATTGCTTAACATTGTTGGTTAAAATTTATATGTAAATATTATGTAGTACTAATGGGTTAGTTGTTGTGTGATAGATGTCGGGCTCAAAAATTGTTATCACAATCAACGACTCCGAATCAGAATCTTCAGATGGCGTTCCAGTCATTAACCTGTCCGATGACGAAAATGATATCCTTGGGGAAGACTC
The DNA here is from genome assembly GCF_046630445.1 of Rutidosis leptorrhynchoides. Classification (NCBI taxonomy): domain Eukaryota; kingdom Viridiplantae; phylum Streptophyta; class Magnoliopsida; order Asterales; family Asteraceae; genus Rutidosis; species Rutidosis leptorrhynchoides. The sequence goes on along the minus strand of NC_092336.1, from coordinate 575,636,593 downwards.
ACAAATTCCGGATGAACCAACTATAGAGAACCCGGAAAGTGAACCCGAGGAGGAAAGTGAACCCGAGGAGGAAAGTGAACCCGAGGAGGAAAGTGAACCCGAGGAGGAAAGTGAACCCGAGGAAGAAATACAGGAAATTACAAAAGACGAGTTCGAACTAGGAAAGAAACGAAAGGCTAATGAATTAGAAAATTCAAATCCCGAGTTTAGTGAGGATGATGTGGCACCAACTCCACTAGACACTACCACCCCTATTCCCGCTATTCCTATTCGTTCTATCCCGGCATCCAGTTCTTCAGTCCCACAGCCAAAATATAGGCAGACAGTTAGGATAAGCGTTAAGCAAATCTTTGTGTCTAAACGTCCTAGAAAATAGATCAAACGATGCGCTGCTGTGTCAAACCATGGAACCGAATAATGTTTTGTATAATATTAATAGTGTGGTTTGCTTAATGTTCGATGTAAGATAAGCATATGTAAAATATTGAAGTATGAAATGCAATAATTTTCCATGGTTAAGTATTATTTAGATTGTAGTAATTGATTCTGTACTAAGCTATTAAGTATGAACATTAACGGGTAGGTACTACCCAAGATATAATTATAAAACGCTAATAAGAAGAAAAGGCTTTTATAATAATACCTGGTTCATATTATTAACAAGCTATAAATGTACTATAAATACACACTACATCTATAATATTCCATGTGAATAATTATTTTCTTTCATTAGGAAATGGCGCGATTGAACCGAATGACGGAACAAGAAATCCAGGAACTCATCAATCAGCGAGTGAACGACAGAATGTTATGGGTCGAGGCTGCAAGAGCTGCTGCAGTTAACCCAAATCCTCGTGTAGGATGCACCTACAAGACGTTTCAAGCTTGCAAGCCCTCATCATTCAGTGGAACAGAAGGACCGATCGGTTTAACCCGATGGATAGAAAAGATGGAGACGGTGTTCAAAATCAGTGGTTGTGATGAAAAAGACATGACCAAGTTTGCATCGTGCACTTTACAAGATAGTGCACTCACATGGTGGAAGAATTATGTGAAGGCGGTAGGAGGAGATGTAGCTTATGATACTCCATGGGAAGAATTCAAAGCGATGATAATCACCGAATATTGTCCAAGGAACGAGGTTAGGAAGTTAGAAGATGAATTACGAAGCCTGAAGGTTGTTGGTACTGAAATCACCAACTACAATCAGCGATTCATGGAATTAGTTTTGCTATGTCCTGAATTGGTTCCAACCGAAGAACGGAAGATTGAAATGTACAAAGATGGTTTGCCCAAAAAGGTCAAGGCAAATGTTACAGCATTGAAACCTAAGACAATTCATGAAGCTATAACCATGGCAAACGAGCTAATGGATCAGGTCATCTTGGATAAGAAAGTATCCAATACTGATGTGAAGGTATCAGGTAACAAAAGAAAGTGGAATGGAAATTATGATCGAGGTAACCAACAACAATCTTTTAAGAAACAAGAAATCACGCAAGGTGCGGGTAGTGGTTTAAGCTTTGGTTATAAAGGACAAAATCCTTTATGCAACCGATGCCACAAACATCACTCTGGTTACTGTAATGTGGTATGCAACAAATGTAATCAAAAGGGTCATCTTGCTGAAGATTGTAGGGCTCTCGTTACAAATACAAATGGTACCAAGACTCCTGCCACTAATGCAAATAGAACTGCTTTGGCTACTGTTACTTGTTATGGATGTGGGAAACAGGGTCATTATAAGAGCCAGTGCCCGAATCCAGAGAAGAATATCGGACCTGCACGAGGGAGAGCATTTGTTATTAATGCTAGAGAGGCGTGTGAAGACCCGGAGCTTGTTACGGGTACGTTTACCATTAATAACTTATCAGCATCTATTTTATTTGATACTGGCGCCGATAGAAGCTACGTGTGTATAAATTTTTACACTAAATTGAATTGTTCATCATTACCTTTAGATGCTAAGTACTTGATTGAGTTAGCTAATGGTAAACTAATTGAAGCCGATAAAATTTGTCGTGATTGTGAAATAAATTTAGCCGGAGAAACGTTTAAAATCGACTTAATACCCGTAGAATTGGGAGGTTTTGATGTAATAGTCGGCATGGACTGGATGTCCAAAATAGGAGCGGAAGTTGTTTGTGCTAAGAAGGCAATTCGTATTCCTGGTAAGGATAAAATACCGGTGATGATTTATGGAGAGAAGGGTAATTCAAAGCTAAAACTCATTAGCTGTTTGAAAGCCAAGAAGTGTTTAGAAAAGGGATGTTACGCTATTTTAGCACATGTTAATAAAATCGAAAAGAAAGAAAAGTGCATCAACGACGTGCCTGTGGCAAGAGATTTTCCTGAAGTTTTTCCGGAAGAATTTCCGGGATTACCTCCATTTAGATCGGTAGAATTTCAAATAGATTTAGTACCAGGAGCTGCACCAGTGGCTCGTGCTCCATATAGACTTGCACCGTCCGAGTTAAAAGAACTTCAAAGTCAGTTAAAAGAATTACTGGACCGTGGATTCATACGACCGAGTACTTCACCGTGGGGAGCTCCAATTTTGTTTGTTAAGAAGAAAGATGGATCTTTCAGGATGTGTATAGATTATCGTGAATTAAATAAGTTAACTATCAAGAATCGGTATCCACTACCGAGAATTGATGACTTATTTGATCAATTGCAAGGATCATGTGTGTATTCGAAAATCGACTTAAGATCGGGCTATCATCAACTACGCGTCAAAGAAGAGGACATTCCGAAAACTGCTTTTCGGACACGTTATGGTCATTACGAATTTTTGGTCATGCCGTTTGGATTGACAAATGCGCCAGCTGTATTCATGGACCTCATGAATCGAGTTTGTAGTCCGTATTTAGATAAGTTTGTTATCGTTTTCATTGATGATATTCTTATCTATTCCAAGAGTGAGCAAGAGCATGAAGAGCATTTAAGGTTGATATTGGAGTTGTTGAGAAAAGAACAGCTATATGCTAAATTTTCTAAGTGTGCTTTCTGGTTGAAAGAAGTGCAATTTCTTGGCCACGTTGTTAGTAGCAAAGGAATTCAGGTTGATCCAGCAAAAATTGAATCCATTGAAAAATGGGAGACTCCTAATACACCAACACAGATACGCCAATTTTTGGGTTTAGCCGGTTATTATAGAAGGTTTATTCAAGATTTTTCCCGAATAGCTAAGCCGTTGACAGCGTTAACGTAAAAAGGGAAGAAATATGAATGGACTTCTGAGCAGGAGAGTGCATTTCAATTACTGAAAAAGAAGTTGACTACGGCGCCTATTTTATCGTTACCAGAAGGGAACGATGATTTTGAAATATATTGTGACGCTTCGCGACAAGGTTTTGGTTGCGTTCTTATGCAATGGAAGAAAGTTATTGTATACGCATCCCGACAATTAAAGATTCACGAGCGGAATTATACGACGCATGATCTAGAACTGGGAGCAGTCGTGTTTGCATTAAAGATATGGAGACACTACTTGTATGGGGTTAAATGCACTGTGTTTACTGATCATAAAAGCCTTCAACATATTTTCGATCAAAAACAGCTGAACATGAGGCAACGTAGGTGGGTCGAGTTAATAAACGACTATGATTGTGAAATTCGTTATCATCCCGGGAAAGCGAACGTGGTGGCCGACGCTCTAAGCAGAAAGGAACGAGAACCAATTCGAGTACGAGCGATGAACATAAAAATTCGCATGAATCTCAACTCACAAATCAAAGAAGTTCAACGAGAAGCACTTACTAAAGAAAATATAGGAAATGAAATAATGAAGAAGTATGAGAAGCAACTCGTTATACGGGAAGACGGAATTAGATATTTTGCAAATCGTATTTGGGTACCGAAGTTGGGTGGATTAAGGAAGTTGATATTGAACGAGGCACATAAGACAAGATACTCGATACATCCTGGAGTTGGAAAGATGTATCAAGATCTTAAGACGCATTATTGGTGGCCTAATTTGAAGACAGACGTTGCAACATATGTTGGGGAATGTTTAACTTGTTCCAAAGTCAAAGCAGAACATCAGAAGCCGTCAGGATTACTTCAACAACCAGAAATCCCAGAATGGAAATGGGATGGTATTACCATGGATTTCATCACAAAGTTACCAAAGACTGCCTGGGGATACGACACCATTTAGGTGATTGTTGATCGTCTCACCAAGTCTGCACATTTCTTGCCTATAAAGGAAACAGATAGAATGGAGAAACTATTACGATTGTATATAAAGGAAGTTGTTTCAAGGCATGGAATACCTATTTCCATTATATCCGATCGTGATAGTAGATTTACCTCAAAGTTTTGGCAATCACTACAGGAGGCACTAGGAACTCGTTTGGATATGAGTACCGCATATCATCCACAAACCGATGGACAGAGTGAAAGAACGATTCAGACTCTCGAAGACATGCTCAGGGCATGTGTGATCGATTTTGGAAACGGATGGGATAAATATCTACCGTTAGCAGAATTCTCGTATAATAATAGTTATCATGCGAGCATTGGAGCTGCGCCATTCGAAGCATTGTATGGAAGGAAGTGTAGATCTCCTATCTGTTGGAATGAAGTAGGAGATCGACAATTAACTGGTCCCGAGATCATACATGAAACGACTGAGAAGATAGTGCAAATCAAGGAGAGATTAAAAACAGCCCGTAGTCGCCAAAAGAGCTACGCCGATGTCCGAAGGAAACCATTAGAGTTTTAGGTCGGGGACATGGTTATGCTAAAGGTGTCACCTTGGAAAGGTGTAATACGTTTCGGCAAAAGGGGTAAACTGAACCCAAGGTACGTAGGCCCGTTCAAGATCATCGAACGCATTGGACCGGTAGCTTATCGACTCGAGTTACCGCAACAACTCGCTGGAGTACATAATACCTTTCACGTCTCAAACCTTAAGAAGTGTCTTGCAAAGGAAGACCTCACCATTCCTCTTGAAGAAATTCATGTCGACGAGAAACTACAATTCGTCGAAGAACCAATTGAAATCATGGACCGTGAAGTTAAACAGCTCAAACAGAGCAATATACCGATTGTTAAGGTTCGTTGGAATGCTAGAAGAGGTCCCGAGTTTACTTGGGAACGAGAGGATCAGATGAAACGAAAGTATCCGCATTTGTTTCTCGATGACGCAAAATAGGTACAATTTTAAAATTTCGGGACGAAATTTATTTAACGGGGAGGTAATGTAACGACCCGCACTTTTTCGATCATTCTATACTTATAAGATTAATATTTACATAAATTAAACCTTGCCAACATGATAAGCAATCCAAATTGTCGAGACTTATATTTCCGAAAAGAGTTTTACACAACGTTTGACCGTCTAGTTTGACCGATGATATCACGAACTATACAATATATGATAATTATACGTTTGTGTATATATATGTATATATACATATTTAACATGATTAATAAATGTTTTAATATCTCATTTTGTATTAATAACAACAAGTTATATGTGTATTTTGAAACTACTAACTTAAGTTTTCAAAACGATAACTATACGTAACGTTATTTGACATAAATACTTAAGACATATAATGTTTATACATATATTGTATAAGTAATGTATTTAATCACTTTTAAGAACTTAAATACATAAAATCATATAAGTGTATTCACAAAAGATAGCTATATTTGAATCCTCATTCCATTTTTCACAAAATTTCTATACGTATACCTAGAGTATTTGTACTCGTATCATACCAAGCTTCTATACGTATTTACTATTGGTATATACACATCAAATCACCACCTAACCAGCCCTTATTCATGCCTTATGTATAAGGTAATTACTTTTGAATCATTGCAAGACTAATTACAAAAATACAAACTAGAATTTTGTCATGTTATCCTTAAAGATCACATTTTTAGGAGTATATATGTATCATCATTTTTGATTCATTTTTACTTCAATCTCTTAACTAAAAACACACACTCTTTCTTACTCTCTAAACTCCATAACAATCCAGCAAATAACCAAGAAGATCTAGCCATAAAAACCATACTAAAACACCATAAGAAAACTCTTACAACAACACTTCAAGAAAACCTTCCAAGAACACCAACTTACTTCCAATCTTTCATCCACTTCTATCACCCTTTTGATTCTAGCTTCTTACTCCTCTTTTACAGCAAACTTATCCAAGGAACTTGAGGTAGAATCTATGTTCATAACCTTGTTCAATTCATATATATATAGCTATCTTATTTTGTGGTACAAAAGTTTAACAACAAGAACATAGTTTGAATGTTTTCAAACTTGTTTGCAAACTAAATAGATCCTTCTAACTTAACTTTTAAAATACTTCAAGACCTGTAATATAACTTATGTATATACTAATTTAACAAGGTAAAACTTGGTTTTTCAAAGTATAAGTATTTTTAGAAAAATGGTCATTAAATGATTTTGTTGTAACAAAAATGTTTAACTTCATATGTTTCACTAATGTTTCACTTATGCCGTATGATTTTGAATACAAACCAAGGTATTTACAGTTCATAGTCTTAAAGAAGAACTCGGTCCAAGAAGATGGCAATTTGAATCAACGAAAACGGATTTGTAACGAAGAAACTATGACCGAAACAAAATTGGTTATCCTAGATCATTTCAACTACGGGATCAATTGGAAAAAAATGATATAAATCACATATTTCTAAGATAACATGATATTTTATATATATGTACTTATAATTCAATTTTATATGGTTCAGGATCACCCGTAAACAGTACGAGAAGATTAATCATAAGATCCCATGTTCGTACGCAACACGTCATTTGACAACACCGGTACTTTATGTACGCAACACGTCATTTGACAACACCGGTACCATGGGTCAAGATTAATCTCGACCAATACATATACGATGGGGTTTTATTTATTTCGTTGGGGGTTTTATTTATTGCGGGTATATTAAACATCTAAAAATGAACCATTAAAAATTGAATTGCTAACCTCGGACAGCTAACTTCGGACTAAGGAAATATTCAAAGTATTAAAAGTATAACAAGTATAGATATATATAACGTTTGTTTTAAAATGAAAACATATTGATATATTATATATGGATAGGTTCGTGATATCAACCGGAAGACCGAGTCAAATTATATATATCATCAAGACAAGAGTGAGTATATAGTCCCACTTTTAAACTCTAAATATTTCGGGATGAGAATACATGTATTTTATGTTTTACGATATGGACACAAGTAACTGAAAAATATATTCTACGTTGAGTTGTACCACTGGCATACTTCCCTGTAGCTTGGTAACTACTATTTACAGCGGTATTGTAAACGCGAATCCTGTTGATAGATCTATCGGGCCTGACAACCCCAACCGGACTGGACGACCAGTATTCAACGGTTGCACAGTACTTCGTTTCGTGACTACACTTGGTACGGTATAGTAAGATTTCATAATAAAGGGAATATGCGACGTGATTAAATGTTAAGTATGGTTACCAAGTGCTCAACCACTTAGAATATTTTTATTAAAATGTTTATATATGAAATCTTGTGGTCTATATATTTATATATTGCTGCCGGCATTAAACCTATATCTCACCAACTTTATGTTGACGTTTTAAACATGTCTATTCTCAGGTGATAACTAAAAGCTTCCGCTGCAACATGTTGAATTTAAGCAAGATCATGTGTACGCATATTTGTGTCAAAAACAAAACTGCATATCCGAGGAATTGTAATGTAAAATATGCTAGAAATCGTATTGTTATCATCACATGTAAAGTTTGTAAGTCTAAGATTATCGCTAAACGATAATCATCTTTTTATTGTCTAAAGCTTGTATTAAAATAAGAGTTATGGTTTGTAATGTAAAATAAATGCAGTTGTTCTTTTAAAAATGTCGCATATAGAGGTCAATACCTCGCAATGAAATCATACGTTATCTAACTCGTTCTTATGGTTAAGGACGGGTTATGACAGAGGCGGGCTCGTATGAACTTATATCTTCTTGGATTCTTTCCGGTAATCCTTTCACAAACGCGTCGATCTTCTCTTCCTCATCTTCGAATGCTCCCGGACACAATAGGCACAATTCTGTGAATCGTCTTTCGTACGTGGTAATATCAAATCCTTGGGTTCGTAACCCTCTAAGTTCTGTCTTGAGCTTATTGACCTCGGTTCTGGGACGGTACTGCTCGTTCATCAAGTGCTTGAATGCTGACCATGGTAGTGCGTACGCATCATCTTGTCCCACTTGCTCTAGATAGGTATTCCACCATGTTAACGCAGAACCTGTGAAGGTATGCGTAGCGTACTTCACTTTGTCCTCTTCAGTACACTTACTTATGGCAAACACCGATTCAACCTTCTCGGTCCACCGTTTCAATCTGATCGGTCCTTCGGTTCCATCAAATTCCAAAGGTTTGCAGGCAGTGAATTCTTTGTAGGTGCATCCTACACGATTTCCTGTACTGCTAGATCCAAGGTTATTGTTGGTATGTAGCGCAGCCTGTACTGCGGCTATGTTTGAAGCTAGAAAAGTACAGAATTCCTCTTCATTCATATTCACGGTGTGTCGAGTAGTCGGTGCCATTTCCTTCAAAATAGTTAAATGGAACAAGTTAATCATACAGAATATTAAGAGTAGTTAATAGTATTTCGTAGCATAATATGAACTCATTTATAAAAGCTTTTTCTTCATATTAGCGTTTTATAAGTTTAAATTCGGGTAGTACCTACCCGTTAAGTTCATACTTAGTAGCTAATATACAATTCAACTACTACAATTCTATATGAAAAACTGATTATAATAATATTTCGCGTTCAAACTTTTATACAATATTTTACAAACTTACAATACCGCTTATTTTACATAAAGCATGAAATATAGCACACAATAACTTTGATACAAGATAGTTGTGAAGACAATTCTAGCTAGTACACAAGTCGTTCAGCAAAGGCAATAAAGACACGTAATTCATACGTCCAGAAACAAGTCATGCATTCTGGTTTTACTAGGACTACTTCCCATCCTTGGTCTTGTGCAACATAACCGTTATGGCCATTGATAAGACAGCGTGTTGTAATGTCATCAAAGGGACGAGGGTTACGTAATGTCCAACAGTCCAGTAATAATCTAAAAACCTCATTTCTTACCCCAATTACCGACTCCGTCACTTGTGGAAACGTTTTGTTTAATAGTTGTAGCCCGATGTTCTTGTTCTCACTTTGGTGAGAAGCGAACATTACTAATCCGTAAGCATAACATGCTTCTTTATGTTGCATGTTAGCCGCTTTTTCTAAATCACGAAGTCCAATATTCGGATATATTGAGTCAAAATAATTTCTTAACCCGTTGCGTAAAATAGCATTTGGGTTCCCCGCAATATATGCGTCAAAGTAAACACATCGTAACTTATGGGTTTCCCAATGTGATATCCCCCATCTTTCAAACGAAAGTCTCTTATAAACCAAGACATTCTTGGAACGTTCTTCGAATGTCTTACAAACTGATCTCGCCTTAAATAGTTGTGCCGAAGAATTCTGGCCGACTTTAGACAAGATTTCATCAATCATGTCTCCGGGTAGGTCTCTTAAAATATTGGGTTGTCTATCCATTTTTGTGTTTTTAAACTGTAAAATAGACAAGAGTTAGATTCATAAAAAAAATACTTATTAATACAAGCAATTTTTACATATATCATAAAGCATAAGAACACTATATTACATATATTACACCACACGAATACAACTATCTTATTCCGACTCGCTCGTTTCTTCTTCTTCGGTTTTGGTTCGTTTTGCCAAGTTTCTAGGGATATATGATGTTCCCCTAATACGAGCCGTCGTTGTCCACATTGGTTTAGAAAAACCTGGTGGTTTAGAGGTTCCCGGGTCATTGTTACAACTTAAGGACTTCGGGGGTTGACGATACATATAAAGTTCATCGGGGTTGGAATTAGATTTCTCTATTTTTATGCCCTTTCCCTTATTATTTTCTTTTGCCTTTTTAAATTCAGTTGGGGGAATTTCTATAACATCATCGGAATTCTCGTCGGAATCCGATTCATCGGAGAATTGGTAATCCTCCCAATATTTTGCTTCCTTGGCGGAAACACCATTGACCATAATTAACTTTGGTCGGTTGGTTGAGGATTTTCTTTTACTTAACTGTTTTATTATTTTCCCCACCGGTTCTATTTCTTCATCCGGTTCCGATTCTTCTTCCGGTTCCGATTCTTCTTCCGGTTCTGACTCTTCTTCCGGTTCCTCTTCGGGAACTTGTGAATCAGTCCACAAATCATTCCAATTTACATTTGACTCTTCATTATTATTAGGTGAGTCAATGGGACTTGTTCTAGAGGTAGACATCTATCACATAATATCAAACACATTAAGAGATTAATATATCACATAATATTCATATGTTAAAAATATATAGTTTCCAACAAAAATGTTAAGCAATCATTTTTAAAGAAAACACGGTCGAAGTCCAGACTCACTAATGCATCCTAACAAACTCGATAAGACACACTAATGCAAATTTTCTGGTTCTCTAAGACCAACGCTCGGATACCAACTGAAATATCCAAAATAGTTAACATCTATATGATTAAATGTTTCCAACATGTTAAGCAATCAAACTTGTTAAGACTTGATTAATTGAAATATGTTTCATATAGACAATTGACCACCCAAGTTGATCGGTGATTCACGAACGTTAAAACTTGTAAAAACTATATGATGACATATATATGGATATATATATATATATAGTTAACATGATACTATGATAAGAAAACATATCATAAAGTATATTAACAATGAACTACATATGTAAAAACAAGACTACTAACTTAATGATTTTTAAACGAGACATATATGTAACGATTATCGTTGTAAAGACATTTAATGTATATATATCATATTAAGAGATATTCATACATGATAATATCATGATAATATAATAATTTAAAATCTCATTTGATATTATAAACATTGGGTTAACAACATTTAACAAGATCGTTAACCTAAAGGTTTCAAAACAACACTTACATGTAACGACTAACGATGACTTAACGACTCAGTTAAAATGTATATACATGTAGTGTTTTAATATGTATTTATACACTTTTGAAAGACTTCAATACACTTATCAAAATACTTCTACTTAACAAAAATGCTTACAATTACATCCTCGTTCAGTTTCATCAACAATTCTACTCGTATGCACCCGTATTCGTACTCGTACAATACACAGCTTTTAGATGTATGTACTATTGGTATATACACTCCAATGATCAGCTCTTAGCAGCCCATGTGAGTCACCTAACACATGTGGGAACCATCATTTGGCAACTAGCATGAAATATCTCATAAAATTACAAAAATATGAGTAATCATTCATGACTTATTTACATGAAAACAAAATTACATATCCTTTATATCTAATCCATACACCAACGACCAAAAACACCTACAAACACTTTCATTCTTCAATTTTATTCATCTAATTGATCTCTCTCAAGTTCTATCTTCAAGTTCTAAGTGTTCTTCATAAATTCTAAAAGTTCTAGTTTCATAAAATCAAGAATACTTTCAAGTTTGCTAGCTCACTTCCAATCTTGTAAGGTGATCATCCAACCTCAAGAAATCTTTGTTTCTTACAGTAGGTTATCATTCTAATACAAGGTAATAATCATATTCAAACTTTGGTTCAATTTCTATAACTATAACAATCTTATTTCAAGTGATGATCTTACTTGAACTTGTTTTCGTGTCATGATTCTGCTTCAAGAACTTCGAGCCATCCAAGGATCCATTGAAGCTAGATCCATTTTTCTCTTTTCCAGTAGGTTTATCCAAGGAAATTAAGGTAGTAATGATGTTCATAACATCATTCGATTCATACATATAAAGCTATCTTATTCGAAGGTTTAAACTTGTAATCACTAGAACATAGTTTAGTTAATTCTAAACTTGTTCGCAAACAAAAGTTAATCCTTCTAACTTGACTTTTAAAATCAACTAAACACATGTTCTATATCTATATGATATGCTAACTTAATGATTTAAAACCTGAAAACACGAAAAACACCGTAAAACCGGATTTACGCCGTCGTAGTAACACCGCGGGCTGTTTTGGGTTAGTTAATTAAAAACTATGATAAACTTTAATTTAAAAGTTGTTATTCTGAGAAAATGATTTTTATTATGAACATGAAACTATATCCAAAAATTATGGTTAAACTCAAAGTGGAAGTATGTTTTCTAAAATGGTCATCTAGACGTCGTTCTTTCGACTGAAATGACTACCTTTACAAAAACGACTTGTAACTTATTTTTCTGACTATAAACCTATACTTTTTCTGTTTAGATTCATAAAATAGAGTTCAATATGAAACCATAGCAATTTGATTCACTCAAAACGGATTTAAAATGAAGAAGTTATGGGTAAAACAAGATTGGATAATTTTTCTCATTTTAGCTACGTGAAAATTGGTAACAAATCTATTCCAACCATAACTTAATCAACTTGTATTGTATATTATGTAATCTTGAGATACCATAGACACGTATACAATGTTTCGACCTATCATGTCGACACATCTATATATATTTCGAAACAACCATAGACACTCTATATGTGAATGTTGGAGTTAGCTATACAGGGTTGAGGTTGATTCCAAAATATATATAGTTTGAGTTGTGATCAATACTGAGATACGTATACACTGGGTCGTGGATTGATTCAAGATAATATTTATCGATTTATTTCTGTACATCTAACTGTGGACAACTAGTTATAGGTTACTAACGAGGACAGCTGACTTAATAAACTTAAAACATCAAAATATATTAAAAGTGTTGTAAATATATTTTGAACATACTTTAATATATATGTATATATTGTTATAGGTTCGTGAATCAACAATGGCCAAGTCCTACTTCCCGACGAAGTAAAAATCTGTGAAAGTGAGTTATAGTCCCACTTTTAAAATCTAATATTTTTGGGATGAGAATACATGCAGGTTTTATAAATGATTTACAAAATAGACACAAGTATGTGAAACTACATTCTATGGTTGAATTATCAAAATCGAATATGCCCCTTTTTATTAAGTCTGGTAATCTAAGAATTAGGGAACAGACACCCTAATTGACGCGAATCCTAAAGATAGATCTATTGGGCCTAACAAACCCCATCCAAAGTACCGGATGCTTTAGTACTTCGAAATTTATATCATATCCGAAGGGTGTCCCGGAATGATGGGGATATTCTTATATATGCATCTTGTTATTGTCGGTTACCAGGTGTTCACCATATGAATGATTTTTATCTCTATGTATGGGATGTGTATTGAAATATGAAATCTTGTGGTCTATTGTTACGATTTGATATATTTAGGTTAAACCTATAACTCACCAACATTTTTGTTAACGTTTAAAGCATGTTTATTCTCAGGTGAATATTAAGAGCTTCCGCTGTTGCATACTAAAATAAGGACAAGATTTGGAGTCCATGTTTGTATGATATTGTGTAAAAACTGCATTCAAGAAACTGATTTCGATGTAACATATTTGTATTGTAAACCATTATGTAATGGTCGTGTGTAAACATGATATTTTAGATTATCATTATTTGATAATCTACGTAAAGCTTTTTAAACCTTTATTTATGAAATAAAGGTTATGGTTTGTTTTAAAAATGAATGCAGTCTTTAAAAAACGTCTCATATAGAGGTCAAAACCTCGCAACGAAATCAATTAATATGGAACGTTTTTAATCAATAAGAACGGGACATTTCAAAAACATCCTTAGATCATGTTAAATATGTATATATACATATATATACACAAACGTATAATTATCATATATTATATAGTTCGTGATATCATCGGTCAAACTAGACGGTCAAACGTCGTGTAAAACTCTTTTCAAAAACATAAATCTCAACAATTTGGATTGCTTATCATGTTGGTAAGGTTTAATTTATGTAAATATTAATCTTATAAGTATAGATCGATCGAAAAAGTCCGGGTCATTACATCATCCAACCTCAAGAAATCTTTGTTTCTCACAGTAGGTTATCACTCTAATACAAGGTAATAATCATATTCAAACTTTGGTTCAATTTCTATAACTATAACAATCTTATTTCAAGTGATGATCTTACTTGAACTTGTTTTCGTGTCATGATTCTGCTTCAAGAACTTCGAGCCATCCAAGGATCCGTTGAAGCTAGATCCATTTTTCTCTTTTCCAGTAGGTTTATCCAAGGAACTTAAGGTAGTAATGATGTTCATAACATCATTCGATTCATACATATAAAGCTATCTTATTTGAAGGTTTAAACTTGTAATCACTAGAACATAGTTTAGTTAATTCTAAACTTGTTCGCAAACAAAAGTTAATCCTTCTAACTTGACTTTTAAAATCAACTAAACACATGTTCTATATCTATATGATATGCTAACTTAATGATTTAAAACCTGGAAACACGAAAAACACCGTAAAACCGGATTTACGCCGTCGTAGTAACACCGCGGGCTGTTTTGGGTTAGTTAATTAAAAACTATGATAAACTTTGATTTAAAAGTTGTTATTCTGAGAAAATGATTTTTATTATGAACATGAAACTATATCCAAAAATTATGGTTAAACTCAAAGTGGAAGTATGTTTTCTAAAATGGTCATCTAGACGTCGTTCTTTCGACTGAAATGACTACCTTTACAAAAACGACTTGTAACTTATTTTTCCGACTATAAACCTATACTTTTTCTATTTAGATTCATAAAATAGAGTTCAATATGAAACCATAGCAATTTTATTCACTCAAAACGGATTTAAAATGAAGAAGTTATGGGTAAAACAAGATTGGATAATTTTTCTCATTTTAGCTACGTGAAAGTTGGTAACAAATCTATTCCAACCATAACTTAATCAACTTGTATTGTATATTATGTAATCTTGAGATACCATAGACACGTATAAAATGTTTCGACCTATCATGTCGACACATCTATATATATTTCGGAACAACCATAGACACTCTATATGTGAATGTTGGAGTTAGCTATATAGGGTTGAGGTTGATTCCAAAATATATATAGTTTGAGTTGTGATCAATACTGAGATATGTATACACTGGGTCGTGGATTGATTCAAGATAATATTTATCGATTTATTTCTGTACATCTAACTGTGGACAACTAGTTGTAGGTTACTAACGAGGACAGCTGACTTAATAAACTTAAAACATCAAAATATATTAAAAGTGTTGTAAATATATTTTGAACATACTTTGATATATATGTATATATTGTTATAGGTTCGTGAATCAACCAGTGGCCAAGTCTTACTTCCCGACGAAGTAAAAATTTGTGAAAGTGAGTTATAGTCCCACTTTTAAAATCTAATATTTTTGGGATGAGAATACATGCAGGTTTTATAAATGATTTACAAAATAGACACAAGTACGTGAAACTACATTCTATGGTTGAATTATCGAAATCGAATATGCCCCTTTTTATTAAGTCTGGTAATCTAAGAATTAGGGAACAGACACCCTAATTGACGCGAATCCTAAAGATAGATCTATTGGGCCTAACAAACCCCATCCAAAGTACCGGATGCTTTAGTACTTCGAAATTTATATCATATCCGAAGGGTGTCCCGGAATGATGGGGATATTCTTATATATGCATCTTGTTAATGTCGGTTACCAGGTGTTCACCATATGAATGATTTTTATCTCTATGTATGGGATGTGTATTGAAATATGAAATCTTGTGGTCTATTATTATGATTTGATATATATAGGTTAAACCTATAACTCACCAACATTTTTGTTGACGTTTTAAGCATGTTTATTCTCAGGTAATTATTAAGAGCTTCCGCTGTCGCATACTTAAATAAGGACGAGATTTGGAGTCCATGCTTGTATGATATTGTGTAAAAACTGCATTCAAGAAACTTATTTTGTTGTAACATATTTGTATTCTAAACCATTATGTAATGGTCGTGTGTAAACAGGATATTTTAGATTATCATTATTTGATAATCTACGTAAAACTTTTTAAACCTTTATTGATGAAATAAAGGTTATGGTTTGTTTTAAAATGAATGCAGTCTTTGAAAAACGTCTCATATAGAGGTCAAAACCTCGCATCGAAATCAATTAATATGGAACGTTTTTAATCAATAAGAACGGAACATTTCAGTACTTTCGTCCGTTTGCAATTAAAAAAGGCATTTAATACCTCAACCCCTTTATAAGCCGAAGCTTGTTATCCCCTTTTCACTTGTAACCCTAACTCGAAACTGGTACTATCTAACACACACACACATCGATTCAACAATGGTTCAATGCAATTGTGGTCTGCAAGCTGTTATGCGAATTTCATATACATCACGCAACCCAGGTCGTCGTTTCTATGCCTGTGCAAACAAGGTAATTTGTAATCATATTTTTTTTTAGTGTTCGTCAATTTGGGTTAAAATTGAAGAGTCATCCACAATCTATTCTATAATAACTCCTCTAGGGCTAAAAGGTTTGTATAAAGTGGTTTTCCCATGTTCAGCATAAACCCAAATTTCCTTATGTTCCTTAACGTATTTGCTCAAATTCAAAACATCTTCATCACTCCCTAATGACTCTAAACCATAATCAAGACAAGTATTTGGTCTAAGAAAGTGAAAAATGATGATACTCGTACCAGGGTAACCTAAATCTTCAATCATATCGATAACTTTAAGAACTGAAAATGTATCACTGTCAATACAATCCACATAATTAACCTTACCGTTCAAGTATTTCCTTCCAGGTGGATCTGAAAAGTAGCCACCATGGTGCAGCTTAATTGTAAATAATGTAGAATCTTCACCATAAACTAAACCAATATCATCTTCTTCTGTGTCTCGAATTGTGTACAATCTGTCGCGATTGGTAGCGGTTGACATTGAATTAATCGATTAGGGTACAATCGATTGGGTTACTGAAGGATTTTGTTCGATTGGGTTAAAACGTTTAGGGTTTTACGATTTGGGTGGGGGGTTTGTTCGATTGTTTTGCAAAGGAGGGAGAACTCAAACGTATTAAATGCCTTTTTTAATTGCAAACGGACGAAAATACCCCTCACGTGATGGGCTCTAACGGACATAATAGACGTCTGTTATACATAGTGACTAAATGTGTAATATTTTAGAACTACAGTGACTAAAAGTGCAAAAAAAAAGTAAAGTGACTAAAAGTACAAGTTTTGACAAACCACAGTGACCATTTTTGCCGTTATGTCGACAGACAATAATTTTTTCTAACCATCATTTCAGTTTTGTATATATAAACTACCTACGGTATATGAGTTCTGAAAAAGAAAATAGTAAACAAGGCCAGAAATAATACGGAGTAACATATACACATAATATTAATTAATTGGTATGATTTGACAAAAAGCGGAAGTATATGGACCCAAAAACAGGCCCAGTATCTGTAGTCAGTGGGCCAACTTCAAAATTGCATTCACCATTCATGAATCTTACAGCTGGGCTGAAACATGTCATCCAAGAATATAAATCAATTAATTTAAAATTAATATTAATACATCCTCCTCATTTTGACTTTAATTTTTCTTTTAACTTTGATCTTTAATCTTTAATATATTTGTTTGTATCATTTAATGTATAATGTTATGTTATTATGTTATGAAATTTATATGCAAGGACTGGATTTTTTGACATGTATTTTGATTGATATAATTCATCAACTATTATACTCCGTATGATGTAAACTAAAATATCAAAGTTAAAGTTGTTCTTTTTTTCACAAGTTAAAATGAAATAGTTATTTAAAGACAGAAGGAGATGTTACCCAATTAAAATACCCCGCTTGTAAGCGTAAGATACCGTAAATAATCTAACACATTTAAAGTAGCACTTCTAGAAAGTGTATATAAAAGGTATACTTTCTTCTAACACAATAACTATATAATTATACATAAATTTAACTATATATCTTTATCTTTATATGTATTTAACATTATTTTTGTGCGAAATGTAGAATAAGTAGCAATTTTACATACTCCTCAACCAGAACCAAACACAAAGGATAATCGATTAATCGTATCTACTATACTAAGTTTCTTATCATATAATCCTATTCTTGTAGAACAAGATCCAAACATAAATTTCAATGCCACCATTTGAGACTAAGTTTTTGGAGAGAGAGATGTAGGCAGAGGCGAAACTAGAATTTTTTTCACTGGGGGCAAATTTTTTTTTTTTAAACCGTAGCAATTTTTTGGACAAAATTTGAAGATTTTGGGGCAAAAGTTGGAGATTTTGGGCAAAAGTTGAAGATTTTGGGGCAAAATTTGAATATTTTTAGGTAAAAGTTGGAGAATTTGGGGTAAAAGTTGGAGGTTTTGGGGCAAAATACGTAGGTTTGAGGGCAAAAAAAAAAAATCCACCGGGGTCAAAGTCGAAAAACTCAAAATTTTTACACTGAAAAAAAAAAAATCCACTGGGGGCGGGTGACTCTGACCCCACCACTTGCCCCTGGATATAGGATTAGGATGGACATAGGCACATGAGTTGTAAAGCAAAGAAAATATGAGAAATGTGGATTTGGTTTAATATAGTTGTTAAATGAGTTGTTTATGATAAGAAGATTACCAAGTGGACAACATTACAACATTTTGGAGGCCCTCCTTTCATAGTAACTAGTGGTTAGGGAGCACGAGATGAAAACACTAATTTAATTGTATACAACTATCTGATTTGATAGATTCATTTTCTTGTAATAATTAACTATAATTATAATTATATGGGTTAAAGCTAAAAATAAGCTAAAAATTTACACAAATGTACCAATGTTGCCCACAAACTCATTTCCGTCCTACTGTCGCCTACAAACTTTCAAAAAGTGTACCAATGTAAACAAAAACTTTTAAAAAGTGTCCAAATGTAAACAAAAATGACTTGCTACCGGCTAAACTGGTTAAAATCAACATGTATCGTTCGTGGATTGGATCTTAATTCTAAAAAAAAATAAAAAAAATTATCAGGTCAAAATTAGTATGTAACAGGTCAAAACTATAAAATGTTGATATTAGCACATTTTTTGAAAGTTTGTAGGCGACAGTAGGACGGAATGAGTTTGTGGGCGACATCGGTACATTTGTATAAGTTTGTAGCCTATTTTTTACTTTAACCCTAATTATATATAGAGTAAATTTTAGTACAGCTTGTGTTTCATACCTACTGGGATCATGAACTCAACTCACATTGAATCTTTGTTTGTGTCAATTATATAAAAGTTAGTGAGAAACTAGTAAAAGAACTTGCAAAGTATAAATCGGGTTATGAAGCTGCACATTGGATCTGTTAAGACTATTATTTTTGTATCTACTAAACAACCAATTGAAAGATACCGCAATTACATTAGCTATGATTAAACTTTTCCAAAAAAAGTCTTTAAAGATGTTGGACTTATTATTAAACTTTTGAATATGCTTTACAAAGTGGGCATGCATGTACATATTAATTATCAAACTTTTGTTTGCAAAGGAATTCTATGCATAGTGAAGAAAATATTGTATGTTAATGATAGTGTCACTCCAATAAACATCATTAAACTGCTGTTGTGGGGCGTAATTTCACAGAATACTTCTTACGTGGCACTAATTTAGGTGGCAAATTGGGAAAAAAGAACGCAACTTAGACCACTCCCTATAGTCAATTACCCGCTCATTACCCGCTAGTTATCCGTCATTACCCGTAATGAACCATGGGCACGGATTAGTTATCCGCCTTAGTTACCCGCACTCACTATGGATTTAATGGAAGTATATATGTTAGTTATAGCAATTGTGGGTCCCAATGACTTTTTATTTTTGGACTTGATGCTTTATTGTTTGTACATTGTATATTAAAAGGAGTATTGTTTTAGCCATTATAGAGAGTGTTTAGTTATGAGTTAGTTATAGAATATTGGTGTTGATGTGACGCTGATGTGGAAGGTTAAGAGGATGAATAATTTAGTTACGATAGGAAGTGACCTTATGATCGAGATTTATGAGGGTGTCGAACATTATTAAATTATTATTGTACCGTTTTTCCACTCATTTATCAATCACAATTTGTCACATCACTCAAAACCTTACCCGAACTTCCAAAATGACCATCACCATAAGACCATTCTCAATTATACATTGGTTAATTAATCACGTCTATTTGGTTCGTAACTAACTGTTCACACACACACACACAAACATATACCGATGGCTCTATTGAGTCGGCAACAATCGTCGATTTATTGGCGACTTGACTGACTCTTATAGCCTAAATTAAATTCCAGGCAGGATTTAAAACCCATGGAAATTTGATTCTACCATTTTCATGACGTCTATTATTATTTTTATTTTAGTATTTTTATTTAAAAAAAAAAAAAACTTTTTCCTAATTAAGGCCGGAGGTCCTCTCGGAAGCAATCTCTTTATTCGTCGAATAAAGAGAGGGATGACTTTCTCTACTCTTGAGAGTGTTTCACTCTGGGTGGAGAAATGACTTATCTTTATTCTCGGATAAGGGAAGGATTGTCTACATTTCACCTCCCCCATACACCACTCATGTGGTATTAGGCTTTGTTGTTGTTATATATATATATATATATATATATATATATATATATATATATATATATATATATATATATACCATTCACGTCTAGCATAAGTTAGCTCAAGCCTCTTGAGTTCAACTTCTACTGTTGGCAAATTGAAGAAATCTTTAAATTTAGAGTGTAGTCCACAAGTGGTTCGGTTGCAAGTGCTAAAGTGCAATTGTGACAAATTTGTTAGCTAGTTCTATTTACTATTTATCATCTTTGTAACTTCATTGGATCTTCTAGATCCTTATGTTAATATAATACATTCTGCGCCAAAATATATATACCATTTCTCTAAAGAAAACTTATTCGAATGTTACAAAGTAACATTCTAACAAACAAGTTAACTCGATCTTGTCATTGCAGTTCAGAAAGGCGTTCATCTTGTGACCTTGTAAGCCTGCAACAAATATATAATTAAGTCAACATATATAATTACATATAACATAGTCACATGTGTTAGCCGATTATTACTTGAGGCCTGCGAGCCCATCAGATTTATTCTAGTAGCTCATTTGTATTGGGCCTGCAAGCATGTTTATGTTTTGTTATAGGCCTGCGAGCCTGCTTAGAGCTAGGTTTGGTTTCTATATATACATTGTATACGTACGCGTGTTTGATCAATCAATCAACCGATCATAATGCAGTCTAACATGGTATCAGATGCCATCCCAAAATAATCTCTCCAATCCTAACAAAAATAACTCATCTACCCTAATTTTTTCTGCATCTCGCCGCTGCTAATACTTTCCTGTTTGCAAAATCCATGGCTCCAACAAACAAATACGATAAAATCTATACGGTAACATCGGTCACTCATCTCATTCCTATCAAGCTTGATCTAGCCAAACTCAACTATGGCCATTGTGTGACGCCCCGTACAAAATCAACGTATATGGATCATCAACAACAGGATCTTTACACGGTTACAACACTATATGCTGTTTTAAAACAAGTTTTGCATTCATGAAAAGGTAACGTTTTTACCAACGTCAAATGTTTTACAAAGATAACGTGATTCTATGAATAGAAAGCATTAACATAAGTACGTGACACAAAGGTCATTACATAACCATTGTTCAAAATGTAACATAAGTTGTGAATGCAAAGTAAAAGTTCCATGATTGAGACATCTCTAAACAATGCAGCGGAAGTCTAACACAGCGAGTCTGTAACAGCAAGTCTATAACACCAAGACTATAACAGCAAGTCTAACAGCGGAAGCAACAACGTTTAAGCACCTGAGAAATACATGCTTTAAAATGTCAACACGAATGTTGGTGAGCTATAGTTTGTTTGTAATCAGCAATGTAATGTAGTCAACGAGATTTTGTATTCAAAACAGTATGAAAAGTATATGCTTATCCGTGGGCACCCGGTAACTAACTTAACAAAGTAATATAAATATCACCCCCTAAAAGTACACTTGGTGAGTGCGTATGTTCTTGAAGTATTAAACACCCGTTAAATGCTAGCGCGACTAGGCCGAGTGGGGATGTCAAATCCTATGGATCCATATCTAAGATTCGCGTCTACCGGTTCATAAACCAATAGTTAAAAGTTACCGAGCTAAGGGGAATCTTTGTGCCGTTATGTCACCCACACATATATAAAGTTTAAGTACTCGTGTCTAGTATGTAAAACATAAAAAGCGCATGTATTCTCAGTCTCAAAAATAGTTAGAGTAAAAAGGGAGCTATAACTCACAGTGAATGTGCGGTAAAAGTCGATATGAAAAGTATGCAAGTAGTAAGTCGGTCCGAAAGGTCCTCAACCTAAGTCAAAGCTTACTAAGTCAGTATATTGTCCCCAAAGGTTTAAAAGTACGTAAGTAAAGTCCTAAGCATCATCATCGTCATCATCATTCGTAAAAGATAAAGTAAGTTTTCAACAAGAATAGAGATTGAAACAAAAGTGCTGACTTCGGACAGCTGCTACGACCTCTATACAAACTGAAAAGACGCGTGGTCAGTGGGCAAGGCTCCGTATGTGAGTCCTCTTACATCTGTCAAATTTTCAGATCCTAACTCGATGTCATTTGACCGTGGCGACGGTTCAAGCGCGAGTAGGTCAGAAATTTCAGCATGTCGTTACAAGGGCGTAGTGATTTTCGGAAGGCTATAAATCCTAAACCGTATATCGGATTTAGGCGAGTCTTAAACGAAAAGTCATCTACTCAGACCGAACTATCTGGAAATCAACTTTCCAAAAGCCCCAGGAGTCTGATCAGACCCTGAAAAACAGGAAACAAGTGCTCCGGTGGGTTTCTTGGTGCTTGATGCTTATCACGGTTCTCATCCTTGATGCGTATAAGCCTCAAGTGTACAACTCTTTGATGTTTTAGCATCACTTTGACCAAGTTTCAACCATCAACACACCATGTCAAGACTAAGGAGAAATACAACTCACTTAAGAGTTTTAGATGGATGATGAACCAAGGTTACATCATGTTCTTAGTCTCAACACAAATACAAGTTCTAAAGTTTAAAGCTACAAACTTTGATTCAATCAAACAAGACCTTAAGTTACATAAATTTGATCAAACAAAGTAATGAAACCCTAAGCTAGAAAGCTTGGATCCCTTAACAATAATTATGAGATTTCATAGCTAGAAAGCTTGAATCTTTTATGTCCTTGAAGATCTTCAAAGCAAAAAGATAGATCTTCAAGTTTCATGAAGATCATAAACACAAGTTTTGATCTTTTAACAAAATAAGGTGATCTTACGCTATAAAGCTTAGATCAATCAAAGTAATGAAGATCCAAAGCTAGAAAGCTTGAATCTTTTATGTTCTTGAAGATCTTTAAAGCAAAAGGTTAGATCTTCAAGTTTCAGGAAGATCATAAACACAAGTTTTGATCTTTTAACAAAAATAAAGAGATCATAAGCTAGAAAACTTAGATCCAACAAAGTAATGAAGATTCAAAGCTAGAAAGCTTGAATCTTTCATGTTCCTGAAGGATTCAAATCAAAGTTTGAATCTACAAGATATAACAAGATCAAAAAGCTAAAAAGCTTGATCTCATGATGATGATGATGACGTCGAAATTAAAGAAGAAAAAGAAGAAGAAATAAAATTCAAGAACTTACAATTTTAGTGTGAGAAAGACTAGAGAGAAAATTAGAGAGCAAGTGTGTGTAAAATGAGAATGAAATGAAGTGTGAAATGAAGGATGAGGCTTGATATTTATAGTGGTAGAGGTGGTGGTGGGTGTCTCCAAACCGTAGTGAAACAACCCAACCCGTATTCCATACGATAATTTTTTTTTTTAAAAAAATAATACACATTTACGCGCCAATTAAATATGTAAACCATTCCACACGTTTCGTTAAAACATACAACAAGTTTAGTGTTTACAAAAAGGCACGAAGGCCATTAACGAATGTGATACAAGTTTGACCAACTACAAATGATAGTTTATAATCCAAACGACCCCTTGAGCATGGTTTGGGACTAAACTACCCAAAATGTAGGTCAACTTTCAAAAGCTTCATCATAACATCAACAAGCACACCTAGTGCCCAATAACCCCTTGCCCTTGTCCACACCTGCATCTAGAAAGATAAACAATGAGAGGGGTAAGCTAATGCTTAGTGAGTGCAATAATTATACGTTTACATATACAACCTACTTACTTGCAATCACTTACACATTTACCGCATACATGCTAGCAATATGAATAATCATACTATCCCAAGTATATTACCAAACCTTCCAACAAACGAGCTAGCATAGCAATAGCATATAGTCTAAATAATATAATATGCTACAATCCACACACAACCATGGTTAACCAATCGAACGAGGGAACGGTGTTTAAAGACCATCGGAGTTCATAACAACCATTAGTGCACTTAACACCTCGTACACTAACCCCACGGGTGGCATCTTAACACCTCGATAATTCACCCCGGGTGGTGCCTTAACACTTCGACACTTCACCCCGAGTGGTGTCTTAGCACATCGACACTTCACTCGTTACATCTTTCGAAGTGGCATCTTAACACATCGATGCTTCACTCCCGAGTGGTGTCTTAACACTTCGACACTTTACTCGCCACGTGAGAAGTGGTGTCTTAACACATCGACACTTCGCAACTCAACTACACAAATAAATACATCATATATGCACGCATATAATTATTCCACTCACCTTAGCACTTCGGTGATGTTTATGCACTTCCGAGCTTCAAAGCAAAGTACCTAATACATAAGTACACATTCAATTACACAACTAGTGGAATTAACCACATTACAACTACTTGAGCATTTAATGACCCAACTCGCATTAAATGACTCAAACACACCACAACCGCCCCTTTAATGGCCAAGACTCGACTTTAATCACTAAAGATAGTGAATTAAAGTCTAGTAACTTCAACTAGCACCAACTTTGGGTAATTCATACCCAATTCACCCAAACTAGGTCAACATTACTCTTTTTGACCCATTTTAACTCTTACACTACCTAACTTGTCAAACATGACCTATTTACCATTCCAACAACATTTTACAAGTGTTCAATGCTTGACAACACCATTAACACTTACAAATCCTATTTTTATTAGACCAAAACCTAGCTTGTGGCTATTAGGGTTTCATTACAACAACATAACCCAAATTCGCCCATTTTACCCTCAAATGGGTCAAACAAGTCTCTAGTAACCAAAACCCTAGCCATTAACCAATTAAAACTCAAAACTTAGAGTTAGAACTTACCGAGACTATCAACGCGTAGCTAGAGATACAAGGAACAACTTTAATTCTTGCTCCAAAGATCAACCCTCAATCCTTCACTCTCAAATCTCACTTTTAATCTAAATGGGTGTTGAGTTTTTTGGGAGAGAAAATGAAAGAAAAGATAAAAGAAAATGAATTAATTGAACTAGTGGATGAGATTTAATGCTCCCATCAGACTTACACATCAAATTACCAATTTACCCCTTAAAGTCATTTAATTTGAGCTAAAACCGGATTCTGTCCAGCAGGACTGCCGCGGCGCGGCTCATTTGTCGCGGCGTGACATTCAACATGAAAATTGACCCTTCTTAACACAACTTATGTTCCTGGTTTGCTTGCTTTGCCGCGGCGCGGACCAGATTGTCACGGCGCGGCCTAAGGCTGGAACTGGACTCTTCGACCAACTTAACCAAATTTCTACTTTATTCAACTTGTACATTCCAAACCCGCATCCTATATTCACCTAGCCTTCCACAACAGTCTAACAAGACTAAACGCTATCAAACCCCACATATAGACTTACATATGCACACATTATCAAGTATACATATATATCTATCTACACTTATATTCATACATTTACGCATAAGCTAACGAATTATAAACGTACAAATGATTAAGTATGTACCTTTCAATACGTACGGGAAAAATGGGATGTTACAACTCTCCCCCACTTGAATCGGAGCGCGTCCTCGTGATCCAAGCCGCATGATAAGCTGGAAGATAGACCAAGACAAACTCTTCGGATTCCCATGTAAACTCGGAACCCTTTCGATGTCACCATTGCACCTTGAAAGTTCTAATTTCCTTGTTACGCAACATCTTAACCTTCTCATCAAGGATTGCAACCAGTTCTTCCGCATACTCTAGCTTGTTATTCAACGTAATCTCATCTAAAGGCACCCAAGTCGAGTCATCCGCAAGACACTTACGCAGATGGGAAACATGAAACGTGTTATGAATTCCCGCAAGTTATTCGGGTAACTCTAGTCGATAAGCAACCTCACCAACACGTGCCAAAACCTTGAAAGGACCAATAAACTGAGGAGCTAACTTTCCTCGTTTTCGAAACCGAATAACACCCTTCCATGGAGAAACCTTAAGCATCACCATGTCACCTTCTTGAAACTCAATCGTTCTCCTACCTTTATCGGCATAAGACTTTTGTCTATCTTGCGCCGCTTTAAGTCGAGCCCGAATCATCTCAATTTTACTATTTGTCTCCAAAACCAAATCGGAACTTCCGATTTCTCGTTGACCCAATTCTCCCCAACAAATGGGAGTTCGACACCTACGCACATAGAGCATCTCATAAGGTAGCATCCCAATACTAGTGTGGTAACTATTGTTGTATGAGAATTCCACCAAGGGTAAGTGCTCATCCCAACTTCCACCAAAATCAATAATACACGCCCTTAACATATCCTCTAACGTTTGGTTCGTACGCTCGGTTTGACCATCTGTTTGAGGATGATACGCCGTGCTCATTTTCAATTGAGTACCCATATCTTTATGAAACTTGTTCCAAAACCGGGACGTAAAACGAGTATCTCGATCCGAAACAATAGATATAGGAACCCCATGTCTCGATATCACCTCCTTGATGAACAACTTGGATAAAGTCTCCGATGATGTCGTTTCCCGAATGGGAAGAAACAAATCACTTTTCGTCAATCGATCAACTATCACGCAAATCGTATCATATTGGGTTCTTGCCGTCTTTGGTAACTTAGTAATGAAGTCCATGGTAATGTGCTCCCATTTCTATTTCGGGACTTCCAAGGGTTGTAACTTACCGTACGGCTTTTGGTGTTCGACTTTAACTTGCAAACACGTGATGCATTGTTCAACATACTTAACCACATCACGTTTCATACCGGGCCACCAATAATCTTTCTTCAAGTCATAGTACATCTTTGTTGCACCCGGATGAATGGAATACTGAAAGGACCCGTTCATATACATTATAAACGATTCACAATAGTTGATTACATTGTGAGGTATTTGACCTCTATATGATACATTTTACAAACATTGCATTCGTTTTTAAAAGACAAACTTTCTTTACAACGAAAATTGACGGTATGCACACCATTTCATAATATATCCAACTACTTAATAATAATCTTGATGAACTCAATGACTCGAATGCAACGTCTTTCAAAATATGCCATGAATGACTCCAAGTAATATCCTTAAAATGAGCTAATGCACAGCGGAAGGTTTCTTTAATACCTGAGAATAAACATGCTTTAAAGTGTCAACTAAAAGGTTGGTGAGTTCATAGGTTTATCATAACAATCATTTCAATATATTAATAGACCACAAGATTTCCGTTTATAAATATATGTACACTCGCAAGTGTATAAAAGTATTCTATAAGTTGTAGGCACCCGGTAACAAGCCTTAACGTTCATGTTTTACCCTCTGAAGTACACCAGATCAGGTGTGTTTAAAATAACCTCGAAGTACTAAAGCATCCCATAGTCAGGATGGGGTTTGTCAGGCCCAATAGATCTATCTTTAGGATTCGCGCCTACCGTACATAGACAAGTAGTTTAATGTTACCAAGCTAAGGGTATATTTCTGGTTTAAACCCACGTAGAATTAGTTTTAGTACTTGTGCCTATTTCGTAAAGCATTTATAAAAACAGCGCATGTATTCTCAGTCCCAAAAATATATATAAAAGGGAGCAAATGAAACTCACTTTTGCCTTGAAGGTATTTAATTCGACTTGGTCTCCGATAGATATCACGAACCTAACCATATATATAATATATCAACATATTTTCTTTTTTAAGTAATCGTTACATATATATATATATATATATACTATTAATACTTTTAATATTTTCTTAGTCCGTAGTTAGCAGTCCGATGTTAGTGGTCCACAATTAGTTGCTTAAATAAAATAAATAAAGACCCCATCATATTCGTATTGATCAGAATTAATCTCGACCCATGGTACCATGTTGTCAAATGACGTGTTGCGTACATAAAGTACCGTGTTGTCAAATGACGTGTTGCGTACAATCATGAGGTCTTATGATTAATCTTCTCGTGTTGTTTACGGGTGGTCCTGAAATATATAAAATCAAATCATAAGTAATTATATATAAAATATCATATTAATTAGAAAAGATATGATTAATTTACTTTTTCTCCAAATATTTTCGTAGCTAAACTAGCTTCGGATACCCAATCTTGTTTTAGTCGTAGTTTCTTCATTACAACTCCGTTTTTGTTGGTTCAACTTGCCACTTCCTTGGATCGAGTCAAATTTTAAGAATATGAACTGAAAATACCTTAGTTTGTATTCAAAATCATAGGTTATAGGTCAAACTTTGGTGAAACTTATGAAAGTGATCATTTTCCATCATAAAAACAACATTTAATGATCATTTTTCTAAAAATACTTACACTTTGAGTTAAACCATGAAATTTTTATGTGTTAACATATTCATAAGAAATATCATTTTTACAGATCATGAACTTCCAATTCAAAGTTCAAGATGGTTTTTAATTATCCAACCCAAAACAGCCCCCGGTTGCACTCCGACGACGTAGATTCAGTTTTTAAGATGTTCTTTGTAAAACCAAGTTATATCTTGTTAGGTTAGCATATCATTATGATATATTACAGGTCTTGAAGTGTTTTAAAAGTCAAGTTAGAAGGATCTATTTAGTTTGCGAACAAGTTTGAAATCATTCAAACTATGTTCTTGTTGTTAAAATTTTATACCACAAAATAAGATAGCTATATGAATATGAATTGAATAAGATTATGAACAAGGTTACTACCTCAAGTTACTTGGACAAAGTTACTGCAAAAGATAAGAAATAATCTTGGAATCAAAGAGTGGTGGAGTTAGATCAAAAGGTTGGAAGTAAACTTCTTCAAATGGGTGGTTATTTTGATATGTTCTTAAAAGAGTTTTGTTATGGTGTTTAAGGCTTGTAATTGAAGCTAAATGATGGGGAAAATGCTTAGAGATGATCAAGTATGAAGTTAGGAGTATTTTGAGAGAGAAATGAGGGTGTAGGTATGAGAAAATGGAGTGAAGAAATGGTGTTAATTTATAAAAACGTTTTTAGTTTATAAAGAAAGAAAAGGATTCCTAATTTTGTTTTCTTACTAATAATTCATACTACTTGACAAATCCTAGTTACCTCATATCTAGGGCAGTAATAATGTTGATTAGGATGTTGATTTGATGTGTATATACCAATAGTAAATACGTATAGAAGCTGGGTATGATACGGGTACATATACCCTAGATATACGTATAGAAATCTTGAGGAAACGAAACGAGAATTCAAATATAGCTATCTTTTGTGAATATACTTATATTGTTTTATGTATTTAAGTCCTTAAAAAGTGATTAAATACTTTATATATACGATACGTGTATAAGCATTATATATTATAAGTATATATATCAAAGAATGTTACGTATAGTTATCGTTTTGAAAACTTAAGTTAGTAATTTCAAAATATACGTATAACTCATTGTCATTAGTACACAATGAGATGTTAAACCATCCTTAGATCATGTTAAATATATATAAATACATATATATATACAAACGTATAATTATCGTATGTTATATAGTTCGTGATATCATCGGTCATATTGGACGGTCAAACGTTGTGTAAAACTCTTTTCAAAAACACAAGTCTCAACAATTTGGATTTCTTATCATGTTGGTATGGTTTAATTTATGTAAATATTAATCTCATAAGTATAATTTGGTCGGAAAATTCCGGGTCATTACAGTACCTACCCGTTAAAGAAATTTCGTCCCCGAAATTTGATAGAGGTTGTTATGGATAACAATAAGAAGGTTTTCATGACAAATATACGGTGATAATGGAGTTTTATCATCATTGATTAATGTAGATAAAACGATTCGATTATGCGAAGAATATAAATGAGACTATCGTAAAAGAGTGAGATGAGTAAAATATATTCGTCTTAACCGATGACGTAGTTATGATTGATTTCCGGGATTTAAGGGATTTAAAGAGAATCTTACGTAACAAGATTTGGTTCTTTGGTGATTAATGAAATCAGGATCTTCTTTGATTATATGCAATAATCTGTTTCGATTGCTCTGTCGGATATTTCACTATAAATTCACCCCTTCGTTTCCTTATTTTCCACGACTCACACCTTCTATTCTTTCTCCCTTGATTCTTACTTTAAAGCATTCATCAATATGCTCCATCCAGTCCTAATTTTTGATATACTCCTAACTTTTATATCTGTCATTCTTCTTTTTCATCTACCACCAGAAGAATCTATTTACTTCTACTATACTCTTGTGTTTATAGTGTTTCTAATTCTCCCGTGTCTCTATATTGCTATCTGCATCGATATACACGGTTTGTAATTTCGGGGTTATTATCGGAGTTTATATTCTTCATTATTTTTCGGAGCTTCATGCTTTCGTTTTCTCTTCCCGACTTCGAGTCAAGCGAGTAATGGTTCGGAATTCGTAGATATGAAATTCAGAATGAACATAGCTAATGCTCTAAGAAGAAAATGGTAATAGAACGATTTTGATTTGTTAAATTACCAGAATACCCTGGAGAAGACCGAGTCATCCAGAAAAATATTCTCTTGATATGTTTAGAGATTAGATAGAATGTAAGAGTCGTGTAAATGGCACATGATGACGGTACTGTGAATCATCATGCTTCATTAGAAACTCAGCATGACTTACTGTAATATAATGACGTTGATCAAGTGTCATTATATTATACTAATCCATGCTTCAGTTCCCAACACTACTTCAAAACATTCATATTTTAAACTCGAAGGTTTCAGAATTTAGAAACTAACACAGTTTCTTTTATGTTGCAGATATTACAGAGAGATAAATGATCTCAGATAAGAATAGTTGTGAAAATATCGCCAGAAATATGGAGGATATTTATAATAGAACATACGAGAATATCTTAGAATTTCTAATATCAATGGATGATGAAGAAGATTTGTCTGTGAAGGTTTAGAATGAGAAATAAGATGTTTGTTAACGATTTCAGCAGGCACAGAATCATTTGGATTCTTTGAAGGCAAACTTATTCTTTGTGATTTGTCCACGGCTTTCTTCATAGTTTCGCATAATCCGGTTTTCGGTACTAAATTTTCTATCGAGCGTTGCTAACACTCATTTCTTTATCATCAAACTTTTGGCCATTAAGATCATCTACAACATGCTGCTTCGTCAGCATTTTCAAAGTTAACTGATCTGGGTCATCGGTTATCAAACCAAGGTAGTTTCAGGAGAATTGTGTTTTTAGAATGATTAATCGCTGATGGTAATATTGTGGAATATAAAAGGTTCCCCAGTAACAATAAAGAGTACGCATATA
The DNA here is from genome assembly GCF_046630445.1 of Rutidosis leptorrhynchoides. Lineage (NCBI taxonomy): Eukaryota > Viridiplantae > Streptophyta > Magnoliopsida > Asterales > Asteraceae > Rutidosis > Rutidosis leptorrhynchoides. The sequence continues at coordinate 575,604,809 of NC_092336.1, read as the reverse complement.
TATCGCGGTTATAATAAAGTTGTTTCGGATGAAAAGTTGGAGTTGACTTGCTGGAGCTGTGACAAAATTTGCTACTTTGGAAAGGGATTGCAAAACGATCTTCGGTAATAACAATGTCAAAGGAACTAGAACAGATACGTGTTAAACGTTTACTCAGTTTTCGAGGATTTTTCAGGTGCATAACTATATGCATCAATCTTTTCTTCCGTAGATAAAGTGCGGTTGGTTTATTCTCTCGATTGAGGTGTTTTTAAGAATCATGATAGATTTGAACGCTGATTGTAATCTTCGAGATACAATGAGGTTTAAGATGAAATCAAGTGGCAATCTTGAAGAAATGTTTAGTTTCATATTATCATCATGAAGAACGGCCTTGACTTGCTCTTTGACTACATTGACTAATTGCTCGTCAATCGAGTCTAGAAACATCTTTTTAATCTCCTCAAGATATTCTGCCTTTTGACGTTTAAAGATGGCCTCAACCTTGGCCGTGAATTCGGGGTCCTCACTAGTGCCCCCATTTTCGGTGTCGTGTCAGTTTTTCATCTTCATTCTATAAAACGGAAAAGATTAAACAACGAATGAAACAAAGGACATAACACGTATGCATATAAGTATACCCCACACTACTCCATCTTACTCAACAATCGTCGTACATTACCTTTTGACACGATTTGCACTCGTAACAATGGTAGCTAATCATTGTTACGCGAGCACGTCGCATTAACTTGCTAGTACAACGTCCATCTCGCTTGATGATTGCTAAACACAACACAAATCAATTAGCACAAGGTTAGTTCACATAACCAAAGCACTAACAAATCCCGATTAGACCCAAAGTCCTATAAGTCCCGCATAAAAGCGCATGCACAATAAAGTCTAAGTCTAGGCACCTATCTCAAGTCGCCTAAATCCCTTAGACCATGCTCTGATACCACTTGAAACAACCCAACCCATATTCCATACGATAATTTTTTTTTTTAAAAAATAATACACATTTATGCGCCAATTAAATATGTAAACCATTCCACGTTTCGTTAAAACATACAACAAGTTTAGTGTTTACAAAAAGGCACGAAGGCCATTAACGAATGTGATACAAGTTTGACCAACTACAAATGATAGTTTATAATCCAAACGACCCCCTTGAGCATGGTTTGGGACTAAACTACCCAAAACGTAGGTCAACTTCCAAAAGCTTCATCATAACATCAACAAGGACACCTAGTGCCCAATAACCCCCTTGCTCTTGTCCACACCTGCATCTAAAAAGATAAACAACGAGAGGGGTAAGCTAATGCTGAGTGAGTGCAACAATTATACGTTTACATATACAACCTACTTACTTGCAATCACTTACACATTTACTGCATACATGCTACCAATATGAATAATTATACTATCCTAAGTATATTACCAAACCTTCCACCAAACGAGCTAGCATAACAATAGCATATAGTCTAAACAATATAATATGCTACAATCCACACACAACCATGGTTAACCAATCGAACGAGGGAACGGTGTTTAAAGACCGTCGGAGTTCATAACAACCATTAGTGCACTTAACACCTCGTATACTAACCCCACGGGTGGCATATTAACACCTCGATACTTCACCCCGGGTGGTGCCTTAACACTTCGAAACTTCACCCCGAGTGGTGTCTTAGCACATCGACACTTCACTCGTTACATCTTTCGAAGTGGCATCTTAACACATCGATGCTTCACTCCCGAGTGGTGTCTTAACACTTCGACACTTCACTCTCCACGTGAGAAGTGGTGTCTTAACACATCGACACTTCACAACTCAACTACACAAATAAATACATCATATATGCACGCATATAATTATTCCACTCACCTTAGCACTTCGGTGATGTTTATGCACTTCCGACCTTCAAAGCAAAGTACCTAATACATAAGTACACATTTAATTACACAACTAGTGGAATTAACCACATTACAACTACTTGAGCATTTAATGACCCAACTCGCATTAAAAGACTCAAACACACCACAACCGCCCCTTTAATGGCCAAGACTCGACTTTAATCACTAAAGATAGTGAATTAAAGTCTAGTAACTTCAACTAGCACCAACTTTGGGTAATTCATACCCAATTCACCCAAACTAGGTCAACATTACTCTTTTTGACCCATTTTAACTCTTACACTACCTAACTTGTCAAACATGACATATTTACCATTCCAACAACATTTTACAAGTGTTCAATGCTTGACAACACCATTAACACTTACAAATCCTATTTTTATTAGACCAAAACCTAGCTTGTTGCTATTAGGGTTTCATTACAACAACATAACCCAAATTCGCCCATTTTACCCTCAAATGGGTCAAACAAGTCTCTAGTAACCAAAACCCTAGCCATTAACCAATTAAAACTCAAACCTTAGAGTTAGAACTTACCGAGACTATCAACGCATAGCTAGAGATATAAGGAACAACTTTAATTCTTGCTCCAAAGATCAACCCTCAATCCTTCACTCTCAAATCTCACTTTTAATCTAAATGGGTGTTGAGTTTTTTGGGAGAGAAAATGAAAGAAAAGATAAAAGAAAATGAATTAATTGAACTAGTGGATGAGATTTAATGCTCCCATCAGACTTACACGTCAAATTACCAATTTACCCCTTAAAGTCATTTAATTTGAGCTAAAACCGGATTCTGTCCAGCAGGACTGCCGCGGCGCGGCTCATTTGTCGCAGCGTGACATTCAACATGAAAATTGACCCTTCTTAACACAACTTATGTTCCTGGTTTGCTTGCTTTGCCGCGGCGCGGACCAGATTGTCACGGCGCGGCCTAAGGCTGGAACTGGACTCTTCGACCAACTTAACCAAATTTCTACTTTATTCAACTTGTACATTCCAAACCCGCATCCTATATTCACCTAGCCTTCCACAACAGTCTAACAAGACTAAACGCTATCAAACCCCACATATAGACTTACATATGCACACATTATCAAGTATACATATATATCTATCTACACTTATATTCATACATTTACGCATAAGCTAACGAATTATAAACGTACAAATGATTAAGTATGTACCTTTCAATACGTACGGGAAAAACGGGATGTTACAACTCTCCCCCAATTGAATCGGAGCGCGTCCTCGTGATCAAAGCCGCATGATAAGCTGGAAGATAGACCAAGACAAACTCTTCGGATTCCCACGTAAACTCGGAACCCTTTCGATGTCACCATTGCACCTTGAAAGTTCTAATTTCCTTGTTTTGCAATATCTTAACCTTCTCATCAAGGATTGCAACCAGTTCTTCCGCATACTCTAGCTTGTTATTCAACGTAATCTCATCTAAAGGCACCCAAGTCGAGTCATCCGCAAGACACTTAAGAAGATGGGAAACATGAAACGTGTTATGAATTCCCGCAAGTTATTCGGGTAACTCTAGTCGATAAGCAACCTCACCAACACGTGCCAAAACCTTGAAAGGACCAATAAACTGAGGAGCTAACTTTCCTCGTTTTCGAAACCGAATAACACCCTTCCATGGAGAAACCTTAAGCATCACCATGTCACCTTCTTGAAACTCAATCGTTCTCCTACCTTTATCGGCATAAGACTTTTGTCTATCTTGCGCCGCTTTAAGTCGAGCCCGAATCATCTTAATTTTACTATTTGTCTCCAAAACCAAATCTGAACTTCTGATTTCTCGTTGACCCACTTCTCCCCAACAAATGGGAGTTCGACACCTACGCACATAGAGCATCTCATAAGGTAGCATCCCAATACTAGTGTGGTAACTATTGTTGTATGAGAATTCCACCAAGGGTAAGTGCTCATCCCAACTTCCACCAAAATCAATAATACACGCCCTTAACATATCCTCTATCGTTTGGTTCGTACGCTCGGTTTGACCATCTGTTTGAGGATGATACGCCGTGCTCATTTTCAATTGAGTACCCATATCTTCATGAAACTTGTTCCAAAACCGGGACGTAAAACGAGTATCTCGATCCGAAACAATAGATATTGGAACCCCATGTCTTGATATCACCTCCTTGATGAACAACTTGGATAAAGTCTCCGATGATGTCGTTTCCCGAATGGGAAGAAACAAATCACTTTTCGTCAATCGATCAACTATCACGCAAATCGTATCATATTGGGTTCTCACCGTCTTTGGTAACTTAGTAATGAAGTCAATGGTAATGTGCTCCCATTTCCATTTCGGGACTTCCAAGGGTTGTAACTTACCGTACGGCTTTTGGTGTTCGACTTTAACTTGCAAACACGTGACGCATTGTTCAACATACTTAACCACATCACGTTTCATACCGGGCCACCAATAATCTTTCTTCAAGTCATAGTACATCTTTGTTGCACCCGGATGAATGGAATACTGAAAGGACCCGTTCATATACATTATAAACGATTCACAATAGTTGATTACATTGCGAGGTATTTGACCTCTATATGATACATTTTACAAACATTGCATTCGTTTTTAAAAGTCAAACTTTCTTTACAACGAAAATTGACGGTATGCACACCATTTCATAATATATCCAACTACTTAATAATAATCTTGATGAACTCAATGACTCGAATGCAACGTCTTTCAAAATATGCCATGAATGACTCCAAGTAATATCCTTAAAATGAGCTAATGCACAGCGGAAGGTTTCTTTAATACCTGAGAATAAACATGCTTTAAAGTGTCAACTAAAAGGTTGGTGAGTTCATAGGTTTATCATAACAATCATTTCAATATATTAATAGACCACAAGATTTCCGTTTATAAATATATGTACACTCGCAAGTGTATAAAAGTATTCTATAAGTTGTAGGCACCCGGTAACAAGCCTTAACGTTCATGTTTTACCCTCTGAAGTACACCAGATCAGGTGTGTTTAAAATAACCTCGAAGTACTAAAGCATCCCATAGTCAAGATGGGGTTTGTCAGGCCCAATAGATCTATCTTTAGGATTCGCGCCTACCGTACATAGACAAGTAGTTTAATGTTACCAAGCTAAGGGTATATTTCTGGTTTAAACCCACGTAGAATTAGTTTTAGTACTTGTGCCTATTTCGTAAAGCATTTATAAAAACAGTGCATGTATTCTCAGTCCCAAAAATATATATAAAAGGGAGCAAATGAAACTCACTTTTGCCTTGAAGGTATTTAATTCGACTTGGTCTCCGATATATATCACGAACCTAACAATATATATAATATATCAACATATTTTCTTTTTTAAGTAATCGTTACATATATATATATACTATTAATACTTTTAATATTTTCTTAGTCCGTAGTTAGCAGTCCGATGTTAGTGGTCCACAATTAGTTGCTTAAATAAAATAAATAAAGACCCCATCGTATTCATATTGATCAGAATTAATCTCGACCCATGGTACCATGTTGTCAAATGACGTGTTGCGTACATAAAGTACCGTGTTGTCAAATGACGTGTTGCGTACAATCATAAGGTCTTATGATTAATCTTCTCGTGTTGTTTACGGGTGGTCCTGAAATATATAAATCAAATCATAAGTAATTATATATAAAATATCATATTAATTAGAAAAGATATGATTAATTTACTTTTTCTCCAAATATTTTCGTAGCTAAACTAGCTTCGGATACCCAATCTTGTTTTAGTCGTAGTTTCTTCATTACAACTCCGTTTTTATTGGTTCAACTTGCCACTTCCTTGGATCGAGTCAAATTTTAAGAATATGAACTGAAAATACCTTAGTTTGTATTCAAAATCATAGGTTATAGGTCAAACTTTGGTGAAACTTATGAAAGTGATCATTTTCCATCATAAAAACAACATTTAATGATCATTTTTCTAAAAATACTTACACTTTGAGTTAAACCATGAAATTTTTATGTGTTAACATATTCATAAGAAATATCATTTTTCCAGAACATGAACTTCCAATTCAAAGTTCAAGATGGTTTTTAATTATCCAACCCAAAACCGCCCCCGGTTGCACTCCGACGACGTAGATTCAGTTTTTAAGATGTTCTTTGTAAAACCAAGTTATATCTTGTTAGGTTAGCATATCATTATGATATATTACAGGTATTGAAGTGTTTTAAAAGTCAAGTTAGAAGGATCTATTTAGTTTGCGAACAAGTTTGAAATCATTCAAACTATGTTCTTGTTGTTAAAATTTTATACCACAAAATAAGATAGCTATATGAATATGAATTGAATAAGATTATGAACAAGGTTACTACCTCAAGTTACTTGGACAAAGTTACTGCAAAAGATAAGAAATAATCTTGGAATCAAAGAGTGGTGGAGTTAGATCAAAAGGTTGGAAGTAAACTTCTTCAAATGGATGGTTATTTTGATATGTTCTTGAAAGAGTTTTCTTATGGTGTTTAAGGCTTGTAATTGAAGCTAAATGATGGGGAAAATGCTTGGAGATGATCAAGTATGAAGCTAGGAGTATTTTGAGAGAGAAATGAGGGTGTAGGTATGAGAAAATGGAGTGAAGAAATGGTGTTAATTTATAAAAACGTTTTTAGTTTATAAAGAAAGAAAAGGATTCCTAATTTTGTTTTCTTACTAATAATTCATACTACTTGACAAATCCTAGTTACCTCATATCTAGGGCAGTAATAATGTTGATTAGGATGTTGATTTGATGTGTATATACCAATAGTAAATACGTATAGAAGCTGGGTATGATACGGGTACATATACCCTAGATATACGTATAGAAATCTTGAGAAAACGAAACGAGAATTCAAATATAGCTATCTTTTGTGAATATACTTATATTGTTTTATGTATTTAAGTCCTTAAAAAGTGATTAAATACTTTATATATACGATACGTGTATAAGCATTATATATTATAAGTATATATATCAAAAAATGTTACGTATAGTTATCGTTTTGAAAACTTAAGTTCGTAGTTTCAAAATATACTTATAACTCATTGTCATTAGTACACAATGAGATGTTAAACCATCCTTAGATCATGTTAAATATATATAAATACATATATATATACAAACGTATAATTATCGTATGTTATATAGTTCGTGATATCATCGGTCATATTGGACGGTCAAACGTTGTGTAAAACTCTTTTCAAAAACACAAGTCTCAACAATTTGGATTGCTTATCATGTTGGTATGGTTTAATTTATGTAAATATTAATCTCATAAGTATAATTTGGTCGGAAAATTCCGGGTCATTAAAGTACCTACCCGTTAAAGAAATTTCGTCCCCGAAATTTGATAGTGGTTGTTATGGATAACAATAAGAAGGTTTTCATGACAAATATAAGGTGATAATGGAGTTTTATCATCATTGATTAATGTAGATAAAACGATTCGATTATGCGAAGAATATAAATGAGACTATCGTAAAAGAGTGAGATGAGTAAAATATATTCGTCTTAACCGATGACGTAGTTATGATTGATTTCCGGGATTTAAGGGATTTAAAGAGAATCTTACGTAACAAGATTTGGTTCTTTGGTGATTAAGAAAATCAGGATCTTCTTTGATTATATGCAATAATCTGTTTCGATTGCTCTGTCTGATATTTCACTATAAATTCACCCCTTCGTTTCCTTATTTTCCACGACTCACACCTTCTATTCTTTCTCCCTTGATTCTTACTTTAAAGCATTCATCAATATGCTCCATCCAGTCCTAATTTTTGATATACTCCTAACTTTTATATCTGTCATTCTTCTTTTTCATCTACCACCAGAAGAATCTATTTACTTCTACTATACTCTTGTGTTTATAGTGTTTCTAATTCTCCCGTGTCTCTATATTGCTATCTGCATCGATATACACGGTTTGTAATTTCGGGGTTATTATCGGAGTTTATATTCTTCATTATTTTTCAAAGCTTCATGATTTCGTTTTCTCTTCCCGACTTCGAGTCAAGCGAGTAATGGTTCGGAATTCGTAGATATGAAATTCAGAATGAACATAGCTAATGCTCTAAGAAGAAAATGGTAATAGAACGATTTTGATTTGTTAAATTACCAGAATACCCTGGAGAAGACCGAGTCATCCAGAAAAATATTCTCTTGATATGTTTAGAGATTAGATAGAATGTAAGAGTTGTGTAAATGGCACATGATGACGGTACTGTGAATCATCATGCTTCATTAGAAACTCAGCATGACTTACTGTAATATAATGACGTTGATCACGTGTCATTATATTATACTAATCCATGCTTCAGTTCCCAACACTACTTCAAAACATTCATATTTTAAACTCGAAGGTTTCAGAATTTAGAAACTAACACAGTTTCTTTTATGTTGCAGATATTACAGAGAGATAAATGATCTCAGATAAGAATAGTTGTGTAAATATCGCCAGAAATATGGAGGATATTTATAATAGAACATACGAGAATATCTTAGAATTTCTAATATCAATGGATGATGAAGAAGATTTGTCTGTGAAGGTTTAGAATGAGAAATAAGATGTTTGCTAACGATTTCAGCAGGCACAGAATCATTTGGATTCTTTGAAGGCAAACTTATTCTTTGTGATTTGTCCACGGCTTTCTTCATAGTTTCGCATAATCCGCTTTTCGGTACTAAATTTTCTATCGAGCGTTGCTAACACTCATTTCTTTATCATCAAACTTTTGGCCATTAAGATCATCTACAACATGCTGCTTCGTCAGCATTTTCAAAGTTAACTGATCTGGGTCATCGGTTATCAAACCAAGGTAGTTTCAGGAGAATTGTGTTTTTAGAATGATTAATCGCTGATGGTAATATTGTGGAATATAAAAGGTTCCCCAGTAACAATAAAGAGTACGCATATATATCGCGGTTATAATAAAGTTGTTTCGGATGAAAAGTTGGAGTTGACTTGCTGGAGCTGTGACAAAATTAGCTACTTTGGAAAGGGATTGCAAAACGATCTTCGGTAATAACAATGTCAAAGGAACTAGAACAGATACGTGTTAAACGTTTACTCAGTTTCCGAGGATTTTTCAGGTGCATAACTATATGCATCAATCTTTTCTTCCGTAGATGAAGTGCGGTTGGTTTATCCTCTCGATTAAGGTGTTTTTAAGAATCATGATAGATTTGAACGCTGATTGTAATCGTCGAGATACAATGAGGTTTAAGATGAAATCAAGTGGCAATCTTAAAGAAATGTTTAGTTTCATATGTTATAATCAATTATTTAATTCATTTTAATTGTCCAATGTCATTAGTCCACAGTCGATAGTCCACAGTAACAGTTCAATAATTCATATATAGTTTAATATATAATATACGAATTAATTAATACATGTCGTGACCAGTATACGTCTCAGACTCGATCACAACTCAAACTATATATATTATTGTAGAATCAACCTCAACCCTGTATAGAGAACTCGATCATTACTGCATATAGAGTGTCTATGGTGATTCCAAATAATATATATAGATGCGTCGATATGATATGTCAAAACATTATATACGTGTCCCGATATTTAAAGTGCGTAAAATAATTACAGAAATTAAATGACGATAAATAAAAGTGCGATAATTAAATTGCGATAAATAAATTGCGATAAATAAAATGTAATCAGTTAGCTAGGAACAGTTAGCTGGAACAGTTAGCGTGGATTCTTAACAAAATTTTTCATAGTTAATTTGTTTGTTTTTAACAGATTTTATTTTGTCATATGTTTTCTTCATATGCCACTTGTTGGATTCTGGGAAGTCAAAATCCGAATATGAAATTGAATGAAAATGATTATTCTGCGGTGAACGGATACGTATATCGGTGGTTGTAAGTAGGATAGTAAATGACTGTTGAATCAGCTTCGACGAATGTACAATGTAACTTATTAAGATGAAATCTAATTATTCCTCGAGTATTACCTACCCGTTAAAAAAAAATTTCACCATTAATATTTTCTACAAAAGAACTTTTAATTACAATCTTTATGAAAACATATATACATATATATTTTCTTCAGATAAAATCATGAATTTAATGAGTTAATATGATATTAATCTCATTTGCTTTTCGGTTTGAGCTAGAATAAGAAATCTCTAAAACTTTTTGAAACCACATATTCTTCGCAGAACATCAATGAAGTTATGGATCAATACTTCATCGTTCATTATTGTTGGTACTCCTTGGTATCTATGGTGCGTATGATGTTGATGTTTGTGGGACAGATTATGATGTCGAGACGTGTGATGCGGATGTTGTTTGTTAGTGGTGATGATGGTATTGTTAATGTTATTGATGGTGGTGCTGATTATGCTGCTGGTGCTGCTGCTGGTGTTTGCAACCTTCGTACCATGTTCTCCAAAGCCGTCACGCAAACGTGAAGTTCGTTAACTTCTGCTAGTACACCTGGATGATTGGCGGTTGGAGCGAGCGAATGAACAAGATTTGTAATATGGGATAGTATATAATCGTGACGAGATACTCTAGAAATGAGAGAGAAAATGGTGTTTCGAATAGGTTCGCCGGTAAGTGTAGTGACCCGAACTTTTCCATGTTTATATATATTAATTGAGATTGATATTTACATGATTAAATGTTTCCAACATGTTAAGCAATCAAACTTGTTAAGACTTGATTAATTGAAATATGTTTCATATAGACAATTGACCACCCAAGTTGACCGGTGAATCACGAACGTTAAAACTTGTAAAAACTATATGATGACATATATATGGATATATATATAGTTAACATGATACTATGATAAGTAAACATATCATTAAGTATATTAACAATGAACTACATATGTAAAAACAAGACTACTAACTTAATGATTTTTAAACGAGACATATATGTAACGATTATCGTTGTAAAGACATTTAATGTATATATATATATATATCATATTAAGAGATATTCATACATGATAATATCATGATAATATAATAATTTAAAATCTCATTTGATATTATAAACATTGGGTTAACAACATTTAACAAGATCGTTAACCTAAAGGTTTCAAAACAACACTTACATGTAACGACTAACGATGACTTAACGACTCAGTTAAAATGTATATACATGTAGTGTTTTAATATGTATTTATACACTTTTGAAAGACTTCAATACACTTATCAAAATACTTCTACTTAACAAAAATGCTTACAATTACATCCTCGTTCAGTTTCATCAACAATTCTACTCGTATGCACCCGTATTCGTACTCGTACAATACACAGCTTTTAGATGTATGTACTATTGGTATATACACTCCAATGATCAGCTCTTAGCAGCCCATGTGAGTCACCTAATACATTTTGGAACCATCATTTGGCAACTAGCATGAAATATCTCATAAAATTACAAAAATATGAGTAATCATTCATGACTTATTTACATGAAAACAAAATTACATATCCTTTATATCTAATCCATACACCAACGACCAAAAACACCTACAAACACTTTCATTCTTCAATTTTCTTCATCTAATTTATCTCTCTCAAGTTATATCTTCAAGTTCTAAGTGTTCTTCATATATTCTACAAGTTCTAGTTACATAAAATCAAGAATACTTTCAAGTTTGCTAGCTCACTTCCAATCTTGTAAGGTGATCATCCAAACTCAAGAAATCTTTGTTTCTTACAGTAAGTTATCATTCTAATACAAGGTAATAATCATATTCAAACTTTGGTTCAATTTCTATAACTATAACAATCTTATTTCAAGTGATGATCTTACTTGAACTTGTTTTCGTGTCATGATTCTGCTTCAAGAACTTCGAGCCATCCAAGGATCCATTGAAGCTAGATCCATTTTTCTCTTTTCCAGTAGGTTTATCCAAGGAACTTAAGGTATTCATACATATAAAGCTATCTTATTCGAAGGTTTAAACTTGTAATCACTAGAACATAGTTTAGTTAATTCTAAACTTGTTCGCAAACAAAAGTTAATCCTTCTAACTTGACTTTTAAAATCAACTAAACACATGTTCTATATCTATATGATATGCTAAATTATTGATTTAAAACCTGGAGACACGAAAAACACCGTAAAACCGGATTTACGCCGTCGTAGTAACACCGCGGGCTGTTTTGGGTTAGTTAATTAAAAACTATGATAAACTTTGATTTAAAAGTTGTTATTCTGAGAAAATGATTTTTATTATGAACATGAAACTATATCCAAAAATTATGGTTAAACTCAAAGTGGAAGTATGTTTTCTAAAATGGTCATCTAGACGTCGTTCTTTCGACTGAAATGACTACCTTTACAAAAACGACTTGTAACTTATTTTTCCGACTATAAACCTATACTTTTTATGTTTATATTCATAAAATAGAGTTCAATATTAAACCAAAGCAATTTGATTCACTCAAAACGGATTTAAAATGAAGAAGTTATGGGTAAAACAAGATTGGATAATTTTTCTCATTTTAGCTACGTGAAAATTGGTAACAAATCTATTCCAACCATAACTTAATCAACTTGTATTGTATATTATGTAATCTTGAGATACCATAGACACGTATACAATGTTTCGACCTATCATGTCGACACATCTATATATATTTCGGAACAACCATAGACACTCTATATGTGAATGTTGGAGTTAGCTATACAGGGTTGAGGTTGATTCCAAAATATATATAGTTTGAGTTGTGATCAATACTGAGATACGTATACACTGGGTCGTGGATTGATTCAAGATAATATTTATCGATTTATTTCTGTACATCTAACTGTGGACAACTAGTTGTAGGTTACTAACGAGGACACCTGACTTAATAAACTTAAAACATCAAAATATATTAAAAATGTTGTAAATATATTTTGAACATACTTTGATATATATATATGTATATATTGTTATAGGTTCGTGAATCAACCAGTGGCCAAGTCTTACTTCCCGATGAAGTAAAAATCCGTGAAAGTGAGTTATAGTCCCACTTTTAAAATCTAATATTTTTGGGATGAGAATAAATGCAGGTTTTATAAATGATTTACAAAATAGACACAAGTACGTGAAACTACATTCTATGGTTGAATTATCGAAATCGAATATGCCCATTTTTATTAAGTCTGGTAATCTAAGAATTAGGGAACAGACACCCTAATTGACGCGAATCCTAAAGATAGATCTATTGGGCCTAACAAACCCCATCCAAAGTACCGGATGCTTTAGTACTTCGAAATTTATATCATATCCGAAGGGTGTCCCGGAATGATGGGGATATTCTTATATATGCATCTTGTTAATGTCGGTTACCAGGTGTTCACCATATGATTGATTTTTATCTCTATGTATGGGATGTGTATTGAAATATGAAATCTTGTGGTCTATTATTATGATTTGATATATATAGGTTAAACCTATAACTCACTAACATTTTTGTTGACGTTTTAAGCATGTTTATTCTCAGGTGATTATTAAGAGCTTCCGCTGTCGCATACTTAAATAAGGACGAGATTTGGAGTCCATGCTTGTATGATATTGTGTAAAAACTGCATTCAAGAAACTTATTTTGTTGTAACATATTTGTATTGTAAACCATTATGTAATGGTCGTGTGTAAACAGGATATTTTAGATTATCATTATTTGATAATCTACGTAAAGCTTTTTAAACCTTTATTGATGAAATAAAGGTTATGGTTTGTTTTAAAATGAATGCAGTCTTTGAAAAATGTCTCATATAGAGGTCAAAACCTCGCAACGAAATCAATTAATATGGAACGTTTTTAATCAATAAGAACGGGACATTTCAGTTGGTATCAGAGCGTTGGTCTTAGAGAACCAGAATTTTGCATTAGTGTGTCTTATTGAGTTTGTTAGGATGCATTAGTGAGTCTGGACTTCGACCGTGTTTACTTGAAAAATGATTGCTTAACAAATTTTGTTGGAAACTATATATTTTTAACATGTGAATATTATGTGATATATTAATCTCTTAACGCGTTTGATATTATGTGATAGATGTCTACCTCTAGAACAAGTCTCATTGACTCACCTAATAATAATGAAGAGTCAAATGTAAATTGGAATGATTCGTGGACTGATTCACAAGTTCCCGAAGAGGAACCGGAAGAAGAGTCGGAACCGGAAGAAGAATCGGAACCGGAAGAAGAATCGGAACCGGATGAAGAAATAGAACCGGTGGGGGAAATAATAAAACGGTTAAGTAAAAGAAAATCCTCAACCAACCGACCAAGGTTAATTATGGTCAATGGTGTTTCCGCCAAGGAAGCAAAATATTGGGAGGATTACCAATTCTCCGATGAATCGGATTCCGACGAGAATTCCGATGATGTTATAGAAATTACCCCAACTGAATTTAAAAAGGCAAAAGAAAATAATAAGGGAAAGGGCATAAAAATAGAGAAATCTAATTCCAACCCCGATGAACTTTATATGTATCGTCAACCCCCGAAGTCCTTAAGTTGTAACAATGACCCGGGAACCTCTAAACCACCAGGTTTTTCTAAACCAATGTGGAAAACGACGGCTCGTATTAGGGGAACATCATATATCCCTAGAAACTTGGCAAAACGAATCAAAACCGAAAAAGAAGAAACAAGCGAGTCGGAATAAGATAGTTGTATTCGTGTGGTGTAATATATGTAATATAGTGTGCTTATGCTTTATGATATATGTAAAAATTGCTTGTATTAATAAGTATTTTTTTTTATGAATCTAACTCTTGTCTATTTTACAGTATAAAAAAACACAAAATGGATAGACAACCCAATATTTTAAGAGACCTACCCGGAGACATGATTGATGAAATCTTGTCTAGAGTCGGTCAGAATTCTTCGGCACAACTATTTAAGGCAAGATCAGTTTGTAAGACATTCGAAGAACGTTCCAAGAATGCCTTGGTTTATAAAAGGCTTTCGTTCGAAAGATGGGGGATATCACATTGGGAAATCCATAAGTTACGATGTGTTTACTTTGACGCATATATTGCGGGGAACCCAAATGCTATTTTACGCAATGGGTTAAGAAATTATTTTGACTCAATATATCCGAATATTGGACTTCGTGATTTAGAAAAAGCGGCTAACATGCAACATAAAGAAGCATGTTATGCTTACGGATTAGTAATGTTCGCTTCTCACCAAAGTGAGAACAAGAACATCGGGCTACAACTATTAAACAAAACGTTCCCACAAGTGACGGAGTCGGTAATTGGGGTAAGAAATGAGGTTTTTAGATTGTTACGGGACTGTTGGACATTACGTAACCCTCGTCCCTTTGACGACGTTACAACACACTGTCTTATCAACGGCCATAACGGTTATGTTCCACAAGACCAAGGATGGGAAGTAATCCTAGTAAAACCAGAATGCATGACTTGTTTCTGGACGTATGAATTACGTGTCTTTATTGCCTTTGCTGAACAACTTGTGTACTAGTTAGAATTATCTTCACAACCATCTTGTATCAAATTTATTGTGTGCTATATTTCATGCTATATGTAAAATAAGCGGTATTGTATGTTTGTAAAATATTGTGTAAAAGTTTGAACGCGAAATATTATTATAATCAGTTTTTCATATAGAATTGTAGTAGTTGAATTGTATATTAGCTACTAAGTATGAACTTAACGGGTAGGTACTACCCGAATTTAAACTTATAAAACGATAATATGAAGAAAAAGCTTTTATAAATGAGTTCATATTATGCTACGAAATACTATTAACTACTCTTAATATTCTGTATGATTAACTTGTTCCATTTGACTATTTTGAAGGAAATGGCACCGACTACTCGACACACCGTGAATATGAATGAAGAGGAATCCCGTACTTTTCTAGCTTCAAACATAGCTGCAGTACAGGCTGCGCTACATACCAACAATAATCTTGGATCTAGCAGTACAGAAAATCGTGTAGGATGCACCTACAAAGAATTCACTGCCTGCAAACTTTTGGAATTTGATGGAACCGAAGGACCGATCGGATTGAAACGGTGGACCGAGAAGGTCGAATCGGTGTTTGCCATAAGTAAGTGTACTGAAGAGGACAAAGTGAAGTACGCTACGCATACCTTCACAGGTTCTGTGTTAACATGGTGGAATACCTATCTAGAGCAAGTGGGACAAGACGATGCGTATGCACTACCGTGGTCAGCATTCAAGCACTTGATGAACGAGAAGTAACGTCCCAGAACCGAGGTTAATAAGCTCAAGACAGAACTTAGAGGGTTACGAACCCAAGGATTTGATATTACCACGTACGAAAGACGATTCACAGAATTGTGCCTATTGTGTCCGGGAGCATTCGAAGATGAGGAAGAGAAGATCGACGCGTTTGTGAAAGGATTACTGGAAAGAATCCAAGAAGATATAAGTTCACACGAGCCCGCCTCCATACAACAGGCATGTAGAATGGCTCACAAACTAGTGAACCAGATTGAAGAAAGAATTAAAGAACAGACTGCTGAAGAGGCCAATGTGAAGCAAGTCAAAAGAAAGTGGGAGGAAAACGGTGATAAAAATTACCAATACAACAACAACAGCAATTACAACAATAATCGCAACAATTATCCCAACAATCGCAACATCAATCGCAACTACAACAAATGGCCCAACAACAACAACAACAACAACAGCAACTACAACAATCATCCCAACAACAATAATAACCGCAACAACAACAACAATCAGAAGCAGCTATGCCAAAGGTGTGAAAAGTATCACTCGGGGTTCTGCACCAAATTTTGCAACAAGTGTAAAAGAAATAGTCATAGCGCGGTGAAGTGTGAGGTCTACGGACCAGAGGTTAATAGAACGAAAGGAACAAATGGTGTCGGAACGAGTAATGGCGGAGCAAGTAGTGTCGGAGCAAGTTATGCCAATGTAGTTTGTTATAAATGTGGAAAACCGGGCCACATTATTAGAAATTGCCCGAACCAGGAGAACACGAATGGACAAGGTCGCGGAAGAGTTTTCAATATTAATGTGGCAGAGGCACAGGAAGACCCGGAGCTTGTTACGGGTACGTTTCTTTATTGACAATAAATCTGCTTACGTTTTATTTGATTCGGGTGCGGATAGAAGCTATATGAGTAGAGATTTTTGTGCTAAATTAAGTTGTCCATTGACGCCTTTGGATAGTAAATTTTTACTCGAATTAGCAAATGGTAAATTAATTTCAGCAGATAACATATGTCGGAATCGAGAAATTAAACTGGTTAGTGAAACATTTAAGATTGATTTGATACCAGTAGAGTTAGGGAGTTTTGATGTGATAATCGGTATGGACTGGTTGAAAGAAGTGAAAGCAGAGATCGTTTGTTACAAAAATGCAATTCACATTATACGAGAAAAAGGAAAACCCTTAATGGTGTACGGAGAAAAGGGCAACACAAAGCTACATCTTATTAGTAATTTGAAGGCACAAAAACTAATAAGAAAAGGTTGCTATGCTGTTCTAGCACACGTCGAGAAAGTACAAACTGAAGAAAAGAGCATCAATGATGTTCCCGTCGCAAAAGAATTTCCCGATATATTTCTTAAAGAATTACCGGGATTACCTCCACATTGATCCGTTGAATTTCAAATAGATCTTGTACCAGGAGCTGCACCAATAACTCGTGCTCCTTACAGACTCGCACCCAGCGAGATGAAAGAACTGCAAAGCCAATTACAAGAACTTTTAGAGCGTGGTTTCATTCGACCAAGCACATCACCGTGGGGAGCTCCTGTTTTGTTTGTCAAGAAGAAAGATGGTATATTCAGGTTGTGTATCGACTACCGAGAGTTGAACAAACTTACCATCAAGAACCGCTACCCACTACCGAGAATCGACGACTTATTTGATCAACTACAAGGCTTGTCTGTTTATTCAAAGATTGACTTACGTTATGGGTATCATCAAATGCGGGTGAAAGAAGATGATATTGCAAAGACTGCTTTCAGAACACGTTACGGTCATTACGAGTTTATGGTCATTCCGTTTGGTTTAACTAATGCACCAGCTGTGTTCATGGACCTTATGAACCGAGTGTGTGGACCATACCTTGACAAGTTTGTCATTGTTTTCATTGATGACATACTTATTTACTCAAAGAATGACCAAGAACACGGTGAACATTTGAGAAAGGTGTTAGAAGTATTGAGGAAGGAAGAATTGTACGCTAAGTTTTCAAAGTGTGCATTTTGGTTGGAAGAAGTTCAATTCCTCGGTCACATAGTGAACAAAGAAGGTATTAAGGTGGATCCGGCAAAGATAGAAACTGTTGAAAAGTGGGAAACCCCAAAAACTCCGAAACACATACGCTAGTTTTTAGGACTAGCTGGTTACTACAGAAGGTTCATCCAAGACTTTTCCAGAATAGCAAAACCCTTGACTGCATTAACGCATAAAGGGAAGAAATTTGAATGGAATGATGAACAAGAGAAAGCGTTTCAGTTATTGAAAAAAAGCTAACTACGACACCTATATTGTCATTGCCTGAAGGGAATGATGATTTTGTGATTTATTGTGATGCATCAAAGCAAGGTCTTGGTTGTGTATTAATGCAACGAACGAAGGTGATTGCTTATGCGTCTAGACAATTGAAGATTCACGAACAAAATTATACGACGCATGATTTGGAATTAGGCGCGGTTGTTTTTGCATTAAAGACTTGGAGGCAATACTTATATGAGGTCAAAAGTAGTATATATACCGACCACAAAAGTATTCAACACATATTTAATCAGAAACAACTGAATATGAGGCAGCGTAGGTGGATTGAATTATTGAATGATTACGACTTTGAGATTCGTTACCACCCGGGGAAGGCAAATGTGGTAGCCGATGCCTTGAGCAGGAAGGACAGAGAACCCATTCGAGTAAAATCTATGAATATAATGATTCATAATAACCTTACTACTCAAATAAAGGAGGCGCAACAAGGAGTTTTAAAAGAGGGAAATTTAAAGGATGAAATACCCAAAGGATCGGAGAAGCATCTTAATATTCGGGAAGACGGAACCCGGTATAGGGCTGAAAGGATTTGGGTACCAAAATTTGGAGATATGAGAGAAATGGTACTTAGAGAAGCTCATAAAACCAGATACTCAATACATCCTGGAACGGGGAAGATGTACAAGGATCTCAAGAAACATTTTTGGTGGCTGGGTATGAAAGCCGATGTTGCTAAATACGTAGGAGAATGTTTGACGTGTTCTAAGGTCAAAGCTGAGCATCAGAAACCATCAGGTCTACTTCAACAACCCAAAATCCCGGAATGGAAATGGGAAAACATTACCATGGATTTCATCACTAAATTGCCAAGGACTGCAAGTGGTTTTGATACTATTTGGGTAATAGTTGATCGTCTCACCAAATCAGCACACTTCCTGCCAATAAGAGAAGATGACAAGATGGAGAAGTTAGCATGACTGTATTTGAAGGAAGTCTTCTCCAGACATGGAATACCCATCTCTATTATCTCTGATAGGGATGGTAGATTTATTTCAAGATTCTGGCAGACATTACAGCAAGCATTAGGAACTCGTCTAGACATGAGTACTGCCTATCATCCACAAACTGATGGGCAGAGCGAAAGGACGATACAAACGCTTGAAGACATGCTACGAGTAAGTGTTATTGATTTCGGAAACAGTTGGGATCGACATCTACCGTTAGCAGAATTTTTCTACAACAACAGCTACCATTCAAGCATTGAGATGGCGCCGTTTGAAGCACTTTATGGTAGAAAGTGCAGGTCTCCAATTTGTTGGAGTGAAGTGGGGGATAGACAGATTACGGGTCCGGAGATTATACAAGAAACTACCGAGAAGATCATCCAAATTCAACAACGGTTGAAAACCGCCCAAAGTCGACAAAAGAGCTACGCTGACATTAAAAGAAAAGATATAGAATTTGAAATTGGAGAGATGGTCATGCTTAAAGTTGCACCTTGGAAAGGCGTTGTTCGATTTGGTAAACGAGGGAAATTAAATCCAAGGTATATTGGACCATTCAAGATTATTGATCGTGTCGGACCAGTAGCTTACCGACTTGAGTTACCTCAACAACTCGCGGCTGTACATAACACTTTCCACGTCTCGAATTTGAAGAAATGTTTTGCTAAAAAAGATCTCACTATTCCGTTAGATGAAATCCAAATCAACGAAAAACTCCAATTCATCGAAGAACCCGTCGAAATAATGGATCGTGAGGTTAAAAGACTTAAGCAAAACAAGATACCAATTGTTAAGGTTCGATGGAATGCTCGTAGAGGACCTGAGTTCACCTAGGAGCATGAAGATCAGATGAAGAAGAAATACCCACATCTATTTCCAGAAGATTCGTCAACACCTTCAACAGCTTAAAATTTCGGGACGAAATTTATTTAACGGGTAGGTACTGTAGTGACCCGAACTTTTCCATGTTTATATATATTAATTTAGATTGATATTTACATGATTAAATGTTTCCAACATGTTAAGCAATCAAACTTGTTAAGACTTGATTAATTGAAATATGTTTCATATAGACAATTGACCACCCAAGTTGACCGGTGATTCACGAACGTTAAAACTTGTAAAAACTATATGATGACATATATATGGATATATATATAGTTAACATGATACTATGATAAGTAAACATATCATTAAGTATATTAACAATGAACTACATATGTAAAAACAAGACTACTAACTTAATGATTTTTAAACGAGACATATATGTAACGATTATCGTTGTAAAGACATTTAATGTATATATATCATATTAAGAGATATTCATACATGATAATATCATGATAATATAATAATTTAAAATCTCATTTGATATTATAAACATTGGGTTAACAACATTTAACAAGATCGTTAACCTAAAGGTTTCAAAACAACACTTACATGTAACGACTAACGATGACTTAACGACTCAGTTAAAATGTATATACATGTAGTGTTTTAATATGTATTTATACACTTTTGAAAGACTTCAATACACTTATCAAAATACTTCTACTTAACAAAAATGCTTACAATTACATCCTCGTTCAGTTTCATCAACAATTCTATTCGTATGCACCCGTATTCGTACTCGTACAATACACAGCTTTTAGATGTATGTACTATTGGTATATACACTCCAATGATCAGCTCTTAGCAGCCCATGTGAGTCACCTAATACATTTGGGAACCATCATTTGGCAACTAGCATGAAATATCTCATAAAATTACAAAAATATGAGTAATCATTCATGACTTATTTACATGAAAACAAAATTACATATCCTTTATATCTAATCCATACACCAACGACCAAAAACACCTACAAACACTTTCATTCTTCAATTTTCTTCATCTAATTGATCTCTCTCAAGTTCTATCTTCAAGTTCTAAGTGTTCTTCATATATTCTACAAGTTCTAGTTACATAAAATCAAGAATACTTTCAAGTTTGCTAGCTCACTTCCAAACTTGTAAGGTGATCATCCAAACTCAAGAAATATTTGTTTCTTACAGTATTTTATCATTCTAATACAAGGTAATAATAATATTCAAACTTTGGTTCAATTTCTATAACTATAACAATCTTATTTCAAGTTATGATCTTACTTGAACTTGTTTTCGTGTCATGATTCTGCTTCAAGAACTTCGAGCCATCCAAGGATCCGTTGAAGCTAGATCCATTTTTCTCTTTTACAGTAGGTTTATCCAAGGAACTTAAGGTAGTAATGATGTTCATAACATCATTCGATTCATACATATAAAGCTATCTTATTCGAAGGTTTAAACTTGTAATCACTAGAATATAGTTTAGTTAATTCTAAACTTGTTCATAAACAAAAGTTAATCCTTCTAACTTGACTTTTAAAATCAACTAAACACATGTTCTATATCTATATGATATGCTAACTTAATGATTTAAAACCTGGAAACACGAAAAATACCGTAAAACCGGATTTACGCCGTCGTAGTAACACCGTGGACTGTTTTGGGTTAGTTAATTAAAAACTATGATAAACTTTGATTTAAAAGTTGTTATTCTGAGAAAATGATTTTTATTATGAACATGAAACTATATCCAAAAATTATGGTTAAACTCAAAGTGGAAGTATGTTTTCTAAAATGGTCATCTAGACGTGGTTCTTTCGACTGAAATGACTACCTTTACAAAAACGACTTGTAACTTATTTTTACGACTATAAACCTATACTTTTTATGTTTAGATTCATAATATAGAGTTCAATATGAAACCATAGCAATTTGATTCACTCAAAACGGATTTAAAATGAAGAAGTTATGGGTAAAACAAGATTGAATAATTTTTCTCATTTTAGCTACGTGAAAATTGGTAACAAATCTATTCCAACCATAACTTAATCAACTTGTATTGTATATTATGTAATTTTGAGATACCATAGACACGTATACAATGTTTTGACCTATCATGTCGACACATCTATATATATTTCGGAACAACCATAGACACTCTATATGTGAATGTTGGAGTTAGCTATACAGGGTTGAGGTTGATTCCAAAATATATATAGTTTGAGTTGTGATCAATATTGAGATACGTATACACTGGGTCGTGGATTGATTCAAGATAATATTTATCGATTTATTTCTGTACATCTAACTGTGGACAACTAGTTGTAGGTTACTAACGAGGACAGCTGACTTAATAAACTTAAAACATCAAAATATATTAAAAGTATTGTAAATATATTTTGAACATACTTTGATATATATGTATATATTGTTATAGGTTCGTGAATCAACCAGTGGCCAAGTCTTACTTCCCGACGAAGTAAAAATCTGTGAAAGTGAGTTATAGTCCCACTTTTAAAATCTAATATTTTTGGGATGAGAATACATGCAGGTTTTATAAATGATTTACAAAATAGACACAAGTACGTGAAACTACATTCTATGGTTGAATTATCGAAATCAAATATGCCCCTTTTTATTAAGTCTGGTAATCTAAGAATTAGGGAACAGACACCCTAATTGACGCGAATCCTAAAGATAGATCTATTGGGCCTAACAAACCCCATCCAAAGTACCGGATGCTTTAGTACTTCGAAATTTATATCATATCCGAAGGGTGTCCCGGAATGATAGGGATATTCTTATATATGCATCTTGTTAATGTCGGTTACCAGGTGTTCACCATATGAATGATTTTTATCTCTATGTATGGGATGTGTATTGAAATATGAAATCTTGTGGTCTATTATTATGATTTGATATATATAGGTTAAACCTATAACTCACCAACATTTTTGTTGACGTTTTAAGCATGTTTATTCTCAGGTGATTATTAAGAGCTTCCGCTATCGCATACTTAAATAAGGACGAGATTTGGAGTCCATGCTTGTATGATATTGTGTAAAAACTGCATTCAAAAAACTTATTTTGTTGTAACATATTTGTATTGTAAACCATTATGTAATGGTCGTGTGTAAACAGGATATTTTAGATTATCATTATTTGATAATCTACGTAATGCTTTTTAAACCTTTATTGATGAAATAAAGGTTATGGTTTGTTTTAAAATGAATGCAGTCTTTGAAAAACGTCTCATATAGAGGTCAAAACCTCGCAACGAAATCAATTAATATGGAACATTTTTAATCAATAAGAACGGGAAATTTCAGTAAGTGCTTCAGGTTCATCGCCAAGAGGGCAATTTGGTGGATGGAATGGATCACCTTCTTCTTGTCTCCAGTGATTTAGTATATTACAAACCCATCCCCAATTCATCCAGAATAGATGATGGGAAATTGGTTGATCCATTCCGGTGACGCTGCTTTCGGAGCCCGAATGGAAATCCATATCGGCATAACTGTCGGAATCTGAAGAATTCGAACTAGATGCGGAATCCATCTTGTATAATGGGGAAAATGAATTTTTGGTATGGAATAGATTATAGGAGTTAGATTTGGTACTCTTCAATACATAATTTACATATGTATATATAATACCAAAATCCCGTAAATTACGGAGAATCTTTGAAAAGATATCAGTCAAAGTTCGCAATAACAGATATGCTAAGATAAGAATTCGTCTATACACTATCAATGCAGTAAATGCAGTAAAACGTGTCTAGACTTATGAATGATAAGCAGGTAATTTCCTAAGGATGATAAGCAGATGATTTCTGACTAGAAATGATAAGCAAAAATTTTGACATGTAGACACGGTCGAAGTCCAGACTCATTAATGCATCCTAACAACTACTAGTTAGACACACTAATGCAAGACCTGGTTCGCTACGACCACCACTCTGATACCAACTGAAAGGACCCGTTCATATACATTATAAACGATTCACAATAGTTGATTACATCGCGAGGTATTTGACCTCTATATGATACATTTTACAAACATTGCATTCGTTTTTAAAAGACAAACTTTCTTTACAACGAAAATTGACGGTATGCACACCATTTCATAATATATCCAACTACTTAATAATAATCTTGATGAACTCAATGACTCGAATGCAACGTCTTTCAAAATATGCCATGAATGACTCCAAGTAATATCCTTAAAATGAGCTAATGCACAGCGGAAGATTTCTTTAATACCTGAGAATAAACATGCTTTAAAGTGTCAACCAAAAGGTTGGTGAGTTCATAGGTTTATCATAACAATCATTTCAATATATTAATAGACCACAAGATTCCCGTTTATAAATATATGTACACTCGCAAGTGTATAAAAGTATTCTATAAGTTGTAGGCACCCGGTAACAAGCCTTAACGTTCATGTTTTACCCTCTGAAGTACACCAGATCAGGTGTGTTTAAAATAACCTCGAAGTACTAAAGCATCCCATAGTCAGGATGGGGTTTGTCAGGCCCAATAGATCTATCTTTAGGATTCACGCCTACCGTACATAGACAAGTAGTTTAATGTTACTAAGCTAAGGGTATATTTCTGGTTTAAACCCACGTAGAATTAGTTTTAGTACTTGTGCCTATTTCGTAAAGCATTTACAAAAACAGCGCATGTATTCTCAGTCCCAAAAATATATATAAAAGGGAGCAAATGAAACTCACTTTTGCCTTGAAGGTATTTAATTCGACTTGGTCTCCGATAGATATCACGAACCTAACCATATATATAATATATCAACATATTTTCTTTTTTAAGTAATCGTTACATATATATATACTATTAATACTTTTAATATTTTCTTAGTCCGTAGTTAGCAGTCCGATGTTAGTGGTCCACAATTAGTTGCTTAAATAAAATAAATAAAGACCCCATCGTATTCGTATTGATCAGAATTAATCTCGACCCATGGTACCATGTTGTCAAATGACGTGTTGCGTACATAAAGTACCGTGTTGTCAAATGTCGTGTTGCGTACAATCATGAGGTCTTATGATTAATCTGCTCGTGTTGTTTACGGGTGGTCCTGAAATATATAAAATCAAATCATAAGTAATTATATATAAAATATCATATTAATTAGAAAAGATATGATTAATTTACATTTTCTCTAAATATTTTCGTAGCTAAACTAGCTTCGGATACCCAATCTTGTTTTAGTCGTAGTTTCTTCATTACAACTCCGTTTTTGTTGGTTCAACTTGCCACTTCCTTGGACCGAGTCAAATTTTAAGAATATGAACTGAAAATACCTTAGTTTGTATTCGAAATCATAGGTTATATGTCAAACTTTGGTGAAACTTATGAAAGTGATCATTTTCCATCATAAAAATAACATTTAATGATCATTTTTCTAAAAATACTTACACTTTGAGTTAAACCATGAAATTTTTATGTATTAACATATTCATAAGAAATATAATTTTCCAGAACATGAACTTCCAATTCAAAGTTCAAGATGGTTTTTAATTATCCAACCCAAAACAGCCCCCGGTTGCACTCCGACGACGTAGATTCAGTTTTTAAGATGTTCTTTGTAAAACCAAGTTATATCTTGTTAGGTTAGCATATCATTATGATATATTACAGGTCTTGAAGTGTTTTAAAAGTCAAGTTAGAAGGGTCTATTTAGTTTGCGAACAATTTTGAAATCATTCAAACTATGTTCTTGTTGTTAAAATTTTATACCACAAAATAAGATAGCTATATGAATATGAATTGAATAAGATTATGAACAAGGTTACTACCTCAAGTTACTTGGACAAAGTTACTGCAAAAGATAAGAAATAATCTTGGAATCAAAGAGTGGTGGAGTTAGATCAAAAGGTTGGAAGTAAACTTCTTCAAATGGGTGGTTATTTTGATATGTTCTTGAAAGAGTTTTCTTATGGTGTTTAAGGCTTGTAATTGAAGCTAAATGATGGGGAAAATGCTTGGAGATGATCAAGTATGAAGTTAGGAGTATTTTGAGAGAGAAATGAGGGTGTAGGTATGAGAAAATGGAGTGAAGAAATGGTGTTCATTTATAAAAACGTTTTTAGTTTATAAAGAAAGAAAAGGATTCCTAATTTTGTTTTCTTACTAATAATTCATACTACTTGACAAATTCTAGTTACTTCATATATAGGGCAGTAATAATGTTGATTAGGATGTTGATTTGATGTGTATATACCAATAGTAAATACGTATAGAAGCTGGGTATGATACGGGTACATATACCCTAGATATACGTATAGAAATCTTGAGAAAACGAAACGAGAATTCAAATATAGCTATCTTTTGTGAATATACTTATATTGTTTTATGTATTTAAGTCCTTAAAAAGTGATTAAATACTTTATACATACGATACATGTATAAGCATTATATATTATAAGTATATATATCAAAGAATGTTACGTATAGTTATCGTTTTGAAAACTTAAGTTAGTAGTTTCAAAATATACTTATAACTCATTGTCATTAGTACACAATGAGATGTTAAACCATCCTTAGATCATGTTAAATATATATAAATACATATATATACACAAACGTATAATTATCGTATGTTATATAGTTCGTGATATCATCGGTCATATTGGACGGTCAAACGTTGTGTAAAACTCTTTTCAAAAACACAAGTCTCAACAATTTGGATTGCTTATCATGTTGGTATGGTTTAATTTATGTAAATATTAATCTCATAAGTATAATTTGGTCGGAAAATTCCGGGTCATTACAAATACCTTGACTTATGTGCTTCATCTAGTAGCACTTGTCGGTTACTACCCATCTTAGGTACCCACACTCTTCCTTGAAACGACAACAAACCACGCGAGCCCATAGTAATGAACTCCGTTTGCCCCACAATCCGCTCTTCATGCTTGTTGTGAACATACGCTTCTATTTAAATCTCACCAAACATTACAAGGAAATCGTTAGTAATAATCATGCGTAATGACCCTACTCGTATCGCCGGATGTTGACTCTTTCAACTCAATGCATCCGCGACCACGTTCGCCTTTCCCGGATGGTAAAGTATCTCACAATCATAATCCTTTACCACATCCATCCACCTACGTTAACGTTAATTTAAATCTCGTTGAGTAAAGAGATGTTTCAAACTCTTATGGTCCGAATAAATCGTACACTTGACACCATTCAAGTAGTGGCGCCAAATTTTCAACGCATGAACCACCGCCGCCAATTCAAGATCGTGATTCGGGTATCTCTTTTCGTGTTCCTTTAATTGTCGAGAGGTGTAAGCGATGACTTTACCTCTTTGCATCAAAACACACCCGAGCCCATTTAAAGAAGCATCACAATAAACCGTCATGTCTTCTACCCCTTCCGGCAACACTAACACCAGAGCTTGACACAATTTCTCTTTTAACAATTGAAAAGCGATTTCTTGCTCGTTCTCCCAATTGAACCTTACGTTCTTCCTCGTCAATTTAGTCAAAGGAGAAGCAATCTTAGAAAAGTCTTGGATGAACCGACGATAATAACCGTCCAATCCGAGAAAGCTTCGGATTTCTGTAGGCGTAGTCGGTTGTCCCCAACTCTTCACCGTTTCTATCTTCCTTGGGTCCACTTAAATTCCTTCTCGATTCACAATATGGTCAAGGAATTGAACTTCCCTCAGCCAAAATTCACATTTGGAGAATTTTGCATACAACTTCTCCTTCCGCAATGTCTTCAACACTTCACTCAAATGGTGCTCATGTTCCTTCATACTCTTAGAATAAACAAGTATGTCGTTGATGAACACAATTACCGACTTGTCCAACATAGGTTGGCACACTCGGTTCATTAGATCCATGAATGCCGCCGGTGCATTCGTAAGACCAAAAGGCATAACTACAAACTCAAAATGCCCATAACGCGTTCGAAAAGCCGTTTTCTCTATGTCTTCCTCACGGACCCGCACTTGATGATAGCCGGACCGTAAGTCAATCTTAGAAAAATACGTTGCACCTTGGAGTTGGTCAAACAAATCGTCAATCCTAGGTAATGGATAGCGATTCTTGATCGTCACTTTGTTCAACTCCCGATAATCGATGCACATCCGCATACTTCCATCTTTCTTTTTCACAAACAAAACCGGAGCACCCCATGGCGAGGAGCTCGGTCGAATGAAACCCTTTTCAAGCAACTCTCGGGTTTGATTTAACAACTCTTGCATTTCCGTCGGCGCTAAACGATAAGGAGTTTTAGCAATGGGAGTAGCTCCCGGAACCAACTCAATGCGAAATTCTACTTGCCTTTCCGCCGGAACACCCGGTAACTCATCCGGAAAAACGTCATCATTAACCATCGAAATTTCACGAATGGGTGGTGGCTCATCACGATTATCAACTACATGGGCAAGATAACATATACCACCACTGTTGAGAAAACGTCGTGCCCGTGCATAAGTGCATAATGGTACGAGTCTTCTTCGTTTATCACCATAAATAATCAACTCTCCCCCACTTGGGGTTCTCACACGAATGAACTTATCATGGCATGCAATATCAGCTCTATAACGATCGAGCCAATCCATGCCAACAACAATATCACACTCACCCAAAGTCATCGGAATGAGATCGATTTTAAACGTTTCGGTACCAAACACAACATTACAATCTTTACACACATCAACCCCTACCACCGTCTTACCATCCGCTATTTCAACTTATACCGGATGACTTAACTTAGCTAGCGGTTTGTTAAGCTTAGACACAAATCGAGGCGATACAAAAGACAAATTAGCACCGCTATCAAATAATATCTTTGCCGGATTAGAATTAACCATGAAAGTACCTGAGACAACTTCATTGGAATGCCTGGCCTCATCATTGGTCATCAAATAATTTCGCCCCTTAGCCGTGCCCGCCGCCTTCTCTAACTTCCTAACATGATCACCCCGTAAGTCGGGACACTCCGGCTTCTTATGCCCATCTTTACCGCAATTAAAACAAGTGAGCTTGGTTGTGGATGATTTTTTTGGGCACTCACGAGCCATGTGCCCCCTTTACCCACAATTGTAGCAAGCATAAGTAAAATCACCAGAAGCACCCTTCTTAACACTACCAACACTCTCAGAGCCCTTCTTGTGCTTATTGTTAGAAAAGTTCGAATGACTAATAGCTTCAAACTTCTTTTTGCCGAAGGTAAAGCCACTATTTCTCAAGATGAGCGACTCAAACCCTTTGGCCATATCAAACAACTCATCAAAACTCTTCACCACGTTCACACTAATCTTTTCTTAATAATTGTCATTCAAGATTCGGTAAAAGTCTTCCTTCAACATCTTATCATTCACGACATACTCCGGGCAAAATTGAGTTTTTGACAAATAAACGGATTTAAGAGTATTCAAATCCATCGACCCTTGCCTCAAGGAACGCAACTCGTCCTTAAGCCTAGTAAGATCGACCAAAGTTTGGTACTCTTGGAAGAACTCCGTTTTGAACTCATCCCAAGTAAAATCCATGCATTGTTCCTCGCCATAAACTTGGATTTTGGCATCCCACCATAGCTTTGCATCACCTCTTAGCATGCTACAACCATACCTTGTCTTTTTATCAATCAGGCATTCACAAGTTCGAAAGGCCCCCTCCATATCGGAGATCCACCGGGCACTCTTTAACGGGTCTCTTTCGCCCTCAAAAATACGTGGTTGAGCATCTTTGAAATTCTTAAAGAAAAAGTCGCGTCTTCCCATATTATCATCATGAAGAACGGCCTTGACTTGCTCTTTGACTACATTGACTAATTGCTCGTCAATCGAGTCTAGAAACATCTTTTTAATCTCCTCAAGATATTCTGCCTTTTGACGTTTAAAGATGGCCTCAACCTTGGCCGTGAATTCGGGGTCCTCACTAGTGCCCCCATTTTCGGTGTCGTGTCAGTTTTTCATCTTCATTCTATAAAACGGAAAAGATTAAACAACAAACGAAACAAAGGACATAACACGTATGCATATAAGTATACCCCACACTACTCCATCTTACTCAACAATCGTCGTACATTACCTTTTGACACGATTTGTACTCGTAACAATGGTAGCTAATCATTGTTACGCGAGCACGTCGCATTAACTTGCTAGTACAACGTCCATCTCGCTTGATGATTGCTAAACATAACACAAATCAATTAGCACAAGGTTAGTTCACATAACCAAAGCACTAACAAATCCCGATTAGACCCAAAGTCCTACAAGTCCCGCATAAAAGCGCATGCACAATAAAGTCTAAGTCTAGGCACCTATCTCAAGTCGCCTAAATCCCTTAGACCATGCTCTGATACCACTTGAAACAACCCAACCCGTATTCCATACGATAAATTTTTAAAAAAAAATAAAATAATACACATTTATGCGCCAATTAAATATGTAAACCATTCCACACGTTTCGTTAAAACATACAACAAGTTTAGTGTTTACAAAAAGGCACGAAGGCCATTAACGAATGTGATA
Source organism: Rutidosis leptorrhynchoides (assembly GCF_046630445.1). Classification (NCBI taxonomy): domain Eukaryota; kingdom Viridiplantae; phylum Streptophyta; class Magnoliopsida; order Asterales; family Asteraceae; genus Rutidosis; species Rutidosis leptorrhynchoides. The sequence continues at coordinate 575,574,053 of NC_092336.1, read as the reverse complement.
CAAGTTTGACCAACTACAAATGATAGTTTATAATCCAAATGACCCCCTTGAGCATGGTTTGGGACTAAACTACCCAAAACGTAGGTCAACTTCCAAAAGCTTCATCATAACATCAACAAGGACACCTAGTGCCCAATAACCCCCTTGCTCTTGTCCACACCTGCATCTAAAAAGATAAACAACGAGAGGGGTAAGCTAATGCTGAGTGAGTGCAACAATTATACGTTTACATATACAACCTACTTACTTGCAATCACTTACACATTTACCGCATACATGCTAGCAATATGAATAATTATACTATCCTAAGTATATTACCAAACCTTCCACCAAACGAGCTAGCATAACAATAGCATATAGTCTAAACAATATAATATGCTACAATCCACACACAACCATGGTTAACCAATCGAACGAGGGAACGGTGTTTAAAGACCGTCGGAGTTCATAACAACCATTAGTGCACTTAACACCTCGTATACTAACCCCACGGGTGGCATATTAACACCTCGATACTTCACCCCGGGTGGTGCCTTAACACTTCGACACTTCACCCCGAGTGGTGTCTTAGCACATCGACACTTCACTCGTTATATCTTTCGAAGTGGCATCTTAACACATCGATGCTTCACTCCCGAGTGGTGTCTTAACACTTCGACACTTCACTCGCCACGTGAGAAGTGGTGTCTTAACACATCGACACTTCACAACTCAACTACACAAATAAATACATCATATATGCACGCATATAATTATTCCACTCACCTTAGCACTTCGGTGATGTTTATGCACTTTCGAGCTTCAAAGCAAAGTACCTAATACATAAGTACACATTCAATTACACAACTAGTGGAATTAACCACATTACACCTACTTGAGCATTTAATGACCCAACTCGCATTAAATGACTCAAACACACCACAACCGCCCCTTTAATGGCCAAGACTCGACTTTAATCACTAAAGCTAGTGAATTAAAGTCTAGTAACTTCAACTAGCACCAACTTTGGGTAATTCATACCCAATTCACCCAAACTAGGTCAACATTACTCTTTTTGACCCATTTTAACTCTTACACTACCAAACTTGTCAAACATGACCTATTTACCATTCCAACAACATTTTACAAGTGTTCAATGCTTGACAACACCATTAACACTTACAAATCCTATTTTCATTAGACCAAAACCTAGCTTGTGGCTATTAGGGTTTCATTAAAACAACATAACCTAAATTCGCCCATTTTACCCTCAAATGGGTCAAACAAGTCTCTAGTAACCAAAACCCTAGCCATTAACCAATTAAAACTCAAAACTTAGAGTTAGAACTTACCGAGACTATCAACGCGTAGCTAGAGATACAAGGAACAACTTTAATTCTTGCTCCAAAGATCAACCCTCAATCCTTCACTCTCAAATCTCACTTTTAATCTAAATGGGTGTTGAGTTTTTTGGGAGAGAAAATGAAAGAAAAGATAAAAGAAAATGAATTAATTGAACTAGTGGATGAGATTTAATGCTCCCATCAGACTTACATGTCAAATTACCAATTTGCCCCTTAAAGTCATTTAATTTGAGCTAAAACCGGATTCTGTCCAGCAGGACTGCCGCGGCGCGGCCCATTTATCGCGGTGCGACATTCAACATGAAAATTGAACCTTCTTAACACAACTTCTATTCCTGGTTTGCTTGCTTTGCCGCGACGCGGACCATATTGTCGTGGCGCGGCCTAAGGCTGGAACTGGACTCTTCGACCAACTTAACCAAATTTCTACTTTATTCAACTTGTACATTCCAAACCCGCATCCTATATTCACCTAGCCTTCCACAACAGTCAAACAAGACTAAACGCTATCAAACCCCACATATAGACTTACATATGCACACATTATCAAGTATACATATATATCTATCTACACTTATATTCAAACATTTACGCATAAGCTAACGAATTATAAACGTACAAATGATTAAGTATGTACCTTTCAATACGTACGGGAAAAACGGGATGTTACACGTAGGCATCATGGGGGACAAGGGGGCAACTTTTTTGCTTTTTGCATGGTAGTGGTACAAATGTGGTGCTTGTTGTTGGGATCCCATGCAACATGTGTAGTAATGGCTAACAAAAATGCTAGTATGTTGGCTCACCTAAATGAGTTTTTGTCTTACATTTTAATGGGTCATAATTCCATAAAAATTGGGCTAACTTAAAAGTCCATTACCTAGAGTAGGGTGGGCTTAAGTCCATTAAGGTAGAAAATCCATTAAGACTAAGTAGTGTGCATTAGTAAAACACTAAGCGTAATTAAGAAACCATCAAGCCAAGTAATTGTTATTAATAAATAACAATTAGTATTACGTAGTCATAATATTCCAATTATGACAAAAGTTTAACGTGTACAAAGTACATAGCTCGTTTTAAACGACAAGTGACACTAACGGTCGTAAACGCATTCGGGGATCAAGTTAAGTGATTACGCACTTAATAACACGTTGTAAGATACTAACGAAAGTAATTAATCGTGAATAAAGATCCCAGAGCATAAACTAGCTCAGTACGCACATATACACAGATTCGTGAAAGTATAGAGCACAAAAATATAAGTCGAAAAAGTTGGGTCGTTACATTACCCACCCGTTAAAGAAAATTTCTTCCCGAAATTTTGAGGAGTGACTAACAACGGTACCGAATTTGAAGAAGAAGGAGCGTATCAAAATTCTGAGAGACTCGTGGGCTCAGAAGTGAGCTATTTACCTTGAAAGGTACTTGGGCGTATGAAAGTAAGAATAGGTATATGCCATTAATTAAGTCTCTTGACCTTAGAGGTCAACAAATTGATTTCGTTTCTTGTTAACATGAGTATGTCATCTGAATATATATCCACAAAAGGAAAGATGATGTTTTTAGACTTACAGACATCTTCAATAAGCTGGATGCATGAAATGCATCATGAATGTTACCAACTCATCTAAAACATTGAGCGTTTATGTCGCAATACAAAGCTGACAGGTATAATGAAAAATATGGTGATCACAACCATGTGATTTGATGTCTGGATAGTGTTAGCCATGGATTTTATTAACCCTTTAATTTCAGAAGGAGACCATAGGCATAAAGAACCCGATATTTAAGAAACGTTTCATTTGAATAAATGAATTGAAATTTTAGCTGAGAGTGACTAATCAGACTTACATGCAATGCAAGGCATAATTATTTATAGTGTCTTCAGGACGGTCTGAACGAGCAATGAAAGATATCACCCAGTTTAACATACTGCATGTGAACTTATCCTGGGATAGAATGAAAGCACAGTTCCATAATGTAACTATATGCTTTCAGTTACGTGCTGAAGTTAGGGTTAAGATCGACTAGAACAATATATAGTTGCAACCAACGAAGGAAGAAATATATAGAGTAACCACATCCGTGTTATAGATGTTTTAAGCAGTCCCTTCCAAGAGGATAACAAGATTCATAGATTTTTAAAGTATTTTACATTACATTTCTGAAAGAAAATCGCACGAAAGGTGTGATCTTTGAACGAGAGTGAACTCTTCGTACAACGAGCGAATTGATCTGAATTTATCCTTATACTTAAGGGGATGCGCGGATGAGAAGATACGTGAACCCTTGGTCATAAAGAATGGTTTACTCCAAGTTGAAAAGAATCTCAAAAATGATTTCTTGTACCTCAACATACTGGATCATACTGGATAATTAGCCGTGAAATATTTAGAGTAGAAACCCACCTAGTGCCTTTCCTACAATAGGGTGACCACTGAGTGTACCTCAGAAAACTGATTTATCGGCCCGCGTTTTTGCCATGTCTAACCTTAAAAGGAACATTTTATGAGCGCAAAGACTTCCTAACAAATTTTATAAAACTGCCATCTAAAGTGGCTCAAGAGTTTTTAACAAAGATCTTTATGGTAAGCTTCATCCCTAGACGGGAGACGAGAAGAAGTGTGATCCATACATGGTGTAGACTAATATGAAAACCTTTAATAAAATCAACCAAGGAAGTTTTGACAAACCCTTAAACGTTTGATGTGACAACATAAACAGAACGAAGTTATTAGTAAATTTAGAAGTATGTACAACGTGTACCATTTTGCACAAAACTATTTGACTTAAGTTAAACAACTCAATAAAGGAGCGATTTTTAAATAATTTGAAGGTATAACTTAGTATGTACTAACCAAAATAAGTAAAGGTAAATTTATTAACTTAATTATACATACATATATGATTTTATAAATCGCATAAGTGACAGAAAAATTTTATTACTTTCACTTGTCCATAAATCTCGTGAGGATCGCACAAATAACGTGTAAAATTTTTGATAAACATAGTTTTTCGTATTTCAGAGGTTACGAGTTGAAAAAGAACGAGTGAAAAATCTTGGAATCATCGGGTGACATGTCACTAGGTAATGAAAACTAATGAATTAAATGTAGTTTTGATAATTATCAGGACATAAGCCTTTGGGCCAAAAATGTTCACGTGCGAAGCCGTTGCTAAAAAGTGAGGTGTGAAGGATAGAGCATGAGGACGAGAAGTTAATCGCTTATTAACTTTGCAAAATGCCAAACAGGTTATGACTAATATTAAAGTCAAAATACTGATAGTGTTAATATCACTAAATGAGAATCTCCTAGAATAAGTCAGGACTTAGAGTTATGTAAGAAAGAACATCGCTCCAACAGGTGTGGCAAATAAGATCCCTGGGTAACGCAATAATTTTGAATGGTTTAAGTGTTGGTGGATGCCCAAAGGCTCTGCATGACGTGGCAGTAAGTACCTTTATCCCATACACACACACACACACACATGAATCTCTCGATTTCAACGGTTGTAAAGTCTTCATGATGACTTGGATACGAATAACACGAAAAATTTTATATAACAAGCAACGAAAATTTTATAGAAATCGTTTAAGGTGTCAATGTAAGAAAAGAAATGAAGTTCTTAGTAAACTAGGGTTATGTACAACATGTACTACTCTAAGTAAAATATCCTTTGAATAAAAGAATTGATTTGTAAAAGTGAAAGTAAAATTTCATATGTACTAGTCAAAAATAAGTAATTATTTATTTTATTATATATAACATATACGATTTCTAAACTTTGTACGAATGGTAATAAAATAAATTTATTTTTATAAAACTTTGAGAGGATCGCACAGTAAAAGATTTTCATATATCGGAGGTTACAAGTTGAAAAAAGATTGATGAGGATTGAGTAAAAGATTTTTGAAAATTTCGGGTGATATTTGAGCAACAATATTACGAGGTAATGAAAACTATTGAATTTAAATGTGGTTGATGATTATTAGTAGGGCATAAGTCCTTCGACCAAAAATGCTTAAGTGTGAAGCTGTTGCTTATAAGTGAGATACGAATGGGAGAGTATGAGGATGAGAATTAACCACCCATTGATTTTGGAATTTTTTTTTGAACTGATATGACTAATATCGAAGTAAGAAGGATGATGGTGTGATTATCATCAAATAAGAAATCTCTCGGAATAAGTTAGGATTTAGAGTCGCGTAAGAATGAGTATCAAATAAGATTCTTGGTTAGTCTTTAATATAGAATTTGAATCGCTGATGTAACGGGATACAATTTCCTTTATGTATCGTTGTGCAAGTTTGTCCATTGTATCGGTTTCTTTTATGGCTAGAAAGTGAGCAGTTTTGGTGAGACAGTCAACAATAACCCAGATAGTGTCATATCCGCCTACCGTTTTTGGTAGCTTCATGATGAAATCCATTGTTACTCCTTCTCGTTTTCATTGTGGGATTTTGGGTTGTTGGAGTAACCCATATGGCTTTTGGTGTTCGGCTTTGACCTTGGAACAAGTCAGACACCTCCCAACATAAGTAGCAATGTCCTTTTTAAGGTTCGGCCACCAATATTGTTCCGTGAGATTGTGGTACATCTTACCAGCTCCGGGATGAATCGAATACCATGACCTATGGGTCTCATCTAGAATAAGGCCTCGTAAATCCCATAACTAGGTACTCAAATTCTTCCGGCAAAATATCGGAGTCTGATCTCTTTAACCACGAATTGAGAGATGAGAATGTTCAAGCGTTCTTGAGCAATATTCTCCTCAATCTCCAATTTCTTCACATGTGTCAAAATAGCAAAACGCCCTTTTCTCATGACCTTTTGTGCTTTCATGCAACTAATAAGGTTCAGCTTCGGGCTACTTCTCTCCCCGTAAACTATTAATGGCTCACCATTCTCACGAGGTATACGAATAAATCTTCTCACTATAAATAACTTTCACTTTCATCCTTGAAAGCCAGTCCGTTCTAACTATTTCATCAAAGTTTCCTATCTTGATGAGTATTAGGTTAATCCTAAAGTCCATTCCAACTATTACATCAAGCTTTCCAAATTGATGGGTGTTAGGTTAATCTTAAGGCTCATTCCAACCAAATCTTATTATACTACCGTGAAAAATTCTATCGATCTTCTCAAATAACATCTGCTTGTGCGTAGGTAACTAATCCTTTCCAACTACTACTTTAAAACTTCCAAGTTTTGTTGACATGAGGTCATCTCCAAATGACCCACCTGTTAATTTTAAGGTACTACCTTAAATTATTCCTCTATCTCTGCCAGCTTACCATTAGCTTGTCCTATAGAATACTTAACTCTCATGGTTGTTAATGGCTTATTAGTCATAACACTAAGGTTCTTAGATATAAGGTTTCTATCGCTCTAGTGTTAAACAACTTCAAGACAATAAAACATTGTGACGAAACGTACCCTAACTAAAATTAGGATCCATGCGAGTCTACATAGCTGAGATAACGATTGCTCTACCGTAAGTAAGTCTAAGGTTTTTCCTATTTGAGAACTTTTTCCTTAAGTGTCCAGGGTGTCTATATCTATAACAAATTTTCAGGTTATCAATTCTGTAATCAAGGCCCTCCTTGTACAGTATCTGGGCTAAGTGGTTATCCTTTCCCTACCTCTAACAGATCATAATGCGTATACTCAAATGGTTCCTACCAAAATTTTCTTTGAATCACTTCATATTCCTTATATAGTAACATTGGAACTTCTGCATGATTTACTTCAATATAATCACGCTGGCCGGGTGTCATTATATTGTACTAAATCGTACGTTCATTTCAATATCACTTCATACGGTCAATGTAACGTGATCACTTCAAGTTCTACTCAATTTCACCTAACGGTGCTTTATCTATGCTATCTCAAAACCTACATAATTAATCTCACAGCTTCTCGGTGTGGGTGTGTAGGTTCCATAGGTCATTCATCAATGCCTAAATGTCTCGAAATTTCTTCAAAATGTTTGGGTTCAGGTAATGTTGTTAGGTTCCTTTCTAGAAATTTAATCTGGATCTCGTGTCGAGTTGTACGTGTAGCAAGTAGTAATATGATATGTCTTGAGGCGACTCCCAAGTCTTTGGGTATGGCTGAGCATTAGTAGAAGACACTCTGACCTTGTGAAAGGAGATGCCTTCCCGACTTCTCCAATGCCTAAGAGTGTTAGGGACCTAAGTCCAGAAGTGTCGTTAGATCGTCGAGTAGTGGTGAAGGATGAAAGAGATAAGTGACGGTCATGAAAGTGTACGGGATACGGGTCAACTTGTGGAAACTGAACAACCTTCTAATGTTCATACGTTGTACCTGGCTAATTAGGGTGAGCTCGGGGGGTGGGGCGAGGTGCGGTTACTCCGATAAGTCCTCACATATTTCCTCCTCCGAGGATCAACTTTAGTGGGCACGTAATACAAGGGGTACTCTTCCTAGATTGCGTGAAGTAATGTTTCAATCTCTGGAATAGTGGAACGGTAGTAACAGGTGGATTGCAATACTAGTCCTTAGGGTTAGACGAGTGGGAAAAGGGTTCAGAAAAACATCTGAACTAGGAAAGATAAATTTTCCAAGTCGGTACAGTGGATAGCAGACATGTAGCAAGAAACAACATCAACAATAACCTAGGTAGTCTATTGCAGTGCACAAAACTGTAGTAGATAATAGTGTCATGCAGTAGTATCGGGTAACCAGTAGCATGCAGTAGTAATAAGCAGTAATATGCAGTAATATATAACAGTAGCATGCAGCAGTTTCGCAGAAACAAGTAAACGAGCAAGTTGTAGATTAGTCCTATTAGTGAATCCTACTCGACTCGGTCAAGACACACTATGAAATGTCCCGTTCTTATTGATTAAAAACGTTCCATATTAATTGATTTCGTTGCGAGGTTTTGACCTCTATATGAGACGTTTTTCAAAGACTGCATTCATTTTAAAACAAACCATAACCTTTATTTCATCAATAAAGGTTTAAAAAGCTTTACGTAGATTATCAAATAATGATAATCTAAAATATCCTATTTACACACGACCATTACATAATGGTTTACAATACAAATATGTTACAACAAAATAAGTTTCTTGAATGCAGTTTTTACACAATATCATACAAGCATGGACTCCAAATCTTGTCCTTATTTAAGTATGCGACAGCGGAAGCTCTTAATAATCACCTGAGGATAAACATGCTTAAAACGTCAACAAAAATGTTGGTGAGTTATAGGTTTAACCTATATATATCAAATCATAATAATAGACCACAAGATTTCATATTTCAATACACATCCCACACATAGAGATAAAATTCATTCATATGGTGAACACCTGGTAACCGACATTAACAAGATGCATATATAAGAATATCCCCATCATTCCGGGACACCCTTCGGATATGATATAAATTTCGAAGTACTAAAGCATCCGGTACTTTGGATAGGGTTTGTTAGACCCAATAGATCTATCTTTAGGATTCGCGTCAATTAGGGTGTCTGTTCCCTAATTCTTAGATTACCAGACTTAATAAAAAGGGGCATATTCGATTTCGATAATTCAACCATAGAATGTAGTTTCACGTACTTGTATCTATTTTGTAAATCATTTATAAAACCTGCATGTATTCTCATCCCAAAAATATTAGATTTTAAAAGTGGGACTATAACTCACTTTCACAGATTTTTACTTCGTCGGGAAGTAAGACTTGGCCACTGGTTGATTCACGAACCTATAACAATATATACATATATATCAAAGTATGTTCAAAATATATTTACAACACTTTTAATATATTTTGATGTTTTAAGTTTATTAAGTCAGCTGTCCTCGTTAGTAACCTATAACTAGTTGTCCACAGTTAGATGTACAGAAATAAATCGATAAATATTATCTTGAATCAATCCACGACCCAGTGTATACGTATCTCAGTATTGATCACAACTCAAACTATATATATTTGGAATCAACCTCAACCCTGTATAGCTAACTCCAACATTCACATATAGAGTGTCTATGGTTGTTCCGAAATATATATAGATGTGTCGACATGATAGGTCGAAACATTGTATACGTGTCTATGGTATCACAAGATTACATAATATACAATACAAGTTGATTAAGTTATGGTTGGAATAGATTTGTTACCAATTTTCACGTAGCTAAAATGAGAAAAATTATCCAATCTTGTTTTACCCATAACTTCTTCATTTTAAATCCGTTTTGAGTGAATCAAATTGCTATGGTTTCATATTGAACTCTATTTTATGAATCTAAACAGAAAAAGTATAGGTTTATAGTCAGAAAAATAAGTTACAAGTCGTTTTTGTAAAGGTAGTCATTTCAGTCGAAAGAACGACGTCTAGATGACCATTTTAGAAAACATACTTCCACTTTGAGTTTAACCATAATTTTTGGATATAGTTTCATGTTCATAATAACAATCATTTTCTCAGAATAACAACTTTTAAATCAAAGTTTATCATAGCTTTTAATTAACTAACCCAAAACAGCCCGCGGTGTTACTACGACGGCGTAAATCCGGTTTTACGGTGTTTTTCGTGTTTCCAGGTTTTAAATCATTAAGTTAGCATATCATATAGATATAGAACATGTGTTTAGTTGATTTTAAAAGTCAAGTTAGAAGGATTAACTTTTGTTTGCAAACAAGTTTAGAATTAACTAAACTATGTTCTAGTGATTACAAGTTTAAACCTTCGAATAAGATAGCTTTATATGTATGAATTGAATGATGTTATGAACATCATTACTACCTTAAGTTCCTTGGATAAACCTACTATAAAAGAGAAAAATGGATCTAGCTTCAACGGATCCTTGGATGGCTCGAAGTTCTTGAAGCAGAATCATGACACGAAAACAAGTTCAAGTAAGATCATCACTTGAAATAAGATTGTTATAGTTATAGAAATTGAACCAAAGTTTGAATATGATTATTACCTTGTATTAGAATGATAACCTACTGTAATAAACAAAGATTTCTTGAGGTTGGATGATCACCTTACAAGATTGGAAGTGAGCTAGCAAACTTGAAAGTATTCTTGATTTTATGTAACTAGAACTTGTAGAATATATGAAGAACACTTAGAACTTGAAGATAGAACTTGAGAGAGATTAATTAGATGAAGAAAATTGAAGAATGAAAGTGTTTGTAGGTGTTTTTGGTCGTTGGTGTATGGATTAGATATAAAGGATATGTAATTTTGTTTTCATGTAAATAAGTCATGAATGATTACTCATATTTTTGTAATTTTATGAGATATTTCATGCTAGTTGCCAAATGATGGTTCCTACATGTGTTAGGTGACTCACATGGGCTGCTAAGAGCTGATCATTGGAGTGTATATACCAATAGTACATACATCTAAAAGTTGTGTATTGTACGAGTACGAATACGGGTGCATACGAGTAGAATTGTTGATGAAACTGAACGAGGATGTAATTGTAAGCATTTTTGTTAAGTAGAAGTATTTTGATAAGTGTATTGAAGTCTTTCAAAAGTGTATAAATACATATTAAAACACTACACGTATATACATTTTAACTGAGTCGTTAAGTCATCGTTAGTCGTTACATGTAAGTGTTGTTTTGAAACCTTTAGGTTAACGATCTTGTTAAATGTTGTTAACCCAATGTTTATAATATCAAATGAGATTTTAAATTATTATATTATCATGATATTATCATGTATGAATATCTCTTAATATGATATATATACATTAAATGTCTTTACAACGATAATCGTTACATATATGTCTCGTTTAAAAATCATTAAGTTAGTAGTCTTGTTTTTACATATGTAGTTCTTTGTTAATATACTTAATGATATGTTTACTTATCATAGTATCATGTTAACTATATATATATCCATATATATGTCATCATATAGTTTTTACAAGTTTTAACGTTCGTGAATCACCGGTCAACTTGGGTGGTCAATTGTCTATATGAAACATATTTCAATTAATCAAGTCTTAACAAGTTTGATTGCTTAACATGTTGGAAACATTTAATCATGTAAATATCAATCTCAATTAATATATATAAACATGGAAAAGTTCGGGTCACTACAGTACTTACCCGTTAAATAAATTTCGTCCCGAAATTTGAAGCTGTTGAAGGTGTTGACGAATCTTCTGGAAATAGATGCGGGTATTTCTTCTTCATCTGATCTTCACGCTCCCAGGTGAACTCAGGTCCTCTACGAGCATTGCATCGAACCTTAACAATTGGTATCTTGTTTTGCTTAAGTCTTTTAACCTCACGATCCATTATTTCGATGGGTTCTTCGATGAATTGGAGTTTTTCGTTGATTTGGATTTCATCTAACGGAATAGTGAGATCTTCTTTAGCAAAACATTTCTTCAAATTCAAGACGTGGAAAGTGTTATGTACAGCCGCGAGTTGTTGAGGTAACTCAAGTCGGTAAGCTACTGGTCCGACACGATCAATAATCTTGAATGGTCCAATATACCTTGGATTTAATTTCCCTCGTTTACCAAATCGAACAACGCCTTTTCAAGGTGCAACTTTAAGCATGACCATCTCTCCAATTTCAAATTCTATATCTTTTCTTTTAATGTCAGCGTAGCTCTTTTGTCGACTTTGGGCGGTTTTCAACCGTTGTTGAATTTGGATGATCTTCTCGGTAGTTTCTTGTATAATCTCCGAACCCGTAATTTGTCTATCCCCCACTTCACTCCAACAAATCGGAGACCTGCACTTTCTACCATAAAGTGCTTCAAACGGCGCCATCTCAATGCCTGAATGGTAGCTGTTGTTGTAGGAAAATTCTGCTAACGGTAGATGTCGATCCCAACTGTTTCCGAAATCAATAACACATGCTCGTAGCATGTCTTCAAGCGTTTGTATCGTCCTTTCGCTCTGCTCATCAGTTTGTGGATGGTAGGCAGTACTCACGTCTAGACGAGTTCCTAATGCTTGCTGTAATGTCTGCCAGAATCTTGAAATAAATCTGCCATCCCTATCAGAGATAATAGAGATTGGTATTCCATGTATGGAGACGACTTCCTTCAAATACAGTCGTGCTAACTTCTCCATCTTGTCATCTTCTCTTATTGGCAGGAAGTGTGCTGATTTGGTGAGACGATCAACTATTACCCAAATAGTATCAAAACCACTTGCAGTCCTTGGCAATTTAGTGATGAAATCCATGGTAATGTTTTCCCATTTCCATTTCGGGATTTCAGGTTGTTGAAGTAGACCTGATGGTTTCTGATGCTCAGCTTTGACCTTAGAACACGTCAAACATTCTCCTACGTATTTAGCAACATCGGCTTTCATACCCGGCCACCAAAAATGTTTCTTGAGATCCTTGTACATCTTCCCCGTTCCAGGATGTATTGAGAATCTGGTTTTATGAGCTTCTCTATGTACCATTTCTCTCATATCTCCAAATTTTGGTACCCAAATCCTTTCAGCCCTATACCGGGTTCCGTTTTCCCGAATATTAAGATGCTTCTCCGATCCTTTGGGTATTTCATCCTTTAAATTTCCCTCTTTTAAAACTCCTTGTTGCGCCTCCTTTATTTGAGTAGTAAGGTTATTATGAATCATTATATTCATAGATTTTACTCGAATGGGTTCTCTGTCCTTCCTGCTCAAGGCATCGGCTACCACATTTGCCTTCTCCGGGTGGTAACGAATCTCAAAATCGTAATCATTCAATAATTCAATCCACCTACGCTGCCTCATATTCAGTTGTTTCCGATTAAATATGTGTTGAAGACTTTTGTGGTCGGTATATATAATACTTTTGACCCCATATAAGTAGTGCCTCCAAGTCTTTAATGCAAAAACAACCGCGCCTAATTCCAAATCATGCGTCGTATAATTTTGTTCGTGAATCTTCAATTGTCTAGACGCATAAGCAATCACCTTCGTTCGTTGCATTAATACACAACCGAGACCTTGCTTTGATGCGTCACAATAAATCACAAAATCATCATTCCCTTCAGGCAATGACAATATAGGTGCCGTAGTTAGCTTTTTCTTCAATAATTAAAACGCTTTCTCTTGTTCATCATTCCATTCAAATTTCTTCCCTTTATGCGTTAATGCAGTCAAGGGTTTTGCTATTCTGGAAAAGTCTTGGATGAACCTTCTGTAGTAACCAGCTAGTCCTAAAAACTGGCGTATGTGTTTCGGAGTTTTCGGGGTTTCCCACTTTTCAACAGTTTCTATATTTGCCGGATCCACCTTAATACCTTCTTTGTTCACTATGTGACCGAGGAATTGAACTTCTTCCAACCAAAATGCACACTTTGAAAACTTAGCATACAATTCTTCCTTCCTCAATACTTGTAACACTTTTCTCAAATGTTCACCGTGTTCTTGGTCATTCTTTGAGTAAATAAGTATGTCATCAATGAAAACAATGACAAACTTGTCAAGGTATGGTCCACATACTCGGTTCATAAGGTCCATGAACACAGCTGGTGCATTAGTTATACCAAACGGCATGACCATAAACTCGTAATGACCGTAACATGTTCTGAAAGCAGTCTTTGGAATATCATCTTCTTTCACCCGCATTTGATGATACCCGGAATGTAAGTCAATCTTTGAATATACAGACGAGCCTTGTAGTTGATCAAATAAGTCGTCGATTCTCGGTAGTGGGTAGCGGTTCTTGATGGTAAGTTTGTTCAACTCTCGGTAGTCGATACACAACCTGAATGTACCATCTTTCTTCTTGACAAACAAAACAGGAGCTCCCCACGGTGATGTGCTTGGTCGAATGAAACCACGCTCTAAAAGTTCTTGTAATTGGCTTTGCAGTTCTTTCATCTCTCTGGGTGCGAGTCTGTAAGGAGCACGAGCTATTGGTGCAGCTCCTGGTACAAGATCTATTTGAAATTCAACGGATCGATGTGGGGGTAATCCCGGTAATTCTTTCGAAAATACATCGGGAAATTCTTTTGCAATGGGAACATCATTGATGCTCTTTTCTTCAGTTTGTACTTTCTCGACGTGTGCTAGAACAGCATAGCAACCTTTTCTTATTAGTTTTTGTGCCTTCAAATTACTAATAAGATGTAGCTTCGTGTTGCCCTTTTCTCCGTACACCATTAAGGGTTTTCCTTTTTCTCGTATAATGCGAATTGCATTTTTGTAACAAACGATCTCTGCTTTCACTTCTTTCAACCAGTCCATACCGATTATCACATCAAAACTCCCTAACTCTACTGGTATCAAATCAATCTTAAATGTTTCGCTAACCAGTTGAATTTCTCGATTTCGACATATATTATCTGCTGAAATTAATTTACCATTTGCTAATTCGAGTAAAAATTTACTATCCAAAGGCGTCAATGGACAACTTAATTTAGCACAAAAATCTCTACTCATATAGCTTCTATCCGCACCCGAATCAAATAAAACGTAAGCAGATTTATTGTCAATAAGAAACGTACCCGTAACAAGCTCCGGGTCTTCCTGTGCCTCTGCCGCATTAATATTGAAAACTCTTCCGCGGCCTTGTCCATTCGTGTTCTCCTGGTTCGGGAAATTTCTAATAATGTGGCCCGGTTTTCCACATTTATAACAGACTACATTGGCATAACTTGCTCCGACACTACTTGCTCTGCCATTACTCGTTCCGACACTATTTGTTCCTTTCGTTCTATTAACCCCTGGTCCGTAGACCTCACACTTCGCCGCGCTATGACCATTTCTTTTACACTTGTTGCAAAATTTGGTGCAGAACCCCGAGTGATACTTTTCACACCTTTGGCATAGCTGCTTCTGATTGTTGTTGTTGTTGCGGTTATTATTGTTGTTGGGATGATTGTTGTAGTTGCTGTTGTTGTTGTTGTTGTTGTTGTTGTTGTTGTTGTTGGGCCGTTTGTTGTAGTTGCGATTGATGTTGCGATTGTTGGGATAATTGTTGCGATTATTGTTGTAATTGCTGTTGTTGTTGTATTGGTGATTCTTATCACCGTTTTCCTCCCACTTTCTTTTGACTTGCTTCACATTGGCCTCTTCAGCAGTCTGTTCTTTAATTCTTTCTTCAATCTGGTTCACTAGTTTGTGAGCCATTCTACATGCCTGTTGTATGAAGGCGGGCTCGTGTGAACTTATATCTTCTTGGATTCTTTCCGGTAATCCTTTCACAAACGCGTCGATCTTCTCTTCCTCATCTTCGAACGCTCCCGGACACAATAGGCACAATTCTGTGAATCATCTTTCGTACGTGGTAATATCAAATCCTTGGGTTCGTAACCCTCTAAGTTCTGTCTTGAGCTTATTGACCTCGGTTCTGGGACGGTACTTCTCGTTCATCAAGTGCTTGAATGCTGACCACGGTAGTGCGTACGCATCGTCTTGTCCCACTTGCTCTAGATAGGTATTCCACCATGTTAACGCAGAACCTGTGAAGGTATGCGTAGCGTACTTCACTTTGTTCTCTTCAGTACACTTACTTATGGCAAACACCGATTCGACCTTCTCGGTCCACCGTTTCAATCCGATCGGTCCTTCGGTTCCATCAAATTCCAAAGGTTTGCAGGCAGTGAATTCTTTGTAGGTGCATCCTACACGATTTCCTGTACTGCTAGATCCAAGGTTATTGTTGGTATGTAGCGCAGCCTGTACTGCGACTATGTTTGAAGCTAGAAAAGTACGGAATTCCTCTTCATTCATATTCACGGTGTGTCGAGTAGTCGGTGCCATTTCCTTCAAAATAGTCAAATGGAACAAGTTAATCATACAGAATATTAAGAGTAGTCAATAGTATCTCGTAGCATAATATGAACTCATTTATAAAAGCTTTTTCTTCATATTAGCGTTTTATAAGTTTAAATTCGGGTAGTACCTACCCGTTAAGTTCATACTTAGTAGCTATTATACAATTCAACTACTACAATTCTATATGAAAAACTGATTATAATAATATTTCGCATTCAAACTTTTACACAATATTTTACAAACTTACAATACCGCTTATTTTACATATAGCATGAAATATAGCACACAATAAATTTGATACAAGATGGTTGTGAAGATAATTCTAGCTAGTACACAAGTCGTTCAGCAAAGGCAATAAAGACACGTAATTCATACGTCCAGAAACAAGTCATGCATTCTGGTTTTACTAGGATTACTTCCCATCCTTGGTCTTGTGGAACATAACCGTTATGGCCGTTGATAAGACAGCGTGTTGTAATGTCGTCAAAGGGACGAGGGTTACGTAATGTCCAACAGTCCCGTAACAATCTAAAAACCTCATTTCTTACCCCAATTACCGACTCCGTCACTTGTGGGAACGTTTTGTTTAATAGTTGTAGCCCGATGTTCTTGTTCTCACTTTGGTGAGAAGCGAACATTACTAATCCGTAAGCATAACATGCTTCTTTATGTTGCATGTTAGCCGCTTTTTCTAAATCACGAAGTCCAATATTCGGATATATTGAATCAAAATAATTTCTTAACCCATTGCATAAAATAGCATTTGGGTTCCCCGCAATATATGCGTCAAAGTAAACACATCGTAACTTATGGATTTCCCAATGTGATATCCCCCATCTTTCGAACGAAAGCCTTTTATAAACCAAGGCATTCTTAGAACGTTCTTCGAATGTCTTACAAACTGATCTCGCCTTAAATAGTTGTGCCGAAGAATTCTGACCGACTCTAGACAAGATTTCATCAATCATGTCTCCGGGTAGGTCTCTTAAAATATTGGGTTGTCTATCCATTTTGTGTTTTTATACTGTAAAATAGACAAGAGTTAGATTATTAAAAAAAAAATACTTATTAATACAAGCAATTTTTACATATATCATAAAGCATAAGCACACTATATTACATATATTACACCACACGAATACAACTATCTTATTCCGACTCGCTTGTTTCTTGTTCTTTGGTTTTGGTTCGTTTTGCCAAGTTTCTAGGGATATATGATGTTCCCCTAATACGAGCCGTCGTTATCCACATTGGTTTAGAAAAACCTGGTGGTTTAGAGGTTCCCGGGTCATTGTTACAACTTAAGGACTTCGGGGGTTGACGATACATATAAAGTTCATCGGGGTTGGAATTAGATTTCTCTATTTTTATGCCCTTTCCCTTATTATTTTCTTTTGCCTTTTTAAATTCAGTTGGGGTAATTTCTATAACATCATCGGACTTCTCGTCGGAATCCGATTCATCGGAGAATTGGTAATCCTCCGAATATTTTGCTTCCTTGGCGGAAACACCATTGACCATAATTAACCTTGGTCGGTTGGTTAAGGATTTTCTTTTACTTAACCGTTTTATTATTTCCCCCACCGCTTCTATTTCTTCATCCGGTTCCGATTCTTCTTCCGGTTCCGATTCTTTTTCCGGTTCCGACTCTTCTTCCGGTTCCTCTTCGGGAACTTGTGAATCAGTCCACGAATCATTCCAATTTACATTTGACTCTTCATTATTATTAGGTGAGTCAATGGGACTTGT
The DNA here is from genome assembly GCF_046630445.1 of Rutidosis leptorrhynchoides. Classification (NCBI taxonomy): domain Eukaryota; kingdom Viridiplantae; phylum Streptophyta; class Magnoliopsida; order Asterales; family Asteraceae; genus Rutidosis; species Rutidosis leptorrhynchoides. The sequence goes on along the minus strand of NC_092336.1, from coordinate 575,556,227 downwards.
TCTAGAGGTAGACATCTATCACATAATATCAAACGCGTTAAGAGATTAATATATCACATAATATTCACATGTTAAAAATATATAGTTTCCAACAAAATTTGTTAAGCAATCATTTTTCAAGTAAACACGGTCGAAGTCCAGACTCACTAATGCATCCTAACAAACTCGATAAGACACACTAATGCAAAATTCTTTTTCTCTAAGACCAACGCTCTGAGACCAACTGAAATGTCCCGTTCTTATTGATTAAAAACGTTCCATATTAATTGATTTTGTTGCGAGGTTTTGACCTCTATATGAGACGTTTTTCAAAGACTGCATTCATTTTAAAACAAACCATAACCTTTATTTCATCAATAAAGGTTTAAAAAGCTTTACGTAGATTATCAAATAATGATAATCTAAAATATCCTATTTACACACGACCATTACATAATGGTCTACAATACAAATATGTTACAACAAAATAAGTTTCTTGAATGCAGTTTTTACACAATATCATACAAGCATGGACTCCAAATCTTGTCCTTATTTAAGTATGCGACAGCGGAAGCTCTTAATAATCACCTGAGGATAAACATGCTTAAAACGTCAACAAAAATGTTGGTGAGTTATAGGTTTAACCTATATATATCAAATCATAATAATAGACCACAAGATTTCATATTTCAATACACATCCCATACATAGAGATGAAAGTCATTCATATGGTGAACACCTGGTAACCGACATTAACAAGATACATATATAAGAATATCCCCATCATTCCGGGACACCCTTCGGATATGATATAAATTTCGAAGTACTAAAGCATCCGGTACTTTAGATGGGGTTTGTTAGACCCAATAGATCTATCTTTAGGATTCGCGTCAATTAGGGTGTCTGTTCCCTAATTCTTAGATTACCAGACTTAATAAAAAGTGGCATATTCGATTTCGATAATTCAACCATAGAATGTAGTTTCACGTACTTGTGTCTATTTTGTAAATCATTTATAAAACCTGCATGTATTCTCATCCCAAAAATATTAGATTTTAAAAGTGGGACTATAACTCACTTTCACATATTTTTACTTCGTCGGGAAGTAAGACTTGACCACTGGTTGATTCACGAACCTATAACAATATATACATATATATCAAAGTATGTTCAAAATATATTTACAACACTTTTAATATTTTTTGATGTTTTAAGTTTATTAAGTCAGCTGTCCTCGTTAGTAACCTATAACTAGTTGTCCACAGTTAGATGTACAGAAATAAATCGATAAATATTATCTTGAATCAATCCACGACCCAGTGTATACGTATCTCAGTATTGATCACAACTCAAACTATATATATTTTGGAATCAACCTCAACCCTGTATAGCTAACTCCAACATTCACATATAGAGTGTCTATGGTTGTTCCGAAATATATATAGATGTGTCGACATGATAGGTCGAAACATTGTATACGTGTCTATGGTATCACAAGATTACATAATATACAATACAAGTTGATTAAGTTATGGTTGGAATAGATTTGTTACCAATTTTCACGTAGCTAAAATGAGAAAAATTATCCAATCTTGTTTTACCCATAACTTCTTCATTTTAAATCCGTTTTGAGTGAATCAAATTGCTATGGTTTCATATTGAACTCTATTTTATGAATCTAAACAGAAAAAGTATAGGTTTATAGTCGGAAAAATAAGTTACAAGTCATTTTTGTAAAGGTAGTCATTTCAGTCGAAAGAACGACGTCTAGATGACCATTTTAGAAAACATACTTCCACTTTGAGTTTAACCATAATTTTTGGATATAGTTTCATGTTCATAATAACAATCATTTTCTCAGAATAACAACTTTTAAATCAAAGTTTATCATAGTTTTTAATTAACTAACCCAAAACAGCCCGCGGTGTTACTACGACGGCGTAAATCCGGTTTTACGGTGTTTTTCGTGTTTCCAGGTTTTAAATCATTAAGTTAGCATATCATATAGATATAGAACATGTGTTTAGTTGATTTTAAAAGTCAAGTTAGAAGGATTAACTTTTGTTTGCGAACAAGTTTAGAATTAACTAAACTATGTTCTAGTGATTACAAGTTTAAACCTTCGAATAAGATAGCTTTATATGTATGAATCAAATGATGTTATGAACATCATTACTACCTTAATTTCCTTGGATAAACCTACAGGAAAAGAGAAAAATGGATCTAGCTTCAATGGATCCTTGGATGGCTCGAAGTTCTTGAAGCAGAATCATGACACGAAAACAAGTTCAAGTAAGATCATCACTTGAAATAAGATTGTTATAGTTATAGAAATTGAACCAAAGTTTGAATATGATTATTACCTTGTATTAGAATGATAACCTACTGTAAGAAACAAAGATTTCTTGAGGTTGGATGATCACCTTACAAGATTGGAAGTGAGCTAGCAAACTTGAAAGTATTCTTGATTTTATGAAACTAGAACTTTTGGAATTTATGAAGAACACTTAGAACTTGAAGATAGAACTTGAGAGAGATCAATTAGATGAATAAAATTGAAGAATGAAAGTGTTTGTAGGTGTTTTTGGTCGTTGGTGTATGGATTAGATATAAAGGATATGTAATTTTGTTTTCATGTAAATAAGTCATGAATGATTACTCATATTTTTGTAATTTTATGAGATATTTCATGCTAGTTGCCAAATGATGGTTCCCACATGTGTTAGGTGACTCACATGGGCTGCTAAGAGCTGATAATTGGAGTGTATATACCAATAGTACATACATCTAAAAGTTGTGTATTGTACGAGTACGAATACGGGTGCATACGAGTAGAATTGTTGATGAAACTGAACGAGGATGTAATTGTAAGCATTTTTGTTAAGTAGAAGTATTTTGATAAGTGTATTGAAGTCTTTCAAAAGTGTATAAATACATATTAAAACACTACACGTATATACATTTTAACTGAGTCGTTAAGTCATCGTTAGTCGTTACATGTAAGTGTTGTTTTGAAACCTTTAGGTTAACGATCTTGTTAAATGTTGTTAACCCAATGTTTATAATATCAAATGAGATTTTAAATTATTATATTATCATGATATTATCATGTATGAATATCTCTTAATATGATATATATACATTAAATGTCTTTACAACGATAATCGTTACATATATGTCTCGTTTAAAAATCATTAAGTTAGTAGTCTTGTTTTTACATATGTAGTTCTTTGTTAATATACTTAATGATATGTTTACTTATCATAGTATCATGTTAACTATATATATATCCATATATATGTCATCATATAGTTTTTACAAGTTTTAACGTTCGTGAATCACCGGTCAACTTGGGTGGTCAATTGTCTATATGAAACATATTTCAATTAATCAAGTCTTAACAAGTTTGATTGCCTAACATGTTGGAAACATTTAATCATGTAAATATCAATCTCAATTAATATATATAAACATGGAAAAGTTCGGGTCACTACACACTAATGCAACCTAATTCCTTACAACCAATGCTCTGATACCAAATGTTACACCTCGTACAAAATCAACGTATACAGATAATCAACAACAGGATCTTTACACGGTTACAACACTATATGCTGTTTTAAAACAAGTTTTGTATTCATGAAAAGGTAACGTTTTTACCAACGTTAAATGTTTTACAAAAGATGACGTCTTTACCAACGTCAAATGTTTTACAAAGATAACGTGCTTCGATGAATAGAAAGTATTAACATAAGTACGTGACACAAAGGTCATTACAAAACCATTGTTCAAAATGAAACATAAGTTGTGAATGCAAAGTAAAAGTTCCATGATTGTGACATATCTAAACAGTGCAGCGGAAGTCTAACACAGCGAGTCTGTAACAGCAAGTCTATAACACCAAGACTATAACAGCAAGTCTAACAGCGGAAGCAACAACATTTAAGCACCTGAGAAATACATGCTTTAAATCCTAAATCGTATATCGGATTTAGACGAGTCTTAAACGAAAAGTCATCTACTCAGACCGAACTATCTGGAAATCAACTTTCCAAAAGCCCCAGGAGTCTGATCAGACCCTGAAAAATAGAAAACAAGTGCTCCAGTAGGTTTCCGTGCTTGATGCTTATCACGGTTCTCATCCTTGATGCGTATAAGCCTCAAGTGTACAACTCTTTGATGTTTTAGCATCACTTTGACCAAGTTTCAACTATCAACACACAATGTCAAGACTAAGGAGAAATACAACTTACTTAAGAGTTTTAGATGGATGATGAACCAAGGTTACATCATGTTCTTAGTCTCAATACAAATACAAGTTCTAAAGTTTAAAGCTACAAACTTTGATTCAATCAAACAAGCAAGACCTTAAGTTACATAAAATTGATCAAACAAAGTAATGAAACCCTAAGCTAGAAAGCTTGGTTCCCTTAACAATAATTATGAGATTTCATAGCTAGAAAGCTTGAATCTTTTATGTCCTTGAAAATCTTCAAAGCAAAAAGCTAGATCTTCAAGTTTCATGAAGATCATAAACACAAGTTTTGATCTTTTAACAAAATAAGGTGATCTTAAGCTATAAAGCTTAGATTCATCAAAGTAATGAAGATCCAAAGATAGAAAGCTTGAATCTTTTATGTTCTTGAAGATCTTTAAAGCAAAAGGTTAGATCTTCAAGTTTCATGAAGATCATAAATACAAGTTTTGATCTTTTAACAAAAATAAAGAGATCATAAGCTAGAAAACTTAGATCCAACAAAGTAATGAAGATTCAAAGCTAGAAAGCTTAAATCTTTCATGTTCTTGAAGGATTCAAATCAAAGTTTGAATCTACAAGATATAACAAGATCAAAAAGCTAAAAAGCTTGATCTCATGATGATGATGATGTCGAAATTAAAGAAAAAAAGAAGTAGAAATAAAATTCAAGAACTTACAATTTTAGTGTGGGAAAGACTAGAGAGAAAATTAGAGAGCAAGTGTGTGTAAAATGAGAACGAAATGAAGGATGAGGCTTGATATTTATAGTGGTGGAGGTGGTAGTGGATGTCTCCAAACCGTAGGCATCATGGGGGACAAGGGGGGTGATATTGCTATAAATATACATATAGTTCTTCACAATATCAATCCAAAATATTATGATTTTATGTGTATTCGAGTAGTTTTCGGTTTGTAATTGGTTAAAATGTCCAAAGCGTCGAATGAAATGCTATTATGGATTTTCAATGATATAAAGATCAAAATGAAGATAAAATGAAGATTTCTAATGAGTAACAAAAGACTACAACATCGCGCTTCAAGACTACAAGTTAAAATGATCGAAATCACGAAATCAGTGCGCCTGCACGGAAAAAATCATAACTAAATCATACGGACTCGAAAAAAGGCGAATCAGGTGTCCAGACGTCCGTAATTAAAAAATCTACAACTTTCAAGAAGAGACCTTACGCAAAATGCGTACACATCTACACGAAACGCGTAATGTTTGGACGAGAATCAGATTCCAACTTCACATGGGACAGTCAACTTTGCAGAATAAAAATAATTCTTTGGATAGGATCGAAGCTTTACAGTTAAAAGTAATACTTTATAGTATTACAACCATATCTAAATCCATCTTTACATATAGTCAGTGGCTTTTGAGTTAATTATTGTTACTTTGGAGTTCCTTTACAGCAACATGAAAAAAAAGTATGTTCTACCTACTATTTCTAATTGGATGATATAAGAAGGAGGGATGATACTGTGAAAAAAAGGGAGAGATAGGAAGTAGTAGTAGTTTAGGAACACAAATCATAAATCATTATTTTCAACCTACTGTAATTTATTTTCTTTTACTCCGTATCAATTATTTTAAGTTTCGTATCAATTTTCAAGATCAAGATTTAGGATAGTTTCAATATTAAGGGTGTATTGTTCGTGTGTACGGGTGCTTTCATTTCCATTTTCTACCATTTGTAATCAATAAATTGAAGACCTTTTGTAAGTTTGTTACTTTCATTTTTATTAATGTCATTGTTACTTATTATTATGTTTATGTTTATGTATTATTATTTTTTACTCCCGTATCATTATCATGATTAGTTAGTAAATTTCCCATAGTGTTTGCTTAGATGTAGAGCCCCTAGTGAAATGGATTGTTATCATTTGTAAAAATTAAAATGTAACTTTAGTATTTTTAACATTGAGCCTAATTAAAAGAACCATTATTATGTATTTGGATATTTAACCCCTATCACTTAATTTGTTAGATTAAAATAACGAAAGTTATTTTTATTTATATAAATTAAGCTTCAACATTAAAAGTGATCTAGACGAACTTATGACTAATTTACTAACACTAAATTAAAAGTAAGGTTCGGTGGTTTGGGTAATATCAATAGTCATATAATAGTGAAATTGTAAAAAGGGAAACCGTTATGATTTGGGTTTTGGCGAAGGTCAAAACTGGGTTGGGTCTCAATTTAAATACTTAAGGACTAGTAACTATCTAAATATAATCCAATGAAAATTAGATTTAATTTAGTTAGTCAAAACTTATTATTTATTCGAAAGGAAAATATAAGTTTTATACTAAATATTTTAATACGAGCTTAAACTTAAAACAATCCATGGATCTAGAGGTGACACATTTAAGTAAACACCCCCATTTATATATATATTGTAAAATATTTATTATTATTATTTACGTATTATTTATAGCTCTAAAATATAAAAATATACATCAAAATACTAAGATTATACCAGAACTGTTTGTCACATCGTATAAAGCATACGCGGATCGCGTATAATGTCACACGAACCGCGTACCATTAAAAATATACGCGTATCGCGTATATACCTACACGAAATGCGTAAGTGTAGATACAGTACTGTTATGATTTTAGTTTATATTCCAAGTTTTAATTAAATCTTTTTATTATTATTTCCCTTTTCTACTAGATTAACTATCGGTAATTTAATCTCTTGAACTCCATTCTCCCTGTGGAACGAACCGGATTTACCAACAAACTAAATTACGCGGATAGGACTAGTTGCCTATATATGTGTGAAACCAACCTGAATTCATTAAAACACCACATATACAATAAATTAATTCGTGTAACAAAACAATTCAAATCCGTTCATAAAAAAAGGTATTGTTTCACACCATCAACTTTTTGGCGCCGCTGCCGGGGAGAAATAGTTCATTCAGGAATTTAATTACTTTTAGTTATTTGATCCTTTCGTCGGGATTTATTTTCCTACGAAAGTTCTGTTTTATTTTTCTCTTTGTTCTTTTTAAATTTCAACTAGGTTCCAGTCATACTGTAATATGGATGATTTTGAGAATATGACCATGGAAAATCTTTTTAATGCCCAACAATTTAATCAATACTCTCAAACAAGTTTTGACGATAATTGGTGCGATTCATCTATGTTTAATAGGGTTGAAACTACATATATTTGTGAAAATTGTGGAGGTTACCATTTAACTTGGGAATGTGATTATCATATTTCCATGGATCAAATGGAGAGTTATGAACCCATGAACTATATATGGAATGAATATCAAGAGAATAACTCGAATACAGATTTTTATTATCTAAACCAACCTTATTACGACTCTTCATAAAATTATCAACAATACCAATCTTCTGATCAAATACTACAAAATTTTCAACAAACTCAAAATGAAGAAAATTTCTCGTATAAATTTCAAAATATTTTGATGAGTTTTATTGAAAGTCAAACCGAAACTAGGGAATTACTAAATCAACAATGCCAACAAAATCAAGCATCTATTCAAAATCTAAAAAGAGAAATGGATCGTTTGTTTACTATTCTTTCGGAAAGACAATCGGATGATTCATCGGTTGAGTCTCCATTTTATTATCCTAACCCTATTTTACAGGTTTCAAACGACCAAACAATTAATGAGGAGGACGAGGTGCAAATTGAAATTGTAAAAATTAATTCACATAACCCTCCTGAATTAAAAGAATATGAAATCTCTATGAAAAACATAAATGACCGTGGGGTAAATGGAAATAAAAATGATGAGCATTATGATTCCGAGGTCGAAGTGGTAGAACCAGTTAATCATACGCCAGAGATCTTTTCCTGTTATACTAATCCACTTTGGTATAATGATGAGGAAAATGAGGGTGTTACACCCGAGATCTTTACAGTTTATAATAATCCACTCGCGTATAATTGTGATAATGAGGATGTCGAATTGATGAAGTCGTCAGAAAACATTGAGGATGAAAAGTTTAATATATTAGAACCACTTGAGAAGTCATCTTCTCATGTGGAATTTGTATATCCTCAAGAGGTTAACATTTGGAATATCTTAAAAAATGATCCATTTGGGCAGGATCCACCTAGGAGAATAAAATTTTTATTGCAAGCTGCACTTAGAGAAGAGTTGTGCGTTGACTCTCGGGTTGAGTCATACTGTTTCAGTCAACTGAAAAAGGAATTATATGATATATTATATACCACTCGAGGTATAAATGAATGGCTCACTCTTCTAATACGTGGAACTTTCTCCACTGATTTTACATGTCGTCCGATAAAAATAAAGAAATTTGACCTCGCTAGGCAATAAAGTGTGGGGCCGAGTCGAGAAAACCACTTGTTTTAAAATAATAATAATAATAATAATAATAATAATAATAATAAACAAATAAATAAATTTTAAGTGTGTTTTTAGTTTATTATATTTTTATTTATTTATATATATACAAAATTTTAAGTGTGGGGTAAAATTTTTGTACTATAAATGTACAACCCCATTTTGTGTGTGATTAACATGGTTGTTTGACAGGTACTTACGATAATGATGCATTCAACATAACGAAACACCCGATTTATCATGTGATAAAGGGATTGGATATGTTGATACGATAAGAAAGTTTACAATCTCCAATTTTTAACTAAGGAAGTTCTAACAGCCTTTACACTTTTTGTCCTCTCAAATTTATATATTTTATCTGTTTTTTTGTAATGAGGGCATTACAAAATCTTAAGTGTGGGGTGGGGATATAAATTCTCAAGAACTTAGAATTTGGTCATTTTTACGAAAAATTTTGAAAAATTTTAAACAAATATACATCAGTTATTTGATTAAAACATATGTAAAGAAAACCCAGTATAACAGAATTTATAAACCCCATATGTTTAGAACCATTTATCACATGTTTCTATGAAGTTTATTGCAGATATCATTGCTTTGGAATGTATAAACCTGAAAATCTCTTTAAGGAAGTAAAGTCTTCCAAAATGACAGACTTGCTAACTTATGTTAGAAGATGTAGTCCAGAACAGCTGTAGGTTGATGAAAAATATTGAAAAGTCATCTCTATCATCGACTGAAAATCCACCTCACCTCAGCATCAAACAGGGTTTTTGGTGGTCAGACTTATCCTAACCATGAGATGGATCTGTCTCGTACAATGGGGGGGCACATTACAAATTAGCTTTTAAGACTAATGAATCTAATCCCTAGATGGATGATCTCCGTAAAGATCAACCTGAAAGGACCCGTTCATATACATTATAAACGATTCACAATAGTTGATTACATCGCGAGGTATTTGACCTCTATATGATACATTTTACAAACATTGCATTCGTTTTTAAAAGACAAACTTTCTTTACAATGAAAGTTGACGGCATGCACACCATTTCATAATACATCCAACTATAATTGGCTTAATAATAATCTTGATGAACTCAATGACTCGAATGCAACGTCTTTCAAAATATGCCATGAATGACTCCAAGTAATATCCTTAAAATGAGCTAATGCACAGCGAAAGATTTCTTTAATACCTGAGAATAAACATGCTTTAAAGTGTCAACCAAAAGGTTGGTGAGTTCATAGGTTTATCATAACAATCATTTCAATATATTAATAGACCACAAGATTTCCGTTTATAAATATATGTACACTCGCAAGTGTATAAAAGTATTCTATAAGTTGTAGGCACCCGGTAACAAGCCTTAACGTTCATGTTTTACCCTCTGAAGTACACCAGATCAGGTGTGTTTAAAATAACCTCGAAGTACTAAAGCATCCCATAGTCAGGATGGGGTTTGTCAGGCCCAATAGATCTATCTTTAGGATTCGCGCCTACCGTACATAGACAAGTAGTTTAATGTTACCAAGCTAAGGGTATATTTCTGGTTTAAACCCACATAGAATTAGTTTTAGTACTTGTGCCTATTTCGTAAAACATTTATAAAACAGCGCATGTATTCTCAGCCCAAAAATATATATAAAAAGGGAGTAATGAAACTCATAATACTGTATTTTATAGTAAAGATACATATGACGTCATTGAACAAGTGCAATGTTGGCCTCGGATTCACGAACCTATATTAATTATATATATTTATATGTTGGTCAATATTTGTCTAACAATTTTTTGGTCAAGTCATAGTGTACCACAATCCTAATGCTCGAGACTAATATGAAAAAGTCAACAAAAGTCAACTTGACCCAAAATGACTTCTAAAATTTATACGTGTTTATTATATAACTTAACTATAGTCGTTTTATATATTTAAATATATTTATTAGATTTTATAATAATAAAAGTTATTTATTAATAAAAATTTATATTAACGTTTATATATGATAAAATATACTTTTATACATCTTAAGTAGTAAAATTTATAAAGTTCACTTAATATCTTAAAACTATAGTGGTAAGTATTATTAATATAATTATATTACGCGTGGTGAAAAATATATTTGTATCCCCTATTTATTTGATAAAATAATATTGATCATAATAATAATAAGTAAAAGTTGTATTATTTTGTAATAATAATTATTATTATTCTATAAAAAATAACAATATTTATATTTACTAAAAATGTTATTATGATAAAATGATAATACTAACATAATAGTAAAAATGATATTTTATAATAACAATGATATTTCTATTAAAATAATAACGACGATAGTAATAATAATCATTTTAACAATAATACTAAAATTCAGTTGACTATAACTTCAAATTCGTTCATCGAAACCATTCGATATCTAAATGAAAAGTTTTTAATTTTTCGCTAGCTTTCCAATGACATGCATATCATATACCCTATCTCAGTAGCATATGTATCTAATTCAGGATTCAACAAACCTATCTAAGGACAATATCGAATGTACAAGCATGCATAATTCTATATACTCGAGCACTAGTCAGAGATACACTATTGATATATAAAAGTTAAGTTATGAGTGCTCACGTATCAATATTGAGATTCAATATTGCAGGAAAGTACGTAGACGCAACGGAGATGATAAACACTAGATTGACCTCAAGAGCATACCCATGAACCATACCCATCACCTCCATAGCTATAACCCATAATTTCCTTAGCTTCGACTCATTCAAAAAACTATTTTGAAATCACTCGGACATCACTCCGTCGTAATATTTTATGTATACTAATAATATCTTGAAATAATACAGAGCAAAAATATATATATATATATATATATATATATATATATATATATATATATATATATATATATATATATATATATGTAAATCGATTGAGAGAGTTTAGAGAAATATATTTTCAAGTTTCTATGAAATAATGAAATCTATTGAATACTATTTATAATAGATTTTTGAATTATTAAAGTGAATTATTAAAGTATGAATTATTAAAGTGAATTATTAAAGTATGAATTATTAAAGTAAATTATTAAAGTATGAATTATTAAAGTGAATTATTAAAGTATGAATTATTAAAGTGAATTATTAAAGTATGAATTATTAAAGTGAATTATTAAAGTATGAATTATTAAAGTGAATTATTAAAGTATGAATTATTAAAGTGAATTATTAAAGTTAAAGTAAAGTAAAAGTAAAGTTAAAGTATAGTAAAAGTATAAAACTATATACGTATAATACGCGTATAAATATATATAATATTAATTTAAATCGTTATATATATTTAATAAAATAAAATATAAATATCATTATATTTATTATACTGGTTAAGTAATGAGTTGTCAAAAGTGATTCTAGATATTTATAAAAGTTATATACGTTTTAATAATAAAGTTCTTTTTAAACTGAAAACGTCTTTATACGTTTGAAAATAGATTAATAGAATATTATGGAAACTAATTCTCCACTAACTTTTGTCTAACTTTCGTAAATGACACTTTTTGTTTTTATTTATAAATAGCTTTACAAATTATTCTGAATATCGTTAAGAGGAATAGATTTTCTCAAATCATAGTGGACCTCTCAACAGAGACTTGTAATCATAATTCAATGTTTCTGATAATTCAATCATTTAATATATATATTTTTTAATTTCGTCGAAAATCATATTGAAACAAATACGTTCGTGTAAAGTATTATACATTTAATACTTTATTAATATTCTCAAGTTATAATATATATATACATACATATACATATCTATTTATATAACGGTTCGTGAATCGTCGGAATTTGGTCGAGGTTATAATGAATGTATGAACACAGTTTAAAATTCTTGAGATTTAACTTAACAAACTTTGCTTATCGTGTCGGAATAATATAAAGATTAAAATTTAAATTTGGTCGGAAATTTCCGGGTCGTCACAGTACCTACCCGTTAAAGAAATTTCGTCCCCGAAATTTGATAGAGGTCGTCATGACTAATAATGAGAATGTTATTATAACGATTATAGAGTTTTATCATGTTCAAGAAGAATGGATAAAATAATTCGATTACTCGAAGCGTATGAGGGAAGTTATCGTAAATGAAGGAAATAAGATTATAGTGATTCGTCATATCTTTTGACGTCATCACAATTGATCTCCGAATTTAACGAAAATCTTTGTAATCTATGTTGGATTTGATGCTTCGGTGATTAAGGAGATTATGATTCTCTTCGAATTAATACGATAATCCATCTTGATTTCTCTGTCGGGTATTTCACTATAAATCCACCTCCTTCGTTTCTTTACAACTCACACCTTCTATTCTTTCTCCCTTAACTCATATTTTAAAGTATTTGTCAATATGCTTCATCCAGTACTGATTCTCGATATACTCCTCACTTTCATATCTGTCGTTCTTCTTTTTCATCTGCCTCCGGAAGAATCTATTTACTTCTACTATACTCTCGGTTTTATAGTGTTTTTAGTTCTTCCGTGTCTTTATATTGCTATATGCATCGATATATACGGTTTATAATTTTTGGGTGGTTGTTGGGTTTTATATCTTCCCTTATATTTCAAAGCCCCTGCTTTTGTCTTCTATAATCATTGACATCCACAGTTAATACTCCCTTCTATTTGCTGCGATTTATACTCCAATTTCTATTTTGGAGTTTTGTCCTTTCGTTTCTTCTTCTTGCGATTAAGCAACGTTTGTAATGGTCCAGTATTCGCAGATATGAATTTCAGAATGAACATAGTTAATGTTCTAAGAAGGAAATGGTAATGGCACGATCTTGATTTGTTAATTTACCAGAATACCCTGAAAAGACCGAATCATCAAGAAAATATATTCTTGATATTTTTAGAGATTAAATAGAGTACAAGAGTCGTGTAACATGGAACATGATGACGGCATGGTCTGTGAATCGTCATGTCCCATTAGAAACTCAGCATGACTTACTGTAATATAATCACGTTGATCAAGTGTCATTATATTATACTAACTCATGCTTCAGTTCCCAACACTACTTCAGAACATTCATAATTTAAACTCGAAAGTTTATAGAATATAGAAACTAATAGTTTCTTATATGATGTAACACTGATAGCGCAAAGAGATAAATGACTTCAGATAAGATTAGTTGTGAAAATATCTTCAGAAATATCGCGGATATTTATAATGAAAGATATGATAATATCTTAGAATTTCTAATATTGATGGATGATGATGAAGATTTATCTGTAAGGTTTAGAATAAAGAGTAAGGTATTCGTTAATGACTTTAGCAGGCACTGAATCATTTGAATTCTTTAAAGGCAGATTTAGTCTTTGTGATTTGTCCACAGCCTCCTTCATAGTCTGTTCAATCCGTTTTCCAGTTCTAAACCTTCTCTTTTTCTCAGCTTTTCCACCTTACTATTCTTTGTCATCAAACTTTTTACTGTTAAGATCGTTTACAGTTTTTGATGCTTCGTCAGCATTTCAAGAACTAGTTTGCAGTTCAAAATATTTTTCAGAACTTCACATTCAAAGTATGTAAGTCTAGGAGATAGACGTTTTACGTACACATATAACTGTTGGCGTAGACATGCTGCGAGATTTCAAAATACTGGTTACTGTTTTTCGATGATTCATATGACAATTCTCGTTACAAGATGCGAATGAGTAAATGATGTGATTTCAATAAATATAATGATTTTTCGAAAAGTCAAAGATAATTGAAGTTGTTGGTAAGTTTATTGCTAAGGTGGCGAGATATGAAAGGTCCCCAGTAACGATGACGAAAGGGCAACGTATCTATCGAGGTTATAATAAGACTAGTCCGACAGAAAAGTCGAAGTTTACTTGCTGGAGCTGTGACAAAACTGTCTACTTTGAAAAGGAATTGAAAAGTCATTTTAGCTCATAAATGCCAAAGGGTCTGACACGGATACGCATCGAACTATGACTTTGGCTTCGAGAGCTTTTTAGGTACATAAATGTGGGTAATATGTGGTTGGATCATCATCTCGATTGTTCATTGTTTGAAGTGTCTTCGAAAACTTCGGAGAGTTTGAACACAGTTTGTAATCATTAATATACATATGATGTTCTAACACGGTTTTGAAGTCAAAGTATAGCTTTGAAAGATGTAGGAATCTAAGAGTGATCTCTTCTGTTAAATCATGACTTGGATTTTGATTTGTCAAAATCAGAATGCGTAATCAAATTTGGGTGAGAATGGTTGCTTTGATTTCTATACAAGAATGTATATTGTTGTGAGATTTTGGGAGTATAGTTGATGATTTGCTTAATCAGATTCGAAAAATGTAATATATTAATTGTGAATTTATATATCTCTCGGGTATTACCTACCCGTTAAAAAAAAATTCACAATTAATATTTTGTACAACAGAATTTTATTATAGTCTTTATGAAAATATATATGTGCATATTTTCTTCAGATGTAACATAGATTTAATGAGTTAATATTAAATTAAACTCATTTGATTTACGGTTGAAACTAGAACTGAATAATCCCTAAAGACTTTAGAAATTACATAACTTTTACGGAGTATTTATTCAATAAAATTGAAATTATGAATTAATACTTCGTTATTTGTTGGTGTTTGTAACCCTTGCACCATATTCTCTAAAGCCACTACTCGAGCGCGAAGCTCGTTGACTTCTTCTATTACACCGGGGTGATTGTCGGTTCGGACGAACGGATAAATAAAATCTAGAATTTGATGTAGTATATAATCGTGACGAGATACTCTAAAAATAAGAGAGAAAATGGTGTTTCGGATAGGTTCGCCGGTAAGTGCTTCAGGTTCTTCGCCAAGAGGGCAATGTGGTGGATGGAAAGGATCACCTTCTTCTTGTCTCCAATGATTAAGGAGGCTACGAACCCATCCCCAATTCATCCAGAATAGATGATGACTAATTGGTTGATCCATTCCGGTCACACTGCTTTCGGAACTTGAGTGGGATTCCATTTCGGAATCCGAGGAACTTGAACTGATGACGAATTCCATTTCGTACGATTTGATAAAGGATTTTTCGATACGAAATGATTTTCCGGCTATCGGGTGGTATTCTAACTACATAGAATATCTATATATATATAGATCAAAAGATTTCATAGATTACAGAGGAATTTACGGAATATGTCAGACAAAGTTTACGGTAATAGATACGATAAGATATGATTTAGCAGATACGCTAAGATATGAATTTTGTCTATACACTATTCATGCAATCAATGCAGCAAGACGTGTCTAGACTAAGAATGATAAGCAAGTAATTTCCTAAGGATGGTAAGTAGATGATTTCCGACTAAAAATGATAAACAAAACTTTTGACATGCAGACACGGTCGAAGTCCAGACTCACTAATGCATCTTAACAACTATCAGTTAGACACACTAATGCAAGACCTAGTTCGCTAAGACCACCGCTCTGATACCAACTGAAAGGACTCGTTCATATACATTATAAACGATTCACAATAGTTGATTACATCGCAAGGTATTTGACCTCTATATGATACATTTTACAAACATTGCATTCGTTTTTAAAAGACAAACTTTCTTTACAATGAAAGTTGACGGCATGCACACCATTTCATAATATATCCAACTATAATTGGCTTAATAATAATCTTGATGAATTCAATGACTCGAATGCAACGTCTTTCAAAATATGCCATGAATGACTCCAAGTAATATCCTTAAAATGAGCTAATGCACAGCGGAAGATTTCTTTAATACCTGAGAATAAACATGCTTTAAAGTGTCAACCAAAAGGTTGGTGAGTTCATAGGTTTATCATAACAATCATTTCAATATATTAATAGACCACAAGATTTCCGTTTATAAATATATGTACACTCGTAAGTGTATAAAAGTATTCTATAAGTTGTAGGCACACGGTAACAAGCCTTAACGTTCATGTTTTACCCTCTGAAGTACACCAGATCAGGTGTGTTTAAAATAACCTCGAAGTACTAAAGCATCCCATAGTCAGGATGGGGTTTGTCAGGCCCAATAGATCTATCTTTAGGATTCGCGCCTACCGTACATAGACAAGTAGTTTAATGTTACCAAGCTAAGGGTATATTTCTGGTTTAAACCCACATAGAATTAGTTTTAGTACTTGTGCCTATTTCGTAAAACATTTATAAAACAGCGCATGTATTCTCAGCCCAAAAATATATATAAAA
The DNA here is from genome assembly GCF_046630445.1 of Rutidosis leptorrhynchoides. Lineage (NCBI taxonomy): Eukaryota > Viridiplantae > Streptophyta > Magnoliopsida > Asterales > Asteraceae > Rutidosis > Rutidosis leptorrhynchoides. The sequence continues at coordinate 575,539,376 of NC_092336.1, read as the reverse complement.
AGGGAGTAATGAAACTCACAATACTGTATTTTATAGTAAAAATACATATGACGTCATTGAACAAGTGCAATGTTGGCCTCAGATTCACGAACCTATATTAATTATATATATTTATATGTTGGTCAATATTTGTCTAACAATTTTTTGATCAAGTCATAGTGTACCACAATCCTAATGCTCGAGACTAATATGAAAAAGTCAACAAAAGTCAACTTGACTCAAAATGACTTCTAAAATTTATACGTGTTTATTATATAACTTAACTATAGTCGTTTTATATATTTAAATATATTTATTAGATTTTATAATAATAAAAGTCATTTATTAATAAAAAATTATATTAACGTTTATATATGATAAAATATACTTTTATATATCTTAAGTAGTAAAATTTATAAAGTTCACTTAATATCTTAAAACTATAGTGGTAAGTATTATTAATGTAATTATATTACGCGTGGTGAAAAATATATTTGTATCCCCTATTTATTTGATAAAATAATATTGATCATAATAATAATAAGTAAAAGTTGTATTATTTTGTAATAATAATTATTATTATTCTATAAAAAATAACAATATTTATATTTACTAAAAATGTTATTATGATAAAATGATAATACTAACATAATAGTAAAAATGATATTTTATAATAACAATGATATTTCTATTAAAATAATAACGACGATAGTAATAATAATCATTTTAACAATAATACTAAAATTCAGTTGACTATAACTTCAAATCCGTTCATCGAAACCATTCGATATCTAAATGAAAAGTTTTTAATTTTTCGCTAGCTTTCTAATGACATGCATATCATATACCCTATCTCAGTAGCATATGTATCTAATTCAGGATTCAACAAACCTATCTAAGGACAATATCGAATGTACAAGCATGCATAATTCTATATACTCGAGCACTAGTCAGGGATACACTATTGATATATAAAAGTTAAGTTATGAGTGCTCACGTATCAATATTGAGATTCAATATTGCAGGAAAGTACGTAGACGCAACGGAGATGATAAACACTAGATTGACCTCACGAGCATACCCATGAACCATACCCATCACCTCCATAGCTATAACCCATAATTTCCTTAGCTTCGACTCATTCAAAAAACTATTTTGAAATCACTCGGACATCACTCCGTCGTAATATTTTATGTATACTAATAATATCTTGAAATAATACAGAGCAAATATATATATATATATATATATATATATATATATATATGTAAATCGATTGAGAGAGTTTAGAGAAATATATTTTCAAGTTTCTATGAAATAATGAAACCTATTAAATTCTATTTATAATAGATTTTTGAATTATTAAAGTGAATTATTAAAGTATGAATTATTAAAGTGAATTATTAAAGTATGAATTATTAAAGTAAATTATTAAAGTATGAATTATTAAAGTAAATTATTAAAGTATGAATTATTAAAGTGAATTATTAAAGTATGAATTATTAAAGTGAATTATTAAAGTATGAATTATTAAAGTGAATTATTAAAGTATGAATTATTAAAGTGAATTATTAAAGTTAAAGTAAAGTAAAAGTAAAGTTAAAGTATAGTAAAAGTATAAAACTATATACGTATAATACGCGTATAAATATATATAATATTAATTTAAATCGTTATATATATTTAATAAAATAAAATATAAATATCGTTATATTTATTATACTGGTTAAGTAATGAGTTGTCAAAAGTGATTCTAGATATTTATAAAAGTTATATACGTTTTAATAATAAAGTTCTTTTTAAACTAAAAACGTCTTTATACGTTTGAAAATAGATTAATAGAATATTATGGAAACCAATTCTCCACTAACTTTTGTCTAACTTTCGTAAATGACACTTTTTGTTTTTATTTATAAATAGCTTTACAAATTATTCTGAATATCGTTCAGAGGAATAGATTTTCTCAAATCATAGTGGACCTCTCAACAGAGACTTGTAATCATAATTCAATGTTTCTGATAATTCAATCATTTAATATATATTTTTTTTTAATTTCGTCGAAAATCATATTGAAACAAATACGTTCGTGTAAAGTATTATACGTTTAATACTTTATTAATATTCTCAAGTTATAATATATATATACATACATATACATATCTATTTATATAACAGTTCGTGAATCGTCGGAATTTGGTCGAGGTTATAATGAATGTATGAACACAGTTTAAAATTCTTGAGATTTAACTTAACAAACTTTGCTTATCGTGTCGGAATAATATAAAGATTAAAGTTTAAATTTGGTCGAAAATTTCCGGGTCGTCACACAACCGCATCTATGTTTGACCGCGGTCAACATACATATGCCATAACAAATTGAGGTGTGCAAACTCATGGTTCACCGATGATATTTGGACACGATATAATTTTATTCTAAAACTTATGCTATTTTATGAATTATATTGTGTAAAACCATTTTTAGGACATTCGGTTTCAAGTTCCATGATACTTCAATTATGGGGGCGGATAGCTTGCTAATCGCCGACTGAGCTCAACTGGAATTTGAGGTTAAACCTTAATCACGAGTTTCAACTTTGTTTCTGTTGTCAGAATTTCATTTCATGTGGTGTGCGTGTGATCCAATAAATATTGTGTAGTGTTTTCAATTTATTTCATAAAGCGTGTGTTTTCATTTCGCGTGACGTGTGTGTGTGATGAATGATTGATATGGAAAAATATGTAGTATTCCGAGTCTATTAAAAAGATATTATTGCTTGAGGACAAGCAACGTTCAAGTGTGGGGTAATTTGATATTGCTATAAATATACATATAGTTCTTCACAATATCAATCCAAAATATTATGATTTTATGTGTATTCGAGTAGTTTTCGGTTTGTAATTGGTTAAAATGTCCAAAGCGTCGAATGAAATGCTATTATGGATTTTCAATGATATAAAGATCAAAATGAAGATAAAATGAAGATTTCTAATGAGTAACAAAAGACTACAACATCGCGCTTCAAGACTACAAGTTAAAATGATCGAAATCACGAAATCAGTGCGCCTGCACGAAAAAAATCATAACTAAATCATACGGACTCGAAAAAAGGCGAATCAGGTGTCCAGACGTCTGTAATTAAAAAATCTACAACTTTCAAGAAGAGACGTTACGCGAAACGCGTACACATCTACACAAAACGTGTAATGTTTGGACGAGAATCAGATTCCAACTTCACATGGGACAGTCAACTTTGCAGAATAAAAATAATTCTTTGGATAGGATTGAAGCTTTACAGTCAAAAGTAATACTTTATAGTATTACAACCATATCTAAATCCATCTTTACATATAGTAGACGGTGACTTTTGAATTAATTATTGTTACTTTGGAGTTCCTTTACAGCAACAAGAAAAAAAAGTATGTTCTACCTACTATTTCTAATTGGATGATATAAGAAGGAGGGATGATACTGTGAAAAAAAGGGAGAGATAGGAAGTAGTAATTGAAAGGACCCGTTCATATACATTATAAACGATTCACAATAGTTGATTACATTGCGAGGTATTTGACCTCTATATGATATATTTTACAAACATTGCATTCATTTTTAAAAGACAAACTTTCTTTACATCGAAAATTGACAGGCATGCATACCATTTCATAATATCCACTATCCAACTATAAATTAATTTACTAATAATCTTTGATGAACTCAATGACTCGAATGCAACGTTCTTCGAAATATGCTATGAAAGACTCCAAGTAATATCTTTAAAATGAGCAAATGCACAGCGGAAGATTTCTTTAACACCTGAGAATAAACATGCTTTAAAGTATCAACCAAAAGGTTGGTGAGCTCATTAGTTTATCATAATCATTTATTTCCATCATTTTAATAGACCACAAGAATTTCATTTCCAGTTCTCATAAATATACGTCCCATGCATAGAGACAAAAATAATCATTCATATGGTGAACACCTGGTAACCGACATTAACTAGATACATATAAGAATATCCCCTATCATTCCGGAATCCTCCTTCGGACATGATATAAATTTCGAAGTACTAAAGAATCCGGTACTTTGGATGGGGTTTGTTAGGCCCAATAGATCTATCTTTAGGATTCGCGTCAATTAGGGTGTCTGTTCCCTAATTCTTAAATTACCGGACTTTAATAAAAAGGGGCATATTCGATTTCGATAATTCAACCATAGAATGTAGTTTCAATTACTTGTGTCTATTTTGTCAAACATTTATAAAAGCGCATGTATTCTCAGTCCCAAAAATATATATTGCGAAAGCATTTAAAAAGGGAGTAATGAAAACTCACGCATATAAATATTGTAAAACAGTTAATAAAGCATTTGCATGTATTCTCAGCCCAAAAACGTAAAGAGTAAAAGGGAGCAAATGAAACTCACGCATATAAATATTGTAAAACAGTTAATAAAGCATTTGCATGTATTCTCAGCCCCAAAAAAATGTAAAGAGTAAAAGGGCAATGAAACTCACCATACTGTATTTCGTAGTAAAAATACATATAACGTCATTGAACAAGTGCAAGGTTGGCCTCGGATTCACGAACCTAAATTAATTATATATATTTATGTGTTGGTCAATATTTGTCTAACAAATTAGGTCAAGTCATAGTGTACCACAATCCTAATGCTCGAGACTAATATGCAAAAGTCAACAAAAGTAAATTTGACTCAAAATAATTTCCAAAAATCTATACATGATTAATATATAGTTTAAATATCGTCGTTTTATATTTTTAAATATTTTTAAAAGATTTATTAGAGTAAATAATATAATTTATTTATTAATAAATAAAATTTTATATTAAATTTATATAATAAAATATATACTTTTATATATATTAAATAATAAAATTTATAGGCCATGTTCATTTAATATCATAAAGATAATATGATAGGTATTATTAAAGTAAGTTATGACACGTAGTAAAATATGTTTGTATCACATATTTATTTGATAAAATAATATCTATAATGATAGTAAGTAAAAGTTGTATTATTTTGTAATAATAATTATTATTATAAAAATATCAATATTTATAATTACTAAGATAACATTATGATAAAACGATAATTCTAATTATGATAACTTTAATATTTACGATAATTTTTAATATTATCTTTAAAATAATAATTCTATTTAAAATAATAATAAAAATAATATTTTATAGTAACAATGACATTTCTATTAAAATGATAATTTTTGTTAAAATGATAGTTTTGATACTAACGATACTTTTAATAATAATAGTAATGATAAAAATAATAAGAACGATAATTTTATTTAAATCAATATCTTATAATATTTTAATTTCATCATGATACTCTTACTCATTATTTCCTAATCGTTTCGTTTAATAGCTTTTAATCGTCTTTTATATCGTGTTCATAATAATGATAATAATAGTAATCAATAATAAATAATGATATATATATTAATAATGATAATAATAATAAAAATACTAATAATAATAATAATAATAATAATTGGATAATAATAATAATACTAATTATAACTTTAACGATAATAACAATAGTAATAATAAAAAAAATAACAATTTTTAATGATAAATCCCTTTTATTGATAAAGATAATAATAATGATAATAATAAGATAAAACTAGAACGACGATAATAATAATCATTTTTAATAAAAATATCGAAAATTCAATTGATTATAACTTCTAATCCGTTCATCGAAACCATTCGATATCTAAAGGAAAAGTTCTTAATTTTTCGCTAGCTTTCCAAGGACATGCATATCTTATACCTCATCTCAACCGCAAGTGTAACTAATTCAAGATTCAACCTAACCTGTCTAAGGGCAATATCAAAAGTACAAGCATGCATAATCCTAAATACTCGAGCATTAGTCAGGGATACACTATTAGTATGTAAAAGTTAAATTATGAGTACTCACGTATCAATATTGAGATTCAATATTGCAGGAAAGGTACGTAGACGCAACGGAAATGATAAACACTATATTGACCTCACGAGCATACCCATGAACCATACTCAATCACCTCCATAGCTATAACCCATAATTTCCTTAATCCTATCATACTTGAAAAACAATTTCGAAATCACTCGGACAGCACTCCGTCGTAATATTTTATGTATACTAATAATATCTTGAAATAATACGGAGTAAATATATATATATATATATAAATCGATTGAGAGAGTTTAGAGAAAAATATTTTCAAGTTTCTATGAAATAATGAAACCTAATGAATTCTATTTATAATAGATTTTTGAATTATTAAAGTGAATTATTAAAGTATGAATTATTAAAGTGAATTATTAAAGTATGAATTATTAAAGTGAATTATTAAAGTATGAATTATTAAAGTGAATTATTAAAGTATGAATTATTAAAGTGAATTATTAAAGTTAAAGTAAAGTAAAAATAAAGTAGAGGTAAAGTTTAAGTATAGTAAAAGTATAAAACTATGTACGTATAATACGCGTATAAATATATATAATATTAATTTAAATCATTTAATAAAATAAAATATAAATATCGTTATCTTTATCATACTAGTTAAGTAATGAGTTGTCAAAAGTGGTTCTAGATATTTATAAAAGTTATATACGTTTTAATAATAAAGTTCTTTTTAAACTGAAAACGTTTTTGTACGTTTGAAACTAAATAGGTCAATCGAGTCTTTATGAGATTCAATCTTCCACTATCCTTTGTCTAGTTCTCAATGATTGACAATTTGTTCTTATTTATAAATCACTTTACCATTTTCCGAATATTGTTAAAATGGAAAGATTTCTCAAATCAATGTGGGCCTTTCAACAGAGACTTGTAATCATAATTCAATATATCTGATAATTCAATCATTTGATCTTATCTTCTAATTCCATTGATAAACATTTTGAAACTGATACAATCATATAAAGTATTTAATCTAATATTTTATTTACGTTTCAAGTTATAATATATATACACATATACATATATAATCATATTCGTTTAATGGTTCGTGAATCGTTGGAACTTGGTCGAGGTTGAATGAATGTATGAACATAGTTTAAAATTCTTGAAATTTAACTTAACAAATATTGCTTATCGTGTCGGAAACATATAAAGATTAAAGTTTAAATTTGGTTGGAAATTTCCGGGTTGTCACAGTACCTACCCGTTAAAGAAATTTCATCCCGAAATTTGAGTGGAAAGGTCGTGAATGATAATAAGTATGTTTTCATGATGCATACGGGCTGAAAATTAGAGTTTTATCATCAGCGAATAATTTGGATAAACAATCCATTTATATGAAGAGTACGAATGAAGCTAACATAGAAGAGTGAAATGAGTAAGTGTAGATTCATCTTATCATTTGACGTAGATACGATTGATTCCTAGATTTTAAGGGATTTGAAGAAAATATTCTTAATAAGATTTGACTCTCCGGTACTCAAGGGAATTAGGATCCTCTTTAAATGTGATCGTCCATTTTAATTGTTCTTTCGGAGATTTTCTTATAAATTCACCTCCTTCGTTTCCTTACAACTCACACCTTCTGTTGATGCATTTTATACAAGTCCCTAGACATCTACCCACGTCCATTGCAGGTACAACAGTTTACAGGCCACCATGATTGCTCGTTATTATCCTATCCGTGTTTGTATGTGGTTACAGGAACTGCAGGAACGAGATTTAGATGTTTGACTATGTTAGACTTAGTCAGACGTACGAGTGAAGCCTCACTAGTACGGCTGACAAGCTCATACGCACGGTTGATGCTGAGCTAAGTCACAATTACAACCTAAATGAGAAGACATGAGTGAGTGATCACCCGTACGGCTGATGAAGCCAACTCGTACGTGTGATGAATGAATCGTATGGGTGAGTCAATAGCAGGGGTATATAAAGTCTTATGTTCTTCATTTTAGGTTAAGCCTCTCATTTGTTACACACACTCAGATCTAGTGAGCTCCTCCGATTCTCTCTCTCAGTCCAAATCACCCAGGTGGTGAATAATAGCTCTAGGTGTTGATCTAATCACACTTGATTTAGTTGTGGTTTGACTAAATTAATAAAAAAAAAAACTTAACCTATTCACTAGAGGGTTTGATTCACTTATTCCGCCATTGTGTGAGTTAAATCTATTGATTTCTAAGTTCCTAGTCATGTTTCATCACCTTCTATTCTTTCCCCCTCAACTCATATTTTAAAGTATTCATCAATATGCTCCATCCAGTTCTGATTCTCAATATACTTCTAACTTTCATATCGGTCATTCTTCTTTTTCATCTACCGCCGGAAGAATCTATTTACTTCTACTATACTCTTGGGTTTATAGTGTTTCTAGTTCTCCCGTGTCTTTATATTGCTATATGCATCGATATATATGGTTTATAATTTATGGTTTGTCGTTGGGCTTTATATGTTCCGTTATATTTCAAAGTCTCTGCTTCTGTCTTCTATAATCATTATCATTCACAGTTAATGCTCTCTTTTATTTGCTGCAATTTATACCCCAATTTCTATTTCGGAGTTTTGTCCTTTCTTTTCTTCTTCTTGCGATTAAGCACAGCTTGTAATGGTCCAGAATTCACAGATATGAATTTCGGAATGAACATTGTTAATGTTCTAGGAAGGAAATTGTGATGGCACGATCTTGACTTGTCAAATTACTAGAATACCTTGGAAAAGGCCGAATCATCAAGAAATATTTTCTTGATATTTTAGAGGTTAAATAGAATACAAGAGTCATATAACACGGCACATGATGATGTTATGATCTGTGAATCATCACGTTCCATTTAGAAACTCAGCATGACTTACTGTAATATAATCACATTGATCAAGTGTCATTATATTATACTAATTCATGCTTCAGTTCCCAACACTACTTCAAAATATTACTATTTTAAACTTGAATGTTTCAGAATTTAGAAACTAAAATAGTTTCTTTTATGATGTAATACAGATAGCACGAAGAGGTAAATGATTTCAAATAAGAAAAATTAAGAAAATATCTTCAGAAATATGGAGGATATTTATAATGAAAGATATGATGATATTTTAGAATTTCTAATATCAGAAGAAGATGAAGAATATTGTCCGCAGGGGTTTAGAGTCAGGAGCAAGGTATTCATTAATGACTTCAGTAGGTACTGAATCACTTGGATCCTTTGAAGTCAGGTTCAGTCTTTATAATTTGTCCACAGCCTCCTTCCTACTTTGCTCAATCCGTTTTCCAGTTCCAAAACTTCTCTTTTTCTGCGCTTTGCCAGTACACTTCATCATTATCATCCAGCTTTTACCATTTAAAGTTGTTTATAGTTTTTGCTGCTTCATCAGCATTTTTTTTTCCATTTTCGGAGAACCAATTCGTAGTTCGGAGTGTTTTTCAGAAACTTCACATTCAAATTAAGTGCAGAAGATAGACGTTATATATACACATATAACTGTTGGCGTAGACATGCTGAGAGATTTCAAAATACTGATTGCTAATTTCCAATGATTCGTATGGCAATTCTCATTACAAGATGCGAATGAGTAAATGATGGGGTTTCAATGAATAATTATAATGACTTTTTGGAGAGGCTAAAGTCAAAGGGTAATGAAGTTGCTGGTACATCTGCTAATAATGTGGTGGAATGTAAAAGGTTCCCTGGTAACGATGGTGTATATCTCAAGGTTATAATAAGGTTAGTCTGACTGAAAAGTCGAAGTTGACTTGCTGGAGCTGTGACAAAACTGGCTACTTTGAATAGGAGTCGCAAAGTTATTTTTGCTAATAAATGCCAAAGAATCTGACGCGGATACGTTGTTTAAACTTTTACTTTGGTTTCAAGAGTTTTTCGGGTACATAACTGTGGGTAACATGTGGTTGGATCATCACCTCGATTGCTCATCATTCGAAGTGTCTTCAGAAATTTTCGAAGGGTTTGAACACAGATTGTAATCGTTAACATACATTTGATATTCTAACACAGTTTTGAAGTCAAAATATAGCTTGTGAAAGATGTAAGGATCTAAGAGTGATGATTTTGGTCATATCTCAAGTTGAATTTTGAGATTTCAAAATCAGAATATGTAATTAAATTTTAAATGAGTATGATTGTTTTGATTTCTATAAAAGAATGTATATTGTTGTGAAAGTAGGGAGTATAATGGATGATTTGCTGAATCAGATTCGAAGAATGTAACATATTAATTGTGAATTTATATATCTCTCGGGTATTACCTACCCGTTAAAAAAAAAAATTTCACAATTAATATTTTGTACAAAAGAATTTTATTACAGTCTTTATAAAAATATATATATGTATATTTTCTTCAGATGTAACATAGATTTAATGAGTTAATGTTAAATTAAACTCATTTGATTTACGGTTGAAACTAGAATTGAATAATCCCTAAAGGCTTTAAAAAGTACATAACTTTTACGCAGTATTTCTTTAATGACATTGAAATTATGAATCAATACTTCGTTATTTGTTGATGTATGATGTTCGGTTCGTGGAATTCTTGTGAATTTCGCAAAGTACGAATGATGTTATCTGAAAAGTTTCGGGTACATCGATGATGAAAGTGTAAAATCAAATATATACTTGATTTATTATGAATTGGAATTTGTTGAATTGCAACAGAGATTGTAGTTAACGCTGGTTAAGTTGCGGCCGAAGGACGTACATTATTGCATATTTGTAATATGAATTAACCGAGTAGTTAAGATTCACACACAATAGCTTAGCACGGAAAGATTTATTTCAAATATATATATATATATATATATATATATATATATATATATATATATATATATATATATATATATATATATATATATATAATATAATATAATATACATATAATTTCTTTAGAGGGAATGAGTTAATTCTTCATAACTCGTTGATACAATATACACGTTATTGATTCGTAATGATGTCCACAGTGATTCTTGAACTGACGGAGTTTGTGATGTTATCGGTGTTGTTGATTCGGATGTTGACTGTACTGACGATGCTGGTAACGCTGACGGTACTGTTGATGCTGTTGGTAAAGCAAGTTTAGCTTGTTAATCACACACCATTTTTGTCAGGGTTTCTACTCTTCCTTCTATCATTTTGGTTTGCTTAACTGATTTATGGTTAGGGCTAGATTAGATAATCTCTAAGACTTTAGAGATTACATAATCACCGCGGAATGTTTCTCCAATGAAGTTATGAATTAATACTTCGTCAGTTATTGTTGTTGGTACTCCTTGGTATCTATGGTGCGTATGACGTTGATGCTCGTGGGACAGATTGTGAAGTTGAGGTTTACGACGCGGTTGTGGTTGGAGGTGGTAATGGTACTGTTGGCGTTGATGATGGTGGTACTAGTTATGCTGCTGATGCTGCTGCTGGTGTTTGTAATCTCTGCACCATATTCTCCAAAGCCACTACCCGAGCGCGAAGCTCGTTGACTTCTTCTATTACACCGGGGTGATTGTCGGTTCGGACGAGCGGATAAATATAATCTAAAATTTGATGTAATTTATAATCATGACAAGATACTCTGGAAATGAGGCAGAAAATGGTGTTTCGAACAGGTTCGCCGGTAAGTGCTTCAGGTTCTTCGTCAAGAGGGCAATGTGGTGGATGGAAAGGATCACCTTCTTCTTGTCTCCAATGATTGAGGAGGCTACGAACCCATCCCCAATTCATCCAGAATAGGTGATGACTGATTGGTTGATCTATTCCGGTCACACTGCTTTCGGAGCTTGAATGGGATTCCATTTCGGAATCTGAGTGACTTGAACTGATGACGAATTCCATTTCGTACGATTGGATAAAGGATTTTTTTTTTTTGATATGAAATGATTTTGGCTAACGGATGGTATTCTAATTACATAGAATATATATATATATATATATATATATATATATATATATATATATATATATATATATATATATATATATATATAGATCACAAGATTTCGTAGATTACGGAGGACTTTGCGGGATATGTCAGGCAAAGTTTAAAGTAACAGATACGATAAGATATGATTTAGCAGATATGCTAAGATATGAATTTTTGTCTATACACTATTCATGCAATCAATGCAGCAAGACGTGTCTTAGACTAAAAATGATAAGCAGGTAATTTCCTGAGGATGATAAGTAGTTAATTTTCGACACAAAATGATAAGCAAAACTTTTGACATGCAGACATGGTCGAAGTCCAGACTCACTAATGCATCCTATCGACTTATCAGTTAGACACACTAATGCAGACCTGGTTCGCTAAGACCACCTCTGATACCAACTGAAAGGACCCGTTCATATACATTATAAACGATTCACAATAGTTGATTACATTGCGATGTATTTGACCTCTATATGATACATTTTACAAACATTGCATTCGTTTTTAAAAGACAAACTTTCTTTACATCAAAAATTGACAGGCATGCATACCATTTCATAATATCCACTATCCAACTATAAATTAATTTAATAATAATCTTTGATGAACTCAATGACTCGAATGCAACGTTCTTCGAAATATGCTATGAAAGACTCCAAGTAATATCTTTAAAATGAGCAAATGCACAGCGGAAGATTTCTTTAACACCTGAGAATAAACATGCTTTAAAGTGTCAACCAAAAGGTTGGTGAGTTCATTAGTTTATCATAATCATTTATTTCCATCATTTTAATAGACCACAAGAATTTCATTTCCAGTTCTCATAAATATACGTCCCATGCATAGAGACAAAAATAATCATTCATATGGTGAACACCTGGTAACCGACATTAACTAGATACATATAAGAATATCCCCTATCATTCCGGGATCCTCCTTCGGACATGATATAAATTTCGCAGTACTAAAGCATCCGGTACTTTGGATGGGGTTTGTTAGGCCCAATAGATCTATCTTTAGGATTCGCGTCAATTAGGGTGTCTGTTCCCTAATTCTTAGATTACCAGACTTTAATAAAAAGGGGCATATTCGATTTCGATAATTCAACCATAGAATGTAGTTTCAATTACTTGTGTCTATTTTGTCAAACATTTATAAAAGCGCATGTATTCTCAGTCCCAAAAATATATATTGCGAAAGCATTTAAAAAGGGAGTAATGAAAACTCACGCATATAAATATTATAAAACAGTTAATAAAGCATTTGCATGTATTCTCAGCCCAAAAACGTAAAGAGTAAAAGGGAGCAAATGAAACTCACGCATATAAATATTGTAAAACAGTTAATAAAGCATTTGCATGTATTCTCAGCCCCAAAAAAATGTAAAGAGTAAAAGGGCAATGAAACTCACCATACTGTATTTCGTAGTAAAAATACATATAACGTCATTGAACAAGTGCAAGGTTGGCCTCGGATTCACGAACCTAAATTAATTATATATATTTATGTGTTGGTCAATATTTGTCTAACAAATTAGGTCAAGTCATAGTGTACCACAATCCTAATGCTCGAGACTAATATGCAAAAGTCAACAAAAGTAAATTTGACTCAAAATAATTTCCAAAAATCTATACATGATTAATATATAGTTTAAATAATTTCCAAAAATCTATACATAATTAGGTGTTACAAATATTTGTTTTAATTACACTAATATTAATAATGATAATTACTATAACATTATTAACGATAATACTAATAATTATCTTAATGATAATATAGTAATAATAATAATAACAATAACAATAACCATTTTTAAATAATGATATATATATTAATAATGATAATAATAATAATAATAATACTAATAATAATAATAATAATAATAATAATTGGATAATAATAATAATACTAATTATAACTTTAACGATAATAACGATAGTAATAATAAAAAAAATAACAATTTTTAATGATAAATCCCTTTTATTGATAAAGATAATAATAATGATAATAATAAGATAAAACTAGAACGACGATAATAATAATCATTTTTAATAAAAATATCGAAAATTCAATTGATTATAACTTCTAATCCGTTCATCGAAACCATTCGATATCTAAAGGAAAAGTTCTTAATTTTTCGCTAGCTTTCCAAGGACATGCATATCTTATACCTCATCTCAACCGCAAGTGTAACTAATTCAAGATTCAACCTAACCTGTCTAAGGGCAATATCAAAAGTACAAGCATGCATAATCCTAAATACTCGAGCATTAGTCAGGGATACACTATTAGTATGTAAAAGTTAAATTATGAGTACTCACGTATCAATATTGAGATTCAATATTGCAGGAAAGGTACGTAGACGCAACGGAAATGATAAACACTATATTGACCTCACGAGCATACCCATGAACCATACTCAATCACCTCCATAGCTATAACCCATAATTTCCTTAATCCTATCCTACTTGAAAAACAATTTCGAAATCACTCGGACAGCACTCCGTCGTAATATTTTATGTATACTAATAATATCTTGAAATAATACGGAGTAAATATATATATATAAATCGATTGAGAGAGTTTAGAGAAAAATATTTTCAAGTTTCTATGAAATAATGAAACCTAATGAATTCTATTTATAATAGATTTTTGAATTATTAAAGTGAATTATTAAAGTATGAATTATTATAGTGAATTATTAAAGTATGAATTATTAAAGTGAATTATTAAAGTATGAATTATTAAAGTGAATTATTAAAGTATGAATTATTAAAGTGAATTATTAAAGTTAAAGTAAAGTAAAAATAAAGTAGAGGTAAAGTTTAAGTATAGTAAAAGTATAAAACTATGTACGTATAATACGCGTATAAATATATATAATATTAATTTAAATCATTTAATAAAATAAAATATAAATATCGTTATCTTTATCATACTAGTTAAGTAATGAGTTGTCAAAAGTGGTTCTAGATATTTATAAAAGTTATATACGTTTTAATAATAAAGTCCTTTTTAAACTGAAAACGTTTTTGTACGTTTGAAACTAAATAGGTCAATCGAGTCTTTATGAGATTCAATCTTCCACTATCCTTTGTCTAGTTCTCAATGATTGACAATTTGTTCTTATTTATAAATCACTTTACCATTTTCTGAATATTGTTAAAATGGAAAGATTTCTCAAATCAATGTGGGCCTTTCAACAGAGACTTGTAATCATAATTCAATATATCTGATAATTCAATCATTTGATCTTATCTTCTAATTCCATTGATAAACATTTTGAAACTGATACAATCATATAAAGTATTTAATCTAATATTTTATTTACGTTTCAAGTTTTAATATATATACACATATACATATATAATCATATTCGTTTAATGGTTCGTGAATCGTTGGAACTTGGTCGAGGTTGAATGAATGTATGAACATAGTTTAAAATTCTTGAAATTTAACTTAACAAATATTGCTTATCGTGTCGGAAACATATAAAGATTAAAGTTTAAATTTGGTTGGAAATTTCCGGGTTGTCACAGTAGTAGTTTAGGAACACAAATCATAAATCATTATTTTTAACCTACTGTAATTTATTTTCTTTTACTCCGTATCAATTATTTTAAGTTCCGTATCAATTTTCAAGATCAAGATTTAGGATAGTTTCAATATTAAGGGTGTATTGTTCGTGTGTACGGGTGCTTTCATTTCCATTTTCTACCATTTGTAATCAATAAATTGAAGACCTTTTGTAAGTTTGTTACTTTCATTTTTGTTATTGTCATTGTTACTTATTATTATGTTTATGTTTATGTATTATTATTTTTTACTCCCGTATCATTATCATGATTAGTTAGTAAATTTCCCATTGTGTTTGCTTAGATGTAGAGCCCCTAGTGAAATGGATTGTTATCATTTGTAAAAATTAAAATGTAACTTTAGTATTTTTAACATTGAGCCTAATTAAAAGAACCATTATTATGTATTTGGATATTTAACCCCTGTCACTTAATTTGTTAGATTAAAATAACGAAAGTTATTTTTATTTATATAAATTAAGCTTCAACATTAAAAGTGATCTAGACGAACTTATGACTAATTTACTAACACTAAATTAAAAGTAAGGTTCGGTGGTTTGGGTAATATCACTAGTCATATAAAAGTGAAATTGTAAAAAGGGAAACCGTTATGATTTGGGTTTTGGCGAAGGTCAAAACTGGGTTGGGTCTCAATTTAAATACTTAAGGACTAGTAACTATCTAAATATAATCCAATGAAAATTAGATTTAATTTAGTTAGTCAAAACTTATTATTTATTCGAAAGGAAAATATAAGTTTTATACTAAATATTTTAATACGAGCTTAAACTTAAAACAATCCATGGATCTAGAGGTGACACATTTAAGTAAACACCCCCATTTATATATATTGTAAAATATTTATTATTATTATTTACGTATTATTTATAGCTCTAAAATATAAAAATATACATCAAAATACTAAGATTATACCAGAACTGTTTGTCACATCGTATAAAGCATACGCGGATCGCGTATAATGTCACACGAACCGCGTATCATTAAAAATATACGCGTATCGCGTATATACCTACACGAAACGCGTAAGTGTAGATACAGTACTGTTATGATTTTAGTTTATATTCCAAGTTTTAATTAAATCTTTTTATTATTATTTCCCTTTTCTACTAGATTAACTATCGGTAATTTAATCTCTTGAACTCCATTCTCCCTGTGGAACGAACCGGATTTACCAACAAACTAAATTACGCGGATAGGACTAGTTGCCTATATATGTGTGAAACCAACCTGAATTCATTAAAACCCCACATATACAATAAATTAATTCGTGTAACAAAACAATTCAAATCCGTTCATAAATAAAGGTACTGTTTCAACGCATCAGGGGGCAACTTTTTTCTTTTTCCATGGTGGTGGTACAAAGGTGGTGCTTGTTATTGGGATCCCATGCAACATGTGTAGTAATGGCTAACAAAAATGCTAGTATGTTGGCTCACCTAAATGGGTTTTTGTCTTACATTTTAATGGGTCATAATTCCATTAAAATTGGACTAACTTAAAAGTCCATTAGCTAGAGTAGGGTGGGCTTAAGCCCATTAAGGTAGAAAATCCATTAAGACTAACTAGTGTGCATTAGTAAAACACTAAGCGTAATTAAGAAACCATCAATCCAAGTAATTGTTATTAATAAATAACAATTAGTATTACGTAGTCATAATATTACAATTATGATAAAAGTTTAGCGTGTACACAGTACATAGCTCGTTTTAAACGACAAGTAACACTAACGATCGTAAACGCATTCGGGGATCAAGTTAAGTGATTACGCACTTAATAACACGTTGTAAGATACTAACAAAAGTAATTAATCATGAATAAAGATCCCAGAGCATAAACTAGCTCAGTACGCCCATATACGCAGATTCGTGTAATTATAGAGCACAAAAATGTAAGTCGAAAAAGTCGGGTCGTTACACATTGGAGCAAGCTCTTTACCACTCATTGTGCGGGTTTTGATGTACTTGGGTTCATTCAAGAATCATCTACTAGCGATGATCGATTAACGGAAGCATGGTCAAAAGCTGATTCCGTTGTTCTCTCATGGATTTTCGTCACTATCTCCGAGCCGCTGTTAGAACGGGTCCTTAGTTTACAACCAAAAACTGCCTATGACGCATGGAAGTTTCTGAAAAACATCTTCCAGGATAATAAATGAGCCAAAACAGTCAAACACATGGCCGAACTCAAAGCTCTTGACATCGGAAATCAAACCGTTGAAGAGTATTTTCGAAAAGTGGACTCTTTGTCCACTGTTTTGTGCAACCTGGGATCTACACTTGAAGAGGATGATCTTGCAACATATGCAATCAATGGTTTAAATGACAAATTCCCGCAGGCTTCTCATATTATCCTCCATGCCAACCCATTCCCGAACCTGGAAACCGTTCGATCCATGATGACGTTGGAAGAGATGGGTATGAATAGAAAAAATAGGGCCACAACAGATACAGTTGCTACAACATCAAGCCCAACGGTACTTCTTACTCACACGACCACAGGAAATACTCATCGAACAATGATATCGGCTAAAAAGTCATGTTTTCACCACGGTATTAAGGCCCAAAAACAAGAAAGACTCAAACTTTATAGGCAAAATACCCACTTCGTCGGTTAGAATTGAAGAACAAGTAATTACGAAGACGGTGCAAAAAGAATCAAGAGAATCGGAGCTAAAACGAAGATTCTAGAGCGAAAATGGTGAAAGACAAGAAATCAAGTTACGATCCAGGGAAATCAGGCTGACCAGGCCAGTAAACGGCCTGCCATACTGCTTGCCAAATGGCCTGCCAGTATGGAAAACGGCCTGCCAAACGGTCAGATCAAACGGGCTCGATAAACCGCTTTCCTTAGCAAACGGCCTCCAAAAACGGCCTGCCAAACGGCTTGCCAGCCGTTTGCAGGCAAAAATCTTGTTTATTTAAAGGGTCTTTGTCATTCATTCCAACACACACTTAAATTCACTTCTTTCTCTCTCTATATACAATATTAGTCAGACTCTCAAGGCCTTCGACTCCGTGCGGGAAACCTAGTACCCGGAGAAGAACGCCGAAGATTGTATTAGGAGCGGTCTGTAGTCTTGAAGTTGTCACTTTTGTATTCAGAACTCATTTTATCTACTGGTACTTCTATCCCTGACAATTAGGAGCGACCTGGCCACTTGGTTTGTTGAATAGTTCGTGCGGAGCTCTGTTATCGAAATACCAGGGAATCAGTAGCCAGAACCAAAAACATATTCAACCATAGATTAAATTAGATTACTTTAGACTACCTTAGATTAAATTAGATTACCTTAGAATTAGATTACTTTAGACTACTTTAGAATTAGACTACCTTAGACTAGTTTAGCTTACTTTAGATTACTTTAGAAATTTAGTTTATTTTCTAAAAATTAAAAACAAAAAGGGATACCCAGTGTATGACCCAAACCCGATCTAGACCAGGACCGTTGTTATTCGTACCTGATCCAGACGCAATAATCTCTAAAGCACGCAAGGAAGCACGAATCAGAAATCAAATGGCGTTACGCGTTACTTTAGCAGAATATACCAAACCCTCGATTGAAGGTCGAGGAGGACCCATCAGATTTCCAGAGATTCAAGGACACTCGTTCGAGTTAAAACATCACATCATCCAGCTCATTCAAAATAGCTGTCAGTTTCATGGATTACCGAATGATGATTCTAATTCTCACCTTGATAAATTCATATCTCTTTCAAACTCCTACAAACAGCCAGGGATAGGACAAGATATAGTCCGTCTATACTTGTTTCCCTATTCTCTCACTCATCATGCTCAAACTTGGTTCGAAGGACTGGAAAAAGATTCCATCACGTCATGGACGGAGATGGCTACTAAATTCCTAACCAAATATTTTCCTCTTTCTAAACAAACCAAATTAAAGAATGACATCATTAACTTCAAACAAAGTTATGATGAATCTCTTTACACTGCATGGGAGCGATTCAAAACCCTGCTGAAGAAATTCCCTAATCACCAGCTAGAACGGTCAGCCCAAATCTGTACCTTCTACAATGGTCTTACGGTAAATCATAGGACGACGATCGATGCAGCAGCTCAAGGGAATCTGATGAACCAAACCGCAGACGAAGCATGGGAATTACTCGAGAACATGACAATGCATCATCATGACTGGAATAGTGGTGAAACGACTTCATCATCTGCCCCACTCTCTGCACTCAACAATCAAACGGAGGCCATCAAATCCCTCACGGATAAGATGGAATCTCTTGTTAAACAACTCAGAGAATTGAAGATGCAACCGCAGTAGGTCAACCAAGCTCAAGCTTGTGTTAATTCTACCAAACCGCAACCCACTGAAGAATATCAAGTTGAGTACGAAAACCCTGATGGTTCAGTCTGTTATGTCCAATACCCAGCTCATCCACCAAATCCCGGATTCAATCAACAACCTAGGGTCAATCAATTTCAACGAAGCAATCAACCTTTTTGCTACCGTTATCCACCTTATCCAGCCCAACAATCTCAATTGACCTACGATCAATCACTTTCACTCACTGGTACCCCAGTTGAGGAAAATTCCCTACCACCCAGATTACGAAAGCAACTAACCCCACTCTCGGAGCTGATGATTAGTTGACTCAGTTCATTCAAGGACAACAACAGCTAAATCAGAGAACTGCAGCTAGGAAAGATCAGACGAAGATACTAATGAGAAATCAATTGGCTCTGCTCAAAAGTCTGGAAACGCAGCTCGGACAGTTATCACAACGCCTTAAAACCCGACCGCAGGGAAGGTTACCAAGTAATACTATCCAAAATCCCCACATAGAAGAAGCAAAGAAAATGGATTCCGTAATCCTAGAGGAAGAACCACGGAGAAGGTCAGCCAGGCTCAAGAACAAATTGACATATACTCAGAAGCTGACCCCGGAAACTCCAGTTCATGTACCCTATCCAGGGAGGCTACAAGAAGAACCATCCAAGCTTGATTCCTTCAAACTTGATGGAAGATTCCTGGACACTATGTCCAAAGTTCCCAACCAGAAGAGATACATCCGAAGGCTTCTCTCTACAAAGGAAACGATACCAGATTCTAACAAAATTCCACTGAGTGAAGAATGCTCTGCATTACTCAGAAACTCTCTACCACCAAAGCTAGGAGATACGGGCCGATTCGTTTTCCCATGTTCAATCTACCAATCTGGAATCATTCATGCGCTAGCAGATTTAGGAGCAAGTATCAACCTAATCCCCTACTCTCTCTACAAGAGACTAGAGTTAGGAGACTTGTCACCAACTAAAATGACAATCCAACTTGCCGATCACACAATTCGATATCCTAAGGGCATCGTTGAGAATGTCTTGGTGAAAGTCGACAAATTCTTGTATTCTACGGATTTTGTAGTAATGGATATTAAAGAAGACCTACACATACCAGTAGTGTTAGGAAGACCTTTCATGAATACGGCTAGGACTGTCATTGATGTGTACAATCAAACCTTGATCTTACGATCACATGGGGAGAGTGTTACCTTCAAAATTGACCGACCAACCGATCTTTCTGGACAGACAGAGATGTTTGCTATTTCCATCAGACGGGTCACTTCCGATGACGAGTCTTCACCACCAACTAATGATATCGAGATGGGTGTCAAATCACAGTCTGTAGACGACCCAGAAATGGAAGAAGAGGATCCCAGCGAAGAAATAGAGGAAGAAGAGGAATATGAAGAGGAAGAGGAAATGGAAGACGTAAAAGAAACTGCGACAATACCCGCTCCAAGCATTAAGCGTCATGAAGAAATAATGAGGCTTGAGACGGAAGATCACAGTTTAATCATTCGCTTCAAGAAGAAGACCGACAAGGCTGAGGTCAAGGATATGGAAATTGATCCTGCAAGTGTCAAAGTAGAGAATCAGAATACCGAAGAAACCTGTTCATCAGACGCATCCTCAGAAGAACAAGATACCAATGATAACGAGGTAGAGCAACATGAAGACATTCTGAATAACTCACACTCTCCAACCAAACCAGATCAAGGGGAGCCGGACTCTTCTTCAAATCAGATTCCGGTTATATCCACACACGCAGACTTGATAACCTTCATCAATGATACCGATGAATTTGAAGATATTCTCGAGGCCATCCGTAAATCAACCATTGATTTTTTGCTATGCTTAACAGAACAAATTATGGCTATCCGAGAAGAACACAACCTCTATCTCCGAAGAGAAGACAATAATGTTGAAATCCTAGAAGAACGCATTCAAGACTTTATCAATTCTCTTCACGATCATATCTACCAAGAAGAAAGGCAACGAGAGCACAATTCAGTGGTTCGTACTATTCTTGAAACAAGATTCTATCGAGTTCGGAAGATCATTTACTCTAAGGTTTATAACGCCTTAGCCGGATCTGCACTTCCGTTCTCACGAAACCAACGAGCACTACTGACTCTCATCAGGAAGCATATGGATCTTTCCACCGGACGCCCGACTTATCACTATGATTTGCAAATGATCGAGGATATTCACAGCTTTTTCGCTCTCTTGGAAAGAGATATTTTCGAAAGCACACCAGAAAGACTAGTGATTTACGTAACAATTGATCACCATGCTGATCTGATTATCAAAGAGTTACGAGATGCTGTTACGGAGGAAATAAGGTGAAATAATCCGTTCTCTCATCTTGAACCAGATTGAGTCAACATTGCCACCTATGTTACAAAGCAGATATCACGTATCTTCCACGAATCTACAGATCCAAGTTTCACATTTAAAGCTGGATGTCGGGAGATAAACTCAAAGACGGTGACATTAATGCTCGAATCAGGATTGCTGTTCACTTCTTTTCAGCTTCGTCTTTTAACAAATCTGTGCAAAGCTACGGACTCATACTATGGAGATCACCGTTCCGAAGACTTCGAGATTCTAAAGATACACTTTCTAACATTGTTTGAAGACCTCCGAAGTGAGCATCATCAGAGAAACAATCACAACCAGCACTGCTTCTATGATTGACATTCATGGGTCAACCAGTAGAGCCGTGGATCATATTCTCATCACACTTCAAGACTTATCAAGAGCTGAAACTGTGCACTACTTATCTTTCATAAGATCTTCAAGAGAAGTACCGGATCTTCTACCACTATTGGTCCGACACTTTCTCAGGATTACCCACCAAGACTCACATTCCCTCGAGAAGACAAAGATCACAACCATCAGCGAGGAATGTTTGCTTTTTAAAGCATCACTACGGTCGAGTCAACGACCTTAAACAAAAGCAATTCTCGGGAGGCAACCCGTGCAATAAAGTAGAGTAGAAGAATAAAGGATGACAAATGAGACGATAAAAGACACAAGGATTGGAAGCCAGCCGCATCTGCTAGGGGTATTTCTTTCTTTTCGCTACTAGCTCAAGATTCAACCTATGCCACATCCTAGCTTATCACTAAGTGTGGAATAACACCTAATTAAAAACTAGACAAATATTCCCAAATCTTCAACTAAAACTCCTAAGTGTGAGATACACTAGGAACATTGAGGACAATGTTCGTCTAAGTATGAGATGTTGGTATAATCTTTTTATGCTATATTAAAATAACCCATTACGAAGATTCCAAGTCCTTAAGCCAAATTTCAAAATTTTTGTAAAAGAAAGTCTTTTCGAAAAAGTATTTTTAAAAACCTAAAATATTTGTCAATAAAAATAAGGGTTAAGTAAGGTGGAAATCTTGTTAGGTTGAACCAAATCTCTAATAGAGCATTGCATGACTAAGGCATTATCGACCTAAATTGATTATGGTGAAGCACCTCAAATAAGACCAGCATTCATCTTTAATGCTTCACTATTTTTCGTTGAGAGTGCCACGATGTCTGTGCTCAGAATCAGAACTTGCTTTAGATCTGCATTTCCAAGCAGCGAAACGTGATTCGGTTGTAATCAAAAGAGCTAGCCATTTGTTAAAAATAAGCCTTCCGCACCTCCACTACTTCTTACTCCACCACCACATCCACACCATCTTTACTATTACTCGAAAAATCCAGAAAACGAGATTCCTTCCGAAAACCCGATGTTATAAACCTCTCAAGTATCATGGCAAAGGTCTTGAAAAAGTTTACCGGCAAAAAGTTTCTCGAGATGAAGTCTCCAAAAAAAAGAAGATATATATATATATATATATATATATATATATATATATATATATATATATATATATATATATATATATATATATATATATATATATATATATATATTCAAAGTTCTGGAAAAGAGCGGAACTTAATAGGAGAAATGCTGAAGAGAACTTGACCAAAAATGATTATCAAATGAAGAAAAGTTCAAAAGTGCTTCTCAAAATACTTCAGCACTCCTATCTATCCGAATAAAATTCTGTATAAAGACTACATTACCCTTTTATCTCACCCCTCAAAAACAATTTCACTACCACTCCAAAATTCCTTTTCCATCATTGACAAATGACCTATAAGCTGAGATTACTACCGTTCTCGCATTAGCAACAAGGATTTAAGTCTTTATCAAGCCTATGACGATGGGTGTAGCATGACTGGCTATGAGTGTATTCATTTCTTAGATCTATAGGGAACCCTAAACACTTGAGTAATTGAGTGACCCGTGAAAGCTAGCCTATGTCATGTAACCTCCTCGCATGCTTGCAGAGATAATTTCAATCATAACATAGATGACTCACCTTATCTTTTTGCTCTTATAATAAAAGTAAACCACTTAGGCTATTAGAAAAGAAACGTCGAAAAGATTCTTAAGGAAATGAGTGCTTGAGGACAAGAAAGTCTAAGTGTGGGATATTTGATATCGGCTAAAAAGTCACGTTTTCACCCCGGTAATAAGGCCCAAAAATAAGAAAGATTCAAAATTTGTTGGCAAAATGCCCACTTCGTCGGTTAGAATTGAAGAACAAGTAATTATGAAGACGGTGCAAAAAGAATCAAGAGAATCGGAGCTAAAATGAAGATTCTAGAGCGAAAACGGCGAAAGACAAGAAATCAAGTTACGATCCAAGAAAATCAGGCTAACCAGGCCAGCAAATGGCCTGCCATACGGCTTGCCAAAAGGCCTGCCAGTATGGCAAATGGCCTGCCAAACGGTCAGATCAAACGGGCTCGATAAACGGCTTGCCGTAGCAAACGGCCTTCAAAAACGGCCTGCCAAACGGCCTGCCAGCCGTTTACAGGAAAAAATCTTGTTTATTTAAAGGGTCTTTATCATTCATTCCAACACACACTTCAATTCACTTCTTTCTCTCTCTTATACATTATTAGTCATACTCTCAAGGCCTTCGACTCCGTGCGGGAAACCTAGTACCCGGAGAAGAATGCCGAAGATTGTATTAGGAGCGGTCTGGAGTCTTGAAGTTGTCACTTTTGTATTCAGAACTCATTTTATCTACTGGTACTTCTATCCCTTATCTTTATATAATGTCTTCTATCATTATGTTATGTGATATTGTTGCCATGATTAGCGAGTAGTTATCTTTAGTGTATGCAATGATGTAAGCAGTTATAATGCCGAAATAATATTATGGTCTGTGTATGCTGTTAAAATGCTTTCCGATTATGCTTTAAACTCAATCGCTTTTCCAACTAATAGAACGTAGTTATTGGCTCTGTTATTAGGAAGTCGCGAACCCCGATTCAAAGTACACTATCTGTGTCACCCCTTGGTAAGAGAAGTCTATCGGATACAATGTAAGATCGACTGAGGCACACCGGTTGTAGTAAGTCTATCAAGCTTTGGATTCTGACTGAGGACTTTTTCATAGTGAAACATCTGACTAGACCCTTAGTACATTGTCGGTCCCAGACCATGCTAGTGTAGTCACCAAGCATATAAACTTCGTACGTGCATGCTGAAGCACAACGGTTGTTGTAAGCTGTACCTCTACTAAGTAAGGCCATGGAACCCGGTCAGTGTTGATTAGTACACTGCACCATAACGCGGTCTCAAGCATTGCACCCTGCTTGAGGGATTCTTAGTTAATTAAGGAACTGTTTGTTTAGACACATAAAGGATTGAACCGTTAGGGTAATCGAACGTGTTCATGGAAGTCAGCTTGACTTGACCATGGTGTTCTTTATGGTTGAACCCTTTTTAAGGGCCTTACTATCTTTTAAAACTAATCAATAACGAAAGCTTCAAAACACATCACGTCTCTCGGATATGGTAAACCATGTATTCTAATATACTTAAGAAGTTTAGACCATTGTGGAATGTTAATACGTCACCCAACCGAGTTGCTTAATTGGATGAGCCGTCTGAATGTGTATGCCTGAAGTCAGACTGCACGGGCGTCGGGGGTAAGGGACGTTGCTGTCTATTCAGAATCTTCAAGCCTAACGCAGTACCCAGTGACATGTCTTATGACAGGGGCGTTTAGGACCAGTGTAATGAATACAAGGCCTCTGTCTATTCATGAGCCATCATTCCATAATCTCGGCAGAATAACTGATGAAGTCATAGTATGCACTCACTTTAACCTTATATGAATTACGAATTTTATCGCATTTACTTTATCTGTCTTATAAATTAGAAAATCCCAAAGTTAAGTAACCACTACTCCTTCCTAACTATCTTAGGCTTAAATATAGGTTCGGTTCTACTGATATCTCAAAAATACGACTCTAGGTCATACTTCCCTTACTCATACTAAGGAGTAGTACGATTTAGGCCCCGCTAAATATAAATTTAAAACAGTACCTCCCCCTGGGTGGCTGATCCTGGCGTGCTGTGGCCCGACGACACCGCACGAATAAAAACCGTCCGTTTCGGCCATATAAAACAATAACTCGCAGGAGGTATGTCGCAACTTTGCTAGAGGGTTCTGTCGATTTGCTGATCATTGCATGTACTTACATCACTCAACTAGGAACAACAGTCCTAGTCCTGGTAACAATCGACTACCACAAGGGAATAATTTCACAGGCTGGAATGCAAGAAATAATACCATACACCATCAGCCCAATGGCAATAGTAAAGCCCAATTATTGAAAATAATTGAAGCCCAACAACATGTTATAAATAATTTTAGTCTATCGAATGCTAATACAGGCCAGAGAATTAGTACATCACACTTGCCTTCCTTAAATGTTTTTAGACCTACTGGCCAGCAACCTTTATCGGCCCAACCAACCAACACGGCCCAACAGCTATTCCCACCACAGGCCCACTTTGCTGCCATCCCACAGCCCAACTCCAGCAGCCATTTTCTTCCTCAGCATAATGTAACTAGATCACAGGTTTTTAGTGGGCCCTTACAGCCTACACTTAATGGATCACAACCAAGTTTTGGGTCTATACCTCCAGGTTTTTCCGGAACGCATGCTCAGAACACATACGGCCATGAGACCATTATCCCGCGTGCCTTTAGTACTACCACTCTTCTGGATTACAGTAACACAGGTTGGACTATGGACACTGGTGCGTCCACTCATCTCACATCTAGCATTAATAATTTAAGTACTATTTTTAATCATTGTATGTATCCTTCGGTTGTTGTTGGTGAGGGGAACTCCATTCCCGTTACCAACACTGGACATAGCATTTTGCCTAACATCAATCGCCCACTTCATTTGTCTAATGTACTTGTTACACCTAACATTGTTAAAAATCTTATTTTTGTACATCGTTTTACTCGCGATAATAAAGTTTCCGTGTCTTTTGCCGAATTTGGTTTTTCTGTGAAGGATTACTTGACTCGCTGCCTGCTCCTCTGATGTGACAGCCCCGAAGATCTTTATCCACTCACTACACCAACTTCTACACCAGCTCATCATGCTCTCATCACCACTCCCAGCATCTTGCATCAGCGTCTTGGACATCCCAGCACTGATGTTTTTCGTCGTCTTTGTTCTAGCAATTCTATTTCTTGTAATAATAATAAGTCGACCGTGCTTTGTCACGCCTGCCAGCTTGGCAAACACGTGCGACTTTCGTTTACTAGCTCTAGTTCTAATGTTTCTAAAATATTTGACATTGTTCATTCAGACTTGTAGACATCACCTGTTCCCAGTGTTAGCGGTTACAAATATTATGTTATTTTTTTGGATCATTACTCGCATTATTTATGGGTGTTTCCGTTACATAATAAATCTGAGGTTTTTAATATTTTCATTCAATTTCGTGCTTATGTAAAAACTCAATTTAACTGTGAAATTAAAGCCTTTCAGTGTGATCTAGGTAGAGAATTCGATAACAACCAAATACACCAACTCTTTAAAAATAATGGCATCCAAATCCGCTTCTCATGTACACAAACTTCCAAACAAAATGGTAAATCCGAACGAATGATTCGCACTGTCAATAACCTTATTCGCACACTCCTCTTTCAAGCCCATCTTCCTCCTACCTTTTGGGTGGAAGCTCTCCACATGGCAACCTATCTCCTCAACCTTCTTCCGTCATCAGCCATAAATCACGATATTCAACATACTCGCCTACACAAAAATCCCCCACACTACTTCTCCCTTCGCGTCTTCAGATGCCTGTGTTACCCCCACCTTAACACCACCAAAAAACTTACACCCCGCTCTAAACCCTGCATCTTTTTCGGTTATCCATCCAACCACAGTGGGTACCGATGTCTTGATCTTGCCACCCACCAAATTATCTTGTCTCGTCATGTTACCTTTGATGAGACATCCTTTCCTTACAGCTCCACCATTGAAATGTCCCGTTCTTATTGATTAAAAATGTTCCATATTAATTGATTTCGTTGCGAGGTTTTGACCTCTATATGAGACTTTTTTCAAAGACTGCATTCATTTTAAAACAAACCATAACCTTTATTTCATCAATAAAGGTTTAAAAAGCTTTACGTAGATTATCAAATAATGATAATCTAAAATATCATGTTTACACACGACCATTACATAATGGTTTACAATACAAATATGTTACAACAAAATAAGTTTCTTGAATGCAGTTTTTATACAATATCATACAAGCATGGACTCCAAATCTCGTCCTTGTTTAAGTATGCGACAGCGGAAGCTCTTAATAATCACCTGAGAATAAACATGCTTAAAACGTCAACAAAAATGTTGGTGAGTTATAGGTTTAACCTATAGATATCAAATCATAATAATAATAGACCACAAGATTTCATATTTCAATACACATCCCATACATAGAGATAAAAATCATTCATATGGTGAACACCTGGTAACCGACATTAACAAGATGCATATATAAGAATATCCCCATCATTCCGGGACACCCTTCGGATATGATATAAATTTCGAAGTACTAAAGCATCCGGTACTTTGGATGGGGTTTGTTAGGCCCAATAGATCTATCTTTAGGATTCGCGTCAATTAGGGTGTCTGTTCCCTAATTCTTAGATTACCAGACTTAATAAAAAGGGGCATATTCGATTTCGATAATTCAACCATTGAATGTAGTTTCACGTACTTGTGTCTATTTTGTAAATCATTTATAAAACCTGCATGTATTCTCATCCCAAAAATATTAGATTTTAAAAGTGGGACTATAACTCACTTTCACAGATTTTTACTTCGTCGGGAAGTAAGACTTGGCCACTGGTTGATTCACGAACCTATAACAATATATACATATATATCAAAGTATGTTCAAAATATATTTACAACACTTTTAATATATTTTGATGTTTTAAGTTTATTAAGTCAGCTGTCCTCGTTAGTAACCTACAACTAGTTGTCCACAGTTAGATGTACAGAAATAAATCGATAAATATTATCTTGAATCAATCCACGACCCAGTGTATACGTATCTCAGTATTGATCACAACTCAAACTATATATATTTTGGAATCAACCTCAACCCTGTATAGCTAACTCCAACATTCACATATAGAGTCTCTATGGTTGTTCCGAAATATATATAGATGTGTCGACATGATAGGTCGAAACATTGTATACGTGTCTATGGTATTTCAAGATTACATAATATACAATACAAGTTGATTAAGTTATGGTTGGAATAGATTTGTTACCAATTTTCACGTAGCTAAAATGAGAAAAATTATCCAATCTTGTTTTACCCATAACTTCTTCATTTTAAATCCGTTTTGAGTGAATCAAATTACTATGGTTTCATATTGAACTATATTTTATGAATCTAAACAGAAAAAGTATAGGTTTATAGTCGGAAAAATAAGTTACAAGTCGTTTTTGTAAAGGTAGTCATTTCAGTCGAAAGAACGACGTCTAGATGACCATTTTAGAAAACATACTTCCACTTTGAGTTTAACCATAATTTTTGGATATAGTTTCATGTTCATAATAAAAATCATTTTCTCAGAATAACAACTTTTAAATCAAAGTTTATCATAGTTTTTAATTAACTAACCCAAAACAGCCCGCGGTGTTACTACGACGGCGTAAATCCGGTTTTACGGTGTTTTTCGTGTTTCCAGATTTTAAATCATTAAGTTAGCATATCATATAGATATAGAACATATGTTTAGTTGATTTTAAAAGTCAAGTTAGAAGGATTAACTTTTGTTTGCGAACAAGTTTAGAATTAACTAAACTATGTTCTAGTGATTACGAGTTTAAACCTTCGAATAAGATAGTTTTATATATATGAATCGAATGATGTTATGAACATCATTACTACCTCAAGTTTAGTAGGTAAACCTACTGGAAGTGACAATAAATGATCTAGCTTCAAAGGATCTTGGATGGCTTGAAAGTTCTTGAAGTAGGATCATGACACAAAAACAAGTTCAAGTAAGATTTTTACTCTAATTAAGATAGTTTATTGTTATAGAAATTGAATCAAAGTTTGAATATGAATATTACCTTGAATAAGAAAGATAACCTACTGTATATAACAAAGGTTTCTTGATCTTAGATGATTACTTGGAATGGATTAGAAAGCTTGGTAGTAAATTAGTAAACTTGAAGGGATTTTTGAAGTGTTCTTGAAGTGTTCTTCCTATGATGATTATAGCTTGATTCTTGAAGTGATTTTTGATGAAGATGATGATTAACTACTGGAAAAATACGTTCATAATAGTGTGGGTGTGTTGAGAGAGAATTAGAAAGAGAATTGGAAGTGAAATGGAGTGAATGATGAGTGGTAATTGGTGAGTGGTGAGTGGGGTTAAAAGGAGTTCTAGTTTGTTGACTAGCTCATGGTAGAAGTTAAAATTGATTAGTCATACATGACATAATCAAGAGTGGAATCTCATGCTAGTTCCTATTGGTATATACCCATAGTAAGTACGTTTTGAAGCTGTGTATAATACGGGTAAAAATACGACTAGAATTCTTGATGAAAGAAAAGAATGGGAAAGTAACTGTAACCATTTTCGTTAAGTATGAGTGTTTTGATATATGTCTTGAAGTCTTCCAAAAGTATTTTAATACATCTAAATACACTACATGTATGTACATTTTAACTGAGTCGTTAAGTCATCGTTAGTCGTTACATGTAAGTGTTGTTTTGAAACCTTTAAGTTAACGATCTCAATTAATGTTGTTAACCCATTGTTTATTATATCTAATGAGATGTTAAATTATTATATTATCATGATATTATGATATATTAATATATCTTAATATGATATATATACATTTAAATGTCGTTACAACGATAATCGTTACATACATGTCTCGTTTCGAAATCCTTAAGTTAGTAGTCTTGTTTATATGTATATAACTCATTGTTAATATACTTATGGAGATACTTACTTATCATAATCTCATGTTAACCATATGTGTATCCATATATATATCTTCATGTCGTTTTTACAAGTTTT
Organism: Rutidosis leptorrhynchoides; assembly: GCF_046630445.1. Taxonomy (NCBI): domain Eukaryota; kingdom Viridiplantae; phylum Streptophyta; class Magnoliopsida; order Asterales; family Asteraceae; genus Rutidosis; species Rutidosis leptorrhynchoides. The sequence continues at coordinate 575,508,114 of NC_092336.1, read as the reverse complement.
AACGTTCGTGAATCGCCGGCCAACTTGGGTGGTCAATTTTCTATATGAAACATATTTCAATTAATCAAGTCTTAACAAGTTTGATTGCTTAACATGTTGGAAACATTTAATCATGTAAATATCAATCTCAATTAATATATATAAACATGGAAAAGTTCGGGTCACTACAGTACCTACCCGTTAAATAAATTTTGTCCCGAAATTTTAAGCTGTTGAAGGTGTTGACGAATCTTCTGGAAATAGATGCGGGTATTTCTTTTTCATCTGATCTTCACGCTCCCAGGTGAACTCGGGTCCTCTATGAGCATTCCATCGAACCTTAACAATTGGTATCTTGTTTTGCTTAAGTCTTTTAACCTCACGGTCCATTATTTCGACGGGTTCTTCGATGAATTGAAGTTTTTCGTTGATTTGGATTTCATCTAACGGAATAGTAAGATCTTCTTTAGCAAAACATTTCTTCAAATTCGAGACGTGGAAAGTGTTATGTACAGCCGCGAGTTGTTGAGGTAACTCAAGTCGGTAAGCTACTGGTCCGACACGATCAATAATCTTGAATGGTCCAATATACCTTGGATTTAATTTCCCTCGTTTACCAAATCGAACAACGCCTTTCCAAGGTGCAACTTTAAGCATGACCATCTCTCCAATTTCAAATTCTATATTTTTTCTTTTAATGTCAGCGTAGCTCTTTTGTCGACTTTGGGCGGTTTTCAACCGTTGTTGAATTTGGATGATCTTCTCGGTAGTTTCTTGTATAATCTCCGGACCCGTAATCTGTCTATCCCCCACTTCACTCCAACAAATCGGAGACCTGCACTTTCTACCATAAAGTGCTTCAAACGGCGCCATCTCAATGCTTGAATGGTAGCTGTTGTTGTAGAAAAATTCTGCTAACGGTAGATGTCGATCCCAACTGTTTCCGAAATCAATAACACATGCTCGTAGCATGTCTTCAAGCGTTTGTATCGTCCTTTCGCTCTGCCCATCAGTTTGTGGATGATAGGCAGTACTCATGTCTAGACGAGTTCCTAATGCTTGCTGTAATGTCTGCCAGAATCTTGAAATAAATCTGCCATCCCTATCAGAGATAATAGAGATTGGTATTCCATGTCTGGAGACGACTTCCTTCAAATACAGTCGTGCTAACTTCTCCATCTTGTCATCTTCTCTTATTGGCAGGAAGTGTGCTGATTTGGTGAGACGATCAACTATTACCCAAATAGTATCAAAACCACTTGCAGTCCTTGGCAATTTAGTGATGAAATCCATGGTAATGTTTTCCCATTTCCATTCCGGGATTTCGGGTTGTTGAAGTAGACCTGATGGTTTCTGATGCTCAGCTTTGACCTTAGAACACGTCAAACATTCTCCTACGTATTTAGCAACATCGGCTTTCATACCCGGCCACCAAAAATGTTTCTTGAGATCCTTGTACATCTTCCCCGTTCCAGGATGTATTGAGTATCTGGTTTTATGAGCTTCTCTAAGTACCATTTCTCTCATATCTCCAAATTTTGGTACCCAAATCCTTTCAGCCCTATACCGGGTTCCGTCTTCCCGAATATTAAGATGCTTCTCCGATCCTTTTTGTATTTCATCCTTTAAATTTCCCTCTTTTAAAACTCCTTGTTGCGCCTCCTTTATTTGAGTAGTAAGGTTATTATGAATCATTATATTCATAGATTTTACTCGAATAGGTTCTCTGTCCTTCCTGCTCAAGGCATCGGCTACCACATTTGCCTTCCCCGGGTGGTAACGAATCTCAAAGTCGTAATCATTCAATAATTCAATCCACCTACGCTGCCTCATATTTAGTTGTTTCTGATTAAATATGTGTTGAAGACTTTTGTGGTCGGTATATATAATACTTTTGACCCCATATAAGTAGTGCCTCCAAGTCTTTAATGCAAAAACAACCGCGCCTAATTCCAAATCATGCGTCGTATAATTTTGTTCATGAATCTTCAATTGTCTAGACGCATAAGCAATCACCTTCGTTCGTTGCATTAATACACAACCGAGACCTTGCTTTGATGCGTCACAATAAATCACAAAATCATCATTCCCTTCAGGCAATGACAATATAGGTGCCGTAGTTAGCTTTTTCTTCAATAACTGAAACGCTTTCTCTTGTTCATCATTCCATTCAAATTTCTTCCCTTTATGCGTTAATGCAGTCAAGGGTTTTGCTATTCTGGAAAAGTCTTGGATGAACCTTCTGTAGTAACCAGCTAGTCCTAAAAACTGGCGTATGTGTTTCGGAGTTTTCGGGGTCTCCCACTTTTCAACAGTTTCTATCTTTGCCGGATCCACCTTAATACCTTCTTTGTTCACTATGTGACCGAGGAATTGAACTTCTTCCAACCAAAATGCACACTTTGAAAACTTAGCGTACAATTCTTCCTTCCTCAATACTTCTAACACCTTTCTCAAATGTTCACCGTGTTCTTGGTCATTCTTTGAGTAAATAAGTATGTCATCAATGAAAACAATGACAAACTTGTCAAGGTATGGTCCACACACTCGGTTCATAAGGTCCATGAACACAGCTGGTGCATTAGTTAAACCAAACGGCATGACCATAAACTCGTAATGACCGTAACATGTTCTGAAAGCAGTCTTTGGAATATCATCTTCTTTCACCCGCATTTGATGATACCCGGAACGTAAGTCAATCTTTGAATAAACAGACGAGCCTTGTAGTTGATCAAATAAGTCGTCGATTCTCGGTAGTGGGTAGCGGTTCTTGATGGTAAGTTTGTTCAACTCTCGGTAGTCGATACACAACCTGAATGTACCATCTTTCTTCTTGACAAACAAAACAGGAGCTCCCCACGGTGATGTGCTTGGTCGAATGAAACCACGCTCTAAAAGTTCTTGTAATTGGCTTTGCAGTTCTTTCATCTCGCTGGGTGCGAGTCTGTAAGGAGCACGAGCTATTGGTGCAGCTCCTGGTACAAGATCGATTTGAAATTCAACGGATCGCTGTGGGGGTAATCCCGGTAATTCTTTCGGAAATACATCGGGAAATTCTTTTGCAATGGGAACATCATTGATGCTCTTTTCTTCAGTTTGTACTTTCTCGACGTGTGCTAGAACAGCATAGCAACCTTTTCTTATTAGTTTTTGTGCCTTCAAATTACTAATAAGATGTAGCTTCGTGTTGCCCTTTTCTTCGTACACCATTAAGGGTTTTCCTTTTTCTCGTATAATGCGAATTGCATTTTTGTAACAGACGATCTCTGCTTTCACTTCTTTCAACCAGTCCATACCGATTATCACATCAAAACTCCCTAACTCTACTGGTATCAAATCAATCTTAAATGTTTCGCTAACCAGTTTAATTTCTCGATTCCGACATATATTATCTGCTGAAATTAATTTACCATTTGCTAATTCGAGTAAAAATTTACTATCCAAAGGCGTCAATGGACAACTTAATTTAGCACAAAAATCTCTACTCATATAGCTTCTATCCGCACCCGAATCAAATAAAACGTAAGCAGATTTATTGTCAATAAGAAACGTACCCGTAACAAGCTCCGGGTCTTCCTGTGCCTCTGCCGCATTAATATTGAAAACTCTTCCGCGGCCTTGTCCATTCGTGTTCTCCTGGTTCGGGCAATTTCTAATAATGTGGCCCGGTTTTCCACATTTATAACAAACTACATTGGCATAACTTGCTCCGACACTACTTGCTCCGCCATTACTCGTTCCGACACCATTTGTTCCTTTCGTTCTATTAACCCCTGGTCCGTAGACCTCACACTTCGCCGCGCTATGACCATTTCTTTTACACTTGTTGCAAAATTTGGTGCAGAACCCCGAGTGATACTTTTCACACCTTTGGCATAGCTGCTTCTGATTGTTGTTGTTGTTGCGGTTATTATTGTTGTTGGGATGATTGTTGTAGTTGCTGTTGTTGTTGTTGTTGTTGTTGTTGTTGGGCCGTTTGTTGTAGTTGCGATTGATGTTGCGATTGTTGGGATAATTGTTGCGATTATTGTTGTAATTGCTGTTGTTGTTGTATTGGTGATTCTTATCACCGTTTTCCTCCCACTTTCTTTTGACTTGCTTCACATTGGCCTCTTCAGCAGTCTGTTCTTTAATTCTTTCTTCAATCTGGTTCACTAGTTTGTGAGCCATTCTACATGCCTGTTGTATGGAGGCGGGGTCGTGTGAACTTATATCTTCTTGGATTCTTTCCGGTAATCCTTTCACAAACGCGTCGGTCTTCTCTTTCTCATCTTCGAATGCTCCCGGACACAATAGGCACAATTCTGTGAATCGTCTTTCATACGTGGTAATATCAAATCCTTGGGTTCGTAACCCTCTAAGTTCTGTCTTGAGCTTATTGACCTCGGTTCTGGGACGGTACTTCTCGTTCATCAAGTGCTTGAATGCTGACCACGGTAGTGCGTACGCATCGTCTTGTCCCACTTGCTCTAGATAGGTATTCCACCATGTTAACGCAGAACCTGTGAAGGTATGCGTAGCGTACTTCACTTTGTCCTCTTCAGTACACTTACTTATGGCAAACACCGATTCGACCTTCTCGGTCCACCGTTTCAATCCGATCGGTCCTTCGGTTCCATCAAATTCCAAAGGTTTGCAGGCAGTGAATTCTTTGTAGGTGCATCCTACACGATTTCCTGTACTGCTAGATCCAAGGTTATTGTTGGTATGTAGCGCAGCCTGTACTGCGGCTATGTTTGAAGCTAGAAAAGTACGGAATTCCTCTTCATTCATATTCACGGTGTGTCGAGTAGTCGGTGCCATTTCCTTCAAAATAGTCAAATGGAACAAGTTAATCATACAGAATATTAAGAGTAGTTGATAGTATTTCGTAGCATAATATGAACTCATTTATAAAAGCTTTTTCTTCATATTTGCGTTTTATAAGTTTAAATTCGGGTAGTACCTACCCGTTAAGTTCATACTTAGTAGCTAATATACAATTCAACTACTACAATTCTATATGAAAAACTGATTATAATAATATTTCGCGTTCAAGCTTTTATACAATATTTTACAAACTTACAATACCGCTTATTTTACATAAAGCATGAAATATAGCACACAATAACTTTGATACAAGATAGTTGTGAAGATAATTCTAGCTAGTACACAAGTCGTTCAGCAAAGGCAATAAAGACACGTAATTCATACGTCCAGAAACAAGTCATGCATTCTGGTTTTACTAGGACTACTTCCCATCCTTGGTCTTGTGGAACATAACCGTTATGGCCGTTGATAAGACAGCGTGTTGTAACGTCATCAAAGGGACGAGGGTTACGTAATGTCCAACAGTCCCGTAACAATCTAAAAACCTCATTTCTTACCCCAATTACCGACTCCGTGACTTGTGGGAATGTTTTGTTTAATAGTTGTAGGCCGATGTTCTTGTTCTCACTTTGGTGAGAAGCGAACATTACTAATCCGTAAGCATAACATGCTTCTTTATGTTGCATGTTAGCCGCTTTTTCTAAATCACGAAGTCCAATATTCGGATATATTGAGTCAAAATAATTTCTTAACCCATTGCGTAAAATAGCATTTGGGTTCCCCGCAATATATGCGTCAAAGTAAACACATCGTAACTTATGGATTTCCCAATGTGATATCCCCCATCTTTCGAACGAAAGCCTTTTATAAACCAAGGCATTCTTGGAACGTTCTTCGAATGTCTTACAAGCTGATCTCGCCTTAAATAGTTGTGCCGAAGAATTCTGACCGACTCTAGACAAGATTTCATCAATCATGTCTCCGGGTAGGTCTCTTAAAATATTGGGTTGTCTATCCATTTTGTGTTTTTATACTGTAAAATAGACAAGAGTTAGATTCATAAAAAAAAATACTTATTAATACAAGCAATTTTTACATATATCATAAAGCATAAGCACACTATATTACATATATTACACCACACGAATACAACTATCTTATTCCGACTCGCTTGTTTCTTCTTCTTCTTCGGTTTTGGTTCATTTTTCCAAGTTTCTAGGGATATATGATGTTCCCCTAATACGAGCCGTAATTTTCCACATTGGTTTAGAAAAACCTTGTGGTTTAGAGGTTCCCGGGTCATTGTTACAACTTAAGGACTTCGGGGGTTGACGATACATATAAAGTTCATCGGGTTTGGAATTAGATTTCTCTATTTTTATGCCCTTTCCCTTATTATTTTCTTTTACCTTTTTAAATTCAGTTGGGGTAATTTCTATAACATCATCGGAATTCTCGTCAGAATTCGATTCATCGGAGAATTGGTAATCCTCCCAATATTTTGCTTCCTTGGCGGAAACACAATTGACCATAATTAACCTTGGTCGGTTGGTTGAGGATTTTCTTTTACTTAACCGTTTTATTATTTCCCCCACCGGTTCTATTTCTTCATACGGTTCCTCCTCTTCCGGTTCTGATTCTTCTTCCGGTTCCGACTCTTCTTCCGGTTCCTCTTCGGGAACTTGTGAATCAGTCCACGAATCATTCCAATTTACATTTGACTCTTCATTATTATTAGGTGAGTCAATGGGACTTGTTCTAGAGGTAGACATCTATCACATAACATCAAACGCGTTAAGAGATTAATATATCACATAATATTCACAAGTTAAAAATATATAGTTTCCAACAAAATTTGTTAAGCAATCATTTTTCAAGTAAACACGGTCGAAGTCCAGACTCACTAATGCATCCTAACAAACTCGATAAGACACACTAATGCAAAATTATGGTTCTCTAAGACCAACGCTCGGATACCAACTGAAATGTCCCGTTCTTATTGATTAAAAACGTTCCATATTAATTGATTTCGTTGCGAGGTTTTGACCTCTATATGAGACGTTTTTCAAAGACTGCATTCATTTTAAAACAAACCATAACCTTTATTTCATCAATAAAGGTTTAAAAAGCTTTACGTAGATTATCAAATAATGATAATCTAAAATATCATGTTTACACACGACCATTACATAATGGTTTATAATACAAATATGTTACAACAAAATAAGTTTCTTGAATGCAGTTTTTATACAATATCATACAAGCATGGACTCCAAATCTCGTCCTTATTTAAGTATGCGACAGCGGAAGCTCTTAATAATCACCTGAGAATAAACATGCTTAAAACGTCAACAAAAATGTTGGTGAGTTATAGGTTTAACCTATAGATATCAAATCATAATAATAATAGACCACAAGATTTCATATTTCAATACACATCCCATACATAGAGAAAAAAATCATTCATATGGTGAACACCTGGTAACCGACATTAACAAGATGCATATATAAGAATATCCCCATCATTCCGGGACACCCTTCGGATATGATATAAATTTTGAAGTACTAAAGCATCCGGTACTTTGGATGGGGTTTGTTAGGCCCAATAGATCTATCTTTAGGATTCGCGTCAATTAGGGTGTCTGTTCCCTAATTCTTAGATTACCAGACTTAATAAAAAGGGGCATATTCGATTTCGATAATTCAACCATAGAATGTAGTTTCACGTACTTGTGTCTATTTTGTAAATCATTTATAAAACCTGCATGTATTCTCATCCCAAAAATATTAGATTTTAAAAGTGGGACTATAACTCACTTTCACAGATTTTTACTTCGTCGGGAAGTAAGACTTGGCCACTGGTTGATTCACGAACCTATAACAATATATACATATATATCAAAGTATGTTCAAAATATATTTACAACATTTTTAATATATTTTGATGTTTTAAGTTTATTAAGTCAGCTGTCCTCGTTAGTAACCTACAACTAGTTGTCCACAGTTAGATGTACAGAAATAAATCGATAAATATTATCTTGAATCAATCCACGACCCAGTGTATACGTATCTCAGTATTGATCACAACTCAAACTATATATATTTTGGAATCAACCTCAACCCTGTATAGCTAACTCCAACATTCACATATAGAGTGTCTATGGTTGTTCCGAAATATATATAGATGTGTCGACATGATAGGTCGAAACATTGTATACGTGTCTATGGTATCTCAAGATTACATAATATACAATACAATTTGATTAAGTTATGGTTGGAATAGATTTGTTACCAATTTTCACGTAGCTAAAATGAGAAAAATTATCCAATCTTGTTTTACCCATAACTTCTTCATTTTAAATCCGTTTTGAGTGAATCAAATTGCTATGGTTTCATATTGAACTATATTTTATGAATCTAAACAGAAAAAGTATAGGTTTATAGTCGGAAAAATAAGTTACAAGTCGTTTTTGTAAAGGTAGTCATTTCAGTCGAAAGAACGACGTCTAGATGACCATTTTAGAAAACATACTTCCACTTTGAGTTTAACCATAATTTTTGGATATAGTTTCATGTTCATAATAAAAATCATTTTCTCAGAATAACAACTTTTAAATCAAAGTTTATCATAGTTTTTAATTAACTAACCCAAAACAGCCCGCGGTGTTACTACGACGGCGTAAATCCGGTTTTACGGTGTTTTTCGTGTTTCCAGGTTTTAAATCATTAAGTTAGCATATCATATAGATATAGAACATGTGTTTAGTTGATTTTAAAAGTCAAGTTAGAAGGATTAACTTTTGTTTGCGAACAAGTTTAGAATTAACTAAACTATGTTCTAGTGATTACGAGTTTAAACCTTCGAATAAGATAGTTTTATATATATGAATCGAATGATGTTATGAACATCATTACTACCTCAAGTTTAGTAGGTAAACCTACTGGAAGTGACAATAAATGATCTAGCTTCAAAGGATCTTGGATGGCTTGAAAGTTCTTGAAGTAGGATCATGACACAAAAACAAGTTCAAGTAAGATTTTTACTCGAATTAAGATAGTTTATTGTTATAGAAATTGAATCAAAGTTTGAATATGAATATTACCTTGAATAAGAAAGATAACCTACTGTATATAACAAAGGTTTCTTGATCTTAGATGATTACTTGGAATGGATTAGAAAGCTTGGTAGTAAATTAGTAAACTTGAAGGGATTTTTGAAGTGTTCTTGAAGTGTTCTTCCTATGATGATTATAGCTTGATTCTTGAAGTGATTTTTGATGAAGATGATGATTAACTACTGGAAAAATACGTTCATAATAGTTTGGGTGTGTTGAGAGAGAATTAGAAAGAGAATTGGAAGTGAAATGGAGTGAATGATGAGTGGTAATTGGTGAGTGGTGAGTGGGGTTAAAAGGAGTTCTAGTTTGTTGACTAGCTCATGGTAGAAGTTAAAATTGATTAGTCATACATGAAATAATCAAGAGTGGAATCCCATGCTAGTTCCTATTGGTATATACCCATAGTAAGTACGTTTTGAAGCTGTGTATAATACGGGTAAAAATACGACTAGAATTCTTGATGAAAGAAAAGAATGGGAAAGTAACTGTAACCATTTTCGTTAAGTATGAGTGTTTTGATATATGTCTTGAAGTCTTCCAAAAGTATTTTAATACATCTAAATACACTACATGTATGTACATTTTAACTGAGTCGTTAAGTCATCGTTAGTCGTTACATGTAAGTGTTGTTTTGAAACCTTTAAGTTAACGATCTCAATTAATGTTGTTAACCCATTGTTTATTATATCTAATGAGATGTTAAATTATTATATTATCATGATATTATGATATATTAATATATCTTAATATGATATATATACATTTAAATGTCGTTACAACGATAATCGTTACATACATGTCTCGTTTCGAAATCCTTAAGTTAGTAGTCTTGTTTATATGTATATAACTCATTGTTAATATACTTATGGAGATACTTACTTATCATAATCTCATGTTAACCATATGTGTATCCATATATATATAGTCATGTCGTTTTTACAAGTTTTAACGTTCGTGAATCGCCGGCCAACTTGGGTGGTCAATTGTCTATATGAAACATATTTCAATTAATCAAGTCTTAACAAGTTTGATTGCTTAACATGTTGGAAACATTTAATCATGTAAATATCAATCTCAATTAATATATATAAACATGGAAAAGTTCGGGTCACTACAACCATCACCTCCGCACCACCCTCCTATGAATTCCTTGATCCTCCCCCTAGCCTCTTCTCCTGCAACTTTCCTAACTCATCATCTCCACCTCCCACCCTACTGTCCCTACGGTCACTCCTCCATCCCCACCTGCTCCTACTCCTCCATCCCCTCCTACTCCAACTCCTCCTCAACCACCTTCTACCTCTACACACCCCATGGTCACCCGTCATCGTCTTGGCACCACTAAACCCGTCGAGCGTCTTAACCTCCTTGTTGACACTCCCACCCCCACTCCTATTCCCAAATCCTATTCTCAAGCCTTCAGCAACCCTAATTGGCATAACGCTATGACCGGAGAATACAATGCTCTAATTAAAAATAGTACTTGGACCCTTGTGCCTCGCCCCTCGAACACGAACATAGTTCACTCCATGTGGCTATTTAAGCACAAGTTTAATGCCGATGGTACTCTGAGTAGATATAAGGCTCAGCTTGTTGCTAACGGCCGCAGCCAACAGGTTGGTATTGATTGTGACGAGACCTTCAGTTCGGTTGTTAAAACGACTACTATTCGGATAGTTCTCAGTCTTGCAGCTTCTTGTAGCTGGCCCATTCATCAGCTGGATGTCAAGAATGCCTTTCTTCATGGTCAACTTTCTGAGACTGTCTATATGCTTCAGCCTCCAGGGTTTTGAGATCCTGCTCACCCGGATCACGTCTGCCTTCTGCAGAAGTTTCTCTACGGGTTAAAGCAGACTCTTCGTGCATGGTTTCAGCGCTTCGCAGCCTATGCTCAGCGTGTGGGTTTTCAGCATAGCCGATGTGACTCATCCTTGTTCATCTACAAACAGGGTAATGACACAGCTTATCTTCTTCTTTATGTGGACGATATTATTTTGACTGCATCCTCCACGGCTCTCCTACAGCTAGTTATTAGTTCTTTACATCAGGAATTCGCCATGACTGATTTGGGTCCTCTACATTACTTTCTGGGTATCTCCGTCACTCGCTCACCTTCGGGGTTATTCTTGTCACAGCAGAAGCATGCTTCTGAGATCATCGAGCGTGCCGACATGGTTGAAAAAGAGTAGATTTTTCTACCGCATCTATTCTTTGCCAAGAATTTGAAAAAGACCACCTGCAAATATATATATAATTATGTTGGTCTCAATCTCATCGAAAATGGTCATAAATTCTAATAAAATACTATTTTACGTGAACTTATTGCCTAATAGTTGACTATTCACTATAAAAACATAATAGTAACTAACTAACTGTACAAGCTCGATAGAAGATATAAACTTACTGGTGCAAGTTGATTTCCACCACCCGTTCAGAAACAAAAATGTGCAAATTTAGGTTGGACCAACTAAAGTCCACAACAATTTAAACTTTAATGATTTTTTTGTTAATTAATAATAATGAAAGTCTCTATCTTAAGATCTGCAATCACATTTTTACCCATCAGAGAAAAGTATATATTTTTCTTCATCTCTGCCCCATCTCCAAAATTACAAGTACAAATCACAAACACGCAAACCCAAAACATATAAAACTTGTAAATTTCAAGTCAGAACAATATATTACTTCAAAACGGGCGAGGAAAACCGAGTAAAATCTCTGAAGCCTCCAATTGCAAACTCATCAGCACTTCCCTCAAAATCTGTCATCACTTTTCCAGTTCTAACATCAAATATGTTGGGCACTACCCTCTGTTCATGGTCAAATCACACTGTTAAGAAGAAATATATGTATCTTTATAAATAAAGTAAACAATATCATATGCATTCTTACATGAGTATTTAGGGGGTTGCTAGCTTCATAGCTGCTATAAGTAACCAAATATTTCTAACCAGGAAATAAATCAATAAGTTTAACCCACATTTGACAAAATAATTTCAGGAAGATCAGAGTTAAATATTCAATCACGATGCACATTTAACTGACGACTGACGAGAATCTAATTTTAACTTTTCCTTTCACCTTATTTAAACGTCATATGGTTAAGTTTTCTTTTCACCTTATTTAAACATCATATGGAAATCGACATGTACTTGTTGACATGTACCTTTTCAAAATACCTTAAGTATCCGCGAACACAAAACTGAAGATTACGCTAGATACTAGTAGGAGAAATTCTGCTAAGACATTCAGCTAGATCACTCTAACGACCCGTCCCAATCCATCTGGACGAATACATTACAATTAGTTACATCGCGAGGTACTTGACCTCTATATGATACATTTTACAAATATTGCATTCGTTTTTAAAAGACAAACTTTCATTACATTGAAATGTAACAACCCAACCCTTATGCAACCGAAATATGCAAAAATAAAAAAAAATTTGTTTGTTCAGCAAATGGCGCGGCGCGCCATATGGCCGCGCGGCGCGCCAAACTGGTCTGTCCAAAAAGTCTTTAAACGTGAAAAAGATTGGCCACTTCCCGACATATTTAAATGAAACGCTTTTACCCACATCTTCAAATATGTATAACTAACACGATTCAAACATAAAATAAGTTTTACAAAGTGGGGCCCACATCGGCCGTTTTACGAGTTTCATATGAAAGTTTGAGTTTCGACCACATTAGTTTAATTTCCAAACAAACTACGAGCATGATGTTTGGGGATAAACTACCCAAATCCTAAGCCGAATCCACAAGTAATCCAAGCAAGCAACCAAAAAGGGAAATCATCTAAATCCCGAGCATACCCTTGCCACGTCCGCCTCCGAACCTAAAAATGTAAACAACGAGAGGGTAAGCTAATGCTTAGTGAATGCAATACTTATACGCATACATACATAATCCAATTACTTGCATACACCTACACAACAACACAATAACATTAGCAAACCGCAATATCGAATAAACGAATAATCGTACGTACAACAAGTCAATATCATTAGCATAGAGATCTCAACAATAATATACGCCAAATATAAATACGTACAATGCTAATAAAATTACACATCCCAATATACCCAATGTTGACATTCAACTCGATGGTGGCCGACGAAGAGTATTAGGTCAAAATCGTTAACTACTCACCACCCATCGCACGCGTACGTGGCCAACGAAGAGTAGTAGGTCAAAATCGTTAACTACTCACCACTACGCACCATGAGGCCGACGAAAAGTGCAACCGAAACGTTAACACTTACCTCAATCACAAGGATGGCCGACGAAAAGCGAAACCGCTTACCATCACATGATAAGTGGCCAACGAAGAGCGGATCCCCAAACGGATACACTCACCACTTATCCCAACACACATATGCGGCCGACGAAGAGCGATAGGTCAAACATTAATCACTCACCAAATATCTAAACATACACATGTAGCCGACGAAGAGTGATAGGTCAAACGTTAATCACTCGCTACATGCCCAAACACACACATGTGACCGACGAAGAGTGATAGGTCAAACATTAATCACTCGTCACATGCTCACCTCCAATCGTGGTCAACAAAGAGTCATTCCTTTCGGATATAACTCACCACATTCCAAACACCATATACATACACACATGGCCGACAAAGAGTGATAGGTCATACGTTTATCACTCGCCACATACACAAAACGATTATAGCCAACGAAGAGCTATCCACACGGATATCACTCACTATATTTTTCCCAACTCAAATGTGGTCCACGAAAAGTGAATCCTAACGGATGTCACTTACCAAATCGCACACAAGCAACCAAATTATATACATAAGCGTATAAATATTCCACTCACCTTGATTACTTGAAAAGCAATCCCGCTTGAGCTCCTAATCGTCCAAATGCAATTTACCTAAGTAATTCACAAACAAATAAGCTAAACACTCTAGCTTATGCCCAAAACACCAATAAGTGCAATTTCGACCCATTTGCACTTCCAAGCACAAACCGCGCCCAAACTAACCAATAATCACTAACACAAGTGAGAATGGTCCTAATACGCCAATCAAACTCAATCATAGGTGTTAAACACCTATCTTGCCCAAAATGACACTTAAACCCTAATTTGACCCATAAGAAGTCAATATCACGCCATTAGCAAGTTTTGACACCAAAATATATTTAACTCGGTTCTATGCTTCAACTTAATCCATTTTAAGTTTATAAACCTTATTAAATCGGCAATTGAGTCATAATCATCAACAAACCCTAATTTTGACTCTAGTCAAAATTAGTCAACCATAAGAACCCTAATGGTTTCCAAAACACCAATAATCACTAACACTAGTGATTATACACCATTTACAAGTCTTAAACATGGTTAAATCATTAACCAACCCAAAACCCACCAAATATCAAAATAGCAAGTTTCCATAAACCCTCTTCATCAACCAAATGGGTTTTACAACTAACAATCTCAAACCCTAACTTGAATATCAAATCTAACAAATGAAATTCGGAGTTAGAACTTACCAACACTACCAAAACATAGCTAGGAGCGAGATGAACAACTTTAAAACCCGAGCTTTGGTGAGAATCCAACTCCTTCTTCTCCAATTCAAGCTCTCTCACTCTAGAACTCTTCCTCTCTCTCTAATGGATGAGAGTGTTTGTGTGGGTGAGAAATGAGCTCCAATGGAGTTCTAGATCAGTTTTGGTGACCCTAAACCGACCCTAAATGAAAAGACCAAAGTACCCCTCATTTGAACCTTTTAAAAAGGCTGAAAAATGCTTCAGGGACAATCGGCGCGCCGCGCCAAAATGTGGAGCGCCGCTCCAAATAACTGGAATTTGTGGTCGAGCCCAAAACAGGTTTCAGCAACTTGTTTTGGCCATAACTTTTCGACCGTAACTCCGTTTTCGATGAATCAAATATCGTTGGAAACGTAATAAGATTTGCTTTCTAATGTTAAGGCTTTAAAACATCAACACAAACTTTATTTGGGGTTGAAAAGATACGCACACACCTTGTTACTTCAGACAACGTCCAGTTTCCTTCGACGTTCGAGCAAGTGACACGTACATGCTTCGTGCACCTCATACACGCATCGTACACCATAAATACATTATGTACCATAAATATTTGAGTCTTACAACTCTCCCCCACTTAAACTCGATCACGTCCTCGTGATCCTTGCCATTCTAACAAACAGGAACCACAATTCATGGTCCTCCGACATCCGTCCAAATTTGATGTCCTCAACAATTTCCACAACTCCGAAGATTCACACAATTCCCTTAGGCGACTTTACACAAAGTTACCTTTCCGATTTAAATCATCATCCTTGATTTACCAAATCTACCAAACCGAGCACTAAGTCTCGCTTCATTCCTAAACCGGAACGAACTCATGCCTCGACCGCATGACATAAACAAGTTAACATTCCAAATCCCGTACCAAGTTAGCAATCCTTTAGCGTACCCTTTTCATGTACATCGCTAAAGTAACAACACATCGATAACATGGCCAACAAACATTACAATGGAGCCGACAAAAAGTGAATCCTCACGATTGGATACCACTTGTCCCATATTCTCACGCGTACGTGGCCGATGAAAAGCGGTAGATCAAACGTTAACCACTTACCACTACGCAACAAGAGGCCGACGAAAAGCGCATCCTTACAGATCACACTTACCTCTCCTCGCATATGGCCAAACAACTGCGATTCCTAACTGAAAAACGCACTCCGTACAACAATAAGTAGCCGACGAAAAGTGTATCACCGCGGATAACACTTACTACTTATCACACCTCAACCGTGGCCAACGAAAAGTGAATCCTCACAATTGGATAGCATTTGCCACAATACATACAAACAAATTAAGTATATGCGTATACTTAGAATCATTCCACACATCCAGGAATTTCCGCACACGAAATATCCGCACGCGCGAATATCGCCATCACAATCGAGCAAGAACCACCTATATCGCACATAGGCGCAAAACAATAATTCTCTAGAAGAGAATTCAACACGCACATCCCTTAACCGAGGGATTTCCTTGCTCGTCAAACACGTCCATTATCTCTCAACGAGATTTCCCACATTACCACCTCGGTGATAATTTTAAGTCCAAAATCATAAGTACAATTTTAACCGAATTTGTACTCTACCGCAAATCGACCAAATCTAGGTCTCGACACAAATATTCAGATCCACTATGAGCATCATCCGAAATATCACACTAAAAACCTCCTCGTGTGGGAGTGTAACTCCCCCACTTGGAACTACGTTCCGTAACCGCATTTTGCACAATCGTACAATGCTACCAAAAGTAGACTTTACTAACAATTGGGTTCACACGACCTGTCATAACCGGACCTTAACCATAAGGACGAATACAATAACATATGATTTCATCGCGAGGTATTGACCACTATATGCGACATTTTTCAAAAACTGCATTCGTTTTTACAATACAAACCATAGCTTTTATTACAAATACAAGGTTTAAACAACTTAATAATGATTATCGTTTAGCGATAATCTTAGACTTACAAACTTTACATGTGATAATAACAATACGACTTCCAACATATTTTACATTACAAATCCTCCGATATGCAGTTTTATTTTTGACACAAATATGCATACTCAAGATCTTGCTTAAATTCAACATGTTGCAGCGGAAGCTTTTAGTTATCACCTGAGAATAAATATGCTTAAAACATCAACATAAAGTTCGTGAGATATAGGTTTAATGCCGGCAGCGTTATAAATATAGACCACAAGATTTCATATATAAACGTTTTAATAAAAATATTCTAAGTTGTTGAGCACTTGATAACCATACTTAACATTTAATCAACGTCGCATATTCCCTTTATTATGAAATCTTACTACACCGTACCAAGTGTAGTCACCAAAATGAAGTACTGTGCAACCGTTGAATACTGGTCGTCCAGTCCGGTTGGGGTTGTCAGGCCCGATAGATCTATCAACATGATTCGCGTTTACAATACCTCATGTAAATAGTAGTTACCAAGTTACAGGGAAGTATGCCAGTGGTACAACTCAACGTAGAATATATATTTTTAATCACTTGTGTCCATAACGTAAATCATAAAATGCATGTATTCTCATCCCAAAATATTTAGAGTTTAAAAGTGGGACTATATACTCACTTTTGCCTTGAAGGTATTTATCACGACTTGGTCTCCGATAGATATCACGAACCTAACCATATATATAATATATCAACATATTTTCTTTTTAAGTAATCGTTATATATATATATATATATATATATATATATATATATATATATATATATATATATATATATATATATATATATATATATATATATATACTTTTAATACTTTTAATATTTTCTTAGTCCGTAGTTAGCAGTCCGATGTTAGTGGTCCACAATTAGTTGCTTAAATAAAATAAATAAAGACCCCATCGTATTCGTATTGATCAGAATTAATCTCGACCCATGGTACCATGTTGTCAAGTGACGTGTTGCGTACATAAAGTACCGTGTTGTCAAATGATGTGTTGCGTACAATCATAAGGTCTTATGATTAATCTTCTCGTGTTGTTTACGGGTGGTCCTGAAATATATAAAATCAAATCATAAGTAAATATATATGAAATATCATATTAATTAGAAATATATGATTAATTTAATTTTTCTCCAAATATTTTCGTAGCTAAACTAGCTTCGGATACCCGATCTTATTTTAGTCGTAGTTTCCTCATTACAACTCCGTTTTTGTTGGTTCAACTTGCCACTTCCTTGGATCGAATCAAATTTTAAGAATATGAACTGAAAATACCTTAGGTTGTATTCGAAATCACAGGTTATAGGTCAAACTTTGGTGAAACTTATGAAAGTGATCATTTTCCATCATAAAAACAACATTTAATGATCATTTTTCTAAAAATACTTACACTTTGAGTTAAACCATGAAATTTTTATGTGTTAACATATTCATAAGAAATATTATTTTTCCAGAACATAAACTTCCAATTCAAAGTTCAAGATAGTTTTTAATTATCCAACCCAAAACAGTCCCCGATTGCACTCCGACGACGTAGATTCAGTTTTTAAGATGTTCTTTGTAAAACCAAGTTATATCTTGTTAAGTTAGCATATCATTATGATATATTACAGGTCTTGAAGTGTTTTAAAAGTTAATTTAGAAGGATCTATTTAGTTTGCAAACAAGTTTGAAATCATTCAAACTATGTTCTTGTTGTTAAAATTTTACAACACAAAATAAGATAGCTATATAAATATGAATCGAATAAGGTTATGAACAAGGTTACTACCTCAAGTTACTTGGACAAAGTTACTGTAAAAGATGAGAAAAATTCTAGAACCAAAAGAGTGGTGGAGTGGGATCAAAAGGTTGGAAATAAACTTGTATTTTTGGAAGGATTATTGAAGTTTTCTTGTAAGGAATTTGTTATGATGATTAAAGCTTTTTTTTGAAGCTAGATCTTCATGGTTATTTGCTGAGATTGTGAAGTACACTTAAGGTTCCTAAGAGTGTGTTTTTGGTTAGAGAAAATGTGTAGTAAAAATGAAATTGGAATGGAGTATAAATGGTGGTGAAAAGATGTATAAATTTGTAATATTGTGCAAAAGTCTTGTAATATGCCAAATTGATTAATCATGCATGCTAAGATCCAAAATTGGCTAACTCATGGCTGCTAATAAAGTGATTGTGATGTGTATATACTAATAGTTAATACGTATAGGAGCTGGGTATGATACGAGTACATATACTCTAGGTATACGTGTAGAAATTTTGAGGAAACGGAATGAGAATTCAAATATAGCTATCTTTTGTAAATATACTTATATTGTTTTATGTATATAAGCCCTTTAAAAGTGATTAAATATATATTTATACGATACTTGTATAAGTATTATAGGTTAAAGGTATATATGTCAAATAACGTTACGTATAGTTATCATTTTGAAAACTTAAGTTAGTAGTCTCAAAGTATACTTATAACTTATTGTTATTAGTACACAATGAGATGTTAAACCATTCTTAGATCATGTTAAATATATATAAATATATATATATACACAAACGTATAATTATCGTTTGTTATATAGTTCGTGATATCATCGGTCAAATTGGACGATCAAACGTTGTGTAAAACTCTTTTTAAAAACATAAATCTTAACAATTTAGATTACTTATCATGTTGGTAAGGTTTAATTTATATAAATATTAATCTCATAGGTATAAAATGATCAGAAAAATCCGGGTCGTTACAGTACCTACCCGTTAAATAAATTTCGTCCCGAAATTTTAAAATTGTACCTATTTTGTGTTCTCGGGAAACAAATGTGGGTACTTTCGTTTCATCTGATCCTCTCGTTCCCAAGTAAACTTGGGACCCCTTCGAGTATTCCAATGAACCTTAACGATCGGTATGTTGCTCTGCTTGAGTTGTTTAACTTCACGGTCCATGATTTCGACTGGTTCTTCTATGAATTGTAGTTTCTCGTCGACTTGGATTTCTTCAAGAGGAATGGTGAGATCTTCCTTTGCAAGACATTTCTTAAGGTTTGATACGTGAAATGTATTATGTACTCCGGCGAGTTGTTGCGGTAACTCGAGTCGATAAGCTACCGGTCCAATGCGTTCGATGATCTTGAACGGGCCTACATACCTTGGGTTCAGTTTACCCCTTTTACCGAAACGTATTACACCTTTCCAAGGTGACACCTTTAACATAACCATGTCACCGATCTGAAACTCTAATGGTTTCCTTCGGACATCGGCGTAGCTCTTTTGGCGACTACGGGCTGTTTTCAATCTCTCCTTGATTTGTACTATCTTCTCAGTCATTTCGTGTATGATCTCGGGACCAGTTAATTGTTGATCTCCTACTTCATTCCAACAGATAGGGGATCTACACTTCCTTCCATACAATGCTTCGAATGGTGCAGCTTTAATGCTCGCATGATAACTGTTATTATACGAGAATTCTGCTAATGGTAGATATTTATCCCATCCGTTTCCAAAATCGATCACACATGCCCTGAGCATGTCTTCAAGGGTCTGAATTGTTCTTTCACTCTGCCCGTCAGTTTGTGGATGATATGCGGTGCTCATATCCAAACGAGTTCCCAGTGCCTCCTGTAGTGATTGCCAGAACTTTGATGTAAATCTACTATCACGATCAGATATAATGGAAATAGGTATTCCATGCCTTGAAACAATTTCCTTTATATACAATCGTAATAGTTTCTCCATTCTATCCGTTTCCTTTATAGGCAAGAAATGTGCAGATTTGGTGAGACGATCAACTATTACCTAAATGGTGTCATAACCCCAAGCAGTCTTAGGTAACTTTTTGATGAAATCCATCGTAATACCATCCCATTTCCATTCTGGGATTTCAGGTTGTTGAAGTAACCCTGACGGCTTCTGGTGTTCTGCTTTGACTTTGAAACAAGTTAAACATTCCCCAACATATGTTGCAACATCTGTCTTTAAATTAGGCCACCAATAATGCGTCTTAAGATCTTGATACATCTTTCCAACTCCAGGATGTATCGAGTATCTTGTCTTATGTGCCTCATTAAATATCAACTTCCTTAATCCACCCAACTTCGGTACCCAAATACGGTTTGCAAAATATCGAATTCCGTCTTCCCGTATAACGAGTTGCTTCTCATACTTCTTCATTATTTCATTTCCTATGTTTTCTTTAGTAAGGGCTTCTCGTTGAGCCTCTTTGATTTGTGAGTTGAGATTCATGCGAATTTTTATGTTCATCGCTCGTACTCGAATTGGTTCCCGTTCTTTTCTGCTTAGATCGTCGGCCACTACATTCGCTTTCCCGGGATGATAGCGAATCTCACAATCGTAGTCGTTTATCAGCTCGACCCACCTACGTTGCCTCATGTTCAGCTTTTTCTGATCGAAGATATGTTGAAGGCTTTTATGATCGGTAAACACAGTGCATTTAACCCCATATAAGTAGTGTCTCCATATCTTCAATGCAAACACTACTGCTCCCAGTTCTAGATCATGCGTCGTGTAATTCCGCTCGTGAATCTTCAATTGTCGAGATGCGTATGCTATAACTTTCTTTCGTTGCATAAGGACGCAACCAAAACCTTGTCGCGAAGCATCACAATATATCTCAAAATCATCGTTCCCTTCAGGTAACGATAAAATAGGTACCGTAGTCAACTTCTTCTTCAGTAATTGAAATGCACTCTCCTGCTCAGAGGTCCATTCGTACTTCTTCCCTTTTTGTGTTAACGCTGTTAATGGTTTAGCTATTCGGGAAAAATCTTGAATAAACCTTCTATAATAACCAGCTAAACCCAAAAATTGGCGTATCTGCGTTGGTGTCTTAGGAGTCTCCCATTTTTCAATGGCCTCAATTTTAGCTGGATCAACCTGAATTCCTTTGTTACTAACAACGTGGCCAAGAAATTGCACTTCTTTCAACCAAAATGCACACTTAGAAAATTTGGCGTATAACTGTTCTTTTCTTAACAATTCTAATACTAACCTTAAATGCTGCTCATGCTTTTGCTCACTCTTGGAATAGATAAGAATATCGTCAATGAAAACGATAACAAACTTATCTAAATAGGGACTACAAACTCGATTCATGAGGTCCATGAATACAGCTGGCGCATTAGTCAACCCAAACGGTATAACCAAAAATTCATAATGACCATAACGTGTCCGAAAAGCAGTTTTCGGAATATCTTCTTCTTTGACGCGTAGTTAATGATAGCCCGACCTTAGGTCGATTTTCGAGTAAACACATGATCCTTGCAATTGATCAAATAAGTCATCAATTCTCGGTAGTGGATACCGATTCTTGATAGTTAACTTATTTAATTCACGATAATCTATACACATTCGGAAAGATCCGTCTTTCTTCTTGACGAATAAAATCGGAGCTCCCCACGGTGAAGTACTTGGTCGTATGAATCCACGGTCCAGTAATTCTTTTAACTGACTCTGAAGTTCTTTTAACTCAGACAGTGCAAGTCTATATGGAGCACGAGCCACTGGTGCAGCTCCTGGTACTAGATCTATTTGAAATTCTACAGATCTAAATGGAGGTAATCCCGACAACTCTTCCGGAAAGACTTCAGGAAAATCTCTTGCCACAGGCACGCCATTGATGCTCTTCACTTTTTCCTTCGTTTCAACTTTATTAACATATGCTAAGATAGCATAACACCCTTTATTCAAGCACTTTTGAGCTTTCAAACAACTAATGAGTTTTAGCTTTGAGTTACCCTTCTCTCCATAAATCATTACTGGCGTTTTATCCTTACGAGGAATGCGAATTGCCTTCTTGGCACACACAACTTCAGCTCCTATTTTGGACATCCAGTCCATGCCGACTATTACATCAAAACTTCCTAATTCTACGGGTATCAAATCAATCTTAAATATTTCTCCGGCTAAATTTATTTTACAATCACGGCAAATTTTATCGGCTTTAATTAGTTTACCATTAGCTAACTCAATCATGTACTTAGCATCTAGAGGTAATGATGAACAATTCAATTTAGCATAAAAGTCTCTACTCACGTAACTTCTATTGGCAACAGTATCAAATATAATAGATTCGGATAAGTTATTAATGGTAAACGTACCCGTAACAAGCTCCGGGTCTTCACACGCCTCTCTAGCATTAATAACAAATGCTCTTCCACGTGCAGATCCATTATTCTTCTCTAGATTCGGACACTGGCTCTTAAAATGACCTTGTTTCCCACACCCATAATAGGTAACAGTGGCCAAGGCAGTTCTATTTGCATTAGTGGCAGGAGTCTTGGCGCCATTTGTATTTGTAACAGGAATCCGACAATCTTCAGCAAGATGACCCCTTCGATTACAATTTTTGCACACCACATTACAATAACCAGAGTGATGTTTGTGGCATCTGTTACATAAAGGATTTCATCCTTTGTAACCTGAGTTCGAACCGCTACCCGCACCTTGCGTGGTTTCTTGTTTCTTGTTGGATTGTTGATGATTACCTTCCCACTTTCTTTTGTTTCCCGATGTCTTGACATCGGTGTTCTTATCCAGAATAATCTGGTCCATCAACTCGTTCACCATGGTGATGGCTTCGTGAATAGTCTTGGGTTTCGATGCTGTAACATTTGCTTTGACATTTTTAGGCAAACCATCTTTGTACAGTTCTATCTTTCGTTCTTCGGTTGGTACTAATTCGGGACATAGCAAAGCTAATTCCATGAATCTCTGATTGTAGTTGGTGAGTTCAGTACCAACAACTTTCAGGCTGTGTAATTTAGCTTCCAACTTCCTAACCTCGTTCCTTGGACAATACTCGTTGATTAGCATTGTTTTGAATTCTTCCCAGGGAGTATCATAAGCTACATCTCCTCCTACGGCCTTCACATAGTTTTTCCACCATGTGAGTGCACTATCTTGTAGGGTGCACGATGCATACTTGGTCATGTCCTTCTCAATACAACCACTGATTTTAAAAACAGACTCAATCTTTTCGATCCACCGGGTTAAACCGACTGGTCCTTCTGTTCCACTGAATGATGAGGGCTTGCAACCTTGAAAAATTTTGTAAGTACATCCCACACGAGGATTTGGGTTAACTGCAGCACCTCTCGCAGCCTCGACCCATAACATTCTGTCGTCCACTCGCTGATTGATGAGTTCCTCGATTTCTTGTTTTGTCATTCGGTTCAATCGCGCCATAATCTTCAATAAGAATGAAAAAAAATAATTATTCACATGGAATATTATAGATGTAGTATGTATTTACAGTACATCGTAGCTTATTAATAATATGAACCAGTTATTATTATAAAAGCCTTTTCTTCTTATTAGCGTTTTATAATTATATCTAGGGTAGTACCTACCCGTTAAAGTTCATACTTAATAGCTTAGTACATAACTCAATTACTATCACCCAAATAATACTCAACCATGGAAAATTATTGCATTTCACACTTCACTATTTTACATATGCTTATCTTACATCAAACATTAAGCAAACCACACTAGTAATATTATACAAAACGTTATATGATCCCATGGTTTAAAACAACAGCGCATCATTTAACCCAAAATGTTTGTGTTCAAAGAAATCGCTTACAGGTTATCTTGACTGTCTCCCTGCGTTTTGGCGGAGGGGCTGAAGAACTGGATGCCGGGATAGAACTAATAGGAATAGCGGGAATAGGGGTGGAAGTGTCTGGTGGAGTTGGTGCCACAACATCCTCACTAAACTTGGGATTTGGATTTTCCAATTCATTAGCCTTTCGTTTCTTTCCTCTTTCAAACTTGTCTTTTGTAATTTCCTGTATTTCTTCCTCCTCAGGATCACTTTCCGGTTCCTCTTCAATTGATTCATCCGGAACTTGTGAGTCTTCCCCAAAGGTGTCGTTTTCATCATCGGATAGGTTAATGACTGGAACACCATCTGAAGATTCTGGTTCGGAGTCGCTGAATGTGATAACAAGTTCTAAGCTAGACATCTATCACATAACAGCTAGCATGTTAGTATCACATAATATTTACATATTAATTTTTTTAACCAACAGGGATAAGCAATAATTTTCTAAATCAAACACGGTCAAAGTCCAGACACAGTAATGCATCCTAACAAACTCGATAAGACACACTAATGCAAATTTTCTGGTTCTCTAAGACTAACGCTCTGATACCACATGTCATAACCCGACATTAACCATAAGGACGAATACAATAACATATGATTTCATCGCGAGGTATTGACCTCTATATGCGACATTTTTCAAAAACTGCATTCGTTTTTACAATACAAACCATAGCTTTTATTACAAATACAAGGTTTAAACAACTTAATAATGATTATCGTTTAGCGATAATCTTAGACTTACAAACTTTACATGTGATAATAACAATACGACTTCCAACATATTTTACATTACAAATCCTCCGATATGCAGTTTTATTTTTAACACAAATATGCATACTCAAGATCTTGCTTAAATTTAACATGTTGCAGCGGAAGCTTTTAGTTATCACCTGAGAATAAACATGCTTAAAACGTCAACATAAACTTGGTGAGATATAGGTTTAATGCCGGCATCGTTATAAATATAGACCACAAGATTTCATATATAAACGTTTTAATAAAAATATTCTAAGTTGTTGAGCACTTGATAACCATACTTAACATTTAATCAACGTCGCATATTCCCTTTATTATGAAATCTTACTACACCGTACCAAGTGTAGTCACCGAAATGAAGTACTGTGCAACCGTTGAATACTGGTCATCCAGTCCGGTTGGGGTTGTCAGGCCCGATAGATCTATCAACAGGATTCGCGTTTACAATACCTCATGTAAATAGTAGTTACCAAGTTACAGGGAAGTATGCCAGTGATACAACTCAACGTAGAATATATATTTTTAATCACTTGTGTCCATAACGTAAATCATAAAATGCATGTATTCTCATTCCGAAATATTTAGAGTTTAAAAGTGGGACTATATACTCACTTTTGCCTTAAAGGTATTTATCACGACTTGGTCTCCGATAGATATCACGAACCTAACCATATATATAATATATCAACATATTTTCTTTTTAAGTAATCGTTACATATATATATATATATATATATATATATATATATATACTTTTAATACTTTTAATATTTTCTTAATCCGTAGTTAGCAGTCCGATGTTAGTGGTCCACAATTAGTTGCTTAAATAAAATAAATAAAGATCCCATCGTATTCGTATTGATCAGAATTAATCTCGACCCATGGTATCATGTTGTCAAGTGATGTGTTGCGTACATAAAGTACCGTGTTGTCAAATGACGTGTTGCGTACAATCATAAGGTCTTATGATTAATCTTCTCGTGTTGTTTACGGGTGGTCCTGAAATATATAAAATCAAATCATAAGTAAATATATATGAAATATCATATTAATTAGAAATATATGATTAATTTAATTTTTCTCCAAATATTTTCGTAGCTAAACTAGCTTCGGATACCCGATCTTGTTTTAGTCGTAGTTTCCTCATTACAACTCCGTTTTTGTTGGTTCAACTTGCCACTTCCTTGGATCGAATCAAATTTTATGAATATGAACTGAAAATACCATAGGTTGTATTCAAAATCACAGGTTATAGGTCAAACTTTGGTGAAACTTATGAAAGTGATCATTTTCCATCATAAAAACAACATTTAATGATCATTTTTCTAAAAATACTTACACTTTGAGTTAAACCATGAAATTTTTATGTGTTAACATATTCATAAGAAATATAATTTTTCCAGAACATAAACTTCCAATTCAAATTTCAAGATAGTTTTTAATTATCCAACCCAAAACAGTCCCCGATTGCACTCCGACGACGTAGATTCAGTTTTTAAGATGTTCTTTGTAAAACCAAGTTATATCTTGTTAAGTTAGCATATCATTATGATATATTACAGGTCTTGAAGTGTTTTAAAAGTTAAGTTAGAAGAATCTATTTAGTTTGCAAACAAGTTTGAAATCATTCAAACTATGTTCTTGTTGTTAAAATTTTACAACACAAAATAAGATAGCTATATAAATATGAATCGAATAAGGTTATGAACAAGGTTACTACCTCAATTTACTTGGACAAAGTTACTGTAAAAGATGAGAAAAATCCTAGAACCAAAAGAGTGGTGGAGTTGGATCAAAAGGTTGGAAGTAAACTTGTATTTTTGGAAGGATTATTGAAGTTTTCTTGTAAGGAATTTATTATGATGATTAAAGCTTGTTTTTGATGCTAGATCTTCATGGTTATTTGCTGAGATTGTGAAGAACACTTAAGGTTCCTAAGAGTGTGTTTTTGGTTAGAGAAAATGTGTAGTAAAAATGAAATTGGAATGGAGTATAAATGGTGGTGAAAAGATGTATAAATTTGTAATATTGTGCAAAAGTCTTGTAATATGCCAAATTGATTAATCATGCATGCTAAGATCCAAAATTGACTGACTCATGGCTGCTAATAAAGTGATTGTGATGTGTATATACTAATAGTAAATACGTATAGGAGCTGGGTATGATACGAGTACATATACTCTAGGTATACGTGTAGAAATTTTGAGGAAACGAAACGAGAATTCAAATATAGCTATCTTTTGTAAATATACTTATATTGTTTTATGTATATAAGCCCTTTAAAAGTGATTAAATACATATTTATACGATACTTGTATAAGTATTATAGGTTAAAGGTATATATGTCAAATAACGTTACGTATAGTTATCATTTTGAAAACTTAAGTTAGTAGTCTCAAAGTATACTTATAGCTTATTGTTATTAGTACACAATGAGATGTTAAACCATTCTTAGATCATGTTAAATATATATAAATACATATATATACAGAAACGTATAATTATCGTTTGTTATATAGTTCGTGATATGATCGGTCAAATTGGACGGTCAAACGTTGTGTAAAACTCTTTTTAAAAACATAAATCTCAACAATTTAGATTACTTATCATGTTGGTAAGGTTTAATTTATGTAAATATTAATCTCATAGGTATAAAATGATCGGAAAAATCCGGGTCGTTACACGACCCATCACCCCATCTTGCTCCAACCGTGAGCACACGAAGAATTTCAATCAATCCTTAAACACTTCGAACAAAGAGTTTACCACAAGTTACACAACTTTACTCTCGCCATCATCCAATTGCTATGGCTTGTCAAATTCCACTTGGTCACTCATGTACCTAAGGGTTTCTCCGGTACCCTAAGTACATTGTAACCGCATCACCATCAGAGTTGAACACTACACTTGTAGGTATGAAAGAGGCACCTAACATCGCGTCGTGTAGACTCCTTCACAAATCATACATCGAGACTCAAAACACTTGATCTCAAGGGTTTCACCCATATGGCTTGGTATAAACATTTCCCAAATATCAAGGAATGCTTGGTTGCACCAAGTCTTACGCCCTTCGCCCGACAACCGGACCATCAACATAGGGTAATTCCATAAGGAACGCTACCCCTCATTACACTACGCACTAACACAAAATGCATTAAACAACATCATAAGTACGTTTCAATAAGATAGTCGAAAAGTACCTGAACACCGTCGTCAGGTTCTCATGCATCACCAACTAGATCCGGGCACGCCGACTTTCGGTCTCCCTCTTTTCGACAATTAAAACAGGTAACCTTGTTAGTCCTCGCATTCGTACATTCACGCGACAAATGACCCCGTTCCCCGCAATTATAACACGTGGGCACAAAACCACCGGTGCCACTATTCTTCACACTTCCGCCACCCTCAGAAGTGCTCTTACTTTTCTTGTTCGAATGCATCGTAGTCTCGGACTTCCGCTTACTAACATCGGAAACACTTTTCCTAAGGACAAGCGCCTCAAAACCCTTCGCCATGTCAAACAACTCGTCAAAAGTTTTCACCACGTTTACGCTAATCTTCTCTTGATAACCATCATTCAAGATTCGATAGAAGTCTTCCTTCAACATTTTATCATTACCGACATACTCCGAGCAAAATTGGGTCTTTGATAATAAAACGGATTTGAGAGTGTTTAAATCCATTGACCCTTGCCTCAAAGCACGCAACTCGTCCTTAAGCCTAGAAAGATCGGCCGAAGTTCGATACTCATTGAAAAATTCCGTCTTTAACTCGTCCCATGTGAAGTCCATACATTGTTCCTCACCATATAGTTGGATTTTCGCATCCCACCACAACTTGGCGTCACCCCTTAGCATACTACTACCATACCTCGTCTTCTTGTCGAGAGGGCACTCACTAGTACGAAAAGTCCCCTCCATATCGGAGATCCAACGAGCACTCTTAAGTGGGTCTCGTTCACCTTCAAAAGTGGGAGGTTGAGAATCCTTGAAATTTTTGTAGTAGAAGTCTCGCCGCCTCACATTATCCTCGTGAAGGACATTCTTAACTTGTTCCTTGACTAGATCGACTAATTCCTCGTTAATCGAGTCTTGGAACATCTTCCTAACGTCCTCTAGAAGTTCCACACGATAACCTTGTATAATGGCCTCAACCTTGGCCGTGAACTCGGAGTCATCGCCTTGATCACCATTATCATGTCCGTTCCTTGTCTTCATTCTAAGAAATGAACTTGGTTAGGAATGCAACACGAATAAAGTACATACACCGCCACGAACAAAATTCACAATCATATAAGTATGCCAACGTTCGTGCATCCCATCTAGTCCAATCTTGTTGTACATCACTTGCATGACTTGGCTTGTAACCGTAATAATGGTCGCGAAGCATTATTACGTTCACACGCCATGCCGAGCTCATGAATACAACAACCATCTCGCTAGATGTTCAACACAAAACAACATGATTAGTAACACATAATCAATACATAGCTAGTTCACCTACAATCTAAGGCACTAGCTAAAACCCGAACCGACCCGTAATCCTACAAGTCCCGCAACAAATAAGCACGCACAAAAAGTCTAAGTCTTGGCGACTATCTCAAGTCACCTAAATCCCTTAGACCATGCTCTGATACCACTTGTAACAACCCAACCCTTATGCAACCGAAATATGCAAAAATAAAAAAAAATTATTTGTTCAGCAAATGGCGCGGCGCACCATATGGCCGCGCGGCGCGCCAAACTGGTCTGTCCAAAAAGTCTTTAAACGTGAAAAAGATTGGCCACTTCTCGACATATTTAAACGAAACGCTTTTACCCACATCTTCAAATATGTATAACTAACACGATTCAAACATAAAATAAGTTTTACAAAGTGGGGCCCACATCGGCCGTTTTACGAGTTTCATATGAAAGTTTGAGTTTCGACCACATTAGTTTAATTTCCAACAAACTACGAGCATGATGTTTGGGGATAAACTACCCAAATCCTAAGCCGAATCCACAAGTAATCCAAGCAAGCAACCAAAAAGGGAAATCATCTAAATCCCGAGCATACCCTTGCCACGTCTGCCTCCGAACCTAAAAATGTAAACAATGAGAGGGTAAGCTAATGCTTAGTGAATGCAATACATATACGCATACATACATAATCCAATTACTTGCATACACCTACACAACAACACAATAACATTAGCAAACCGCAATATCGAATAAACGAATAATCGTACGTACAACAAGTCAATATCATTAGCATAGAGATCTCAACAATAATATACGCCAAATATAAATACGTACAATGCTAATAAAATTACACATCCCAATATACCCAATGTCGACATTCGACTCGATGGTGGCCGACGAAGAGTAGTAGGTCAAAATCGTTAACTACTCACAACCCATCGCACGTGTACGTGGCCAACGAAGAGTAGTAGGTCAAAATTGTTAACTACTCACCACTACGCACCATGAGGCAGACGAAAAGTGCAACCGAAACGTTAACACTTACCTCAATCACAAGGATGGCCGACGAAAAGCGAAACCGCTTACCATCCCACGATAAGTGGCCAACGAAGAGCGGATCCCCAAACGGATACACTCACCACTTAACCCAACACACATATGCGGCCGACGAAGAGCGATAGGTCAAACATTAATCACTCACCACATATCTAAACATACACATGTAGCCGACGAAGAGTGATAGGTCAAACGTTAATCACTCGCTACATGCCCAAACACACACATGTGACCGACGAAGAGTGATAGGTCGAACATTAATCACTCGTCACATTCTCACCTCCAATCGTGGTCAACAAAGAGTCATTCCTTTCGGATATAACTCACCACATTCCAAACACCATATATATACACACGTGGCCGACAAAGAATGATAGGTCATACGTTTATCACTCGCCACATACACAAAACGATTATAGCCAACGAAGAGCTATCCAAACGGATATCACTCACTATATTTTTCCCAACTCAAATGTGGTCCACGAAAAGTGAATCCTAACGGATGTCACTTACCAAATCGCACACAAGCAACCAAATTATATACATAAGCGTATAAATATTCCACTCACCTTGATTACTTGAAAAGCAATCCCGCTTAAGCTCCTAATCGTCCAAATGCAATTTACCTAAGTAATTCACAAACAAATAAGCTAAACACTCTAGCTTATGCCCAAAACACCAATAAGTGCAATTTCGACCCATTTGCACTTCCAAGCACAAACCGCGCCCAAACTAACCAATAATCACTAACACAAGTGAGAATGGTCCTAATACGCCAATCAAACTCAATCATAGGTGTTAAACACCTATCTTGCCCAAAATGACACTTAAACCCTAATTTGACCCATAAGAAGTCAATATCACGCCATTAGCAAGTTTTGACACCAAAACATATTTAACTCGGTTCTATGCTTCAACTTAATCCATTTTAAGTTTATAAACCTTATTAAATCGGCAATTGAGTCATAATCATCAACAAACCCTAATTTTGACTCTAGTCAAAATTAGTCAACCATAAGAACCCTAATGGTTTCCAAAACACCAATAATCACTAACACTAGTGATTATACACCATTTACAAGTCTTAAACATGGTTAAATCATTAACCAACCCAAAACCCGCCAAATATCAAAATAGCAAGTTTCCATAAACCCTCTTCATCAACCAAATGGGTTTTACAACTAACAATCTCAAACCCTAACTTGAATATCAAATCTAACAAATGAAATTCGGAGTTAGAACTTACCAACACTACCAAAACATAGCTAGGAGCGACATGAACAACTTTAAAACCCGAGCTTTGGTGAGAATCCAACTCCTTCTTCTCCAATTCAAGCTCTCTCACTCTAGAACTCTTCCTCTCTCTCTAATGGATGAGAGTGTTTGTGTGGGTGAAAAATGAGCTCCAATAGAGTTCTAGATCAGTTTTGGTGACCCTAAACGACCCTAAATTAAAAGACCAAAGTACCCCTCATTTGAACCTTTTAAAAAGGCTGAAAAATACTTCAGGGACAATCGGCGTGCCGTGCCAAAAGGTGGAGCGCCGCTCCAAATAACTGGAATTTGTGGTCGAGCCCAAAACAGGTTTCAGCAACTTGTTTTGGCCATAACTTTTCGACCGTAACTCCGTTTTCGATGAATAAAATATCGTTGGAAACGTAATAAGATTTTCTTTCCAATGGTAAGGCTTTGAAACATCAACACAAACTTTATTTGGGGTTGAAAAGATATGCACACACCTTGTTACTTCAGACAACGTCCAGTTTCCTTCGACGTTCGAGCAAGTGACAAGTACATGCTTCGTACACCTCATACACGCATCGTACACCATAAATACATTATGTACCATAAATATTTGGGTCTTACATGAAAGTTGATGGCATGCATACCATTTCATAATATATCCAACTATAATTGACTTAATAATAATCTTGATGAACTCAACGACTCGAATGCAACGTCTTTTGAAATATGTCATGAATGACTCCAAGTAATGTCTCTAAAATGAGCAAATGCACAGCGGAAGATTTCTTTCATACTTGAGAATAAACATGCTTTAAAGTGTCAACCAAAAGGTTGACGAGTTCATTAGTTTATCATAAACAATCATTTTCATCATTTTAATATACCACAAGATTTTCATTTCCATTTCTCATAAATCTACGTCCCATGCATAGAGACAAAAAAAAAATCATTCATATGGTTTGAACACCTGGTAACCGACATTAACAAGATGCATATAAGAATATCCCCTATCATTCCGGGAAATCCTTCGGACATGATATAAAACAACATCGAAGTACTAAAGCATCCGCTCCAACGGATGGGGTTCGTTAGGCCCAATAGATCTATCTTTAGGATTCGCGTCAATTAGTAGATCGGTTTACTAATTCTTAGGTTACCAAGCAAAAGGGGCATATTTGGCTTCGATCATTCACCCATATAATGTATTTTCAATTACTTGTGTCTATTTC
This sequence comes from Rutidosis leptorrhynchoides, assembly GCF_046630445.1. Lineage (NCBI taxonomy): Eukaryota > Viridiplantae > Streptophyta > Magnoliopsida > Asterales > Asteraceae > Rutidosis > Rutidosis leptorrhynchoides. The sequence goes on along the minus strand of NC_092336.1, from coordinate 575,475,285 downwards.
GTAAAACATTTATAAAAATTGCGCATGTATTCTCAGCTCAAAAATATAAAGGGTAAAAAGGCAAATGAAACTCAGCAAATATATTTTGTAGTAAAAATACATATGACTATATTGAACAATGCAGGGTTGGCCTTGGATTCACGAACCTATATAAGGTATATATATTAATACATACAATTATAATCGAACAATTTATATATATTATTATTAATGGTTATTTTAGTAAATTATATATTTCATTTAATAATTTAAATTAACTATATTTATCTTATATACTTTAAATAAATAATTAGTTTATATTACAAACATATTAATATAGTTATGTTTTATGTAAATAATATATTTTTATATAGAAATTCTTTATTTGATATATTAATAATGCTAATAATAATAATAACGATAAAAATAATAATATTAGTGTTAAAAATAATAAAAATGATAATAAAAATAACAATAATAAAAATAATGATAATTCTAATAATAATAATAATGATAGTTCTAATAATAAAAATGATAATTTTTATAAAAAGATTAGTTTCAATAATAATACTACTTACATTAAAAATGATAATAATAATAATAATAATAATAATAATAATAATAATAATAATAATAATAATAATAATAATAAAAATAATAATAATAATAGTAATAATAAAAATGAGTAATAAGTAAACTACCTCAAATAAGTAGTCTTAAAAAAAATGCCCAAGTCCGGGTTTAAACCCGCGACATCCCGCTAACCCGAAACATCTCTTAACCAATACACTGCAGCTTCCTTTCTGTTATAACACTTAACTAAATTTTATTTAACCTATATCTCTGTCGGTTTTACTTCTTCTTAAAAAAATGAACATGCCACAGCCTGGTTTCGAACCCAAGACCTCTCCCTTAAACACCCATGTCTCTATCCATTCCACTATCGATTCATTTCTGCAAACATAATCATAAATCTTAGATTTATTTTATCATCACTGTAACCATTATTGTTATCATAAAATCTCCATGATCATCATATAATATAATCACATCATTATGATTATCATCTACATAATCAACATCATTCTCCGGCTCACCACAACATCACGATCATCATTATGATCATATTAGCATCGCCAAATCTTCATCATCATTGTAACTTAATCATTTCCTATCCTAATCGCCATCATTATCATGATTAAATAATCATTATCTAATCAAAATCGTCATCATCATTCGTTATCTCTACATGTGTTCATCATAGTCTAAATAAATTGAGCTTCAGCCCACTACAATAAACTAGAATACATCAGCCCACTAATCCCCTTACTAAAGCCCAACATCACAAGGGTATACGGCCCATCAGGAAAAACAACTTGGCTCTCGGCCCAACAGTGGCCTGATTCAGTTTTGTAATTAAATTAAGGAAGCTCGTTTCACCAACTCCGTTGAACTTCTAAATCAATATATATCCCCATCGTGAACCCCACATTCCCACTCACAAATATCATAATATATCACATTCATTTATATCAATTGTATCCATCATTACATATATCGCTATCATCACATTTGTCACTATAATAGAAGACAGGAAACAAAATGCAGTAGAAAAAGAGTGACGTAGCAGCGGTTTTGCAGTTTACATGTGGTGGTTCACGGTTCGATCGAAATAGAAAAATGTGCAGTAGCGTGTAATAACAGTAGCAAGGTGACGTTCGAATGGGAGAAAAAATAGTGTACGAGTTGCAGTGGGGTCATTGACGGTTTAGGGTGATGGTCGCTGTGGTTGTGATGGGTGGTGTAAGGTGGAGTGATGACAAGTGGTGGTGGTTTTATGGATATCGATGGTAATAGTAAGAAAGGGTGTGGTGAGAATTATCGAGCAACAAAACCATTTTGGTATATTCGGTGGTGATTGTAATCGAGCAAGATAGTTTGGGTTCTGGTTGCAACTCAAATAGAAACCAGAGTACATAGAAGCATTAGTTTGATAAGTCCTTTGATAGGTTTAATGGAGATGATCATATAGGGTGCATCATGATGGTGTGGGTTTGGTTATCGATTGAAATAGAAACAGTAAAGTAGCATTTGCAACCGAGAAAACAAATAAAAACATGGTAGCGAGTAGCCTGTTGTTTACATAGGATCATAAAAAAAAAATCAACAAAGGTGGTGGCTGCAATATGAATTTGAGGGGAAACAAGAATTAAAACGGTGATGGTTGTCGAATGGAGTTCACAAAGGTGGCCATGACTATGAAGCTAGAAAGGTTGTTCTCGTGGATTGATGTAGCCGGTGGTTGGTCCATCGTAGATGGTAGTTATAGTGAAGCAGAAGATGTCGAACAATAGAAAGAAGAATAGCAGTCGCATCATTGTGGTTTTGTTGGGTTCTCATTTAGTTCATCAAAAGAAGAAAACAAAAACGGAAAAGTAATCACAAGTAACAATTATGTAACAAGATAAACTTGATGATGATTGTCTTAGTCGAGTAATGAAGCAAATGGCAGTAATATTCTAATTAAAATAAGTGGGTTTTGAGATAGTGGTAGTTTTCAAGTTGTCAAATGCATATCTATACGAGTATTATATAGAAAAAGATAGTAGTGGTTTTTCTATCCAGTGTTAATATATAGAATAGAGATATGGTAGTGAAACACATTACATCAATTAAACACAGTATCACTTAATAATTTCAATCACGGAGTAAATAATAATACTCTAATTATATTATAATAACAATATAAATGAAAACGTGTTCTACCAAAAAACACAGTAAATCTTAATTTGTTAATATATGCTGACAGTTTTCCCATGCAGTGTAATTCGTTCCCCGTTGTAAAACAGTGGCAGATAAAAGTATTCAAAAAAATTCCATATTTTTAAATTAACTATATTTATTTATTTTGATCATTATGGTATAAAATTTGATCATTAATTTATTAAATAAAAATTACATCAACTGTCCATCTCATTTATGAGTGAAATATAAAAAGTGTTAAAACTTAATAAATAGTTCCTAAATACATTTTTTAATAAGCTTAAAATTTATAGAACTCATTTTCATATCACCGTTTATTTTAAAATTACATAAGTTTGAATTTAACTTGCTTAATATCAATCGAAACATCAAACGAGTATTACAATCATTTAATATTTATTTTAAATATACTTTATTTATATATATAGATATATTTTAAATTATAATTTTTATAATATCCTATTTTTATTTTATTTTACATAATTAAACATATAATATTTCAAATTATATTTTCAATTACCATTTATATATATATATATATATATATATATATATATATATATATATATATATATATATACACACACACACATATCTATTTACAATTAATGGTTCGTGAATCATCGAAACTGGTCGAAGGTAATTGAATACAGGAACATAGCTCAAAATTTTTGAGATTCAGCTTAATAGACTTTGCTTATCGTGTCGAAACCATATAAAATTAAGTTTAAATTTGGTCAAAAATTTCCGGGTCATCACAGTACCTACCCGTTAAAGAAATTTCGTCCCGAAATTTGATTGGGATGGTCATGAATAATAATAAGTATGTTTTCATGACTCATATAAGCTGATAATTAGAGTTTTATTACCATTGAGTAATAAGGATGAAATAATTCGATTATTCGAAGAGTACGAATGAAGCTATCACAAAAGAGTGAAAATGAGTAAATGAAGATTTGACTTAACCGGTGACGTAGTCACGGTTGATTTCCGGAATTTAAGAAATTTAAAGAAAATCTTCGAAATCTAAAAGATTTGATTCTGCGATGAATAAGGAAATTAAGCTCTCTATAATTAAATACGGTGATCTGCCTCGATTACTCTGTCTGATATTTCCATTATAAATTAAACTTTTTCCGTTTCATTATTCTCACCATTTCTATACTTTCTTTCTTAGTTCATACATCTAAAAGGTTGTGAAAATGCTTAATCCCATTCTAATCCTTGATATTTTCCTAATTATTATTTCTGTCATCCTTCTTTTCAATCTTCCACCAGAAAAATCTGTTTACTTCTACTATTACCTTGGGGTGATACTATTCTTAATTCTACCGTATATTTATATTGCTATTTGTATTAATATCCATGGTTTGTAACCTCCGTGTTGTTATTGGGCTTTATATTTTCTCTTATATTTTGGGCCTCTTTGCCTTTTTATTCTCTTCTCGACCTCTAGTAAAGCGAGTAATGGTCCAGAATTCGTAATTATGAAATTTCGAATGAACATGACTGATGTTCTAAGAGAGAGATGGTAATAGGACGACCTTGATTTGTTAAAATACCAGAATTCAAGAGAAAAGATAGAATTATCAGGAAGGTATGTTCTTGATATGTTCGGAGATTAAGTAGAATGTAAGAGTCATGTAATATGGCACATGATGATGTTATGATCTATGAATCATCACATTCCATTAGAAATTCTGCATGACTTACTGTAATATAATCACGTTGATCAAGTATCATTATATTATACTAACTCATGCTTCAGTTCCCAACACTACTTCAGAATTCATTCATAGTTTATACTTAGATTTTACAGAAATTTCCAATATAATGTATTACAGATAGCACGAAGAGGTATATAATTTCGGACGAGAATATTTATGAAAATATCCTCAGAAATATCGAAGATATTTATGATGATATTTTGGAATTTCTAAGTTCGAAGGTTGATAAAGAAAAATTTTCCGCAAGATTTTAACATGACCTTGGAGCAAGATATTCTCTAAAGATTTCATCGGATCAGGAATTACCTGGATCCTTTGAATATAGGTTTTGGTCCTTGTATTTGTCCTTAGTCTCCTTCATGGTTAGCTCAATCTGTTTTTCAGTACCAAATTTTCTATCGAGCATTCCTAACACTCCTTTCTTTATCATCAAACTTTTGGCTGTTTAGACCATCTACCATTTTTCTGTTTCCTCTGTATTTAATGTTACGATATCTGAATCATTGGTTATCAATTCGAGGTGGTTTCAGGAGAATTGTGTTTTTAGATGATTAAACGCTGATGGTAATATGATGGAATATGAAAGGTTCCCCGGTAACAATAAAAGAGCACGCATATATATCAAAGTTATAATATGGTTGTTTGGAACGAAAAGTCGAAGTTGTCTTGCTGGAGCTGTGACAAAATTTGCTACTTTGAAAGGAATCACTAAGTTATTTTGGGTAATAATAACACTAAAGGAATTAGCACAGATACGTGTTAAACGTTTACTCAGGTTCCGAGTGTTTTCAGGTGCATAACTATATGCATCAATCTTTTCTTCCGTAGATGAGGTACGGTTGGTTCATCCTCTCGATTGAGGTGTTTTCAAGAATCATGAAAGGTTTGAACGCAGAATGGAATCGTCAAGATACAAATGAGGTTTAAGATGAGATCAAGTGGCAAACTTGAAGAAATGTTTAGTTTCATATGCTATAATTAATATTTTAATTCATTTTAATTGTCCAATGTTATTAGTCCACAGTCGATAGTCCACAGTTAACAGTCTAATAATTCATATATAGTTTAATATATAATATTCGAATTAATTAATACTTATCATGACCCGTGTACATGTCTCAGACTCGATCACAACTCAAATTATATATATTATCGTAGAATCAACCTCAACCCTGTATAGAGAACTCGATAATTACTGCATATAGAGTGTCTATGGTTATTCCAAATAATATATATAGATGCGTCGATATGATATGTCAAAACCTTGTATACGTTTCCCGATATTTAAAGTGTGTAAAATATATATCAGGAATTAAATGACGATAAATAAAATTGCGAGAGTTAAAATTGCGATAATTAAATGTAATAAGGAAATAACAGTTAGCTAGGAACAATTAGCGTGGATTCTTAACATAATTTCTCATAGTTAATTTGTTTGTTTCTAACAAATTTTATTTTTGTCCAATGTTTTCTTCATTATGCCACTTGTTGGATTCTGATAGGTCAAAATCCAAATATGAAATTGAATGAAAATAGTTATTCTGTGGTGAATGGATTCGTATAGCCGTGGTTGTAAGTAGGATAGTAAATGACTGTTGAATCAGATTCGAAGAATGTACAGTGTAACTTATTAATGCGAAATCTAAATATTTTAAAATATTTTCACCATTAACAGTTTGTACAATAAAAATTTTAATTACAATCTTTATGAAAACATATATACATATATATTTTCTTCAGACGTAATCATGGATTTAATGAGTCAATGTGATATTAAACTCATTAGATTTACGGCTAGAACTAGAGTACATAATCTCTAAAACATTAGAGATTACATAATCGCCATGAAGGACGAAGATAGTTTATGTAGAACGATTTGTAGAACGATGATTATGCTTGAGGTATAGATTGTGAGGTTGAGACGTGTGATGATGTTATTGTTGTTGGTACTGGTTATGCTGCTGGTGCTGCTGATGGTGGTACTGTTGCTGTCGGTGCTACAAGTGTTGTTGGTGCTGAGGTTGGTGATGATGTTGGTGTAGTAAGTATAGCTTGTAAATCATGCACCATTCTTGTCAGTGTTTCTATCCTACCCTCTATCATTTCTATTCATCCACTCATCTGATTCGATAGATCTTGATTATCAATTCGAAGTTCCCTAACTTCTTCTAATATTTCCCTTCGATTGGTATTCGGAAGTAGAGGTTGAATATTTTATGAGATTGCAGTAATGCGACCTTCGAGGTGGAAAACTTTAGTAAGAAGGGTGAATACAGTGTTGCGCATAGGTTCACCGGAAAGTACATCGTTTTCTCCGATGTTAGGAGGTAAGTTTGGTTCGCGGTAGGGATCACCTTCTTCATCTCTCCATCGAGTGAGTAAGTCTCTGACCCACCCCCATCTCCTCTAGAAAGAAAAATAGCTAAACGGTGGAGACACTTCGGGTTCATTGACTTCGGAGTCTACTTCAATACGCATTTCGAAATTGCTTCCGGAACTAATGGAATCCAAGCTAGGTGTAGGATCCATCTCTTATGATTAGTTTGAGGATTTTCGATATAAAATGATTTTCGGTTATCGGATAATATTCTAATTATATAGAATATCTAATATAGTACAGAAGATCCCGTAGATTACGGAGGAAATTAAGGAAACGTGTCAGATAAAGTCTACAGTAACAGATACCCTAAGATATGGATTTGTCTATACACTATTCATGCAATCAATGCAGTAAGATGTGTCTAGACTAGGAATGATAAGCAGGTAATTTCCTAAGGATGATAAGTAGATGATTTTTGACATGAAATGATAAGCAAAACTTTTGACATTCAAACACGGTCGAAGTCCAGACTCACTAATGCATCTAAACAACTACTAGTTAGACACACTAATGCAAGACCTGGTTCGCTAAGACCACCGCTCTGATACCAACTATAACGACCCGTCCCAATCTATCTGGACGAATACATTACAATTAGTTACATCGCGAGGTACTTGACCTCTATATGATACATTTTACAAACATTGCATTCGTTTTTAAAAGACAAACTTTCATTACATTGAAAGTTGACGACATGCATACCATTTCATAATATATCCAACTATAATTGACTTAATAATAATCTTGATGAACTCAACGACTCGAATGTAACATCTTTTGAAATATGTCATGAATGACTCCAAGTAATGTCTCTAAAATGAGCAAATGCACAGCGGAAGATTTCTTTCATACCTGAGAATAAACATGCTTTAAAGTGTCAACCAAAAGGTTGGTGAGTGCATTAGTTTATCATAAACAATCATTTTTATCATTTTAATAGACCACAAGATTTTCATTTCCATTTCTCATAAATGTACGTCCCATGCATAGAGAAAAAAAAAATCATTCATATGGTTTGAACACCTGGTAACCGACATTAACAAGATGCATATAAGAATATCCCCTATTGTGATGATCGCTCCAAATCCAAATGGATGAACACGTCATTCATCGATTTCATTACGAGGTATTTGACCTCTATATGATATGTTTTGTAAACATTGCATTCTTTTGAAAAGGCACACCATAAATGAATATTTAAATCAAAGGTTTTCGACATTTGATGATTTCTACATATAGACAATCACCGTAAATAATAGTTTACAATAGTACTTCCATTGACAATGCAGTCAAAATAAGATACACGGTGATGATTTGGTGAATGCAACGTTTCCTTGATAAACATGTCATGTAAGACTCCATGCACATAGCTTGTCTAACATATAAGCAAACAGCGGAAGACTCCTAGGGAACCTGAGAATAAACATGCTAACAAGTGTCAACACAAAGGTTGGTGAGTTCATAGTTTTAATGTTTTGCATAATCTGTACATAAAGATGGATCACAAGATTTCAGTTGTTTCATCCAGAAACGTTTATCAAAATATTCTACAAGATTGAGCACCCTGGTAACTAAACTTTAACGTTATAATAAGTACCCCAGTTTTAACATACATGCAACCAACATGTACAATACACGCAAACCAACGTGTACTAAACTCAAATAGGATACGTCTATTTTATAGTTCAGGCTAGGGTTTCTATACCTGGAACAGATGGGGATGTCAAGCCCTATGGATCCATTTATAACTACTCGCGCCCACAAGTTCTTATAACCGACAGTTACTAGTTACCAAAGCTAAGGGATTTTCGGTTCAAACTTGGTGTAGAATTTAGTATGTACTTGTATCCATTGCATTTAAAATAAATTGTGAAATGTCCCATTCTTATTGATTAAAAACGTTCCATATTAATTGATTTCGTTGCGAGGTTTTGACCTCTATATGAGACGTTTTTCAAAGACTGCATTCATTTTTAAAACAAACCATAACCTTTATTTCATAAATAAAGGTTTAAAAAGCTTTACGTAGATTATCAAATAATGATAATCTAAAATATCCTGTTTACACACGACCATTACATAATGGTTTACAATACAAATATGTTACATCGAAATCAGTTTCTTGAATGCAGTTTTTACACAATATCATACAAACATGGACTCCAAATCTTGTCCTTATTTTAGTATGCAACAGCGGAAGCTCTTAGTATTCACCTGAGAATAAACCTGCTTTAAACGTCAACAAAAATGTTGGTGAGTTATAGGTTTAACCTATATATATCAAATCGTAACAATAGACCACAAGATTTCATATTTCAATACACATCCCATACATAGAGATAAAAATCATTCATATGGTGAACACCTGGTAACCGACATTAACAAGATGCATATATATAAGAATATCCCCATTATTCCGGGACACCCTTCGGATATGATATAAATTTCGAAGTACTAAAGCATCCGGTACTTTGGATGGGGTTTGTTAGGCCCAATAGATCTATCTTTAGGATTCGCGTTAATTAGGGTGTCTGTTCCCTAATTCTTAGATTACCAGACTTAATAAAAAGGGGCATATTCGATTTCGATAATTCAACCATAGAATGTAGTTTCACGTACTTGTGTCTATTTTGTAAATCATTTATAAAACCTGCATGTATTCTCATCCCAAAAATATTAGATTTTAAAAGTGGGACTATAACTCACTTTCACAGATTTTTACTTCGTCGAGAAGTAAGACTTGGCCACTGGTTGATTCACGAACCTGTAACAATATATACATATATATCAAAGTATGTTTAAAATATATTTACAACACTTTTAATATATTTTGATGTTTTAAGTTTATTAAGTCAGCTGTCCTCGTTAGTAACCTACAACTAGTTGTCCACAGTTAGATGTACAGAAATAAATCGATAAATATTATCTTGAATCAATCCATGACCCAGTGTATACGTATCTCAGTATTGATCACAACTCAAACTATATATATTTTGGAATCAACCTCAACCCTGTATAGCTAACTCCAACATTCACATATAGAGTGTCTATGGTTGTTCCGAATATATATAGATGTGTCGACATGATAGGTGAAAACATTGTATACATGTCTATGGTATCTCAAGATTACATAATATAAAATACAAGTTGATTAAGTTATGGTTGGAATAGATTTGTTACCAATTTTCACGTAGCTAAAATGAGAAAAATTATCCAATCTTGTTTTACCCATAACTTCTTCATTTTAAATCCGTTTTGAGTGAATCAAATTGCTATGGTTTCATATTGAACTCTATTTTATGAATCTAAACAGAAAAGTATAGGTTTATAGTCGGAAAAATAAGTTACAAGTCCTTTTTGTAAAGGTAGTCATTTCAGTCGAAATAACGACGTCTAGATGACCATTTTAGAAAACATACTTCCACTTTGAGTTTAACCATAATTTTTGGATATAGTTTCATGTTCATAATAAAAATCATTTTCTCAGAATAACATCTTTTAAATTAAAGTTTATCATAGTTTTTAATTAACTAACCCAAAACAGCCCGCGGTGTTACTACGACGGCGTAAATCTGGTTTTACGGTGTTTTTCGTGTTTCCAGGTTTTAAATCATTAAGTTAGCATATCATATAGATATAGAAAATGTGTGTAGTTAATTTTAAAAGTCAAGTTAGAAGGATTAACTTTTGTTTGCGAACAAGTTTAGAATTAACTAAACTATGTTCTAGTGATTACGAGTTTAAACCTTCGAATAAGATAGTTTTATATATATGAATCGAATGATGTTATGAACATCATTACTACCTCAAGTGTAGTATGTAAACCTACTGGAAGTGACAAGAAATGATCTAGCTTCAAAGGATCTTGGATGGCTTGAAAGTTCTTGAAGTAGGATCATGACACAAAAACAAGTTCAAGTAAGATTTTTACTCGAATTAAGATAGTTTATAGTTATAGAAATTGAATCAAAGTTTGAATATGAATATTTCCTTGAATAAGAAAGATAACCTACTATATATAACAAATGTTTCTTGATCTTAGATGATTACTTGGAATGGATTAGAAAGCTTGGAAGTAAATTAGTAAACTTGAAGGGATTTTTGAAGTGTTCTTGAAGTGTTCTTCCTATGATGATTATAGCTTGATTCTTGAAGTGATTTTTGATGAAGATGATGATTAACTACTGGAAAAATACGTTCATAATAGTGTGTGTGTGTGTGTGTGTGTTGAGAGAGAATTAGAAAGAGAATTGGAAGTGAAATGGAGTGAATGATGAGTGGTAATTGGTGAGTGGTGAGTGGGGTTAAAAGGAGTTCTAGTTAGTTGACTAGCTCATGATAGAAGTTAAAATTGATTAGTCATACATGACATAATCAAGAGTGGAATCCCATGCTAGTTCCTATTGGTATATACTCATAGTAAGTACGTTTTGAAGCTGTGTATAACACGGGTAAGAATACGACTAGAATTCTTGATGAAAGAAAAGAATGGAAAAGTAACTGTAACCATTTTCGTTAAGTATGAGTGTTTTGATATATGTCTTGAAGTCTTCCAAAAGTATTTTAATACATCTAAATACACTACATGTATATACATTTTAACTGAGTCGTTAAGTCATCGTTAGTCGTTACATGTAAGTGTTGTTTTGAAACCTTTAAGTTAACGATCTCAATTAATGTTGTTAACCCATTGTTTATTATATCTAATGAGATGTTAAATTATTATATTATCATGATATTATGATATATTAATATATCTTAATATGATATATATACATTTAAATGTCGTTACAACGATAATCGTTACATATATGTCTCGTTTCGAAATCCTTAAGTTAGTAGTCTTGTTTATATGTATATAACTCATTGTTAATATACTTATGGAGATACTTACTTATCATAATCTCATGTTAACCATATGTATATCCATATATATATATCATCATGTCGTTTTTACAAGTTTTAACGTTCGTGAATCGCCGGTCAACTTGAGTGGTCAATTGTCTATATGAAACATATTTCAATTAATCAAGTCTTAACAAGTTTGATTGCTTAACATGTTGGAAATATTTAATCATGTAAATATCAATCTCAATTAATATATATAAACATGGAAAAGTTCGGGTCACTACAAATTGCATGTATTCTCAACCCAAAAATATTTAAAGTATTTAAAAAGGGAGCAAATGAAACTCACCTTAGCAGCACATAAGGTCATTCACCAAAATGAAACTCGGATTACCAAATAACCGTAGATCTCAACCTAGAGAACATATGTTCGTCAATAAATGTTTATCAAGCTAGGTCAGGTCATAGTGTATCACAATCCTAATGCTCGAGATCGACATACAAAAGTTATCCAAAGTCGTTTCAAAAAGTCAATTTTGACAATAGTTCAACAAAACGAGACATACCTTATATAAGGATTCATTTACTCGGTTGGTAATATTCAAAAATCCAATTTATCAATCTTGCAAACAAGTTGTTTTAAATATTAATTGCAGATTCAAAAGCAATTCCAATTAACGTCAATCATAATTCAGTTGATCGTATCTTTTAATCCGTTCATCGAAACTATTCGATATCTAAATGAAAAGTTAATGATTTTTCGCCAGCTTTCCAAAAACATGTATATCATATACCTTTTACCAGTAATATATGTATTTAATTCGTGAATCATTATAAACTGTTTAGCGACAAAATTTAGCATACAAGCATGTATAAATATATATACTCGAGCACTAGATATGGATACACAATTAATATATAAAAGATAAAATATGAGTGCTTACGTACCAATATTGAGATTTAATATTGTAGGAAATTACGTAGACGCAACAGAGATGATAAACACTATGTTTGATTCACAAATATACCCCCGAATATTACCCATAACCTCTTTGACAATAATCCATAATTTCCTTAGCTCTAGCTTGCTCGAAAACCCGTTTCGAAATCATTTGGACATCCCTCCGTCGTGATATTATATATATATTATTATTTTTGTATCGTAAAAATAATAATACTAATACTATTAATAATAAGATTAATAATAATAATCTTAATATTAATAATAATAATAATAATAATAATAATAATTATTATTATTATTATTATAATTATAATAATTATAAATAATAAATTAAATAAATAAAATAAGTAATACGGAGTAATATAAAGTGTGAGAAAACTGAACCAGAATCGTGCAATTTATAGAACTTTTTCTGAAAAAGCACCCCATGCGATCGCATGGGATTTGTGCTTCAAGGCCATGCGATCGCATGGCCCTCTGATCCAGCTCACAAACTTTTGTATTCTTGTTTGTCGACATATTATTTAAATATATATAATATATTTAATTTATATAATTAATTATATATTATATTAAATTCATGTGCATAGTTGACCTGTAATTTTCGTTCCAATGACTCGTACGTTGTTACTCAACTTATGTCCCGGTTTCGATTTCTCAAATGCATTTTCGTACACTTAGAAAACTTGCATTTTACGTTTCGTGACACGTACCTTTGTCAAAATATAGCCTTAAATTATCCATAAACTATATCACTCAAAGTATATCTTAATCTTTCGAGTGTTTTAGTCATTTACTTCTATAAATCATTGTCTCGTTATTTGTTAATATAATAGTATTTATCAAGCGTTTCATAACCAAGTTAATATCTATTCTCAATATTTTTAAACAAGTTTTAAAATATACGTCGCAAGTTATTCATACAATTATTATTCCAACTTATCATATATATTCAAATAAATATTTAAACCAATAAGTTTAATGTACAGTATTAAACAATTAATACATTGTTACGTTTTCAAGTTATAGTATATATATATATGTATCTATATACATATAATTGTTCGCGAATTGTCAAGAACAATCGAAAGGTATTTGAATATATGAAAGTAGTTCAAAAATTTTTAGATTCAGTTTACAGACTTTGCTTATCGTGTCGAAAATGTTAATCATACAAAGGTTAAGTTTAAATTTGGTCAGAAATTTCTGGGTCATCACAGTACCTACCCGTTAAAGAAATTTCGTCCCGAAATTTGAGTGAGGTCGTCATGACTAACAATAAAAATGTTTTCATGCCGTATATGAGTCGATAAATAGAGTTTTATCACTGTTTGAATAATATGGATAAAACAATCCAATTACTCGAAGCGTATGAGAGAAGTTATCATAATAGAGTGAAATAGAGATTCGTCTTATCTTTTGACGTAGTAACGATTGGTTTCCGAAATTTAAGGAATAGAAAATCTTCATAATAAGATTTGATTCTTCGAAATTTAAGGAAATTATGATTTCCTTTGATTAAATGCGTAATCTGCCTCGATTGTTATGTATGATATTTCGCTATAAATTAACTACTTCCGTTTCATTATTTTCACCACTCCTACATCTTCTTCCTCATTTCATACTTCAAAAGATTGTGAAATGCTTCATCCAGTTCTGATTCTTGATATACTTTTAACTTTCGTATCTGTCATTCTTCTTTTTCATCTACCACCAAAGGAAGTTATTTTCTTCTACTATTACCTTGGGGTTATAGTGTTTTTCATTCTCTCGTGTCTTTATATTGCTATACTCCTTGATATACACGGTTTGTAATTTCGGGGTTGTTATCGGGCTTTATATTCTCCATTATATTTCGGAGCTTCATGCTTTCGTTTTCTCTTCCCGACCTTAAGTCAAGCGGATAATGGTCCAGAATTCGTAGGTATGAAGTTTCAGATGAACATAACTAATGTTCTAAGAAAGAAATGGTAATATCACAATCTGACTTGTCAAATTACCAGAATACCTCAAAAAAGACCGAATCATTAAGAAAATATTTTGTTGATATTTTTAGAGATTATATATAATGAAAGAGTTATGTAACATGGTTCATGATGAGGGTATGATATGTGAACCTTTATCACGTTCCATTAGAAACTCAGCATGACTTACTGTAATATAATCACGTTGATCAAGTGTCATTATATTATATTAACTCATGCTTCAATTCCCAACATTACTTCAAAACATTTATATTTTAAACTTGAAAGTTTCAGAATTTAGAAACTAAAATAGTTTCTTTTATGGTGTAACACAGATATCGTAAAGAGAAAATTGATTTTCGATAAGAATGATTATGAAATTATCTCCAGAAATATGGAGGATATTTATAATGAAAGATACGATGATATCTTAGAATTTCTAATATCAGAGGATGATGAAGAATATTGTCCGCAAGGGTTTAGATTCGGAAGCAAGGTATTCGTTAATGGCTTCAACAGATACTGAATCATTTGGATTCTTTGATGACAGGTTTCATCCTTGTGATTTATCCACAGCCTCTTTCATAATTTGCTCAATCCGTTTTCCAGTTCCAAACTTTCTCTTTTTCTCAGCTTTACCACCATACTATTCTTTATCATCAAACTTTTGACTGTTAAGGTCGTTTACAGTTTTTGCTGCTTCATCAACATTTTTCCAAAATTTGGAGAACTAGTTTCGTAGTTTGGGGTGTTTTTCGGAAACTTCACACTCGAAGTATGTAAGTCCAGGAGGTAGACGTTATATGTACACATATAACTGTTGGCGTAGACGTGCTACAAGATTTCAAAATACTGATTGCTAATTCCTGATAGTTGGTATGGCAATTGTCATTACAAGATGTGGATGAGTACATGATACGGTTTCAATGAGTATAAGGATTTTTCGGAAGGTCAAAGATCAATGAAGTTGTTGGTAAATTTACTGCTAATGTGGTGAAACATGAAAGGTTCCCCAGTAACAAAAAAGTATATGCCAAAGTTACAAGTCTGAAAGGTCGTCGTTGACTGGTTGAACGGTTGATAATACTGGATACTTTTGGAAAGGAATTGCAAGGTTATTTTCAGTAATAACAATGCTAAAGGATCTTTCACATCTTTGAAGTCAAAGTATAGCTTTGAAAGATGTAGAGATCTAAGAATGATGTCAGCCGTTAAATCTTGACTTGGATTCTGATCCGTCAATATCAGAATATGTAATTGAATTTGTATGGAAACGATTGTATATCGCTGTGAGTATAGTTAATAATTTTTGAATCAAAGTTGAAGAATGTACAGTGTAACATATTAATTGTGAACTTAAATATTTCCCGGGAATTACCTACCCATTAAAGATTTCACAAGTAATATTTTGTACAAAAGAATTTTTATTACCGTCTTTATGAAAATATATGTATGTATATTTTCTTCAGATGTAATACAGATTTGATGAGTTAATATCATATTAAGCTCATTTGATTTTTGACTTGAATTAGAAATGAATAAAACATTAAAGATTTAATAATCTTTACTGAGTATTTCACTAATGTAATCAATACTCAGTTTTATTGATATTTTCTCAGTGAATCATGTTGGTGCTCATGGAACTCTTGCTAACTTCGCAAGGTACGAATGATGTTTTCTAGAAAGTTTCGAATACATCGAAGATGAAAGTATAAAATCAACCATATAATTGAATAATATACTTAGTTTATTATGAAATGGAATTCATTGAGTTGGAAACAGAGATTGTAGTTAACGATGGTTAAGTCATTAACGAAGTATGTACATCATAGCATATTAGTAATATGAATTAACTGAGTAGTACCTACCAGTTAAGATTCACACGTAATAACTTGGTACGAAAAGATTTATTTTGATTTCAAAATTCATATATATTAAATATACATAAAATTTATTCAGGGGAAATGAGTTAATACTTCATCGGTTATTGTTGCTGGTATTTCTTGGTAACTACGGTGCGTATGACGTTGATGCTCGTGGAACAGATTTTGAAGTTGAGGTTTGCGATGCGGATGTTGTTGGTGGTGGTAATGGTACTGTTGGTGTTGTTGTCGGTGGTACTGTTGATGCCGGTGATGCTGCTGGTGCTTGTAACCTTTGCACCATATTCTCCAAAGCCACTACCCGAGCGCGAAGCTCGTTGACTTCTTCTACTACACCGGGATGATTGGCGGTTCGGACGAGCGGATGAATAAGATCCAGAATTTGAGAGAGTATATGATCATGACGAGATATTCTGGAGATGAGAGAGAAAATGGTATTACGAACAGGTTCGCCGGTAAGTGCTTCAGGTTCTTCGCCAAGAGGGCAATGTGGTGGATGGAAGGGATCACCTTTTTCTTGTCTCCAATAATTAAGTAGGCTACGAACCCATCCCCAATTCATCCAGAATAGATGATGGCTAATTGGTTGATCCATTCCAGTTACACTTTCTTCAGAGTTCAGGAGAATATCCATATCGGAATAGCTGTCGGAATTTAAGGAATTTGAACTAGATACGGGATCCATCTTGTATAATTAGATAGATGATTTTTGATATGAAATAGATTATAGAATTTAGTTTGGTATTCTTCAATACATAATTTACATATGTATATATAATACCAAATTCCATAAATCACGGAGAAATTTTCGGAAGATGTCAGGAAAAGTTTACAGTAACAGATACGCTAAGATATGAATTTTTGTCTATACACTATTTATGCAATCAATGCAGTAAAACGTGTCTAGACTTAAGAATGATAAGCATGTAATTTTTGACAAGAAATGATAAGCAAAACTTTTAACATGCAGACACGGTCGAAGTCCAGACTTACTAATGCATCTTAACAACTATCAGTTAGACACATTCATGCAAGACCTGATTCGCTAGGACCAACGCTCTGATACCAACTGTGATGATCGCTCCAAATCCATATAGACGAACACGTCATTCATCGATTTCATTGCGAGGTATTTGACCTCTATATGATATGTTTTGTAAACATTGCATTCTTTTGAAAAGGCACACCATAAATGAATATTTAAATCAAAAGTTTTCGACATCTGATGATTTCTACATATAGACAATCACCGTAATATAATAGTTTACAATAATACTTCTGTTGACAATGCAGTCAAAATAAGATACATGGTGATGATTTGGTGAATGCAACGTTTCCTTGAAAAATATACCATGTAAGACTCCATGCACATAGCTTGTCTAACATATAAGCAAACAGCGGAAGACTTCTAGGAACCTGAGAATAAACATGCTAACAAGTGTCAATACAAAGGTTGGTGAGTTCATAGTTTTAATGTTTTGCATAATCTGTACATAAAGATGGATCACAAGATTTCAGTTGTTTCATCCAGAAACGTTTATCAAAATATTCTACAAGATTGAGCACCCTGGTAACTAAACTTTAACGTTATAATAAGTACCCCTGTTTTAACATACATGCAACCAACATATACAATACACGCAAACCAACGTGTACTAAACTCAAATAGCATACGTCTGTTTTATAGTTCAGGCTAGGGTTTCTATACCTGGAACAGATGGGGAGGTCAAGCCCTATGGATCCATATATAACTACTCGCGCCCACCAGTTCTTATAACCGACAGTTACTAGTTACCAAAGCTAAGGAATTTTCGGTTCAAACTCGGTGTAGAATTTAGTATGTACTTGTATCCATTGCATTTAAAATAAATTGCATGTATTCTCAGCCCAAAAATATTTAAAGTATTTAAAAAGGGAGCAAATGAAACTCACCTTAGCAGCACATAAGGTCATTCACCAAAATGAAAATCGGATTACCAAATAACCGTAGATCTCAACCTAGAGAACATATGTTGGTCAATAAATGTTTATCAAGCTAGGTCAGGTCATAGTGTATCACAATCCTAATGCTCGAGATCGACATACAAAAGTTATCCAAAGTCATTTCAAAAAGTCAATTTTGACAATAGTTCAACAAAACGAGACATACCTTATATAAGGATTCATTTACTCGGTTGCTAATATTCAAAAATCCAATTTATCAATCTTGCAAACAAGTTGTTTTAAATATTAATTGCAGATTCAAAAGCAATTCTAATTAACGTCAATCATAATTCAGTTGATCGTATCTTTTAATCCGTTCATCGAAACTATTCGATATCTAAATGAAAAGTTATTGATTTTTCGCCAGCTTTCCAAAAACATGTATATCATATACCTTTTACCAGTAATATATGTATTTAATTCGTGAATCTTTATAAACTGTTTAGCTACGAAATTTAGCATACAAGCATGTATAAATATATATACTCGAGCACTAGATATGGATACACAATTAATATATAAAAGATAAAATATGAGTGCTTACGTACCAATATTGAGATTTAATATTGTAGGAAATTACGTAGACGCAACAGAGATGATAAACACTAGGTTTGATTCACAAATATACCCCCGAATATTACCCATAACCTCTTTGACAATAACCCATAATTTCCTTAGCTCTAGCTTGCTCGAAAACCCGTTTCGAAATCATTTGGACATCCCTCCGTCGTGATATTATATATATATTATTATTTTTGTATCGTAAAAATAATAATACTAATACTATTAATAATAAGATTAATAATAATAATCTTAATATTAATAATAATAATAATTATTATTATTATAATTATAATAATTATAAATAATAAATTAAATAAATAACATAAGTAATACGGAGTAATAGAAAGTGTGAGAAAACTGAACCAGAATCGTGCAATTTATAGAACTTTTTCTGAAAAAGCACCGCATGCGATCGCATGGGATTTGTGCTTCAAGGCCATGCGATCGCATGGCCCTCTGATCCAGCTCACAAACTTTTGTTTTCTTGTTGTAGACATATTATTTAAATATATATAATATATTTAATTTATATAATTAATTATATATTATATTAAATTCATGTGCATAGTTGACCTGTAATTTTCATTCCAATGACTCGTACATTGTTACTCAACTTATGTCCCGGTTTTGGTTTCTCAAATGCATTTTCGTACACTTAGAAAACTTGCATTTTACGTTTCGTGACACGTACCTTTGTCAAAATATAGCCTTAAATTATCCATAAACTATATCACTCAAAATATATCTTAATCTTTCGAGTGTTTTGGTCATTTACTTCTATAAATCATTGTCTCGTTATTTATTAATATAATAGTATTTATCAAACGTTTCATAACCAAGTTAATATCTATTCTCAATATTTTTAAACACGTTTTAAAATATACGTCGCAAGTTATTCATACAATTATTATTCCAACTTATCATATATATTCAAATAAATATTTAAACCAATAAGTTTAATGTACGGTATTAAACAATTAATACATTATTACGTTTTCAAGTTATAGTATATATATATATATATATATATATATATATATATATATATATATATATATATATATATATATATATGTATCTATATACATATAATTGTTCGCGAATTTTCAAGAACAACCGAAAGGTATTTGAATATAAGAAAGTAGTTCAAAAATTTTGAGATTCAGTTTACAGACTTTGCTTATCGTGTCAAAAATGTTTATCATACAAAGATTAAGTTTAAATTTGGTCAGAAATTTCTGGGTCATCACACCTATCATTTTGGGAAATCCTTCGGACATGATATAAAACAACATCGAAGTACTAAAGCATTCGCTCCAACAGATGGGGTTCGTTAGGCCCAATAGATCTATCTTTAGGATTCGCGTCAATTAGTAGATCGGTTTACTAATTCTTAGGTTACCAAGAAAAAGGGGCATATTCGGCTTCGATCATTCACCCATATAATGTAGTTTCAATTACTTGTGTCTATTTCGTAAAACATTTATAAAAATTGCGCATGTATTCTCAGCCCAAAAATATAAAGGGTAAAAAGGCAAATGAAACTCACCAAATGTATTTTGTAGTAAAAATACATATGACTATATTGAACAATGCAGGGTTGGCCTTGGATTCACGAACCTATATCAGGTATATATATTAATACATATAATTGTAATCGAACAATTTATATATATTATTATTAATGGTTATTTTAGTAAATTATATGTTTCATTTAATAATTTAAATTAACTATATTTATCTTATATACTTTAAATAAATAATTAGTTTATATTACAAACATATTAATATAATTATGTTTTATGTAAATAATATATTTTTATATAGAAATTCTTTATTTGATATATTAATAATACTAATAATAATAATAATGATAAAAATAATAATATTAGTGTTAGAAATAATAAAAATGATAATAAAAATAATAATAATAAAAATAATGATAATTCTAATAATAATAATAATGATAGTTCTAATAATAAAAATGATAATTTTTATAAAAAAATTAGTTTCAATAATAATACTACTTACATTAAAAATGATAATAATAATAATAATAATAGTAATAATAAAAATGAGTAATAAGTAAACTACCTCAAAGAAGTAGTCCTAAAAAAAATGCCCAAGTCCGGGTTTGAACCCGCGACATCCCGCTAACCCGAAACATCCCTTAACCAATAGACTGTAGCTTCCTTTCTGTTATAACATTTAACTAAATTTTATTTAACCTATATCTCTGTCTGTTTTACTTCTTCTTAAAAAAAATGAATATGGCACAGCCTGGTTTCGAACCCAAGACCTCTCACTTAAACACCCATGTCTCTATCCATTCCACTATCGATTCATTTCTGCTAACATAATCATAAATCTTAGATTTATTTTATCATCACTGTAACCATTATTGTTATTATAAAATCTCCATGATCATCATATAATATAATCACATCATTATGATTATCATCTACATAATCAACATCATTCTACGGCTCACCACAACATCACGATCATCATTATGATCATATTAACATTGCCAAATCTTCATCATCATAGTAACTTAATCGTTTCCTATCCTAATCGCCATCACTATCATGATCAAATAATCATTATCTAATCAAAATCATCATCACCATTCGTTATCTCTACATGTGTTCATCATAGTCTAAATAAATTGAGCTTCAGTCCACTACAATAAACTGGAACACATCAGCCCACTAATCCCCTTACTCAAGCCCAACATCACAAGGGTATACGGCCCATCAGGAAAAACAACTTGGCTCTCGGCCCAACAGTGGCGCGATTTAGTTTTGTAATTAAATTAAGGAAGCTCGTTTCACCAACTCCGTTGAACTTGGGAATCAATATATATCCCCATCATGAACCCCACATTCCCACTCACAAATATCATAATATATCACATTCATTTATATCAATTGTATCCATCATTACATATATCACTATCATCACCTTTGTCACTGTAATAGAAGACAGGAAACAAAATGCAGCAGAAATAGAGTGACGTAGCAGCGGATTTGCTGTTTACATGTGGTGGTTCACGGTTCGATCAAAATAGAAAAATGTGCAGTAGCGTGTAATAACAGTAGCAAGGTGGCGTTCGAATGGGAGCAAAAATAGTGTACAAGTTGCAGTGGGGTCATTGACGGTTTAGGGTGATGGTCGCCGTGGTTGTGATGGGTGGTGTAAGGTGGAGTGATGACAAGTGGTGGTGGTTTTATGGAGATCGATGGTAATAGTAAGAAAGGGTGTGGTGAGAATTATCGAGCAACAAAACCATTTTGGTATATTCGGTGGTGATTGTAATCGAGCAAGATAGTATGGGTTATGGTTGCAACTCGAATAGAAACCGGAGTACATAGAAGCATTAGTTTGATAAGTCCTTTGATAGGTTTAATGGAGATGATCATATAGGTGGTGCATCACGATGGTGTGGGTTTGGTTATCGATTGAAATAGAAACAGTAAAGTAGCATTTGCAACCGAGAAAATAAATAAAAACATGGCAGCGAGTAGCCTGTTGTTTACATAGGATCATAAAAAAAAAATCAACAAAGGTGGTGGCTGTAATATGGATTTGAGGGGAACCAAGAATTAAAACGGTGATGGTTGTTGAATGGAGTTCACAAAGGTGGTGATGACTATGAAGCTAGAAAGGTTGTTCTCGTAGATTGATGTAGCCGATGGTTGGTCCATCGTAGATGGTAGTTATAGTGAGGCAGAAGATTTCGAACAATAGAAAGAAGAATAGCAGTCGCATCATTGTGGTTTTGTTGGGTTCCCTTTTGGTTCATCAAAAGAAGAAAATAAAAATGGAAAAGTAATCACAAGTAACAATTATGTAACAAGATAAACTTGATGATGATTGTCTTAGTCGAGTAGGGAAGCAAATGTCAGTAATATTCTAATTAAAACAAGTGCGTTTTGAGATAGTGGTAGTTTTCAAGTTGTCAAATGCATATCTATACGAGTATTATATAGAAAAAGATAGTAGTGGTTTTTCTATCCAGTGTTAATATATAGAATAGAGATATGGTAGTGAAACACATTACATCAATTAAACACAATATCACTTAATAATTTCAATCACGGAGTAAATAATAATACTCTAATATATGCTGACAGTTTTCCCATGCAGTGTAATTCGTTCCCCGTTGTAAAACAGTGGTGAATAAAAGTATTCAAAAAAAATTCCATATTTTTAAATTAACTATATTTATTTATTTTGATCATTATGGTATAAAATTCGATCATTAATTTATTAAATAAAAATTACATCAACTGTCCCTCTCATTTATGAGTGAAATATAAAAAGTGTTAAAAATTAATAAATAGTTCCTAAATACATTTTTTAATAAGCCTAAAATTTATAGAACTAATTTTCATATCACCGTTTATTTTAAAATTACATAAGTTTGAATTTAACTTGCTTAATATCAATCGAAACATCAAACGAGTATTACAATCATTTAATATTTATTTTAAATATACTTTATTTATATATATAGATATATTTTAAATAATAATTATTATAATATCCTATTTTTATTTTATTTTACATAATTAAACATATAATATTTCAAATTATATTTTCAATTACCATTTATGTATATATATATATCTATATATATATATATATATATATATATATATATATATATATATATATACATATATATATATATATATATATATATACACACACACACACACACACACATACACACACACACACACATATCTATTTACAATTAATGGTTCGTGAATCATCGAAACTGGTCGAAGGTAATTGAATACAGGAACATAGCTCAAATTTTTTGAGATTTAGCTTAATAGACTTTGCTTATCGTGTCGAAACCATATAAAATTAAGTTTAAATTTGATCGAAAATTTCCGGGTCATCACAATCTCAACCTATTTATCAAACAATATATAATCAAAATCAGTTAACCCAAAAATAAGTCGTGACTTACATATTACAGTTTTTTAGATTGGAATCGATTATTAGACATGAATATGTCCCTCTTCAATTGTATTTCGCCGTATCCGTATCTAGTCCATTATCGAGTTGCATCTGATTTGAACAACCCTAATTTTAATAGATATAATTTTTAAAAACTAATATCTGGAAAAATTAATTGAAAAACAAAGTATTGTTAAAAGATACAGTAACAAATAACATTCAGATAGTTAAATAACTTATCTGTATCAATTGAAGCAATATGAAATTTCCTTTCACATTCCTTTCCTCCCTCGATGTAGAAAATATAAACGAATTTAAAAACAAATCAAGAATCGTAAGATCTAATTGATTATATAGAATCCCTAAAAGTCTTTAATCTTTAAGATTTATAATCACTCGAACTATAGAAACAAATCAAGAATCAGTAGAATTACATATCATGGATGTAGATCTAATTTTGAAACAAATTCTCTATCGAAGATCAAATTAATTATAAAGAAACCCTTAAAATCTGTAATCTTTAGAATTTATAATCAATCGGACTATAGAAACAAATTAAGAATCAGTAGCATTACATACCATGGCTGTAGATGTTGGAAGGCTGATCTCGTATACCGCTATCAATTTTTGACGATTAATACTTTTGAAGAACCCTAGCGTCCGGTATAGGAAGAAGGTAACAGAGAAAGAAAGAGTGTTTTGTGATAATGGGGAGATTATTCTTTGCCCCGTGTTTTCGTTCAGCCTTATTTTTTAAGGGTATTTTTGTAAGTAAACAATTGAAAGGGAGGAGAGAGACAAATGTTGAGTGATCAAGCAATCTAATGGTTGTTATTGAAAGATGAGAGTTGATCCAACGGTCCTTTTTACTCCATTTAAAATTTTTGAAAAATGATTAGGTGAAATTAACTTTGTTATTATATATAAATGTAGGTAATTTTAATAGATATAATTTTTAAGAACCAATATCTGGAAAAATTAATTAAAAAAAAGTATTGTTAAAAGATACAGTAACATATAACATTCAGAGAGTTAAATAACTTATCTGTATCAATTGAAGCAATGTGAAATTTCCTTTCACATTCCTTTACTCCTTGGATGTAGAAAATATAAACGATTTTCGAAACAAATCAAGAATCGAAAGATCTAATTGATTATAGAGAATCCCTAAAAGTCTTTAATCTTTAAGATTTATAATCACTCGAACTATAGAAACAAATCAAGAATCAGTAGAATTACATATCATGGATGTAGATCTAATTTCGAAATGAATTCTCTATCGAAGATCAAATTGATTATAAAGAAACCCTTAAAATCTGTAATCTTTAGAATTCATAATGAATCGGACTATAGAAACAAATTAAGAATCAGTAGCATTACATACCATGGATGTAGATGTTGGAAGGCTGATCTCGTATACCGCTATCAATTTTTGACGATTAATACTTTTGAAGAACCCTAGCGTCCGGTATAGGAAGAAGGTAACAGAGAAAGAAAGAGTGTTTTGTGATAATGGGGAGATTATTCTTTGCCCCGTGTTTTCATTCAGCCTTTTTTTTAAGGGTATTTTTGTAAGTAAACAATTGAAAGGGAGGAGAGAGGCAAATGTTGAGTGATCAAGCAATCTAATGGTTGTTATTGAAAGATGAGAGTTGATCCAAGGGTCTTTTTTACTCCATTTAAAATTTTTTGAAAAATGATTAGGTGAAATTGACTTTGTTATTATATATAAATGTAGATAATTTTAATAGATATAATTTTTAAGAACCAATATCTGGAAAAATTAATTGAAAAACAAAGTATTGTTAAAAGATACAGTAACATATAACATTCAGAGAGTTAAATAACTTATCTGTATCAATTGAAGCAATGTGAAATTTCCTTTCACATTCCTTTACTCCTTGGATGTAGAAAATATAAACGATTTTCGAAACAAATCAAGAATCGAAAGATCTAATTGATTATAGAGAATCCCTAAAAGTCTTTAATCTTTAAGATTTATAATCACTCGAACTATAGAAACAAATCAAGAATCAGTAGAATTACATATCATGGATGTAGATCTAATTTGGAAATGAATTCTCTATCGAAGATCAAATTGATTATAAAGAAACCCTTAAAATCTGTAATCTTTAGAATTTATAATGAATCGGACTATAGAAACAAATTAAGAATCAGTAGCATTACATACCATGGATGTAGATGTTGGAAGGCTGATCTCGTATACCGCTATCAATTTTCGACGATTAATACTTTTGAAGAACCCTAGCATTCGGTATAGGAAGAAGGTAACAGAGAAAGAAAGAGTGTTTTGTGATAATGGGGAGATTATTCTTTGCCCCGTGTTTTCGTTCAGCCTTGTTTTTTAAGGGTATTTTTGTAAGTAAACAATTGAAAGGGAGGAGATAGACAAATATTGAGTGATCAAGCAATCTAATGGTTGTTATTGAAAGATGAGAGTTGATCCAAGGATCCTTTTTACTCCATTTAAAATTTTTGAAAAATGATTAGGTAAAATTGACTTTGTTATTATATATAAATGTAGATAATTTTAATAGATATAATTTTTAAGAACCAATATCTTGAAAAATTAATTGAAACAAAAAGTATTGTTAAAAGATACAGTAACATATAACATTCAGATAGTTAAATAACTTATCTGTATCAATTGAAGCAATGTGAAATTTCCTTTCACATTCCTTTCCTCCCTGGATGTAGAAAAAATAAATGAATTTCTAAATAAATCAAGAATCGAAAGATCTAATTGATTATCGAGAATCCATAAAAGTTTTTAATCTTTAAGATTTATAATCACTCGAACTATAGAAACAAATCAAGAATCAGTAGAATTACATATCATGGATGTAGATCTAATTTCGAAATGAATTCTCTATTGAAGATCAAATTGATTATAAAGAAACCCTTAAAATCTGTAATCTTTATAATTTATAATCAATCAGACTATAGAAACAAATTAAGAATCAGTAGCATTACATACCATGGCTGTAGATGTTGGAAGGCTGATCTCGTATACCGCTATCAATTTTTGACGATTAATACTTTTGAAGAACCCTAGCGTTCGGTATAGGAAGAAGGTAGCAGAGAAAGAAAGAGTGTTTTGTAATATTAGGGAGATTATTCTTTGCCCTGTGTTTTCGTTCAGCCTTGTTTTTTAAGGGTATTTTTGTAAGTAAACAATTGAAAGGGAGGAGAGAGACAAATGTTGAGTGATCAAGCAATCTAATGGTTGTTATTGAAAGATGAGAGTTGATCCAAGGGTCCTTTTTACTCCATTTAAAATTTCTGAAAAATGATTAGGTGAAATTGACTTTGTTATTATATATAAATGTAGATGTAGATTGGTATATATCAATATCTCATAGATCTGGTAACTGCACTGCTACTGGAAACACTTTGACATCATAGTTATATATTTGCTACAAGTTTGATGTTATGCAAGGCGTATACGAAATAGTTATATATTTGCTAAAAAATACTATTAAATACGATACAATTTTACACAATTTATTTATTTATTTATAGAGTGGATATACCTAAAGCTTGCTACAACACTTATAGGCAGTGTACCTAATCGTACAGTAGTGTAGTTTTTAGTAAATCCGGTTCGTTCCACAGGGATCTTAGCCAAGCTTAACGCTATATTTTTAAAAAGTATATTTGTAAAAATATAAATATATATATAAGTAGTATTTTTATTATAAAAAGGGGGTTTTTACCGTTTAATGACCGGTTTGTCAATTTTAAAACTTTAGTCACAGTTAAAACCTAATGTAAATAAAATATTAAAAATAAATATAACTTAAATTAAAGCGTAAAGTAAATAACGATAAAGAAATTGCGATAAATAAAAGTGCGATAAATAAAATGAGGATAAATAAAATTGCGATAATTAAAAAGTACGATAAATAAAATGACAATAAATTAAAGTGCAATAATTAAAAGTGCAATTAAATATGAAAAAAAAGAATTATGCTTATTTAAACTTCCGTAATCATGATGTTTGACGAGTTAATTTTAGTTTATTACCATGGGTTAATTGTCCTTTGTCCTGGATTATTCAATATGTCCGTCTGGTTTTTGTCCATAACAGTCCATCAGTCATAAATATAAAGTGCGAGTGTCCTCGTCAAATTATCCTTATATCCGAAGTCAAATATTCCAACTAATTGGGGACTTAAACTGTAACAAGGTCTTAATACTTTGTTTAATAATTACACCAGGATATCGACTGCGTGTAACCCAAGGTTTTAATACTTTGTTAACAATTACGCCAAGTGTCCTTGTACATAATTCACCCCTGTTTTAATAAGTCCATTAACTATTAATCCATTCCCGTGTCCGGTTAAATGAACGATTATTAGTACTTATAAATATCCCGCCCATCGTGTCCGATCGAGTGTATATGGTTATTTATAGGTACGTCCAATTGTAAATATTTATATTGAATTAACAAACTATCATTTAATTAAACAAATATAAAGCCCATTAATAGCCCATAGTCTAATTTCCACAAGTGTCGTTCTTTTGTCCAAACCCCAATTATGTTACAAAGCCCAATTACCCAATTTTAATATTTAGCCCAACATCACGATTACTTCAGCTTAAATAAGCATAATAATAACTTAGCTACGAGACATTAATTTAAAAAGGTTGAACATAACTTACAATGATTAAAAATAGCGTAGCGTTACACGGACAAAATTTTGACTTACACCCTTATAACATTCGCTAACATACCCTTATTATTATTAAAATTAAAATTAAAATTAAAATTATAATATATATATATATATATATATATATATATATATATATATATATATATATATATATATATATATATATATATATATATATATATATATATATATATATATATATATATATATATAATACGTGAGAGGATGAGGAAAGAAAAAGATGTGTTTTTGTTCGCTGAAACTCGTCGCCTTTTATAGATGTGGCCAACATTTCAGGGCCATACGATCGCATGGAATTCCTTCTTCCTGGCCATGCGATCGCATGGCCAGCTGGGACAGCTCACATTTGTTGTTTGCTTCTTGCGGACGGTTTTATAAATATAATATAATATATATAATTTTAAGAATTAATTATATATTATATTATATTCAATGGCATAGTTGACTTGTAATTTTTAGTCCGTTGCGTCAAGCGTTGAGAGTTGACTCTAGTCCCGGTTCTGGATTTTTGAACGTCCTTGCGTACAATTTAATATCTTGTATTTTGCGTTTTGCGTCTTGTACTCTTGTAATTTTGAGACGTTTCTCATCAATAATTTGAACCACTTTGATTGTATTTTGTACTTTTGAGCTTTTTGGTCGTTTGCATCTTCAATTCGTCGAATCTGTCTTTTGTCTTCACCTTTTATTATTTAAACGAATATCACTTGTAAATAGAACAATTGCAACTAAAAGCTTGTCTTTCTTGAGGGATAATGCTATGAAATATATGTTCGTTTTTAGCATTATCAAATATTCTCACACTTGAGTGTTGCTTGTTCTCAAGCAATATAGTCTTGAAATAAAAATACTAGAATCACTTCTTTATTCTTCACACTTTGTACATCAGTTATTTCTATACGGCGGTATAAACAATGATAGTAACGTTGTGGTTTATAGTCCCACATGACTATGAAAATTTAGATTCTTAAGGAAATTGGATCTTTATGAAAACATTTGATCTTTTAAAAATACAATCTAGCTTTTACCCTAGATAAGTTTTCCGGAATAACCCTTCACCGGTGTTTGCAAATTGTTTTTGTGGGTTTGGTGGGTTTCAGATTTTAAAATTTTAGCTCAAAACTTGCGGTTTTGTGTCACCCACTTGCTAACCTTGTATTGGGAAAGCAACACGTCCAGTATACTTGCTCCGTATATTACCTTTCGGTAAACTACCGTCCGGTTGTAAAGGAAAGCGTTGAACAAGCAACTGTTAAGGCAATGTCCCCTGACATGCTTTTAATTATGGTCTATAATGTGTCGGATGCAATTACTATCCTTGGTAGGAGCAATAGTAAAGATCACCCTATAGTTTTTCGGTCTGGCACAAGGTCCTGTCTTTGACCATGCTATGCAACCACCGTTCTTACGGTTGACACCCGATTTGGTTCAGGTGACCTAATGAATTCCAGGTGAATTCCTAGGATTTTATGTTCAATGGTAATGAACGCATTAAAAAATGGGTTTTCAGAAAACAAATCGGTTTGTAATTTTGATCAAAATATTTTCTTGTTCAAGCTCGAGTTTAGATATCATCGAATTTCATGAGTTTGTAATTCTCAATCTTTAAAGGTCAATCTCTAGGATTGAGTAATATCAGGCTTAAAAGCTGATTTTTGATCTTTAAGGAGATTATCCTTTCTGGAGATCTGATTCATTAGTCTTATCAAGCTAATTTGCACGGTACCCTCCCCATTTTACGAGACAGATCCTCTCATGGTTAGGATAAGTCTGACCACTTGGCGACCCTGTTTGATGCTGAGGTCCGTGGATTTCCAGCAAATTTTCGAGAAAACTTTTCAAGGTTTTTCGTAGACTATACAACTGGTCTGGACGACAACTTCCTGACCTAAATCAAGAAGTGCGTGTCTTTTTCGGAAGACTTTACTTCCTTTTAATGATGTAATTGATTCATCGTGTAGATCCATCTTTTCTTTCAAATATTTTATAAGAAATTTGGGTAAAACTGATAAAATTGACCAAAACAAAAGTATCTTCAATTATTTGTACAAAAATATGTGATATATGTTTTAAATAACTTGGTAAATTTTTCCCACACTTGGCTTTTATTTTCCTTTCTTTGCCTTTTTATTGTCCTCTATTCTATTTTAAATGAATTCTAATATTTTGGGTTGTTTCTCAATTTATGTCCTTTCCGAGGTAACAATAATTTCGGTGTTAACACCTAGTTTTATCGTTCATAAATATGTATAAACATGATTTTGAATTCATTTAATTGAAAATTTTGAAAATTTTACTAGAATTGGGTAGTCAGTATATAAGACTAGGGCTGTTCTTTATTATCAGAGAGCACTAGATTCTAATACAACTACTGCGTTACTAGTATTTTTAATGGTAACCAAGTGTATAAGTTAAAATTTTAAAAATCCGAAAGAATTTAGCCCATTCCCACACTTAAGATCTTGCAATGCCCTCATTTGCAAGAAATCAGTTACAATTTAAATTATTGAGGGTTATTAGCGTAGAAAAATGATTAAATTTTATCAAAGTTTCCAAACATATTGGCATTTGTTTGCTGAATGATAAATGGTGCACATCATTTGTTCATTCCGTCTTGTTGTTACATCACATTTGTTTTTCGTTTTGTCGTCAAAATTAGTAGCTTTTGCTGAACTTAATGCCAGTCTTTGAAAATGCGCTGTTTTACCCTGTTGTGTACAATGGACCATATATATGCAATACAAATAATAACATGCATGGTAATTTGAAATGGGACTTTAACATCCCACTTTCAAATCAAATATGAAATATTAGTACAACATAATAAAAATATTAAACATTACAATAAAAGTATCACAAATATTATATGTTTAAACATAAATAAATGGGAATAATAAAAATAAAAATCATAGAAATCACCAACGGGAACTATATCAATCTGGATAGGGGTTCCAGTTCATGTCGTTGGTCAGGTTCCATGGTTGGTGATAGGTGTACTGGTAGGCCTGGTTAGGGTCGTAGATGTAGTGACCCGAACTTTTCCATGTTTATATATATTAATTGAGATTGATATTTACATGATTAAATGTTTCCAACATGTTAAGCAATCAAACTTGTTAAGACTTGATTAATTGAAATATGTTTCATATAGACAATTGACCACCCAAGTTGATCGGTGATTCACGAACGTTAAAACTTGTAAAAACTATATGATGACATATATATGGATATATATATATATATAGTTAACATGATACTATGATAATAAAACATATCATAAAGTATATTAACAATGAACTACATATGTAAAAACAAGACTACTAACTTAATGATTTTTGAACGAGACATATATGTAACGATTATCGTTGTAAAGACATTTAATGTATATATATCATATTAAGAGATATTCATACATGATAATATCATGATAATATAATAATTTAAAATTTCATTTGATATTATAAACATTGGGTTAACAACATTTAACAAGATCGTTTACCTAAAGGTTTCAAAACAACACTTACATGTAACGACTAACGATGACTTAACGACTCAGTTAAAATGTATATACATGTAGTGTTTTAATATGTATTTATACACTTTTGAAAGACTTCAATACACTTATCAAAATACTTCTACTTAACAAAAATGCTTACAATTACATCCTCGTTCAGTTTCATCAACAATTCTACTCGTATGCACCCGTATTCGTACTCGTACAATACACAGCTTTTAGATGTATGTACTATTGGTATATACACTCCAATGATCAGCTCTTAGCAGCCCATGTGAGTCACCTAACACATGTGGGAACCATCATTTGGCAACTAGAATGAAATATCTCATAAAATTACAAAAATATGAGTAATCATTCATGACTTATTTACATGAAAACAAAATTACATATCCTTTATATCTAATCCATACACCAACGACCAAAAACACCTACAAACACTTTCATTCTTCAATTTTCTTCATCTAATTGATCTCTCTCAAGTTCTATCTTCAAGTTCTAAGTGTTCTTCATAAATTCCAAAAGTTCTAGTTTCATAAAATCAAGAATACTTTCAAGTTTGCTAGGTCACTTCCAATCTTGTAAGGTGATCATCCAACCTCAAGAAATCTTTGTTTCTTACAGTAGGTTATCATTCTAATACAAGGTAATAATCATATTCAAACTTTGGTTCAATTTCTATAACTATAACAATCTTATTTCAAGTGATGATCTTACTTGAACTTGTTTTCGTGTCATGATTCTGCTTCAAGAACTTCGAGCCATCCAAGGATCCATTGAAGCTAGATCCATTTTTCTCTTTTCCAGTAGGTTTATCCAAGGAAATTAAGGTAGTAATGATGTTCATAATATCATTCAATTCATACATATAAAGCTATCTTATTCGAAGGTTTAAACTTGTAATCACTAGAACATAGTTTAGTTAATTCTAAACTTGTTCGCAAACAAAAGTTAATCCTTCTAACTTGACTTTTAAAATCAACTAAACACATGTTCTATATCTATATAATATGCTAACTTAATGATTTAAAACCTGGAAACACGAAAAACACCGTAAAACCGGATTTACGCCGTCGTAGTAACACCGCGGGCTGTTTTGGGTTAGTTAATTAAAAACTATTATAAACTTTGATTTAAAAGTTGTTATTCTGAGAAAATGATTTTTATTATGAACATGAAACTATATCCAAAAAATATGGTTAAACTCAAAGTGGAAGTATGTTTTCTAAAATGGTCATCTAGACGTCGTTCTTTCGACTGAAATGACTACCTTTACAAAAACGACTTGTAACTTATTTTTCCGACTATAAACCTATACTTTTTCTGTTTAGATTCATAAAATAGAGTTCAATATGAAACCATAGCAATTTGATTCACTCAAAACGGATTTAAAATGAAGAAGTTATGAGTAAAACAAGATTGGATAATTTTTCTCATTTTAGCTACGTGAAAATTGGTAACAAATCTATTCCAACCATAACTTAATCAACTTGTATTGTATATTATGTAATCTTGAGATACCATAGACACGTATACAATGTTTCGACCTATCATGTCGACACATCTATATATATTTCGGAACAACCATAGACACTCTATATGTGAATGTTGGAGTTAGCTATACAGGGTTGAGGTTGATTCCAAAATATATATAGTTTGAGTTGTGATCAATACTGAGATACGTATACACTGGGTCGTGGATTGATTCAAGATAATATTTATCGATTTATTTCTGTACATCTAACTGTGGACAACTAGTTATAGGTTACTAACGAGGACAACTGACTTAATAAACTTAAAACATCAAAATATATTAAAAGTGTTGTAAATATATTTTGAACATACTTTAATATATATGTATATATTGTTATAGGTTCGTGAATCAACAGTGGCCAAGTCTTACTTCCCGACGAAGTAAAAATCTGTGAAAGTGAGTTATAGTCCCACTTTTAAAATCTAATATTTTTGGGATGAGAATACATGCAGGTTTTATAAATGATTTACAAAATAGACACAAGTACGTGAAACTACATTCTATGGTTGAATTATCGAAATCGAATATGCCCCTTTTTATTAAGTCTGGTAATCTAAGAATTAGGGAACAGACACCCTAATTGACGCGAATCCTAAAGATAGATCTATTGGGCCTAACAAACCCCATCCAAAGTACTGGATGCTTTAGTACTTCGAAATTTATATCATATCCGAAGGGTGTCCCGGAATGATGGGGATATTCTTATATATGCATCTTGTTATTGTCGGTTACCAGGTGTTCACCATATGAATGATTTTTATCTCTATGTATGGGATGTGTATTGAAATATGAAATCTTGTGGTCTATTGTTACGATTTGATATATATAGGTTAAACCTATAACTCACCAACATTTTTGTTGACGTTTAAAGCATGTTTATTCTCAGGTGAATATTAAGAGCTTCCGCTGTTGCATACTAAAATAAGGACAAGATTTGGAGTCCATGTTTGTATGATATTGTGTAAAAACTGCATACAAGAAACTGATTTCGATGTAACATATTTGTATTGTAAACCATTATGTAATGGTCGTGTGTAAACAGGATATTTTAGATTATCATTATTTGATAATCTACGTAAAGCTTTTTAAACCTTTATTTATGAAATAAAGGTTATGGTTTGTTTTAAAAATGAATGCAGTCTTTGAAAAACGTCTCATATAGAGGTCAAAACCTCGCAACGAAATCAATTAATATGGAACGTTTTTAATCAATAAGAACGGGACATTTCAGTTGGTATCCGAGCGTTGGTCTTAGAGAACCAGAAAATTTGCATTAGTGTGTCTTATCGAGTTTGTTAGGATGCATTAGTGAGTCTGGACTTCGACCGTGTTTTCTTTAAAAATGATTGCTTAACATTTTTGTTGGAAACTATATATTTTTAACATATGAATATTATGTGATATATTAATCTCTTAACGTGTTTGATATTATGTGATAGATGTCTACCTCTAGAACAAGTCCCATTGACTCATCTAATAATAATGAAGAGTCAAATGTAAATTGGAATGATTTGTGGACTGATTCACAAGTTCCCGAAGAGGAACCGGAAGAAGAGTCGGAACCGGAAGAAGAATCGGAACCGGAAGAAGAATCGGAACCGGATGAAGAAATAGAACCGGTGGGGGAAATAATAAAACGGTTAAGTAAAAGAAAATCCTCAACCAACCGACTAAAGTTAATTATGGTCAATGGTGTTTCCGCCAAGGAAGCAAAATATTGGGAGGATTACCAATTCTCCGATGAATCGGATTCCGACGAGAATTTCGATGATGTTATAGAAATTACCCCAACTGAATTTAAAAAGGCAAAAGAAAATAATAAGGGAAAGGGCATAAAAATAGAGAAATCTAATTCCAACCCCGATGAACTTTATATGTATCGTCAACCCCCGAAGTCCTTAAGTTGTAACAATGACCCGGGAACCTCTAAACCACCAGGTTTTTCTAAACCAATGTGGACAACGACGGCTCGTATTAGGGGAACATCATATATCCCTAGAAACTTGGCAAAATGAACCAAAACCGAAGAAGAAGAAACGAGCGAGTCGGAATAAGATAGTTGTATTCGTGTGGTGTAATATATGTAATATAGTGTTCTTATGCCTTATGATATATGTAAAAATTGCTTGTATTAATAAGTATTTTTTTATGAATCTAACTCTTGTCTATTTTACAGTTTAAAAACACAAAATGGATAGACAACCCAATATTTTAAGAGACCTACCCAGAGACATGATTGATGAAATCTTGTCTAGAGTCGGCCAGAATTCTTCGGCACAACTATTTAAGGCGAGATCAGTTTGTAAGACATTCGAAGAACGTTCCAAGAATGTCTTGGTTTATAAGAGACTTTCGTTTGAAAGATGGGGGATATCACATTGGGAAACCCATAAGTTACGATGTGTTTACTTTGACGCATATATTGCGGGGAACCCAAATGCTATTTTACGCAACGGGTTAAGAAATTATTTTGACTCAATATATCCGAATATTGGACTTCGTGATTTAGAAAAAGCGGCTAACATGCAACATAAAGAAGCATGTTATGCTTACGGATTAGTAATGTTCGCTTCTCACCAAAGTGAGAACAAGAACATCGGGCTACAACTATTAAACAAAACGTTTCCACAAGTGACGGAGTCGGTAATTGGGGTAAGAAATGAGGTTTTTAGATTATTACGGGACTGTTGGACATTACGTAACCCTCGTCCCTTTGATGACGTTACAACACGCTGTCTTATCAACGGCCATAACGGTTATGTTGCACAAGACCAAGGATGGGAAGTAGTCCTAGTAAAACCAGAATGCATGACTTGTTTCTGGACGTATGAATTACGTGTCTTTATTGCCTTTGCTGAACGACTTGTGTACTAGCTAGAATTGTCTTCACAACTATCTTGTATCAAAGTTATTGTGTGCTATATTTCATGCTTTATGTAAAATAAGCGGTATTGTAAGTTTGTAAAATATTGTATAAAAGTTTAAACGCGAAATATTATTATAATCAGTTTTTCATATAGAATTGTAGTAGTTGAATTGTATATTAGCTACTAAGTATGAACTTAACGGGTAGGTACTACCCGAATTTAAACTTATAAAACGCTAATATGAAGAAAAAGCTTTTATAAATGAGTTCATATTATGCTACGAAATACTATTAACTACTCTTAATATTCTGTATGATTAACTTGTTCCATTTAACTATTTTGAAGGAAATGGCACCGACTACTCGACACACCGTGAATATGAATGAAGAGGAATTCCGTACTTTTCTAGCTTCAAACATAGCCGCAGTACAGGCTGCGCTACATACCAACAATAACCTTGGATCTAGCAGTACAGGAAATCGTGTAGGATGCACCTACAAAGAATTCGCTGCCTGCAAACCTTTGGAATTTGATGGAACCGAAGGACCGATCGGATTGAAACGGTGGACCGAGAAGGTTGAATCGGTGTTTGCCATAAGTAAGTGTACTGAAGAGGACAAAGTGAAGTACGCTACGCATACCTTCACAGGTTCTGCGTTAACATGGTGGAATACCTATCTAGAGCAAGTGGGACAAGATGATGCGTACGCACTACCGTGGTCAGCATTCAAGCACTTGATGAACGAGAAGTACCGTCCCAGAACCGAGGTCAATAAGCTCAAGACAGAACTTAGAGGGTTACGAACCCAAGGATTTGATATTACCACATACGAAAGACGATTCACAGAATTGTGCCTATTGTGTCCGGGAGCATTCGAAGATGAG
Source organism: Rutidosis leptorrhynchoides (assembly GCF_046630445.1). Taxonomy (NCBI): domain Eukaryota; kingdom Viridiplantae; phylum Streptophyta; class Magnoliopsida; order Asterales; family Asteraceae; genus Rutidosis; species Rutidosis leptorrhynchoides. Next base: position 575,437,735 of record NC_092336.1, on the reverse strand, counting down.
GAAGAGAAGATCGACGCGTTTGTGAAAGGATTACCGGAAAGAATCCAAGAAGATATAAGTTCACACGAGCCCGCCTCCATACAACAGGCATGTAGAATGGCTCACAAACTAGTGAACCAGATTGAAGAAAGAATTAAAGAACAGACTGCTGAAGAGGCCAATGTGAAGCAAGTCAAAAGAAAGTGGGAGGAAAACGGTGATAAGAATCACCAATACAACAACAACAGCAATTACAACAATAATCGCAACAATTATCCCAACAATCGCAACATCAATCGCAACTACAACAAACGGCCCAAAAACAACAACAACAACAACAACAACAGCAACTACAACAATCATCCCAACAACAATAATAACCGTAACAACAACAACAATCAGAAGCAGCTATGCCAAAGGTGTGAAAAGAATCACTCGGGGTTCTGCACCAAATTTTGCAACAAGTGTAAAAGAAATGGTCATAGCGCGGCGAAGTGTGAGGTCTACGGACCAGGGGTTAATAGAACGAAAGGAACAAATGGTGTCGGAACGAGTAATGGCGGAGCAAGTAGTGTCGGAGCAAGTTATGCCAATGTAGTTTGTTATAAATGTGGAAAACCAGGCCACATTATTAGAAATTGCCCGAACCAGGAGAACACGAATGGACAAGGCCGTGGAAGAGTTTTCAATATTAATGCGGTAGAGGCACAGGAAGACCCGGAGCTTGTTACGGGTACGTTTCTTATTGACAATAAATCTGCTTACGTTTTATTTGATTCGGGTGCGGATAGAAGCTATATGAGTAGAGATTTTTGTGCTAAATTAAGTTGTCCATTGACGCCTTTGGATAGTAAATTTTTACTCGAATTAGCAAATGGTAAATTAATTTCAGCAGATAATATATGTCGGAATCGAGAAATTAAACTGGTTAGCGAAACATTTAAGATTGATTTGATACCAGTAGAGTTAGGGAGTTTTGATGTGATAATCGGTATGGACTGGTTGAAAGAAGTGAAAGCGGAGATCGTTTGTTACAAAAATGCAATTCGCATTATACGAGAAAAAGGAAAACCCTTAATGGTGTACGGAGAAAAGGGCAACACGAAGCTACATCTTATTAGTAATTTGAAGGCACAAAAACTAATAAGAAAAGGTTGCTATGCTGTTCTAGCACACGTCGAGAAAGTACAAACTGAAGAAAAGAGCATCAATGATGTTCCCATTGCAAAAGAATTTCCCGATGTATTTCCGAAAGAATTACCGGGATTACCCCCACATCGATCCGTTGAATTTCAAATAGATCTTGTACCAGGAGCTGCACCAATAGCTCGTGCTCCTTACAGACTCGCACCCAGCGAGATGAAAGAACTGCAAAGCCAATTATAAGAACTTTTAGAGCGTGGTTTCATTCGACCAAGCACATCACCGTGGGGAGCTCCTGTTTTGTTTGTCAAGAAGAAAGATGGTACATTCAGGTTGTGTATCGACTACCGAGAGTTGAACAAACTTACCATCAAGAACCGCTACCCACTACCGAGAATCGACGACTTATTTGATCAACTACAAGGCTCGTCTGTTTATTCAAAGATTGACTTACGTTCCGGGTATCATCAAATGCGGGTGAAAGAAGATGATATTCCAAAGACTGCTTTCAGAACACGTTACGGTCATTACGAGTTTATGGTCATGCCGTTTGGTTTAACTAATGCACCAGCTGTGTTCATGGACCTTATGAACCGAGTGTGTGGACCATACCTTGACAAGTTTGTCATTGTTTTCATTGATGACATACTTATTTACTCAAAGAATGACCAAGAACACGGTGAACATTTGAGAAAGGTGTTAGAAGTATTGAGGAAGGAAGAATTGTACGCTAAGTTTTCAAAGTGTGCATTTTGGTTGGAAGAAGTTCAATTCCTCGGTCACATAGTGAACAAAGAAGGTATTAAGGTGGATCCGACAAAGATAGAAACTGTTGAAAAGTGGGAAACCCCGAAAACTCCGAAACACATACGCCAGTTTTTAGGACTAGCTGGTTACTACAGAAGGTTCATCCAAGACTTTTCCAGAATAGCAAAACCCTTGACTGCATTAACGCATAAAGGGAAGAAATTTGAATGGAATGATGAACAAGAGAAAGCGTTTCAGTTATTGAAGAAAAAGCTAACTACGGCACCTATATTGTCATTTCCTGAAGGGAATGATGATTTTGTGATTTATTGTGATGCATCAAAGCAAGGTCTCGGTTGTGTATTAATGCAACGAACGAAGGTGATTGCTTATGCGTCTAGACAATTGAAGATTCACGAACAAAATTATACGACGCATGATTTGGAATTAGGCGCGGTTGTTTTTGCATTAAAGACTTGGAGGCACTACTTATATGGGGTCAAAAGTATTATATATACCGACCACAAAAGTCTTCAACACATATTTAATCAGAAACAACTGAATATGAGGCAGCGTAGGTGGATTGAATTATTGAATGATTACGACTTTGAGATTCGTTACCACCCGGGGAAGGCAAATGTGGTAGCCGATGCCTTGAGCAGGAAGGACAGAGAACCCATTCGAGTAAAATCTATGAATATAATGATTCATAATAACATTACTACTCAAATAAAGGAGGCGCAACAAGGAGTTTTAAAAGAGGGAAATTTAAAGGATGAAATACCCAAAGGATCGGAGAAGCATCTTAATATTCGGGAAGACGGAACCCGGTATAGGGCTGAAAGGATTTGGGTACCAAAATTTGGAGATATGAGAGAAATGGTACTTAGAGAAGCTCATAAAACAAGATACTCAATACATCCTGGAACGGGGAAGATGTACAAGGATCTCAAGAAACATTTTTGGTGGCCGGGTATGAAAGCCGATGTTGCTAAATACGTAGGAGAATGTTTGACGTGTTCTAAGGTCAAAGCTGAGCATCAGAAACCATCAGGTCTACTTCAACAACCCGAAATCCCGGAATGGAAATGGGAAAACATTACCATGGATTTCATCACTAAATTGCCAAGGACTGCAAGTGGTTTTGATACTATTTGGGTAATAGTTGATCGTCTCACCAAATCAGCACACTTCCTACCAATAAGAGAAGATGACAAGATGGAGAAGTTAGCACGACTGTATTTGAAGGAAGTCGTCTCCAGACATGGAATACCAATCTCTATTATCTCTGATAGGGATGGCAGATTTATTTCAAGATTCTGGCAGACATTACAGCAAGCATTAGGAACTCGTCTAGACATGAGTACTGCCTATCATCCACAAACTGATGGGCAGAGCGAAAGGACGATACAAACGCTTGAAGACATGCTACGAGCATGTGTTATTGATTTCGGAAACAGTTGGGATCGACATCTACCGTTAGCAGAATTTTTCTACAACAACAGCTACCATTCAAGCATTGAGATGGCGCCGTTTGAAGCACTTTATGGTAGAAAGTGCAGGTCTCCGATTTGTTGGAGTGAAGTGGGGGATAGACAGATTACGGGTCCGGAGATTATACAAGAAACTACCGAGAAGATCATCCAAATTCAACAACGGTTGAAAACCGCCCAAAGTCGACAAAAGAGCTACGCTGACATTAAAAGAAAAGATATAGAATTTGAAATTAGAGAGATGGTCATGCTTAAAGTTGCACCTTGGAAAGGCGTTGTTCGATTTGGTAAACGAGGGAAATTAAATCCAAGGTATATTGGACCATTCAAGATTATTGATCGTGTCGGACCAGTAGCTTACCGACTAGAGTTACCTCAACAACTCGCGGCTGTACATAACACTTTCCACGTCTCGAATTTAAAGAAATGTTTTGCTAAAGAAGATCTCACTATTCCGTTAGATGAAATCCAAATCAACGAAAAACTTCAATTCATCGAAGAACCCGTCGAAATAATGGATCGTGAGGTTAAAAGACTTAAGCAAAACAAGATACCAATTGTTAAGGTTCGATGGAATGCTCGTAGAGGACCCGAGTTCACCTGGGAGCGTGAAGATCAGATGAAGAAGAAATACTCGCATCTATTTCCAGAAGATTCGTCAACACCTTCAACAGCTTAAAATTTCGGGACGAAATTTATTTAACGAGTAGGTACTGTAGTGACCCGAACTTTTCCATGTTTATATTTATTAATTGAGATTGATATTTACATGATTAAATGTTTCCAACATGTTAAGCAATCAAACTTGTTAAGACTTGATTAATTGAAATATGTTTCATATAGACAATTGACCACCCAAGTTGATCGGTGATTCACGAACGTTAAAACTTGTAAAAACTATATGATGACATATATATGGATATATATATATATAGTTAACATGATACTATGATAAGAAAACATATCATAAAGTATATTAACAATGAACTACATATGTAAAAACAAGACTACTAACTTAATGATTTTTGAACGAGACATATATGTAACGATTATCGTTGTAAAGACATTTAATGTATATATATCATATTAAGAGATATTCATACATGATAATATCATGATAATATAATAATTTAAAATCTCATTTGATATTATAAACATTGGGTTAACAACATTTAACAAGATCGTTTACCTAAAGGTTTCAAAACAACACTTACATGTAACGACTAATGATGACTTAACGACTCAGTTAAAATGTATATACATGTAGTGTTTTAATATGTATTTATAAACTTTTGAAAGACTTCAATACACTTATCAAAATACTTCTACTTAACAAAAATGCTTACAATTACATCCTCGTTCAGTTTCATCAACAATTCTACTCGTATGCACCCGTATTCGTACTCGTACAATACACAGCTTTTAGATGTATGTACTATTGGTATATACACTCCAATGATCAGCTCTTAGCAGCCCATGTGAGTCACCTAACACATGTGGGAACCATCATTTGGCAACTAGCATGAAATATCTCATAAAATTACAAAAATATGAGTAATCATTCATGACTTATTTACATGAAAACAAAATTACATATCCTTTATATCTAATCCATACACCAACGACCAAAAACACCTACAAACACTTTCATTCTTCAATTTTCTTCATCTAATTGATCTCTCTCAAGTTCTATCTTCAAGTTCTAAGTGTTCTTCATAAATTCCAAAAGTTCTAGTTTCATAAAATCAAGAATACTTTCAAGTTTGCTAGCTCACTTCCAATCTTGTAAGGTGATCATCCAACCTCAATAAATCTTTGTTTCTTACAGTAGGTTATCATTCTAATACAAGGTAATAATCATATTCAAACTTTGGTTCAATTTCTATAACTATAACAATCTTATTTCAAGTGATGATCTTACTTGAACTTGTTTTCGTGTCATGATTCTGCTTCAAGAACTTCGAGCCATCCAAGGATCCATTGAAGCTAGATCCATTTTTCTCTTTTCCAGTAGGTTTATCCAAGGAAATTAAGGTAGTAATGATGTTCATAACATCATTCGATTCATACATATAAAGCTATCTTATTCGAAGGTTTAAACTTGTAATCACTAGAACATAGTTTAGTTAATTCTAAACTTGTTCGCAAACAAAAGTTAATCCTTCTAACTTGACTTTTAAAATCAACTAAACACATGTTCTATATCTATATAATATGCTAACTTAATGATTTAAAACCTGGAAACACGAAAAACACCGTAAAACCGGATTTACGCCGTCGTAGTAACACCGCGGGCTGTTTTGGGTTAGTTAATTAAAAACTATTATAAACTTTGATTTAAAAGTTGTTATTCTGAGAAAATGATTTTTATTATGAACATGAAACTATATCCAAAAATTATGGTTAAACTCAAAGTGGAAGTATGTTTTCTAAAATGGTCATCTAGACGTCGTTCTTTCGACTGAAATGACTACCTTTACAAAAACGACTTGTAACTTATTTTTCCGACTATAAACCTATACTTTTTCTGTTTAGATTCATAAAATAGAGTTCAATATGAAACCATAGCAATTTGATTCACTCAAAACGGATTTAAAATGAAGAAGTTATGAGTAAAACAAGATTGGATAATTTTTCTCATTTTAGCTACGTGAAAATTGGTAACAAATCTATTCCAACCATAACTTAATCAACTTGTATTGTATATTATGTAATCTTGAGATACCATAGACACGTATACAATATTTCGACCTATCATGTCGACACATCTATATATATTTCGGAACAACCATAGACACTCTATATGTGAATGTTGGAGTTAGCTATACAGGGTTGAGGTTGATTCCAAAATATATATAGTTTGAGTTGTGATCAATACTGAGATACGTATACACTGGGTCGTGGATTGATTCAAGATAATATTTATCGATTTATTTCTGTACATCTAACTGTGGACAACTAGTTATAGGTTACTAACGAGGACAGCTGACTTAATAAACTTAAAACATCAAAATATATTAAAAGTGTTGTAAATATATTTTGAACATACTTTAATATATATGCATATATTGTTATAGGTTCGTGAATCAACAGTGGCCAAGTCTTACTTCCCGACGAAGTAAAAATCTGTGAAAGTGAGTTATAGTCCCACTTTTAAAATCTAATATTTTTGGGATGAGAATACATGCAGGTTTTATAAATGATTTACAAAATAGACACAAGTACGTGAAACTACATTCTATGGTTGAATTATCGAAATCGAATATGCCCCTTTTTATTAAGTCTGGTAATCTAAGAATTAGGGAACAGACACCCTAATTGACGCGAATCCTAAAGATAGATCTATTGGGCCTAACAAACCCCATCCAAAGTACCGGATGCTTTAGTACTTCGAAATTTATATCATATCCGAAGGGTGTCCCGGAATGATGGGGATATTCTTATATATGCATCTTGTTATTGTCGGTTACCAGGTGTTCACCATATGAATGATTTTTATCTCTATGTATGGGATGTGTATTGAAATATGAAATCTTGTGGTCTATTGTTACGATTTGATATATATAGGTTAAACCTATAACTCACCAACATTTTTGTTGACGTTTAAAGCATGTTTATTCTCAGGTGAATATTAAGAGCTTCCGCTGTTGCATACTAAAATAAGGACAAGATTTGGAGTCCATGTTTGTATGATATTGTGTAAAAACTGCATACAAGAAACTAATTTCGATGTAACATATTTGTATTGTAAACCATTATGTAATGGTCGTGTGTAAACAGGATATTTTAGATTATCATTATTTGATAATCTACGTAAAACTTTTTAAACCTTTATTTATGAAATAAAGGTTATGGTTTGTTTTAAAAATGAATGCAGTCTTTGAAAAACGTCTCATATAGAGGTCAAAACCTCGCAACGAAATCAATTAATATGGAACGTTTTTAATCAATAAGAACGGGACATTTCAGTAGAGAGTATATGGTGGTCTCATCTCGGGCTGGTGTGGAGGATAGTAAGTGGGTCGGGTCAGTACGTAGTGATCCTGAGGTGTTAACCGACTCATGATCTGACGCTGATGATAGTCCCATCTATCATGCTGTCATTGCCTAGAATGCTCATACTCATTCCGGGCTTGCCACTGCTCGTATCGATTATGTCTATCCTGGTTTGTCATTTCTACCTCATCTATACGCTGGTAGACGTCAGTCATAACCTCCCTAATGACATCCCTAATGTCATCCACTTCCTCCATTTCCTCATCTGAACCTCTCTCTACCTGTGGATGACGACCAACATATGGTACTACCTAATTGCGTCTGCTTTTCAATACCTTAGCACCCTGATAGACCTTTAATCCTAAGGTATCATCATGTTCCCTACATACCAAGAGTGGACCCCCTTGATCCCTATCTACACCCAAATACTCTCCAATGAGAGTAACAAAAATACCTCCTCCTATTATTCCCCCTTCCTGTATTCCTTCCACTATCTTAGACAAATAAAAACCAACACAGTAGGGGATATTAACAAAGCCTCTTGGGTCTCGAATACACTTAAGGTAGAATAAATCATGTAAGGTCATTTTCTCCTTGTTGTGACCTTTCTGTGTAATCGAGTTAGCCAGAAATCTATGAATTATACAAAGCTCGGCTCTGTGAATATGTAAGTAGGTGTGTGTTCCTGCCCGCCCAAAAACATTATAATCTGACATACGCCTCCAGACGGCTTTAGCATCATAATTCCTATCTACCCTTTCACCATGATAAATCAAATTCATACAATCGGGTAGTAGTAATTCAGCGGGCGTATATATCTGTAAAGCCCTGGCCATGTCCAGCATGGACATCCTGTACATCCTACGGCCAAGTATAAATCTAAGAAAACTTCTATCATCTAACCTAACTACATCCGCATTAAGTGAAATAGTACTCATAAGCTCAACGCACCATTCCTTATATACAGGCCTACGAATGGTGAATAAACGTTTGCAATCGGGAAAAGAAGAGCTGCCATACCTTTGGATCAAATGCTGTCTAACTGAGTTAGCAAGTTGGACCCTTTCCAAAGGCTCCCAATCGATTACCCTCGGTACTTCTATATTTTTCGGTACCAGTTTGAATTTGTTACTTTGATATGATGGGTAATCTCTCCAACTTCGATCAAACCTCAGATTAGGATGCAACTGTTCTTCATGAATCGTTGGGTGTTGTACTATCGGATGCATTGGAAATACTACGTAGGCATCAATATATTCTAGTTGCGGATCATAATATGGAACGTGTTGATCAGGTTGTTGTTGTTGTTCCCGTTGTTGCTCCGGTTCAGGTTCATATTGCATTTCTGGTTCAGGTTCTGGAGCAGGTTGTCTAGATGATGATGATGATGCACCGTCAGTATTAGTAAATCTCTGCAAAACACATTAAACACAAATTTTTTGCATCCAAATATGTATTAATGTTAGCAAAATAACAAATTGAAACAATTACAATAACATGTTTAATCAAAATTAAACTTATACACATTTTCACAATTTTTACAATTCTACACTTTTTCAAATAAGCATATATGAAAATGTTTACAAAGTTCATAAGCATTCAACTCAAATAACATGTTAAAACAACCATTACTAGCAATTAAACAAGTTTCAAATGGCATTTACATCAATTTAATCAAGTTCATGAATTTTATACCTAAAAAGTCCACTTTAATTCTCAAAAATCATGTTTAGGATTAAAGTTTGAATCATTTAGCTGCCTAAACATGTTACACTACTTAATTTAGCAATAATTCATGACAAAAATCGACCATAACCTGTTTATATCAAAAAGCCCCAAATTGCTCAAGAACACAAACCCTAGATTCCTAAAATTTTTGAAGTTTTTGGCTTCAAATCATGTTAAATAGCATTAATCTAGGTTATACATGCATAATATACTAACAATTTAACTCTAATTACACTAGAAATTAACAAAATCAAATTAGGTAAATTATAGCTCAAGAACACTAAAAATCAAATTTAAAGAGATTTAGGGGTGTAATTGTTACCCTTCTTGATAAACTTCTTATCAAATTCATGAATAGAGCGGATTATATCAAGAAATGTAACATCCCGCCTTTTTCCATTTACTTTTCCGTTTAACTATTTAAGATCCGTTATATGTTTATAACACATCTCGTTAATACGCATTTGAATTATCTCGTTTAGGTAATTCCCGTACCCGTTTCCTAAGTTGAGGGACTAAAGTTGCTAAATGGAGAAAGAGATGACTAGGTCAACTAGTCAACTCTTTCCTCTCCATTCATTTTATCACCTCCCAAATAATACTTCACCTTTTTCTCTCAAAACCCTCAAACCTTCAATCATCATCCAAATTCGTTCAAGAAGGATTCGATCAAAACAAATTGCATATTTGAACTCCTCGTGATCTCCTCTTCGTTTCCATACCGATTTCATCAATTTTGGGTAACTTTCTAAAATCACTAATTCTTGTGTTCTTGAGATTTTTAAATTATAAGGTTGTTAATTAGTGTCTATGGCTCGAGTCTAGTTTGTTTATGTGATTTGTATGCTCGTTTTTGATATTTTGATGTAACTAGTTCATATTGAAAGATGACATGCTTAATCTTGAAATTTGAGTGTTCATATGTTGTTTGATGCTAAGAGATCATGTTTTAATTGTGTTTCTAGTGTTACTAGCTTCATTATGATGTATAGTTTGATTAATGAAACCTCCTAAACTTGATTATGAAATTTGGTGAATTTAGATTAAGGTTTCATGAACTTAAAATGGACTTTAATGATTTGAATGACATGAAATGTTAGTTGTAAGTGTTAGGTTGTGTTGTATGCTTAATTACCTTCAAAACGGCATATCATATGTATAAATTGGATTCCCGAAACTTAAATTAAAATTGATAAACTTGAAACTTGAAAATAAACCTCTATTGATCGCTTGACGGGATTTCGGTTATAGTATATGATGTTTTTGCTTGATGAAAAGTGCTTAGTTGCGTTCCTTGTCGAAAGAGCTTTCCGATGATATAAAATACATGTTCTAATTGTTTGCGGTTTGTAAAATGTGTTGGTTTGTGTTTTGGTTCGTGCAATTGAGAAATTCAGCAAACAGGGCCTGGAAGGCATTTGGGACGCCGTCCAGAACCTCAAGACGCCGTCCCACTCTTCAATTTGGGACGCCGTCTAGCCAATTAGGACGCCGTCCCACTTTTCAATTTGGGATGCCGTCCAGAACCTCAAGACGCCGTCCCACTCTTCAATTTGGGACGCCGTCTAGCCAATTAGGACGCCGTCCCACTTTTCAATTTGGGACGCCGTCTAGCTATTTGGGACGCCGTCCCATTGTGCTAAAACTGGCTGTTCACTTGGTCATTTGACATGAAAATGTTTGCTATGCTACGGACCTCCGATTAACATGAAACTTGGCCAACATGCTCATATATGATTATATAACTTAGAAAAATTGTCGGATATCCAACCCGACCCCGTTGACTTTTCTGTTGACTTTGACCCGACCAAGTTGACTTTTAATCAAACTTAACCAAATAATTGTGCAATCGTTCTAACATGTTTTTATACTTGTACCTTGCATGAAACGTGACAACTTGACTCACATGCTACATTATTGAGTCGTAACGAGCCATAGGACTAATTGAACATCTTTGACCTATCGTGTTTACCGTTATTGATACGACCTATTTGTTTAGGTCAAGACTAGCATTGTTCTTTGCACACGTTTACTTGTCGAAGTACTTTACTACTCGTGCACTCAAGGTGAGATCATAGTCCCACTTTTACTCTTTTTGAACTTACATTTGGGATGAGAAAACATAAACATTTCTTTACTAAGTGAACACAAGTACAGGAAAACAAACATTCTACATACGAGTTTAGAACAAAATCCTCAATTCGATTATCATTAGTTACACTTGCCGGGTGTAAGCGAGAACTTATGTTGTATGGATCCATATGGGTTTGACAAACCCTCATTCAAACGGTTCGCTACCGTTTACGAATGAAATATATTTTCGAGAAACAGTGTATGTTCTAGCACTAAGTGATGGGGTTCAATGGAAGGAAATGTTAAGCATTGATAATTGGGTGCTCGTGAAACAAACTTTTGGAATGTATTACTATTATTTCATTGATGCAAATCTTGTGGTTCACTTGTACTTACTTACTTAAACCTATGATTTCACCAACGTTTTCGTTGACAGATTTCTATGTTTTTCTCAGGTCCTTGAACGATACATGATACATGCTTCCGCTCATTATTTGATACTTGCATTGGATGTCGAGTATATGTGCATTTCATGGAGCGTCTTTTGACTTTACTTTAAACCGTGTCGCCTAGATTTCATTCGTATTATAACGTTGTAACTTAACTATTGGTTGAACAATTCTTGTAAACTTTGGGAACAATCTTTATTTTGAAATGAAGGCGACATATTTTGGTCAAACTTTGTCTTAAAGACTTATGACCACGTAACGGGACCTAAGTAGACGGCGCCGTCAAACATGATTTGGTCGGGTCGCTACAGATGGTATCAGAGCGTTGGTTGTAGGGATTTAGAGTTCATTGGTGTCGACCCCGAGTCGTAGGGTACATTGGTGAGTCTAGACTACAACCGGCATATAGACTTGAAGTAGGAATTACTTGACTACTTGTGCATTTATACTCGAACGCTTCTACTCATATCTACTCTTAGTTCATCTTAATCTCACGTTGTTTAATTTGATTGACACGCCACCTTGACTATATGAAATGATGTCGAATGCACATATGAATCAGGGTAATATAATTTCCGGGATTATATTACGGTGACTCATATGAACGTTCCGACATTATGACATAAAGAATTTAAGGCGAGTCGAGGAAAAACTTCTCTTTATCTTTATTCTATATCACGGTTAGTATTATTGAGAATACTAATCAATGATATTCTTGTGTCTTGAAGGAACAATGGCTCCTCGTCGTGTACGCCGCAATGAAACTCCCGAACAAGCTCTCGAACGGATGATAGCAACCGCCGTAGATGCGGCCATGGCCGGTCACTCATCCAACAACAATAATAATAACAACCACAACAACAACAACAACAACAATAACAACAACAATGGAGCCGGAAACTCAAACGAGGGATGCTCCTATAAAGCTTTCATGGGGTGCAAACCTCACACTTTTGATGGAACCGGGGGACCGGTCGTGCTCACCCGATGGTTTGAGCAAACGGAAGCCGTCTTTAGCATAAGCGGTTGTCGGGACCAAGACAAGGTCAAATACTCCACTCACACTTTCTCCGGAATTGCTCTAACATGGTGGAACACCTATGTTCAATCGGTGGGTACCGATGAAGCTCATGCCCTCTCTTGGGCCGATCTAAAGGAAAAGATGATTGTTGAATATTTTCCGCGCGAAGAAACCCGAAAGCTTGAGGAAGAACTAAGAGCTTTGAAAGCGGTCGGAAACGATCTTAAAGCTTATAATCAACGCTTCGCTGAACTATCCTTGATGTGTCCTAATCTCGTTAACCCCGAATCTCAAAGGATTGAGCTCTACATGCTCGGTCTTCCAAAAAGCATCAAACAAGGGGTGATGTCATCCAAACCCACTACTCATCAAGCCGCTATGAACATGGCTCGCTAACTAATTGAAACGGTTGACGAAATCGTAGTTCCGGCACCTAAGGCCGAGGATAAATCGGGCGGCAACAAAAGAAAGTGGGAACCCTCCCAATCAAGCAACAACAACTTTGCCAAGAAATCTTTCACTTCCGACGGCAAGAAGGGTTATGCCGGGAACCTACCTCTTTGCAACAAATGCAACAAACATCACTTTGGTGAATGTGGCAAGTTAATTTGCCACCAGTGCCAAGGAGTTGGTCATAAGGCCAACGATTGTAAAAGTGCCACTCCCATTGCTCGAAAGTGGCCCAATGCACCAAAGACGGGCACTTGTTACGAATGTGGTCAAACGGGTCATTATAGAAATGCATGCCCGAAAAGGAAAGATAACACCAATACGCGCGGCCGAGCTTTCAACATCAATACCGAGGAAGCCCGGGATGACACTGAACTAGTCACGGGTACGTTTCTTCTCAACAATTCTTATGTCTCTTGCTTATTCGATTCGGGTGCCGATAAATGCTTTGTATCCAAGACTTTGACTCATTCTTTTAGCACTCCACCTCTTTCATTAGATACCACTTATACCATTGAAGTGGCTAACGGGAAACTATTAAGTGCCGACACATATTACCGGGGGTGTACGTTAAACATTTTGGGTAAGGAATTTGAAATTGACTTGATACCCATGGAACTAGGAAGCTTTGATGTAATAATCGGTATGAATTGGTTAGTCAAAACGAAATCTCACATCCTTTGTGATCTTAACGCAATCCGAATTCCTATCGAGAATGGTGAACCTTTGATTGTTTATGGCGATAAGAGTTGCACCAGACTCAACCTCGTTTCGTGCCTTAAAGTTAGAAAACTGCTCCGTAAGGGTTGTTTTGCGATCCTTGCCCACGTTAAGAAAGTCGAGTCCGATGAGAAGCACATCGATGATGTGCCAATTGTTAGTGACTATTCCGATGTATTTCCCGATGAATTGCCGGGTCTTCCGCCTCATCGACCGGTTGAATTCCAAATCGATCTTATTCCGGGAGCCGCACCCGTAGCACGTGCACCATATAGACTCGCTCCATCCGAAATGCAAGAATTGCAAAGTCAAATCCAAGAACTACTTGATCGTGGTTTTATCCAACCTAGCCATTCACCTTGGGGCGCTCCGATTTTGTTTGTTAAAAAGAAAGACGGATCCCTACGAATGTGCATTGATTATCGTGAACTAAATAAATTGACGGTTAAGAACCGATATCCTCTTCCTCGCATCGATGACCTCTTTGATCAACTACAAGGGTCTTGTGTATATTCGAAAATCGATCTCCGCTCGGGTTATCATCAATTGAGGGTTAAGGGGGAAGATGTCTCCAAAACCGCTTTCCGAACTCGTTATGGTAGTTATGAATTCCTTGTCATGCCATTTGGTCTCACTAACGCACCGGCGGTGTTCATGGATCTTATGAACCGCGTGTGCAAACCGTATCTCGATAAATTCGTTATTGTGTTCATCGATGACATATTGATCTATTCTAAAAATGAAGAAGAGCACGAACAACATCTCCGACTTGTGCTTGAACTTTTAAGACAAGAACAACTCTATGCCAAATTCTCTAAGTGTGAATTTTGGTTAAAGGAAGTTCAATTTCTTGGTCATGTTGTAAGTGACCAAGGTATTAAAGTCGATCCAACGAAAATCGAAGCCATTAGCAAATGGGAGACTCCTACTACTCCTACTCACATTCGTCAATTTTTGGGCCTCGCCGGGTACTATCGTAGATTCATCGAAAATTTCTCTTTGATTGCACGTCCTCTAACCGCATTAACTCACAAGGGAAAGAAATTCATTTGGGCGACCGAGCAAGAATCCGCGTTTCAAATCTTGAAAACGAAGCTAACCACCACTCCTATCTTGTCACTTCCCGAAGGCAATGATGACTTTGTTGTATATTGCGATGCCTCAAAACATGGTTTTGGGTGTGTATTGATGCAACGAACGAAAGTCATTGCTTATGCTTCTCGACAACTCAAAATTCATGAACGAAACTACACGACGCATGATCTCGAACTCGGAGCCGTCGTCTTTGCACTTAAAATGTGGAGACACTATCTTTATGGAACCAAGAGTACTATCTTTACCGACCACAAAAGTCTTCAACACATTTTCGATCAAAAACAACTAAACATGAGACAACGAAGGTGGATTGAAACCTTAAACGATTACGATTGCGAGCTTCGTTACCATCCCGGGAAGGCAAATGTAGTAGCCGATGCCTTAAGTCGAAAAGAAAGAGCGGTGCCTCTCCGTGTCCGAGCTTTAAACATCACCATTCACACCAACCTTAATAGCCAAATTCGGGTAGCCCAAGATGAGGCTCTCAAGGATGAAAACATCTCTCTCGAACACTTGAACGTCCTCACCTCTCGATTCGAAGTTAAAGAAACCGGACTCCGATATTTCGCCGGAAGAATTTGGGTGCCTAGTTATGGGGATCTACGAAGCCTTATTTTAGATGAAGCCCATAAGTCACGATACTCGATTCACCCCGGTGCCAATAAGATGTACCACGACCTTAAACAACTATATTGGTGGCCGAACATCAAAAGGGACGTAGCTACTTATGTTTCCAAGTGTTTGACATGTTCCAAAGTCAAAGCCGAACACCAAAGACCGTCCGGATTACTTCAACAACCCGAAATCCCGCAATGGAAGTGGGAAAGGATAACGATGGATTTTATCACCAAGCTACCAAAAACGACGGGTGGTTATGATACCATTTGGGTTATTGTTGACCGTCTCACCAAATCCGCACACTTCCTTGCCATGAAAGAAACAGACAAAATGGAGAAACTTGCACAACTTTACATTAAGGAGATCGTAGCCCGACACGGTGTACCTTTATCGATTATCTCCGACCGAGATGGCCGTTTCGTTTCTAGATTTTGGCGTACATTGCAAGAAGCGTTGGGAACGCGTTTAGACATGAGCACCGCATATCATCCTCAAACCGATGGACAAAGCGAACGTACAATTCAAACCTTAGAAGACATGTTACGAGCTTGCGTGGTTGATTTCGGAAAAGCTTGGGACAAGCACTTACCTCTCGCCGAGTTCTCTTATAACAATAGTTATCACGCGAGTATTAAAGCCGCACCTTTTGAAGCGCTATATGGCCGCAAATGTCGATCACCTCTTTGTTGGGCCGAGGTAGGCGACGTGCAAATCACCGGACCCGAACTCATTCACGAAACCACCGAGAAAATCGTTCAAATCCGAGATAGGCTTAGGACGGCCCGAAGTCGTCAAAAGAGCTATACCGACAAACGACGCAACGATCTCGAATTTCAAGTCGGTGACCGAGTAATGTTAAAAGTCGCACCTTGGAAGGGTGTAATCCGTTTTGGAAAACGCGGGAAGCTAAATCCGCGGTATATTGGTCCTTTCGAAATCTTGGAGCGTATTGGAACCGTTGCTTATCGTTTAAATCTTCCGCCTCAATTGAACTCCGTTCATCCTACCTTCCATGTATCTAACTTGAAAAAGTGTCTTGCCGAACCCGATATCGTCATCCCTCTCGAAGAACTTACTATTGATGACAAACTTCATTTTGTGGAGGAACCGGTTGAAATTGTGGACACCTCCGTCAAGACATTGAAACAAAGCCGAATCCCGATTGTTAAAGTCCGTTGGAACGCCAAAAGGGGACCAGAGTTTACTTGGGAAAGACAAGATCAAATGCAAAGGAAGTATCCTCATCTATTCGTGAATTCGGAAACGCAAGATCTCGAGGAAGAAACAACGACTACTACGCCTACTTAAATTTCGGGACGAAATTTCTTTTAAGGCGTAGGTAATGTAACATCCCGCCTTTTTCCATTTACTTTTCCGTTTAACTATTTAAGATCCGTTATATGTTTATAACACATCTCGTTAATACGCGTTTGAATTATCTCGTTTAGGTAATTCCCGTACCCGTTTCCTAAGTTGAGGGACTAAAGTTGCTAAATGGAGAAAGAGATGACTAGGTCAACTAGTCAACTCTTTCCTCTCCATTCATTTTATCACCTCCCAAATAATACTTCACCTTTTTCTCTCAAAACCCTCAAACCTTCAATCATCATCCAAATTCGTTCAAGAAGGATTCGATCAAAACAAATTGCATATTTGAACTCCTCGTGATCTCCTCTTCGTTTCCATACCGATTTCATCAATTTTGGGTAACTTTCTAAAATCACTAATTCTTGTGTTCTTGAGATTTTTAAATTATAAGGTTGTTAATTAGTGTCTATGGCTCGAGTCTAGTTTGTTTATGTGATTTGTATGCTCGTTTTTGATATTTTGATGTAACTAGTTCATATTGAAAGATGACATGCTTAATCTGGAAATTTGAGTGTTCATATATTGTTTGATGCTAAGAGATCATGTTTTAATTGTGTTTCTAGTGTTACTAGCTTCATTATGATGTATAGTTTGATTAATGAAACCTCCTAAACTTGATTATGAAATTTGGTGAATTTAGATTAAGGTTTCATGAACTTAAAATGGACTTTAATGATTTGAATGACATGAAATGTTAGTTGTAAGTGTTAGGTTGTGTTGTATGCTTAATTACCTTCAAAACGGCATATCATATGTATAAATTGGATTCCCGAAACTTAAATTAAAATTGATAAACTTGAAACTTGAAAATAAACCTCTATTGATCGCTTGACGGGATTTCGGTTATAGTATATGATGTTTTTGCTTGATGAAAAGTGCTTAGTTGCGTTCCTTGTCGAAAGAGCTTTCCGATGATATAAAATACATGTTCTAATTGTTTGCGGTTTGTAAAATGTGTTGGTTTGTGTTTTGGTTCGTGCAATTGAGAAATTCAGCAAACAGGGCCTGGAAGGCATTTGGGACGCCGTCCAGAACCTCAAGACGCCGTCCCACTCTTCAATTTGGGACGCCGTCTAGCCAATTAGGACGCCGTCCCACTTTTCAATTTGGGACGCCGTCCCACTCTTCAATTTGGGACGCCGTCTAGCCAATTAGGACGCCGTCCCACTTTTCAATTTGGGACGCCGTCTAGCTATTTGGGACGCCGTCCCATTGTGCTAAAACTGGCTGTTCACTTGGTCATTTGACATGAAAATGTTTGCTATGCTACGGACCTCCGATTAACATGAAACTTGGCCAACATGCTCATATATGATTATATAACTTAGAAAAATTGTCGGATATCCAACCCGACCCCGTTGACTTTTCTGTTGACTTTGACCCGACCAAGTTGACTTTTAATCAAACTTAACCAAATAATTGTGCAATCGTTCTAACATGTTTTTATACTTGTACCTTGCATGAAACGTGACAACTTGACTCACATGCTACATTATTGAGTCGTAACGAGCCATAGGACTAATTGAACATCTTTGACCTATCGTGTTTACCGTTATTGATACGACCTATTTGTTTAGGTCAAGACTAGCATTGTTCTTTGCACACGTTTACTTGTCGAAGTACTTTACTACTCGTGCACTCAAGGTGAGATCATAGTCCCACTTTTACTCTTTTTGAACTTACATTTGGGATGAGAAAACATAAACATTTCTTTACTAAGTGAACACAAGTACAGGAAAACAAACATTCTACATACGAGTTTAGAACAAAATCCTCAATTCGATTATCATTAGTTACACTTGCCGGGTGTAAGCGAGAACTTATGTTGTATGGATCCATATGGGTTTGACAAACCCTCATTCAAACGGTTCGCTACCGTTTACGAATGAAATATATTTTCGAGAAACAGTGTATGTTCTAGCACTAAGTGATGGGGTTCAATGGAAGGAAATGTTAAGCATTGATAATTGGGTGCTCGTGAAACAAACTTTTGGAATGTATTACTATTATTTCATTGATGCAAATCTTGTGGTTCACTTGTACTTACTTACTTAAACCTATGATTTCACCAACGTTTTCGTTGACAGATTTCTATGTTTTTCTCAGGTCCTTGAACGATACATGATACATGCTTCCGCTCATTATTTGATACTTGCATTGGATGTCGAGTATATGTGCATTTCATGGAGCGTCTTTTGACTTTACTTTAAACCGTGTCGCCTAGATTTCATTCGTATTATAACGTTGTAACTTAACTATTGGTTGAACAATTCTTGTAAACTTTGGGAACAATCTTTATTTTGAAATGAAGGCGACATATTTTGGTCAAACTTTGTCTTAAAGACTTATGACCACGTAACGGGACCTAAGTAGACGGCGCCGTCAAACATGATTTGGTCGGGTCGCTACAAGAAATTTGGTTGATTTTGGTGAAAAATTGATGGATTTAGGAGTGTATGTGTGTATATGCTCGTATGTATGTGTGTGTGGTGGTGTAAAACAGAACAGCTCGCTGGAAGTTTTTATTCTGCCCAGTTTTTTGGCACCATGCGACCGCATGGTTTTTGTGAAGGAACCCCATGCGATCGCATGGGGTCTGTTTTTTTTTTATAAAAACCTTATACTTTTTAAAACAAATAATTAATAAATTTTAAAAATTTGTTTTTTTAGGAGTGAGGACGTTTCGGATCGTTGTCCTAGTCCGTCTCTCAACAAAGTTTTAAAATTTGTTACTTTTTAAGTGTCGTTTTAAAAGCAAAGATTTTTAGGTTTTTTAAAATGTTTTTGGCATACTTTAATTTAATAAGATTAAAAATAATGATAATAAAAGTTCTCGCCCCTCCCTTGGGTAGAGCAATTTCGATTCAACGACCTAGTTTTCAACTCACGACGAATTTTAAAAATTATATTTTTAACTTAATAAAATAAAGTAAATTTTTGTTTTTAAATTCACACCAAACTTTAATTTAAAATGCATAAAATTAAAAATTCATATTATTAATATTTTAAAATTTCACACCAAACTTATATTATATTTTTGTTTTTTAAACATACAAACTTATATTAGAAATATTAATTTTTTAAATATTTACAAACTTAAATATATATTGATTTAAAAAGATTTACAATATTAATTTAATATTTATATATTAATTTTAAAAACATGGTAAAAATTAAAATTAAAAATCTTTTTGGTCTTTTATCCCACTTTAATCAATCAAATATAATCAAAAATATACGTCCCTCTTTTCGGTAAAGTAATTTCGGTTCCATAACCTAGTTTTACTCCTGACGAATTTCTGAAATATTTTGGGTTGATTGATTAAAGATATTTATACCTTAAGAATAAACGGTAAATTTCGGAGTGGTGTAATAAATTTTTGTATGATATCAATAATTTTGGTTACGCATACCTAATTTTATTAAATACCAATTTAATACTTTATAGCGAACGATTTAGCGTTTATTATCAAAAGGTTAAAAGCAATAAAAATAAAAATAAAAATAAAAACTGTACATACTTACCTGTGAGAAAGAATTCTCAGAGACATGCTTTAGCCGACTCATAGGAGAGTCATGTGATTTGGTTCTCCATAGCTATGTAAGCATAACCTCGAATCTTCAATATCTTTTCTTCCAAACATATGAACGGTCCTTCTCTGCATAGAGTAACAAATTTGGTATTTGAATATGTTTGATTATTTGAACATTTACCTTCGTGTGACCATTTTCCGCATTTATAACATCTTTTAAGGTGGCGTGCTCTTCTTTTTGTTGCGGATTTTGATTTTTCTTTACCAAAATGTATCTTATGATGATCTTTTCTGAGTTCTTTTCTTACTCCGTCCATTTTGCCTCTTATGAATGATACCAGTTCACTCGATAGTGTGTCATTATTACGTTTAGTAATCATAGCGTGTAGCATTAGACCATGGTTCAGATCAAAGGAATTCTTCATCTCGTAAAACCTAAAAAAAATAAAAATTCAGAATGGGGGGAGAAGACTAGTTCTTTAGGGTCTGCTAGGGAAAGACCATTCGGATTCCATTCTCGGAAACTACACGAAAACAGAATATCTAACTCTAACAGAAATATATATTACCCTAAAAAGATTCGAACCTTCCCACACTTAGTTAGCTGTGGTGTCGAAATTGTGATTAACTTCATCTTCAACTTCCATCGGACTATCTATGTAATGTTTAACTCTGTGACCATTAACTTTAAATTCAATCCCATTTGAATTTATTAATTCTACTGTTCCGTACGGGAAAACTCTTTTGACTATGAATGGTCCAGACCATCTTGATTTCAATTTTCTAGGAAATAGCTTGAATCGTGAATTGAAAAGAAGAAATCTGTCTCCTTCTTTAAATTCTTTTGAACTTCTGATTCTTTTATCATGCCATTTCTTCGTTCTTTCCTTATAGATTAACGAATTTTCGTATGCTTCATGTCTTAATTCTTCTAATTCGTTTAATTGACTTAACCGTAGACGTCCAGCTTCATGTAAATCAAGATTACATGTCTTCAAAGCCCAAAATGCTTTGTGTTCAATTTCTACTGGAAGATGACATGCTTTTTCGTAAATGAGTCTAAACGGTGTGGTGCCAATTGGAGTTTTGTAGGCTGTTCTAAAAGCCCAGAGTGCATCCTCTAATTTCATGGACCATTCCTTTGGATTTGATCCTACGGTTTTCTCTAGAATAGGTTTTAAAGCTCGGTTGGTATTTTTAACTTGTCCACTTGTTTGTGGATGATAAACGGTTGAGATTTTATGAGTTACTCCATATCTTTTAAGAACTTTCTCAAGTTGATTATTACAAAAATGTGTACCCCGATCACTCATTAAAGCTTTCGGTGTTCCAAACCTAGCAAAATGATGTTTTAAAAAGTTAACTACAACTCGTGCATCGTTAGTTGGGAGAGCTTGTGCTTCCACCCATTTAGATACATAATCAATGGCAACGAGAATGTAGAGATTATTATGAGATTTTGGAAATGAACCCATAAAGTCAATACCCCAAATGTCAAATACTTCACATACTTGAATGACAGTTTGTGGCATTTCATCACGTTGACTTATTTTTCCGGCCCTTTGACAAGCATAACAGGATTTGCAAAGAAGGTGTGCTTCTTTGAATATTGTAGGCCAATAGAATCCAGTATCGTAAACTTTTCTTGCTGTAAGTTGAGGCCCATAATGCCCTCCTGTTGGTCCTGTGTGACAATGGTTTAAGATTTGACTAGCTTCATCTCCGAATACACATCGATGTATTATTCCATCGGGACAACTTTTAAACAAATGTGGATCTTCCCAGAAATAATGTTTTATATCACTAAAGAATTTCTTTCATTTTTGGTACGACAATCCTTTTTCAAGGAATCCACATACTAAGTAGTTTGCATAGTCTGCAAACCATGGAATTTCATTATAATCTATCTTCAATAGATATTCATCAGGAAAGTTATCTTGTATGGCCGATTCATTTAGAACTTCTAATTCAGGATTTTCAAGACGAGAAAGATGATCAGCGGCGAGATTTTCTGCTCCCTTTTTCTCTCGGATCTCAATATCGAACTCTTGTAAGAGTAAGATCTAACGGATTAATCGTGGTTTGACATCTTATTTCGAAAATAGGTATCTAAGAGCAGAATGGTCAGTATAGACCACCGTTTTAGCTAGAACGAGATATGAACGAAATTTATCAAAAGCAAAGACAATGGCAAGGAGTTCTTTTTCAGTAGTTGTATAATTCGTTTGTGCTCCTTGTAACGTCTTACTAGCATAATAAATAGGTTGAAATTGTTTTTCAATCCTTTGTCCTAAAACGGCTCCCATTGCAAAATCACTTGCATCGCACATTAGTTCAAATGGTAGATTCTAATTTGGAGTTATCATGATCGGCGCATTAGTGAGTTTTTCTTTAAGAATATTAAAAGATTTGATGCATTCATCTGAAAAGATGAATGGAGCATCCTTTTCTAGGAGTTTATTCATAGGAGTGGCAATTTTAGAAAAATCTTTTATGAAACGTCGGTAAAAACCTGCATGCCCTAGAAAACTCATAACTCCTCTAACATTGGTGGGATGTGAAAGTTTAACAATTACATCTACTTTAGCTCTATCCACTTCAATTCTTTCCTTTGAAATTTTATGACCAAGAACGATGCCTTCTTTAACCATGAAATGGCATTTCTCCCAATTAAGTACTAGATTTGATTGTTCGCATCTAATAAGCATTCGTTCAAGATTAACTAGACATGTTTCAAAAGTATCACCGAAGACTGAAAAGTCATCCATGAAAACTTTCATGCATTCTTCTATCATGTCGTGAAAAATCGCCATCATGCACCTTTGAAAGGTTGCAGGGGCATTGCAAAGTCCAAATGGCATGCGTTTGTAAGCAAAAGTACCATAAGGGTACGTGAACGTGGTTTTCTCTTGGTCCTCGGGTGCTATTGGAATTTAAAAATATTCGGAAAAACCATCAAGAAAACAATAGTAACTATTTCCGGCTAATCTTTCCAACATTTGATCAATGAAAGGTAAGGGAAAGTGATCTTTTCTGGTGGCGTCATTTAATTTTCTATAATCAATACAAACACGCCATCCTGTTACAGTCCTAGTAGGAATAAGCTCATTTTTCTCATTTGTGATGACAGTCATGCCACCCTTCTTAGGTACGCATTGAACTGGGCTTACCCATGGACTATCAGAGATTGGATAAATTAAACCTGCATCAAGCAGTTTAATAATTTCTTTCTTAAAAACATCTTGCATATTAGGATTTAGTCTTCGTTGGCGTTGCACATACGTTTTATGACCTTCTTCCATAAGGATTTTATGTGTGCAATATGAAGGACTTAATCCTTTAATGTCATGAATTTTCCATGCAATAGCTGGTTTGTGAGCTTTTAGCACAGAAATGAGTTGAGATTTTTCATTTTCAGTAAGAGAAGACGATATTATTACAGGTAATTCAGACTCACCATGTAAATAAGCGTATTCCAAATGGTTTGGAAGTGGCTTTAACTCTAATGTCGGTGGTTCTTCTATCGATAATTTGTATCGATATCTGTCTTCCTCTTTTAGCATTTGAATTTTTTCTGTTGTTGGTTCATATCCATTAGCCATAAGTGTAGCTAACATTTCAGTTTCATCAATTGGTTCAGTTCCTTCTCCTAAAGAACATTCTCCTATTCCTTGTAATTCTGGAAATTCTTCTAACAATTATGCATGTGAATCTATAGTTTGAATATAATAACATGTATCATCTGCAGATTGCGGTTGTTGCATGGCTCTATCAACAGAAAAGGTAACACTCTCGTCCTCTATACTTAGGGTCAATTTCTTACCAAACACGTCTATTATTGCTTTAGCCGTGTTTAAGAATGGTCTTCCTAATATGAGAGGAACTCGAGAATCTTCTTCCATGTCTAGAATAACAAAATCTACTGGAAATACTAAAGTACCAACTTTAACTAGCATGTTCTCCATTATCCCTCTAGGATATTTTACTGATCGATCGGCTAGTTTTATGCTTATTGGTGTTGGTTTCAATTCTCCAAGGTCAAGTTTAGCGTATAGTGAATACGGAATTAAATTTATACTAGAACCTAAGTCTGCCAATGCTTTTATTGAACTAAGACTACCCAGAAAACATGGAATTGTGAAACTTCCTGGATCAGATAATTTTTCTGGTATCTTATTCAACAGCACTGCAGAACAGTTAGCATTCATAGTAACAGCCGAGAGTTCTTCCATTTTCTTTCTATTTGTGATTAGATCTTTCAAGAATTTAGCATATCTTGGCATTCCTGATATCACATCAATGAAAGGAAGATTTACATTTATTTGTTTAAACATATCCAAGAATTTAGATTGCTCGGCTTCAAGTCTCTCTTTTCTCATTTTACTCGGGTAAGGAAGTGGTGGTTGGTATGGTTTAACATAAGGTTTAGCCTTAATTGTGTTATCTTCATTAACCTTTTCAACTACTGGTTCTTTTTCCTTATCTTGCTCAGGTTGTGGTTCTTGTGGAGTAGGAATAGCATCATCAAAAATTACAGGTATTTTAAGTGGTTTAAGTGTAAGAACACTTCTTGCGGTAATGGCTTTAGCTGTTTCATTCCGGGGGTTAGCATTTGTATCACTAGGTAGACTTCCCGATTTTCTTTCACCTATCAACCTTGCTAGGTTGCTTACTTATTGTTTCAAATTTTGAATAGAAGCTTGTTGATTTCTAAATGCTTGAGCATTTTGTTCATTGGTTTGTTTCTGAGATGTGAAAAATTGAGTTTGAGATTCAACTAGCTTCGACATCATGTCTTCTAAATTTGACATCTTATCATCAGTTTGTGGTGGTTTATTTTGAAAAATAGGTCTTTGCTGATTGTAAGTATTATTAGGTACTTGTTGATTGCTAGGACCTTGTTGATTGTTGTATGGAACATTTCGGTTATAATTCTGATTTTGATTGTAGATTGGTCTTGGCGGTTGATAATTATTCTGATAATTATTTCTAGGCCTTTGGTTCATGTATGAAACATTCTCTCTTTGTTCCATTGTTTGTTCAATACTGAGACAATCTTTTGTCAAATGTGGTCCTCCACACTGCTCACAACTAATTCTTATTGAGTGAATATCCTTAGTCATCTTTTCCATTCGTCTTTCTACAGCATCTATCTTTGTAGAAATGGAATCAAAGTCATGGCTAGAATCGGCTCTAGCTGCTTTAGATGATCTAACGATATCTTTTTCTTGATGCCTCTCATGTGAGTGGGAAGCAGTGTTATCAATAATTTTGTAAGCGTCAGTTGTGGTTTTCTTCATAATGGAACCACCAGCTGCTATATCGATGTCTTTTCATGTAGTGATGTCGCATCCTTGGTAGAATATTTGTACTATTTGACAGGTGTCTAAACCATGTTGCGGACATCCTCTTAATAACTTTCCAAATCTTGTCCACGCTTCATATAGAGTTTCATTTGGCTTTTGCGTGAACATAACAATTTCTCCTTGAAGTCTTACGGCTTTAGATGTCGGAAAGAATTGTTTAAGAAATTTTTCAACTAAATCATCCCATGTATCAATCGCCCCTTCAGGTAACGATTCTAACCAATCTTTGGCTTCTCCCTTTAAAGTCCAGGAAAATAACATGAGATATATCTGTTCATCCTCCACTTCTCTTATTTTAAATAGAGTACAGATCCTATTAAAGGTTCGAAGATGTTCATTTGGATCTTCCTTCGGCGCACCACTAAATTGGCATTGATTAGTTACCATGTGTAGAATTGTCCTTTGATTTCATAATCTAGCGCATTAATGTCAGGTTGAGTAATTGCGTAACCTTGGCTAGTGCGTTTAGATCTCATTCGGTCTTCCATACTTAGAGGTTCCAGATTTTCCATGATTGAATTTGTTGAGTCTGAATCACTAGAGGATTCTGATTTAATGGGTTGTTCCTCGACAATCTCTGTTTGAATGATTGGTGGTTCCGGAGGAAAGATTAATGGTTCAGGATCTCGGAATTGTCCCTGAATATCCTCCGGATTCTCAATTGTGAGGTCGGGTTCAAAAAATGGATTATCGAAAATTTGAATTGGAGTACTTGGTCGACTTGATGACGATTCTAAAGAAAAATCAACGACGACAATATTGGCTAGATGTCTTGATCGAGTTACAGGTGGTGAACGTATGAAAGGTGGTGAACGTTTTGCTCGGTGCATTCACTGAATATCCTATTAGTTATAAAAGATAAAAATTATATGCAAGGCGTATACGAAATAGTTATATATTTGCTACAAAATACTATTAAATACGATACAATTTTACACAAGTTATTTATTTATTTATAGAGTGGATATACCTAAACCTTGCTACCACACTTATAGGCAGTGTACCTAATCGTACAGTAGTGTAGTTTTTAGTAAGTCTGGTTCGTTCCACAGGGATCTTAGCCAAGCTTAACGCTATATTTTTAAAAACTATATTTGTAAAAATATAAATATATATATAAGTAGTATTTTTATTATAAAAAGGGGGTTTTTACCGTTTAATGACCAGTTTGTCAATTTTAAAACTTTAGTCGCAGTTAAAACCTAATGTAAAATATTAAAAATAAATATAACTTAAATTAAAGCGTTAAGTAAATAACGATAAAGAAATTGCGATAAATAAAAGTGCGATAAATAAAATGACGATAAATTAAATTGAGATAATTAAAAAGTACGATAAATAAAATGACAATAAATTAAAGTGCAATTAAATATGAAAAAAAGAATTACGCTTATTTAAACTTCCGTAATCATGATGTTTGACGAGTTGATTTTAGTTTATTACCATGGGTTAATTGTCCTTTGTCCTGGATTATTCAATATGTCCGTCTAGTTTTTGTCCATAACAGTCCATCAGTCATAAATATAAAGTGCGAGTGTCCTCGTCAAATTATCCTTATATCCGAAGTCAAATATTCCAACTAATTGGGGACTTAAACTGTAACAAGGTCTTAATACTTTGTTTAATAATTACACCAGGATATCGACTGCGTGTAACCCAAGGTTTTAATACTTTGTTAACAATTACGCCAAGTTTCCTTGTACATAATTCACCCCTATTTTAATAAGTCCATTAATTAACTATTAATCCATTCCCGTGTCCGGTTAAATGAACGATTATTAGTACTTATAAATATCCCGCCCATCGTGTCCGATCAAGTGTATATGGTTATTTATATGTACGTCCAATTGTAAATCTTTATATTAAATTAACAAACTATCATTTAATTAAACAAATATAAAGCCCATTAATAGCCCATAGTCTAATTTCCACAAGTGTCGTTCTTTTGTCCAAACTCCAATTATGGTACAAAGCCCAATTACCCAATTTTAATATTTAGCCCAACATCACGATTACTTCGGCTTAAATAAGCATAATAATAACTTAGCTACGAGACATTAATTTAAAAAGGTTGAACATAACTTACAATGATTAAAAATAGCGTAGCGTTACACGGACAGAATTTCAACTTACACCCTTACAACATTCGCTAACATACCCTTATTATTATTAAAATTAAAATTAAAATTAAAATTATAATATATATATAATACGTGAGAGGATGAGGAAAGAAAAAGATGTATTTTTGTTCGCTGAAACTCGTCGCCTTTTATTGATGTGGCCAACATTTCAGGGCCATGCGATCGCATTGAATTCCTTCTTCCTGGCCATGCGATCGTATGGCCAGCTGGGACAGCTCACATTTGTTGTTTGCTTCTTGCCGACGGTTTTATAAATATAATATAATATATATATAATTTTAAGAATTAATTATATATTATATTATATTCATGTGCATAGTTGACTTGTAATTTTTAGTCCGTTGCGTCGAGCGTTGAGAGTTGACTCTAGTCCTGGTTCCGGACTTTCGAACGTCCTTGCGTACAATTTAATATCTTGTATTTTGCGTTTTGCGTCTTGTACTCTTGTAATTTTGAGACGTTTCTCATCAATAATTTGAACCACTTTGATTGTATTTTGTACTTTTGAGCTTTTTGGTCGTTTGCGTCTTCAATTCGTCGAATCTGTCTTTTGTCTTCACCTTTTATTATTTAAACGAATATCACTTGTAAATAGAACAATTGCAACTAAAAGCTTGTCTTTCTTGAGGGATAATGCTATAAAATATATGTTCGTTTTTAGCATTATCATATATACATAATTTTTAGTAAATATCTATATTTATCATTCATGGAATTTCCATGAATGATAAATTGTCATTCATATTTGATTCATTCTATATCCGTTTTCCATCAGATGGATACACATTTATCATTCATATTTATATCCGTTTATCATTTATGTCTATTTTAATGAATCGGATCGAATAGATATCTGATGAATCGGACATCTATTTCCATTAAGCATGACAAGAGTAGAACAACTAAACATCACTGTTTCGATGAATTGGTGGTTGTTCTTGCAGTAAGATCTAATTGTCGGCCAACCTACCAACTGTACATGTTCGAGGAATTTCGAACATGCCCATACAACTTATTTCTAGTTTGAACTTTAACATGCCCATACAACTTATATCATATAAAAAGATGTTCGCTTGTTACACGTAAAATGGGTATTCGAACAAGTTTTTATTCAAACATGAGCTAATTTGTTCGAACTCGAGTGCAAACCCGTTTAGCTCAATATACCAGATCGTAAAATTGAATTTCTCGATTGCGATCAGAAAATTCCGATCAAGTTGAGTTCGAATGGTCTTCGTGCGAGTCCGTGCGAACTGTTAGTGCATAATGTTAGTCCCAAGTTCATTATAAGCGTTATGTTATGGTAATATGCGGTGTGTAATATATACATGTTGATATACATTTAATGTTCATTTACACACTGTTTGGGCAACCACACGGATGCAGAATGCATCCGTAAAGGTTCAGTGTGCAATCGCACGATTGCATCCTGCAACTGCACGGTTGCAAGTGCTGGTAGTATTTAATGTTTATCTCGGGTTCATTTTTAGGGTTACGAACTCAAAACCCTTTCTTAGTTTGAATCCAACATGCAGAGCATCTAGCACTTCTGTGGTTCGATCTAATACATCCAATGTTGAAGGTGTGAAGAATTTGATCAAAGGAACAAGTCGTAGGGAGCTTGACTTGGTGAACAAGTCGTAGGGAGCTTGACTTGGTGAACAAGTTGTAGGGATCTTGACTTAGTGAACAAGTCGTAGAGATTCTGTTGCCTTAATTAAATCTTCTAGTATGAATGGAGTATGGATCAAGTAATAGATATTTATGGAATTTCTTTTGCTTGAAGGACAAGTTTAACTTAGTGGACAAGTTTAACTCTTCCTATATATTGTAATCCCTAGCCGCATTGTAATGTATGCACAAAAATATAGTAAAAAATCTCTGGTTTGCACCCATGGAGTAGACCCTTCTTCGTGTTTTGGAGTTGGGATATAACCACGTTAAATCCCGTATCGTTTATCTTTAATTTATCATTTTGATTTAATTATTCGTTTATCATTCGTGGGTTGTTTGTGATTGACGATATCACAATCACATGTTCTTGTTTGGGTCCCAAATTCCTAACTAGTGGTATTAGAGCTTTAAGGTTACGAGTTTGGGCACGATGGCGCATTGAAAGCACGTTTTTTTCGATAATGGTTGATGAATAAGTTTTTTCATCAGGGTTGCTAAACGACGGGCTTAAGGGATTTATCTTGTAACATGTATCGAGACCATGTGACTTAGTTATTCGCGGTAATCTTGAAGTATGTCTATGTATCCATGAAGATTAATCACACCAAGGTTAGTCTGATCTTGGCTGTTATGATGCAATTAGTCGACGAATTATATTTTGATAGTGATAGTTCGCGAAGGGTTAGAGAGTCATAGGTCGGGTCGATGGGTTCGTTGTAGAGAGATTTTCCGGAGATCTGGTGTTGGATCTGAGTTCTCGTTCTTCGCGATCCCGTGCGCAAGAATGATTGAACTTTCGAATTCGGAGTTCCAGGAGCTGTTGTAGTAGAAAATTAGTAGCGGGTTCATTAACTGTTGGATCGACTTGATTTTTTTAATTGTGGATAGCAGGCACACTGATCTACACTTGGTAAAATTTGAGACTGATCTGACTGTTGGATCTTGAGATATGAGTTTTCGAATCTGGGTAGTTTTCAGGATGAATTTTTCGGGTTTGATGACGAGCGTGTAAGATGGTTTTGTCTCAAAAACTTCAAGCGATACGAGCTATGTTTTCGAAGATGTGGATTTGTAACGGGAGCTCAGTAGGGTTTCTTAACTCATATTTGGGCAGTGTTGTAACGGACAAGATACATCGGTTTGAAAGTCGATAGTGGGAGTACAGGGGAAGTTTGATGTTTGCGATTTGGAAGCGGGTTGACCAATGGTGTTTGGTTAATATTCCAGTGATTATGGAATATGAGGGCGGATTAGAGCATCTTGTCACTAAGGAAAATTGGTTGTCGAAGGGTGTCGGATAGAACGCGTTCGACGGTTGCTCTGGTTTGGTTGATGTTTCAACAAAAGGAGCGGTTCTTCTTCGAAGGTGATCAATTAGAAGTCTTTAGGTGATGGAGGGAGTGGATAATCGTGTGATATCGGCTAAAAAGTCACATTTTTACCTCGATATTAAGGCCCAAAAATAATAAAGTTACAAACTTTATGGCCAAAATAATCACTTTGTCGATTAATTTGGTAGATTTAGTAATTACGAAGACGATGCAAAAAGAATTAAGCGAATCGGAGCTAAAACGAAGATTCTAGAGCGAAAACTGTCACACCCCCAAAATGGACCTGGGGTAATTGTGACCATTCATATCATTAAACAGTTGTATAAACGAGAACGACTATATATGAGACGTTTTAAATAAAACCTGTATTAATAAAATAGCAGAAGCGTATTAAATGTTTACATCATTGTATGAACATGAATAGATGTTTATGTAATAAAATAAAATATGCGATGTGGACTCCATGCAAGTATCAAATCTACATCACATATTTGCAAACAGCTAGCTCAATCATCACCTGAGACAAAACATGCTTAAAATGTCAACCAAAAAGGTTGAGTGAAATTCATAGGTTTATAAACAATATCCAAAGTTTTATACCACAAGATTTAGTTTAAAATTGATCAATACAGATATATCAATTTAAAAGTGTTGCTGCAGTTTGTAATATCAATACTAAACAAAATTTACCCTATGACAGCTTGTACTGTCAATGTCGTGAAATTATTATTATGTAACCAAAGACCAGCGGTCAAATGGTTAGAAATGTTACTCTCAATAGGCCTACTCACAATATTAAGTTTGCATTTATACGTAGCAATTAATGATATTACGGTAGGGATTTAGCATGAATCAAAGCATGACAGCATAGTTAACAGTTGAGTACTTGTGTCTAAGCATAAAACAGTTATAAAGCAAGCTTGTGTCTCACCCCAAGTTGTAAACAGTTATGAAATAGTAAAAAGTGGGGCAGAAGTTCACCTTAAATAGCAGTTGAAGTTAATCCACAAAGAAATGAGATGAACGGAAGTAAGTAACGGAGATCTCAACCTAGAGATATAACAATTGGTCAGTTATTGTCAAACAGACAAAGAGTATGTTTACTAATATAATGATTATATTAACAGTGACAGTTTATGATAAGAGTTTCTACTTTTGAAAAGTTTCTATTTAAAGTAGGTTTCCAGTTTTAGATAGCTCGGGTTATAATCTTCACATTAAGACATTGTACAACTTTGCCCAAACCTCGTTGGTATCAAGTAAGTCTGGAATGACCAGATGAAACCGGAGGTCTGGAACTTTCAGTTGGACTATAAGTCGACAACCTTTCGTTTAATCCAAAACCTTATTCCCATCATGGTAACCTAGACATCATTCCACATGACCGTGAGTAGTGGTGGGTTCGTATAAGTCATACGTTATCTTTTGATCATAACCTTTACTTTTTAAGTGCGTATAGGAATACGACATGTTTATAAGTTACTTATATATTATATAATATAAGTCTTTTATGTATAAGGTTATAAGTATAAGTTTTATTTATTATTTAAACAAGTTAATAAATTTTATTATATAGTTAAAGTATTATAGTTTATTATACTTATGTATTATTAATAATGTTATTTGATGATATAATAAATATTATAATTATATTTATATTATTTATTATATTTATAGTTATAATATCAAAAATATATATATAAGGATATGTATATATATTTTGAAATTTTTTGTTATAAGAACATATACTCTATTTAGTTATACTAAGTAATTAAATATTCAATATAAATAGCTAAATAAATAAATAATAATTTGATTTTATTTATGAAAGCATATATATGCCAAAAATATACATATACATACTAAATTCATTTTTAATTTAAATAAATATCAAATAATTATGTTTATAATTTTTATAAGTTTTTAAGGTAATAAATATGTAGAAAATTTTATAAAATTAATTATCTTATTTTTATGTTTAATTTGTATTTATCTTCTCCTTTATTTTCGATATATACATAGTAAGAGTTTAATTAAGGAATAAATACTATTTCAACCCAAATAACTATGTTTAAAATTTGATAAGTCCTATCTACCGTAAAGATCATATAAAAATTTAAAAATTTGATTTTATACTGTATATATTATTTATTTAAAATTTTACACTCGAATATACATATAATCGTATAATTAATTAATAAAATAGGATAAACCTCCCAATAATTTATACAACGATTAAAATATGTCCTTTAACTGTTCTAAATAATTTTTATGTGTTATCTACTATATATTGATATTTTATACAATTTATTCACAATTTACATTCAAATTATGTAAACCGAAACATATATAAATAGCCAATAATTAATTTAATGGTTATAAAAATATATAATCTCTGTTTTCATAACAAAATAATAATAATATGAATTTAGATCAGATCCCATGATTTCATAACATTTATATCATTTACTTTTGTGTTTTTCTCTTATTCGGTTATTAAAAATAGGAATTATTCAATATAAATTTGAATTTAATATATATAAATTATATTTTGATCAGTTTAATTATTATATGCATGTTAATTTACTGTAAAAATAATTACATTAATTAATTTTCACGATTTAATTTTTTTTAAAATATATATACACACCGAATGTATATACTTATATATTAATCAGGTTTTAATTATTTAAAAATACAAATCCCAATTATAAATCTGTAAAAATAATTTTTATTAAACCTATAATACATAACAATAATTATCATGTATTATATATATTTTATTTAATTAGTTTCATATTTATTAAAAATTATAATACAAATCAGCTATATATAAAAATAATAACCAAAAAAAATAAAAGAAAAAGATAGAAGGCTTACAATTATTATGAGGGTTGAGAGAGATTTCCAAGAGAATGTTAAAAAAAATTATGGGGTTGTAGTTGTATTTATAGGGTGATAATACTTGGAGAGAAAGAAAAAGAATTATAAATGGAAACAAATTCAAATACAATTTTAATAAATAAATTCCCCCTTTTTTTATAAATATTCGGCCAGCCCTATTTAGGGATATATATTATTGATCTTATCTTAATTTTAGAAGATTCTAGAATTGTATTAAATTTACTTTTATTTTAATTAATTAATTAATTCCGAATTTAATATAAAATAATTAATAATTTCAGTATTTTATATTTATAATTTATAATTATGATTTTAATTTAATTACAATTATAACCTTATAGTTTTATTAGTTTTATTTGAGCCACGACACTTTTTAAGTAATTGTATTCGTTATAAAGTTAATTATATAACTTTATTTATTCGTATAAATATTTAGTATAGTTATTATTAATTAATATAACATTAATTAACATTCGAGTTGTCGACTGAAAATTTTCTATCCGGTCAACGCTAATTGAGTTGTTCATTGATTGCATTCTAAATAACAACCCTAGACATTAATACACATAATCATGCAGAAACTCTAGGGGTATAATAGTCATATCAGAAGTAGAAAAGTGAGATTTGTTATAAAAACGGTGAAAGACAAGTTACGATCCCGGAAACAAGCAAATCAGTAAGCCATACGGCTTGCCATCCGGGCTGTCATACGGCTTGCCACTATGAGAAACGGCTTGCCATCCATCCGGGTACCACAAACGGCTTGCCTGGCCATACGGCTTGCCATACGGCCTGCCAGCCGTCTACCAGCCGTTTGCCAGCATACTACCTTGTTGTGACCCGAACTTTTCCGAACCTTTCTATGATTATATGTTTAATGAAAACTATATTTACATGATTAAATGTTTCCAACATGTTAAGCAATCAAACTTGTTAAGACTTGGTTAATTGAAACGGAAATTTTGTAAACGTCTGATTACCCAGTTTGACCAATGATTCACGAACGCTATAAGTTGTATATGACATGATGATACATAAATGAATAAATATATATATTTAACATGATATAATGATCATCAAGTATCTCATTAAAAATAGTAAAAATAAGCTATATACTTAAAAAGGAGACTATTGACGTATGAAACTCGAAACGATACATATAACGATTATCGTTATAACCACGTCTTACTAAATATATATGAAGCATATTAATACATTGTTATATTATATATAACATGATAATATGATAATTAAATATATCATTAAATGTATATATCATATTAAGATATATTAATATATAATAATATCATGATAATATAATAATTTAAAATCTCATTTAATATTATAAACATTGGGTTAACAACATTTAACAAGATCGTTAACCTAAAGGTTTCAAAACAACACTTACATGTAACGACTAACGATGACTTAACGACTCAGTTAAAATGTATATAAATGTAGTGTTTTAATATGTATTCATACACTTTTGAAAGACTTCAAGACACTTATCAAAATACTTCTACTTAACAAAAATGCTTACAATTACATCCTCGTTCAGTTTCATCAACAATTCTACTCGTATGCACCCGTATTCGTACTCGTACAATACACAGCTTTTAAATGTATGTACTATTGGTATATACACTCCAATGATCAGCTCTTAGCAGCCCATGTGAGTCACCTAACACATGTAGGAACCATCATTTGGCAACTAGCATGAAATATCTCATAAAATTACAAAAATATAAGTAATCATTCATGACTTATTTACAAGAAAACAAAATTACATATCCTTTATATCTAATCCATACACCAACGACCAAAAACACCTAAAAATACTTTCATTCTTCAATTTTCTTCATCTAATTGATCTCTCTCAAGTTCTATCTTCAAGTTCTAAGTGTTCTTCATAAATTCTACAAGTTCTAGTTACATAAAATCAAGAATACTTTCAAGTTTGCTAGCTCACTTCCAATCTTGTAAGGTGATCATCCAACCTCAAGAAATCTTTGTTTCTTATAGTAGGTTATCATTCTAATACTAGGTAATAATCATATTCAAACTTTGGTTCAATTTCTATAACTATAACAATCTTATTTCAAGTGATGATCTTACTTGAACTTGTTTTCGTGTCATGATTCTGCTTCAAGAACTTCGAGCCATCCAAGGATCCTTTGAAGTTAGATCTATTTTTCTCATTTCCAGTAGGTTTATCCAAGGAACTTGAGGTAGTAATGATGTTCATAACATTATTTGATTCATACATATAAAGCTAACTTATTCGAAGGTTTAAACTTGTAATCACTAGAACATAGTTTAGTTAATTCTAAACTTGTTCGCAAATAAAAGTTAATCCTTATAACTTGACTTTTAAAATCAACTAAACACATGTTCTATATCTATATGATATGCTAACTTAATGATTTAAAACATGGAAACACAAAAAACACCGTAAAACCGAATTTACGCCGTCGTAGTAACACCGCGGGCTGTTTTGGGTTAGTTAATTAAAAACTATGATAAACTTTGATTTAAAAGTTGTTATTCTGGGAAAATGATTTTTATTATGAACATGAAACTATATCCAAAAATTATGGTTAAACTCAAAGTGGAAGTATGTTTTCTAAAATGGTCATCTAGACGTCGTTCTTTCGACTGAAATGACTACCTTTACAAAAATGACTTGTGACTTATTTTTCCGACTATAAACCTATACTTTTTCTGTTTAGATTCATAAAATAGAGTTCAATATGAAACTATAGCAATTTGATTCACTCAAAACGGATTTAAAATGAAGAAGTTATGGGTAAAACAAGATTGGATAATTTTTCTCATTTTAGCTACGTGAAAATTGGTAACAAATCTATTCCAACCATAACTTAATCAACTTGTATTGTATATTATGTAATCTTGAGATACCATAGACACGTATACAATGTTTCAACCTATCATGTCGACACATCTATATATATTTCGGAACAACCATAGACACTCTATATGTGAATGTTGGAGTTAACTATACAGGGTTGAGGTTGATTCCAAAATATATATAGTTTGAGTTGTGATCAATACTGAGATACGTATACACTGGGTCGTGGATTGATTCAAGATAATATTTGTCGATTTATTTCTGTACATCTAACTGTAGACAACTAGTTGTAGGTTACTAACGAGGACAGCTGACTTAAAAAACGTAAAACATCAAAATATATTAAAAGTGTTGTAAATATATTTTGAACATACTTTGATATATATGTATATATTGTTATAGGTTCGTGAATCAACCAGTGGCCAAGTCTTACTTCCCGACGAAGTAAAAATCTGTGAAAGTGAGTTATAGTCCCACTTTTAAAATCTAATATTTTTGGGATGAGAATATATGCAGGTTTTATAAATGATTTACAAAATAGACACAAGTACGTGAAACTACATTCTATGGTTGAATTATCGAAATCGAATATGCCCCTTTTTATTAAGTCTGGTAATCTAAGAATTAGGGAACAGACACCCAAATTGACGCGAATCCTAAAGATAGATCTATTGGGCCTAACAAACCCCATCCAAAGTACCAGATGCTTTAGTACTTCGAAATTTATATCATATCCGAAGGGTGTCCCGGAATGATGGGGATATTCTTATATATGCATTTTGTTAATGTCGGTTACCAGGTATTCACCATATGAATGATTTTTATCTCTATGTATGGGATGTGTATTGAAATATGAAATCTTGTGGTCTATTATTATGATTTGATAATATATAGGTTAAACCTATAACTCACCAACATTTTTATTGACGTTTAAAGCATGTTTATTCTCAGGTGAATATTAAGAGATTCCGCTGTTGCATACTAAAATAAGGACAAGATTTGGAGTCCATGTTTGTATGATATTATGTAAAAACTGCATTCAAGAAACATATGTCGATGTAATATATTTCTATTGTAAACCATTATGTAATGGTCGTGTGTAAACAGTATATTTTAGATTATCATTATTTGATAATCTACGTAAAGCTTTTTAAACCTTTATTGATGAAATAAAGGTTATGGTTTGTTTTAAAATGAATGTAGTCTTTGAAAAACGTCTCATATAGAGGTCAAAACCTCGCAACGAAATCAATTAATATGGAACGTTTTTAATCAATAAGAATGGGACATTTCATACCTGCCGTCATACCTGCCGTCCTACTTGCCAGAGGTTTAGAGATACCCCCTATGCATCCCACCTGCCGTCCAACTTGCCAGGTGTTTTTCATCCCATTTATTTACAACTTTGCCATCATGCTTTACTATAAATAGGTGGTCAATCCCACCATTTCAAGACACACCTTCTTCGCTTCTCTCTCTAATACAACTCTCTGTTGTCGCTCTCTAGTGATTAGTAGGAGATTAGTTCCCTCTCTACTTTCTCTCTCTAGATTCTAGAGAGAGAAAAGTACAGAGATTAGGAAAATAATTATCTCTCTATTGTCGCTCTCTAGTGATCTGTAGGAGATTAGTTCCATCTCTACTTTCTCTCTAGATTCTAGAGAGAGAAAAATACAGAGATTAGGAAAATAATTATCTCTCTATTGTCGCTCTCTAGTGATCAATAGGAGAATAGTATATAGTTAGTAGTAGAAGCTATCAAGCATTGTAACGCTATGGATATTATGAAGAAATACAAGTGTTATTCTACCGATATTATTCGGTAATATCTATCCTTTCTTTTATTAATTTATTATAATATTCTTGTTTGATGTTTGTGATTTATTATTATTAGAAATGCTTGTTGCCATGATGTGTGAGTAATTGCTTGATTGTTTGCCATGATTTAAAAATATTAGTTAGGGATGATTATCGTTTCGTACTCACTTTTTGTCTATGATATTAAACCTAGTTATTATCGTCCTTCCACCAATAAACGTGATTAAAACCTTTTATAAAGTCGACAATTATTAGGTAATTAATTATCTGTGTTTATACATTGGTCAAGGTATGAACCCATTAGAAAAACTTTAAAGTACATGGGGAATTATCGTAGGACCAGATCATGACATTGGTCAAGAGTATAAGACTCGAGAAAATACCGTTGCAACAGTAGAGTACAGTGTTGATGTACTATAGGACCACTTGAGCATGGTCAAGGTTAGAAGTTATGGAACCAGTATAAGTCTAGAACATGGTGGATAACTAAGGAATTTATTGGGTAGATTTAAGTAAGGGCTGGTTTAAATTATAAATTGGAATTTAACGCACTACAATACAAACTAAACTTATAAATGTTTAAGGATATTCATCGTGCAAAAGTGGGTCTAACTTTCAAACAAAGTTTTTTTAGCATGCTTGCAAATAATTTGGCCCGATTATCAGGCCAACGTAATGTTCTCAAAAATATGTTTTGCGGCCATGAATTATTATCGAAACGAAACTATAGTCAAATATATTTACATTTAATATGAAATTCTAAAATAGAAACAATTATAGAGTTATGAATTAAGAGATATCAAAAACTGTCACAAAATAATCGAACCATTAAACCAAGATGCCACTAAACGTGTAAGGATTTGTGGCTAGTAGGGATATATTAATCCCAAAAATATTCTCAATGAACCTAAATAAAGTGTTACATAAAAAACAAGTATCAAAATGGTATTTAAATATGCATAAGAGTTCAAATGCAAAGGTAATAATTATCGTAAAATCAGAAAGTTCAAAATTCACGTTTAGAAATAGCAAAACGATTTTTTCGGCGTCAAAACTATTTCGAATGGAAGCAATCCTTCAGGAAGTCTTGCTCATAGCGTCGTTATCTATTCATCGTGCGAAAGTGGGTGCAATTTTCAAACGAAATTTTATGTAGCCAACGTAATGTGCTCAAAAATGTGTTTTGCGGTCATGAATTATTATCGAAACGAAACTATAGTCAAATATATTTTCATTCAATATGAAATTTTTAAATAGAAACAGTTATAGAGTTATGAATTGAGAGATATCAAAAAGTGTCACAAAATAATCGAACCATTAAATTAAGATGTCACAAAACGTGTAAGGATTTGTGGCTTGTAGGGATATATTAACCCCAAGAATATTTTCAATAAACCTAAATAAAGTGTTACATAAAAAACAAGTATCAAAATGGTATTTAAATATGCATAAGAGTTTAAATGCAAAGGTAATAATTATAGTAAAATCTGAAAGTTCAAAATTTACCTATAGAAATAGCAAAACAACTTTTTGGGCGTCAAAACTATTTCGAATGGAAGCAAGCCTTTAGGAAGTGTTTCTCATAGCGTCGTTATATATTCATCGTGCGAAAGTGGGACCAAATTTCAACCGAAGTTTTTTTAGCATGCTTGGCAAATAATTTGGCCCGAGTATGTAGCCAACGTAAGGTGCTCAAAAATGTGTTTTGCGGCCATGAATTATTATCAAAACAAAACTATAGTAAAATATATTTTCATCCAATATGAAATTTTAAAATAGAAACAATTATAGAGTTATAAATTGAGAGATATCTAAAAGTGTTACAAAATAATCGAACTATTAACCTAAGATGTCACTAAACGTGTAAAGATTTGTGGCTAGTAGGGATATTATAACCACAAAAATATTCTCAATGAGTGTTACATAAAAAACTAGTATCAAAATGGTATTTAAATATGCATAAGAGTTCAAATGCAAAGGTAATAGTTATCGTAAAATCTGAAAGTTCAAAATTCACCTTTAGAGATACCAAAACGACTTTTTCGGTGTTAAAACTATTTCGAATGGAAGCAAGCCTTCAAGAAGTTTTGCTCATAGCGTCGTTATCTATTCATCGTGCAAAAGTGGATCCAATTTTCATACAAAGTTTTTTAGCATGCTTGCCACATAATTTGGCCCGATTATGTGGCCAACGTAATGTGCTCAAAAATGTGTTTTTGCGACCAGAAATTATTATCGAAACAAAGCTATAATTAAATATTTTTTCATTCAATATGAAATTTCAAAATAGAAACAATTATAGAGTTATGAATTGAGAGATATCAAAAAGTTGCACAAAATAATCGAACCATTAAACCAAGATGTCACTAAACGTGTAAGGATTTGTGGCTAGTAGGGATATATTAACCCCAAAAATATTCTCAATGAACCTAAATAAAGTGTTACATAACAAACAAGTATCAAAAATGATATTCAAATATGCATAAGAGTTCAAATTCAAAGGTAATAATTATTGTAAAATTTGAAAGTTCAAAATTCACCTTTAGAAATAGCAAAACGATTTTTTGGAGTCAAAACTATTTTGAATGGAAGAAATTCTTTAGGATGTCTTGCTCAGAGCGTCTTCATCTATTCATCGTGCGAAAGTGGGTCCAATATTCAACCGAAGTTTTTTTAGCATGCTTGCCACATAATTTGGCCCGATTATGTGGCCAACGTAATGTGCTGAAAAATGTGTTTTGCGGCCATTAATTATTATCGAAATGAAATTGTAGTCAAATATACTTTCATTTAATATGAAATTTTAAAATAGAAACAATTATAGAGTTATGAATTGAGACATCTCAAAAAGTGTCACAAAATAATCGAACCATTAAACCAAGATGTCACTAAACGTGTAAGGATTTGTGGCTAGTAGGGATATATTAACTCCAAAAATATTTTCAATGAACCTAAATAAAGTGTTACATAAATAACAAGTATCAAAATAGTATTTAAATATGCATAAGAGTTCAAATGCAAAGGTATAATTATCGTAAAATCTGAAAGTTTAAAATTCACATTTAGAAATTGCAAAACGACTTGTTCGGCGTTAAAACTATATCGAATGGAAGCAAGCCTTCAGGAAGTCTTGCTCATAGCATAATTATCTATTGATCGTGTGAAAGTGTATTCAATTTTCAACCGAAATATTTTTAGCATGTTTGCCACATAATTTGGCCCGATTATGTGGCCAACGTAATGTGCTCAAAAATGTGTTTTGCGGCCATTAATTATTTTCGAAATGAAACTAGTCAGATATATTTTCAATCAATATAAAATTTTAAAATCGAATCAATTATAGAGTTATGAATTGAGAGATATCAAAAAGCGTCACAAAATAATCGAACCATTAGCCTAAGATGTCTCTAAACGTGTAAGAATTTGTTGCTAGTAGGGATATATTAACCCACAAAATATTCTTAATGAACCAAAATAAAGTGTTGCATATAAAACAAGTATCAAAATGGTATTTAAATATGCATAAGAGTTCAAATACAAAGGTAATAATTATCCTAAAATTTGAAAGTTCAAAATTCACCTTTAGAAATAGCAAAACGACTTTTTTGGTGTCAAAACTATTTCGAATGGAAGCAAGGCTTTAGGAAGTCTTGCTCATAGCATCGTTATCTATTCATCGTGCGAAAGTGGGTCCAATTTTTAACCGATTTGTTTTAGCAAGCTTGCTATATAATTTGGCCCGATTATGTGGCCAACGTAATGTACTCAAAAATATGTTTTGCGGCCATGAATTATTATCAAATCGAAACTATAGTAAAATATATTTTCATTCAATATGAAATTTTAAAATAGAAACAATTATAGAGTTATAAATTGAGAGATATCAAAAAGTGTCACAAAATAATCGAACTATTAACCCAAGATGTAACTAAACGTGTAAGGATTTGTGGCTAGTAGGGATATATTAACCCCAAAAATATTCGCAATGAACCTAAATAAAGTGTTACATAAAAAAATTATCAAAATGGTATTTAAATATGCATAAAAGTTCAAATGCAAAGGTAATAATTATCGTAAAATCTGAAAGTTCAAAATTCACCTTTAGAAATAGCAAAATGACTTTTTCGGCGTTAAAACTATTTTGAAAGGAAGAAAGCCTTCAGGAAGTCTTGCTCATAGCGTCGTTATCTATTCATCGTGCGAAAGTGGGTATAATTTTCATACGAAGTTTTTTTAGCATGCTTGCCACATAATTTGGCCAGATTATGTGGCCAACGTAATGTGCTCAAAAATGTATTTTGCAGCCAGGAATTATTATTGAAATGAAATTATAGTCAAATATATTGTCATTCAATATGAAATTTTAAAATAGAAAATATTATAGAGTAATGAATTGAGAGATATCAAAAAGTGTCACAAAATAATCGAACCATTAAATCAAGATTTCACTAAACGTGTAAGGATTTGTGGCTAGTAGTAACCCCAAAAATATTTTCAATGAACCTAAATAAAGTGTTACATAAAAAACATGTATCAAAAATGGTATTTAAATATGCATAAGAGTTCAAAATTCACATTTAGATATAGCAAAATGACTTTTTTGGCGTCAAAACTATTTCGAATGGAAGCAAGCCTTTAGGAAGTCTTGCTCATAGCGTTGTTATCTATTCATCGTGCGAAAGTGAGTCCAATTTTTAACTGAAGTTTTTTTAGCATGCTTGCCACATAATTTGGCCCAATTATGTGGCTAACGTAATGTGCTCAAAAATGTGTTTTGAGGCCATTAATTATTATCGAAATGAAACTATAGTCAAATATACTTTCATTCAATGTGAAAGTTTAAAATAGAAATAATTTTAGAGTTATGAATTGAGAGGTATCAAAAAGTGTCACAAAATAACCGAACCATTAAACCAAAATGTCACTAAACGTCTAAGGATTTGTGGCTAGTAGGGATATATTAACCCCAAAAATATTCTCAATGAACCAAAATAAAGTGTTACATAAAAAACAAGTATCAACATGGTATTTAAATATGCATGAGAGTTCAAATGCAAAGGTAATAATTATCGTAAAATCTGAAAGTTTAAAATTCACCTTTAGAAATAGCAAAACGACTTGTTCGGCGTCAAAACTATTTCGAATGGAAGCAAGCCTTTCGAAGTCTTGCTCATAGCATCGTTATCTATTGATCGTGCGAAAGTGGGTTCAATTTTTAATCGGAGTTTTTTTTAGCATGCTTGCCACATAATTTGGCCCGATTATCTGGCCAACATAGTGTGCTCAAAAATTTGTTTTGTAGCCATTAATTATTATCAAAACGAAACTAGTCAAATATATTTTCATTCAATATGAAATTTTAAAATAGAGTCAATTATAGAGTTATGAATTGAGAGATATCAAAAGGTGTCACAAAATAATCGAACCATTTGTGATGACCCGGGAATTTCCGACCAAATTTAAACTTAATCTTTATATATTTCCGACACGATAAGCAAAGTCTGTAATGTTGAGTCACAAATATTTCGAGCTGTTTCATATATTCGTTTGACTTTAAACCATTCTCGACGATTCACGAACAACTATTTGTAAATAGATAGCATATATATATTTAAATAGGTATTTATAATTTGAAATATAATTTAGAATATTATATAGTATGATTATTAGGATTTATATTGTAAAATAAATAAAGTAAAATGCGATTAATGGAAACTATAAAATATATAGATATATGTATAAATATGTAAATAAATATTACATGTAAATATATAAAGTTATATTAATTCTATTTATTTAAAAATATATAATATAATTGTTTTAGTATTTAACTTTGCTATTTGAAAACTGTTTATATATAGAAAGGGAATATAAATGATTTCGAGCTTAATTAGTAAACGTCAGTAATACTCGGTTGACACTTCGTTAGCGTTCATATAGATTTAATATAAGTTTATGATGGATTAAAATAAAAGTTGAACTATAAATCGATTACGAAGATTTTAGATTTGTTAAAAGTATTTTTACCTTTTTAAGTTTAAATATTAGTACTCCATACATATAAATTGGAACAGAAAATAAATAATTTTCTAACCTTTTTGATCAGGTTTCAAACAGGTATTGAGTGAAATAATTAAATATATTTAATCTAAAAATTTGGGATTTTTTAGGAACAATTTTATACGTTAACTGTTTAGCAATGGACACAATATAACCATCCGGGTGAAACTGTCGGCAGAGTGATTTTTCAAACCTCACAGGTGTAACAGTTACTTATTATTATTATATTATAATTATTATTAAATATTATTAATATTAATATTATAATTATTAATTTACATATTATATGTATATGAGGATATGGAGAGAGTAACTCTCTGCATTATTATTTTTTTCTTAACTCA
Source organism: Rutidosis leptorrhynchoides (assembly GCF_046630445.1). Lineage (NCBI taxonomy): Eukaryota > Viridiplantae > Streptophyta > Magnoliopsida > Asterales > Asteraceae > Rutidosis > Rutidosis leptorrhynchoides. The sequence goes on along the minus strand of NC_092336.1, from coordinate 575,392,815 downwards.
CTCACCTCCGCCACCATCAAATCACCGCCATCCTATCACCATCAACCACAACCATGAACTGCCACCATATAACACCCTACAAACCACGGCCACCATCCTCCACCTTCAATCTTCTCTCTTCTCTCTCCTTTCTCTTTCTATTTCGGACGTGATCAACCCCAACAAATCCTTTCTGTTTCTGCTGCTATTTAACCGTCTTTTGATTCTATTTCAACCATCATTATCTTCACCATTCAACTAATGATTTGCAAACGATATACGAATACTGTGACAATTATTGTTTCAGTTTAAAACCCACAAACCATCAACGAATATCCTTGTGCTGCTGCGTATGCCTTGCTTCTATTTTAAGACCGTAAAGATGAACCCTCCTGCAACAACTAAATACTCGAACAATACTGTTTCGGTTTCTCGTTCGAACTCAAACTCAGCCCGAGTAATACTCACCACTGATCATATGCTCCTACTATACTTGTTTCTATTGTTTTTCTGTTGCAAACAACTCAAAACCAAATCCATCAAATTACAGTCGCTAGTTCCATTTTGACACAGTAAGAATCGAAGATGGTGATACCGTTGAATGAAAACGATGATGTTACACTATTACTGTTTCTGTGAAATCTAAAAACGAGGAAGAATGTGACATGGAAAGATGATGATGATTTAAGTATGATAAAGATGGTGTATAAGATGGTGATGATTACGTACGATGATGACTATAAAGATGGTTAAAATGTTTTACGAAGATGATGGTGAATAGTGATGGGTTTGATGATAGCGAATGATGTTATGACGTTTTGATGATGATCGTAATGATGATGATGATGGTATAGCATTGATGATGATGTACTATGGATAAATGAAGATGATTATAAGCCGTGATTTTATGTAATGATGATGATGATGATGAAGATATAATCTGGGTTTTTCATTTGAAAAGAAGATACAAATAGAAGGTTAAATAGATTTAAATCATAGAATATTTAAGAAGTGTATAAACAGAGGAATGGTAAAGAGTGTTGTGTGTTGAACAATAGCTCCTGGGTTCGAACCCAGGCCACCACAACATTTCTTTTTATTATTCGAAGTAGCTGGACTGAGCTAAATTGGGCCGAAGGCTACTGAATTAATAAGTGGGCTGTAATATTAAATATGGAGTTGGGCCATAATAATAAACAAGTAGTTGGGCCGAGATCATTATTTTCTGTTGAGCAAAATAACGGATTAAAAGAATTTGGGTATTAAATGAACCAGAAAAGAAACAGTCAGAACATTGGTTAAGGAAGTTGTTGAGTTAGCGAGAGGTCGTGAGTTCAAGCCCGGGTTGCGACACTATATTTATAGCTAATTCCTTAAGGTAGTATATTTATTATTTTTTATTATTATTATTACTATTATTATTATTATTATTATTATTATTATTATTATTATTATTATTATTATTATTATTATTATTATTATTATTATTATTATTAAATCATTAATATCATAACTACCATAAACAGTAAAATTAATACTGTTGCAAGTACCATTACTAATATCATTGTTATATTCACTAATAGGGTTATTATTAACATATGTATATTATTAATGTTATTATCATTATTTATTTTTACTAATATTAACTTAGTATAATAGAATTACTATTTTGATAAATAAATTAAATACATACATAGATATATATATTTAACACATAAAATATAACAAAATTTAATATTTTTATATATATACAAACATATAAAACCTATATATATATATATATATATATATATATATATATATATATATATATATATATATATATATATATATATATATATATATATATATATATATATATATTATTAACATAAAAATGATATAACTAATACATTATATATATATATATATATATATATATATATATATATATATATATATATATATATATATATATATATATATATATATATATATATATGTACTCAATTACAACTATGAATATTAATAAATACACAAATGATATAGGTTCGTGAATCCAAGGCCAATCCTGCATTGTTCCGTTGTTCAATATAGTCATATGTATTTTTACTACAAAATACATTAGGTGAGTTTCATTTACCTTTTTACCCTTTATATTTTTGGGACTGAGAATACATGCGCTTTTATAAATGTTTGACGAAATAGACACAAGTAATTAAAACTACATTCTATGGTTGAATTATCGAAATCGAATATGTCCCTTTTTATTAAAGTCTGGTAATCTAAGAATTAGGGAACAGACACCCTAATTGACGCGAATTCTAAAGATAGATCTATAGGGCCCAACAAGCCCCATCCAAAGTAACAGATACTTTAGTACTTCGAAATTTATATCATGTCCGATGGAGGATCCCGGAATGATGGGGATATTCTTATATGTATATTGTGAATGTCGGTTACCAGGTGTTCAATCCATATGAATGATATTTTGTCTCTATGCATGGGACGTATATTTATGAGAACTGAATATGGAAATCTTGTGGTCTATTAAAATGATGATAATGGTTATTTATGCTAAACTAATGAACTCATCAACCTTTTGGTTGACACTTTAAAGCATGTTTATTCTCAGGTATGAAAGAAATCTTCTGCTGTGCATTTGCTCACTTTAGAGATATTACTTGGAGTCCTTCATGACATATTTCAAAAGACGTTGCATTCGAGTAGTTGAGTTCATCAAGATTATTATTAAGTCAATTATAGTTGGATGTATTATGAAATGATATGCATGTCGTCAACTTTCAATGAAATGAAAGTTTGTCTTTTAAAAACGAATGCAATGTTTGTAAAATGTATCATATAGAGGTCAAGTACCTCGCGATGTAATCAACTATTGTGATTCGTTTATAATCAATATGGACTTCGTCTGGATGGATTAGGATGGGTCCTTTCAGTTGGTATCAGAGCGGTGGTCTTAGCGAACCAGGTCTTACATTAGTGAGTCTAACTGATAGTCGTTAGAATGCATTAGTGAGTCTGGACTTCGACCGTGTCTGCATGTCAAAAGTTTTGCTTATCATTTAGTGTCGAAAAATTAATTGCTCATCATCCTTAAAGTCTAGACACGTCCTACTGCCTCTATTGCATAGACAGTGTATAGATAAATTCATATCTTAGCGTATCTGTTATTGTTACCTTTGCCTGATAGATTCCGTAGATTCCTCCGTAACTTATGAGATTTTAGTATTATATACGCATATGTAAACTATGTATTGCAGGGTACTAGCTACATCCTATAATCTATTTCTTATCATAAATCCTTTATCTGATCGTACGAGATGAATCCCTCAACCAGTTCGAATTCCTCGGATTTCGACAGCTATTCCGATATGGAGTTTCACCTAAGCTCCGAAAGCAGTGTCACCAGAATGAATCAACCAATCATCAATCCCCAATTCATCTGATGAGTTCGTAGTCGACTTAATCAATGGAAACGAGAAGAAGGCAATGCTTTCCATCAACCAAATTTCCCTCTTAGCGGTGATCCTGAAACACTCACCGGCGAACCCATTCGAAACATTATCTTCACTCTCATTTCCTGGATACTACGCAACGACTATATGATATCCAAAATTCTGAATCTTATTCATTCGCTCGTTCCGACCAACAATCATTCTGGAATAATAGAAGAAGTCAACGAACTTCGCGCTCGAGTAATAAATTTGGAGAACATGGTGCAAAATGTACCAGCCTCAACAACATCACCGGCACCAACAGTATCACCAACATCATCATCAACCCCAGCACCAACAACACTTGTAGCACCGACAGCAACAGTACCATTATCAGCAGCACCAGCAACATAACTAGTACCAACAACAACAACATCATCACACGTCACAACCTCGCAATCTATACCTCAAGCATAATCATCGTTCTACGTATCGTTCTACATCGATTATATTCGTTCTTCATGGCGATTAAGTAATCTCTAAATGTTTTAGAGATTATGTATTCTAGTTCTAACGGTAAACCAAATGAGTTTAATATCATATTAACTCAATGAATCCATGATTGCATCTGAAGAAGATATATATGTATATATGTTTTCATAAAGATTGTAATTAAAAATTCTTTCGTACAAAGTGTTAATTGTGAAAATATTTTAACGGGTAGGTAATACTCGAGGAATATTCAGATTTCACATTAATAAATTACACTGTACATTCTTCGAAGCTGATTCAACAGTCGTTTACTATCCTACTTACATCCACCGATATACAAATCCGTTCACCACAGAATAACCATATTCATCCAATTTCATATTTGGATTTTGATTTATCAGAATCCAACAAGTGGCATAATGAAGAAATAATGGACACAATAAAAATTGATTAAAAACAGACTAATTGACAATATGAAATTTTATTAAGAAACTACGCTAACAAAATCCTAGCTAACTGTTAATTCCATATTACATTTTATTTATCGCAATTTAATTATCGCAATTTACTTTATCGCAATTTTAATTCTCGCAATTTTATTTATCGTTATTTAATTTCTGTTATTTACTTTTCACACTTTAATTATCGTCATTTATTTTCTGTTATTCATTTTACGCACTTTAAATATCGGGACACGTATACAAGGTTTTGACATATCATATCGACGCATCTATATATATTATTTGGAATCACCATAGACACTCTATATGCAGTAATGATCGAGTTCTCTATACAGGGTTGAGGTTGATTTTACAATAATATATATAGTTTGAGTTGTGATCGAGTCTGAGACATGTACACGGGTCACGATACGTATTAATTAATTCGAATATTATATATTAAATTATATATGAATTATTGGACTGTCAACTGTGGACTATCAACTGAGGACTACCAACATTGGACAATTAAAATGAAGTAAAATATTGATTATAATATATGAAACAAAACAATTCTTCAAGTTTGCCACTTGATTTCATCTTAAACCTCATTTGTATCTTGATAATTACAATCTGCGTTCAAACCTTTCATGATTCTTGAAAACACCTCAATTGAGGAGATGAACCAACCACACGATACCTACGAAAGAAAGAACTTATGCATATAGTTATTGAAATGTCCCATTCTTATTGATTAAAAACGTTCCATATTAATTGATTTCGTTGCGAGGTTTTGACCTCTATATGAGACATTTTTCAAAGACTGCATTCATTTTAAAACAAACCATAACCTTTATTTCATCAATAAAGGTTTAAAGAGCTTTACGTAGGTTATCAAATAATGATAATCTAAAATATTCTGTTTACACACGACCATTACATAATGGTTTACAATACAAATATGTTACAACGAAATAAGTTTCTTGAATGCAGTTTTTACACAATATCATACAAGTATGAACTCCAAATCTTGTCCTTATTTAAGTATGCGACAGCGAAAGCTCTTAATAATCACCTGAGAATAAACATGCTTAAAACGTCAACAAAAAAATGTTGGTGAGTTATAGGTTTAACCTATATATATATCAAATCGTAACAATAGACCACAAGATTTCATATTTCAATACACATCCCATACATAGAGATAAAAATCATTCATATGGTGAACACCTGGTAACCGACATTAACAAGATGCATATATAAGAATATCCCCATCATTCCGGGACACCCTTCGGATATGATATAAATTTCGAAGTACTAAAGCATCCGGTACTTTGGATGGGGTTTGTTAGGCCCAATAGATCTATCTTTAGGATTCGCGTCAATTAGGGTGTCTGTTCCCTAATTCTTAGATTACCAAACTTAATAAAAAGGCGCATATTCGATTTCGATAATTCAACCATAGAATGTAGTTTCACGTACTTGTGTCTATTTTGTAAATCATTTATAAAACCTGCATGTATTCTCATCCCAAAAATATTAGATTTTAAAAGTGGGACTATAACTCACTTTCACAGATTTTTACTTCGCCGGGAAGTAAGACTTGGCCACTGGTCGATTCACGAACCTATAACAAATATGTACATATATATCAAAGTATGTTCAAAATATATTTACAACACTTTTAATACATTTTGATGTTTTAAGTTCATTAAGTCAGCTGTCCTCGTTAGTAACCTACAATTAGTTGTCCAAAGTTAGATGTAAAGAAAAAAAAATTGATATATATTATCTTGAATCAATCCACGACCCAGTGTATACACATCTCAGGCTAGATCACAACTCAAAGTATATATATTTTTGGAATCAACCTCAACCCTGTATAGCTAACTCCCACATTACTGTATATAGAGTGTCTATGGTTGTTCCAAATAATATATACACATGGGTCGATATGATATGTCAAAACATTTGCATACGTGTCTATGGTATCCCAAGATTACATAATATATTAGAATACATGTATAATACAATATAAGTTAGCTAGGATATGATTAATATAGATTTGTTACCAATTTTTACGTTGCTACAACAAGAAAAATTATCCAATCTTGTTTTAACCATAACTTCTTCATTTTAAATCCGTTTTGAGTGAATCAAATTGCTATGGTTTCATATTGAACTCTATTTTATGAATCTAAACAGAAAAAGTATAGGTTTATAGTCAGAAATATAAATTACAAGTCGTTTTTGTAAAGGTAGTCATTTAAGTCGAAAGAACGACGTCTAGATGACCATTTTAGAAAACAAATTTCCACTTTGAGTTTAACCATGATTTTTGGATATAGTTTCATGTTCATAAGAAAAATCATTTTTCTAGAAGAACAAATTTTAAATCAAAGTTTATCATAGTTTTTAATTAACTAACCCAAAACAGCCCGCGGTGTTACTACGACGGCGTATGTCCGGTTTTACAGTGTTCCTCGTGTTTCCAGGTTTTAAATCATTAAGTTAGCATATCATATAGATATAGAACATGTGTTTAGTTGATTTTAAAAGTCAAGTTAGAAAGATTAACTTTTGTTTGCGAACAAGTTTAGAATTAACTAAACTATGTTCTAGTGATTACAAGTTTAAACCTTCGAATAAGATAGCTTTATATGTATGAATCGAATGATGTTATGAACATCATTACTACCTCAAGTTTTCTGGATAAAGCTACTAGAAATGAGAAAAATGGATCTAGCTTCAAAGGATCCTTGGATGGCTTGAAAGTTCTTGAAGCAGAATCATGACACGAAAAACAAGTTCAAGTAAGATTTCCACTCGAAATAAGATTGTTATAGTGATAGAAATTGAATCAAAGTTTGAATATGAGTATTACCTTGTATTAGAAAGATATATTACTGTAAATAAGAAAGATTTCTTGAGGTTGGATGATCACTCTACAAGATTGGAAGTATGCTAGCAAACTTGGAAGTATTCTTGATTTTATGAAACTAGAACTTGTAGAATTTATGAAGAACACTTAGAACTTGAAGATAGAACTTGAGAGAGATCAATTAGATGAAGAAAATTGAAGAATGAAAGTGTTTTTAGGTGTTTTTGGTCGTTGGTGTATGGATTAGATATAAAAGATATGTAATTTTGTTTTCATGTAAATTAGTCATGAATGATTACTCATATCTTTGTAATTTTATGAGATATTTCATGCTAGTTGCCAAATGATGGTTCCCACATGTGTTCGGTGACTCACATGGGCTGCTAAGAGCTGATCATTGGAGTGTATATACCAATAGTACATACATCTAAAAGCTGTGTATTGTACGAGTACGAATACGGGTGCATACGAGTAGAATTGTTGATGAAACTGAACGAGGATGTAATTGTAAGCATTTTTGTTAAGTAGAAGTATTTTGATAAGTTTCTTGAAGTCTTTCAAAAGTGTATGAATACATATTAAAACACTACATGTATATACATTTTAACTGAGTCGTTAAGTCATCGTTAGTCGTTACATGTAAGTGTTGTTTTGAAACCTTTAGGTTAACGATCTTGTTAAATGTTGTTAACCCAATGTTTATAATATCAAATGAGATTTTAAATTATTATATTATCATGATAATATGATATATGAATATCTCTTAATATGATATATATACATTAAATGTCGTTACAACGATAATCGTTACATATATGTCTCGTTTCAAAATCATTAAGTTAGTAGTCTTGCTTTTCCATATGTAGTTCATTGTTAATATACTTAATGATATGTTTAATTATCATAATATCATGTTAACTATATATATATATATATCCATATATATGTCATCATATAGTTTTTACAAGTTTTAACGTTCGTGAATCACCGGTCAACTTGGGTGGTCAATTGTCTATATGAAACCTATTTCAATTAATCAAGTCTTAACAAGTTTGATTGCTTAACATGTTGGAAACACTTAATCATGTAAATAACAATTTCATTTAATATATATAAACACGGAAAAGTTCGGGTCACTACAGTTATGCACCTGAAAAACTCTCGGAAACTGAGTAAACGTTTAACACGTAGTTGTGCTAATTCCTTAGTGTTATTATCACCCAAAATAACATTGCAATTCTTTTTCACAATTAGCCAATTTTGTCACAGCTCCAACAAATCCGCTTCAATTTTTCATTCGAATAAACTTTATTATACAGATTACCTCTTCATCATCGTTACCGTAGAACCGTTTATATACCACCACATTAGCAGTAAACTTACTAGCAAATTCATTATTCATTAACTTAAGTTTATCTCCGAAAAACCATTATAATTGTTCATTAAAGTCCTATCATATACCCATCCGCATCTTGTAAAGAGAACTGCCATACCAAATACCGGGAAATCAGCAATCAGTACTTTGAAAACTCACACCATTACTACATCAACAGTTATATGTTTACATATAACACTTATCTTTTAGAATCATGATCTTCCATTATGGAATTTTGAAAAGCACCCAGTCTACGAATCAATACTGTGAATGTTGAAAAAGCTGAATGAAGCAGCAGAAACCATAGACAACCGTAAACGACCTTAATCATCGAAAGTTTGATGATAAAGAATAGTACGTTGGAAAAGCTCAAAAAAGTTGGAACTGAAAAACGGATTGAGCTAACCACGAAGGAGACCAAGGACAAATACAAGGACCATACCATATATTTAAAGAACCCAAGTAATTCTGGATCCGATGAAACCTTCAACGAATATCTTACTCCGTATCCATGTTAAAATCTTGCGGAAAATCTTTCTTCATCAACCATCGAACTTAGAAATTCCAAAATATCATCATAAATATCTTCGATATTTCTGAAGATATTTTTATAAATATTCTCGTCCGAAATTATATACCTCTTCGTGCTTCCTGTGTATCCTTATATTGGAAACATTCAATAGAAAATTTAGTACCGAAAAGCAGATTATGCGAAACTATGAAGAAAGCCGTGGACAAATCACAAAGAATAAGTTTAACTTCAAAGAATTCAAATGATTCAATGCCTGCTAAAGTCTTTAGCGAATATCTTACTCCTTACTCTAAACCCTTGCGGACAATAGTTTCTATCATCCTCTGATCTTAGATATTCCGAGATATTATCGTATCTTTCGTTATAAATATCCTCGATATTTCTGAATATATTTTCATAACTAATCTTATCTGAAGTTATTAATCTCTTCGTGCTATCAGTATTACATCATATAGAAACTGTTAGTTTCTATATTCTGTAAACTTTCGAACTTAAAATATGAATGATATTGAAGTAATGTTGGGAACTGAAGCATGAGTTAGTTTAATATAATGACACTTGATCAACGTGATTATATTACAGTAAGTCATGCTGAGTTCCTAATGGGACATGATGATTCACAGATCATAACGTCATCATGTGCCATGTTACATAGCTCTTTCATTCTGCTTAACTTCTAACCATATCAAGAAAGTATATTCTTGATAGTTCTATTCTCAGTAATTCTGGTAATTTGACAAATCAAGATCGTGCCATTACAATTTCTTTCTTAGAACATTCACGATGTTCATTCTGAAATTCATATCTATGAATACTGGATCTTTGTTCCCTTGACTTAAAGTAGGGAAGAGAAAACAAAATCATGAAACTTCAAAATATCAATGGGGGTATAAATCACAGTAAATTAGAGAGATTAGTAACTGTGGATGATAATGATTACAGAAAGATAGAAGCAGAGGCATCGAAATATACGAGAAAATATCAAGCCCAAAAACAACACGGAGGTTGCAAACCGTGGATATTAATACGAATAGCAATATAAAGACACGGTATAATTAAGAATAGCATCATCCCAAGGTAATAGTAGAAGTAAACAGATTCTTCTGGTGGAAGATTGAAAAGAAGGATGACAGGAATGATAATTAGGAGAATATCAAGGATTAAAACTAGATTAAGCATTTTCAGAATCTTTTGGATGTATGAAACAAGAAGGAAAGTATAGGAATGGTGGGAATAATGGAACGAAAGAGTTTAATTTATAATGGGAATATCAGACAGAGTAATCTAGGCAGATCACCGTATTTATTTATAGAGATCTTAATTTCCTTATTCGCCGAAGAATCAAATCTTTTAGATCTCTAAGATTTTCTATAAATCTCTTGAATTCTGGAATTCAAACCTGACTACGTCAAAAGTTAAAAACAAATCTTTGTTTCTCATTTCATTCTTTTGTGAATTGCTTCACTCGTGCTCTTCGATTAATCAAATTGTTTTATCCATATTACTCAAGGATGATAAAACTCTATTTATCAATTCATATTCGCCATGAAAACATTTTTATTATTAGCCCTGACGACCTCACTCAAATTTCGAGACGAAATTTCTTTAACGGGTAGGTACTGTGATGACCCGGGAATTTCCGACCAAATTTAAACTTAATCTTTATATATTTCCGACACGATAAGCAAAGTCTGTAATGTTGAGTCACAAATATTTCAAGCTGTTTCATATATTCATTTGACTTTAGACCATTCTCGACGATTCACGAACAACTATTTGTAAATAGATAGCATATATATATATATTTAAATAGGTATTTATAATTTGAAATATAATTTAGAATATTATATAGTATGATTATTAGGATTTATATTGTAAAATAAATAAAGTAAAATATGATTAATGGAAACTATAAAATGAAAGGACCCGTTCATATACATTATAAACGATTCACAATAGTTGATTACATTGCGAGGTATTTGACCTCTATATGATACATTTTACAAACATTGCATTCGTTTTTAAAAGACAAACTTTATTTACATCAAAAATTGACAGGCATGCATACCATTTCATAATATCCACTATCCAACTATAAATTGATTTAATAATAATCTTTGATGAACTCAATAACTTGAATGCAACGTTCTTCGAAATATGCTATGAAAGACTCCAAGTAATATCTTTAAAATGAGCAAATGCACAGCGGAAGATTTCTTTAACACCTGAGAATAAACATGCTTTAAAGTGTCATCCAAAAGGTTGGTGAGTTCATTAGTTTATCATAATCATTTATTTCCATCATTTTAATAGACCACAAGAATTTCATTTCCAGTTCTCATAAATATACGTCCCATGCATAGAGACAAAAATAATCATTCATATGGTGAACACCTGGTAACCGACATTAACTAGATACATATAAGAATATCCCCTATCATTCCGGGATCCTCCTTCGGACATGATATAAATTTCGAAGTACTAAAGCATCCGGTACTTTGGATGGGGTTTGTTAGGCCCAATAGATCTATCTTTAGGATTCGCGTCAATTAGGGTGTCTGTTCCCTAATTCTTAGATTACCAGACTTTAATAAAAAGGGGCATATTCGATTTCGATAATTCAACCATAGAATGTATTTTCAATTACTTGTGTGTATTTCGTCAAACATTTATAAAAGCGCATGTATTCTCAGTCCCAAAAATATAAAGGGTAAAAAGGCAAATGAAACTCACCATACTGTATTTCGTAGTAAAAATACATATAACGTCATTGAACAAGTGCAAGGTTGGCCTCGGATTCAAGAACCTAAATTAATTATATATATATATATGTGTTGGTCAATATTTGTCTAACAAATTAGGTCAAGTCATAGTGTACCACAATCCTAATGCTCGAGACTAATATGCAAAAGTCAACAAAAGTAAATTTGACTCAAAATAATTTCTAAAAATCTATACATGATTAATATATAGTTTAAATATCGTCATTTTATATTTTTAAATATTTTTAAAAGATTTATTAGAGTAAATAATATAATTTATTTATTAATAAATAAAATTTTGTATTAAATTTATATAATAAAATATACTTTTATATATATTAAGTAATAAAATTTATAGGGTTCATTTAATATCATAAAGATAATATGATAGATATTATTAAAGTAAGTTATTACACGTAGTAAAATATGTTTGTATCACATATTTATTTGATAAAATAATATCTATTATGATAGTAAGTAAAAGTTATATTATTTTGTAATAATAATTATTATTATAAAAATATCAATATTTATAATTACTAAGATGACATTATGATAAAACGATAATTCTAATTATGATAACTTTAATATTTATGATAATTTTTAATATTATCTTTAAAATAATAATTCTATTTAAAATAATAATAATAATGATATTTTATAGTAACAATGACATTTCTATTAAAATGATAATTTTTGTTAAAATGATAGTTTTAATACTAATAATATCTTGAAATAATACGGAGTAAATATATATATGTAAATCGATTGAGAGAGTTTAGAGAAAAATATTTTCAAGTTTCTATGAAATAATGAAACCTATTGAATTCTATTTATATTAGATTTTTGAATTATTAAAGTGAATTATTAAAGTATGAATTATTAAAGTGAATTATTAAAGTATGAATTATTAAAGTGAATTATTAAAGTATGAATTATTAAAGTGAATTATTAAAGTTAAAGTAAAGTAAAAATAAAGTAAAGGTAAAGTTTAAGTATAGTAAAAGTATAAAACTATGTACGTATAATACGCGTATAAATATATATAATATTAATTTAAATTGTTTTATATATTTAATAAAATAAAATATAAATATCGTTATCTTTATCATACTAGTTAAGTAATGAGTTGTCAAAAGTGGTTCTAGATATTTATAAAAGTTATATACGTTTTAATAATAAAGTTCTTTTTAAACTGAAAACGTTTTTGTACGTTTGAAACTAAATAGATCAATCGAGTCTTTATGAGATTCAGTCTTCCACTATCCTTTGTCTAGTTCTCAATGATTGACAATTTGTTCTTATTTATAAATCACTTTACCATTTTCTGAATATTGTTAAAATGGAAAGATTTCTCAAATCAAGGTGGGCCTTTCAACAGAGACTTGTAATCATAATTCAATATATCTGATAATTCAATCATTTGATCTTATCTTCTAAAATTCCATTGATAAACATTTTGAAACAGATACAATCATATAAAGTATTTAATCTAATATTTTGTTTACGTTTCAAGTTATAATATATATACACATATACATATATAATCATATTCGTTTAATGGTTCGTGAATCGTTGGAACTTGGTCGAGGTTGAATGAATGTATGAACATAGTTTAAAATTCTTGAAATTTAACTTAACAAATATTGCTTATCGTGTCGGAAACATATAAAGATTAAAGTTTAAATTTGGTTGGAAATTTCCGGGTTGTCACAGTACCTACCCGTTAAAGAAATTTCGTCCCGAAATTTGAGTGGAAAGGTCGTGAATGATAATAAGTATGTTTTCATGATGCATACGGGCTGAAAATTAGAGTTTTATCATTAGCGAATAATTTGGATAAACAATCCATTTATATGAAGAGTACGAATGAAGCTAACATAGAAGAGTGAAATGAGTAAGTGTAGATTCATATTATCATTTGACGTAGATATGATTGATTCCCAGATTTCAAGGGATTTGAAGAAAATCTTCTTAATAAGATTTGACTCTCCGGTAATCAAGGGAATTAGGATCCGCTTTAAATGCGATCGTCCATTTTAATTGTTCTGTCGGAGATTTTCTTATAAATTCACCTCCTTCGTTTCCTTACACTCACACCTTCTGTTGATGCATTTTATGCAAGTCCCTAGACATCTACCCACGTCCGTTGCAGGTACAACAATTTACAGGCCACCATGATTGCTCGTTATTATCCTATCCGTGTTTGTATGTGGTTACAGGAACTGCAGGAACGAGATTTAGATGGTTGACTATGTTAGACTTAGTCAGACGTACGAGTGAAGCCTCACCAGTATGGCTGACAGGCTCATACGCACGGTTGATGCTGAGCTAAGTCACAATTACAACCTAAATGAGAAGACACGAGTGAGTGATCACCCGTACGGCTGATGAAGCCAACTCGTACGTGTGATGAATGAATCGTATGGGTGAGTCAACAGCAGGGGTATATAAAGTCTTATGTTCTTCATTTTAGGTTAAGCCTCTCATTTGTTACACACACTCAGATCTAGTGAGCTCCTCCGATTCTCTCTCAGTCCAAATCACCCAGGTGGTGAATAATAGCTCTAGGTGTTGATCTAATCACACTTGATTTAGTTGTGGTTTGACTAAATTAATCAAAAAAAAAAACTTAACCTATTCACTAGAGGGTTTGATTCACTTATTCCGCCATTGTGTGAGTTAAATCTGTTGATTTCTAAGTTCCTAGTCATGTTTCATCACCTTCTATTCTTTCCCCCTCAACTCATATTTTAAAGTATTCATCAATATGCTCCATCTAGTTCTGATTCTCGATATACTTCTAACTTTCATATCGGTCATTCTTCTTTTTCATCTACCGCCGGAAGAATCTATTTACTTCTACTATACTCTTGGGTTTATAGTGTTTCTAGTTCTCCCGTGTCTTTATATTGCTATATGCATCGATATATATGGTTTATAATTTCTGGTTTGTCGTTGGGCTTTATATGTTCCCTTATATTTCAAAGTCTCTGCTTCTGTCTTCTATAATCATTATCATTCACAGTTAATGCTCTCTTTTATTTGCTGCAATTTATACCCCAATTTCTATTTCGGAGTTTTGTCCTTTTGTTTCTTCTTCTTACGATTAAGCACCGCTTGTAATGGTCCAGAATTCACAGATATGAATTTCGGAATGAACATTGTTAACATTCTAGGAAGGAAATTGTGATGGCACGATCTTGACTTGTCAAATTACTAGAATACCTTGGAAAAGGCCGAATCATCCAGAAATATTTTCTTGATATTTTAGAGGTTAAATAGAATACAAGAGTCGTATAACTTGGCACATGATGATGTTATGATCTATGAATCATCACGTTCCTTTTAGAAACTCAGCATGACTTACTGTAATATAATCACATTGATCAAGTGTCATTATATTATACTAATTCATGCTTCAGTTCCCAACACTACTTCAAAATATTCCTATTTTAAACTTGAATGTTTCAGAATTTAGAAACTAAAATAGTTTCTTTTATGATGTAATACAGATAGCGCGAAGAGGTAAATGATTTCAAATAAGAAAAATTAAGAAAATATCTTCAGAAATATGGAGGATATTTATAATGAAAGATATGATGATATTTTAGAATTTCTAATATCAGAGGATGATGAAGAATATTATCCGCAGGGGTTTAGAGTCAGGAGCAAGGTATTCGTTAATGACTTCAGCAGGTACTGAATCATTTGGATCCTTTGAAGTCAGGTTCAGTCTTTGTAATTTGTCCACAGCCTCCTTCCTACTTTGCTCAATCCGTTTTCCAGTTCCAAAACTTCTCTTTTTCTGTGCTTTGCCAGCACACTTCATCATTATCATCCAGCTTTTGCCGTTTAAAGTCGTTTATAGTTTTTGCTGCTTCATCAGCATTTTTTTTCGGAGAACCAATTCGTACTTCGGAGTGTTTTTCAGAAACTTTACATTCAAATTAAGTCCAGAAGATAGACGTTATATATACACATATAACTGTTGGCGTAGACATGCTGTGAGATTTCAAAATACTGATTGCTAATTCCCAATGATTCGTATGGCAATTCTCATTACAAGATGCGAATGAGTAAATGATGGGGTTTCAATGAATAATTATAATGACTTTTTGGAGAGGCTAAAGTCAAAGGGTAATGAAGTTGTTGGTACATATGCTAATAATGTGGTGGAATGTAAAAGGTTCCCTTGTAACGATGGTGTATATCTCAAGGTTATAATAAGGTTAGTCTGACTGAAAAGTCGAAGTTGACTTGCTGGAGCTGTGACAAAACTGGCTACTTTGAATAGGAGTCGCAAAGTTACTTTTGCTAATAAATGCCAAAGAATCTGACGCGGATACGTTGTTTAAACTTTTACTTTGGTTTCAAGAGTTTTTCGGGTACATAATTGTGGGTAACATTTGGTTGGATCATCATCTCGATTGCTCATCATTCGAAGTGTCTTCAGAAATTTTTGAAGGGTTTGAACACAGATTGTAATCGTTAACATACATTTGATGTTCTAACACAGTTTTGAAGTCAAAATATAGCTTGTGAAAGATGTAAGAATCTAAGAGTGATGATTTTGGTCATATCTCAAGTTGAATTTTGAGATTTCAAAATCAGAGTATGTAATTAAATTTTGAATGAGTATGGTTGTTTTGATTTCTATAAAAGAATGTATATTGTTGTGAAAGTAGGGAGTATAATGGATGATTTGCTGAATCAGATTCGAAGAATGTAACATATTAATTGTGAATTTATATATCTCTCGGGTATTACCTACCCGTTAAAAAAATTTCACAATTAATATTTTGTACAAAAGAATTTTATTACAGTCTTTATGAAAATATATATATGTATATTTTCTTCAGATGTAACATAGATTTAATGAGTTAATGTTAAATTAAACTCATTTGATTTACGGTTGAAACTAGAATTGAATAATCCCTAAAGGCTTTAAAAAGTACATAACTTTTACGCAGTATTTCTTTAATGACATTGAAATTATGAATCAATACTTCGTTATTTGTTGATGTATGATGTTTTGTTCGTGGAATTCTTGTGAATTTCGCAAAGTACGAATGATGTTATCTGAAAAGTTTCGGGTACATCGATGATGAAAGTGTAAAATCAAATATATACTTGATTTATTATGAAATGGAATTTGTTGAATTGCGACAGATATTGTAGTTAACGCTGGTTAAGTTGCAGCCGAAGGACGTACATTATTGCATATTTGTAATATGAATTAACCGAGTAGTTAAGATTCACACACAATAGCTTAGCACGGAAAGATTTATTTCAATATGTATATATATATATAATATACATATAATTTCTTCAGAGGGAATGAGTTAATTCTTCATAACTCGTTGATACAATATACACGTTATTGATTCGTAATGATGTCCACAGTGATTCTTGAACTGACGGAGTTAGTGATGTTATCTGTGTTGTTGATTCGGATGTTGACTGTACTGACGATGCTGGTAACGCTGACGGTACTGTTGATGCTGTTGGTAGAGCAAGTTTAGCTTGTTAATCACACACCATTTTTGTCAGGGTTTCTACTCTTCCTTCTATCATTTTGGTTCGTTTAACTGATTTATGGTTAGGGCTAGATTAGATAATCTCTAAGACTTTAGAGATTACATAATCGCCGCGGAATGTTTCTCCAATGAAGTTATGAATTAATACTTCGTCAGTTATTGTTGTTGGTACTCGGTATCTATGGTGCGTATGACGTTGATGCTCGTGGGACAGATTGTGAAGTTGAGGTTTACGACGCGGTTGTGGTTGGAGGTGGTAATGGTACTGTTGGCGTTGATGATGGTGGTACTGGTTATGCTGCTGATGCTGCTACTGGTGTTTGTAATCTCTGCACCATATTCTCCAAAGCCACTACCCGAGCTCGAAGCTCGTTGACTTCTTCTATTACACCGGGGTGATTGTCGGTTCGGATGAGCGGATAAATAAA
Source organism: Rutidosis leptorrhynchoides (assembly GCF_046630445.1). Classification (NCBI taxonomy): domain Eukaryota; kingdom Viridiplantae; phylum Streptophyta; class Magnoliopsida; order Asterales; family Asteraceae; genus Rutidosis; species Rutidosis leptorrhynchoides. Next base: position 575,374,952 of record NC_092336.1, on the reverse strand, counting down.
ATCTAAAATTTGATGTAATATATAATCGTGACGAGATACTCTGGAAAAGAGCGAGAAAATAGTGTTTCGGACAGGTTCGCCGGTAAGTGCTTCAGGTTCTTCGTCAAGAGGGCAATGTGGTGGATGGAAGGGATCACCTTCTTCTTGTCTCCAATGATTGAGGAGGCTACGAACCCATCCCCAATTCATCCAGAATAGGTGATGACTGATTGGTTAATCTATTCCGATCACACTACTTTCGGAGCTTGAATGGGATTCCATTTCGGAATCTGAGTGACTTGAACTGATGATGAATTCCATTTCGTACGATTGGATAAAGGATTTTTTTTTTCGATATGAAATGATTTTGGCTAACAGATGGTATTCTAATTACATAGAATATATATATATATATATACATATATATATACATATATATATATATACATATATATATATATACATATATATATATATATACATATATATATATATATACATATATATATATATATACATATATATATATATATATATATATATATATATATATATATATATATATATATATAGATCAAAAGATTTCGTAGATTACGGAGGACTTTGCGGGATATGTCAGGCAAAGTTTAAAGTAACAGATACGATAAGATATGATTTAGCAGATATGCTAAGATATGAATTTTTGTCTATACACTATTCATGCAATCAATGCAACAAGACGTGTCTTAGACTAAAAATGATAAGCAGGTAATTTTCTGAGGATGATAAGTAGTTAATTTTCGACACAAAATGATAAGCAAAACTTTTGACATGCAGACACGGTCGAAGTCCAGACTCACTAATGCATCCTATCGACTTATCAGTTAGACACACTAATGCAGACCTGGTTTGCTAAGACCACCGCTCTGATACCAACTTGAAGGACCCGTTCATATACATTATAAACGATTCACAATAGTTGATTACATTGCGAGGTATTTGACCTCTATATGATACATTTTACAAACATTGCATTCGTTTTTAAAAGACAAACTTTCTTTACATTGAAAATTGACAAGCATGCATACTATTTCATAATATCCACTATCCAACTATAAATTGATTTAATAATAATCTTTGATGAACTCAATGACTCGAATGCAACGTTCTTCGAAATATACTATGAAAGACTCCAAGTAATATCTTTAAAATGAGCAAATGTACAGCGGAAGATTTCTTTAACACCTGAGAATAAACATGCTTTAAAGTGTCAACCAAAAGGTTGGTGAGTTCATTAGTTTATCATAATCATTTATTTCCATCATTTTAATAGACCACAAGAATTTCATTTCCAGTTCTCATAAATATACGTCCCATGCATAGAGACAAAAATAATCATTCATATGGTGAACGCATGGTAACCGACATTAACTAGATACATATAAGAATATCCCCTATCATTCCGGGATCCTCCTTCGGACATGATATAAATTTCGAAGTACTAAAGCATCCGGTACTTTGGATGGGGTTTGTTAGGCCCAATAGATCTATCTTTAGGATTCGCGTCAATTAGGGTGTCTGTTCCCTAATTCTTAGATTACCAGACTTTAATAAAAAGGGGCATATTCGATTTCGATAATTCAACCATAGAATGTAGTTTCAATTACTTGTGTCTATTTCGTCAAACATTTATAAAAGCCCATGTATTCTCAGTCCCAAAAATATAAAGGGTAAAAACGCAAATGAAACTCACCATACTGTATTTCGTAGTAAAAATACATATAACGTCATTGAACAAGTGCAAGGTTGGCCTCGGATTCACGAACCTAAATTAATTATATATATTTATGTGTTGGTCAATATTTGTCTAACAAATTAGGTCAAGTCATAGTGTACCACAATCCTAATGCTCGAGAGTAATATGCAAAAGTCAACAAAAGTAAATTTGACTCAAAATAATTTCCAAAAATCTATACATGATTAATATATAGTTTAAATATCGTCGTTTTATATTTTTAAATATTTTTAAAAGATTTATTAGAGTAAATAATATAATTTATTTATTAATAAATAAAATTTTATATTAAATTTATATAATAAAATATACTTTTATATATATTAATTAATAAAATTTATAGGGTTTATTTAATATCATAAAGATAATATGATAGGTATTATTAAAGTAAGTTATTACACGTAGTAAAATATGTTTGTATCACATATTTATTTGATAAAATAATATCTATTATGATAGTAAGTAAAAGTTGTATTATTTTGTAATAATAATTATTATTATAAAAATATCAATATTTATAATTACTAAGATGACATTATGATAAAACGATAATTCTAATTATGATAACTTTAATATTTACGATAATTTTTAATATTATCTTTAAAATAATAATTCTATTTAAAATAATAATAATAATGATATTTTATAGTAACAATGACATTTCTATTAAAATGATAATTTTTGTTAAAATGATAGTTTTAATACTAACGATACTTTTAATAATAATAGTAATGATAAAAATAATAAGAACGATAATTTTATCTAAATCAATATCTTATAATATTTTAATTTCATCATGATACTCTTACTCATTATTTCCTAATCGTTTCGTTTAATAGCTTTTAATCGTCTTTTATATCGTGTTCATAATAATGATAATAATAGTAATCAAAATAATTAGGTGTTACAAATATTTGCTTTAATTACACTAATATTAATAATGATAGTTACTATAACATTATTAATGATAATACTAATAATTATCTTAATGATAATATAGTAATAATAAAAATAACAATAACAATAACCATTTTTAAATAATGATATATATATTAATAATGATAATAATAATAATAATAATAATAATAATAATAATACTAATAATAATAATAATAATAATAATAATAATAATAATGGGATAATAATAATAATACTAATTATAACTTTAACGATAATAACGATAGTAATAATTAAAAAAAATAACAATTTTTAATGATAAATCCCTTTTATTGATAAAGATAATAATAATCATAATAATAAGATAAAACTAGAATGACGATAAAAACGATGATAATAATAATCATTTTTAATAAAAATATCAAAAATTCAATTGATTATAACTTCTAATCCGTTCAACGAAACCATTCGATATCTAAAGGAAAAGTTCTTAATTTTTCGCTAGCTTTCCAAGGACATGCATATCTTATACCTTATCTCAACCTCAAGTGTAACTAATTCAAGATTCAACCTAACCTGTCTAAGGGCAATATCAAAAGTACAAGCACGCATAATCCTAAATACTCGAGCACTAGTCAGGGATACACTATTAGTATGTAAAAGTTAAATTATGAGTACTCACGTATCAATATTGAGATTCAATATTGCAGGAAAGGTACGTAGACGCAACAGAAATGATAAACACTATATTGACCTCACGAGCATACCCATGAACCATACTCAATCACCTCCATAGCTATAATCTATAATTTCCTTAATCCTATCCTACTCGAAAAACAATTTCGAAACCACTCGGACAGCACTCCGTCGTAATATTTTATGTATACTAATAATATCTTGAAATAATACGGAGTAAATATATATATGTAAATCGATTGAGAGAGTTTAGAGAAAAATATTTTCAAGTTTCTATGAAATAATGAAACCTATTGAATTCTATTTATATTAGATTTTTGAATTATTAAAGTGAATTATTAAAGTATGAATTACTAAAGCGAATTATTAAAGTATGAATTATTAAAGTGAATTATTAAAGTATGAATTATTAAAGTGAATTATTAAAGTTAAAGTAAAGTAAAAATAAAGTAAAGGTAAAGTTTAATTATAGTAAAAGTATAAAACTATGTACGTATAATACGCGTATAAGTATATATAATATTAATTTAAATCGTTATATATATTTAATAAAATAAAATATAAATATCGTTATCTTTATCATACTAGTTAAGTAATGAGTTGTCAAAAGTGGTTCGAGATATTTATAAAAGTTATATACGTTTTAATAATAAAGTTCTTTTTAAACTGAAAACGTTTTTGTACGTTTGAAACTAAATAGATCAATCGAGTCTTTATGAGATTCAATCTTCCACTATCCTTTGTCTAGTTCTCAATGATTGACAATTTGTTCTTATTTATAAATCACTTTACCATTTTCCGAATATTGTTAAAATGGAAAGATTTCTCAAATCAACGTGGGCCTTTCAACAGAGACTTGTAATCATAATTCAATATATCTGATAATTCAATCATTTGATCTTATCTTCTAATTCCATTGATAAACATTTTAAAACAGATACAATCATATAAAGTATTTAATCTAATATTTTGTTTACGTTTCAAGTTATAATATATATACACATATATATATAATCATATTCGTTTAATGGTTCGTGAATCGTTGGAACTTGGTCGAGGTTGAATGAATGTATGAACATAGTTTAAAATTCTTGAAATTTAACTTAACAAATATTGCTTATCGTGTCGGAAACATATAAAGATTAAAGTTTAAATTTGGTTGGAAATTTTTGGGTTGTCACATAAAATATATTGATATATGTATAAATATGTAAATAAATATTACTTGTAAATATATAAAGTTATATTAATTCTATTTATTTAAAAATATATAATATAATTGTTTTAGTATTTAACTTTGCTATTTGAAAACTGTTTATATATAGAAAGGGAATATAAATGATTTCGAGCTTAATTAGTAAACGTCAGTAATACTCGGTTGACACTTCGTTAGCGTTCATATAGATTTAATATAAGTTTATGATGGATTAAAATAAAAGTTGAACTATAAATCGATTACGAAGATTTTAGATTTGTTAAAAGTATTTTTACCTTTTTAAGTTTAAATATTAGTACTCCGTACATATAAATTGGAACAGAAAATAAATAATTTTCTAACCTTTTTGATCAGGTTTCAAACATATATTGAGTGAAATAATTAAATATATTTAATCTAAAAATTTGGGATTTTTTAGGAACAATTTTATACGTTAACTGTTTAGCAATGGACACAATATAACCATCCGGGTGAAACTGTCGGCAGAGTGATTTTTCAAACCTCACAGGTGTAACAGTTACTTATTATTATTATATTATAATTATTATTAAATATTATTAATATTAATATTATAATTATTAATTTACATATTATATGTATATGAGGAGATGGAGAGAGTAACTCTCTGCATTATTTTTCTTTTCTTGACTTACTCACCTCTGCCACCATTAAATCACCGCCACCCTATCACCATCAACCACAACCATGAACCGCCACCATCTAACACCCTACAAACCACGACCACCATCCTCCACCTTCAATCTTCTTTCTTCTCTCTCCTTTCTCTTTCTATTTCGGACGTGATCAACCCCAATAAATCCTTTCCGTTTCTGCTGCTATTTAACCATCTTTTGATTCTATTTCAACCATCATTATCTTCACCATTCAACTAACGATTTGCAAACGATATACGAATACTGTGACAATTATTGTTTCAGTTTAAAACCCACAAACCATCAACGAATATCCTTGTGCTGTTGCGTATGCCTTGCTTCTGTTTTAAGACCGTAAAGACGAACCCTCCTGCAACAACTAAATACTCGAACAATACTGTTTCGGTTTCTCGTTCGAACTCTAACTCAGCCCGAGTAATACTCACCACTGATCATATGCTCCTACTATACTTGTTTCTATTGCAAATAACTCAAAACCAAATCCATCAAATTACGGTCGCTAGTTCCGTTTTGACACAGTAAGAATCGAAGATGGTGATACCGTTGAATGAAAACGATGATGTTACACTATTACTGTTTCTGTGAAATCTAAAAACGAGGAAGAAGGTGACATGGAAAGATGATGATGATTTAAGTATGATAACGATGGTGTATAAGATGGTGATGATTATGTACGATGATGACTATAAAGATGGTTAAAATGTTTTACGAAGATGACGGTGAATAGTGATGGGTTTGATGATAGCGAATGATGTTATGACGTTTTGATGATGATTGTAATGATGATGATGATGGTATAGCATTGATGATGATGTACTATGGATAAATGAAGATGATTATAAGCCGTGATTTTATGTAATGATGATGATGATGATGAAGATATAATCTGGGTTTTTCATTTAAAAAGAAGATACAAATAGAAGGTTAAATAGATTTAAATCATAGAATATTTAAGAAGTGTATAAACAGAGGAATGGTAAAGAGTGTTGTGTGTTGAACAATAGGTCCTGGGTTCGAAACCAGGCCACCACAACATTTCTTTTTATTATTCGAAGTAGCTGGACTGAGCTGAATTGGGCCGAAGGCTACTGAATTAATAAGTGGGCCGTAATATTAAATATGGAGTTGGGCCATAATAATAAACAAGTAGTTGGGCCGAGATCATTATTTTCTGTTGAGCAAAATAACGGATTAAAAGAATTTAGGTATTAAATGAACCAGAAAGGAAACAGTCAGAACATTGGTTAAGGAAGTTGTTGAGTTAGCGAGAGGTCGTGAGTTCAAGCCCGGGTTGCGACACTATATTTATAACTAATTCCTTAAGGTAGTATATTTATTATTATTTTTATTATTATTATTATTATTATTATTATTATTATTATTATTATTATTATTATTATTATTATTATTATTATTATTATTATTATTATTATTATTATTATTATTATTATTATTATTATTATTATTATTATTAGTGTTACATAAAAAACAAGTATCAAAATGGTATTTAAATACGCATAAGAGTTGAAATGCAAAGGTAATAATTATCGTAAAATCTGAAAGTTCAAAATTCACCTATAGAAATAGCAAAACGACTTTTTGCGCGTCAAAACTATTTCGAATGGAAGCAAGCCTTTAGGAAGTGTTTCTCATAGCGTCGTTATATATTCATCGTGCGAAAGTGGGACCAAATTTCAACCGAAGTTTTTTTGGCATGCTTGGCAAATAATTTGGCCCGATTATGTGGCCAACGTAATATGCTCAAAAATGTGTTTTGCGGCCATGAATTATTATCAAAACAAAACTATAGTAAAATATATTTTCATCCAATATGAAATTTTAAAATAGAAACAATTATAGAGTTATAAATTGAGAGATATCAAAAAGTGTTACAAAATAATCGAACTATTAACCTAAGATGTCACTAAACGTGTATAGATTTGTGGCTAGTAGGGATATTATAACCACAAAAATATTCTCAATGAGTGTTACGTAAAAAACTAGTATCAAAATGGTACTTAAATATGCATAAGAGTTCAAATGTAAAGGTAATAATTATCGTAAAATCTGAAAGTTCAAAATTCACCTTTAGAAATACCAAAATGACTTTTTCGGCGTTAAAACTATTTCGAATGGAAGCAAGCCTTCAGGAAGTCTTGCTCATAGCGTCGTTATCTATTCATCGTGTAAAAGTGGATCCAATTTTCATACAAAGTTTTTTAGAATGCTTGCCACATAATTTGGCCCGATTATGTGGCCAACGTAATGTGCTCAAAAATGTGTTTTTGCGACCAGGAATTATTATCGAAACTATAATTAAATATTTTTTCATTCAATATGAAATTTCAAAATAGAAACAATTATAGAGTTATGAATTGAGAGATATCAAAAAGTTGCACAAACTAATCGAACCATTAAACCAAGATGTCACTAAACGTGTAAGGATTTGTGGCTAGTAGGGATATACTGTGACAACCCGGAAATTTCCAACCAAATTTAAACTTTAATCTTTATATGTTTTCGACACGATAAGCAATATTTGTTAAGTTAAATTTCAAGAATTTTAAACTATGTTCATACATTCATTCAACCTCGACCAAGTTCCAACGATTCACGAACCATTAAACGAATATGATTATATATATATGTGTATATATATTATAACTTGAAACGTAAACAAAATATTAGATTAAATACTTTATATGATTGTATCTGCTTCAAAATGTTTATCAATGAAATTAGAAGATAAGATCAAATGATTGAATTATCAGATATATTGAATTATGATTACAAGTCTCTGTTGAAAGGCCCACGTTGATTTGAGAAATCTTTCCATTTTAACAATATTCGGAAAATGGTAAAGTGATTTATAAATAAGAACAAATTGTCAATCATTGAGAACTAGACAAAGGATAGTGGAAGATTGAATCTCATAAAGACTTGATTGATCTATTTAGTTTCAAACGTACAAAAATGTTTTCAGTTTAAAAAGAACTTTATTATTAAAACGTATATAACTTTTATAAATATCTAGAACCACTTTTGACAACTCATTACTTAAATAGTATGATAAAGATAACGATATTTATATTTTATTTTATTAAATATATATAACGATTTAAATTAATATTATATATATTTATACGCATATTATACGTACATAGTTTTATACTTTTACTATACTTAAACTTTACCTTTACTTTATTTTTACTTTACTTTAACTTTAATAATTCATACTTTAATAATTCACTTTAATAATTCATACTTTAATAATTCACTTTAATAATTCATACTTTAATAATTCACTTTAATAATTCAAAAATCTATTATAAATAGAATTCAATAGGTTTCATTATTTCATAGAAACTTGAAAATAATTTTCTCTAAACTCTCTCAATCGATTTACATATATATTTACTCCGTATTATTTCAAGATATTATTAGTATACATAAAATATTAAGACGGAGTGCTGTCCGAGTGGTTTCAAATTTTTTTTCGAGTAGGATAGGATTAAGGAAATTATGGGTTATAGCTATGGAGGTGATTGAGTATGGTTCATGGGTATGCTCGTGAGGTCAATATAGTGTTTATCATTTCCGTTTCATCTACGTACCTTTCCTGCAATATTGAATCTCAATATTGATACGTGAGTACTCATAATTTAACTTTTACATACTAATAGTGTATCCCTGACTAGTGCTCGAGTATTTAGGATTATGCATGCTTGTACTTTTGATATTGCCCTTAGACAGGTTAGGTTGAATCTTGAATTAGTTACACTTGCGGTTGAGATAAGGTATAAGATATGCATGTCCTTGGAAAGCTAGCGAAAAATTAAGAACTTTTACTTTAGATATCGAATGGTTTCGATGAACGGATTAGAAGTTATAATCAATTGAATTTTCGATATTTTTATTAAAAATGATTATTATTATCGTCGTTTTTATCGTCGTTCTAGTTTTATCTTATTATTATGATTATTATTATCTTTATCAATAAAAGGGATTTATCATTAAAAATTGTTATTTTTTTTATTATTACTATCGTTATTATCGTTAAAGTTATAATTAGTATTATTATTATTATCCAATTATTATTATTATTATTGTTAGTATTATTATTATTATCATTATTAATATATATATATCATTATTTAAAAATGGTTATTGTTATTGTTATTATTATTATTACTATATTATCATTAAGATAATTATTAGTATTATCATTAATAATGTTATAGTAACTATCATTATTAATATTAGTGTAATTAAAGCAAATATTTGTAACACCTAATTATTTTGATTACTATTATTATCATTATTATGAACACGATATAAAAGACGATTAAAAGCTATTAAACGAAACGATTAGGAAATAATGAGTAAGAGTATCATGATGAAATTAAAATATTATAAGATATTGATTTAGATAAAATTATCGTTCTTATTATTTTTATCATTACTATTATTATTAAAAGTATCGTTAGTATTAAAACTATCATTTTAACAAAAATTATCATTTTAATAGAAATGTCATTGTTACTATAAAATATCATTATTATTATTATTATTTTAAATAGAATTATTATTTTAAAGATAATATTAAAAATTATCGTAAATATTAAAGTTATCATAATTAGAATTATCGTTTTATCATAATGTCATCTTAGTAATTATAAATATTGATATTTTTATAATAATAATTATTATTACAAAATAATACAACTTTTACTTACTATCATTATAGAAATTATTTTATCAAATAAATATGTGATATAAACATATTTTACTACGTGTAATAACTTACTTTAATAATACCTATCATATTATCTTTATGATATTAAATGAACTCTATAAATTTTATTACTTAATATATATAAAAGTATATTTTATTATATAAATTTAATATAAAATTTTATTTATTAATAAATAAATTATATTATTTACTCTAATAAATCTTTTAAAAAATATTTAAAAATATAAAACGACGATATTTAAACTATATATTAATCATGTATAGATTTTTGGAAATTATTTAGAGTCAAATTTACTTTTGTTGACTTTTGCATATTACTCTCGAGTATTAGGATTGTGGTACATTATGACTTGACCTAATTTGTTAGACAAATATTGACCAACACATAAATATATATAATTAATTTAGGTTCGTGAATTCGAGGCCAACCTTGCACTTGTTCAATGACATTATATGTATTTTTACTACGAAATACAGTATGGTGAGTTTCATTTACCTTTTTACCCTTTATATTTTTGGGAATGAGAATACATGCGCTTTTATAAATGTTTGACGAAATAGACACAAGTAATTGAAACTACATTCTATGGTTGAATTATCAAAATTGAATATGCCCCTTTTTATTAAAGTCTGGTAATCTAAGAATTAGGGAACAGACCCCATAATTGACGCGAATCCTAAAGATAGATCTATTGGGCATAACAAACCCCATCCAAAGTACCGGATGCTTTAGTACTTCGAAATTTATATCATGTCCGAAGGAGGATCCCGGAATGATAGGGGATATTCTTATATGTATCTAGTTAATGTCGGTTACCAGGTGTTCACCATATGAATGATTATTTTTGTCTCTATGCATGGGATGTATATTTATGAGAACTGGAAATGAAATTCTTGTGGTCTATTAAAATGATTGAAATAAATGATTATGATAAACTAATGAACTCAACAACCTTTTGGCTGACACTTTAAAGCATGTTTATTCTCAGGTCTTAAAGAAATCTTCCGCTGTGCATTTGCTCATTTTAAAGGTATTACTTGGAGTCTTTCATAGCATATTTCGAAGAACGTTGCATTCGAGTCATTGAGTTCATCAAAGATTATTATTAAATTAATTTATAGTTGGATAGTGGATATTATGAAATGGTATGCATGCCTGTCAATTTTCGATGTAAAGAAAGTTTGTCTTTTAAAAACGAATGCAATGTTTGATAAATGTATCATATAGAGGTCAAATACCTCGCAATGTAATCAACTATTGTGAATCGTTTATAATGTATATGAACGGGTCCTTTCAGTTGGTATCAGAGCGGTGGTCTTACTGAACCAGGTCTGCATTAGTGTGTCTAACTGATAAGTCGATAGGATGCATTAGTGAGTCTGGACTTCGACCGTGTCTGCATGTCAAAAGTTTTGCTTATCATTTTGTGTCAAAAATTAACTACTTATCATCCTCAGGAAATTACCTGCTTATCATTTTTAGTCTAAGACACGTCTTGCTGCATTGATTGCATGAATAGTGTATAGACAAAAATTTATATCTTGGCATATCTGCTAAATCGTATCTTATCGTATCTGTTACTTTAAACTTTGCCTTACATATCCCGCAAAGTCCTCCGTAATCTACGAAATCTTTTGATATATATATATATATATATATATATATATATATATATATATATATATATATATATATATATATATATATATATATATAATCTATGTAATTACAATACCATCCGTTAGCCAAAATCATTTCATATCGAAAAAAAAATCCTTTATCCAATCGTACGAAATGGAATTCGTCATCAGTTCAAGTCACTCAGATTCCGAAATGGAATCCCATTCAAGCTCCGAAAGCAGTGTGACCCGAATAGATCAACCAATCAGTCATCACCTATTCTGGATGAATTGGGGATGGGTTCGTAGCCTCCTCAATCATTGGAGACAAGAAGAAGGTGATCCCTTCCATCCACCACATTGCCCTATTGACGAAGAACCCGAAGCACTTACCGGCGAACATGTCCGAAACACCATTTTCTCGCTCATTTCCAGAGTATCTCGTCACGATTATATATTACATCAAATTTTAGATTTTATTTATCCGCTCGTCCGAACCGACAATCACCCCGGTGTAATAGAAGAAGTCAACGAGCTTCGCGCTCGGGTAGTGGCTTTGGAGAATATGTTGCAGAGATTACAAACACCAGCAGCAGCATCAGCAGCATAACCAGTACCACCATCATCAACGCCAACAGTACCATTACCACCTCCAACCACAACCGCGTCGTAAACCTCAACTTCACAATCTGTCCCACGAGCATCAACGTCATACGCACCATATTTAACGCCCCGTCCTAATCCATCTGGACGAAGTCCATATCGATTATAAACGATTCACAACAGTTGATTACATCGCGAGGTACTTGACCTCTATATGATACATTTTACAAACATTGCATTCGTTTTTGAAAAGACAAACTTTCATTTCATCAAAAGTTGACATGCTTGCATACCATTTCATAATATATCCAACTATAATTGACTTGATAATAATCTTGATGAACTCGATGACTCGAATGCAACATCTTTTGAAATATGCCATGAATGACTCCAAGTAATATCTATAAAATGAGCAAATACACAGCGGAAGATTTCTTTCGTACCTGAGAATAAACATGCTTTAAAGTGTCAACCAAATGGTTGGTGAGTTCATTAGTTTAACATAAATAATCATTCCATAATTTTAATAGACCACAAGATTTCATATTTCCATTTCTCATAAACATACGTCCCATGCATAGAGACAAAAATATCATTCATATGGATTGAACACCTGGTAACCGACATTCACAATATACATATTAGAATATCCCCATCATTCCGGGATCCTCCTTCGGACATGATATAAATTTCGAAGTACTAAAGCATCCGGTACTTTGGATGGGGCTTGTTGGGCCTGATAGATCTATCTTTAGAGTTCGCGTCAATTAGGGTGTCTGTTCCCTAATTCTTAGATTACCAGACTTAATAAAAAGGGGCATATTCAGTTTCGATCATTCAACCATAGAACGTAATTTCGATTACTTGTGTCTATTTCGTAAAACAGTTATAAAAGTTGCGCATGTATTCTGAGCCCAAAAATATAAAGGGTAAAAAGGTAAATGAAACTCACAATACTGTATTTTGTAGTAAAAATACATATGACGACATTGAACAATGCATGGTTGGCCTCGGATTCACGAACCTATATCAATTATTAACACATTATAGTATAAATCAATTAAGTTTATATATTTGTTATGTATTAATTATTCTTATAATATATTATGATACTTATTTGATATTTAATTAATGTTATATCAATAATATTAGTTGAAACATAATTTTATATAATATTAGTATATTTTATGTAATAATATATTTACATATATATCTTTTGTTTTGCAAAATTAATAATTGTAGAAATATCTGACTAAGGATAATAATAATAATATTAATAATAATAATAATTTTTAAAAGTATAAAACTACCTTAGGAGTCAGTTTTAAAAAAATTGCACCAAGCCAGGCTCGAACCCGAGACCTCTCGCTCACTCATCAACACCCTTAACCATTCCTCCATTTCATTTTTTCTGATTTATAATACAAACCCAAATACTTATCTATTACATGTTTCAACCCACTTCATCTTCTTCACCAAAATCTAAACAATCAAACAACTTCATTCTTAATAGTCAATCATCAAAATGGTTTTAGGACTTCTAAACAAACATGAAACAAAAAATAAAAATGTGTTCATGATATAAAAAAAATGAGAAAAAACAAAAAAAAAAAATCCTACTGCTTGCTGGTAACTAGAAAAAAAAATTTTGTTTTCAATTTTGAGTTCGTTTTGGACAATCTTTACAACATGAAACATGTTTCAAATCATTCCTAAAAACTATTAAAATCGTCAATTGAACTTAAAACATCAAAACAAGCTCTAATTTCTCCAAGAACAAAATAGTTGACTTTTGACAATTTAACTTTGACTCGCAAATTCGAATTCGTTATTAAGAATTGGAACTTGAGATTTTGCAGGAAGTTTAAGTAAATGATTCCTAACAACTCTGCATTTTTAGTTTTTGAAATTTGTTTCGAATTTACGTTAGTGTATATTACTGTGAAGAACTCAAGAACTCAAAAATTGATTTTTAGATTAAGAGTGTTATAGGTTATGATTACAACATGAATTGTGTTGCAAATCATTCCTATAAACTTTATGGATCATCAAATTAACTGGAGATATCAAAACAAACTCGAATTTGATTCAAGAACACTTAGTTGACTTTGAAAACCAAAACTTTGACTCTCAAATTAGAAATTGATAGAAAAAATTGAAGATTGAAAACTTACAGATAGTTTAGATAGACGATTCCTAACAAGACTGCATTATTACATTTTGGAAATTCATTCGAAATCAAAATATGGTGAAAAAGATGAATGTACAGAGTGTCGAGCTTATTTTGTGATTTTTTTATGTTTTACTTAATGAATTGCAGAATAATTCTTTTATAGAGTGATTGCATTGATCCTAATTGAGTTGTGAAATGGACATCTAACAGATTACAGACAGAAAACAAAATTTGAAAAAGTTGGATTGAAATGGGTAACGGAATGGTACTAGTTCTTGATTTTTTTTTTTAGATTAATATTAATAATTAATAAATATATTAATAATAATAATAATAATAATAATAATAATAATAATAATAATAATAATAATAATAATAATAATAATAATAATAATAATAATCATCATCATCATTATATCCATAATAATAATAAGTAATAATGATACAAAAATCATAAAAAATGATAATAATATTATTAATGATAAAAAAATAATGGTTTCTTTAATAATAATATCTAATTCACGGAGTATTATATTGTGTCCATTACTAAACAGTTAACATATAAAAGTGTTCTTAAAAATTCCAATTTTTTTGATTAAACATATTTAATTATTTCACTCATTACCTGTTTGAAACCTGATCAAAAAGGTTCGAAAAATATTTATTTTCTGTTCCAATTTATATGTACGGAGTACAAAAACTTAGATTGAAATGGTAAAAAAAATATTTATCAAAACTATTGTCTTTTTAATCAAATTTTGAAACAACATTTATTTTAGAACTTCTAATATATATATTAGATCTATTTTAAAATAATTAAACGTCAACCGAAAGTTACAGACATTTACCATTTAAGCTCAAAATTAAATATATTTAATATACACTATGTATATATATAAACAGTTTTAAATAACAAAATTTACTATTCACATAAATATATATTAAATGATTAAAATATATATACATATAAAATAATAGTTTTTATTACAATGTATTTTATTGTACATATTTATTTATAACAATAAATGTATATAATAGTTTATTAATGTTCATGTTATTATATATATTATACATATATTTATATATACACATATTTATATATATCCACATATTTACAAGCAATGGTTCATGAATCATCGGAAACAGTCGAAAGTCAATTGAATATATAAACATTGTTTCAAAATTTTCTAGACTCAACATTACATACTTTGCTTATCGTATCAAAATCATATTAAGATTAAGTTTAAATTTAGTCGGAAATTCCCGGGTCGTCACAGTACCTACCCGTTAAAGAAATTTCATCCCGAAATTTGAGTGAGGTCGTCATGGCTAACGGTAAATATGTTTTCCTGACGAATATGAGCTGATAAATTGAGTTTTATCATTATTGCATAATACAGATAAAATAATTCGATTATTCGAAGAGCACGAATGAAGCTATCACCAAAGAGTGAAATAGGAAAGTAAAGATTCATCTTAACTTTTAACAGAGTCAGGGTTGAATTTAGAAAATAAAGTTTGTCTTAACTTTTGACGTCGTCTTGATTAAATTCCGGAATTCAAGGGATATAAAGAAAATCTTCGAAATCTAAAAGATTTGATTATTTGACGAATAAGGAAATTAAGATCTCTATAATTAAATGCGACGATTTGTCCCGATTACTACATCTGATATTTCCATTATAAATTTACCTTTTCCGTTCCATTAGTTTTCACCACTTCTATACTCAATTCCCAAATCCAGAAGATTGTGAAAATGCTTAATCCAATTCTAATCCTTGTCCTTATCCTGACTGTCGTAACAATCATTCTCCTTTTCCAACTTCCACAGAATGAATCTGTTTATTTCTACTATGCTCTAGGGATTATTTTATTTATAATCCTCCCGTGTCTTTATATTGCTATACGCACTGATATCTACAGTTTGTAATTTCGGTGTTGTTGTTGGGCTTTATATTCTTCCTTATATTTCAATGTCCCTATTCCTGTCTCCTATAATCATTGTCATCCACAGTTAATACTTCCCCCCTTATTTGCTGCGATTTATACTCCAATTTATATTTCGGAGCTTTGTCCCTTCGTTTCTTCTTCTTCTTGCGATTGTGTATCTCTGGTAATGGTCCAGAATTCGCAGATATAAGTTTCAGAATGAACATTGTTAGTGTCCTAAGAAAGAAATGGTAATAGCACAATTTGATTTGTTAAATTACCAGAATTCAATGAAAGATAGGACTATCAAGAAAAATATGTTCTTAATATGTTTATAGATTAGACAGAACGTAAGAGTCGTGTAACATGGCACATGATGACGTTATGATCTGTGAATCATCATGTTCCATTTAGAAACTCAGCATGACTTATTGTAATATAATCACGTTGATCATGTGTCATTATATTATACTAACTCATGCTTCGGTTCCGAACATTACTTCAATAACATTCATATTTTAAGCTCAAAAGTTTACAGAATATAGAAACTAACAGTTTCTATATGATGTAACACTGATAGCACGAAGAGATTAACGATTTCAGATTAGAATAGTTATGAAAATATCTTCAGAAATATAGAGGATATTTATAATGAAAGATACGATGATATCTTGGAATTTCTAATATCGAAGGGTGGTGAAGAAAATTTATCCGCAAGAGTTTGGAGTCAGAAGCAAGGTATTCGCTAAAGATTTCATCAGAAACAGAATCATCAGGATTCTTAATGTACAAGCTTTGCTCAATCAGTTTTCCAGTTCTAACTTTTCTGAGCTTTTCCAACATACTATTCTTTATCATCAAACTTCCGATGATTAAGGGCGTTTATGGTTGTCTATGGTTTCTGCTGCTTCATTCAGCTTTTTTCAACATTCAGAGTATTGATTTGTGACTAAGTGCTTTTTCAGAATTTCAGAATGAGAGATCATAATTCTAAGAGATAAATGTCATACATATAACTGCTGATGTAGATATGCTGTGAGTTTTCAAAGTACTGATTGCTGATTCCCGGTAATTGGTATGACAGTTCTCGTTACAAGATGCGGATGAGTATATGATAGGGTTTCAATGAATAAATATAATGATTTGTCAGAGAGATTTAAGCCAAGAAGCAACAAGGTTACTGGTACGTCTGCTGGTAATATGGTGGAATATAAAAGAATTCTCCGGTATCAAAAGGGTAATTGTATATATCAGGATTTATAGTAAGGTTACTTTGAATGAAAAGTCGAAGTTGACCTGCTAGAGCTGTGACAAAATTGGCTACTTTGAAAAGGGATCGCAAAGTTATTTTTGCTAATAAATGCCAAAGGATCTGACGCGGCTACGTGTTAAACTTTTACTCAATTGCCGAGAGTTTCTTAGGTGCATAACTATATGCATAAATCTTTTCTTCCGTAGATGAAGTGTGGTTGGTTCATCCTCTCGATTGAGGTGTTTTCAAGAATCATGAAAGGTTTGAACGCAGACTATAATAGTCAAGATACAAATGAGGTTTAAGATGAGACTAAGTGGCAAACTTGAAGAAATGTTTAGTTTCATATGTTATAATCAATATTTTAATTCATTTTAATTGTCCAATGTTGATAGTCCACAGTTAGCAGTGTACAAATAATAATTCATATATAGTTTACTATATAATATTCGAATTAATTAATACGTTTCGTGACCCGTATATGTCTCAGACTCGATCACAACTCAAAGTATATATATTATTATAGAATCAACCTCAACCCTGTATAGCTAACTCCTGCATTACTGCATATAGAGTGTCTATGGTTATTCCAAATAATATATATAGATGGGTCGATATGATATGTCAAAACCTTGTATACGTGTCCCCATATTTAAAGTGCGTAAAAATAAATAACAGAAATTAAATGACGATAAATAAAGTGCGTAAAGTAAATAACAGAAATTAAATGACGATAAATAAAATTACGAGAATGTAAATTGCGATAATTAAATTGCGATAAATAAAGTGTAATTAGTTAGCTGGGAAAAATTAGTTAGGAACAGTTAGCGTGGATTCTTAACAAAATTTCTCATAGTTAATTTGTTTGTTTCTAACAAATTTTATTTTGTCAAATGTTTCCTTCATTATGCCACTTGATTTTTGATAAATCAAAATCCAAATATGAAATTGGATGAATATGGTTATTCTGTGGTGAACGGATTTGTATATCGGTGGACGTAAGTAGGATAGTAAATGACTGTTGAATTATATTCGAAGAATGTACAGTGTAACTTATTAATGTGAAATCTAAATACTCCTCGGGTATTACCTACCCGTTAAAATATTTTCACCATTAACAGTTTGTACACAAGAATTTTTAATTACAATCTGTGATGACCCGGAAATTTCCGACTAAATTTAAACTTTATCTTTATATTATTCTGACACGATAAGCAATGTTTGTTAAGTTAAATCTCAAGGATTTTAAACTATATTTATACATTCATTTAAACCTCGACCAAATTCCAATGATTCACGAATCATTAAATGAACATATATGAATATGTATGTATATGTGTATATGTTATAAATTGAAAATATCAACAAAGTATTTAAAAGTATAATGCTTTATATGAACGTATTTGTTTCAATATGATTATCGACAAAATTAAAAAAAAATATATTAAATGATTGAATTATCAGAAACATTGAATTATGATTACAAGTCTCTGTTGAGAGGTCCACTATGATTTGAGAAATCTATTCCTCTTAACGAGATTCGGAATAATTTGTAAAGCTATTTATAAATAAAAATAAAAAGTGTCATTTACGAAAGTTAGACAAAAGCTAGTGGAGAATTGGTTTCCATAATATTCTATTAATCTATTTTCAAACGTACAAAAACGTTTTCAGTTTTAAAAAAACTTTATTATTAAACTTTTATAAATATCTAGAATCACTTTTGACAACTCATTACTTAACCAGTATAATAAATATAACGATATATATTTTATTTCATTAAATATATATAACGATTTAAATTAATATTATATATATTTATACGCGTATTATACATACATAGTTTTTATACTTTTACTATACTTTAACTTTACCTTTACTTTACTTTTACTTTACTTTAACTTTAATAATTCACTTTAATAATTCATACTTTAATAATTCACTTTAATAATTCATACTTTAATAATTCACTTTAATAATTCACTTTAATAATTCAAAAATCTATTATAAATAGAATTCAATAGGTTTCATTATTTCATAGAAACTTGAAAATATATTTCTCTAAACTCTCTCAATCGATTTACATATATATATATATATATATATATATATATATATATATATATATATATATATATATATATATATATATATATATATATATTGCTCTATATTATTTCAAGATATTATTAGTATACATAAAATATTACGACGGAGTGATGTCCGAGTGATTTCAAAATAGTTTTTTTGAATGAGTCGAAGCTAAGGAAATTATGGGTTATAGCTATGGAGGTGATGGGTATGGTTCATGGGTATGCTCGTGAGGTCAATCTAGTGTTTATCATCTCCGTTGCGTCTACGTACTTTTCTGCAATATTGAATCTCAATATTGATACGTGAGCACTCATAACTTAACTTTTATATATCAATAGTGTATCCCTGACTAGTGCTCGAGTATATAGGATTATGCATGCTTGTACATTCGATATTGTCCTTAGATAGGTTTGTTGAATCCTGAATTAGATACATATGCTACTGAGATAGGGTATATGATATGCATGTCATTGGAAAGCTAGCGAAAAATTAAGAACTTTTCATTTAGATATCGAATGGTTTCGATGAACGGATTTGAAGTTATAGTCAACTGAATTTTAGTATTATTGTTAAAATGATTATTATTACTATCGTCGTTATTATTTTAATAGAAATATCATTGTTATTATAAAATATCATTATTACTATTATGTTAGTATTATCATTTTATCATAATAACATTTTTAGTAAATATAAATATTGTTATTTTTTATAGAATAATAATAATTATTATTACAAAATAATACAACTTTTACTTATTATTATTATGATCAATATTATTTTATCAAATAAATAGGGGATACAAAGATATTTTTCACCACGCGTAATATAATTACATTAATAATACTTACCACTATAGTTTTAAGATATTAAGTGAACTTTATAAATTTTACTACTTAAGATATATAAAAGTATATTTTATCATATATAAACGTTAATATAAATTTTTATTAATAAATGACTTTTATTATTATAAAATCTAATAAATATATTTAAATATATAAAACGACTATAGTTAAGTTATATAATAAACACGTATAAATTTTAGAAGTCATTTTGGGTCAAGTTGACTTTTGCATATTAGTCTCGAGCATTAGGATTGTGGTACACTATGACTTGACCAAAAATTGTTAGACAAATATTGACCAACATATAAATATATATAATTAATATAGGTTCGTGAATCCGAGGCCAACCTTGCACTTGTTAAATGACGTTATATGTATTTTTACTACGAAATACAGTATGGTGAGTTTCATTACTCCCTTTTTATATATATTTTTGGGCTGAGAATACATGCGCTGTTTTATAAATGTTTTACGAAATAGGCACAAGTACTAAAACTAATTCTATGTGGGTTTAAACCAGAAATATACCCTTAGCTTGGTAACATTAAACTACTTGTCTATGTACGGTAGGCGCGAATCCTAAAGATAGATCTATTGGGCCTGACAAACCCCATCCTGACTATGGGATGCTTTAGTACTTTGAGGTTATTTTAAACACACCTGATCTGGTGTACTTCAGAGGGTAAAACATGAACGTTAAGGCTTGTTACCGGGTGCCTACAACTTATAGAATACATTTATACACTTGCGAGTGTACATATATTTATAAACGGAAATCTTGTGGTCTATTAATATATTGAAATGATTGTTATGATAAACCTATGAACTCACCAACCTTTTGGTTGACACTTTAAAGCATGTTTATTCTCAGGTATTAAAGAAATCTTCCGCTGTGCATTAGCTCATTTTAAGGATATTACTTGGAGTCATTCATGGCATATTTTGAAAGACGTTGCATTCGAGTCATTGAGTTCATCAAGATTATTATTATGTCAATTATAGTTGGATGTATTATGAAATGATGTGCATGCCGTCAACTTTCGTTGTAAAGAAAGTTTGTCTTTTAAAAACGAATGCAATGTTTGTAAAATGTATCATATAGAGGTCAAAATACCTCGCGATGTAATCAACTATTGTGAATCGTTTATAATGTATATGAACGGGTCCTTTCAGTTGGTATCAGAGCGGTGGTCTTAGCGAACCAGGTCTGCATTAGTGTGTCTAACTGATAGTCGTTAGGATGCATTAATGAGCCTGGACTTCGACCGTGTCTGCATGTCAAAAATTTTGCTTATCATTTTTGTCGGAAATTGTCTGCTTATCATTCTTAGTCTAGACACGTCTTACTGCATTGATTGCATGAATAGTGTATAGACAAAATTCATATCTCAGCGTATCTGCTAATCCATATCTTAGCGTATTTGTTACTGTAAACTTTGCCTGACATATCCCGTAATTTCCTCCGTAATCTACGAAATCTTTTGCGCTATATATATAGATATTCTATGTAATTAGAATACCACCCGATAGCCGAAAAATCATTTCATATCGAAAAATTCTTTATTCAATCGAACGAAATGGAATTCGTCATTAGTTCAAGTCCCTCGAATTCCGATATGGAATCCCACTCAAGCTCCGAAAGCAGTGTGACCGGAATGGATCAACCAATTAGCCATCATCTATTATGAATGAATTGGGGATAGGTTCGTAGCCTCCTCAATAATTAGAGACAAGAAGAAGGTGATCCCTTCCATCCACCACATTGCCCTCTTGGCGATGAACCTGAAGCACTTACCGGCGAACCGGTCCGAAACACCATTTTCTCTCTCATTTTCAGAGTATCTCGTCACGATTATATACTACATCAAATTCTAGATTTTATTTATCCGCTCATCCAAACCGACAATCACCCCGGTATAATAGAAGAAGTCAACGAGCTTCGCGCTCGAGTAGTGGCTTTAGAGAATATGGTGCAAGGGTTACAAACACCAACAAATAACGAAGTATTAATTCATAATTTCAATTTTATTGAATAAATACTCCGTAAAAGTTATGTAATTTCTAAAGTCTTTAGGGATTATTCAGTTCTAGTTTCAACCGTAAATCAAATGAGTTTAATTTAATATTAACTCATTAAATCTATGTTACATCTGAAGAAAATATGCACATATATATTTTCATAAAGACTGTAATAAAATTCTGTTGTACAAAATATTAATTGTGAAATTTTTTTTAACAGGTAGGTAATACCCGAGAGATATATAAATTCACAATTTTCGAATCTGATTAAGCAAATCATCAACTATACTCCCAAAATCTCACAACAATATACATTCTTGTATAGAAATCAAAACAACCATTCTCACCCAAATTTGATTACGCATTCTGATTTTGACAAATCAAAATCCAAGTCATGATTTAACAGAAGACATCACTCTTAGATTCCTACATCTTTCAAAGCTATACTTTGACCTCAAAACCGTGTTAGAACATCATATGTATATTAACGATTACAAACTGTGTTCAAACTCTCCGAAGTTTTCGAAGACACTTCAAACAATGAACAATCGAGATGATGATTCAACCACATATTACCCACATTTATGTACCTAAAAAGCTCTCGAAGCCAAAGTCATAGTTCGACGCGTATCCGTGTCAGACCCTTTGGCATTTATTAGCTAAAATGACTTTTCAATTCCTTTTCAAAGTAGACAGTTTTGTCACAGATCCAGCAAGTCAACTTCGACTTTTCAG
Organism: Rutidosis leptorrhynchoides; assembly: GCF_046630445.1. NCBI lineage: Eukaryota > Viridiplantae > Streptophyta > Magnoliopsida > Asterales > Asteraceae > Rutidosis > Rutidosis leptorrhynchoides. The sequence goes on along the minus strand of NC_092336.1, from coordinate 575,351,687 downwards.
TCGGACTAGTCTTATTATAACCTCGGTAGATACGTTGCCCTTTCGTCATCGTTACTGGGGACCTTTCATATCTCGCCACCTTAGCAATAAACTTACCAACAACTTCAATTATCATTGACTTTTTGAAAAATCATTATATTTATTGAAATCACATCATTTACTCATTCGCATCTTGTAACGAGAATTGTCATACGAATCATCGAAAAACAGTAACCAGTATTTTGAAATCTCGCAGCATGTCTACGCCAACAGTTATATGTGTACGTAAAACGTCTATCTCTTGGACTTACATACTTTGAATGTGAAGTTCTGAAAAATATTTTGAACTGCAAACTAGTTCTTGAAATGCTGACGAAGCATCAAAAACTGTAAACGATCTTAACAGTAAAAAGTTTGATGACAAAGAATAGTAAGGTGGTAAAGCTGAGAAAAAGAGAAGGTTTGGAACTGGAAAACGGATTGAACAGACTATGAAGGAGGCTGTGGACAAATCACAAAGACTAAATCTGCCTTCAAAGAATCCAAATGATTCAGTGCCTGCTAAAGTCATTAACGAATACCTTACTCTTTATTCTAAACCTTTACAGACAAATCTTCATCATCATCCATCAATATTAGAAATTCTAAGATATTATCATATCTTTCATTATAAATATCCGCGATATTTCTGAAGATATTTTCACAACTAATCTTATCTGAAGTCATTTATCTCTTTACGCTATCAGTGTTACATCATATAAGAAACTATTAGTTTCTATATTCTATAAACTTTCGAGTTTAAATTATGAATGTTTTGAAGTAGTGTTGGGAACTGAAGCATGAGTTAGTATAATATAATGACACTTGATCAACGTGATTATATTACAGTAAGTCATGCTGAGTTTCTAATGGGACATGACGATTCACAGACCATGCCGTCATCATGTTCCATGTTACACGACTCTTGTATTCTATTTAATCTCTAAAAATATCAAGAATATATTTTCTTGATGATTCGGTCTTTTCAGGGTATTCTGGTAAATTAACAAATCAAGATCGTGCCATTACCATTTCCTTCTTAGAACATTAACTATGTTCATTCTGAAATTCATATCTGCGAATACTGGACCATTACAAACGTTGCTTAATCGCAAGAAGAAGAAACGAAAGGACAAAACTCCAAAATAGAAATTGGAGTATAAATCGCAGCAAATAGAAGGGAGCATTAACTGTGGATGTCAATGATTATAGAAGACAAAAGCAGAGGCTTTGAAATATAAGGGAAGATATAAAACCCAACAACCACCCAAAAATTATAAACCGTATATATCGATGCATATAGCAATATAAAGACACAGAAGAACTAAAAACACTATAAAACCGAGAGTATAGTAGAAGTAAATAGATTCTTCCGGAGGCAGATGAAAAAGAAGAACGACATATATGAAAGTGAGGAGTATATCGAGAATCAGTACTGGATGAAGCATATTGACAAATACTTTAAAATATGAGTTAAGGGAGAAAGAATAGAAGGTGTGAGTTGTAAGGAAACGAAGGAGGTGGATTTATAGTGAAATACCCGACAGAGAAATCAAGATGGATTATCGTATTAAGTCGAAGAGAATCATAATCTCCTTAATCACCGAAGCATCAAATCCAACATAGATTACAAAGATTTTCTTTAAATTCGGAGATCAATTGTGATGACGTCAAAAGATATGACGAATCACTATAATCTTATTTCCTTCATTTATGATAACTTCCCTCATACGCTTTGAGTAATCGAATTATTTTATCCATACTTCTTAGACATGATAAAACTTCATAATCGTCATAATAACATTTTCATTGTTAGCCATAACGACCTCTATCAAATTTCGGGGACGAAATTTCTTTAACGGGTAGGTACTGTGATGACCCGGAAATTTCCGACTAAATTTAAACTTTATCTTTATATTATTCTGACACGATAAGCAATGTTTGTTAAGTTAAATCTCAAGGATTTTAAACTATATTTATACATTCATTTAAACCTCGACCAAATTCCAATGATTCACGAACCATTAAATGAACATATATGAATATGTATGTATATGTGTATATGTTATAAATTGAAAATATCAACAAAGTATTTAAAAGTATAATGCTTTATATGAACGTATTTGTTTCAATATGATTATCGACAAAATTAAAAAAAAATATATTAAATGATTGAATTATCAGAAACATTGAATTATGATTACAAGTCTCTGTTGAGAGGTCCACTATGATTTGAGAAATCTATTCCTCTTAACGAGATTCGGAATAATTTGTAAAGCTATTTATAAATAAAAATAAAAAGTGTCATTTACGAAAGTTAGACAAAAGCTAGTGGAGAATTGGTTTCCATAATATTCTATTAATCTATTTTCAAACGTACAAAAACGTTTTCAGTTTTAAAAAAACTTTATTATTAAACTTTTATAAATATCTAGAATCACTTTTGACAACTCATTACTTAACCAGTATAATAAATATAACGATATATATTTTATTTCATTAAATATATATAACGATTTAAATTAATATTATATATATTTATACGCGTATTATACATACATAGTTTTTATACTTTTACTATACTTTAACTTTACCTTTACTTTACTTTTATTTTACTTTAACTTTAATAATTCACTTTAATAATTCATACTTTAATAATTCACTTTAATAATTCATACTTTAATAATTCACTTTAATAATTCACTTTAATAATTCAAAAATCTATTATAAATAGAATTCAATAGGTTTCATTATTTCATAGAAACTTGAAAATATATTTCTCTAAACTCTCTCAATCGATTTACATATATATATATATATATATATATATATATATATATATATATATATATATATATATATATATATATATATATATATATATATATATATATATATATATTTGCTCTATATTATTTCAAGATATTATTAGTATACATAAAATATTACGACGGAGTGATGTCCGAGTGATTTCAAAATAGTGTTTTTGAATGAGTCGAAGCTAAGGAAATTATGGGTTATAGCTATGGAGGTGATGGGTATGGTTCATGGGTATGCTCGTGAGGTCAATCTAGTGTTTATCATCTCCGTTGCGTCTACGTACTTTTCTGCAATATTGAATCTCAATATTGATACGTGAGCACTCATAACTTAACTTTTATATATCAATAGTGTATCCCTGACTAGTGCTCGAGTATATAGGATTATGCATGCTTGTACATTCGATATTGTCCTTAGATAGGTTTGTTGAATCCTGAATTAGATACATATGCTACTGAGATAGGGTATATGATATGCATGTCATTGGAAAGCTAGCGAAAAATTAAGAACTTTTCATTTAGATATCGAATGGTTTCGATGAACGGATTTGAAGTTATAGTCAACTGAATTTTAGTATTATTGTTAAAATGATTATTATTACTATCGTCGTTATTATTTTAATAGAAATATCATTGTTATTATAAATATCATTATTACTATTATGTTAGTATTATCATTTTATCATAATAACATTTTTAGTAAATATAAATATTGTTATTTTTTATAGAATAATAATAATTATTATTACAAAATAATACAACTTTTACTTATTATTATTATGATCAATATTATTTTATCAAATAAATAGGGGATACAAAGATATTTTTCACCACGCGTAATATAATTACATTAATAATACTTACCACTATAGTTTTAAGATATTAAGTGAACTTTATAAATTTTACTACTTAAGATATATAAAAGTATATTTTATCATATATAAACGTTAATATAAATTTTTATTAATAAATGACTTTTATTATTATAAAATCTAATAAATATATTTAAATATATAAAACGACTATAGTTAAGTTATATAATAAACACGTATAAATTTTAGAAGTCATTTTGGGTCAAGTTGACTTTTGCATATTAGTCTCGAGCATTAGGATTGTGGTACACTATGACTTGACCAAAAATTGTTAGACAAATATTGACCAACATATAAATATATATAATTAATATAGGTTCGTGAATCCGAGGCCAACCTTGCACTTGTTAAATGACGTTATATGTATTTTTACTACGAAATACAGTATGGTGAGTTTCATTACTCCCTTTTTATATATATTTTTGGGCTGAGAATACATGCGCTGTTTTATAAATGTTTTACGAAATAGGCACAAGTACTAAAACTAATTCTATGTGGGTTTAAACCAGAAATATACCCTTAGCTTGGTAACATTAAACTACTTGTCTATGTACGGTAGGCGCGAATCCTAAAGATAGATCTATTGGGCCTGACAAACCCCATCCTGACTATGGGATGCTTTAGTACTTCGAGGTTATTTTAAACACACCTGATCTGGTGTACTTCAGAGGGTAAAACATGAACGTTAAGGCTTGTTACCGGGTGCCTACAACTTATAGAATACATTTATACACTTGCGAGTGTACATATATTTATAAACGGAAATCTTGTGGTCTATTAATATATTGAAATGATTGTTATGATAAACCTATGAACTCACCAACCTTTTGGTTGACACTTTAAAGCATGTTTATTCTCAGGTATTAAAGAAATCTTCCGATGTGCATTAGCTCATTTTAAGGATATTACTTGGAGTCATTCATGGCATATTTTGAAAGACGTTGCATTCGAGTCATTGAGTTCATCAAGATTATTATTATGTCAATTATAGTTGGATGTATTATGAAATGATGTGCATGCCGTCAACTTTCGTTGTAAAGAAAGTTTGTCTTTTAAAAACGAATGCAATGTTTGTAAAATGTATCATATAGAGGTCAAAATACCTCGCGATGTAATCAACTATTGTGAATCGTTTATAATGTATATGAACGGGTCCTTTCACAATCTTTATGAAAATATATATACATATATATTTTCTTCAGATGTAATCATGGATTTAATGAGTCAATATGATATTAAACTCATTTGATTTACCGTTGGAACAAGAATATATAATCTCTAAAACATTAGAGATTACATAATCGCCATGTCGAACGAAGATAAATGATGTAGAACGATACGTAGAACGATGATTATACTTGAGGTACAGAGTGAGATGTTGAGGCATGGATTGTTGATGGTACTGGTACTGTTATTGATGGTACTGTTGATGCCGGTGATGTTGCTGAAGCTGGTAAATTTTGCACTATCTTTTCCAGGGCTACAACTCGGGCGTGAAGCTCGTTGACTTCTTCTATTATACTAAGATGATTGTCGGTTCGAACTAGCGGATGAATGAGGTTTAGAATCTGAGATAGTATATGATCGTGACGAGACACTCTGGAAGTGAGAGAGAAAATGGTGTCTCGAACAGGTTCGCCGGTAAACGCTTCAGGTTCATTGTCAATAGGTGAATTCGTTTGATGGAAGGGATCGCCTTCTTCGCGTCTCCATTGATTAAGTCGACTATGAACCCATCTGATGAATTGGGGATGACTGATTGATTGATTCATTCCGGTGACGCTGATTGGTGAAACTCCATATCGAAATAGCCATCGAAATCCGAGGAATTCGAACTGCTTGAGGAATTCATCTCGTATGATCAGATGAAGGATTTTCGATAAGAAATAGATTATAGGATGTAGATTAGTACCTTGAAATACATAATTTACATATGCATATATAATACTAAAATCCCATAAATTATGAAGGAATCTACGGAAGCTGTCAGGCAAAGGTAACAATAACATATACGCTAAGATATGAACTTATCTATACACTGTCTATGCAATAAAGGCAGTAAGACATGTCTAGACTTTAAGGATGATAAGAAAATAATTTTCGACACTAAATGATAAGCAAAACTTTTGACATGCAGACACGGTCGAAGTCCAGACTCACTAATGCATCCTAACGACTTATCAGTTAGACACACTAATGCAGATCTGGTTCGCTAAGACCACCGCTCTGATACCAACTTTAACGCCCCGTCCTAATCCATCCGGACAAAGTCCATATCGATTATAAACGATTCACAACAGTTGATTACATCGCGAGGTACTTGACCTCTATATGATACATTTTACAAACATTGCATTCGTTTTTGAAAAGACAAACTTTCATTTCATCGAAAGTTGACATGCTTGCATACCATTTCATAATATATCCAACTATAATTGACTTGATAATAATCTTGATGAACTCGACGACTCGAATGCAACATCTTTTGAAATATGCCATGAATGACTCCAAGTAATATCTATAAAATGAGCAAATACACAGCGGAAGATTTCTTTCGTACCTGAGAATAAACATGCTTTAAAGTGTCAACCAAAAGGTTGAGTTCATTAGTTTAACATAAATAATCATTCCATAATTTTAATAGACCACAAGATTTCATATTTCCATTTCTCATAAACATATGTCCCATGCATAGAGACAAAAATATCATTCATATGGATTGAACACCTGGTAACCGACATTCACAATATACATATTAGAATATCCCCATCATTCCGGGATCCTCCTTCGGACATGATATAAATTTCGAAGTACTAAAGCATCCGGTACTTTGGATGGGGCTTGTTGGGCCCGATAGATCTATCTTTAGAGTTCGCGTCAATTAGGGTGTCTGTTCCCTAATTCTTAGATTACCCGACTTAATAAAAAGGGGCATATTCAGTTTCGATCATTCAACCATAGAACGTAATTTCGATTACTTGTATCTATTTCGTAAAACAGTTATAAAAGTTGCGCATGTATTCTCAGCCCAAAAATATAAAGGGTAAAAAGGTAAATGAAACTCACAATACTGTATTTTGTAGTAAAAATACATATGATGACATTGAACAATGCATGGTTGGCCTCGGATTCATGAACCTATATCAAGTATTAACACATTATAGTATAAATCAATTAAGTTTATATATTTGTTATGTATTAATTATTCTTATAATATATTATGATACTTATTTGATATTTAATTAATGTTATATCAATAATATTAGTTGAAACATAATTTTATATAATATTAGTATATTTTATGTAATAATATATTTACATATATATCTTTTGTTTTGCAAAATTAATAATTGTAGAAATATCTGACTAAGGATAATAATAATAATAATAATAATAATAATAATAATAATAATAATAATAATAATAATAATAATAATAATAATTTTTAAAAGTATAAAACTACCTTAGGAGTCAGTTTTAAAAAAATTGCACCAAGTCGGGCTCGAACCCGAGACCTCTCGCTCACTCATCAACACCCTTAACCATTCCTCCATTTCATTTTTTCTGATTTATAATACAAACCCAAATACTTATCTATTACATGTTTCAACCCACTTCATCTTCTTCACCAAAATCTAAACAATCAAACAACTTCATTCTTAATAGTCAATCATCAAAATGGTTTTAGGACTTCTAAACAAACATGAAACAAAAAATAAAAATGTGTTCATGATATAAAAAAAATGAGAAAAAAACAAAAAAAAAATCCTACTGCTTGCTGGTAGCTAGAAAAAAAAAATTTTGTTTTCAATTTTGAGTTCGTCTTGGACAATCTTTACAACATGAAACATGTTTCAAATCATTCCTAAAAACTATTGAAATCGTCAATTGAACTTAAAACATCAAAACAAGCTCTAATTTTTCCAAGAATAAAACAGTTGACTTTTGACAATTTAACTTTGACTCGCAAATTCGAATTCGTTATTAAGAATTGGAACTTGAGATTTTGCAGGAAGTTTAAGTAAATGATTCCTAACAACTCTGCATTTTTAGTTTTTGAAATTTGTTTCGAATTTACGTTAGTGTATATTACTGTGAAGAACTCAAGAACTCAAAAATTGATTTTTAGATTAAGAGTGTTATAGGTTATGATTACAACATGAATTGTGTTGCAAATCATTCCTATAAACTTTATGGATCATCAAATTAACTGGAGATATCAAAACAAACTCGAATTTGATTCAAGAACACTTAGTTGACTTTGAAAACCAAAACTTTGACTCTCAAATTAGAAATTGATAGAAAGAATTGAAGATTGAAAACTTACAGATAGTTTAGATAGACGATTCCTAACAAGACTGCATTATTACATTTTGGAAATTCATTCGAAATCAAAATATGGTGAAAAAGATGAATGTACAGAGTGTCGAGCTTATTTTGTGATTTTTTTATGTTTTACTTAATGAATTGCAGAATAATTCTTTTATAGAGTGATTGCATTGATCCTAATTGAGTTGTGAAATGGACATCTAACAGATTACAGACAGAAAACAAAATTTGAAAAAGTTGGATTGAAATGGGTAACGGAATGGTACTAGTTCTTGATTTTTTTTTTTAGATTAATATTAATAATTAATAAATATAATAATAATAATAATAATAATAATAATAATAATAATAATAATAATAATAATAATAATAATAATAATCATCATTATATCCATAATAATAATAAGTAATAATGATACAAAAATCATAAAAAAATGATAATAATATTATTAATGATAAAAAAAATAATGGTTTCTTTAATAATAATATCTAATTCACGGAGTATTATATTGTGTCCATTGCTAAACAGTTAACATATAAAAGTGTTCCTAAAAATTCAAATTTTTTTGATTAAACATATTTAATTATTTCACTCATTACCTGTTTGAAACCTGATCAAAAAGGTTCGAAAAATATTTATTTTTTGTTCCAATTTATATGTACGGAGTACAAAAACTTAGATTGAAATGGTAAAAAAAATATTTATCAAAACTATTGTCTTTTTAATCAAATTTTGAAACAACATTTATTTTAGAACTTCTTATATATATATTAGATCTATTTTAAAATAATTAAACGTCAACCGAAAGTTACAGACTTTTACCATTTAAGCTCAAAATTAAATATATTTAATATACACTATGTATATATATAAACAGTTTTAAATAACAAAATTTACTATTCACATAAATATATATTAAATGATTAAAATATATATACATATAAAATAATAGTTTTTATTACAATGTATTTTATTGTACATATTTATTTATAACAATAAATGTATATAATAGTTTATTAATGTTCATGTTATTATATATATTATACATATATTTATATATACACATATTTATATATATCCACATATTTACAAGCAATGGTTCGTGAATCATCGGAAACAGTCGAAAGTCAATTGAATATATAAACATTGTTTCAAAATTTTCTAGACTCAACATTACATACTTTGCTTATCGTATCGAAATCATATCAAGATTAAGTTTAAATTTAGTCGGAAATTCCCGGGTCGTCACACCATAGATACCAAGGAGTACCAACAACAATAACTGACGAAGTATTAATTCATAACTTCATTGGAGAAACATTCCGCGGCGATTATGTAATCTCTAAAGTCTTAGAGATTATCTAATCTAGCCCTAACCATAAATCAGTTAAGCGAACCAAAATGATAGAAGGAAGAGTAGAAACCCTGACAAAAATGGTGTGTGATTAACAAGCTAAAATTGCTTTACCAACAGCATCAACAGTACCGTCAGCGTTACCAGCATCGTCAGTACAGTCAACATCCGAATCAACAACACAGATAACATCACAAACTCCGTCAGTTCAAGAATCAATGTGGACATCATTACGAATCAATAACGTGTATATTGTATCAACGAGTTATGAAGAATTAACTCATTCCCTCTAAAGAAATTATATGTATGTATATATATATATATATATATATATATATATATATATATATATATATATATATATATTGAAATAAATCTTTACGTGCTAAGCTATTGTGTGTGAATCTTAACTACTCGGTTAATTCATATTACAAATATACAATAATGTACGTCCTTCGGCCGCAACTTAACCAGCGTTAACTACAATCTCTGTCGAAATTCAACAAATTCCAATTCATAATAAATCAAGTATATATTTGATTTTACACTTTCATCATCGATGTACCCGAAACTTTTCAGATAACATCATTCGTACTTTGCGAAATTCACAAGAATTCCACGAACCAAACATCACACATCAACAAATAACGAAGTATTGATTCATAATTTCAATGTCATTAAAGAAATACTGCGTAAAAGTTATGTACTTTTCAAACCTTTAGGGATTATTCAATTATAGTTTCAACCGTAAATCAAATGAGTTTAATTTAACATTAACTCATTAAATCTATGTTACATCTAAAGAAAATATACATATATATATTTTCATAAAGACTGTAATAAAATTCTTTTGTACAAAATATTAATTGTGAAATTTTTTTTAACGGGTAGGTAATACCCGAGAGATATATAAATTCACAATTAATATGTTACATTCTTCGAATCTGATTCAGCAAATCATCCATTATACTCCCTACTTTCATAACAATATACATTCTTTTATAAAAATCAAAACAACCATACTCATTCAAAATTTAATTACATATTCTGATTTTGAAACTCAAAATTCAACTTGAGATATGACCAAAATCATCACTCTTAGATCCTTACATCTTTCACAAGCTATATTTTGACTTCAAAACTGTATTAAAACATCAAATGTATGTTAACGATTACAATCTGTGTTCAAACCCTTCGAAAATTTCTGAAGACACTTCGAATGATGAGCAATCGAGATGATGATCCAACCACATGTTACCCACAGTTATGTACCCGAAAAACTCTTGAAACCAAAGTAAAAGTTTAAACAACGTATCCGCGTCAGATTCTTTGGCATTTATTAGCAAAAATAACTTTGCGACTCCTATTCAAAGTAGCCAGTTTTGTCACAGCTCCAGCAAGTCAACTTTGACTTTTCAGTCAGACTAACCTTATTATAACCTTGAGATATACACCATCGTTACCAGGGAACCTTTTACATTCCACCACATTATTAGCAGATGTACCAACAACTTCATTACCCTTTGACTTTAGCCTCTCCAAAAAGTCATTATAATTATTCATTGAAACCCCATCATTTACTCATTCGTATCTTGTAATGAGAATTGCCATACGAATCATTGGGAATTAGCAATCAGTATTTTGAAATCTCGTAGCATGTCTATGCCAACAGTTATATGTGTATATATAACGTCTATCTTCTGGACTTAATTTGAATGTGAAGTTTCTGAAAAACACTCCGAACTACGAATTGGTTCTCCGAAAGAAAAAAAAATGCTGATGAAGCAGCAAAAACTATAAACGATTTTAAACGGTAAAAGCTGGATGATAATGATGAAGTGTGCTGGCAAAGCGCAGAAAAAGAGAAGTTTTGGAACTGGAAAACAGATTGAGCAAAGTAGGAAGGAGGCTGTGGACAAATTACAAAGACTGAACCTGACTTCAAAGGATCCAAATGATTCAGTACCTGCTGAAGTCATTAACGAATACCTTGCTCCTGACTCTAAACCTCTGCGAACAATATTCTTCATCATCCTCTGATATTAGAAATTCTAAAATATCATCATATCTTTCATTATAAATATCCTCCATATTTCTGAAGATATTTTCTTAATTTTTCTTATTTGAAATCATTTACCTCTTCGCGCTATCTGTATTACATCATAAAAGAAACTATTTTAGTTTCTAAATTCTGAAACATTCAAGTTTAAAATAGGAATATTTTGAAGTAGTGTTGGGAACTGAAGCATGAATTAGTATAATATAATGACACTTGATCAATGTGATTATATTACAGTAAGTCATGCTGAGTTTCTAAATGGAACATGATGATTCACAGATCATAACATCATCATGTGCCATGTTATACGACTCTTGTATTCTATTTAACCTCTAAAATATCAAGAAAATATTTCTTGATGATTCGGCCTTTTCCAAGGTATTCTAGCAATTTGACAAGTCAAGATCGTGCCATCACAATTTTCTTCTTAGAACATTCACAATGTTCATTCCGAAATTCATATCTGTGAATTCTGGACCATTACAAGCGGTGCTTAATCGCAAGAAGAAGAAACAAAAGGACAAAACTCCGAAATAGAAATTGGGGTATAAATTGCAGCAAATAAAAGAGAGCATTAACTGTGAATGATAATGATTATAGAATACAGAAGCAGAGACTTTGAAATATAAGGGAACATATAAAGCCCAATGACAAACCAGAAATTATAAACCATATATATCGATGCATATAGCAATATAAAGACACGGGAGAACTAGAAACACTATAAACCCAAGAGTATAGTAGAAGTAAATAGATTCTTCCGGCGGTAGATGAAAACGAAGAATGACCGATATGAAAGTTAGAAGTATATCGAGAATCAGAACTGGATGGAGCATATTGATGAATACTTTAAAATATGATTTGAGGGGGAAAGAATAGAAGGTGATGAAACATGACTAGGAACTTAGAAATCAACAGATTTAACTCACACAATGGCGGAATAAGTGAATCAAACCCTCTAGTGAATAGGTTAAGTTTTTTTTTGATTAATTTAGTCAAACCACAACTAAATCAAGTGTGATTAGATCAACACCTAGAGCTATTATTCACCACCTGGGTGATTTGGACTGAGAGAATCGGAGGAGCTCACTAGATCTGAGTGTGTGTAACAAATGAGAGGCTTAACCTAAAATGAAGAACATAAGACTTTATATACCCCTGCTGTTGACTCACCCATAAGATTCATTCATCACAAGTACGAGTTGGCTTCATCAGTCGTACGGGTGATCACTCACTCGTGTCTTCTCATTTAGGTTGTAATTGTGACTTAGCTCAGCATCAACCGTGCGTATGAGCCTGTCAGCCGTACTAGTGAGGCTTCACTCGTACGTCTGAATAAGTCTAACATAGTCAAACATCTAAATCTCGTTCCTGCAGTTCCTGTAACCACATACAAACACGGATAGGATAATAACGAGCAATCATGGTGGCTTGTAAATTGTTGTACCTGCAATGGACGTGGGTAGATGTCTAGGGACTTGCATAAAATGCATCAACAGAAGGTGTGAGTTGTAAGGAAACGAAGGAGGTGAATTTATAAGAAAATCTCCGACAGAACAATTAAAATGGACGATCGCATTTAAAGCGGATCCTAATTCCCTTGATTACCGGAGAGTCAAATCTTATTAAGAAGATTTTCTTCAAATCCCTTGAAATATGGGAATCAATCATATCTACGTCAAATGATAAGATGAATCTACACTTACTCATTTCACTCTTCTATGTTAGCTTCATTCGTACTCTTCATATAAATGGATTGTTTATCCAAATTATTCGCCGATGATAAAACTCTAATTTTCATCCCGTATGCATCATGAAAACATACTTATTATCATTCACGACCTTTCCACTCAAATTTCGGGACGAAATTTCTTTAACGGGTAGGTACTGTGACAACCCGGAAATTTCCAACCAAATTTAAACTTTAATCTTTATATGTTTTCGACACGATAAGCAATATTTGTTAAGTTAAATTTCAAGAATTTTAAACTATGTTCATACATTCATTCAACCTCGACCAAGTTCCAACGATTCACGAACCATTAAACGAATATGATTATATATGTATATGTGTATATATATTATAACTTGAAACGTAAACAAAATATTAGATTAAATACTTTATATGATTGTATCTGCTTCAAAATGTTTATCAATGGAATTAGAAGATAAGATCAAATGATTGAATTATCAGATATATTGAATTATGATTACAAGTCTCTGTTGAAAGGCCCACGTTGATTTGAGAAATCTTTCCATTTTAACAATATTCGGAAAATGGTAAAGTGATTTATAAATAAGAACAAATTCTCAATCATTGAGAACTAGACAAAGGATAGTGGAAGATTTAATCTCATAAAGACTTGATTGATCTATTTAGTTTCAAACGTACAAAAACGTTTTCAGTTTAAAAAGAACTTTATTATTAAAACGTATATAACTTTTATAAATATCTGGAACCACTTTTGACAACTCATTACTTAAATAGTATGATAAAGATAACGATATTTATATTTTATTTTATTAAATATATATAACAATTTAAATTAATATTATATATACTTATACGCGTATTATACGTATATAGTTTTATATTTTTACTATACTTAAACTTTACCTTTACTTTATTTTTACTTTACTTTAACTTTAATAATTCACTTTAATAATTCATACTTTAATAATTCACTTTAATAATTCATACTTTAATAATTCACTTTAATAATTCATACTTTAATAATTCACTTTAATAATTCATACTTTAATAATTCACTTTAATAATTCATACTTTAATAATTCACTTTAATAATTCAAAAATCTATTATAAATAGAATTCAATAGGTTTCATTATTTCATAGAAACTTGAAAATATTTTTCTCTAAACTCTCTCAATCAATTTACATATATATTTACTCCGTATTATTTCAAGATATTATTAGTATACATAAAATATTACGACGGAGTGCTGTCCGAGTGGTTTCGAATTTTTTTTTCGAGTAGGATAGGATTAAGTAAATTATGGGTTATAGCTATGGAGGTGATTGAGTATAGTTTATGGGTATGCTCGTGAGGTCAATATAGTGTTTATCATTTCCGTTGCGTCTACGTACCTTTCCTGCAATATTGAATCTCAATATTGATACGTGAGTACTCATAATTTAACTTTTACATACTAATAGTGTATCCCTGACTAGTGCTCGATTATTTAGGATTATGCTTGCTTGTACTTTTGATATTGCCCTTAGACAGGTTAGGTTGAATCTTGAATTAGTTACACTTGCGGTTGAGATAAGGTATAAGATATGCATGTCCTTGGAAAGCTAGCGAAAAATTAAGAACTTTTCCTTTAGATATCGAATGGTTTCGATGAACGGATCAGAAGTTATAATCAATTGAATTTTCGATATTTTTATTAAAAATGATTATTATTATCGTCATTTTTATCGTCGTTCTAGTTTTATCTTATTATTATGATTATTATTATCTTTATCAATAAAAGGGATTTATCATTAAAAATTGTTATTTTTTATTATTATTACTATCGTTATTATCGTTAAAGTTATAATTAGTATTATTATTATTATCCAATTATTATTATTATTATTGTTAGTATTATTATTATTATTATCATTATTAATATATATATCATTATTTAAAAATGGTTATTGTTATTGTTATTATTATTATTACTATATTATCATTAAGATAATTATTAGTATTATCATTAATAATGTTATAGTAACTATCATTATTAATATTAGTGTAATTAAAGCAAATATTTGTAACACCTAATTATTTTGATTACTATTATTATCGTTATTATGAACACGATATAAAAGACGATTAAAATCTATTAAACGAAACGATTAGGAAATAATGAGTAAGAGTATCATGATGAAATTAAAATATTATAAGATATTGATTTAGATAAAATTATCGTTCTTATTATTTTTATCATTACTATTATTATTAAAAGTATCGTTAGTATTAAAACTATCATTTTAACAAAAATTATCATTTTAATAGAAATGTCATTGTTACTATAAAATATCATTATTATTATTATTATTTTAAATAGAATTATTATTTTAAAGATAATATTAAAAATTATCGTAAATATTAAAGTTATCATAATTAGAATTATCGTTTTATCATAATGTCATCTTAGTAATTATAAATATTGATATTTTTATAATAATAATTATTATTACAAAATAATACAACTTTTACTTACTATCATTATAGAAATTATTTTATCAAATAAATATGTGATACAAACATATTTTACTAGGTGTAATAACTTACTTTAATAATACCTATCATATTATCTTTATGATATTAAATGAACTCTATAAATTTTATTACTTAATATATATAAAATTATATTTTATTATATAAAATTTTATTTATTAATAAATAAATTATATTATTTACTCTAATAAATCTTTTAAAAAATATTTAAAAATATAAAACGATGATATTTAAACTATATATTAATCATGTATAGATTTTTGGAAATTATTTTGAGTCAAATTTACTTTTGTTGACTTTTGTATATTAGTATTGAGCATTAGGATTGTGGTACATTATGACTTGACCTAATTTGTTAGACAAATATTGACCAACACATAAATATATATAATTAATTTAGGTTCGTGAATCCGAGGCCAACCTTGCACTTGTTCAATGACATTATATGTATTTTTACTACGAAATACAGTATGGTGAGTTTCATTTGCCTTTTTACCCTTTATATTTTTGGGACTGAGAATACATGCGCTTTTATAAATGTTTGACGAAATAGACACAAGTAATTGAAACTACATTCTATGGTTGAATTATCGAAATTGAATATGCCCCTTTTTATTAAAGTCTGGTAATCTAAGAATTAGGGAACAGACACCCTAATTGACGCGAATCCTAAAGATAGATCTATTGGGCCTAACAAACCCCATCCAAAGTACCGGATGCTTTACTACTTCTAAATTTATATCATGTCCGAAGGAGGATCCCGGAATGATAGGGGATATTCTTATATGTATCTAGTTAATGTCGGTTACCAGGTGTTCACCATATGAATGATTATTTTTGTCTCTATGAATGGGACGTATATTTATGAGAATTGGAAATGAAATTCTTGTGGTCTATTAAAATGATGGAAATAAATGATTATGATAAACTAATGAACTCACCAACCTTTTGATTGACACTTTAAAGCATGTTTATTCTCAGGTATTAAAGAAATCTTCCGCTGTGCATTTGCTCATTTTTAAGATATTACTTGGAGTCTTTCATAGCATATTTCGAAGAACGTTGCATTCGAGTCATTGAGTTCATCAAAGATTATTATTAAATCAATTTATAGTTGGATAGTGGATATTATGAAATGGTATGCATGCCTGTCAATTTTCGATGTAAAGAAAGTTTGTCTTTTAAAAACGAATGCAATGTTTGTAAAATGTATCATATAGAGGTCAAATACCTCGCAATGTAATCAACTATTGTGAATCGTTTATAATGTATATGAACGGGTCCTTTCATATATTAACCCCAAAAATATTCTCAATGAACCTAAATAAAGTGTTACATAAAAAACAAGTATAAAAAATGATATTTAAATATGCATAAGAGTTCAAATTCAAAGGTAATAATTATTGTAAAATTTGAAAGTTCAAAATTCACCTTTAGAAATAGCAAAACAATTTTTTGGAGTCAAAACTATTTCGAATGGAAGAAATTCTTTAGGATGTCTTGCTCAGAGCATCGTCATCTATTCATCGTGCGAAAGTGGGTCCAATTTTCAACCGAAGTTTTTTTAGCATGCTTGACACATAATTTGGCCCGATTATGTGGCCAACGTAATGTGCTGAAAAATGTGTTTTGCGGCCATTAATTATTATCGAAATGAAATTGTAGTCAAATATACTTTCATTCAATATGAAATTTTAAAATAGAAACAATTATAGAGTTATGAATTGAGACATCTCAAAAAGTGTCATAAAATAATCGAACCATTAAACCAAGATGTCACTAAACGTGTAAGCATTTATGGCTAGTAGGGATATATTAACTCCAAAAATATTTTCAATGAACCTAAATAAAGTGTTACATAAATAACAAGTATCAAAATAGTATTTAAATATGCATAAGAGTTCAAATGCAAAGGTATAATTATCATAAAATCTGAAAGTTTAAAATTCACCTTTAGAAATAGCAAAACGACTTGTTCGGCGCTAAAACTATATCGAATGGAAGCAATCCTTCAGGAAGTCTTGCTCATAGCATCGTTATCGATTGATCGTGTGAAAGTGTATTCAATTTTCAACCGAAATATTTTTAGCATGTTTGCCACATAATTTGGCCCGATTATGTGGCCAACGTAATGTACTCAAAAATGTGTTTTGCGGCCATTAATTATTTTCGAAATGAAACTAGTCAGATATATTTTCAATCAATATGAAATTTTAAAATAGAATCAATTATAGAGTTATGAATTGAGAGGCATCAAAAAGTATCACAAAATAACCGAACCATTAAACCAAGATGTCACTAAACGTCTAAGGATTTGTGGCTAGTAGGGATATATTAACCCCAAAAATATTCTCAATGAACCATAATAAAGTGTTACATAAAAAACAAGTATCAAAATGGTATTTAAATATGCATGAGAGTTCAAATGCAAAGGTAATAATTATCGTAAAATCTGAAAGTTTAAAATTCACCTTTAGAAATAGCAAAACGACTTGTTCGGCGTCAAAACTATTTCGAATGGAAGCAAGCCTTTCGAAGTCTTGCTCATAGCATCGTTATCTATTGATCGTACGAAAGTGGGTCCAATTTTTAATCGGAGTTTTTTTTTAGCATGCTTGCCACATAATTTGGCCCGATTATGTGGCCAACGTAGTGCTCAAAAATTTGTTTTGCGGCCATTAATTATTATCAAAATGAAACTATTGTAAAATATATTTTCATTCAATATGAAATTTTACAATAGAAACAATTATAGAGTTATAAATTGAGAGATATCAAAAAGTGTCACAAAATAATCGAACTATTAACCCAAGATGTAATTAAACGTGTAAGGATTTGTGGCTAGTAGGGATATATTAACCCCAAAAATATTCGCAATGAACCTAAATAAAGTGTTACATAAAAAAAAGTATCAAAATGGTATTTAAATATGTATAAGAGTTTAAATGCAAAGGTAATAATTATCGTAAAATCTGAAAGTTCAAAATTCACCTTTAGAAATAGCAAAATGACTTTTTCGGCGTTAAAACTATTTCAAAAGGAAGCAAGCCTTCAGGAAGTCTTGCTCATAGTGTCGTTATCTATTCATCGTGCGAAAGTGAGTCCAATTTTCAAACGAAGTTTTTTTAGCATGCTTGCCACATAATTTGGCTCGATTATGTGGCTAACGTAATGTGCTCAAAAATGTGTTTTGAGGCCATTAATTATTATCGAAATGAAACTATAGTCAAATATACTTTCATTCAATGTGAAAGTTTAAAATATCAATAATTATAGAGTTATGAATTGAGAGGTATCAAAAAGTGTCACAAAATAATCGAACCATTAAACCAAGATTTCACTAAATGTGTAAGGATTTGTGGCTAGTAGTAACCCCAAAAATATTTTCAAAGAACCTAAATAAAGTGTTACATAAAAAACATGTATCAAAAATGGTATTTAAATATGCATAAGAGTTCAAAATTCACATTTAGATATAGCAAAACGACTTTTTTGGCGTCAAAACTATTTCGAATAGAAGCAAGCCTTTAGGAAGTCTTGCTCATAGCGTCGTTATCTATTCAACGTGCGAAAGTGAGTCCAATTTTCAACCGAAGTTTTTTTAGCATGCTTGCCACATAATTTGGCTCGATTATGTGGCTAACGTAATGTGCTCAAAAATGTGTTTTGAGGCCATTAATTATTATCGAAATGAAACTATAGTCAAATATACTTTCATTCAATGTGAAAGTTTAAAATAGCAACAATTATAGAGTTATGAATTGAGAGGTATCAAAAAGTGTCACAAAATAAACGAACCATTAAACCAAGATGTCACTAAACGTCTAAGGATTTGTGGCTAGTAGGGATATATTAACCGCAAAAATATTCTCAATGAACCAAAATAAAGTGTTACATAAAAAACAAGTATCAAAATGGTATTTAAATATGCATGAGAGTTCAAATGCAAAGGTAATAATTATCGTAAAATCTGAAAGTTTAAAATTCACCTTTAGAAATAGCAAAACGACTTGTTCGGCATCAAAACTATTTCGAATGGAAGCAAGCCTTTCGAAGTCTTGCTCATAGCATCGTTATCTATTGATCGTGCGAAAGTGGGTCTAATTTTTAATCGGAGTTTTTTTTAGCATGCTTGCCCCATAATTTGGCCCGATTATGTGGCCAACGTTGTGTGCTCAAAAATTTGTTTTGCGCCCATAAATTATTATCAAAACGAAACTAGTCAAATATATTTTCATTCAATATGAAATTTTAAAATAGAGTCAATTATAGAGTTATGAATTGAGAGATATTAAAAGGTGTCACAAAATAATCGAACCATTAACCCAAGATGTCTCTAAACGTGTAAGGATTTGTGGCTAGTAGGGATATATTAACCCTAAAAATATTCTCAATGAACCTAATTAAAGTGTTACATAAAAAACAAGTATCAAAATGGTATTTAAATATGTATAAGAGTTCAAATGCAAAGGTAATAATTATCGTAAAATCTGAAAGTTCAAAATTCACCTTTAGAAATAGCAAAACGACTCTTTCAACATTAAAACTATTTTGAATTGAAGAAACCCTTCAGAAAGTCTTGCTCATAGCTTCATTATCTATTCATTGTTCGAAAGTGGGTCCAATTTTTAACCGAAGTTTTTTTAGCATGCTTTCCACATAATTTGACCCGATTATGTGGCTAACGTAATGTACTCAAAAATGTGTTTTGCGTCCATGAATTATTATCGAAACAAAACTATAGTGAAATATATTTTCATTCAATATGAAATTTTAAAATAGAAACAATTATAGATATATGAATTGAGAGATATCAAAAAGTGTCACAAAATAATCGAAACATTAAACCAAGATGTCAATAAACGTCCAAGGATTTGTGGCTAGTAGGGATATATTAACCCCTAAAATATTCTCAATGAACCTAAATAAAGTGTTACATAGAAAACAAGTATCAAAAAGGTTTTTAAACATGCATAAGAGGTCAAATGCAAAGGTAATAATTATCGTAAAATCTGAAATTTCAAAATTCACCTTTAGAAATATCAAAACGACTTTTTCGCCATCAAAACTATTTCAAATGGAAGCAAACCTTCAGGAAGTGTTGCTCATAGCATTGTTATCCATTCATCATGCGAAAGTTGGTCCAATTTTCAACCGAAGTTTTTTTAGCATGCTTGCCACATAATTTGGTCCAATTATGTGGCCAACGTAATGTGCTCAAAAATGTGTTTTGCGGTCGTGAATTATTATCAAAACAAAACTAGTCAAATATATTTTCATTCAATATGAAATTTTAAAATAGAAACAATTATAAATTTATGAATTGAGAGATATCAAAATGTGTCACAAAATAATCGAACCATTAAATCAAGATGTCACAAAACGTGTAAGGATTTGTGGCTTGTAGGGATATATTAACCCCAAGAATATTTTCAATAAACTTAAATAAAGTGTTACATAAAAAACAAGTATCAAAATGGTATTTAAATATGCATAAGAGTTGAAATGCAAAGGTAATAATTATCGTAAAATCTGAAAGTTCAAAATTCACCTATAGAAATAGCAAAATGATTTTTTGGGCGTCAAAACTATTTCGAATGGAAGCAAGACTTTAGAAAGTGTTTCTCATAGCGTCGTTATATATTCATCGTGCGAAAGTGGGACCAAATTTCAACCGAAGTTTTTTTAGCATGCTTGGCAAATAATTTCGCCCGATTATGTGGCCAACGTAATGTGCTCAAAAATGTGTTTTGCGGCCATGAATTATTATCAAAACAAAACTATAGTAAAATATATTTTCATCCAATATGAAATTTTAAAATAGAAACAATTATAGAGTTATAAATTGAGAGATATCAAAAAGTGTTACAAAATAATCGAACTATTAACCTGAGATGTCACTAAACGTATAAAGATTTGTGGCTAGTAGGGATATTATAACCACAAAAATATTCTCAATGAACCTTAATAAAGTGTTACATAAAAATCAAGTATCAAAATGGTATTTAAATATGCATAAGAATTCAAATGCAAAGGTAATAATTATCGTAAAATCTGAAAGTTTAAAGTTCACCTTTAGAAAAATAGCAAAATGACTTTTTCGGCGTCAAAACTATTTCGAATGGAAGCAAGCCTTCAGGAAGACTTGCTCATAACGTTGTTATCTATTCATTGTGCAAAAGTGGGTCCAATTTTCATAAGAAATTTTTTTAGCATGCTTGCCACATAATTTGTCCCGATTATGTGGCCAACGTAATGTGCTCAAAAATGTGTTTTACGGCCAGAAATTATTATCGAAACGAGACTATAGTCAAATATATTTTCATTCTATATGAAATTTTATAATAGAAACCATTATAGAGTAATGAATTGAGAGATATCAAAATGTGTCACAAAATAATCGAACCATTAAAGCAAGATGTCACTAGACGTGTAAGGATTTGTAGCTAGTATGGATATATTGTAACGACCCGTACTTTTTCGATCATTCTATACTTATAAGATTAATATTTACATAAATTAAACCTTGCCAACATGATAAGCAATCCAAATTGTCGAGACTTATATTTCCGAAAAGAGTTTTACACAACGTTTGACCGTTTAGTTTGACCGATGATATCACGAACTATACAATATATGATAATTATACGTTTGTGTATATAAATGTATATATACATATTTAACATGATTAATAAATGTTTTAATATCTCATTTTGTATTAATAACAACAAGTTATATGTGTATTTTGAAACTACTAACTTAAGTTTTCAAAACGATAACTATACGTAACGTTATTTGACATAAATACTTAAGACATATAATGTTTATACATATATTGTATAAGTAATGTATTTAATCACTTTTAAAGACTTAAATACATAAAACCATATAAGTGTATTCACAAAAGATAGCTATATTTGAATCCTCATTCCATTTTTCACAAAATTTCTATACGTATACCTAGAGTATTTGTACTCGTATCATACCAAGCTCCTATACGTATTTACTAATAGTAAATACACATCAAAATCACCACCTAACCAGCCATTATTCATGCCATGAGGGCTAGGTAATTGAACTTGGAAGCAATTAGGACTAGATACATAAAATTATCACTTGAAATTTTGTCCATATACACCATGTTACACGTTTTTTTGGTGTATATATACATGCTCATTTTGATCCATTTTTACTACCATTTTCTTATCAAAAACACACACTCTTTCTTACTCTCTAAACTCCATAAACATCCAGCAAGAAACCTTGAAGATCTAGCTTCAAAAACCATACTAAAACACCATAAGAAAACCATACAAAAACACTTCAAGAAAACCCTCCAAGAACACCAACTTACTTCCAAACTTTCATCCACTTCTATCACCCTTTTGATTCTAGCTTCTTACTCCTCTTTTACAGCAAACTTATCCAAGGAACTTGAGGTAGAATCTATGTTCATAACCTTATTCGATTCATATATATATAGCTATCTTATTTTGTGGTACAAAAGTTTAACAACAAGAACATAGTTTGAATGTTTTCAAACTTGTTTGCAAACTAAATAGATCCTTCTAACTTAACTTTTAAAATACTTCAAGACATGTAACATAACTTATTTATATGTTAATTTAACAAGGTAAAACTTGGTTTTT
This sequence comes from Rutidosis leptorrhynchoides, assembly GCF_046630445.1. NCBI lineage: Eukaryota > Viridiplantae > Streptophyta > Magnoliopsida > Asterales > Asteraceae > Rutidosis > Rutidosis leptorrhynchoides. The sequence continues at coordinate 575,328,338 of NC_092336.1, read as the reverse complement.
CAAAGTATAAGTATTTTTGGAAAAATGGTCATTAAATGATTTTGTTGTAACAAAATGTTTAACTTCATATGTTTCACTAAACTTTCACCTATGCCGTATGATTTTGAATACAAACCAAGGTATTTACAGTTCATAGTCTTAAAGAAGAACTCGATCCAAGAAGATGGCAAATTGAATCAACGAAAACGGACTTGTAACGAAGAAACTATGACCGAAACAAAATTGGCTATCCTAGACATTTTCAACTTCGGGATTTATTGGAAAAATTTACATAAAATCACATACTTCTAAGATAACATGATATTTTATATATATGTACTCATAATTCAATTTCATATGGTTCAGGATCACCCGTAAGCAACACGAGAAGATTAATCATAAGATCCCATGTTTGTACGCAATACGTCATTTGACAACACCGGTACTTTATGTACGCAATACGTCATTTGACAACACCGGTACCGTGGGTCAAGATTAATCTCGACCAATACATATACGATGGGGTTTTATTTATTTCGTTGGGGGTTTTGTTTATTGCGGGTATATTAAACATCTAAAAATGAACCATTAAAATTGAATTACTAACATCGGAATGCTAACTACGGACTAAGGAAATATTCAAAATATTAAAAGTATAACAAGTATATATATATATAACGTTTGTTTTAAAATGAAAACATATTGATATATTATATATGGATAGGTTCGTGATATCAACCGGAAGACCGAGTCAAAATATATATATCATCAAGACAAGAGTGAGTATATAGTCCCACTTTTAAACTCTAAATATTTCGGGATGAGAATACATGTATTTTATGTTTTACGATATGGACACAAGTAACTGAAAAATATATTCTACGTTGAGTTGTACCACTGGCATACTTCCCTGTAGCTTGGTAACTAATATTTACAGCGGTATTGTAAACGCGAATCCTGTTGATAGATCTATCGGGCCTGACAACCCCAACCGGACTGGACGACCAGTATTCAACGGTTGCACAGTACTTCGTTTTGTGACTACACTTGGTACGGTGTAGTAAGATTTCATATTAAAGGGAATATGCGACGTGAAAATGTTAAGTATGGTTACCAAGTGCTCAACCACTTAGAATACTTTTATTAAACTGTTTATATACGAAATCTTGTGGTCTATATTTATATCGCTGCCGGCATTAAACCTATATCTCACCAACTTTATGTTGACGTTTTAAAACATGTCTATTCTCAGGTGATTTCTAAAGCTTCCGCTGCATCATGTTGGATCTAACCAGGATCTTGCGTACGCATGTTTGTGTCAAAAATAAAACTGCATATCCGAGATGTTGTACTGTAAAATATGCTAGAAACCGTGTTGTTGTCGTCATTTGTAAAGTTTGTAAGTCAAAGATTATCGCTAAACGTTAATCTTCTTTTTATTGTCTTAAGCTTGTAACAAAAATAATGGTTGTGGTTTGTAATGTATAATATATGCAGTTTTTCTTTTAAAAATGTCTCATATAGAGGTCAATACCTCGCAATGAAATCATACGTTATCTAACGCGTTCTTATGGTTAAGGACGGGTTATGACATGTGGTATCAGAGCGTTGGTCTTAGCGAACCAGGTTTGCATTAGTGTGTCTAACCGAGAAGTCGTTAGGATACATTAGTAAAGTCTGGACTTTGACCGGGTCTGATTTTAAAAACCATTGCTTATCACTGTTGGTTAAAATTTATGTGTAAATATTATGTAAGTACTAATGGGTTAGTTGTTGTGTGATAGATGTCGGGCTCGAAACTTATTATCACATTCAGCGACTCCGAATCAGAACCTTCAGATTGTGTTTCAGTCATTAACATATCCGATGACGAAAGTGGTATTTTTGGAGAAGACTCACAATTTCCGGATGAACCAACTATAGAAATATCGGAAAGTGAGCCCGAGGAGGAAAGTGAACCCGAAGAGGAAAGTGAACCCGAGGAAATTACGAAAGAAAAATATGACCAAGGAAAGAAACGAAAAGCTAGTGAATTAGAAAATCCAAATCCCGAGTTTAATGAGAATGAAGTGGCACCAATTCCACTAAACACTACCACCCCTATCCCCGCTATTCCTATTAGTGCTATCCCGGCATCTAGTTCTTCGGCTCCTCAGCCAAAACGTAGGGAGACAGCTAGGATTCGCGTTGGGGGATTCCCTGGACATAAATGTTTTGGGAAATAGACCAAACGATGCGCTGCCGAATTAAACCATGGAATCATATAATGTTTTGTATAATATTATTAGTGTGGTTTGTTTAAAGTTTGATGTAAGCATATGTAAAATAGCGAAGTATGAAATGCAATAATTTTCCATGGTTAAGTATTATTTAGATTGTAGTAATTGATTCTGTACTAAGCTATTAAGTATGAACATTAACGGGTAGGTACTACCCAAGATATAATTATAAAATGCTAATAAGAAGAAAAGGCTTTTATAATAATACCTGGTTCATATTATTAACAAGCTATAAATGTACTATAAATACACACTACATCTATAATATTCCATGTGAATAATTATTTTCTTTCATTAGGAAATGGCGCGATTGAATCGAATGACGGAACAAGAACTCGAGGAACTCATCAACCAGCGAGTGAACGACAGAATGTTATGGGTTGAGGCTGCAAGAGCTGCTGCAGTTAATCCAAATCCTCGTGTAGGATGCTCCTACAAGACGTTTCAAGCTTGCAAGCCATCATCATTCAGTGGAACGGAAGGACCGATCGGTTTAACCCGATGGATAGAAAAGATGGAGACGGTGTTTAAAATCAGTGGTTGTGATGAAAAAGACATGACCAAGTTTGCATCATGCACTTTACAAGATAGTGCACTCACATGGTGGAAGAATTATGTGAAGGCGGTAGGAGGAGATGTAGCTTATGATACTCCATGGGAAGAATTCAAAGCAATGATAATCACCGAGTATTGTCCAAGGAATGAGGTTATTAAGTTAGAAGATGAGTTACGAAGTTTGAAGGTGGTTGGTACTGAAATCACTAACTACAATCAGCGATTCATGGAATTGGTTTTACTATGTCCTGAATTGGTTCCAACCGAAGCACGGAAGATTGAAATGTACAAAGGTGGTTTGCCCAGCAAGGTCAAGGCAAACGTTACGGCATCGAAACCTAAAACAATTCATGAAGCTATAACCATGGCGAACGAGCTAATGGATCAGGTCATTTTGGACAAGAAAGCATTCAATACTGAGGTGAAGGTATTGGGGAACAAGAAAAAGTGGAATGGAGGTTATGATCGAGGTAACCAACAACAACCTTATAAGAAACAAGAAACCACGAAAGGTGCGGGTAGTGGTTCAGGCTTTGCTTACAAAGGACAAAGTCCTTTATGCAACCGTTGTCACAAACATCATTTTGGTTACTGTAGTGTGTTGTGCACTAAATGCAATAGACAGGGACATCTTGCTGAAGATTGTAAGGCTCTCGTTACAAATGCAAATGGTAACAAGACTCCTGCCACCAACGCAAATAGAACTGCTTTGGCTAACATTACTTGTTTTGGGTGTGGAAAACAAGGTCACTATAAGAGCCAGTGCCCGAATCAGAATGGCGGACCTGCACGTGGAAGAGCGTTTGTTATTAATGCTAGAGAGGCACGAGAAGACCCGGAGCTTGTTACGGGTACGTTTACCATTAATAACTTATCAGCATCTATTTTATTTGATACTGGCGCCGATAGAAGTTACGTGTGTATAAATTTTTACACTAAATTGAATTGTTCATCATTACCTCTAGATGCTAAGTACTTGATTGAGTTAGCTAATGGTAAACTAATTAAAGCCGATAAAATTTGTCGTGATTGTGAAATAAATCTAGCCGGAGAAACGTTTAAAATCGACTTAATACCCGTAGAATTAGGAGGTTTTGATGTAATAGTCGGCATGGACTGGATGTCCAAAATAGGAGCGGAAGTTGTTTGTGCCAAGAAGGCAATTCGTATTCCTGGTAAGGATAAAATACCGGTGATGATTTATGGAGAGAAGGGTAATTCAAAGTTAAAACTCATTAGCTGTTTGAAAGCCAAGAAGTGTTTAGAAAAGGGATGTTATGCTATTCTAGCACATGTTAATAAAGTTGAAAAGAAAGAAAAGTGTATCAACGACGTGCCTGTGGCAAGAGATTTTCCTGAAGTTTTTCCGGAAGAATTGCCGGGATTACCTCCATTTAGATCGGTAGAATTTCAAATAGAATTAGTACCAGGAGCTGCACGAGTGGCTCGTGCTCCATATAGACTTGCACCGTCCGAGTTAAAAGAACTTCAAAGTCAGTTAAAAGAATTACTGGACCGTGGATTCATACGACCGAGTACTTCACCGTGGGGAGCTCCAATTTTGTTTGTTAAGAAGAAAGATGGATCTTTTAGGATGTGTATAGACTATCGTGAATTAAATAAGTTAACTATCAAGAATCGATATCCACTACCGAGAATTGATGACTTATTTGATCAATTGCAAGGATCATGTGTTTATTCGAAAATCGATTTAAGATCGGGCTATCATCAACTACGCGTCAAAGAAGAGGACATTCCGAAAACTGCTTTTCGGACACGTTATGGTCATTACGAATTTTTGGTTATGCCGTTTGGATTGACGAATGCGCCAGCTGTATTCATGGACCTCATGAATCGAGTTTGTAGTCCGTATTTAGATAAGTTTGTTATCGTTTTCATTGATGATATTCTTATCTATTCCAAGATTGAGCAAGAGCATGAAGAGCATTTAAGGTTGATACTGGAGTTGTTGAGAAAAGAACAACTTTATGCTAAATTTTCTAAGTGTGCTTTCTGGTTGAAAGAAGTGCAATTTCTTGGTCACGTTGTTAATAGCGAAGGAATTCAGGTTGATCCAGCAAAAACTGAAGCTATTGAAAAATGGGAGACTCCTAAGACACCAACGCAGATACGCCAATTTTTGGGTTTAGCCGGTTATTATAGAAGGTTTATTCAAGATTTTTCCCGAATAGCTAAGCCGTTGACAGCGTTAACGCAAAAAGGGAAGAAATATGAATGGACCTCGGAGCAGGAGAACGCATTTCAAATACTGAAGAAGAAGTTAACTACGGCGCCTATTTTATCGTTACCAGAAGGGAACGATGATTTTGAAATATATTGTGACGCTTCGCGACAAGGTTTTGGTTGTGTTCTTATGCAACGGAAGAAAGTTATTGCATTCGCATCCCGACAATTGAAGATTCACGAGCGAAATTATACGACGCATGATCTAGAATTGGGAGCAGTCGTGTTTGCATTGAAGATGTGGAGACACTACTTGTATGGGGTTAAATTCACTGTGTTTACTGATCATAAAAGCCTTCAACATATTTTCGATCAAAAACAGCTGAACATGAGGCAACGTAGGTGGGTTGAGTTAATAAATGACTATGATTGTGAAATTCGTTATCATCCAGGGAAAGCGAACGTGGTGGCCGACGCTCTAAGCAGAAAGGAACGAGAACCAATTCGAGTACGAGCGATGAACATAAAAATTCGCATGAATCTCAACTCACAAATCAAAGAAGTTCAACGAGAAGCACTTACAAAAGAAAATATTGGAAATGAAATAATGAAGAAGTATGAGAAGCAACTCGTTATGCGGGAAGATGGAATTCGATATTTTGCAAATCGTATTTGGGTACCGAAGTTGGGTGGATTAAGGAAGTTGATATTGAACGAGGCACATAAGACAAGATATTTGATACATCCTGGAGTTGGAAAGATGTACCAAGATCTTAAGACACGTTATTGGTGGCCTAATTTAAAAACAGACGTTGCAACATATGTTGGGGAGTGTTTAACTTGTTCCAAGGTTAAAGCAGAACACCAAAAGCCGTCAGGGTTACTTCAACAACCAGAAATCCCAGAATGGAAATGGGATGGTATTACCATGGATTTCATCACGAAGTTACCAAAGACTGCCTGGGGATACGACACCATTTGGGTGATTGTTGATCGTCTCACCAAGTCTGCACATTTCTTGCCTATAAAGGAAACGGATAGAATGGAGAAACTATTACGATTGTATATAAAGGAAGTTGTTTCAAGGCATGGAATACCTATTTCCATTATATCCGATCGTGATAGTAGATTTACCTCAAAATTCTGGCAATCACTACAGGAGGCACTAGGAACTCGGTTGGATATGAGTACCGCATATCATCCACAAACCGATGGACAGAGTGAGAGAACGATTCAGACTCTCGAAGACATGCTCAGGGCATGTATGATCGATTTTGGAAACGGATGGGATAAATATCTACCGTTAGCAGAATTCTCGTATAATAATAGTTATCATGCGAGCATTGGAGCTGCGCCATTCGAAGCATTGTACGGAAGGAAGTGTAGATCTCCTATCTGTTGGAATGAAGTAGGAGATCGACATTTAACTGGTCCCGAGATCATACACGAAACGACCGAGAAGATAGTACAAATCAAGGAGAGATTGAAAACAGCCCGTAGTCGCCAAAAGAGCTACGCCGATGTCCGAAGGAAACCATTAGAGTTTCAGGTCAGGGACATGGTTATGCTAAAGGTGTCACCTTGGAAAGGTGTAATACGTTTCGGCAAAAGGGGTAAACTGAACCCAAGGTACGTAGGCCCGTTCAAGATCATCGAACGCATTGGACCGGTAGCTTATCGACTCGAGTTACCGCAACAACTCGCCGGAGTACATAATACCTTTCACGTCTCGAACCTTAAGAAGTGTCTTGCAAAGGAAGACCTTACCATTCCTCTTGAAGAAATCCATGTCGACGAGAAACTACAATTCGTCGAAGAACCAATTGAAATCATGGACCGTGAAGTTAAACAGCTCAAACAGAGCAATATACCGATTGTTAAGGTTCGTTGGAATGCTAGAAGAGGTCCCGAGTTTACTTGGGAACGAGAGGATCAGATGAAGCAAAAGTATCCACACTTGTTTCTCGATGACGCAAAATAGGTACAATTTTAAAATTTCGGGACGAAATTTATTTAACGGGGAGGTAATGTAACGACCCGTACTTTTTCGATCATTCTATACTTATAAGATTAATATTTACATAAATTAAACCTTGCCAACATGATAAGCAATCCAAATTGTCGAGACTTATATTTCCGAAAAGAGTTTTACACAACGTTTGACCGTTTAGTTTGACCGATGATATCACGAACTATACAATATATGATAATTATACGTTTGTGTATATAAATGTATATATACATATTTAACATGATTAATAAATGTTTTAATATCTCATTTTGTATTAATAACAACAAGTTATATGTGTATTTTGAAACTACTAACTTAAGTTTTCAAAACGATAACTATACGTAACGTTATTTGACATAAATACTTAAGACATATAATGTTTATACATATATTGTATAAGTAATGTATTTAATCACTTTTAAAGACTTAAATACATAAAACCATATAAGTGTATTCACAAAAGATAGCTATATTTGAATCCTCATTCCATTTTTCACAAAATTTCTATACGTATACCTAGAGTATTTGTACTCGTATCATACCAAGCTCCTATACGTATTTACTAATAGTAAATACACATCAAAATCACCACCTAACCAGCCATTATTCATGCCATGAGGGCTAGGTAATTGAACTTGGAAGCAATTAGGACTAGATACATAAAATTATCACTTGAAATTTTGTCCATATACACCATGTTACACGTTTTTTTGGTGTATATATACATGCTCATTTTGATCCATTTTTACTACCATTTTCTTATCAAAAACACACAATCTTTCTTACTCTCTAAACTCCATAAACATCCAGCAAGAAACCTTGAAGATCTAGCTTCAAAAACCATACTAAAACACCATAAGAAAACCATACAAAAACACTTCAAGAAAACCCTCCAAGAACACCAACTTACTTCCAAACTTTCATCCACTTCTATCACCCTTTTGATTCTAGCTTCTTACTCCTCTTTTACAGCAAACTTATCCAAGGAACTTGAGGTAGAATCTATGTTCATAACCTTATTCGATTCATATATATATAGCTATCTTATTTTGTGGTACAAAAGTTTAACAACAAGAACATAGTTTGAATGTTTTCAAACTTGTTTGCAAACTAAATAGATCCTTCTAACTTAACTTTTAAAATACTTCAAGACATGTAACATAACTTATTTATATGTTAATTTAACAAGGTAAAAATTGGTTTTTCAAAGTATAAGTATTTTTGGAAAAATGGTCATTAAATGATTTTGTTGTAACAAAATGTTTAACTTCATATGTTTCACTAAACTTTCACCTATGCCGTATGATTTTGAATACAAACCAAGGTATTTACAGTTCATAGTCTTAAAGAAGAACTCGATCCAAGAAGATGGCAAATTGAATCAACGAAAACGGACTTGTAACGAAGAAACTATGACCGAAACAAAATTGGCTATCCTAGACATTTTCAACTTCGGGATTTATTGGAAAAATTTACATAAAATCACATACTTCTAAGATAACATGATATTTTATATATATGTACTCATAATTCAATTTCATATGGTTCAGGATCACCCGTAAGCAACACGAGAAGATTAATCATAAGATCCCATGTTTGTACGCAATACGTCATTTGACAACACCGGTACTTTATGTACGCAATACGTCATTTGACAACACCGGTACCGTGGGTCAAGATTAATCTCGACCAATACATATACGATGGGGTTTTATTTATTTCGTTGGGGGTTTTGTTTATTGCGGGTATATTAAACATCTAAAAATGAACCATTAAAATTGAATTACTAACATCGGAATGCTAACTACGGACTAAGGAAATATTCAAAATATTAAAAGTATAACAAGTATATATATATATATAACGTTTGTTTTAAAATGAAAACATATTGATATATTATATATGGATAGGTTCGTGATATCAACCGGAAGACCGAGTCAAAATATATATATCATCAAGACAAGAGTGAGTATATAGTCCCACTTTTAAACTCTAAATATTTCGGGATGAGAATACATGTATTTTATGTTTTACGATATGGACACAAGTAACTGAAAAATATATTCTACGTTGAGTTGTACCACTGGCATACTTCCCTGTAGCTTGGTAACTAATATTTACAGCGGTATTGTAAACGCGAATCCTGTTGATAGATCTATCGGGCCTGACAACCCCAACCGGACTGGACGACCAGTATTCAACGGTTGCACAGTACTTCGTTTTGTGACTACACTTGGTACGGTGTAGTAAGATTTCATATTAAAGGGAATATGCGACGTGAAAATGTTAAGTATGGTTACCAAGTGCTCAACCACTTAGAATACTTTTATTAAACTGTTTATATACGAAATCTTGTGGTCTATATTTATATCGCTGCCGGCATTAAACCTATATCTCACCAACTTTATGTTGACGTTTTAAAACATGTCTATTCTCAGGTGATTTCTAAAGCTTCCGCTGCATCATGTTGGATCTAACCAGGATCTTGCGTACGCATGTTTGTGTCAAAAATAAAACTGCATATCCGAGATGTTGTACTGTAAAATATGCTAGAAACCGTGTTGTTGTCGTCATTTGTAAAGTTTGTAAGTCAAAGATTATCGCTAAACGTTAATCTTCTTTTTATTGTCTTAAGCTTGTAACAAAAATAATGGTTGTGGTTTGTAATGTATAATATATGCAGTTTTTCTTTTAAAAATGTCTCATATAGAGGTCAATACCTCGCAATGAAATCATACGTTATCTAACGCGTTCTTATGGTTAAGGACGGGTTATGACATATATTAACCCCAAAAATGTTTTCAATGAACCTAAATAAAGTGTTACATAAAAAACAAGTATCAAAAATGGTATTTAAATATGCATATGAGTTCAAATGCAAAGGCAATAATTATGGTAAAATCTGAAAGTTCAAAATTCACCTTTAGAAATAGCAAAACAAATTTTTTGGCGTCAAAACTATTTTGAATGGAAGCGAACCTTCAGGAAGTCTCGCTCATAGCGTCGTTATCTTTTCATCGTGCGAAAGTGGGTTCAATTTTCAACCGAAGTTTTTTTAGCATGCTTGCCACATAATTTGCCCCAATTATGTGGCCAACATAATGTGCTCAAAAATATGTTTGGCAACCATGAATTATTATCGAAACGAAACAATAGTAAAATATATTTTCATTCAATATGAAATTTTAAAATAAAAGAAATTATAGAGTTATGAATTGAGAGATATCAAAAAGTGTAACAAAATAATCGAACCATTAAATCAAGATGTCATTAAACGAGTAAAGATTTGTTGCTAGTAGAGATATATTAACCCCAAAAATATTCTCAATGAACCTAGGTAAAGTGTTACATAAAAAATAAGTATTAAAATGGTATTTAAATATGCATAAGAGTTTAAATGCAAAGGTAATAATTATCGTAAAATCTGAAAGTTCAAAATTCAACTTTAGAAATAGCAAAACTATTTCGAATGAAAGCAAGCCTTCAGGAAGTCTTGCTCATAATGTCGTTATCTACTCATCGTGCGAAAGTGGGTCCAATTTTCATATGAATTTTTTTTAGTATGTGTAATACCCCATCAGAATCCACTAATGGTGTATTAACTCTGGTCTCACAGTTTAGCGGTCACGCCCTCTATATGAGACGTTTCCGAAAAGTATTCGCATTAATTATCAAAGCAAAGTCATTTATTAAAGAAAACGCAACTTGAAAGTATTTGACATAAATGACTAACATAAATGAACCCAAAATATCTCAATAAGTAAATAGTTTAAATGAGAATATTTGTTCTTGAAATATAGACTATAAAATATGCTGGATACCGTCAAGTTCTAGCAGCAGGCATCATAACAACTTCTGTATAGCGGAAGCACTACCTCTATGAACCTGAGATGAAACATGCAAAACGTCAATGAAAACGTTGAGTAAATCTACAGGTTTAGTAAAGCATTTCATAAGTTAGGCCACAAGATTTTCTGGAAAACATCGTAAGAAAAGTATACATTATCATGAGCACTTGATTATAAAGCTTTAACCTTTGTGTATAACCGAGATACACATCTCCAGTTTACCCTATCTAAGTGATACACCGATCAAGTGTACGAGTAACAACATAATAAGCACCAGTTATGTTGCGATGAGGTTTGTCAAACCTAAAGGTACCGTCCCTATAAGTCGAGCTTACAAAGTAACTAATATAATCAAGCTAAGGGATTTTTGATCTGAACTCATATGTATATGTTTAAGATACTTGTGCCTAATATGTAAAAAAAAGCATGTATCTTATCCCTGTAAAAACATAGTAGGGACTGTAGACTCACCTTAGCAAAAGCACTTGAAATATCTTAGCAAAATGTACTGTAGTCGAACACTCTCGACTGATCAACGCAACCTAATCACGTAAGTCATCTTAAATATACACATATAGGTCATACTATGTCAACCTATAGTGTACGCAAAGTCCTAGTGCTCAGACTGACTCAACAGACAAGTAAAAGTCAACTAATCCAAGCAAGTCAACCAAAGTCAAACCAAAAGTCAACTCGGTCAAAGTGGTCAACTAAAGTCAAACATCTCAGTAGGTCTTGCAAACATGGTCAACATGTCAAACCTAGGTCAAGTAACACTTTACAACTCATAGTTAAGCAAATTGCACATTTGCAGATCAAAGCATGCCTTCAAATTACGTACATCATAGAAAGACACAACTATAGCTCATAGCATATAACTCATAAAATTATGACCAACTCCAGATCACAACTATACTTAAAATCGATTCCAAAAAGTCTGGCTAAAGCCTCATACGATATTTAAAAGTCAGAAATCAGAAGAGGTCTAGTTATGGTTTACTAAATCAGTTTTAGCACGCGCATCAGTTTTGAAATATTTCTCAGAAAATATAGATAATAGATTTTGATGAAGGGCCAATTGGAGTCATCTTAAAACATTCGAAAATTTTAGTGATAAAATAATCAAAGACATCTCTTTAGCCAATTCGTACAGTTTAATCAATTTTTACTGACCTTCCTGTTTTATTCAACAAACAGACATGTCTCTTAGACGAGCATATATCGCATGGAAAATCATGGTTTCACAAGTTCGCATACATATGAAACACATCAATTAACATATAAACTAACATATTCCAGAAGATAAAAGTCTCATTCAACTTCTAGTTTACTCTAGAAATTTTCTTTCACATTCAAAAACAGATTCAGCTCACTTAACGACACGAATCTTTATTTTAACATAACGGAAGCATTACGAAAGCGTTTAATGTAAATATTAAGTCTAAAATGCATAGTTTTTTGCAAGGAATACAATAGTACACTTTTCATCAACCAAATCACAAAGTATTCAAGTCAGAAAATTCGGATTACAAGCATAACCTAGCCAAAACTTCGATTAAGCATATCTTGAGCATACGATAACGAAATCATGCAAAATCATAGTCTAAAATTAATAACTTTTCGATATCTATCCATCTAAACATATTACAAGATCAGTTAATAAGTCAATTTTATCAGATCTACAAGATACAAATTCATTTTTCATGCAAACATCACCAATCGATCAATCAAACGATAATTAACAACACAAGACACCATTAATTGAGCACTAGACTCTAATACACTATGTAATTGAACAAAAATCTGATTTAGAAAAGTTAGGGATTGCAATTATACCTCAATTGATCAAATAGCTTATACTATCGCGTGGAGATTGATGCGTAGAACAACGTTCGTGCACGAGGTTTCTTCTAAAATCAACTTTTGATGGTGGTATGGTAATGGTGATGGCCAACGGCCTAGAGGAGAGGGAGAGGGGCAGTTTTTAGTCGATCAAAGTGAAGAATGAGGAGTTAGGGATGTTTACTTGCTATTTAGATTAAGTTAGGCCCTAAATTTAAAGACCATTAATGACCCACTAAGCCAAAACAAGTCCAATAAGGTGTCCACTAGGGGGGAGGGGGTTCGGTCGAATGGCCTTCTTATGGGTGTTCGGGCTCGTTTTTGCTTACTTGCTTGTACGCGCGTGGTCCGTTTCGAGTGCCGTTAACCGTACCGGGTCTTCGGAACGTTAACTAGTCGTTGAAACGCAATCATCGAGTTTATTTCATTAAATAAATAATAAATTAAAAATAATTTTGGTAAAGCCAATAATTATTGAAAATAATTATTTTGTCGTTTTTCTGAGTTCCGTAAACTGAAAAGCTTTCTAGGCGATTAACTTAATCGTAACGTTTTCTAATTATTTCACTTTCCGAAGTAAGGTCATAAATTAATATAACATATTAATTCAAGTAATCCTCTAAGAACAAGTATGCATTTAATCGTAGTAAACACACAAGTCTAAGTAAACACCGTTAAACACTTAACGGACAAGTAACGATAGTAAACGGAAAAAGTCGGGTTGTTACAGTATGCTTGCCACATAATTTGTTACGATTATGTGGCCAACGTAATGTGCTCAAAAATGTGTTTTGCAGCCAGGAATTATTATCGAAATGATACTATAGTCAAATATATTTTAATTCAATATGAAATTTTAAAATAGAAACCATTATAGAGTAATGAATTGAGAGATATCTAAATGTGTCACAAAATAATCGAACCATTAACCCAAGATGTCACTAAACGTGTAAGGATTTGTGGCTAGTAGAGATATATTAACCCTAAAAATATACTCAATGAACCTAAATAAAGTGTTACATAGAAAACAAGTATCAAAAAAGTATTTAAATATGCATAAAAGTTCAAATGCAAAGGTAATATATCGTAAAATCTGAAAGTTCAAAATTCATCTTTAGAAATAGAAAAATGACTTTTTCGGCATCAAAACTATTTCGAATGGAAGCAAGCCTTCAGGAAGTGTTGCTCATAGCGTCGTTATCTATTCATCGTGCAAATGTGGGACCATTTTTTATACGAAGTTTTTTAGCATGCTTGCCACATAATTTGGCCCGATTATGGCCAACGTAATGTGCTCAAAAATGTGTTTTGCGGCCATGAATTATTATCAAAACGAAACTAGTCAAATATAGTTTCATTCAATATGAAATTTTAAAATAGAAACAATTATAGAGTTATGAATTGAGAGATATCAAAAAGTGTCACAAAATAATCGAACCATTAACCCAATATGTCTCTAAACGTGTGAGGATTTGTGGCTAGTAGGGTTTTATTAACCACAAAAATATTCTCAATGAACCTAAATAAAGTGTTACATAAAAAACAAGTATCAAAATGGTATTTAAATATGGATAAGAATTCAAATGCAAAGGAATAATTATCGTAAAATCTGAAAGTTCAAAGTTCACCTTTAGAAAAATAGCAAAACGACTTTTTCATCGTCAAAACTATTTTGAATGGAAGCAAGCCTTCAGGACGTCTTGCTCATAACGTTGTTATCTATTCATCGTGCGAAAGTGGGTCCAATTTTCATAAGAAATTTTTTTAGCATGCTTGCCACATAATTTGTCTCGATTATGTGGCCAACATAATGTGCTCAAAAATGTGTTTTGCGATCAGGAATTATTATCGAAACGAAACTATAGTCAAATATATTTCCATTCAATATGAAATTTTATAATAGAAACCATTATAGAGAAATGAATTGAGAGATATCAAAAAGTGTCACAAAATAATCGAACCATTAAACTAAGATGTCACTAGACGTGTAAGGATTTGTGGCTAGTAGGAATATATTAACCCTAAAAATATTCTCAATGAACCTAAATAAAGTGTTACATAGAAAACAAGTATCAAAAAAGGTATTTAAATATGCATAAGAGTTCAAATGCAAAGGTAATAATTATCGTAAAATCAGAAAGTTCAAAATTCACTTTTAGAAATAGAAAAACGACTTTTTCGGTGTCAAAACTATTTCGAATGGAATTAAACCTTCACGAAGTCTTGCTCATAGCGTCGTTATCTATTCATCGTGCGAAAGTTGGTCCAATTTTTAACCGAAGTTTTTTAGCATGCTTGCCACATAATTTGGCCCAATTATGTGGCCAACGTAATGTGTTCAAAAATGTGATTTGCGACCATGAATTATTATCGAAACGAAACAATAGTCAAATATATTTTCATTCAATATGAAATTTTAAAATAAAAGTAATTATAGAGTTATGAATTCAGAGATATCAAAAAGTGAAACAAAATAATCGAACCATTAAACTAAGATCTCACTAAACGTGTAAGGATTTGTGGCTAGTAGAGATATATTAACCCTAAAAATATTCTCAATGAACCTAAATAAAGTGTTACATAAAAAACAAGTATCAAAAAAGGTATTTAAATATGCATAAGAGTTCAAATGCAAAGGTAATAATTATCGTAAAATCTGAAAGTTCAAAATTCACCTTTAGAAATAGAAAAACGACTTTTTCCGCGTCAAAACTATTTCGAATGGAAGCAAGCCTTCAGGAAAAGTCTTGCTCATAGCGTCGTTATCTATTTATAGTGCGAAAGTGGGTCCAATTTTCATAATAATTTTTTTTAGCATGCTTGCCACATAATTTGTCCCGATTATGTGGCCAACGCAATGTGCTCAAAAATGTATTTTGCGGCCAGAAATTATTATCGAAATGAATCTATAGTCAAATATATTTTCATTTAATATGAAATTTTATAACAGAAACAATTATAGAGTAATGAATTGAGAGATATATCAAAAAGTGTCACAAAATAATCGAACCATTAAACCAAGATGTCACTAAACGTATAAGGATTTGTGGCTAGTAGGGATATATTAACCCTAAAAATATTTTAAATGAACCTAAATAAAGAGTGTGTTTGGATGAAACTCGTTGGAGCTGGAACTGGAGCTTATGGGCTAAAGCTGGAGCTTATGGTAGCTGGATCTTAGTATTTTTTATAAGTGTTTGGTAAACTAGCTGGAACTTATTTTCTAATTCATAAGCTCTACTTTTTTTCATAAGCTACTAAAAGTAGCTTGTTTTTCTAGAGCTTATGATTTTCATAAGCTCTACTTTTTATGTCTACCAAACAAAGCTTAATACTTAGAACTTATTAAAATCATAAGCTCAAACTCCCATAAGCTCTCATAAGCTCCCATAAGCTCTTGCGTCAAACACACCCAAAGTGTTACATAAAAAACTAGTATCAGAAAATGGTATTTAAATATGCATATTAGTTCAAATGCAAAGATAATAATTATGGTAAATTCTGAAAGTTCAAAATTCACCTTTAGAAATAGCAAAATGAATTTTTCGGCGTCAAAACTATTTCGAATGGAAGTAAACCTTCAGGAAGACTTGCTCATAGCGTCGTTATCTATTCACCGTGCGAAAGTGGGTCCAATTTTCAACCGAAGTTTTTTTAGCATGCTTGCAACATAATTTGGCCCAATTTTGTGGCCAACGTAATGTGCTCAAAAATGTGTTTGGCGACCATGAATTATTATCGAAACGAAACAATAGTAAAATATATTTTCATTCAATATAAAATTTTAAAATAAAAGAAATTATAGAGTTATGAATTGAGAGATATTAAAAAGTGTAGCAAAATAAACGAACCATTAAACCAAGATGTCATTAAACGTGTAAGAATTTGTGGCTAGTAGAGATATATTAACCCCAAAAATATTCTCAATTAACCTAAATAAAGTGTTACATAAAAATTAAGTATCAAAATGATATTTAAATATGCATAAGAGTTCAAATGCAAAGGTAATAATTATCGTAAAATCTGAAAGTTTAAAATTCAACTTTAGAAATAGCAAAACGACTTTTTCAGCGTCAAAACTATTTCGAATGGAAGCAAGCCTTCAGAAAGTCTTGCTCATAATGTCGTTATCTATTCATCGTGCGAAAGTGGGTCCAATTTTCATACGAAGTTTTTTTAGCATGCTTGCCACATAATTTGTCACGATTATGTGGCCAATGTAATGTGCTCAAAAATGTGTTTTGCGGCCATGAATTATTATCAAAACGAAACTAGTCAAATATATTTTCATTCAATATGAAATTTTAAAATAGAAACAATTATAGAGTTATGAATTGAGAGATATTAAAAAGTGTCACAAAATAATCGAACCATTAACCCAAGATGTCTCTAAACGTGTAAGGATTTGTGGCTAGTAGGGTTATATTAACCACAAAAATATTCTCAATGAACCAAAATAAAGTGTTACATAAAAAACAAGTATCGAAATGGTATTTAAATATGCATAAGAATTCAAATGCAAAGGTAATAATTATAGTAAAATCTAAAAGTTCAAAGTTCACCTTTATGAAAAATAGCAAAATGAATTTTTTGGCGTCAAAACTATTTCGAATGGAAGCAAGCCTTCAGGAAGTCTTGCTCATAACGTCGTTATCTATTCATCGTGCGAAAGTGGGTCCAATTTTCATACGAAATTTTTTTAGCATGCTTGCCACATAATTTGTCCCGATTATGTGGCCAATGTAATGTGCTCAAAAATGTGTTTTGCGTTCAGGAATTATTATCGAAACGAAACTATAGTCAAATATATTTTCATTCAATATAAAATTTTATAATAGAAACCATTATAGAGTAATGAATTGAGAGATATCAAAAAGTGACACAAAATAATCGAACCATTAAACCAAGATGTCACTAGACGTGTAAAGATTTGTGGCTAGTAGGGATATATTAACCTCAAAAATATTTTCAATGAACCTAAATAAAGTGTTACATAAAAAACAAGTATCAAAAATGGTATTTAAATATGTATATGAGTTCAACTGCAAAGGTAATAATTATGGTAAAATCTGAAAGTTCAAAATTCACGTTTAGAAATAGCAAAACGAATTTTTCGGCGTCAAAACTATTTTGAATGAAAGCAAACCTTCAGGAAGTCTTGCTCATAGCGTCGTTATCTATTCAACATGTGAAAGTGGGTCCAATTTTCAACCGAATTTGTTTTGCATGCTTGTCACATAATTTGGCCCAATTATTTGGCCAACGTAATGTGCTCAAAAATGTGATTTGCGACCATGAATTATTATCGAAACGAAACAATAGTCAAATATATTTTCATTCAATATGAAATTTTAAAATAAAAGTAATTATAGAGTTATGAATTGAGAGATATCAAAAAGTGTAACAAAATAATCGAACCATTAAACCAAGATGTCACTAAACATGTAAGGATTTTTGGCTAGTAGAGATATATTAACTGTAAAAATATTCTCAATGAACCTAAATAAAGTGTTACATAGAAAACAAGTATCAAAAAAGGTATCTAAATATGCATAAGAGTTCAAATGCAAAGGGTATAATTATTGTAAAATCTGAAAGTTCAAAATTCACCTTTAGAAATAGAAAAATGACTTTTTCAGCGTCAAAACTATTTCGAATGGAAGCAAGCCTTCAGGAAGTGTTTCTCATAGCGTCGTTATCTATTCATCGTGCGAAAGTGGGTCCAATTTTCATACGAAGTTATTTTAGCATGCTTGTCACATAATTTTGCCCGATTATGTGGCCAACGTAATGTGCTCAAAAATGTGTTTTACGGCCAAGAATTATTATCAAAACGAAATTAGTCAAATATATTTTCATTCAATATGAAATTTTAAAATAGAAACAATTATAGAGTTATGAATTGAGAGATATCAAAAAGTGTCACAAAATAATCGAACCATTAACCACAAAAATATTCTCAATGAACCTAAATAAAGTGTTACATAAAAAAAAGGTATCAAAATGGTATTTAAATATGCATAAGAATTCAAATGCAAAGTTAATAATTTTCGTAAATTCTGAAAGTTCAAAATTCACCTTTAGAAATAGTAAAACGAATTTTTCGGCATCAAAACTATTTCGAATGGAAGCAAGCCTTCAGGAAGTCTTGCTCATAGCGTCGTTATCTATTCATCGTGCGAAAGTGGGTTCAATTTTCATAAGAAATTTTTTTAGCATGCTTGCCACATAATTTGTCCCGATTATGTGGCCAACTCAATGTGCTTAAAAATGTGTTTTGCGGCTAGAAATTAATATCGAAATGAAACTATAGTCAAATATATTTTCATTCAATATGAAATTTTATAATACGAACCATCATAGAGTAATGAATTTAGAGATATCAAAAAGTGTCACAAAATAATCGAACTATTAAACCAAGATGTCACTAAACGTGTAAGGATTTGTGGCTAGTAGGGATATATTAACCCCAAAAATATTTTCAACGAATCTAAATAAAGTGTTACATAGAAAACAAGTATCAAAAAGGTATTTAAGTATGCATAAGAGTTTAAATGCAAAGGTAATAATTATCGTAAAATCTGAAAGTTCAAAATTCACCTTTAGAAATAGCAAAACGAATTTTTCGGCGTCAAAACTATTTCGAATGGAAGCAAACCTTCGGGAAGTCTTGCTCATAGTGTATTTATCTATTCACCATGCGAAAGTGGGTCCAATTTTCAACCGAAGTTTTTTTAGCATGATTGCCACATAAGTTGGCCCAATTATGTGGCTAACGTAATGTGCTCAAAAATATGTTTGGCGACCATGAATTATTATCGAAACGAAACAATAGTAAAATATATTTTCATTCAATAAGAAATTTTAAAATAAAATAAATTATAGAGTTATTATCAAAAAGTGTAACAAAATAATCGAACCAATAAACCAAGATGTCACTAAACGTGTAAGAATTTGTGGCTAGTAGAGATATATTAACCCCAAAAATATTTTCAATGAACTTAAATAAAGTGTTACATAAAAAATAAGTATAAAAATAGTATTTAAATATGCATAAGAGTTCAAATGCAAAGGTAATAATTATCGTAAAATCTGAAAGTTCAAAATTCAACTTTGGAAATAGCAAAACAACTTTTTCGGCCCCAAAACTATTTCGAATGGAAGCAAGCCTTCAGGAAGTATTGCTCATAACGTCATTATCTATTCATCGTGCAAAAGTAGGTCCAATTTTCATACGAAATTTTTTTAGCATGCTTGCCACATAATTTGTCTCGATTATGTGGCCAACGTAATGTGCTTAAAAATGTGTTTTACGGTCAGGAATTATTATCGAAACGAAACTATAGTCAAAAATATTTTCATTTAATATGAAATTTTTAAATAGAAACCATTAGAGAGTAATGAATTGAGAAATATCAAAAAGTGTCACAAAATAATCGAACCATTAAACCAAGATGTCACTAAACGTGTAAGGATTTGTGGCTAGTAGGGATATATTAACCCCAAAAATATTTTCAATGAACCTAAATAAAGTGTTATATAAAAAACAAATATAAAAAATGGTATTTAAATATGCATATGAGTTCAAATGCAAATGTAATAATTATCGTAAAATTTGAAAGTTCAAAATTCACCTTTAGAAATAGCAAAACGACTTTTTTGGCGTCAAAACTATTTCGAATGGAAGGAAGTCTTTAGGAAGTCTTGCTCATATCTTCGTTATCTATTCATCGTGCGAAAGTGGGTCCAATTTTCTACCGAAGTTTTTTTTAGCATGTTTGCCACATAATTTGGCCCGATTATGTGGCTAACGTAATGTGCTCAAAAATGTGTTTTGCGGCCATTAATTATTATCGAAACGAAACCATAGTCAAATATACTTTCATTCAATGTGAAATTTTAAAATAGAAACAATTATATAGTTATGAATTGAGAGATATCAAAAAGTGTCGAAAAATAATCGAACCATTAAACCAAGATGTCACTAAACGTGTAAGGATTTATAGCTAGTAGGGATATATTAAGCCCAAAAATATTCTCAATGAACCTAAATAAAGTGTTACATAAAAAACAAGTATCAAAATGGTATTTAAATATGCATAAGAGTTCAATTGCAAAGGTAATAATTATCGTAAAATCTGAAAGTTCAAAATTCACCTTTAGAAATAGCAACATGACTTTTTCGGTGTCAAAACTATTTGAATGAGAGCAATCCTCCAGGAAGTGTTGCTCATAGCGTCGTTATTTATTCATCGCGCGAAATGGGTTCAATTTTCAACCGAAGTTTTTTTAGCATATTTGCCACATTATTTGGCCCGATTATGAGGCCAACGTAATGTGCTCAAAAATGTGTTTTGCGACCGTGAATTATTATCAAAACGAAACTATAGTTGTAACGACCCTACTTTTTCTGTTATCTTTTACCGTTAATTATTTAATGACAGTTAACTGTTATTCGTGCCACGTCATTTCTATGACCTATATTATTATTTTAGTAATAATATATTAAGTATTATGTGCTATATGAATATTTGTATTCATATTTTAAATCGTACGTTTATACGAATCGTGGATTTCTATCCGGCAAATCTTTTTCAGTTTTCAAACCAACGGTCGAGCTTTTGAGATTTTTAAGTCCAAGTTATTTTAAATATGATATTTTAATGTCATATGATTATATATAGTATTTATATATATTTTTCATCGCGTATTTGTTATCTCTCCTATTATTTAGTCGCGTAGTAGCGTTTTCGCGTTTTGGGGCTTCGATCGGGCGTTCGGGCTAAAAGCAATTTATCAAATATTGAAAGAGGCCCACTATGGGGCCCACCCCTCACCCAAATCGTCCAAACCCCTTGTAAGGGGGGAGTGCCTTGATTTCTTTTATTTTTGCATTCCATTTTGTTTCCACATTTTATTCCATCAAACCTAATTTTATTTTTTTGAAAATTCTCTCTTCTCCCTATCTCATAGCCGTCGCCCATGTCAACTATATCATCATCATCTTCATCAAAAAATATTACTTGGATCAAGAGGCTTTCATCATCATCGCGTGACTCTTCGATCTCTACGCGCCTATACTCTTCAATTCTCGATTAGGGTATAAACCCTAACCCTAGCTTTTCAATTTTTCATTTATTTTTCTATTTTTACTTGTTATAATGATAGTATGATGATTATATGTTATTGTATTGTTGATTGTATGCGTAGAAATGCTCGATTATATATGTTTTTGGTTTGATTGTTTTGGGATAACAGCTTGTTTGTTCATTTCTATAAACTTAACTGATATAAAAGTGAAATTAAAGTTTTTATATGAGTTCCTCTCATCAAGACATTAATTTTAGACTCCGGATTCATGTTATTTCGATTCCCGGAGCTCTAGATATGATTAAAATGGTGTTTAATTGAAATTAAAATGTAAGAACGAATTGGTACATGTATGTCCGACTTTGTGACCACTTTTGGAGTCTTTAGGGTGTACTAGTGTGTTAGGATTGATGATTGGATGAACTTTCATGTTCGGATCATCGAAATCCGAGCCACAGATCACCCGTTATGACTAAAACATGTTTTTGAACGGATTAAAGCTCCAAGTTGAATAATCGCTAAAGGTCACGACTTTCTAGCTGTTCTTGGGTGTTCTTGAGCACACTAATATGTCAGGTGGGTTGGTTAGGCGAATATATATATAAGACTCGCCGAAAACTGATTCCAGGGGCTCAAGTTATGACCCGATGAACTTTTAATTAAAACTTATGGTTATTAAATAAGACTTATGATATAAATAATGATTTTCATTATTAATAAATTAATTATGATATAAAAAGTAATTATTTCAATTTAAGACTTATGATATACACATTTATTTTATCATTTATTAATTAATTATGATTTAATTAAACTTATGATTAATAATACTTTTACTATTAATGTAAAATACTTATGGTAAGTATTAAACTTATGTTATGAGATTATTATAATAAGATTTATAATAAATATTAATTAGTTATTTAATTATTATAAGGCTTAGTTATTATTTGATTATAATTTAATTATTAAATACTTATGATTTAATGATTATAATTGGAAACTTATGATATGATTAATAATTCATTATTAATTAATAATACTTATGATATGATTTAAAATCTATTATTAATTAATAATACTTATATTATGATTAATATTAAATTAACTAATTAAATACTTATGTTATATTAATTATATCATTTAAACTTATGTTAACTTTAATAATTCAATTTAATTTAATTAAACTTATGTTATGATATGATTATACATATATAACTTTAAATAACATTATAACTTATATTATTAATATAATTTACACTTTAAAATTTAATGTTGACTATGTTTGACCAAGGTTGACTTTTGAGTTGACTTTCGATTGACTTTGACTTTCAGTTGACTTTTGTTGACTTTCTAAATACGAAAACTTTTCTAACTTATAAACTTTCCAAAAATAGCAACTTTCTAAATATGGAAACTTTCCAAAAATAGAAACTTTCCTAAAATAGAAACTTTCCAAAAATAGAAACTTTCCTATAATAGAAACTTTCCAAAAATGGAAACCTGTGAAAAATAGAAACTTTCTAAAAATGGAAAGTGTGTGTCCGTATGCTGTTTCGATCAAACTGATGGATGTTGAGTGTTGTTCTAGATCTACTTGCAACATGTACAATAGCTATCATACTAAGACTTGACCTAAGTTAGTTATTTATATTGACCTGCTTTATTTATAGGTCGGCGTTGTGATCATCCCTGATCACTTTACTTCATTTGCTGTTCGCATTTTTGTGTGGTTACTTCGTTTACTTTAAGGTGAGTTATAGTCCAATTTTTACATACTTTTCAAAGTATATTTTTGGGATGTGATTACATGCATTTTATTTTTACGTTTAGACACAAGTGACAATTAAAGCTAAATTATTAATTATGAGTTGAACAAAAATATTTCCTAGTCTGGTAACTGTAATCACTGGTTTCTACTGGTGAATGCGAATCCTATGGATAGATCTATCGGGTTTGACAACCCCATTTCGAGCTAGTCGCGCTAGCAATTTATAATCGAAGTGTTTAGTACTTCGTATTTAGTTGAAGATATACTTGTTCAGTGTATATTATTTATTGTGTTTGGCAAGGGTAAGTAAAGGGTTAAGTGGTTACCAGGTGGCTCATTGATAATGGAATAATGTTTTATGTTTTCTAACATTTTAAATCTTGTGGTCTAAAGCTTATACGTGTATTTAAACCTATAATTCACTTAACATTTTTGTTGACAGTTTACTCGCATGTTTTCACTAGTACTTGAGTTTGTTTGATAATTCCGCTGTGCTTAGAGAGTCTGCATATTTATGATGGCAGTTTTTGTTAAACATCAACTTGCATTCTATTTTGATACACTAAATTGTGGGTGTTTGTTGACTTTGTTTTGGTCAACTTTTGATTAAGTATTTATGTATGGTTTTTCTAAACTTACATATTTTGGTAGGTTTACTTTATAGGAAATCATTTTTAAATAAAGAATGCAAGGTTATTTATTAAATTCATTTAGAGTTATGATCAAGCTGTGGGACCAAGATAACGATGGTCGTCAAGTGTACTTTGATGGGTCGTTAAAGTTAGTATCAGGGCGTTGGTTGTAGGGAATTAGGCTGCATTGATGTCGTTACCCGAGTCAATAGGGTGCATTAGTGAGTCTAGTCTACAACTTGGCCTATAATATATTATTATATGTGATTAATTGTATCGTATTGGTATGTATATTGTTATCATACATACATCTCTATTATGTTCTGAATTCGGGAGGAACTCCCATTCCAATTTAAACGTATTGTCTGACTCATGCGAACTTATCCTTATAAGAACACCTCGGGTAGTGAAACCGAGGGATGTCATTCTTGACTTCTGAAATTCTCGACTTTTCTATGTCATCTATTATGGTTATGTATATAACGTTTGAGTTATATTATGCGAGATGTCATTCTTGACTTCTAAAGGCTCGGCATTTCAATGCCAGCTATTAAGTTTAGGTATATAACATTCTTGTTATATTACATGCTTTTGTGTCGTTGTGCCTTTGTGCTTTGGGTTGCGAATCGAAAACGTCATTCTTGACATTTAAAGATTCTTGATACTTCAAAGATATTTTTGTGTCATTGTTACTCTTATTCCTTACTTTTGATGTTTTTGCCTCTTGTGCTATCCTTAGCACATTGTTTAAGAAATCGTTTTAGAGAAATTGTGTGGAAATTCGAGGTTGATTGCGTGTCCTGACCTCATGTAGTGCTACTGGAATGGAAATATGAATTAGTGAAATATAATGGCGTCAGGCCAACGTGATTATATTACGTCAATTCATAAAGAAGTCCCAATATTGTGACATGAGGAATAGAAAGCGAGTCAAAGAAAATTTTTACACTACTCATTCAGAAATTCCGATGTATTACATGGGTAGGGAAAATATTCATTATCTTATTTATTGATATACGAGAAGCTCGTTTTAACCAGATTATCTATCTCATGCTCTATCCTTCATAACTCGCTTGTTAGCAACAGCTTCGCTCGGGAACAGTTTTGGCCCAGGGACTTATGTCCTGATGTCAAAACAACATTTAATCCATTGGTTTTCATAACCTCGTAACATTTGTGGGTCAAATGTCGCCCGACGATTCAAGTCCTTTACCCGATATTCCACGATCTTACTTCAACTTGTAACCTCTGAAATACAGATACTCTGTGTATCATCGGGAGTTTTACACATTTGTTTAATTGGGCGGTTCTCACGAGATTTATGAGCGAATAGAAGTAATGAAATATTTTGTCATGTATATAATTTATAAAATCATATATGTACGTATGGAATCAAATGAATAAATTTACCCTTACCTATTTTGGCTAGTATATACTAAATCATACTTTCAAAATTATTTTAAAACCACTCATTTATTGAGCTGTTTGACTAAGTCAATTTGTTTTATATAAAATGGTACACGTTGTACATACTTCTAAATTTCCTAAGAACTTCGTTCCGTTTATGTTGTCACATCAAACATTTAAAGCTTTTTCAAAACTCCTTTGATTGATTTTATCAAATTTTCGCATTACTCTACAGAGTGTTTGGATCACAGTTCTTCTCATCCTCCGTTTAAGGATGAAACTTACCATTAAGTTCATTGATAGAAACTCTTACACCACTTTGGATGCCGGATTTATAAAATTTGTTGGAAAGTCTTTGCGCTCATAAAATTTTCCCTCTTATGGTTGGACATGGCCGAAACGCGGACCGATAAATCAATTTTCTGGGGTACACTCGGTGGTCACCCTATTGTAGAAAAGGCGCTAGGTGGGTTTCTACCCCAACTGTTTTTATAGTGGGTATCATGGATATATATTACACTAGACCGTTTGAGGAGTTTCTACTCTCAATATTCACTGTCAACCGCAACACCCTCGTAAACATCAATCCTAGGATTCAATACTTTGAGGTGTACGAAATTATTTTTGGAGATTCATCTCACCTGGAGTTGGCCATTCTTTATAACCCATGATTCGCGTTCTTTTCATCTGCACATAAATTTAAGAATATGGACGAATCCTAGATTTCCTCGCTCATTGTACAAGGAAGTTCACTCTCGTTGAAATATCACACCTTTCGTACGTCTTCCTTTCGAAAATGTAATGAAAATTTACTTTGAAGTCCATGATCCTCGTTATCTCATTTGAGAGAACTGCCTTAAATATCTATGCCACCGATGTGACTACTCCATATATTTCTTCCTTCATTTTCATTCGTCCCAGTTCGTCCCCTTGGGGAGCTCCTATTTTGTTTGTTAAGAAGA
This sequence comes from Rutidosis leptorrhynchoides, assembly GCF_046630445.1. Lineage (NCBI taxonomy): Eukaryota > Viridiplantae > Streptophyta > Magnoliopsida > Asterales > Asteraceae > Rutidosis > Rutidosis leptorrhynchoides. Next base: position 575,301,778 of record NC_092336.1, on the reverse strand, counting down.
AAGGCGGTTCGTTCCGATGGTGTATTGATTATCACGAGTTGAACAAGATTACGGTTAAGAAATGTTACCCTCTTCCGAGAATTGATGATCTGTTCGATCCACATCAAGGTTCGTCCGTTTATTCTAAGATTGATCTTCGTTCCAGTTATCACCAACTGCGGGCTAAAGAAACTGATATTTCGACAACCGTTTTCCGTACCGTTATGGTCACTACGAATTTCTTGTTATGCCATCCGGATTGACTAACGTACCTGCTGTGTTCATGGACCTCGTGAACCGTGTGTGTAGTCCATATCTGGATAAATTAGTTATCGTTTTCATCGATGATATCCTTATCTATTCCAAGAAGTGATCAAGAGCACGAAGATAAGTGCTTGATTTGTTAAGAAAAGAAGAGCTGTATGCTGAATTTCTCTAAATGTGCGTTCTGGTTGAAAAAAGTTCAATTCCTTGGGCACGTTGTTAGTAAACAGGGAATTCAAGTTGATCCTGCTAAGATTGAGGCAATTGGGAAGTGGGAAATGTCCGAAAACTCCTACTTAGATTCCTCAGTTCCTAGGTTTGACAGGCTATTATAGACGGTTCGTTCAAGATTTTTCACGAGTAGCGAAACCTCTGACTGCTTTAACGCATAAGGGGAAGAAGTACGAGTGGAAGAGTGAACAAGAGTCTGCTTTCCAAACTCTAAAGAAGAAGTTAACTTCTGCACCGATATTATCACTACCTGAGGGTAATGATGATTTTTTTGTTTATTGTGATGCTTCGAGTCAGGGCTTTGGTTGTGTTTTGATGCAACGAAAGAAAGTTATTGCGTATGCGTCACGTCAGTTGAAGATCCACGAACTGAATTATACAACCCATGATTTAGAGTTGGAGCTGTTGTATTTGCGCTTAAGATTTGGAGACATTATCTTTATGGGGTTAAAAGTACGGTGTACACTGATCACAAAAGTCTTCAACATATCCTTGACCAAAAACAGTTGAATATGAGGCAACGAAGATGGGTTGAGACATTGAATTATTATGATTGTGAACTTTTATATCATCTGGGAAAAGCTAATGTTGTGGCCAATGCGTTAAGTCGTAAAGAGAGGGCTGAACCTCGCAGGTTTAGAGCTTTGAATATGACAATTCGAACCAACCTCGCAAGGCAGATTCTTGAGGCACAACAAGAAGCCTTAAAGGAGGAGAATTTTGTGAACGAGAAAGTCAGAGGCATGGCTAAGAATTTTGAGATACGAGCAGATGGTACTAGGTACTTTGCGGGACGTCTTTGGGTTCCGAAGTTTGGTGATTAGCGACAACTTGTTTTGGATGAGGCTCATAAGTCTAGGTACTCTATTAATCCTGGTTCAGGAAAGATGTATCATGATCTTAAGGAGCTGTATTGGTGGCCTAATTTGAAGGCTAATGTTACTATTTATGTGGCTAAGTGTTTGACCTGTGCTAAGGTTAAAGCTGAACATAAAAAACCGTCTGGACTTTTGGTGCAACCTGAGATTCTCTAGTGGAATTGGGAAGGTACTACGATGGATTTTATTACAAAGTTACCGAGAACTGTGGGTGGTTATGATTCCATTTGGGTGATTGTAGATCGACTCACTAAGTCAGCTCACTTTTTGTCGATTAAGGAAACAGACTCGATGGAGAAGCTTACTCGTTAGTACTTGAAGGATATTGTTTCTAGACATGGTTTTCCTATATCAATTATTTCAGACCGAGACAGTCGATTTATATCAAGGTTTTGGCGATCCTTACAGGAAGCTTTGGGAACTAAGTTGGATATGAGCACCGCTTATCATCCGCAAACGGATGGTCAGAGAGAAAGGACCATTCAAACGTTAGAAGACATGTTACGAGCGTGTGTTATTGATTTTGGTAATGGGTGGGATAGATATTTGCCACTAGCTGAATTTTATTATAATAACAGCTATCATGCAAGTATTAAAGCTGCACCGTTTGAAGCTCTGTATGGTAGAAAGTGTAGGTCTCCTGTCTGTTGGAATGTGGTTGGGGATGCTCAACTCACAGGTCCAGAAATTATTCATGAGACTACCGAGAAGATCGTACAGATTAAGGAAAGATTGAGAACCGCCAGAAGTTGGCAAAAGAGCTATGCTAATAAGAGAAGGAATGATATTGCATTTCAGGTCGGTGACCGTGTTATGTTGAAGGTATCACCTTGGAAGGGCGTGATACGTTTTGGTAAAAGGGGAAAGTTGAATCCTCATTTTGTTGGACCTTTTGAGATTATTGAGAGAGTTGGACCAGTGGCTTATCATTTGAAATTGCCACAAGAACTCAGTGCTGTTCACGACGTTTTTCATGTATCGAATTTGAAGAATTGTTTGGCCGAGGCCGATGAAACTATTCCGCTAGAGGAACTTTATGTTGATAAGAAACTACATTTTACTGAGGAACCTGTTGAAATCATGGATTGAGAGGTTTAAACTCTTAAACAGAATAGAATTCCTATTGTCCGAGTTAGATGGAACGCCATACGCGGTCCCGAGTTCACTTGGGAGCGTGAAGATCAGATGAAGCAGAAGTACCCGCATTTGTTCCCAGATGCTGAGTCAACCCCTGCACCTGCTTAAATTTCGGGACGAAATTTCCGTAACGGGAAGGTACTGTAACGACCCTACTTTTTCAGTTATCTTTTACCGTTAATTATTTAACGACCGTTAACTGTTATTCGTGCCACGTCATTTCTATGACCTATATTATTATCTTAGTAATAATATACTAATTATTATGTACTATGTGAATATTTGTATTTATATTTTAAATCGTACGTTTATACGAATCGTGGATTTCTATCCGGCGAATCTTTTCGGTTTTCAAACCAACGGTCGAGCTTTTGGGATTTTTAAGTCCAAGTTATTTTAAATATGATATTTTAATTTCATATGATTATATATAGTATATATATATATTTTTCGTCGCGTATTTGTTATCTCTCCGATTATTTAGTCGCGTAGTAGCGTTTTCGCGTTTTGGGGCTTCGATCAGGCGTTCGGGCTAAAAGAAATTTATTAAATATTGAAATTGGCCCACTAAGGGGCCCACCCCTCACCCAAATTGGCCGAACCCCTTGTAAGGGGGGGGGGGGATTGCCTTGATTTCTTTTATTTTTGCATTCCATTTTGTTTCCACATTTTATTCCATCAAACCTAAATTATTATTATTTTTTTTTTTGCAAATTCTCTCTTCTCCCTCCCTCATAGCCATCGCCCATCTCAACCATATCATCATCATCTTCATCAAAAAATATTACTTGGATCAAGAAGCTTTCATCATCATCGCGGTCATCTCTTCGATCTCTACGCGCCTATACTCTTCAATTCTCGATTAGGGTATAAACCCTAACCCTAACTTTTCAATTTTTCATTTATTTTTCTGTTTTTATATGTTATAATGATAGTATGATGATTATATGTTATTGTATTGTTGATTGTATGCGTAGAAATGCTCGATTATATATGTTTTCGGTTTGATTGTTTTGGGACAGCAGCTTGTTTGTTCATTTCTGTAAACTTAACTGATATAAAAGTGAAATTAAAGTGTTTATATGAGTTCCTCTCATCAAGACATTAATTTTAGACTCCGGATTCATGTTATTTCGATTCCCGGAGCTCTAGATATGATTAAAATGGTGTTTAATTGAAATTAAAATGTAAGAACGAATTGGTACAGGTATGGTCCGACTTTGTGACCACTTTTGGAGTCTTTATAGTGTACTAGTATGTTAGGATTGATGATTGGATGAACTTTCATGTTCGGGTCATCGAAATCCGAGCCACGGATCACCCGTTATGACTAAAACATGTTTTTGAACGGATTAAAGCTCCAAGTTGAATAATGGCTGTAGGTCACGACTTGGTAGCTGTTCTTGGGGTGTTCTTGAGCATACTAATGTTTCGGGTGGGTTGGTTAGGCGAAGATATATATAAGACTCGCCGAAAACTGATTCCCGGGGCTTAAGTTATGACCCGATGAACTTTTAATTAAAACTTATGGTTATTAAATAAGACTTATGATATAAATAATGATTTTCATTATTAATAAATTACTTATGATATAAAAAGTAATTAGTTCAATTTAAGACTTATGATATACATATTTATTATATCATTTATTAATTAATTATGATTTAATTAAACTTATGATTAATAATACTTTAATTATTAATGAAAAATACTTATGGTAAGTATTAAAATTATGTTATGAGATTATTATAATAAGACTTATAATAAAGATTAATTAGTTATTTAATTAATATATGGCTTAGTTATTATTTAATTATAATTTAATTATTAAATACTTATGATTTAATGATTATAATTGGAAACTTATGATATGATTAATAATTCATTATTAGTTAATAATACTTATGATATAATTTAAAATCTATTATTAATTAATAATACTTATATTATGACTAATATTTAATTAATTAATTAATTAATTAAATACTTATGTTATATTAATTATATCATTTAAACTTATGTTAACTTTAATAATTCAATTTAATTTAATAAAACTTATGTTATGATATGATTATACATATATAACTTTAAATAACATTATAACTTATATTATTAATATAATTTACACTTTAAAATTTAATGTTGACTATGTTTGACCAAGGTTGACTTTTGAGTTGACTTTCGGTTGACTTTGACTTTTAGTTGACTTTTGTTGACTTTCTAAATAAGGAAACTTTCCTAACTTATAAACTTTCCAAAAATAGAAACCTAAATATGGAAAATTTCCGAAAATAGAAAATTTCCTAAAATAGAAACTTTCCCAAAAATGAAAACCTGCTAAAAATAGAAACTTTCTAAAAATAGAAAGTGTGAGTCCATACGCTGTTCCAATTAAATCGATGCATGTTGAGTGTTGTTCTATGTCTACTTGCAACATGTACAATAGCTATCATACTAAGACTTGACCTAAGTTAGTTATTTATATCGACCTGATTTATTTATAGGTCGGCGTTGTGATCATCCCTGATCACTTTACTTTATTTACTGTTTGCATTTTTGTGTGGTTACTTCATTTACTTTAAGGTGAGTTATATTCCCGTTTTTACATACTTTTCAAAGTATATTTTTGGGATGTGATTACATGCATTTTATTTTTACGTTTAGACACAAGTGGCAATCAAAGCTAAATTATACATTATGCGTTGAACAAAAATATTCCCTAGTCTGGTAACTGTAATCACTGGTTTCTACTGGTGAACGCGAATTCTACGGATAGATCTATCGAGTTTGACAACCCCATTTCGAGCCTGTCCCATTTTGAGCTAGTCACGCTAGCAATTTATAATCGGAATGTTTAGTACTTCGTATTTAGTTGAAGATACATTTGTTCAGTGTATATTATTTATTGTGTTTGGCAAAAGTAAATAAAGGGTTAAGTGGTTACCATGTGGCTCATTGATAATGAAATAATGTTTTATGTTTTCTAACATTTTAAATCTTGTGGTCTAAAGTTTATACGTTTATTTAAACCTATAATTCACTCAACATTTTTGTTGACAGTTTACTCGCATATTTTCACAGGTACTTGAGTTTGTTTGATGCTTTCGCTGTGCTTAGAGAGTCTGTATATTTTTGATGGCAGCTTTTGTTAAACATTAACTTGCATTCTATTGTGATACACTAAATTGTGGGTATTTGTTGACTTTGTTTTGGTCAAATTTTAATTAAATATTTATGTATGGTTTTTCTAAACTTACATATTTTGGTAGGTTTTCTTTATAGGAAATTATTTTTAAATAAAGAATGCAAGGTTATTTATTAAATTTATTTAGAGTTATGATCAAGCTGTGGGACCAAGATAACGATGGTCGTCAAGTGTACTTTGACGGGTCGTTAAAATAGTCAAATATACTTTCACTCAATATGATATTTTAAATTTGAAACAATTATAGAGTTATGAATTAAGAGAATAAAAAAGTGTCACAAAATAATCGAAACATTAAACCAAGATGTCCCTAAACGTGTAAGGATTTTTGTGGCTATTAGGAATATATTAACCCCAAAAATATTCTCGAAGAACCTATATAAAGTGTTACATAAAAAAAAATATCAAAATGGTATTTAAATATGCATAAGAGTTCAATTGCAAAGGTAATAATTATCGTAAAATCTGAAAATTCAAAATTTACCTTTAGAAATAGTAAAACGACTTTTTCAGTTCAAAAACTATTTTGAATTGAAGCATGCCTTCAAGAAGTCTTGCTCATAATTTCGTTATCTATTCATGGCCGCGAAAGTGGGTCCAATTTTCAACCGAAGTTTTTTAGCATGTTTGCCACATAATTTGGCCCGATTATGTAGCCAACGTAATGTGCTCAAAAATGTGTTTGGCGGTCATGAATTATTATCGAAATGAAACTATAGTCAAATATACTTTCATTCAAAATGAAATTTTAAAATAGTAGCAATTATAGAGTTATGAATTGAGAGATATCAAAAAGTGTCATAAAATAATGGAACCATTAAACCAAGATCTTACTAAACGTGTAAAGATTTGTAGCTAGTAAGGATTTATTAACCCCAAAAATATTCTCAATGAACCTAAATAAAGTGTTACATAAGAAACAAGTATCAAAATGTTATTTAAATATGCAAAAGAATTCAATTACAAAGGTAATAATTATCGTATAATCTAAAAGTTCAAAATTCACCTTTAGAAATAGCCAAATGAATTTTTCGGCGTCAAAACTATTTCGAATGTAAGCAAGCCTTCAGGAAGTCTTGCTCATAGCGATGTTATCTATTCATCGCGCGAAAGTGGGTCTAATTTTCAACCGAATTTTTTTAGCATGCTTGCAACATAATTTGGCCCGATTATGTGGCCAACGTAATGTGCTCAAAAATATTTTTGCGGCCTTGAATTATTATCGAAATGAAACTGTAGTTAAATATACTTTCATTCAATATGAAATTTTAAAATAGAAATAATTATAGAGTTATGAATTCAGAGATATTAAAAAGTGTCAAAGAAGAATCGAACCATAAAACCAAGATGTCACTAAACGTGTAAGGATTTGTAGCTAAAAGTTCAATTGCAAAAGTAATAATTATCGTAAATTCTGAAAGTTCAAAATTCACCTTTGGAAATAGCAAAATGACTTTTTCTGCCTTAAAACTATTTCGAATGGAAGCCAGCCCTCAGGAGTTCTTGCTCATAGCGTCGTTATCTTTTCATCGCGTGAAAGTGGGTCTAATTTTCAATCGAATTTTTTTTAGCATGTTTGCCACATAATTTGGCTCGATTATGTGGCCAACGTAATGTGCTCAAAAATGTGTTTTGCGGTATGAATTATTATCGAAATGAAACTATAGTCAAATATACTTTCATTTAATATGAAATTTTAAAATAGAAACAATCATAGAGCTATGAATTGAAAGATATCAAAAAGTGTCACAAAATAATCGAAACATTAAACCAAGATGTAACTAAACGTGTAAGGATTTGTGGCTAGTTCGGATATATTAACCCCAAAAATATTCTCAATGAACCTAAATAAAGTGTTACATAAAAAATAAGTATCAAAATGGTATTTAAATATGCATAAGAGTTCAAATGCAAAGGTAATAATTATCGTAAAATCTGAAAGTTTAAAATTCACCTTTAGAAATAGCAAAACGACTTTTTTTGGCATCAAAACTATTTCGAATTGAAGAAAGCCTTCAAGAAGTCTTGCTCATAGCGCCGTTATCTATTTATCGTGCGAAAGTGGGTCCAACTTTCAACCGAAGTTTATTTAGCATGCTTGCCACATAATTTGGCTCGATTATGTGGCCAATGTAATGTGCTCAAAAATGTATTTTGCGGCCATGAATTATTATCGAAACGAAAATATAGTCAAGTATATTTTCATTAAATATGAAATTTAAAAATAGAAGAAATTATAGAGTTATGAATTGAGAGATATCAAAAAGTGTCAAAAAGTAATCGAACCATTAAACCAAGATGTAACTAACCGTGTAAGGATTTATAGCTAGTAGGGATATATTAACCTCAAAAATATTCTTAATGAACCTAAATGAAGTGTTACATAAAAAACATGTATCAAAATGATATTTAAATATGCATAAATTGTCATAATTATCGTAAAATTTGAAAGTTCAAAATTCACCTTTAGAACTAGCAAAACGACTTTTTCGGCATCAAAACTATTTCGAATGGAAGCAAGCCTCCAGGAAGTCTTGCTTATAGCGTCGTTATATATTCATTGTGTGAAAGTGGGTCTAATTTTCAATCGAAGTTTTTTTAGCATGCTTGCCACATAATTTGGCCCGATTATTTGGCCAACGTAATGTGCTCAAAAATGTATTTTGCGGCCATGAATTATTATCGAAATGAAACTATAGTCAAATATATTTTCATTCAATATGAAATTTTAAAATAGAAACAATTATAGAGTTATGAATTCAGAGATAACAAAAAGTGTCATAAAATAGTCGAACTATTAAACCAAGATGTTACTAAACGAGTAAGGATTTGTATCTATTAGGGATATATTAATCCCAAAAATATTCTCAATGAACCTTAATAAAGTGTTACATAAAAAACAAGTATCAAAATGTTATTTAAATATGTATAAAAGTTCAATTGCAAAAGTAATAATTATCGTAAAACTGAAATTTCAAATTTACCTTTAGAAATAGCAAAACGAATTTTTCTGCGTCAAAACTATTTTGAATGGAAGCCAGCCTTCAAGAAGTCTTGCTCATAGTGTCGATATCTTTTCACCGCGCGAAAGTGGGTCTGATTTTCAACCGAAGTTTTTTTTAGCATGTTTGCCACATAATTTGGCTCGATTATGTGGCCAACGTAATGTGCTCAAAAATGTATTTTGCGGCCATGAAGCATTATCGAAACGAAACTATAGTCAAATATACTTTAATTTAATATGAAATTTTAAAATAGAAACAATTATAGAGTTTTGAATTGAGAAAAATCAAAAAGTGTCACAAAATAATTGAAACATTAAACCACGATGTCACTAAACGTGTAAGGATTTGTGGCTAATAGGGATTTATTAACCCTAAAAATATTCTCAATGAGCCTAAATAAAGTGTTACATAAAAAACAAGTATAAAATGGTATTTAAATATGCATAAGTGTTCAAATGCAAAGGTAATAATTATCGTAAAATCTGAAAGCTCAAATTCACCTTTAGAAATAGCAAAACGAATTTTTTGGCGTTAAAACTATTTCAAATGGAAGAAAGCCTTCAAGAAGTCTTGCTCATAGCGTCGTTATCTATTTATCGTGCGAAAGTGGGTCCAACTTTCAACCGAAGTTTTTTTAGCATGCTTACCACATAATTTGGTCCGATTATGTTACCAACGTAATGTGCTCCAAAATGTGTTTTGCGACCATAGATTAGTGTCGATACAAAAATATAGTCAAATATATTTTCATTAAATATGAAATTTTAAAATAGAAATAATTATAGAGTTATGAATTGAAAGATATCAAAAAGTTTTGAAAAATAATCGAACCATTAAACCAAGATGTCACAAAACGTGTAAGGATTTATAGCTATTAGGGATATATTAACCCCAAAAATATTCTCAATGTACCTAAATAAAGTGTTACATAAAAAACAACTATCAAAATGGTATTTAAATATGCATAAGAGTTCAAATGCAAAGGTAATAATTATCGTAAAATCTGAAAGTTCAAGATTCACCTTTGGAAAAAGCAAAACGATTTTTTTGGCGTCAAAACTATTTCGAATGGAAGCCAGCCTTCAGGAAGTCTTGATCATAGGGTCGTTATCTTTTAATTGCGCGAATGTGGGTCTAATTTTCATTCGAAGTTTTTTTTTAGCATGTTTGTCACATAATTTGGCTCGATTATGTGGTCAATGTAATGTGCTCAAAAATGTATTTTGCGACCATGAATTATTATCGAAACGAAACTATAGTCAAATATACTTTCAATTAATATGAAATTTTAAAATAGAAACAATTATAGAGTTATGAATTGAGAGATATCAAAAAGTGTCACAAAAAAATCAAAACATTAAACCAAGATATCACAAAACGTGTAAGAATTTGTGGCTAACAGGGATATATTAACCCCAAAAATATTCTCAATGAACCTACATAAAGTGTTACTTAAAAAACAAGTATCAAAATGGTATTTAAATATGCATAAGAGTTCAAATTCAAAGGTAATAATTTTCGTAAAATCTGAAAGTACAAAATTCACCTTTAGAAATAGCAAAATGACTTTTTTGGCATCAAAACTCTTTTGAATGGAAGAAAGCCTTCAGGAAGTCTTGCTCATAGCATCGTTATCTATTTATCGTGCGAAAGTGCGTCCAACTTTCAACCGAAGATTTTTTAGCACGCTTGCCACATAATTTGACCCGATTATGTGGCCTACGTAATGTGCTCAAAAATGTGTTTTGCGGTCATGAATTAGTATCGAAACTAAAATATAGTCAAGTATATTTTCATTAAATATGAAATTTTAAAATAGAAAAAATTTTAGAGTTATGAACTGAGAGATATCAAAAAGTTTTAAAAAATAATCAAACGATTAAACCAAGATGTCACAAAACGTGTAAGGATTTATAGCTAGTAGGGATATATTAACCACAAAAATATTCTCAATGAACCTAAATAAAGTGTTACATAAAAAACAAGTATCAAAATGGTATTTAAATATGCATAAGAGTTCAAATGCAAATGTAATAATTATCGTAAAATCTGAATGTTCAAAATTCACCTTTTGAAATAGCAAAATGACTTTTTCGGTATCAATACTATTTTGAATGGAAGCAAGCCTTCATGAAGTCTTACTTATAGCGTCGTTATCTATTCATCATGCGAAAGTGGGTCTAATTTTCAACCGAAGTTTTTTTAGTATGCTTGCCACATAATTTGGCCCGATTATGTGACCAACGTAATGTGCTCAAAATTGTGTTTTGCGGCCATGAGTTATTATCGAAATGAAACTATAGTCAAATATATTTTCATTAATATGAAATTTTAAAATAGAAAAAATTATAGAGTTATGAATTGAGAGATATTAAAAAGTGTCATAAAATAATCGAAGCATTAAACTAAGATGTCACTAAACGTGTAAGGATTAGTGGCTAGTAGGGATATATTAACCCTAAAAATATTATCAATGAACCTAAATAAAGTGTTACATAAAAAAAAAATCAAAATGGTAAATAAATATGCATAAGAATTCAAATGCAATGGTAATAATTATCGTAAAATCTGAAAGTTCAAAATTCACCTTTAGAAATGGCAAAATGACTTTTTTGGCATCAAAACTATTTCGAATGGAAGCAAGCCTTCAGCAAGTCTTGCTTATAGCGTCATTATCTATTCATCATGCGAAAGTTAGTCCAAATTTCAACCGAAGTTTTTTTGGCATACTTGCCACGTAATTTGGCCCGATTATGTGGCCAACGTAATGTGCTGAAAAATCTGTTTTGTGGCCATGAATTATTATCGAAATGAAACTATAGTCAAATATATTTTCATACAATATGAAATTTTAAAATTGAAACAATTATAGAGTTATGAATTTAGAGATATAAAAAAGTGTCATAAAATAATCTAACCATTAAACCAAGATGTCAATAAACGTGTAAGGATTTGTGGCTAGTAGGGATATATTAACTCCAAAAATATTCTAAATGTATCTAAATAAAGTATTACATAAAAAAAAGTATCAAAATGGTATTTAAATATGAATAAGAGTTCAAATGCAAAGGTAATAATTATCGTAAAATTTGAAAGTTCAAAATTCACCTTTAAAAATAGCAAAACGACTTTTTCCGCGTCAAAACTATTTCGAATAGAAGCAAGCCTTCAAGAAGTCTTGCTCATAGCGTTGTTATCTGTTCATCGTGCGAATGTGGGTCCAATTTTCATATGAAGTTTTTTTTAGCATGCTTGCCACTAATTTGACCCGATTATGTGGCCAACTAAATTTGCTTTAAAATGTGTTTTGCGGCCATAGATTATTATTGAAACAATACTATAGTCAAATATATTTTCAGTCAATATGAAATTTTAAAATAGAAACAATTATAGAGTTATGAATTGAGAGATATGAAAAAGTGTCACAAAATAATAGAACCATTAAACCAAGATGTCACTAAACGTGTGAGGATTTGTGGCTAGTAGGGATATATTAACCCAAATATATTTTCAATGAACCTAAATAAAGTGTTACATAAAAAGTAAGTATCAAAAATGTTATTTAAATATGCATAAGATTTCAAATGCAAACGTAATAATTATCGTAAAATCTGAAAGTTCAAAATTCACATTCAGAAATAGCAAAACGGCTTTTTTGGCGTCAAACCTATTTCGAATGGAATCAAGCCTTCAGGAAGTCATGCTCATAGCGTCGTTATATATTCGCCGTGCGAAAGTAGGTCCAACTTTCAACCGAAATTTTTTTTAGCATGCTTGCCACTTAATTTGGCCCGATTATGTGGATAACGTAATGTGCTCAAAATTGTGTTTTGCGGTCGTGAATTATTATTGAAATGAAACTATAGTCAAATATATTTTTATTCAATAAGAAATTTTAAGATAGAAAAAATTATAGAATTATGAATTTAGAGATATCAAAAAGTGTCACAAAATAATCAAACCATTAAACCAAGATGTCACAAAACGTGTAAGGATTTGTGGCTAGTATGGATATATTAACCTCAAAAATATTCTCAATGAACCTAAATAAAGTGTTACATAATAAACAAGTATCAAAATGGTATTTAAATATGCATACAAATTCAATTGCAAAGGTAATAATTATCGTAAAATTTGAAAGTTCAAAATTCACCTTTAGAAATAGCAAAACGACTTTTTCGGCATCAAAACTATTTCGAATGGAAGCAACCCTTCAGGAAGACTTGCTCGTAGCGTCGTTATCTATTCATCGCGCGAAAGTGGTTTTAATTTTAGCCGAAGTTTTTTTAGCATGTTTGCCACATAATTTGGCCCGAATATGTGGCCAACGTAATGTGCTCAAAAATGTGTTTTGCGGCCATGAATTATTATCGAAACGTGACTGTAGTCAAATATACTTTCATTCAATATGAAATTTTAAAATAGAAACATTTATAGAGTTATGAATTGAGAGATATCAAAAAGTGTCACAAAATAATCGAAACATTAAACCAAGATGTTACTAAACGTGTAAGGATTTGTGGCTAGTAGAGATATATTAACCCCAAAAAATATTCTCAATGAACCTAAATAATGTGTTACATAAAAAACAAGTTTGAAAATGGTATTTAAATATGCATAAGAGTTCAAATGCAAAGGTAATAATTATCGTAAAATCTGAAAGTTCAAAATTCACCTTTAGAAATAGCAAAACGACTTTTTTGGCATCAAAACTATTTCGAATGGAAGCAAGCCTTCAAGAAGTCTTGCTCATAGCGTCATTATCTATTTATCATGCAAAAGTGGGTCCAACTTTCAACCGAAGTTTTATTAGCATGCTTGCCACATAATTTGGCCCGATTATGTGGCCAATGTAATGTGCTCAAAAATATGTTTTGCGGCCATGAATTATTATCGGAACGAGATTATAGTCAAATATATTTTCAATAAATATGAAATTTTAAAATAGAAAAAATTATAGAGTTATGAATTGTGAGATATCAAAAAGTGTCAAAAAATAATTGAACCATTAAACCAAGATGTCAAATGCAAATGTACCTAAATAATGTATTACATAAAAAACAAGTATCAAAATGGTATTTAAATATGCATAAGAGTTCAAATGAAAATGTAATAATTATCGTAAAATTTGAAAGTTCAAAATTCACCTTTAGAAATAGCAAAACGACTTGCTCATAGTGTCGTTATCTATTTATCGAGCGAAAGTGAGTCCAATTTTCAGCCGAAGTTTTTTTAGCAAGCTTGCTACATAATTTGGCCCGAATATGTGCCCTACTTAATGTGCTCAAAAACGTGTTTTGCTGCCATTAATTATTATCGAAATGAGAGTATAGTCAAATATACTTTCATTCAATATGAAATTTTAAAATAGAAACAATTATAGAGTTATGAATTGAGAGATATCAAAAAGTGTCACAAAATAATTGAAACATTAAACCAAGATGTCACTAAACGTTTAAGGATTTGTAGCTATTAGGGATATATTAATCCAATAAATATTCTCAATGAACATTAATAAAGTGTTACATAAAAAACAAGTATTAAAATGGTATTTAAATATGCATAAAAGTTCAATTGCAAAAGTAATAGTTATCGTAAAATCTGAAAGTTCAAAATTCACCTTTAGAAATAGCAATTCGACTTTTTCTGCGTCGAAACTATTTCGAATGGAAGCCAGCCTTCATAAAGTCTCTCTCATAGTGTCGTTATCTTTTCATCGCGCGAAAGTGGGTCTAATTTTCAACCGAATTTTTTTTAGCATGTTTGCCACATAATTTGGCTCGATTATGTGGCCAATATAATGTGCTCAAAAATGTATTTTGCGGCCATGAATTATTAACGAAATAAAATTATAGTCAAATATACTTTCATTTAATATGAAATTTTAAAATAGAAACAATTATAGAGTTATGAATTGAGAGATATCAAAAAGTGTCACAAAATAATCGAACTATTAAACCAAGAAGTCACTAAACGTGTAAGGATTTATAGCTAGTATGGATATATTAACCTCAAAAATATTCTCAATGAACCTAAATAAAGTGTTACATAAAAAACAAATATCAAAATGGTATTTAAATATTGACAAAATTGCTGAAATAGTCCCTGTGGTTAGGGCCAAAATGCTGGTTTAGTCCCTGTGTTTTTTTTGATAGATTTGGTCCCGGTGGTTTATAAAGGTTGCTGATTTAGTCCCTCTGTCCGACAACCGTTAAAAAATGCCTTTAACTCCAGTCATGTGCCAGACATGTGAAGGTATTTTAGTTAGTTTCTTTCATTTATTCACAATATTGCTGAAATGGTCCCTGTGGTTTGTAACAAAGTTGCTGTAACATCCCAACCCGTTAACCAACCAAAAATGCGGAATAAAAAAAATTTAAACTGGACAGAAGGGTGCGCGGCGCGCACCACTGCCTGTGCGCGGTGCGCACAAGGCCTGTGACAGTTCTGATCAAAATGTCAATTTTTCGCGAAAAAATCTTCGACTTCCCGACACTTTTAGACCAAACGCTTTTCACAACAATTTATATTAGTTAAAACTAACACGTTCCAATAATAAAATGAGTTTTACGAGACCGGGCCCACATCGGCCGTTTTACGACTTTCGTACAAAATACAAGTTTCGACCACATGATTTTTAACACAAAATAAAGACCGAGCATGGCGATTGGGGATACGCTACCCAATCCTAATCAATCCAAAAGCAAGATCTTCTAAAGCAACTATGCAAGTCCTCTAATCCTCGCGCTTACCCGAGCCACCATCCGCATGCAATCTATAAAAAGAGTCAACAACGAGAGGGTAAGCTAACGCTTATTGAATGATAATATACTACATACATATATATGCATAAAATGGACACGCCACGAAATAACAAATACCGCATATCGAAGCATCCATATATAAGGCACTACATTAAGCATACCGTACGATCTCTAAGCAAAGAGCTAAAGATACAACAACAATTATAAGTTCACCAACGACGATGTGAACAACGCCAAGAAGCTACACCCGGAGGGTTAGCTACACTACAACAATACATTAATATATAACAATATAAACGAACAAGGTTAACACCTTAACCCAATACCGAGAACCAAATACCACAATGAAGATTGGCCGAACTACACGAGCCTTAGTAATCCGAAACCACACGAGATTACTATCTTCACAACATCGAGGTTGGCCGAACTACACGAGCCTTAGTAATCCGAAACCACACGAGATTACTACCTCAATAAGATGACCGAACTACACGAGTCACCATGAATCCGAACTACACGAGATTCATTTTGATAAGATGACCGAACTACACGCGTCATCGTGAATCCGAACAACACGCGATTCACTTCTCCAACTCAAAACCCTTCGCCATTGGGGTTATATCATCCGCATCACAACCACGTGTGATAGTGTACACACAAAACGTGTACCTCGCCAAAGGTGGTCAACCAAAATGCACAACCGTGCCAATTGGATCTAAACGCAAGTCTATCAAATCCACCTATATGTGAAGTGAGCTCTTTAACCGAGAACCACTTCACCCGACCCGCACCCATCCTACAGATACATATGCACATAGGATATTAACACTCACCTTGTCGCCTTGATGAATGCTTCCAAGTAAACCGCAACTCGCCAATGGAAAGTACATATTCCATTATCACAAATTCAACAACACACTTAGATTGGATTTACAAACCAAACCAAATTGACACTTAGTGCAAATTCGACCCAAATGCACTTACAAGTACAAACCGCGCCCAAAATTAACCAATAATCACTAACACAAGTGAGAATGGTCCTAACACGCCAATTAAACCCGAACACAAGTATTAAACACTTAAAAATCTCCAAATTGCCCATAAACCCTAATTTTGACCCAAAGTCAAAACTAGTCAACCAAATAACCCTAAATGGGTTTCAATACTTCCATAATCACTAACTTAAGTGATTAAACCAAATTTCAAGTCCTAATCATGGTCAATTTGTTCACCAACCCATAATCCACCAACAATAGCCATAAACCCGATTACTAGCATCACTAAACTCACTCCAAGAGTTTAAATGGGTTTCTCATCAATTTAAGTTCAAACCCTAACTTGACTATCAAAATCAAACAATGAAATTCGGAGTTAGAACTTTCCACAACCACCAAAACGTAGCTAGGAACGAGGTGAACAACTTTAAAACCCGAGACTTTGATCAATTCAAGCTCCTTCTTCTCCAAAACCCCAAATCTCTCTCTAGAAATCTCCCCCTCTCTCTAGAATGATTTGAGAGTGTTAATGGATGTGAAATGTGATCCAAAATTGAATCTAACCAGCTGATATGGCTTCACATCCGGCCTCAAGTGAAAAGACCAAAAAGCCCCTCATTAAACCCAAAATAGAAAAAACAGAATTCTGTCGCTGGGCTCGTGCGCGGCGCGCACCCATGTCTGGGCAGAATCTGAGCTTTGTTTAATTACACAATGCTTCCTGCACTTTATGTAGCATAATTACACTTCCGTATAATAAATATTAGGGTCTTACAACTCTCCCCCACTTAGAATCGATCACGTCCTCGTGATCCTCGTCACTTAACCAAACGGACCACACTCCACGGTCCTCAAACATAAGTCCCAAACCGACTTTCCCTAGGCAAGTCTTCCCAATGAATCGCCTTTAAAAACTAAATCGTCGCCCGCGATTTATCTACTCCACCAATCTGAGCACTAAAACCATGCTCATTCCCTAACATCGGGAAAAATCGACCAATCTCGTACCGAGATATTAATCCCTTAGCGTACCCTTACCGAGTACAACACTAAAAGCAACCAAGTCTCAACCTAAGGTCAACAACCCGAACGATGAAGACCGAACCAAACGAATCCTTACGGATAACACCAATCATTAGACATCCCTGGTAGTGCGCAATACGACCAAAACGCAACTACCGTAACATCATAAAGCAAACGGCTAAAACCGATAGCTCCCAAAACGACTATGGAAACGCAGATCCCAAGGTGTACCAAATCAACTATCGTCACACCCGTAGCAACATGTGAGCGAAACACGGCTATCGCCTCACTAATCTCACAACATGGTCCTCACGACCCCACCATCAGTGTATAAAACAACCGATAGTTCTCACAACACGGTCCTTACGACCCCACCATTGGTGCATAAAACACCAATAGATCAAATCACACGGTCCTTACGACCCCACCATCGGTGTATAAAACAACCGATAGATCACACCACACGAAGGCCGGCCGAAAACTACAAGCGCCTTAGTGAATCCGAACTACACGCGACTCACTACCTTCACCACAACACAATCGGGAATGGCCGAACTACACGCGCCATAGTGAATCCGAACTACACGAGAGTCACTATCCCAGAGGAATGACCGAACTACACGAGTCATTTGTGAATCCGAACTACACGAGACTCACTCCTCAATACAATGACCGAAACCATACGAGTCATTTATGAATCCGAACTACACGAGATTCACTTCCACAACATCGAGGTTTGCCGTACTACACGAGAATTAGTAATCCGAAACCACACGAGATTACTACCTCAATAAGATGACCGAACTACACGAGTCACCATGAATCCGAACTACACGAGATTCATTCCGATAAGATGACCGAACTACACGCGTCATCGTGAATCCGAAAACACACGCGATCCACAACCATGATGAAGTCAGCGGACCCGAAGATCATGCTTCACCAATCTCAATACCGGATGAAGTCAGTGGACCCGAAGATCATGTGTAACGACCCGCACTTTTTCGATCATTCTATACTTATAAGATTAATATTTACATAAATTAAACCTTGCCAACATGATAAGCAATCCAAATTGTCGAGATCTATATTTCCGAAAAGAGTTTTACACAACGTTTGACCGTCTAGTTTGACCGATGATATCACGAACTATACAATATATGATAATTGTACGTTTGTGTATATAAATGTATATATACATATTTAACATGATTAATAAATGTTTTAATATCTCATTTTGTATTAATAACAACAAGTTATATGTGTATTTTGAAACTACTAACTTAAGTTTTCAAAACGATAACTATACGTAACGTTATTTGACATAAATACTTAAGACTTATAATGTTTATACATATATTGTATAAGTAATGTATTTAATCACTTTTAAGAACTTAAATACATAAAATCATATAAGTGTATTCACAAAAGATAGCTATATTTGAATCCTCATTCCATTTTTCACAAAATTTCTATACGTATACCTAGAGTATTTGTACTCGTATCATACCAAGCTTCTATACGTATTTACTAATAGTAAATACACATCAAAATCACCACCTAACCAGCCATTATTCATGCCATGAGGGCTAGGTAATTGAACTTGGAAGCAATTAGGACTAGATACATAAAATTATCACTTGAAATTTTGTCTCCATACTCCCCCATTCACGTTTTTTAAAGGGTTAGGAGTAACCCATTTTTGATTCATTTTACTCCAAGTATCTAGCCAAAACACACACATACTTATGAACCCTAAAACACCTTAACCACCTCAGCTCATAACCTTGAAGATCTAGCTTCAAAAACCATACTAAAACACCATAAGAAAACCATACAAAAACACTTCAAGAAAACCCTCCAAGAACACCAACTTACTTCCAATCTTTCATCCACTTCTATCACCCTTTTGATTCTAGCTTCTTACTTCTCTTTTACAGCAACTTCATCCAAGGAACTTGAGGTAGAATATATGTTCATAACCTTATTCGATTCATATATATATAGCTATCATATTTTGTGGTATACAAGTTTAACAACAAGAACATAGTTTGAATGTTTTCAAACTTGTTTGCAAACTAAATAGATCCTTCTAACTTAACTTTTAAAATACTTCAAGACCTGTAATATAACTTATGTATATGCTAATTTAACAAGGTAAAACTTGGTTTTTCAAAGTATAGGTATTTTTAGAAAAATGGTCATTAAATGATTTTGTTGTAACGAAAATGATTAACTTCATAAGTTTCACTAAAGTTTGACCTATGCCGTGTGATTTTGAATACAAACTAAGGTATTTACAGTTCATAGTCTTAAAGAGGGACTCGATCCAAGGAGATGGCAAGTTGAATCAACGAAAACGGACTTGTAACGAAGAAACTATGACCGAAACAAAATTGGTTATCCAAGGCTTAAATGACTTCGGGATTCATTGGAAAAATTTACATAAAATCACATACTTCTAAGATAACATGATATTTTATATATATGTACTCATAATTCAATTTCATATGGTTCAGGATCACCCGTAAGCAACACGAGAAGATTAATCATAAGATCCCATGATTGTACGCAACACGTCATTTGACAACACCGGTACCATGGGTCAAGATTAATCTCGACCAATACATTTATGATGGGGTTTTACGGGAGTTTTATTTATTTCGTTGGGGGTTGTATTTATTCATTGCGGGTATATTAAACATCTAAAAATGAACCATTAAAAATTGAATTGCTAACCTCGGACTGCTAACTTCGGACTAAGGAAATATTCAAAGTATTAAAAGTATAACAAGTATATATATATAACGTTTGTTTAAAATGAAAACATATTGATATATTATATATGGATAGGTTCGTGATATCAACCGGAAGACCGAGTCAAATTATTTATATCATCAAGACAAAAGTGAGTATATAGTCCCACTTTTAAACTCTAAATATTTCGGGATGAGAATACATGTATTTTATGTTTTACGATATGGACACAAGTAACTGAAAAATATATTCTACGTTGAGTTGTACCACTGGCATACTTCTCTGTAGCTTGGTAACTAATATTTACAGCGGTATTGTAAACGCGAATCCTGTTGATAGATCTATCGGGCCTGACAACCCCAACCGGACTGGACGACCAGTATTCAACGGTTGCACAGTACTTCGTTTTTGTGACTACACTTGGTACGGTGTAGTAAGATTTCATATTAAAGGGAATATGCGACGTGAAAATGTTAAGTATGGTTACCGAGTGCTCAACCATTTAGAATACTTTTATTAAACTGATTATATACGAAATCTTGTGGTCTATATATATATTGCAGCCGGCATTAAACCTATATCTCACCAACTTTATGTTGACCTTTTTAAACATGTCTATTCTCAGGTGATTTCTAAAGCTTCCGCTGTATCATGTTAGATCTAACCAGGATCTTGCGTACGCATGTTTGTGTCAAAAATAAAACTGCATATCCAAGATGTTGTACTGTAAAATATGCTAGAAACCGTGTTGTTGTCATCATTTGTAAAGTTTGTAAGTCGAAGATTATCGCTAAACGTTAATCTTCCTTTTATTGTCTTAAGCTTGTAACAAAAATAATGGTTATGGTTTGTAATGTATAATATATGCAGTTTTCTTTCAAAAATGTCTCATATAGAGGTCAATACCTCGCAATGAAATCATACGTTATCTAACGCGTTCTTATGGTTAAGGACGGGTTATGACATGTGGTATCAGAGCGTTGGTCTTAGCGAACCAGGTTTGCATTAGTGTGTCTAACCGATAAGTCGTTAGGATACATTAGTAAGTCTGGACTTTGACCGGGTCTGATTTAAAAACCATTGCTTATCATTGTTGGTTAAAATTTATATGTAAATATTATGTAGTACTAATGGGTTAGTTGTTATATGATAGATGTCGGGCTCAAAACTTGTTATCACATTCAGCGATTCCGAACCAGAATCTTCAGATTGTGTTTCAGTCATTAACATATCCGATGACGAAAATGGTATTTTTGGGGAAGACTCACAATTTCCAGATGAACCAACTATAGAAATATCGGAAAGTGAACCCGAGGAGGAAAGTGAACCCGAAGAGGAAAGTGAACCCGAGGAGGAAAGTGAACCCGAAGAGGAAAGTGAACCCGAGGAAGAAATACTAGAAATTACGAAAGAAAAATTCGATCAAGGAAAGAAACGAAAAGCGAATGAATTAGAAAATTCAAATCCCGAACTTAGTAAGAATGACGTAGCACCAATTCCACTCAACACTACCACCCCTATTCCCGCTATTCCTATTAGTGCAATCCCCGCATCTAGTTCTTCGGCTCCTCAGCCAAAACGTAGGCAGACAGCTAGGATAAGCGTTAGGCCATTCATTGGAACTAAACGCCCTAGAAAATAGACCGAACGATGCACTGCCGTATTAAGCCATGGAATCATATAATGTTTTGTATAATATTATTAGTGTGGTTTGCTTAAAGTTTGATGTAAGATAAGCATATGTAAAATAGCGAAGTATGAAATGCAATAATTTTCCATGGTTAAGTATTATTTAGATTGTAGTAATTGATTCTGTACTAAGCTATTAAGTATGAACATTAACGGGTAGGTACTACCCAAGATATAATTATAAAACGCTAATAAGAAGAAAAGGCTTTTATAATAATACCTGGTTCATATTATTAACAAGCTATAAATGTACTATAAATACACACTACATCTATAATAATCCATGTGAATAATTATTTTCTTTCATTAGGAAATGGCGCGATTGAACCGAATGACGGAACAAGAAGTCGAGAACTTCATCAACCAGCGAGTCAACGATAGAATGCTATGGGTCGAAGCTGCAAGAGCTACTGCAGTTAATCCAAATCCTCGTGTAGGATGCTCCTACAAGACGTTTCAAGCTTGCAAACCTTCATCATTCAGTGGAACGGAAGGACCTATCGGTTTAACCCGATGGATAGAAAAGATGGAGACGGTGTTCAAAATCAGCGGTTGTGATGAAAAAGACATGACCAAGTATGCATCGTGCACTTTACAAGATAGTGCACTCACATGGTGGAAGAATTATGTGAAGGCGGTAGGAGGAGATGCAGCTTATGATACTCCATGGGAAGAATTCAAAGCAATGATAATCACCGAGTATTGTCCAAGGAATGAGGTTATTAAGTTAGAAGATGAGTTACGAAGTTTGAAGGTGGTTGGTACTGAAATCACCAACTACAATCAGCGATTCATGGAATTGGTTTTACTATGTCCTGAATTGGTTCCAACCGAAGCACGGAAGATTGAAATGTACAAAGGTGGTTTGCCCAAAAAGGTCAAGGCAAACGTTACAGCATCGAAACCTAAGACAATTCATGAAGCTATAACCATGGCAAACGAGCTAATGGATCAGGTCATTTTGGACAAGAAAGCATTCAATACTGAGGTGAAGGTATTGGGGAACAAGAAAAAGTGGA
Organism: Rutidosis leptorrhynchoides; assembly: GCF_046630445.1. Lineage (NCBI taxonomy): Eukaryota > Viridiplantae > Streptophyta > Magnoliopsida > Asterales > Asteraceae > Rutidosis > Rutidosis leptorrhynchoides. The sequence goes on along the minus strand of NC_092336.1, from coordinate 575,278,832 downwards.
ATGGAGGTTATGATCGAGGTAACCAACAACAACATTATAAGAAACAAGAAACCACGAAAGGTGCGGGTAGCGGTTCAGGTTTTGGTTACAAAGGACAAAGTCCTTTATGCAACCGTTGTCACAAACATCATTTTGGTTACTGCAGTGTGTTGTGCACCAAATGCAATAGACAGGGACATCTTGCTGAAGATTGTAAGGCTCTCGTTACAAATGCAAATGGTAACAAGACTCCTGCCACCAACGCAAATAGAACTGCTTTGGCTAACATTACTTGTTTTGGGTGTGGAAAACAAGGTCACTATAAGAGCCAGTGCCCGAATCCAGAAAAGAATGGCGGACCTGCACGTGGAAGAGCGTTTGTTATTAATGCTAGAGAGGCACGAGAAGACCCGGAACTTGTTACGGGTACGTTTACCATTAATAACTTATCAGCATCTATTTTATTTGATACTGGCGCCGATAGAAGTTACGTGTGTATAAATTTTTACACTAAATTGAATTGTTCATCATTACCTCTAGATGCTAAGTACTTGATTGAGTTAGCTAATGGTAAGCTAATTAAAGCCGATAAAATTTGTCGTGATTGTGAAATAAATCTAGCCGGAGAAACGTTTAAAATCGACTTAATACCCGTAGAATTGGGAGGTTTTGATGTAATAGTCGGCATGGACTGGATGTCCAAAATAGGAGCGGAAGTTGTTTGTGCTAAGAAGGCAATTCGTATTCCTGGTAAGGATAAAATACCGGTGATGATTTATGGAGAGAAGGGTAATTCAAAGCTAAAACTCATTAGCTGTTTGAAAGCCAAGAAGTGTTTAGAAAAGGGATGTTACGCTATTTTAGCACATGTTAATAAAGTCGAAAAGGAAGAGAAGTGCATCAATGACGTGCCTGTGGCAAGAGATTTTCCCGAAGTTTTTCCGGAAGAATTGCCGGGATTACCTCCATTTAGATCGGTGGAATTTCAAATAGATTTAGTACCAGGAGCTGCACCAGTGGCCCGTGCTCCATATAGACTTGCACCGTCCGAGTTAAAAGAACTTCAAAGTCAGTTAAAAGAATTACTGGACCGTGGATTCATACGACCGAGTACTTCACCGTGGGGAGCTCCAATTTTGTTTGTTAAGAAGAAAGATGGATCTTTTAGGATGTGTATAGACTATCGTGAATTAAATAAGTTAACTATCAAGAATCGGTATCCACTACCGAGAATTGATGACTTATTTGATCAATTGCAAGGATCATGTGTTTATTCAAAAATCGACTTAAGATCGGGCTATCATCAACTACGCGTCAAAGAAGAGGATATTCCGAAAACTGCTTTTCGGACACGTTATGGTCATTACGAATTTTTGGTTATGCCGTTCGGATTGACGAATGCGCCAGCTGTATTCATGGACCTCATGAATCGAGTTTGTAGTCCGTATTTAGATAAGTTTGTTATCGTTTTCATTGATGATATTCTTATCTATTCCAAGAATGAGCAAGAGCATGAAGAGCATTTAAGGTTGATACTGGAGTTGTTGAGAAAAGAACAACTTTATGCTAAATTTTCTAAGTGTGCTTTCTGGTTGAAAGAAGTGCAATTTCTTGGTCACGTTGTTAATAGCGAAGGAATTCAGGTTGATCCAGCAAAAACTGAAGCTATTGAAAAATGGGAGACTCCTAAGACACCAACGCAGATACGTCAATTTTTGGGTTTAGCCGGTTATTATAGAAGGTTTATTCAAGATTTTTCCCGAATAGCTAAGCCGCTGACAACATTAACGCAAAAAGGGAAGAAATACGAATGGACCTCGGAGCAGGAGAACGCATTTCAATTACTGAAGAAGAAGTTAACTACGGCGCCTATTTTATCGTTACCAGAAGGGAACGATGATTTTGAAATATATTGTGACGCTTCGCGACAAGGTTTTGGTTGTGTTCTTATGCAACGGAAGAAAGTGATTGCATTTGCATCCCGACAATTGAAGATTCACGAGCGAAATTATACGACGCATGATCTAGAATTGGGAGCAGTCGTGTTTGCATTGAAGATGTGGAGACACTACTTGTATGGGGTTAAATTCACTGTGTTTACTGATCATAAAAGCCTTCAACATATTTTTGATCAGAAACAATTGAACATGAGGCAACGTAGGTGGGTCGAGCTGATAAACGACTATGATTGTGAAATTCGTTATCATCCCGGGAAGGCGAACGTGGTGGCCGATGCTTTAAGCAGAAAGGAACGAGAACCAATTCGAGTTCGAGCAATGAATATAAAAATTCGCATGAATCTCAACTCACAAATCAAAGAAGTTCAACGAGAAGCACTTACTAAAGAAAACAAAGGAAATGAAATAATGAAGAAGTATGAGAAGCAACTCGTTATGCGGGAAGATGGAATTCGATATTTTGCAAATCGTATTTGGGTACCGAAGTTGGGTGGATTAAGGAAGTTGATATTGAACGAGGCACATAAGACAAGATATTCGATACATCCTGGAGTTGGAAAGATGTACCAAGATCTTAAGACGCATTATTGGTGGCCTAATTTGAAGACAGACGTTGCAACATATGTTGGGGAATGTTTAACTTGTTCCAAAGTCAAAGCAGAACACCAGAAGCCGTCAGGGTTACTTCAACAACCAGAAATTCCAGAATGGAAATGGGACGGTATTACCATGGATTTCATCACGAAGTTACCAAAGACTGCCTGGGGATACGACACCATTTGGGTGATTGTTGATCGTCTCACCAAGTCTGCACATTTCTTGCCTATAAAGGAAACGGATAGAATGGAGAAACTATTACGATTGTATATAAAGGAAGTTGTTTCAAGGCATGGGATACCTATTTCCATTATATCCGATCGTGATAGTAGATTTACCTCAAAGTTTTGGCAATCACTACAGGAGGCATTAGGAACTCGTTTGGATATGAGTACCGCATATCATCCGCAGACCGACGGGCAGAGTGAAAGAACAATTCAGACTCTTGAAGACATGCTCAGGGCATGTGTGATCGATTTTGGAAACGGATGGGATAAATATCTACCGTTAGCAGAATTCTCGTATAAAAATAGTTATCATGCGAGCATTGGAGCTGCGCCATTCGAAGCATTGTATGGAAGGAAGTGTAGATCTCCTATCTGTTGGAATGAAGTAGGAGATCGACAATTAACTGGTCCCGAGATCATACATGAAACGACTGAGAAGATAGTGCAAATCAAGGAGAGATTAAAAACAGCCCGCAGTCGCCAAAAGAGCTACGCCGATGTCCGAAGGAAACCATTAAAGTTTCAGGTCGGGGACATGGTTATGCTAAAGGTGTCACCTTGGAAAGGTGTAATACGTTTCGGCAAAAGGGGTAAACTGAACCCAAGATACGTAGGCCCGTTTAAGATCATCGAACGCATTGGACCGGTAGCTTATCGACTCGAGTTACCACAACAACTCGCCGGAGTACATAATACCTTTCACGTCTCAAACCTTAAGAAGTGTCTTGCAAAGGAAGACCTCACCATTCCTCTTGAGGAAATCCATGTCGACGAGAAACTACAATTCGTCGAAGAACCAATCGAAATCATGGACCGTGAAGTTAAACAGCTCAAACAGAGCAATATACCGATTGTTAAGGTTCGTTGGAATGCTAGAAGAGGTCCCGAATTTACTTGGGAACGAGAGGATCAGATGAAGCAAAAGTATCCACACTTGTTTCTTGATGACGCAAAATAGGTACAATTTTAAAATTTCGGGACGAAATTTATTTAACGGGGAGGTAATGTAACGACCCGCACTTTTTCGATCATTCTATACTTATAAGATTAATATTTACATAAATTAAACCTTGCCAACATGATAAGCAATCCAAATTGTCGAGATCTATATTTCCGAAAAGAGTTTTACACAACGTTTGACCGTCTAGTTTGACCGATGATATCACGAACTATACAATATATGATAATTGTACGTTTGTGTATATAAATGTATATATACATATTTAACATGATTAATAAATGTTTTAATATCTCATTTTGTATTAATAACAACAAGTTATATGTGTATTTTGAAACTACTAACTTAAGTTTTCAAAACGATAACTATACGTAACGTTATTTGACATAAATACTTAAGACTTATAATGTTTATACATATATTGTATAAGTAATGTATTTAATCACTTTTAAGAACTTAAATACATAAAATCATATAAGTGTATTCACAAAAGATAGCTATATTTGAATCCTCATTCCATTTTTCACAAAATTTCTATACGTATACCTAGAGTATTTGTACTCGTATCATACCAAGCTTCTATACGTATTTACTAATAGTAAATACACATCAAAATCACCACCTAACCAGCCATTATTCATGCCATGAGGGCTAGGTAATTGAACTTGGAAGCAATTAGGACTAGATACATAAAATTATCACTTGAAATTTTGTCTCCATACTCCCCCATTCACGTTTTTTAAAGGGTTAGGAGTAACCCATTTTTGATTCATTTTACTCCAAGTATCTAGCCAAAACACACACATACTTATGAACCCTAAAACACCTTAACCACCTCAGCTCATAACCTTGAAGATCTAGCTTCAAAAACCATACTAAAACACCATAAGAAAACCATACAAAAACACTTCAAGAAAACCCTCCAAGAACACCAACTTACTTCCAATCTTTCATCCACTTCTATCACCCTTTTGATTCTAGCTTCTTACTTCTCTTTTACAGCAACTTCATCCAAGGAACTTGAGGTAGAATATATGTTCATAACCTTATTCGATTCATATATATATAGCTATCATATTTTGTGGTATACAAGTTTAACAACAAGAACATAGTTTGAATGTTTTCAAACTTGTTTGCAAACTAAATAGATCCTTCTAACTTAACTTTTAAAATACTTCAAGACCTGTAATATAACTTATGTATATGCTAATTTAACAAGGTAAAACTTGGTTTTTCAAAGTATAGGTATTTTTAGAAAAATGGTCATTAAATGATTTTGTTGTAACGAAAATGATTAACTTCATAAGTTTCACTAAAGTTTGACCTATGCCGTGTGATTTTGAATACAAACTAAGGTATTTACAGTTCATAGTCTTAAAGAGGGACTCGATCCAAGGAGATGGCAAGTTGAATCAACGAAAACGGACTTGTAACGAAGAAACTATGACCGAAACAAAATTGGTTATCCAAGGCTTAAATGACTTCGGGATTCATTGGAAAAATTTACATAAAATCACATACTTCTAAGATAACATGATATTTTATATATATGTACTCATAATTCAATTTCATATGGTTCAGGATCACCCGTAAGCAACACGAGAAGATTAATCATAAGATCCCATGATTGTACGCAACACGTCATTTGACAACACCGGTACCATGGGTCAAGATTAATCTCGACCAATACATTTATGATGGGGTTTTACGGGAGTTTTATTTATTTCGTTGGGGGTTGTATTTATTCATTGCGGGTATATTAAACATCTAAAAATGAACCATTAAAAATTGAATTGCTAACCTCGGACTGCTAACTTCGGACTAAGGAAATATTCAAAGTATTAAAAGTATAACAAGTATATATATATAACGTTTGTTTAAAATGAAAACATATTGATATATTATATATGGATAGGTTCGTGATATCAACCGGAAGACCGAGTCAAATTATTTATATCATCAAGACAAAAGTGAGTATATAGTCCCACTTTTAAACTCTAAATATTTCGGGATGAGAATACATGTATTTTATGTTTTACGATATGGACACAAGTAACTGAAAAATATATTCTACGTTGAGTTGTACCACTGGCATACTTCCCTGTAGCTTGGTAACTAATATTTACAGCGGTATTGTAAACGCGAATCCTGTTGATAGATCTATCGGGCCTGACAACCCCAACCGGACTGGACGACCAGTATTCAACGGTTGCACAGTACTTCGTTTTTGTGACTACACTTGGTACGGTGTAGTAAGATTTCATATTAAAGGGAATATGCGACGTGAAAATGTTAAGTATGGTTACCGAGTGCTCAACCATTTAGAATACTTTTATTAAACTGATTATATACGAAATCTTGTGGTCTATATATATATTGCAGCCGGCATTAAACCTATATCTCACCAACTTTATGTTGACCTTTTTAAACATGTCTATTCTCAGGTGATTTCTAAAGCTTCCGCTGTATCATGTTAGATCTAACCAGGATCTTGCGTACGCATGTTTGTGTCAAAAATAAAACTGCATATCCAAGATGTTGTACTGTAAAATATGCTAGAAACCGTGTTGTTGTCATCATTTGTAAAGTTTGTAAGTCGAAGATTATCGCTAAACGTTAATCTTCCTTTTATTGTCTTAAGCTTGTAACAAAAATAATGGTTATGGTTTGTAATGTATAATATATGCAGTTTTCTTTCAAAAATGTCTCATATAGAGGTCAATACCTCGCAATGAAATCATACGTTATCTAACGCGTTCTTATGGTTAAGGACGGGTTATGACATCATGCTTCACCGATATAACACCACGCTCATGATGAAGTCAGCGGACCCCGAAAGTCATGCTCCACCAATCACGTACTCCCATGATGAAGTCAGCGGATCCTAAAGATCATGCATCATTAATCAACCATACCATAATGAAGTCAGCGGACCCCGAAAGTCATGCTTCATTAATCACAATCCCATGATGAAGTCAGCGGACTCCGAAAGTCATGCTTCATCAATCAACAATCCCACGATGAAGTCAGCGGACCCCGAAGGTCATGCTTCATCTATCACATACGCACTTTCGGCCTCAATCACCGAGTCGTGCAACATCGCACTCTGCTACACTACAGTGGACCCTAGCGGACCACTAACCATCCATAATCGAGCAAGAACCACCTATACCAAACATAGGTACCAAACAATAATTCTCCAAAAGAGAACCCGACACACACCTCCCTTAACCGAAGGATTTCACCTTGCTCACCAAATACGTCCATTATCTCCCAACGAGATTCACCAACTTACCACCTCGGTGATAATTTACAAATCCAATATCATAAGTACAAGTTAACCGAAATTGCACTCTACTACAAATCGATCCAAACTAGTTCTCGACCAAATTTCTGGATCTACTAAAAACATCATCCGAAATCTCACACTAAAACTTCCTCGTGCAGAAGTGTAACTCCCCCACTTGGAACCACGTTCCAATATCACAACTTGTACACCCGTACAATGCTACCAAGGTAGACTTTACCAACAATTGGGTACACACGACCCATCACCATATCTTGCTCCAACCTTGAGCACACGATGGATTTCAAACCATCCTTAAACACTTCGAACGAAAAGTGTACTACGATTTCACAAACCATACCCTCGCAATCATCCAATTGCTTTAGTTTGTCAAATTTCACCTAGTCACTCATGTACCTAAGGGTTTCTCCAGGTACCCTAAGTACAATGTAACCACAACCCAATCGGAGTCGAACACCACGCTAGTAGGTATAAAAGAGGCACCTAATGTCGCGTTATAAAGACTCCATTACCAACACACATCGAGATTTAAAACACTCGATCTCAAGGGTTCCAACCAACCGACGAACCTCATGATTCATCACTTCAACATAAAACCGAACACGCGCTTAACAACCAAACACCAAAACCATTTCCATGGCTTGGTAGAAACAATTCCCAATACTAAGGAATGCTTGGTTGCACCAAGTCTTACGCCTTTCGCCCGACAATCAAACATCAACATATGGTACTTCCTTTAGGAACGTCACCCACAACAATAACATGCACAACAAAAGGCATACTACACAAACTCAAACGGCACTTAATAAATAATCAAAAGACATATTTATTAAATTGAAACGTACCTTAACGTCTCCTTGCCGCACCCGTCCACGCTAACTTGGGACATTCCGACTTACGATGTCCTTCTTTTTGGAAATTGAAGCACACCATACCATCACCCTTTGGTACCGAACATTCCCAAGACTTGTGACCCCTCATGCCACAATTGTAACATCTAGCCGCACTAGAATCCGAAATACTCGTTCGCGTACCACCCGTGCTCACACTCGGACCCTTAGCCCTCTTACTCGGAGCACCATAAGAAACGACCCTTCGCTCACTTGAAGGTTCACCCTTTTTCGATCGTGAATACGACTCGAAACCTCTAGCCAAGTCGAATAATTCCGAAAACGATTTCACTTGACCCCGACTAATTTTACTTTTCAAGTCATCGTTCAAGGTCCGATAGAAATCCCCCATCAACAAACGATCATTCCCCAAATACTCCGGACAAAAACGAGCCTTCGCCATAAAGGTCGTCTTGAGAGTACTCAAATCCATAGATTCTTGTCACAAATTTCGCAACTCATTACGCAATTCCCACAAATCGGCCAAAGTCCGGAACTCCTCGAAGAATTCCTCCTTAAAGTCGTCCCACGATAAAGCCGTAAACGTCTCGCCACCGACAAGATCAATCTTACCATCCAACCAATCCCTTGCCCTACCCCGCAACAAACTCGTAGCGAGTCTCGTCTTTCTCTCAGGAGGGCAATCAATAGTACGGAAACACCCTTCGACGTCCGAAATCCAAGTTGTGCTTATCAAAGGATCCGGTTTCCCGTCATACATCGGGGGTTTAGTCCTCATGAAGCTCTTAAGATAACGCTCCATTTCACTACTACCCCGAAATTCGTAATACTTCCTATCCATTCTTTCTTCCAACGCACCCATTTGCTCCGCAACGGCGACCGCAACTCTAGTATTAAACTCCTCGTCATTCGTCTCAATCTCGTTTCCCGTCGCCATTCTAAAGAATGCAAAACGATTAGTCCATGAACGTATAAAACCATACGCACCACACTGCCCCATCTTGCTAAACACTCGTCGTACATCACTTGTTAGACACGATCTGCACCCGTAATAAGGTTTGGAAGTCCTTATTACGCACACACGTCGTCTCAACTCGTTAGTACAATGACCTCCTCGCTCGATGATATAACCAACACAACCAAAATTCTACTCGGTACAAACACACGCGAGAATTATTACCACAACACAAATAATATATTAATAATATCCGCATTACTAATATAAACGTTAGTCCACCTACAAACAAGGCACTAACTATAACCCATTTCGACCCGTAATCCTACAAGTCCCCCAACAAATTAAGCACACACAAAAGTCTAAGTCTAGGCACCTATCTCAAGTCACCTAAATCCCTTCGACCATGCTCTGATACCACTTGTAACATCCCAACCCGTTAACCAACCAAAAACGCAGAATAAAATTTTTTTTAAACTGGACAGAAGGGTGCGCGGCGCGCACCACTGCCTGTGCACGGCGCGCACAAGGCCTGTGACAGTTCTGATCAAAATGTCCATTTTTCGCGAAAAGATCTTCGACTTCCTGACACTTTTAGACAAAACGCTTTTCACAACAATTTATATTAGTTAAAACTAACACGTTCCAATAATAAAATGAGTTTTACGAGACCGGGCCCACATCGGCCATTTTACGACTTTCGTACAAAATACAAGTTTCGACCACATGATTTTTAACACAAAATAAAGACCGAGCATGGCGATTGGGGATACGCTACCCAATCCTAATCAATCCAAAAGCAAGATCTTCTAAAGCAACTATGCAAGTCCTCTAATCCTCGCGCTTACCCGAGCCACCATCCGCATGCAATCTATAAAAAGAGTCAACAACGAGAGGGTAAGCTAACGCTTAGTGAATGATAATATACTACATACATATATATGCATAAAATGGACACGCCACAAAATAAAAAATACCGCACACCGAAGCATCCATATATAAGGCACTACATTAAGCATACCGTACGATCTCTAAGCAACGAGGTAAAGATACAACAACAATTATAAGTTCACCAACGACGATGTGAACAACGCCAAGAAGCTACACCCGGAGGGTTAGCTACACTACAACAATACATTAATATATAACAATATAAACGAACAAGGTTAACACCTTAACCCAATACCGAGAACCAAATACCACAATGAAGATTGGCCGAACTACACGAGCCTTAGTAATCCGAAACCACACGAGATTACTATCTTCACAACATCGAGGTTGGCCGAACTACACGAGCCTTAGTAATCCGAAACCACACGAGATTACTACCTCAATAAGATGACCGAACTACACGAGTCACCATGAATCCGAACTACACGAGATTCATTTTGATAAGATGACCGAACTACACGCGTCATCGTGAATCCGAAATACACGCGATTCACTTCTCCAACTCAAAACCCTTCGCCATTGGGGTTATATCATCCACATCACAACCACGTGTGATAGTGTACACACAAAATGTGTACCTCGCCAAAGGTGGTCCACCAAAACGCACAACCGTGCCAATTGGATCTAAACGCAAGTCTATCAAATCCACCTATATGTGAAGTGAGCTCTATAACCGAGAACCACTTCACCCGACCCGCACCCATCCTACACATACATATGCACATAGGATATTAACACTCACCTTGTCGCCTTGATGAATGCTTCCAAGTAAATCGCAACTCGACAATGGAAAGCACCTATTCCATTATCACAAATTCAACAACACACTTAGATTGGATTTACAAACCAAACCAAATTGACACTTAGTGCAAATTCGACCCAAATGCACTTTCAAGTACAAACCGCGCCCAAAATTAACCAATAATCACTAACACAAGTGAGAATGGTCCTAACACGCCAATTAAACTCGAACACAAGTGTTAAACACTTACAAATCTCCAAATTGCCCATAAACCCTAATTTTGACCCAAAGTCAAAACTAGTCAACCAAATAACCCTAAATGGGTTTCAATACTTCCATAATCACTAACTTAAGTGATTAAACCCAATTTCAAGTCCTAATCATGGTCAATTTGTTAACCAACCCATAATCCACCAACAATAGCAATAAACCCGATTACTAGCATCACTAAACTCACTCCAAGAGTTTAAATGGGTTTCTTATCAATTTAAGTTCAAACCCTAACTTGATTATCAAAATCAAACAATGAAATTCGGAGTTAGAACTTACCAAAACCACCAAAACGTAGCTAGGAACGAGGTGAACAACTTTAAAACCCGAGACTTTGATCAATTCAAGCTCCTTCTTCTTCAAAACCCCAAATCTCTCTCTAGAAATCTCCCTCTCTCTCTAGAATGATTTGAGAGTGTTAATGGATGTGAAATGTGATCCAAAATTGAATCTAACCAGCTGATATGGCTTCACATCTGGCCTCAAGTGAAAAGACCAAAAAGCCCCTCATTAAACCCAAAATAGAAAAAACAGAATTCTGTCGCTGGGCTCGTGCGCGGCGCGCATCCATGGGTTTGCGCGGCGCGCACCCATGTCTGGGCAGAATCTGAGCTTTGTTTAATTACACAATGCTTCCTGCACTTTATGTAGCATAATTACACTTCCGTATAATAAATATAAGGGTCTTACAGTTGCTGAATTGGTCCCTGTGATTTTCAATTTGAGCAGGTCGTCACTTCCATAAGAACACATCATCAAAATCTGGATTCATAGTAAATTGAGCTCGGAAATCAATTGAAACCTCATCTATATGCAGCAACTAACATGTGTTGTGAAGCAACTTCCATCAAAACACCATGAAATTCCTGAATTCGATCATGAACAGCTCGTATCCTTCTTTATGAACTTCAAAATTAAAAAACAAGATCTAATGTTGTTTAGCATATGAATCCTTCACAAAAGTGGTTGCAAATGTATCCACAAACACTCGACAATCATCATCCAGACTTGAGTCATTACAGAAATTACGAATTTGAAGGATGAAGATTCAGTTGACTTTTTACACGAGTCTTTGACTCTAAAATTCAAACTCGATACATCACTTTTAGATCTGAGATTGTTCATACACCTTCATGAGATGAAAATAAACAACTCTGCACTTTTACTTTTCTCGATTTCATTCTGAAATGATCCGGAGCTCAAGTCACCATGACTTTCTGAAGAACGACGAACTCAAGATCAATTTGCTCAAATATGTTGTTGTAGAACTGAAGTTATGATCGATAAGGTTTAGGAATTGTATTAGAATCATGTTGTGATTGTAGTGACCCGAACTTTTTCATGTTTATATATATATTAAATGAAATTGTTATTTTACATGATTAAGTGTTTTCAACATGCTAAGCAATCAAACTTGTTAATACTTGATTAATTGAAATAGGTTTCATATAGACAATTGACCACCCAAGTTGACCGGTGATTCACGAACGTTAAAACTTGTAAAAACTATATGATGACATATATATGGATATATATATATAGTTAACATGATATTATGATAAGTAAACATATCATTAAGTATATTAACAATGAACTACATATGTAAAAGCAAGAATACTAACTTAATGATTTTGAAACGAGACATATATGTAACGATTATCGTTGTAACGACATTTAATGTATATATATCATATTAAGAGATATTCATACATCATATTATCATGATAATATAATAATTTAAAATCTCATTTGATATTATAAACATTGGGTTAACAACATTTAACAAGATCGTTAAACTAAAGGTTTCAAAACAACACTTACATGTAACGACTAACGATGACTTAACGACTCAGTTAAAATGTATATACATGTAGTGTTTTAATATGTATTCATACACATTTGAAAGACTTCAAGACACTTATCAAAATACTTCTACTTAACAAAAATGCATACAATTATATCCTCGTTCAGTTTCATCAACAATTCTACTCGTATGCACCCGTATTTGTACTCGTACAATACACAGCTTTTAGATGTATGTACTATTGGTATATACACTCCAATGATCAGCTCTTAGCAGCCCATGTGAGTAATCTAACACATGTGGGAACCATCATTTGGCAACTAGCATGAAATATCTCATAAAATTACAAAAATATGAGTAATCATTCATGACTTATTTACATGAAAACAAAATTACATATCCTTTATATCTAATCCATACACCAACGACCAAAAACACCTACAAACACTTTCATTCTTCAATTTTCTTCATCTAATTGATCTCTCTCAAGTTCTATCTTCAAGTTCTAAGTGTTCTTCATAAATTCCAAAAGTTCTAATTTCATAAAATCAAGAATACTTCCAAGATTGCAAGTTTACTTCCAAGTTTTCTAAATCCATTCCAAGTAATCATCCAAGATCAAGAAACCTTTGTTACTTACAGTAGGTTATCTTTCTAATACAAGGTAATAATCATATTCAAACTTTAATTCAATTTCTATAACTATAACAATCTTATTTCGAGTGAAAATCTTACTTGAAATTGTTTTCGTGTCATGATTCTGCTTCAAGAACTTTCAAGCCATCCAAGGATCCTTTGAAGCTAGATCCATTTTTCTCATTTCCAGTAGGTTTATCCAAGGAACTTGAGGTAGTAATTATGTTCATAACATCATTCGATTCATACATAAAAAGCTGTCTTATTCAACGTTATAAACTTGTAATCACTAGAACATAGTTTAGTTAATTCTAAACTTGTTCGCAAATAAAGTTAATCCTTCTAACTAGACTTTTAAAATCAACTAAAAACACGCTCTATATCTATATGATATGCTAACTTAATGATTTAAAACCCGGAAACACGATAAACACCATAAAACTGGATATACGCCGTCGTAGTAAAACCGGGGGCTGTTTTGGTTGGGATAATTAAAAGCTAAGAAGAACTTTGATTTAAAAGCTATACTTCTGGAAAAATTATTTTTATTATGAACATGAAACTATATCCAAAAATCATGGTTAAACTCAAAGTGAAAGTATGTTTTTAAAAATGGTCATCAAGATGTCGTTCTTTCGACGGAAATGACTACCTCTTTCAAAAACTACTTGTAACTTGTATTTCCGACTATAAACTTATACTTTTTCTGTTTAGATTCATAAATTCAAGTTCAATACAAAACCATGGCCGCTTAAATCACTCAAAACGGATTAGAAACGAAGAAATGGCGAGTAAAACAAGATTGATAAAAACTACTCATTTTACCTACGTGAAAGTTAGTAATAAATCTATTCCAACCATAACCTAATCAACTTATATTGTATATTATGTAATCTTGAGATACCATAGACACGTATACAATGTTTCGACCTATCATGTCGACCCATCTATATATATATTGCGGAACAACCATAGACACTCTATATGTGAATGTTGGAGTTAGCTATACAGGGTTGAGGTTGATTCCAAAATACATATATAGTTTGAGTTGTGATCAATACTGAGATACGTAAACACTGGGTCGTGGATTGATTCAAGATAATATTTATCGATTTATTTCTGTACATCTAACTGTGGACAACTAGTTGTAGGTTACTAACGAGGACAGCTGACTTAATAAACTTAAAACATCAAAATGTATTAAAAGTTTTGTAAATATATTTTGAACATACTTTGATATATATGTATATATTGTTATAGGTTTGTGAATCAACCAGTGGCTAAGTCTTACTTCTCAACGAAGTAAAAATATGTGAAAGTGAGTTATAGTCCCACTTTTAAAATCTAATATTTTTGGGATGAGAATACATGCAGGTTTTATAAATGATTTACAAAATAGACACAAGTACGTGAAACTACATTCTATGGTTGAATTATCGAAATCGATTATGCCACTTTTTATCAAGTCTGGTAATCTAAGAATTTGGGAACAGACACCCTAATTGACGCGAATCCTAAAGATAGATCTATTGGCCCTAACAAACCCCATCCAAAGTACCAGATGCTTTAGTACTTAGAAATTTATATCATATCCGAAGGGTGTCCCGGAATGATGGGGATATTCTTATATATGCATCTTGTTAATGTCGGTTACCAGATGTTCACCATAAGAATGATTTTTATCTCTATGTATGGGATGTGTATTGAAATATGAAATCTTGTGGTCTATTATTATGATTTGATAATATATAGGTTAAACCTATAACTCACTAACATTTTTGTTGACGTTTTAAGCATGTTTATTCTCAGGTGATTATTAAGAGCTTCCGCTGTCGCATACTTAAATAAGGACGAGATTTGGAGTCCATGCTTGTATAATATTGTGTAAAAACTGCATCCAAGAAACTTATTTCGTTGTAACATATTTGTATTGTAAACCATTATGTAATGGTCGCGTGTAAACAGGATATTTTAGATTATCATTATTTGATAATCTACGTAAAGCTTTTTAAACCTTTATTGATGAAATAAAGGTTATGGTTTGTTTTAAAATGAATGCAGTCTTTGAAAAACGCCTCATATAGAGGTCAAAACCTCGCAACGAAATCAATTAATATGGAACGTTTTTAATCAATAAGAACGGGACATTTCAGTTGGTATCCGAGCGTTGGTCTTAGAGAACTAGAATTTTGCATTAGTGTGTCTTATCGAGTTTGTTAGGATTCTTCTTCCGGTTCCGATTCTTCTTCCGGTTCCGACTCTTCTTCCGGTTCCTCTTCGGGAACTTGTGAATCAGTCCACGAATCATTCCAATTTACATTTGACTTTTCATTATTATTAGATGAGTCAATGGGACTTGTTCTAGAGGTAGACATCTATCACATAATATCAAACGCGTTAAGAGATTAATATATCACATAATATTCACATGTTAAAAATATATAGTTTCCAACAAACTCGATAAGACACACTAATGCAAAATTCTAGTTCTCTAAGACCAACGCTCGGATACCAACTGAAATGTCCAGTTCTTATTGATTAAAAACGTTCCATATTCATTGATTTCGTTGCGAGGTTTTGACCTCTATATGAGACGTTTTTCAAAGACTGCATTCATTTTTAAAACAAACCATAACCTTTATTTCATAAATAAAGGTTTAAAAAGCTTTACGTAGATTATCAAATAATGATAATCTAAAATATCCTGTTTACACACGACCATTACATAATGGTTTACAATACAAATATGTTACATCGAAATCAGTTTCTTGAATGCAGTTTTTACACAATATCATATAAACATGGACTCCAAATCTTGTCCTTATTTTAGTATGCAACAACGGAAGATCTTAGTATTCACCTGATAATAAACATGCTTTAAACGTCAACAAAAATGTTGGTGAGTTATAGGTTTAACCTACATATATCAAATCGTAACAATAGACCACAAGATTTCATATTTCAATACACATCCCATACATAGAGATAAAAATCATTCATATGGTGAACACCTGGTAACCGACATTAACAAGATGCATATATAAGAATATCCCCATCATTCCGGGACACCCTTTGGATATGATATAAATTTCGAAGTACTAAAGCATCCGGTACTTTGGATGGGGTTTGTTAGGCCCAATAGATCTATCTTTAGGATTCGCGTCAATTAGGGTGTCTATTCCCTAATTCTTAGATTACCATACTTAATAAAAAGGGGCATATTCGATTTCGATAATTCAACCATAGAATGTAGTTTCACGTACTTGTGTCTATTTTGTAAATCATTTATAAAACCTGCATGTATTCTCATCCCAAAAATATTAAATTTTAAAAGTGGGACTATAACTCAGTTTCACAGATTTTTACTTCGTCGGGAAGTAAGACTTGGCCACTGGTTGATTCACGAACCTATAACAATATATACATATATATCAAAGTATGTTCAAAATATATTTACAACACTTTTAATATATTTTGATGTTTTAAGTTTATTAAGTCAGCTGTCCTCGTTAGTAACCTACAACTAGTTGTCCACAGTTAGATGTACAGAAATAAATTGATAAATATTATCTTGAATCAATCCACGACTCAGTGTATACGTATCTCAGTATTGATCACAACTCAAACTATATATATTTTGGAATCAACCTCAACCCTGTATAGCTAACTCCAACATTCACATATAGAGTGGCTATGGTTGTTCCGAAATATATATAGATGTGTCGACATGATAGGTCGAAACATTGTATACGTGTCTATGGTATCTCAAGATTACATAATATACAATACAAGTTGATTAAGTTATGGTTGGAATAGATTTGTTACCAATTTTCACGTAGCTAAAATGAGAAAAATTATCCAATCTTGTTTTACCCATAACTTCTTCATTTTAAATCCGTTTTGAGTGAATCAAATTTCTATGGTTTCATATTGAACTCTATTTTATGAATATAAACAGAAAAAGTATAGGTTTATAGTCAGAAAAATAAGTTACAAGTCATTTTTGTAAAGGTAGTCATTTCAGTCGAAAGAACGACGTCTAGATGACCATTTTAGAAAACATACTTCCACTTTGAGTTTAACCATAATTTTTGGATATAGTTTCATGTTCATAATAAAAATCATTTTCCCAGAATAACAACTTTTAAATCAAAGTTTATCATAGTTTTTAAAACCCAAAACAGCCCGCGATGTTACTACGACGGCGTAAATCCGGTTTTACGGTGTTTTTCGTGTTTCCAGGTTTTAAATCATTAAGTTAGCATATCATATAGATATAGAACATGTGTTTAGTTTATTTTAAAAGTCAAGTTAAAAGGATTAACTTTTATATGCGAACAAGTTTAGAATTAACTAAACTATGTTCTAGTGATTACAAGTTTAAACCTTCGAATAAGATAGCTTTATATGTATGAATCGAATGATGTTATGAACATCATTACTACCTCAAGTTCCTTGGATAAACCTACTGGAAATGAGAAAAATAGATCTAGCTTCAAAGGATCCTTGGATGGCTTGAAAGTTCTTGAAGCAGAATCATGACACGAAAACAATTTCAAGTAAGATTTTCACTCGAAATAAGATTGTTATAGTTATAGAAATTGAATTAAAGTTTGAATATGATTATTACCTTGTATTAGAAAGATAACCTACTATAAATAACAAAGGTTTCTTGATCTTGGATGATTACTTGGAATGGATTTAGAAAACTTGAAAGTAAACTTGCAATCTTGGAAGTATTCTTGATTTTATGAAACTAGAACTTTTGGAATTTATGAAGAACACTTAGAACTTGAAGATAGAACTTGAGAGAGATCAATTAGATGAAGAAAATTGAAGAATGAAAGTGTTTGTAGGTGTTTTTGGTCGTTGGTGTATGGATTAGATATAAAGGATATGTAATTTTGTTTTCATGTAAATAAGTCATGAATGATTACTCATATTTTTGTAATTTTATGAGATATTTCATGCTAGTTGCCAAATGATGGTTCCTACATGTGTTAGGTGACTCACATGGGCTGCTAAGAGCTGATCATTGGAGTGTATATACCAATAGTACATACATCTAAAAGCTGTGTATTGTACGAGTACGAATACGGGTGCATACGAGTAGAATTGTTGATGAAACTGAACGAGGATGTAATTGTAAGCATTTTTGTTAAGTAGAAGTATTTTGATAAGTGTATTGAAGTCTTTCAAAAGTGTATAAATACATATTAAAACACTACATGTATATACATTTTAACTGAGTCGTTAAGTCATCGTTAGTCGTTACATGTAAATGTTGTTTTGAAACCTTTAGGTTAACGATCTTGTTGAATGTTGTTAACCCATTGTTTATTATAACAAATGAGATGTTAAATTGTTATATTATCATGATATTATGATATATAATATATCTTAGTATGATATATATACAGTTAAATGTTGTTACAACGATAATCGTTACATATATGTCTCGTTTCGAAATCATTAAGTTAGTAGTCTTATTTTTACATATGTATTTCATTGTTAATACACTTAATAATATATTTACTTATCATTTAAAATAATTAACCAAGTGTATCAATAACTTAATATGATTCATATGTACCTAGTAAGATGTTATAACGTTAATCGTTATATATATCGTTTTCGCGTTTCTTAAATTAATAGTCTCATTTTTATGTATATAACTCATTGTTAAAATACCTAATGAGATACATACTTATAATAAAATCATGTTAACTATATATATAACCATATATATGTCATCGTATAGTTTTTACAAGTTTTAACGTTCGTGAATCACCGGTCAACTTGGGTGGTCAATTGTCTATATGAAACCTATTTCAATTAATCAAGTCTTAACAAGTTTGATTACTTAACATGTTGGAAACACTTAATCATGTAAATAACAATTTCATTTAATATATATATAAACATGGAAAAGTTCGGGTCACTACAGTACCTACCCGTTAAATAAATTTCGTCCCGAAATTTTAAGCAGTTGGAGGTGTTGACGTATCTTCTGGAAATAAATGCGGGTATTTCTTCTTTATCTGATCTTCACACTCCCAGGTGAACTCGGGTCCTCTACGAGCATTCCATCGAACCTTAACAATCGGTATCTTGTTTTGTTTAAGTCTCTTAACCTCACGATCCATTATTTCGACGGGTTCTTCAATGAATTGAAGTTTTTCATTGATTTGGATTTCGTCCAATGGAATAGTGAGATCTTCTTTAGCAAAACATTTTTTCAAATTTGAGACGTGAAAAGTGTTATGTACAGCCGCGAGTTGTTGAGGTAGCTCCAGTTGGTAAGCTACTGGTCCGACACGATCTATAATCTTGAATGGTCCAATGTACCTTGGATTTAGTTTCCCCCGTTTACCAAATCGAACAACGCCTTTCTAAGGTGAAACCTTAAGCATGACCATTTCTCCAATTTCAAACCCTATATCTTTTCTTTTACTGTCCGCGTAGCTCTTTTGTCGACTCTGGACGATTTTCAATCTTTGTTGAATTTGGATGATTTTCTCGGTAGTTTCTTGTATTATCTCCGGACCCGTAATCTGTCTATCCCCCACTTCACTCCAACAAATCGGAGACCTGCACTTTCTACCATAAAGTGCTTCAAACGGCGCCATCTCAATGCTTGAATGGTAGCTGTTGTTGTAGGAAAATTCTGCTAACGGTAGAAGTCGATCCCAACTGTTTCCGAAATCAATAACACAAGCTCGTAGCTTGTCTTCAAACGTTTGTATCATCCTTTCGCTCTGCCCATCAGTTTGTGGATGATAGGCAGTACTCATGTCTAGACGAGTTCCCAATGCTTGCTGTAATGTCTGCCAGAATCTTGAAATAAATCTGCCATCCCTATCAGAGATAATAGAGATTGGTATTCCATGTCTGGAGATGACTTCCTTCAAATACAGTCGTGCTAACTTCTCCATCTTGTCATCTTCTCTTATTGGTAGGAAGTGTGCTGACTTGGTGAGACGATCAACTATTACCCAAATAGTATCATAACCACTTGCAGTCTTTGGCAATTTAGTAATGAAATCCATGGTAATGTTTTCCCATTTCCATTCCGGGATTTCAGGTTGTTGTAGTAGACCTGATGGTTTCTGATGTTCAGCTTTGACCTTAGAACACGTCAAACATTCTCCTACATATTTAGCAACATCGGCTTTCATACCTGGCCACCAAAAATGTTTCTTAAGATCCTTGTACATCTTCCCCGTTCCAGGATGTATTGAGTATCTGGTTTTATGAGCTTCTCTAAGTATCATTTCTCTCATATCTCCAAATTTTGGTACCCAAATTCTTTCAGCCCTATACCGGGTTCCGTCTTCCCGAATATTAAGATGCTTCTCCGATCCTTTGGGTATTTCATCCTTTAAATTTCCCTCTTTTAAAACTCCTTGTTGAGCCTCCTTTATTTGAGTAGTAAGGTTAGTGTGAATCATTATATTCATAGATTTAACTCGAATGGGTTCTCTGTCCTTTCTGCTCAAGGCGTCGGCTACCACATTTGCCTTCCCCGGGTGGTAACGAATCTCAAAGTCGTAATCATTCAACAATTCAATCCACCTACGCTGCCTCATATTCATTTGTTTCTGATTAAATATGTGTTGAAGACTTTTGTGGTCGGTATATATAATACTTTTGACCCCATATAATTAGTGCCTCCAAGTCTTTAATGCAAAAATAACCGCGCCTGATTCCAAATCATGCGTCGTATAATTTTGCTCGTGTATCTTCAATTGTCTAGACGCATAAGCAATCACCTTCGTCCGTTGCATTAATACACAACCGAGACCTTGCTTTGATGCGTCACAATATATCACAAAATCATCATTCCCTTCAGGCAATGACAATATAGGTGCCGTAGTTAGCTTTTTCTTCAATAATTGAAACGCCTTCTCTTGTTCATCCTTCCATTCAAATTTCTTCCCTTTATGCGTTAATGCAGTCAAGGGTTTTGCTATTTTAGAGAAATCTTGGATGAATCTTATGTAGTAACCAGCAAATCCTAAAAATTGACGTATATGCTTTGGAGTTTTTGGGGTTTCCCACTTTTCAATGGTTTCGATCTTTGCCGGGCCCACCTGGATACCTTCTTTGTTCACTATGTGACCGAGGAATTGAACTTCTTCCAACTAAAATGTACACTTTGAAAACTTAGCGTACAGTTTTTCTTTCCTCAATACTTCTAGCACTTTTCTCAAATGTTCTTCGTGCTCTTGATCATTCTTTGAGTAAATAAGTATGTCATCGATGAAAACAATGACAAACTTGTCAAGATATGGCCCACACACTTGGTTCATAAGGTCCATGAACACAGCTGGTGCGTTAGTCAATCCAAACGGCATAACCATAAACTCGTAATGACCATAACGCGTCCTAAAAGCAGTTTTTGGAATATCATCCTCCTTTACTCGCATTTGATGATATCCAGAACATAAATCGATCTTCGAATAAACCGACGAGCCTTGTAGTTGATCAAATAAGTCGTCAATTCTCGGCAGTGGATAACGGTTTTTGATGGTAAGTTTGTTCAACTCTCTGTAGTCAATACATAACCTAAATGTACCATCCTTCTTCTTGACAAACAAAACAGGAGCTTCCCATGGTGATGTGCTTGGTCGAATGAAACCACGTTCTAATAGTTCTTGCAGTTAGCTTTGCAGTTCTTTCATCTCGCTGGGTGTGAGTCTATAAGGAGCACGAGCTATTGGTGCAGCTCCTGGTACAAGATCTATTTGAAATTCAACAGATCGATGTGGAGGTAGTCCCGGTAATTCTTTCAGAAATACATCGGGAAATTCTTTTGCGACGGGAACATCATTGATGCTCTTTTCTTCAGTTTGTACTTTCTTGACGTGTGCTAGAATAGCGTAGCAACCTTTTCTTATTAGTTTTTGTGCCTTCAAATTACTAATAAGATGTAGCTTCATGTTGCCCTTTTCTCCGTACACCATTAAGGGTTCTCCTTCTTCTCGTACAATGCGAATTGCATTTTTATAACATACGATCTCTTCTTTCACCTTCTTCAGCCAGTCCATGCCAACTATTACATCAAAACTCCCTAACTCTACTGGTATCAAATCAATCTTAAATATTTCGTTACCCAGTTTAATTTCTCGATTCCGGCATATATTATCTGCTGAAATTAATTTACCGTTTGCTAATTCGAGTAAAAATTTACTATCCAACGGCGTCAATGGACAACTTAATTTAGCACAAAAATCTCTACTCATATAGCTTCTATCAGAACCCGAATCAAATAAAACGTAAGCAGATTTATTGTCAATAAGAAACGTACCCGTAACAAGCTCTGGGTCTTCCTATGCCTCTGCCGCATTAATATTGAAAACTCTTCCGCGGCCTTGTCCATTCGTGTTCTCCTGGTTCGGGCAATTACTAATAATGTGGGCCGGTTTTCCACATTTATAACAAACTACATTGGCATAATTTCCTCCGACACTACTTGCTCCGCCATTACTCATTCCGACACCATTTGTTCCTTTCGTTCTGTTAACCCCTGGTCCGTAGACCTCACACTTCGCCGCGCTATGACCATTTCATTTATACTTGTTTCAAAATTTGGTGCAGAACCCCGAGTGATACTTTTCACACCTTTGGCATAGCTGCTTCTGATTGTTGTTGTTGCGGTTGTTATTGTTGTTGGGATGATTGTTGTAGTAGTTGTTGTTGTTGTTATTGTTGGGCCGTTTGTTGTAGTTACGATTGATGTTGCGATTGTTGGGATAATTGTTGCGATTATTATTGTAATTGCTGCTGTTGTTGTATTGGTGATTCTTATCACCGTTTTCCTCCCACTTTCTTTTGACTTGCTTCACATTGGCCTCTTCAGCCGGCTGTTCTTTAATTCTTTTCTCAATCTGGTTCACTAGTTTGTGAGCCATTCTACATGCCTGTTGTATGGAGGCGGGCTTGTGTGAACTTATATCTTCTTGGATTCTTTTCGGTAATCCTTTCACAAACGCGTCGATCTTCTCTTCCTCATCTTCGAACGCTCCCGAACACAATAGGCACAATTCTGTGAATCGTCTTTTGTACGTGGTAATATCAAATCCTTGGGTTCGTAACCCTCTAAGTTCTGTCTTGAGCTTATTGACCTCAGTTCTGGGACGGTACTTCTCGTTCATCAAGTGCTTGAATGCTGACCACGGTAGTGCGTACGCATCATCTTGTCCCACTTGCTCTAAATAGGTATTCCACCATGTTAACGCAGAACCTGTGAAGGTATGAGTAGCGTACTTCACTTTGTCCTCTTCAGTACACTTACTTATGGCAAACACCGATTCGACCTTCTCGGTCCACCGTTTCAATCCGATCGGTCCTTCGGTTCCATCAAATTCCAAAGGTTTGCAGGAAGTGAATTCTTTGTAGGTGCATCCTACACAATTTCCTATACTGCTAGATCCAAGGTTATTGTTGGTATGTAGCGCAACCTGTACTGCAGCTATGTTTGAAGCTAGAAAATTACGGAATTTCTCTTCATTCATATTCACGGTGTGTCGAGTAGTCGGTGCCATTTCCTTTAAAATAGTCAAATGGAACAAGTTAATCATACAGAATATTAAGAGTAGTTAATAGTATTTCGTAGCATAATATGAACTCATTTATAAAAGCTTTTTCTTCATATTAGCATTTTATAAGTTTAAATTCGGGTAGTACCTACCCGTTAAGTTCATACTTAGTAGCTAATATACAATTCAACTACTACAATTCTATATGAAAAACTGATTATAATAATATTTCGCGTTCAAACTTTTATACAACATTTTACAAACTTACAATACCGCTTATTTTACATAAAGCATGAAATATAGCACACAATAACTTTGATACAAGATAGTTGTGAAGATAATTCTAGCTAGTACACAAGTCGTTCAGCAAAGGCAATAAAGACACGTAATTCATACGTCCAGAAACAAGTCATGCATTCTGGTTTTACTAGGACTACTTCCCATCCTTGGTCTTGTGGAACATAACCGTTATGGCCGTTGATAAGACAGCGTGTTGTAATGTCGTCAAAGGGACGAGGGTTACGTAATGACCAACAGTCTCGTAATAACCTAAAAACCTCATTTCTTACCCCAATTACCGACTCCGTCACTTGTGGGAATGTTTTGTTTAATAGTTGTAGCCCGATGTTCTTTTTCTCACTTTGGTGAGAAGCGAACATTACTAACCCGTAAGCATAGCATGCTTCTTTATGTTGCATGTTAGCCGCTTTTTCTAAATCATGAAGTCCTATATTCGGATACACTGAGTCAAAATAATTTCTTAACCCGTTGCGTAAAATAGCATTTGGGTTCCCCGCAATATATGCATCAAAGTAAACACATAGTAACTTATGGGTTTCCCAATGTGATATCCCCCATCTTTCAAACGAAAGTCTCTTATAAACCAAGACATTCTTGGAACGTTCTTCGAATGTCTTACAAACTGATTTTGCCATAAATAGTTGTGCCGAAGAATTCTGACCGACTCTAGACAAGATTTCATCAATCATGTCTCCGGGTAGGTCTCTTAAAATATTGGGTTGTCTATCCATTTTGTGTTTTTATACTGTAAAATAGACAAGAGTTAGATTCATAAAAAAATACTTATTAATACAAGCAATTTTTACATATATCATAAAGCATAAGCACACTATATTACATATATTACACCATACGAATACAACTATCTTATTCCGACTCGCTCATTTCTTCTTCTTCAGTTTTGGTTCGTTTTGCCAAATTTCTAGGGATATATGATGTTCCCCTAATACGAGCTGTCGTTTTCCACAACGGTTTAGAAAAACCTGGTGGTTTAGAGGTTCCCGGGTCATTGTTACAACTTAAGGGCTTCGGGGGTTGACGATACATATAAAGTTCATCGGGGTTGGAATTAGATTTCTCTATTTTTATGCCCTTTCCCTTATTTTTTCTTTTGCCTTTTTAAATTCAGTTGGGGTAATTTCTATAACATCATCGGAATTCTCGTCGGAATCCGATTCATCGGAGAATTGGTAATCCTCCCAATATTTTGCTTCCTTGGCGGAAACACCATTGACCATAATTAACCTTGGTTGGTTGGTTGAGAATTTTCTTTTACTTAACCGTTTTATTATTTCCCCCACCGGTTCTATTTCCTCCTCCGGTTCCTCCTCTTCCGGTTATGATTCTTCTTCCGGTTCTTCTTCGAGAACTTGTGAATCAGTCCAATATATATTCGACTCTTCGTTATTATTAGGTGAGTCAATGGGATTTGTGCTAGAGGTAGACATCTATCACACAATATCATACATGTTAAGAGATTAATATATCACATAATATATACATGTTAATAGTATATAGTTTCCAACAAAAATGTTAAGCAATCATTTTTAAAGAAAACACGGTCGAAGTCCAGACTCACTAATGCATCCTAACAAACTCGATAAGACACACTAATGCAAATTTCTGGTTCTCTAAGACCAACGCTCTGATACCAACTGAAATGTCCCATTCTTATTGATTAAAAACGTTCCATATTAATTGATTTCGTTGCGACGTTTTGACCTCTATATGAGACGTTTTTCAAAGACTGCATTCATTTTTAAAACAAACCATAACCTTTATTTCATCAATAAAGGTTTAAAAAGCTTTACGTAGATTATCAAATAATGATAATCTAAAATATCCTGTTTACACACGACCATTACATAATGGTTTACAATACAAATATGTTACATCGAAATAAGTTTCTTGAATGCAGCTTTTACACAATATCATACAAACATGGACTCCAAATCTCGTCCTTATTTTAGTATGCAACAGCGGAAGCTCTTAGTATTCACCTGAGAATAAACATGCTTTAAACGTCAACAAAAATGTTGGTGAGTTATAGGTTTAACCTACATATATCAAATCGTAACAATAGACCACAAGATTTCATATTTCAATACACATCCCATACATAGAGATAAAAATCATTCATATGGTGAACACCTGGTAACCGACATTAACAAGATGCATATATAAGAATATCCCCATCATTCCGGGACACCCTTCGGATATGATATAAATTTCGAAGTACTAAAGCATCCGGTACTTTGGATGGGGTTTGTTAGGCCCAATAGATCTATCTTTAGGATTCGCGTCAATTAGGGTGTCTGTTCCCTAATTCTTAGATTACCAGACTTAATAAAAAGGGGCATATTCGATTTCGATAATTCAACCATAGAATGTAGTTTCACGTACTTGTGTCTATTTTGTAAATCATTTATAAAACCTGCATGTATTCTCATCCCAAAAATATTAGATTTTGAAAGTGGGACTATAACTCACTTTTAAAGATTTTTACTTCGTCGGGAAGTAAGACTTGGCCACTGGTTGATTCAAGAACCTATAACAATATATACATATATATCAAAGTATGTTCAAAATATATTTACAACACTTTTAATATATTTTGATGTTTTAAGTTTATTAAGTTAGCTGTCCTCGTTAGTAACCTACAACTAGTTGTCCACAGTTAGATGTACAGAAATAAATCGATAAATATTATCTTGAATCAATCCACGACCCAGTGTATACGTATCTCAGTATTGATCACAACTCAAACTATATATATTTTGGAATCAACCTCAACCCTGTATAGCTAACTCCAACATTCACATATAGAGTGTCTATGGTTGTTCCGAAATATATATAGATGTGTCGACATGATAGGTCGAAACATTGTATACGTGTCTATGGTATCTCAAGATTACATAATATACAATACAAGTTGATTAAGTTATGGTTGGAATAGATTTGTTACCAATTTTCACGTAGCTAAAATGAGAAAAATTATCCAATCTTGTTTTACACATAACTTCTTCATTTTAAATCCGTTTTGAGTGAATCAAATTGCTATGGTTTCATATTGAACTCTATTTTATGAATCTAAACAGAAAAAGTATAGGTTTATAGTCGGAAAAATAAGTCACAAGTCGTTTTTGTAAAGGTAGTCATTTCAGTCGAAAGAACGACGTCTAGATGACCATTTTAGAAAACATACTTCCACTTTGAGTTTAACCATAATTTTTGGATATAGTTTCATGTTCATAATAAAAATCATTTTCTCAGAATAAAAACTTTTAAATCAAAGTTTATCATAGTTTTTAATTAACTAACCCAAAACAGCCCGCGGTGTTACTACGACGGCGTAAATCCGGTTTTACGGTGTTTTTCGTGTCTCCAGGTTTTAAATCATTAAGTTAGCATATCATATAGATACAGAACATGTGTTTAGTTGATTTTAAAAGTCAAGTTAGAAGGATTAACTTTTGTTTGCGAACAAGTTTAGAATTAACTAAACTATGTTCTAGTGATTACAAGTTTAAACCTTCGAATAAGATAGCTTTATATGTATGAATCGAATGATGTTATGAACATCATTACAACCTTAAGTTCCTTGGATAAACCTACTGTAAAAGAGAAAAATGGATCTAGCTTCAACGGATCCTTGGATGGCTCGAAGTTCTTGAAGCAGAATCATGACACGAAAACAAGTTCAAGTAAGATCATCACTTGAAATAAGATTATTATAGTTATAGAAATTGAACCAAAGTTTGAATATGATTATTACCTTGTATTAGAATGATAACCTACTGTAAGAAACAAAGATTTCTTGAGGTTGGATGATCACCTTACAAGATTGGAAGTGAGCTAGCAAACTTGAAAGTATTCTTGATTTTATGTAACTAGAACTTGTAGAATTTATGAAGAACACTTAGAACTTGAAGATAGAACTAGAGAGAGATCAATTAGATGAAGAAAATTGAAGAATGAAAGTGTTTGTAGGTGTTTTTGGTCGTTGGTTTATGGATTAGATATAAAGGATATGTAATTTTGTTTTCATGTAAATAAGTCATGAATGATTACTCATATTTTTGTAATTTTATGAGATATTTCATGCTAGTTGCCAAATGATGGTTCCCACATGTGTTAGGTGACTCACATGGGCTGCTAAGAGCTGATCATTGGAGTGTATATACCAATAGTACATACATCTAAAAGCTGTGTATTGTACGAGTACGAATACGGGTGCATACGAGTAGAATTGTTGATGAAACTGAACGAGGATGTAATTGTAAGCATTTTTGTTAAGTAGAAGTATTTTGATAAGTGTATTGAAGTCTTTCAAAAGTGTATAAATACATATTAAAACACTACATGTATA
The DNA here is from genome assembly GCF_046630445.1 of Rutidosis leptorrhynchoides. NCBI lineage: Eukaryota > Viridiplantae > Streptophyta > Magnoliopsida > Asterales > Asteraceae > Rutidosis > Rutidosis leptorrhynchoides. Next base: position 575,250,387 of record NC_092336.1, on the reverse strand, counting down.
TACATTTTAACTGAGTCGTTAAGTCATCGTTAGTCGTTACATGTAAGTGTTGTTTTGAAACCTTTAGGTTAACAATCTTGTTAAATGTTGTTAACCCAATGTTTATAATATCAAATGAGATTTTAAATTATTATATTATCATGATTTTATCATGTATGAATATCTCTTAATATGATATGTATACATTAAATGTCTTTACAATGATAATCGTTACATATATGTCTCGTTTAAAAATTATTAAGTTAGTAGTCTTGTTTTTACATATGTAGTTCATTGTTAATATACTTAATGATATGTTTACTTATCATAGTATCATGTTAACTATATATATATCCATATATATGTCATCATATAGTTTTTACAAGTTTTAACGTTCGTGAATCACCGGTCAACTTGGGTGGCCAATTGTCTATATGAAACATATTTCAATTAATCAAGTCTTAACAAGTTTGATTGCTTAACATGTTGGAAACATTTAATCATGTAAATATCAATCTCAATTAATATATATAAACATGGAAAAGTTCGGGTCACTACACCGGGAACCTCTAAACCACTAGGTTTTTCTAAACCAATGTGGAAAACGACGGCTCGTATTAGGGGAACATCATATATCCGTAGAAACTTGGCAAAACGAACCAAAACCAAAGAAGAAGAAACGAGCGAGTCGGAATAAGATAGTTGTATTCGTGTGGTGTAATATATGTAATATAGTGTGCTTATGATGTATGATATATGTAAAAATTGCTTGTATTAATAAGTATTTTTTTTATGAATCTAACTCTTGTCTATTTTACAGTATAAAAACACAAAATGCGTAGACAACCCAATATTTTAAGAGACCTACCCGGAGACATGATTGATTAAATCTTGTCTAGAGTCGGTCAGAATTCTTCGGCACAACTATTTACGGCGAAATCAGTGTGTAAGACATTCGAAGAACGTTCCAAGAATGCCTTGGTTTATTAGAGACTTTCGTTTGAAAGATGGGGGATATCACATTGGGAAACCCATAAGTTACGATGTGTTTACTTTGACGCATATATTGCGGGGAACCCAAGTGCTATTTTACGCAACGGGTTAAGAAATTATTTTGACTTAATGTATTCGAACATAGGACTTCATGATTTAGAAAAAGCGGCTAACATGCAACATAAAGAAGCATGTTATGCTTACAGGTTAGTAATGTTCGCTTCTCACCAAAGTGAGAACAAGAACATCGGGCTACAACTATTAAACAAAATATTTTCACAAGTAACGGACTCAGTAGTTGGGGTGAGAAACAAGGTTTTTAGATTGTTACGGGACTGTTGGACATTACGTAACCCTCGTCCCTTTGACGACGTTACAACACGATGTCTTATCAATGGCCATAACGGTTATGTTCCACAAGACCAAGGATGGGAAGTAGTCCTAGTAAAACCAGAGTGCATGACTTGTTTCTGGACGTATGAATTACGTGTCTTTATTGCCTTTGCTGAACGACTTGTGTACTAGCTAGAATCATCTTCACAACTATCTTGTATCAAAGTTATTGTGTGCTATATTTAATGCTTTATGTAAAATAAGCGGTATTGTAAGTTTGTAAAATATTGTATAAAAGTTTGAACTCGAAATATTATTATAATAAGTTTTTCATATAGAATTGTAGTAGTTGAATTGTATATTAGCTACTAAGTATGAACTTAACGGGTAGGTACTACCCGAATTTAAACTTATAAAACGCTAATATGAAGAAAAAGCTTTTATAAATGAGTTCATATTATGCTACGAAATACTATTAACTACTCTTAATATTCTGTATGATTAACTTGTTCCATTTGACTATTTTGAAGGAAATGGCACCGACTACTCGACACACTGTGAATATGAATGAAGAGGAATTCCGTACTTTTCTAGCTTCAAACATAGCCGCAGTACAAGCTGCTCTACATACCAACAATAACCTTGGATCTAGCAGTACAGGAAATCATGTAGGATGCACCTACAAAGAATTCACTGCCTGCAAACCTTTGGAATTTGATGGAACCGAAGGACTGATCGGATTGAAACGGTGGATCGAGAAGGTCGAATCGGTGTTTGCCATAAGTAAGTGTACTGAAGAGGACAAAGTGAAGTACTGTGACAACCCGGAAATTTTTGACCAAATTTAAACTTTATCTTCAAATGATTTAACGTTTCCGACACGATAAGTAAAGTCTATGAAGTTGAATCTTAAAATTTTAGAACTGTTTCATATATTAAATTACATTTGACTGCTCTCGACGATTCATGAACAATTATATGTATGTATATATATATGTACAAGTAAAAACGACTTTCCTACCGTAAAACACTATTTGCTTCAGTAAAATGACTTTCCTACCGTAAAACACTATTTGCTACAGTAAAACACTATTTGCTACAGTGAAACCGTATTTTGCTACAGTGCTACAGTAAACACTATTTGCTACAGTAACACACTATTTGCTACGGTAACACTGTTGCTACAGTACACTATTGCTACAGTAAACACTATTTGATGTCGACGAACTAGCAAACAAAAACAGGATAAGGCGGCCATGCGATCGCATGGCAAAAACACTGAAAACTCATGCGATCGCATGAGGTACTGTAGCAGGCCACATACTATAAAAGCTCGATTAATTCCTCTGTATTATTATTTTTTTATATTATTATTATTATTATTATTATTATTAAGATTATTATTATTATTATTAATCTTATTATAATATTATTATTAGTAGTATATATACCTAAAATACTACGACGAGGTTATGAGCGTGTCACCTTCAAAATGTGTTTTTGAGCGGGATAGAGCTAAGGAAATTATGGGTTATTGTCAAGGAGGTTATGGGTAATGTTCGAGGGTATATTTGTGAATCAAATCTAGTGTTTATCATCTCTGTTGCGTCTACGTACTTTCCTACACTATTGAATCTCAATATTGATACGTTGAGATCTACGGTTATTTGATATTCCGAGTTTCGGTCACGTTTTGGTGAACAACTTTATGTGCTGCTAATGTGAGTTTCATTTGCTCACTTTTTAATTGCTTTTGCAATCTATATTTTTGGGCTGAGAATACATGCAATATATTTAAACGCAATGGATACAAGTACATACTAAATTCTACACTGAGTTTAAACCGAAAATCCCTTAGCTTTGGTAACTAGTAACTGCCAGTTATAAGAGATGGTGGGCGCGAGTAGTAGTATATGGATCCATAGGGCTTGACATCCCCGTCTGTTCCAGGTATAGAAACCCTAGCCTGAACTATAAAACAGACGTATGCTATTTGAGTTTAGTACATGTTGGTTTGCATGTATTGTACATGTTGGTTGCATGTATGTTAAAACAGGGGTACTTATTATATAGACGTTAAAGTTTAGTTACCAGGGTGCTCAATCTTGTAGAATATTTTGATAAACGTTTCTTGATGAAACAACTGAAATCTTGTGATCCACCTTTATATACAGATTATACGAAACATTAAAACTATGAACTCACCAACCTTTGTGTTGACACTTGTTAGCATGTTTATTCTCAGGTTTCCTAGAAGTCTTTCGCTGTTGCTTATATGTTAGACAAGCTATGTGCATGGTGTAGTGACCCGAACTTTTCCATGTTTATATATATTAATTGAGATTGATATTTACATGATTAAATGTTTCCAACATGTTAAGCAATCAAACTTGTTAAGACTTGATTAATTGAAATATGTTTCATATAGACAATTGACCACCCAAGTTGACCGACAATTCACGAACGTTAAAACTTGTAAAAATGACATGACGATATATATATATGGATATACATATGGTTAACATGAGATTATGATAAGTAAGTATCTCCATAAGTATATTAACAATGAGTTATATACATATAAACAAGACTACTAACTTAAGGATTTCGAAACGAGACATATATGTAACAATTATCGTTGTAACGACATTTAAATGTATATATATCATATTAATATATATTAATATATCATAATATCATGATAATATAATAATTTAACATCTCATTAGATATAATAAACAATGGGTTAACAACATTAATTGAGATCGTTAACTTAAAGGTTTCAAAACAACACTTACATGTAACGACTAACGATGACTTAACGACTCAGTTAAAATGTATATACAAGTAGTGTATTTAGATGTATTAAAATACTTTTGGAAGACTTCAAGACATATATCAAAACACTCATACTTAACGAAAATGGTTACAGTTACTTTTCCATTCTTTTCTTTCATCAAGAATTCTAGTCGTATTCTTAACCGTATTATACACAGCTTCAAAACGCACTTACTATGAGTATATACCAATAGGAACTAGCATGGGATTCCACTCTTGATTATGTCATGTATGACTAATCAATTTTAACTTCTACCATGAGCTAGTCAACTAACTAGAACTCCTTTTAACCCCACTCACCACTCACCAATTACCACTCATCATTCACTCCATTTCACTTCCAATTCTCTTTCTAATTCTCTCTCAACACACACACACACACTATTATGAACGTATTTTTTCAGTACTTAATCATCATCTTCATCAAAAATCACTTCAATAATCAAGCTATAATCATCATAGGAAGAACACTTCAAGAACACTTCAAAAATCCCTTCAAGTTTACTAATTTACTTCCAAGCTTTCTAATCCATTCCAAGTAATCATCTAAGATCAAGAAACCTTTGTTATATACAGTAGGTTATCTATCTTATTCAAGGTAATATTCATATTCAAACTTTGATTCAATTTCTATAACTATAAACTATCTTAATTCGAGTAAAAATCTTACTTGAACTTGTTTTTGTGTCATGATCCTACTTCAAGAACTTTCAAGCCATCCAAGATCCTTTGAAGCTAGATCATTTCTTGTCACTTCCAGTAGGTTTACCTACTAAACTTGAGGTAGTAATGATGTTCATAACATCATTCGATTCATATATATAAAACTATCTTATTCGAAGGTTTAAACTCGTAATCACTAGAACATAGTTTAGTTAATTCTAAACTTGTTCGCAAACAAAAGTTAATCCTTCTAACTTGACTTTTAAAATTAACTACACGCATGTTCTATATCTATATGATATGCTAACTTAATGATTTAAAACCTGGAAACACGAAAAACACCGTAAAACCGGATTTACGCCGTCGTAGTAACACCGCGGGCTGTTTTGGGTTAGTTAATTAAAAACTATGATAAACTTTGATTTAAAAGTTGTTATTCTGAGAAAATGATTTTTATTATGAACATGAAACTATATCCAAAAATTATGGTTAAACTTAAAGTGGAAATATGTTTTCTAAAATGGTCATCTAGACGTCGTTCTTTCGACTGAAATGACTACCTTTACAAAAACGAATTGTAACTTATTTTTCTGACTATAAACCTATACTTTTCTGTTTAGATTCATAAAATAGAGTTTAATATGAAACCATAGCAATTTGATTCACTCAAAACGGATTTAAAATGAAGAAGTTATGGGTAAAACAAGATTGGATAATTTTTCTCATTTTAGCTACGTGAAAATTGGTAACAAATCTATTCCAACCATAACTTAATCAACTTGTATTGTATATTATGTAATCTTGAGATACCATAGACACCTATACAATGTTTTGACCTATCATGTCGACACATCTATATATATTTCGGAACAACCATAGACACTCTATATGTGAATGTTGGAGTTAGCTATACAGGGTTGAGGTTGATTCCAAAATATATATAGTTTGAGTTGTGATCAATACTGAGATATGTATACACTGGGTCGTGGATTGATTCAAGATAATATTTATCAATTTATTTCTGTACATCTAACTGTGGACAACTAGTTGTTGGTTACTAACGAGGACAGCTGACTTAATAAACTTAAAACATCAAAATATATTAAAAGTGTTGTAAATATATTTTAAACGTACTTTGATATATATGTATATATTGTTATAGGTTCGTGAAGCAACCAGTGGCCAAGTCTTACTTCCCGACGAAGTAAAAAATCTGTGAAAGTGAGTTATAGTCCCACTTTTAAAATCTAATATTTTTGGGATGAGAATACATGCAGGTTTTATAAATGATTTACAAAATAGGCACAAGTACGTGAAACTACATTCTATGGTTGAATTATCGAAATCGAATATGCCCCTTTTTATTAAGTCTGGTAATCTAAGAATTACGGAACAGACACCCTAATTGACGCGAATCCTAAAGATAGATCTATTGGGCCTAACAAACCCCATCCAAAGTACCAGATGCTTTAGTACTTCGAAATTTATATCATATCCGAAGGGTGTCCTGGAATGATGGGGATATTCTAATATATGCATCTTGTTAATGTCGGTTACCAGGTGTTCACCATATGAATGATTTTTATCTCTATGTATGGGATGTGTACTGAAATATGAAATCTTGTGGTCTATTGTTACGATTTGATATATATAGGTTAAACCTATAACTCACCAACATTTTTGTTAACATTTTAAGAATGTTTATTCTCAGGTGATTATTAAGAGCTTCCGCTGTCGCATACTTAAATAAGGACAAGATTTGGAGTCCATGCTTGTATGATATTGTGTAAAAACTGCATTCAAGAAACTTATTTTGTTGTAACATATTTGTATTGTAAACCATTATGTAATGGTCGTGTGTAAACAGGATATTTTAGATTATCATTATTTGATAATCCACGTAAAGCTTTTTAAACCTTTATTGATGAAATAAAGGTTATGGTTTGTTTTAAAATGAATGCAGTCTTTGAAAAACGTCTCATATAGAGGTCAAAACCTCGCAACGAAATCAATTAATATGGAACGTTTTTAATCAATAAGAACGGGACATTTCAGTTGGTATCCGAGCGTTGGTCTTAGAGAACCAGAATTTAGCATTAGTGTGTCTTATCGAGTTTGTTAGGATGCATTAGTGAGTCTGGACTTCGACCGTGTTTACTTGAAAAATGATTGCTTAACAAATTTTGTTGGAAACTATATATTTTTAACATGTGAATATTATGTGATATAGTAATCTCTTAACGCGTTTGATATTATGTGATAGATGTCTATCTCTAGAACAAGTCCCATTGACTCACCTAATAATAATGAAGAGTCAAATGTAAATTGGAATGATTCGTGGACTGATTCACAAGTTCCCGAAGAGGAACCGGAAGAAGAGTCGGAACCGGAAGAAGAATCGGAACCGGAAGAAGAATCGGAACCGGATGAAGAAATAGAACCGGTGGGGGAAATAATAAAACGGTTAAGTAAAAGAAAATCCTCAACCAACCGACCAAGGTTAATTATGGTCAATGGTGTTTTCGCCAAGAAAGCTAAATATTGGGAGGATTACCAATTCTCCGATGAATCGGATTCCGACGAGAATTCTGATGATGTTATAGAAATTACCCCAACTGAATTTAAAAAGGCAAAAGAAAATAATAAGGGAAAGGGCATAAAAATAGAGAAATCTAATTCCAACCCCGATGAACTTTATATGTATCGTCAACCTCTGAAGTCCTTAAGTTGTAACAATGACCCGGGAACCTCTAAACCACCAGGTTTTTCTAAACCAATGTGGATAACGACGGCTCGTATTAGGGGAACATCATATATCCCTAGAAACTTGGCAAAACGAACCAAAACCGAAGAAGAAGAAACAAGCGAGTCGGAATAAGATAGTTGTATTCGTGTGGTGTAATATATGTAATATAGTGTGCTTATGCTTTATGATATATATAAAAATTGCTTGTATTAATAAGTATTTTTTTATGAATCTAACTCTTGTCTATTTTACAGTATAAAAACACAAAATGGATAGACAACCCAATATTTTAAGAGACCTACCCGGAGACATGATTGATGAAATCTTGTCTAGAGTCGGTCAGAATTCTTCGGCACAACTATTTAAGGCGAGATCAGTTTGTAAGACATTCGAAGAACGTTCCAAGAATGCCTTGGTTTATAAAAGGCTTTCGTTCAAAAGATGGGGGATATCACATTGGGAAATCCATAAGTTACGATGTGTTTACTTTGACGCATATATTGCGGGGAACCCAAATGCTATTTTACGCAATGGGTTAAGAAATTATTTTGACTCAATATATCCGAATATTGGACTTCGTGATTTAGAAAAAGCGGCTAACATGCAACATAAAGAAGCATGTTATGCTTACGGATTAGTAATGTTCGCTTCTCACCAAAGTGAGAACAAGAACATTGGCCTACAACTATTAAACAAAACGTTCCCACAAGTGACGGAGTCGGTAATTGGGGTAAGAAATGAGGTTTTTAGATTGTTACGGGACTGTTGGACATTACGTAACCCTCGTCCCTTTGACGACGTTACAACACGCTGTCTTATCAACGGCCATAACGGTTATGTTCCACAAGACCAAGGATGGGAAGTAGTCCTAGTAAAACCAGAATGCATGACTTGTTTCTGGACGTATGAATTACGTGTCTTTATTGCCTTTGCTGAACGACTTGTGTACTAGCTAGAATTATCTTCACAACTATCTTGTATCAAAGTTATTGTGTGCTATATTTCATGCTTTATGTAAAATAAGCGGTATTGTAAGTTTGTAAAATATTGTATAAAAGTTTGAACGCGAAATATTATTATAATCAGTTTTTCATATAGAATTGTAGTAGTTGAATTGTATATTAGCTACTAAGTATGAACTTAACGGGTAGGTACTACCCGAATTTAAACTTATAAAACGCTAATATGAAGAAAAAGCTTTTATAAATGAGTTCATATTATGCTACGAAATACTATTAACTACTCTTAATATTCTGTATGATTAACTTGTTCCATTTGACTATTTTGAAGGAAATGGCACCGACTACTCGACACATCGTGAATATGAATGAAGAGGAATTCCGTGCTTTTCTAGCTTCAAACATAGCCGCAGTACAGGCTGCGCTACATACCAACAATAACCTTGGATCTAGAAGTACAGGAAATCGTGTAGGATGCAGCTACAAAGAATTCACTGCCTGCAAACCTTTGGAATTTGATGGAACCGAAGGATCGATCGGATTGAAACGGTGGACCGAGAAGGTCGAATCGGTGTTTGCCATAAGTAAGTGTACTGAAGAGGACAAAGTAAAGTACGCTACGCATACCTTCACAGGTTCTGCGTTAACATGGTGGAATACCTATCCAGAGCAAGTGGGACAAGACGATGCGTACGCACTACCGTGGTCAGCATTCAAGCACTTGATGAACGAGAAGTACCGTCCCAGAACCGAGGTCAATAAGCTCAAGACAGAACTTAGAGGGTTACGAACCCAAGGATTTGATATTACCACGTACGAAAGACGATTCACAGAATTGTGCCTATTGTGTCCGGGAGCATTCAAAGATGAGGAAGAGAAGATCGACGCGTTTGTGAAAGGATTACCGGAAAGAATCCAAGAAGATATAAGTTCACACGAGCCCGCCTCCATACAACAGGCATGTAGAATGGCTCACAAACTAGTGAACCAGATTGAAGAAAGAATTAAAGAACAGACTACTGAAGAGGCCAATGTGAAGCAAGTCAAAAGAAAGTGGGAGGAAAACGGTGATAAGAATCACCAATACAACAACAACAGCAATTACAACAATAATCGCAACAATTATCCCAACAATCGCAACTACAACAAACGGCCCAACAACAACAACAACAACATCAACAACAACAACAGCAGTAAGTACAACAATCATCCCAACAACAATAATAACCACAACAAAAACAACAATCAGAAGCAGCTATGCCAAAGGTGTGAAAAGTATCACTCGGGGTTCTGCACCAAATTTTGCAACAAGTGTAAAAGAAATGGTCATAGCGCGGCGAAGTGTGAGGTCTACGGACCAGGGGTTAATAGAACGAAAGGAACAAATGGTGTCGGAATGAGTAATGGCGGAGGAAGTAGTGTCGGAGCAAGTTATGCCAATGTAGTTTGTTATAAATGTGGAAAACCGGGCCACATTATTAGAAATTGCCCGAACCAGGAGAACACGAATGGACAAGGCCGCGGAAGAGTTTTCAATATTAATGCGGCAGAGGCACAGGAAGACCCGGAGCTTGTTACGGGTACGTTTCTTATTGACAATAAATCTGCTTACGTTTTATTTGATTTGGTTGAGGATAGAAGCTATATGAGTAGAGATTTTGGTGCTAAATTAAGTTGTCCATTGACGCCTTTGGATAGTAAATTTTTACTCGAATTAGCAAATGGTAAATTAATTTCAGCAGATACTATATGTCGGAATCGAGAAATTAAACTGGTTAGCGAAACATTTAAGATTGATTTGATACCAGTAGAGTTAGGGAGTTTTGATATGATAATCGGTATGGTGTACGAAGAAAAGGGCAACACGAAGCTACATCTTATTAGTAATTTGAAGGCACAAAAACTAATAAGAAAAGGTTGCTATGCTGTTCTAGCACACGTCGAGAAAGTACAAACTGAAGAAAAGAGCATCAATGATGTTCCCATTGCAAAAGAATTTCCCGATGTATTTCCGAAAGAATTACCGGGATTACCCCCACATCGATCCGTTGAATTTCAAATAGATCTTGTACCAGGAGCTGCACCAATAGCTCGTGCTCCTTACAGACTCGCACCCAGCGAGATGAAAGAACTGCAAAGCCAATTACAAGAACTTTTAGAGCGTGGTTTCATTCGACCAAGCACATCACCGTGGGGAGCTCCTGTTTTCTTTGTCAAGAAGAAAGATGGTACATTCAGGTTGTGTATCGACTACCGAGAGTTTAAAAAACTTACCATCAAGAACCGCTACCCACTACCGAGAATCGATGACTTATTTGATCAACTACAAGGCTCGTCTGTTTATTCAAAGATTGACTTACGTTCCGGGTATCATCAAATGCGGGTGAAAGAAGATGATATTCCAAAGACTGCTTTCAGAACACGTTACGGTCATTACGAGTTTATGGTCATGCCGTTTGGTTTAACTAATGCACCAGCTGTGTTCATGGACCTTATTAACCGAGTGTGTGGACCATACCTTGACAAGTTTGTCATTGTTTTCATTGATGACATACTTATTTACTCAAAGAATGACCAAGAACACGGTGAACATTTGAGAAAGGTGTTAGAAGTATTGAGGAAGGAAGAATTGTACGCTAAGTTTTCAAAGTGTGTATTTTGGTTGGAAGAAGTTCAATTCCTCGGTCACATAGTGAACAAAGAAGGTATTAAGGTGGATCCGACAAAGATAGAAACTGTTGAAAAGTGGGAAACCCCGAAAACTACGAAACACATACGCCAGTTTTTAGGACTAGCTGGTTACTACAGAAGGTTCATCCAAGACTTTTCCAGAATAGCAAAACCCTTGACTGCATTAACGCATAAAGGGGAGAAATTTGAATGGAAGGATGAACAAGAGAAAGCGTTTCAGTTATTGAAGAAAAAGTTAACTACGTCACCTATATTGTCATTGCCTGAAGGGAATGATGATTTTGTGATTTATTGTGATGCATCAAAGCAAGGTCTCGGTTGTGTATTAATGCAACGAACGAAGGTGATTGCTTATGCGTCTAGACAATTGAAGATTCACGAACAAAATTATACGACGCATGATTTGGAATTAGGCGCGGTTGTTTTTGCATTAAATACTTGGAGGCACTACTTATATGGGGTCAAAAGTATTATATATACCGACCACAAAAGTCTTCAACACATATTTAATCAGAAACAACTGAATATGAGGCAGCGTAGGTGGATTGAATTGTTGAATGATTACGACTTTGAGATTCGTTACCACCCGGGAAAGGCAAATGTGGTAGCCGATGCCTTGAGCAGGAAGGACAGAGAACCCATTCGAGTAAAATCTATGAATATAATGATTCATAATAACCTTACTACTCAAATAAAGGAGGCGCAACAAGGAGTTTTAAAAGAGGGAAATTTAAAGGATGAAATACCCAAGGGATCGGAGAAGCATCTTAATATTCGGGAAGACGGAACCCGGTATAGGGCTGAAAGGATTTGGGTACCAAAATTTGGAGATATGATAGAAATGGTACTTAGAGAAGCTCATAAAACCAGATACTCAATACATCCTGGAACGGGGAAGATGTACAAGGATCTCAAGAAATATTTTTGGTGGCCGGGTATGAAAGCCGATGTTGCTAAATATGTAGGAGAATGTTTGACGTGTTCTAAGGTCAAAGCTGAGCATCAGAAACCATCAGGTCTACTTCAACAACCCGAAATCCCGGAATGGAAATGGGAAAACATTACTATGGATTTCATCACTAAATTGCCAAGGACTGCAAGTGGTTTTGATACTATTTGGGTAATAGTTGATCGTCTCACCAAATCAGCACACTTCCTGCCAATAAGAGAAGATGACAAGATGGAGAAGTTAGCACGACTGTATTTGAAGGAAGTCGTCTCCAGACATGGAATACCAATCTCTATTATCTCTGATAGGGATGGCAGATTTATTTCAAGATTCTGGCAGACATTACAGCAAGCATTAGGAACTCGTCTAGACATGAGTACTGCCTGTCATCCACAAACTGATGGGCAGAGCGAAAGGATGATACAAACGCTTGAAGACATGCTACGAGCATGTGTTATTGATTTCGGAAACAGTTGGGATCGACATCTACCGTTAGCAGAATTTTCCTACAACAACAGCTACCATTCAAGCATTGAGATGGCGCCGTTTGAAGCACTTTATGGTAGAAAGTGCAGGTCTCCGATTTGTTGGAGTGAAGTGGGGGATAGACAGATTACGGGTCCGGAGATTATACAAGAAACTACCGAGAAGATCATCCAAATTCAACAACGGTTGAAAACCGCCCAAAGTCGACAAAAGAGCTACGCTGACATTAAAAGAAAAGATATAGAATTTGAAATTGGAGAGATGGTCATGCTTAAAGTTGCACCTTGGAAAGGCGTTGTTCGATTTGGTAAACGAGGGAAATTAAATCCAAGGTATATTGGACCATTCAAGATTATTGATCGTGTCGGACCAGTAGCTTACCGACTTGAGTTACCTCAATAACTCGCGGCTGTACATAACACTTTCCACGTCTCGAATTTGAAGAAATGTTTTGCTAAAGAAGATCTCACTATCCCATTAGATGAAATCCAAATCTACGAAAAACTCCAATTCATCGAAGAACCCGTCGAAATAATGGATCGTGAGGTTAAAAGACTTAAGCAAAACAATATACCAATTGTTAAGGTTCGATGGAATGCTCGTAGAGGACCCGAGTTCACTTGGGAGCGTGAAGATCAGATGAAGAAGAAATACCCGCATCTATTTCCAGAAGATTCGTCAACACCTTCAACAGCTTAAAATTTCGGGACGAAATTTATTTAACGGGTAGGTACTGTAGTGACCCGAACTTTTCCATGTTTATATATATTAATTGAGATTGATATTTACATGATTAAATGTTTCCAACATGTTAAGCAATCAAACTTGTTAAGACTTGATTAATTGAAATATGTTTCATATAGACAATTGACCACCCAAGTTGACCGGCGATTCACGAACGTTAAAACTTGTAAAAACGACATGACGATATATATATATGGATATACATATGGTTAGCATGAGATTATGATAAGTAAGTATCTCCATAAGTATATTAACAATGAGTTATATACATATAAACAAGACTACTAACTTAAGGATTTCGAAACGAGACATATATGTAACGATTATCGTTGTAACGACATTTAAATGTATATATATATCATATTAAGATATATTAATATATCATAATATCATGATAATATAATAATTTAACATCTCATTAGATATAATAAACAATGGGTTAACAACATTAATTGAGATCGTTAACTTAAAGGTTTCAAAACAACACTTACATGTAACGACTAACGATGACTTAACGACTCAGTTAAAATGTATATACAAGTAGTGTATTTAGATGCATTAAAATACTTTTGGAAGACTTCAAGACATATATCAAAACACTCATACTTAACGAAAATGGTTACAGTTACTTTTCCATTCTTTTCTTTCATCAAGAATTCTAGTCGTATTCTTAACCGTATTATACACAGCTTCAAAAAGTACTTACTATGAGTATATACCAATAAGAACTAGCATGGGATTCCACTCTTGATTATGTCATGTATGAATAATCAATTTTAACTTCTACCATGAGCTAGTCAACTAACTAGAACTCCTTTTAACCCCACTCACCACTCACCAATTACCACTCATCATTCACTCCATTTCACTTCCAATTCTCTTTCTAATTCTCTCTCAACACACATACACTATTATGAACGTATTTTTCCAGTACTTAATCATCATCTTCATCAAAAATCACTTCAAGAATCAAGCTATAATCATCATAGGAAGAACACTTCAAGAACACTTCAAAAATCCCTTCAAGTTTACTAATTTACTTCCAAGCTTTCTAATCCATTCCAAGTAATCATCTAAGATCAAGAAACCTTTGTTATATACAGTAGGTTATCTTTCTTATTCAAGGTAATATTCATATTCAAACTTTGATTCAATTTCTATAACTATAAACTATCTTAATTCGAGTAAAAATCTTACTTGAACTTGTTTTTGTGTCATGATCCTACTTCAAGAACTTTCAAGCCATCCAAGATCCTTTGAAGCTAGATCATTTCTTGTCACTTCCAGTAGGTTTACCTACTAAACTTGAGGTAGTAATGATGTTCATAACATCATTCGATTCATATATATAAAACTATCTTATTCGAAGATTTAAACTCGTAATCACTAGAACATAGTTTAGTTAATTCTAAACTTGTTCGCAAACAAAAGTTAATCCTTCTAACTTGACTTTTAAAATTAACTACACACATGTTCTATATCTATATGATATGCTAACTTAATGATTTAAAACCTGGAAACACGAAAAACACCGTAAAACCGGATTTACGCCGTCGTAGTAACACCGCGGGCTGTTTTGGGTTAGTTAATTAAAAACTATGATAAACTTTGATTTAAAAGTTGTTATTATGAGAAAATGATTTTTATTATGAACATGAAACTATATCCAAAAATTATGGTTAAACTCAAAGTGGAAATATGTTTTCTAAAATGGTCATCTAAACGTCGTTCTTTCGACTGAAATGACTACCTTTACAAAAATGACTTGTAACTTATTTTTCCGACTATAAACCTATACTTTTCTGTTTAGATTCATATAATAGAGTTCAATATGAAACCATAGCAATTTGATTCACTCAAAACGGATTTAAAATGAAGAAGTTATGGGTAAAACAAGATTGGATAATTTTTCTCATTTTAGCTACGTGAAAATTGGTAACAAATCTATTCCAACCATAACTTAATCAACTTGTATTGTATATTATGTAATCTTGAGATACCATAGACACGTATACAATGTTTCGACCTATCATGTCGACACATCTATATATATTTCGGAACAACCATAGACACTCTATATGTGAATGTTGGAGTTAGCTATACAGGGTTGAGGTTGATTCCAAAATATATATAGTTTGAGTTGTGATCAATACTGAGATATGTATACACTGGGTCGTGGATTGATTCAAGATAATATTTATCGATTTATTTCTGTACATCTAACTGTGGACAACTAGTTGTAGGTTACTAACGAGGACAGCTGACTTAATAAACTTAAAACATCAAAATATATTAAAAGTGTTGTAAATATATTTTAAACATACTTTGATATATATGTATATATTGTTATAGGTTCGTGAATCAACCAGTGGCCAAGTCTTACTTCCCGACGAAGTAAAAAATCTGTGAAAGTGAGTTATACTCCCACTTTTAAAATCTAATATTTTTGGGATGAAAATACATGCAGGTTTTATAAATGATTTACAAAATAGACACAAGTGCGTGAAACTACATTCTATGGTTGAATTATCGAAATCGAATATGCCCCTTTTTATTAAGTCTGGTAATCTAAGAATTAGGGAACAGACACCCTAATTGACGCGAATCCTAAAGATAGATCTATTGGACCTAACAAACCCCATCCAAAGTACCGGATGCTTTAGTACTTCGAAATTTATATCATATCCGAAGGGTGTCCCGGAATGATGGGGATATTCTAATATATGCATCTTGTTAATGTCGGTTACCAGGTGTTCACCATATGAATGATTTTTATCTCTATGTATGGGATGTGTATTGAAATATGAAATCTTGTGGTCTATTGTTACGATTTGATATATATAGGTTAAACCTATAACTCACCAACATTTTTGTTGACGTTTTAAGAAAGTTTATTCTCAGGTGATTATTAAGAGCTTCCGCTGTCGCATACTTAAATAAGGACGAGATTTGGAGTCCATGCTTGTATGATATTGTGTAAAAACTGCATTCAAGAAACTTATTTTGTTGTAACATATTTGTATTGTAAACCATTATGTAATGGTCGTGTGTAAACAGGATATTTTAGATTATCATTATTTGATAATCTACGTAAAGCTTTTTAAACCTTTATTGATGAAATAAAGGTTATGGTTTGTTTTAAAATGAATGCAGTCTTTGAAAAACGTCTCATATAGAGGTCAAAACCTCGCAACGAAATCAATTAATATGGAACGTTTTTAATCAATAAGAACGGGACATTTCACATGGAGTCTTACATGACATACTTTTCAAGGAAACGTTGCATTCACCAAATTATCACCATGTATCTTATTTTGACTGCATTGTCAACGGAAGTACTATTGTAAACTATTATTTACGGTGATTGTCTATATGTAGAAATCATCAGATGTCGAAAACCTTTGATTTAAATATTCATTTATGGTGTGCCTTTTCAAAAGAATGCAATGTTTACAAAACGTATCATATAGAGGTCAAATACCTCGCAATGAAATCAATGAATGACGTATTGTCCATATGGATTTGGAGCGATCGTCACAAGTACGCTATGCATACCTTCACAGGTTCTGCGTTAACATGGTGGAATACCTATATAGAACAAGTGGGACAAGATGATGCTTACGCACTACCTTGGTCAGCATTCAAGCACTTGATGAACGAGAAGTACCGTCCCAGAACCGAGGTCAATAAGCTCAAGACAGAACTTAGAGGGTTACGAACCCAAGGATTTGATATTACCACGTATGAAAGACGATTCACAGAATTATGCCTATTGTGTTCGGGAGCATTCGAAGATGAGGAAGAGAAGATCGACGCGTTTGTGAAAGGATTACCGGAAAGAATCCAAGAAGATATAAGTTCAAACGAGCCCGCCTCCATACAACAGGCATGTAGAATGGCTCACAAACTAGTGAACCAGATTGAAGAAAGAATTAAAGAACAGACTGCTGAAGAGGTCAATGTGAAGCAAGTCAAAAGAAAGTGGGAGGAAAACGGTGATAAGAATCACCAATACAACAACAACAACAATTACAACAATAATCGCAACAATTATCCCAACAATCGCAACATCAATCGCAACTACAACAAACGGCCCAACAACAACAACAACAACAACAATAACAACAACAACTACAACAATCATCCCAACAACAATAACAACCGCAACAACAACAACAATCAGAAGCAGCTATGCCAAAGGTGTGAAAAGTATCACTCGGGGTTCTGCACCAAATTTTGCAACAAGTGTAAAAGAAATGGTCATAGCGCGGCGAAGTGTGAGGTCTATGGACCAGGGGTTAACAGAACGAAAGGAACAAATGGTGTCGGAACGAGTAATGGCGGAGCAAGTAGTGTCGGAGCAAGTTATGCCAATGTAGTTTGTTATAAATGTGGAAAACCGGGCCACATTATTAGAAATTGCCCGAACCAGGAGAACACGAATGGACAAGGCCGCGAAAGAGTTTTCAATATTAATGCGGCAGAGGCACAGGAAGACCCGGAGCTTGTTACGGGTACGTTTCTTATTGACAATAAATCCGCTTACGTTTTATTTGATTCGGGTGCAGATAGAAGCTATATGAGTAGAGATTTTTGTGCTAAATTAAGTTATCCATTGATGCCTTTGGATAGTAAATTTTTACTCGAATTAGCAAATGGTAAATTAATTTCAGCAGATAATATATGTCGGAATTGAGAAATTAAACTGGTTAGCGAAAAATTTAAGATTGACTTGATACCAGTAGAGTTAGGGAGTTTTGATGTGATAATCGGTATGGACTGGTTGGAAGAAGTGAAAGCATAGATCGTTTGTTACAAAAATGCAATTCGCATTATACGAGAAAAAGGAAAACCCTTAATGGTGTACGGAGAAAAGGGCAACACGAAGCTACATCTTATTAGTAATTTGAAGGCACAAAAACTAATAAGAAAATGTTGCTATGCTGTTCTAGCACACGTCGAGAAAGTACAAACTGAAGAAAAGAGCATCAATGATGTTCCCGTCGCAAAAGAATTTCCCGATGTATTTTCGAAAGAATTACCGGGATTACCCCCACATCGATCCGTTGAATTTCAAATAGATCTTGTACCAGGAGCTGCACCAATAGCTCGTGCTCCTTACAGACTCGCACCCAGCGAGATGAAAGAACTGCAAAGCCAATTACAAGAACTTTTAGAGCGTGGTTTCATTCGACCAAGCACATCACCATGATGAGCTCCTGTTTTGTTTGTCATGAAGAAGGATGGTACATTTAGGTTGTGTATTGACTACAGAGAGTTGAACAAACTTACCATCAACAACCGTTATCCACTGCAAAGAATTGACGACTTATTTGATCAACTACAAGGCTCGTCGGTTTATTCGAAGATCGATTTACGTTCTGGATATCATCAAATGCGAGTAAAGGAGGATGATATTCCAAAAATTGCTTTTAGGACGCGTTATGGTCGTTACGAGTTTATGGTTATGCCGTTTGGATTGGCTAATGCACCAGCTGTGTTCATGGACATTATGAACCGAGTGTGTGGACCATACCTTAACAAGTTTGTCATTGTTTTCATTGATGACATACTTATTTACTCAAAGAATGACCAAGAACACGGTGAACATTTGAGAAAGGTGTTAGAAGTATTGAGGAAGGAAGAATTGTACGCTAAATTTTCAAAGTGTGCATTTTGGTTGGAAGAAGTTCAATTCCTCGGTCACATAGTGAACAAAGAAGGTATTAAGGTGGATCCGGCAAAGATAAAAACTGTTGAAAAGTAGGAAACCCCGAAAACTCCGAAACACATACGCCAGTTTTTAGGACTAGCTGGTTACTACAGAAGGTTCATCCAAGACTTTTCCAGAATAGCAAAACCCTTGACTGCATTAACGCATAAAGGGGAGAAATTTGAATGGAAGGATGAACAAGAGAAAGCGTTTCAGTTATTGAAGAAAAAGTTAACTACGTCACCAATATTGTCATTGCCTGAAGGGAATGATGATTTTGTGATTTATTGTGATGCATCAAAGCAAGGTCTCGGTTGTGTATTAATGCAACGAACGAAGGTGATTGCTTATGCGTCTAGACAATTGAAGATTCACGAACAAAATTATACGACGCATGATTTGGAATTAGGCGCGGTTGTTTTTGCATTAAAGACTTGGAGGCACTACTTATATGGGGTCAAAAGTATTATATATACCGACCACAAAAGTCTTCAACACATATTTAATCAGAAATAATTGAATATGAGGCAAATGTGGTAGTCGACGCCTTGAGCAGAAAGGACAGAGAACCCATTCGAGTAAAATCTATGAATATAATGATTCACACTAACCTTACTGCTCAAATAAAGGAGGCGCAACAAGGAGTTTTAAAAGAGGGAAATTTAAAGGATGATATACCCAAAGGATCGGAGAAGCATCTTAATATTCGGAAAGACGGAACCCGGTATAGGGCTAAAAGGATTTGGGTACCAAAATTTGGAGATATGAGAGAAATGGTACTTAGAGAAGCTCATAAAACCAGATACTCAATACATCCTGGAACGGGGAAGATGTGCAAGGATCTCAAGAAACATTTTTGGTGGCCGGGTATGAAAGCCGATGTTGCTAAATAGGTAGGAGAATGTTTGACGTGTTCTAAGGTCAAAGCTGAGCATCAGAAACCATCAGGTCTACTTCAACAACCCGAAATCCCGGAATGGAAATGGGAAAACATTACCATGGATTTCATCACTAAATTGCCAAGGACTGCAAGTGGTTTTGATACTATTTGGGTAATAGTTGATCGTCTCACCAAATCAGCACACTTCATGCCAATAAGAGAAGATGACAAGATGGAGAAGTTAGCACGACTATATTTGAAGGAATCCGTCTCTAGACATGGAATACCAATCTCTATTATCTCTGATAGGGATGGCAGCTTTATTTCAAGATTCTGGCAGACATTACAGCAAGCATTAGGAACTCGTCTAGACATGAGTACTGCCTATCATCCATAAACTGATGGGCAGAGCGAAAGGACGATATAAATGCTTGAAGACATGCTACGAGCATGTGTTATTGATTTTGGAAACATTTGGGATCGACATCTACCGTTAGCAGAATTTTCCTACAACAACAGCTACCATTCAAGCATTGAGATGGCGCCGTTTGAAGCACTTTATGGTAGAAAGTGCAGGTCTCTGATTTGTTGGAGTGAAGTGGGGGATAGACAGATTACGAGTCCAGAGATAATACAAGAAACTACCGAGAAGATCATCCAAATTCAACAACGGTTGAAAACCGCCCAAAGTCGACAAAAGAGCTACGCTGACATTAAAAGAAAAGATATAGAATTTGAAATTGGAGAGATGGTCATTCTTAAAGTTGCACCTTGGAAAGGCGTTGTTCGATTTGGTAAACGAGGGAAATTAAATCCAAGGTATATTGGACCATTCAAGATTATTGATCGTGTCGGACCAGTAGCTTACCGACTTGAATTACCTCAACAACTCGCGGCTGTACATAACACTTTCCACGTCTCGAATTTGAAGAAATGTTTTGCTAAAGAAGATCTCACTATTCCATTAGATGAAATCTAAATCAACGAAAAACTTCAATTCATCGAAGAACCCGTCGAAATAATGGATCGTGAGGTTAAAAGACTTAAGCAAAACAAGATACCAATTGTTAAGGTTCGATGGAATGCTTGTAGAGGACCCGAGTTCACCTGGGAACGAGAAGATCCGATGAAGAAGAAATACCCGCATTTATTTCCAGAATATACGTCAACACCTCCAACTGCTTAAAATTTTGGCACGAAATTTATTTAACGGGTAGGTACTGTAGTGACCCGAACTTTTCCATGTTTATATATATATTAAATGAAATTGTTATTTACATGATTAAGTGTTTCCAACATGTTAAGCAATCAAACTTGTTAAGACTTGATTAATTGAAATATGTTTCATATAGACAATTGACCACCCAAATTGACCGGTGATTCGCGAACGTTAAAACTTGTAAAAACTATATGATGACATATATATTGATATATATATATAGTTAACATGATATTTTGATAAGTAAACATATCATTAAGTATATTAACAATGAATTACATATGTAAAAACAAGACTACTAACTTAATGATTTTGAAACGAGACATATATGTAACGATTATCGTTGTAACAACATTTAATGTATATATATCATATTAAGAGATATTTATACATCATAATATCATGATAATATAATAATTTAAAATCTCATTTGATATTATAAACATTGGGTTAACAACACTTAACAAGATCGTTAACAACACTTAACAAGATCGTTAACAACACATGTGAGTCACCTAACACATGTGGGAACCATCATTTGGCAACTAGAATGAAATATCTCATAAAATTACAAAAATATGAGTAATCATTCATGACTTATTTACATGAAAACAAAATTACATATCCTTTATATCTAATCCATACACCAACGACCAAAAACACCTACAAACACTTTCATTCTCCAATTTTCTTCATCTAATTGATCTCTCTCAAGTTCTATCTTCAAGTTCTAAGTGTTCTTCATAAATTCCAAAAGTTCTAGTTTCATAAAATCAAGAATACTTCCAAGATTGCAAGTTTACTTCCAAGTTTTCTAAATCCATTCCAAGTAATCATCCAAGATCAAGAAACCTTTGTTACTTACAGTAGGTTATCTTTCTAATACAAGGTAATAATCATATTCAAACTTTAATTCAATTTCTATAACTATAACAATCTTATTTCGAGTGGAAATCTTACTTGAAATTGTTTTCGTGTCATGATTCTGCTTCAAGAACTTTCAAGCCATCCAAGGATCCTTTGAAGCTAGATCCATTTTTCTCATTTCCAGTAGGTTTATCCAAGGAACTTGAGGTTGTAATGATGTTCATAACATCATTCAATTCATACATAAAAAGCTGTCTTATTCAACGTTATAAACTTGTAATCACTAGAACATAGTTTAGTTAATTCTAAACTTGTTCGCAAATAAAGTTAATCCTTCTAACTAGACTTTTAAAATCAACTAAACAAATGTTCTATATCTATATGATATGCTAACTTAATGATTTAAAACCCGAAAACACGATAAACACCATAAAACTGGATATACGCCGTCGTAGTAAAACCGGGGGCTGTTTTGGTTGGGATAATTAAAAGCTAAGAAGAACTTTGATTTAAAAGCTATACTTCTGAAAAAATGACTTTTCTTATGAACATGAAACTATATCCAAAAATCGTGGTTAAACTCAAAGTGAAAGTATGTTTTTCAAAATGGTTATCAAGATGTCGTTCTTTCGACGAAAATGACTACCTCTTTCAAAAATGACTTGTAACTTGTATTTCCGACTACAAACTTATACTTTTTCTATTTAGATTCATAAAGTTAAGTTCAATACAAAACCGTGACCACTGGAATCACTCAAAACGGATTAGAAACGAAGAAATGGCGAGTAAAAAAAGATTGATAAAAACTACTCATTTTACCTACGTGAAAGTTAGTAATAAATCTATTCCAACCATAACCTAATCAACTTATATTGTATATTATGTAATCTTGAGATACCATAGACACGTATACAATATTTTGACCTATCATGTCGACCCATCTATATATATATTGCGGAACAACCATAGACACTCTATATGTGAATGTTGGAGTTAGCTATACAGGGTTGAGGTTGATTCCAAAATATATATATAGTTTGAGTTGTGATCAATACTGAGATACGTATACACTGGGTCGTGGATTGATTCAAGATAATATATATCAATTTTTTTCTGTACATCTAACGTTGGACAACTAGTTGTAGGTTACTAACGAGGACAGCTGACTTAATAAACTTAAAACATCAAAATGTATTAAAAGTCTTGTAAATATATTTTGAATATACTTTGATATATATATACATATTTGTTATAGGTTCGTGAATCGACCAGTGGCCAAGTCTTACTTCCCGACAAAGTAAAAATCTATGAAAGTGAGTTATAGTCCCACTTTTAAAATCTAATATTTTTGGGATGAGAATACATGCTGGTTTTATAAATGATTTACAAAATAGACACAAGTACGTGAAACTACATTCTATGGTTGAATTATCGAAATAGAATATGCCCCTTTTTATTAAGTCTGGTAATCTAAGAATTAGGGAACAGACACCCTAATTGACGCGAATCCTAAAGATAGATCTATTGGGCCTAACAAACCCCATCCAAAGTACCGGATGCTTTAGTACTTCGAAATTTATATTATATCCGAAGGGTGTCCCGGAATGATAGGGATATTCTTATATATGCATCTTGTTAATGTCGGTTACCAGGTGTTCACCATATGAATGATTTTTATCTCTATGTATGGGATGTGTATTGAAATATGAAATCTTGTGGTCTATTGTTACGATTTGATATATATAGGTTAAACCTATAACTCACCAACATTTTTGTTGACGTTTAAAGCATGTTTATTCTCAGGTGAATACTAAGAGCTTCCGCTATTGCATACTAAAATAAGGACAAGATTTGGAGTCCATGTTTGTATGATATTGTGTAAAAACTGCATTCAAGAAACTGATTTCGATGTAACATATTTGTATTGTAAACCATTATGTAATGGTTGTGTGTAAACATGATATTTTAGATTATCATTATTTGATAATCTACGTAAAGCTTTTTAAACCTTTATTTATGAAATAAAGGTTATGGTTTGTTTTAAAATGAATGCAGTCTTTGAAAAACGTCTCATATAGAGGTCAAAACCTCGCAACGAAATCAATTAATATGGAACGTTTTTAATCAATAAGAACGGGACATTTCAATATTTACCCCCAATATATTTTCAATGAACCTAAATAAAGTTTTACATAAAAATTAAGTATCAAAAATGTTATTTAAATATGAATAAGAGTTTAAATGCAAACGTAATAATTATCGTAAAATCTGAAAGTTCAAAATTCACCTTTAGAAATAGTTAAACGACTTTTTTGGCGTCAAAACTATTTCGAATGGAAGCAAGCCTTCAGGAAGTCTTGCTTATAGCGTCCTTATCTATTCATCGTGCGAAAGTATGTCCAACTTTCAACCGAAGTTTTTTTAGCATGCTTGCCACATAATTTGGCCCGATTATGTGACCAACGTAATGTGCTCAAAATCGTGTGTTACGACCATGAATTATTATCGAAATGAAACTATACTCAAATATATTTTCATTCAATATGAAATTTTAAAATAGAAATAATTATAGAGTTATGAATTTAGAGATATCAAAAAGTGTCACAAAATAATCAATCTATTAAACCAATATGTCACTAAACGTGTAAGGATTTGTGGCTAGTAGGGATACATTAACCCCAAAAATATTCTCAATGAACCTAAATAAAGTGTTACTTAAAAAACAAGTATCAAAATGGTATTTAAATATGCATAAGAGTTCAAATGCAAAGGTAATAATTATCGTAAAATCTGAAAGTTCAAAATTCACCTTTGCAAATAGCAAAACAACTTTTTTGGCGTCAAAACTATTTCGAATGGAAGCCAGCCTTCAGGAAGTCTTGCTCATAGCGTCGTTATCTTTTAATTGCGCGAATGTGGGTCTAATTTTCATCCGAAGTTTTTTTAGCATGTTTTTCACATAATTTGGCTCGATTATGTGGTCAATGGAATGTGCTCAAAAATGTATTTTGCGACCATGAATTATTATCGAAATAAAACTATAGTCAAATATACTTTCATTTAATATGAAATTTTAAAATAGAAACAATTATAGAGTTATGAATTGAGAGATATCAAAAAGTGTCACAAAATAATCGAAACATTAAACCAAGATGTCACTAAACGTGTAAGGATTTGTGGCTAATAGGGATATATTAACCCCAAAAATATTCTCAATGAACCTAAATAAAGTGTTACTTAAAAAACAAGTATCAAAAAGGTATTTAAATATGCATAAGAGTTCAAATGCAAAGGTAATAATTTTCGTAAAATCTGAAAGTACAAAATTCACCTTTAGAAATTGCAAAATGACTTTTTTGGCGTCAAAACTATTTTGAATGGAAGAAAACCTTCAAGAAGTCTTGCTCATAGCATCGTTATCTATTTATCGTGCGAATGTGGGTCCAAATTTCAACCGAAGTTTTTTTAGCATGCTTGCCACATAAATTGGCCCGATTATGTGGCCAACGTAATGTGCTCAAAAATGTGTTTTACGGCCATTAATTAGTATCGAAACTAAAATATAGTCAAGTATATTTTCATTAAATATGAAATTTTTAAAATAGAAAAAATTTTAGAGTTATGAATTGAGAGATATCAAAAAGTTTTAAAAAATAATCAAACGATTAAACCAAGATGTCACAAAACGTGTAAGGATTTATAGCTAGTAGGGATATATTAACCACAAAAATATTCTCAATGAACCTAAATAAAGTGTTACATAAAAAACAAGTATCAAAATGGTATTTAAATATGCATAAGAGTTCAAATGCAAATGTAATAATTATCGTAAAATCTGAAAGTTCAAAATTCACCTTTTGAAATAGCAAAATGACTTTTTCGGCATCAAAACTATTTTGAATGGAAGAAAGCCTTCAGGAAGTCTTGCTTATAGCGTCATTATCTACTCATCGTGCGAAAGTGGGTCTAATTTTCAACGAAGTTTTTTTAGCATGCTTGCCACATAATTTGGCCCGATTATGTGGCCAATGTAATGTGCTTAAAATTGTGTTTTGCGGCCATAAATTATTATCGAAATGAAACTATAGTCAAATATATTTTCATTAATATGAAATTTTAAAATAGAAAAAATTATAGAGTTATGAATTGAGAGATATCAAAAAGTGTCAAAAAATAATTGAACCATTAAACCAAGATGTCACTAAACGTGTAAGGATTTGTGGCTAGTAGGGATATATTAACTCCAAAAATATTCTCAATGAACCTAAATAAAGTGTTACATAAAAAACAAGTATCAAAATGGTATTTAAATATGTATAAGAATTCAAATGCAAAGGTAATAATTATCGTAAAATCTGAAAGTTCAAAATTCACCTTTAGAAATAGAAAAATAACTTTTTTGACGTCAAAACTATTTCGAATGGAAGCAAGCCTTCAAGAAGTCTTGCTTATAGCGTCATTATCTATTCATCATGCGAAAGTGGGTCCAAATTTCAACTGAAGTTTTTTGGCACACTTGCCACATAATTTGGCCCGATTATGTGGCCAACGTAATGTGCTGAAAAATCTGTTTTGCGGCCATGAAATATTATCGAAATGAAACTATAGTCAAATATATTTTCATTCAATATGAACTTTTAAAATAGAAACAATTATAGAGTTATGAATTTAGAGATATAAAAAAGTGTCACAAAATAATATAACCATTAAACCAAGATGTCAATAAACGTGTAAGGATTTGTGGTTAGTAAGGATATATTCACCCCAAAAATATTCTAAATGTACCTAAATAAAGTATTACATAAAAAAGTATCAAAATGGTATTTAAATATGAATAAGAGTTCAAATGCAAAGGTAATAATTATCGTAATATCTGAAAGTTCAAAATTCACCTTTAGAAATAGCAAAACGACTTTTTCCGCGTCAAAACTATTTCAAATAGAAGCAAGCCTTTAGGAAGTCTTGCTCATAGCATTGTTATCTGTTCATCGTGCGAAAGTGGGTCCAATTTTCATACGAAGTTTTTTTAGCATGCTTGCCACATAATTTGACCCGATTATGTGGCCAACGTAATTTGCTCAAAAATGTGTTTTGCGACCATGAATTATTATCGAAACAAGACTATAGTCAAATATATTTTCAATCAATATGAAATTTTAAAATAGAAACAATTATAGAGTTATGAATTGAGAGATATGAAAAAGTGTCACATAATAATAGAACCATTCAACCAAGATGTCACTAAATGTGTGAGGATTTGTGGCTAGTAGGGATATATTAACCCAAATATATTTTCAATGAACCTAAATAAAGTGTTATATAAAAAGTAAGTGTCAAAAATGTTATTTAAATATGCATAAAAGTTCAAATGCAAAGGTAATAATTATCGTAAAATCTGAAAGTTCAATATTCACATTTAGAAATAGCAAAACGGCTTTTTTGGCGTCAAAACTATTTCAAATGGAAGCAAGCCTTCAGGAAGTCTTGCTCATAGCGTCGTTATCTATTCGTCGTGCAAAATTAGGTCCAACTTTCAACCGAATTTTTTTTAGCATTGTTGCCACATAATTTGGCCCGATTATGTGGATAACGTAATGTGCTCAAAATTGAGTTTTGCGGCCGTGAATTATTATCGAAATGAAACTATAGTCAAATATACTTTTATTCAATAAGAAATTTTAAAATAGAAAAAATTATAGAATTATGAATTTATAGATATCAAAAAGTGTCACAAAATAATCAAACTATTAAACCAAGATGTCACAAAAACGTGTAAGGATTTGTGGCTAGTATGGATATATTAACCTCAAAAATATTATCAATGAACCTAAATAAAGTGTTACATAATAAACAAGTATCAAAATGGTATTTAAATATGCTTAAAAATTCAATTGCAAAGGTAATAATTATCGTAAAATTTGAAAGTTAAAAATTCACCTTTAGAAATAGCAAAACGACTTTTTCGGCGTCAAAACTATTTCAAATGGAAGCAACCCTATAGGAAGACTTGCTCGTTGCGTCGTTATCTATTCACCGCGTGAAAGTGGGTTTAATTTCAGCCGAAGTTTTTTTAGCATGTTTGCCACATAATTTGGCCCGAATATGTGGCCAACGTAATGTGCTCAAAAATATGTTTTGCGGCCATGAATTATTATCGAAACGAGACCGTAGTCAAATATATTTTCATTCAATATGAAATTTTAAAATAGAAACATTTATAGAGTTATGAATTGAGAGATATCAAAAAGTGTCACAAAATAATCGAAATATTAAACCAAGATGTCACTAAACGTATAAGGATTTGTGGTTAGTAGGGATATATTGACCCCAAAAATATTCTCAATGAACCTAAATAATGTGTTACATAAAAAACAAGTATGAAAATGGTATTTAAATATGCATAAGAGTTCAAATGCAAAGGTAATAATTATCGTAAAATCTTAAAGTTCAAAATTCACCTTTAGAAATAGCAAAACGACTTTTTTGGCATCAAAACTATTTCGAATGGAAGCAAGCCTTCAAGAAGTCTTGCTCATAGCGTCATTATCTATTTATCATGCAAAAGTGGGTCCAACTTTCAACCGAAGTTTTATTAGCATGCTTGCCACATAATTTGGCCCGATTATGTAGCCAATGTAATGTGCTCAAAAATATGTTTTGCGGCCATGTATTATTATCGGAACAAAATTATAGTCAAATATATTTTCAATAAATATGAAATTTTAAAATTGAAAAAATTATAGAGTTATGAATTGTGAGATATCAAAAAGTGTCAAAAAATAATTGAACCATTAAACCAAGATGTCACAAAACGTGTAAGGATTTGTGGCTAGTAGTGATATATTAACCCAAAAAATATTCTCATTGTACCTAAATAAAGCATTACATAAAAAACAAGTATCAAAATGGTATTTAAATATGCATAAGAGTTCAAATGCAAATGTAATAATTATCGTAAAATCTGAAAGTTCAAAATTCACCTTTAGAAATAGCAAAACGACTTGCTCATAGCGTCGTTATCTATTCATCGCGCGAAAGTGAGTCAAATTTTCAGCCGAAGTTTTTTTAGCAAGTTTGCCACATAATTTGACCCGAATATGTGGCCTACGTAATGTGCTCAAAAATGGGTCT
The DNA here is from genome assembly GCF_046630445.1 of Rutidosis leptorrhynchoides. NCBI lineage: Eukaryota > Viridiplantae > Streptophyta > Magnoliopsida > Asterales > Asteraceae > Rutidosis > Rutidosis leptorrhynchoides. The sequence continues at coordinate 575,221,196 of NC_092336.1, read as the reverse complement.
TGCGGCCATTATTTATTATCGAAATGAGACTATAGTCAAATATACTTTCATTCAATATGAAATTTTAAAATAGAAACAATTATAGAGTTATGAATTGAGAGATATCAAAACGTGTCACAAAATAATTGAAACATTAAACCAAGATGTCACTAAATATTAACCCCAAGCTAGTAGGGATATATTAACCTCAAAAATACTCTCAATGAACCTAAATAAAGTGTTACATAAAAAAACAAGTATCAAAATGATATTTAAATATGCATAAGAGTTCAAATGCAAATGTAATAATTATCGTAAAATATGAAATTTCAAAATTCACCTTTAGAAATAGCAAAACGACTTTTTCGGAATCAAAACTATTTCGAATGGAAGCAAGCCTTCAGGAAGTCTTGCTCATAGCGTCATTATCTATTCATCATGCAAAAGTAGGTCTAACTTTCAACCGAAGATTTTTTAGCATGCTTCCCACCTAATTTGGCTCGATTATGTAGCCACCGTAATGTGCTTAAAAATTTGTTTTGCGGCCATGAATTATTATCGAAATGAAACTGTAGTCAATTATATTTTCATTCAATTTGAAATTTTTAAATAGAAATAATTATAGAGTTATGAATTTAGAGATATCAAAAAGTGTCACAAAATAAGCGAACCATTAAACCAAGATGTTAATAAACGTGTAAGGATTTGTGGCTAGTAGTGATATATTAACCCCAAAAATATTCTCAATGTACCTAAATAAAGTGTTACATAAAAAACAAGTATCAAAATGATATTTAAATATGCATAAGAGTTCAAATGCAATGGTACGGTAATAATTATCGTAAAATCTGAAAGTTCAAACTTTACCTTTAGAAATAGCAAAACGACTTTTTAGGCGTCAAAACTATTTTGGATGAAAGCAAGCCTTCATGAAGTCTTGCTCATAGCGTCATTATCTATTCATCGTGCGAAAGTGAGTCCAACTTTCAACCGAACTTTTTTTACCATGCTTGTCACATAATTTGGCTCGATTATGCGGCCAACGTAATGTACTCAAAAATGTGTTTTGTGGCCATAAATTATTATCGAAACGAAATTATAGTCAAATATATTTTCAATCAATATGTAATTTCAAAATAGAAAAAATTATAGAGTTTTGAATTGAGAGATATCAAAAAGTGTCACAAAATAATAGAACTACAAAACCAAGATGTCACTAAACGTGTGAGGATTTGTGGCTAGTAGGGATATATTAACCCCAAAAAATATTCTTAATGTACCCAAATAAAGTGTTACATAAAAAACAAGTATCAAAATAGTATTTAAATATGCATAAGAGTTCAAATGTAAAGTTAATAATTATCGTAAAATCTGAAAGTTCAAAATTCACCTTTAGAAATAACAAAATGACTTTTTCGGCGTCAAAACTATTTCGAAAGGAAGCAAGCCTTTAGGATGTCTTGCTCATAGCGTCATTATCTAATCATCGTGTGAAAGTGGGTCCAATTTTCATATGAAGTTTTTTTAGCATGCTTGCCACATAATTTGGCCCGATTATGTGGCCAACGTAATGTGCTCAAAAATGTGTTTTGCGGCCATGAATTATTATCGAAACAAAATTATAGTCAAATATATTTTCAATCAATATGAAATTTTAAAATAGAAACAATTATAGAGTTATGAATTTAGATATATCAAAAAGTGTCACAAAATAATCAAACTAGTAAACCAAGATGTCACTAAACGTGTAAGGATTTGTGGCTAGTAGGGATACATTAACCCCAAAAATATTCTCAATGTACCTAAATAAAGTGTTACATAAAAAACAAGTATCAAAATGGTATTTAAATATGCATAAGAGTTTAAATGCAAAGGTAATAATTATCATAAAATCTGAAAGTTCAAAATTCACCTTTAGAAATAGCAAAACGACTTTTTCGGTGTCAAAACTATTTCGAATGGAAGCTAGCCTTCAGGAAGTCTTGCTCATAGCGTCGTTATCTATTCATCGCACGATAGTGGGTCCAATTTTCAACCGAAGTTTTTTTTAGCATGTTTGCCACATAATTTGCCTGATTATGTGGCCAAAGTATTGTGCTCAAAAATATGTTTTGCGGCCATGAATTATTATCGAAACGAAACTATAGTTAAATATACTTTCAATCTAATATGAAATTATAAAGTAGAAACAATTATAGAGTTATGAATTGAGAGATATCAAAAAGTGTCACAAAATAATCGAACCATTAAACCAAGATATCACTAAACGTGTAAGGATTTGTAGCTAGTAGGAATATATTAACCCAAAAATATTCTCAATGAACCTAAATAAAGTGTTACATAAAAAACAAGTATCAAAATGGTATTTAAATATGCATAAAAGTTCATTTGTAAAGGTAATAATTATCGAAAAATATGAAAGTTCAAAATTCACCTTTAGAAATAGCAAACGACTTTTTCGGCGTCAAAACTATTTCTAATGGAAGCAAACCTTCAAGAATTCTTGCTAAGAGCTTTGTTATCTATTTATTGTGGGAAGTGGGTCCAACTTTCAACCGAAGTTTTATTAGCATGCTTGCCACATAATTTGGCCCGATTATGTGGCCAACGTAATGTGCTGAAAAATGTATTTTGTGGCCACGAATTATTATTGAACGAAACTATAGTCAAATATATTTTCAATAAATATGAAAGTTTAAAATAGAAAAAATTATAGAGTTATGAATTTAGAGATATCAAAAAGTGTCACAAAAATCAAATTATTAAACCAAGATATCACTAAACGTGTAAAGATTTGTAGCTAGTAGGGATATATTAACCCCAAAAATATTCTCAATGAATCTAAATAAAGTGTTACATAAAAAAAGTATCAAATTGGTATTTAAATATGCATAAAAATTTAATTGCAAAGGTAATAATTATTGTAAAATCTGAAAGTTCAAAATTCACCTTTATAAATAGCAAAACAACTTTTTTAGCGTCAAAACTATTTCGAATGAAAGCAAGCCTTCAGGAAGTCTTGCTCATAGCGTCATTATCTATTCATCGCGTGAAAGTGGGTCCAATTTTCATCCGATAATTTTTTAGCGTGTTTGCCACATAATTTGGCCCGATTATGTGGCCAACGTAATGTGCTCAAAAATGTGTTATGCGGCCATAAATTATTATCGAAACGAAACTATAGTCAAATATAATTTCATTCAATATGAAATTTTAAAATAGAAACAATTATAGAGTTATGAATTGAGAGATATCAGAAAGTGTCACAAAATAATCGAAACATTAAACCAAGATGTCACTAAACGTGTAAGGATTTGTGGATAGTAGGGATATATTAACTCAAAAAATATTCGCAATGAAACTAAATAAAGTGTTACATAAAAAACAAGTATCAAAATGGTATTTAAATATGTATAAGACTTCAAATGCAAAGGTAATAATTATCGTAAAATCTGAAAGTTTAAAATTCACCTTTAGAAATAGCAAAATGACTTTTTTGGCGTCAAAACTATTTCGAATGGAAGCAAGATTCAAAAAGTCTTGCTCATAGCGTCGTTATCTATTTATCCTGTGAAAGTGGGTCCAACTTTCAATTGAAGTTTTATTAGCATTCTTGCCACATAATTTGGTCCGATTATGTGGCCAACGTAATGTGCTCAAAATATGTTTTGCGTTCATGAATTATTATCGAAACGAAACTATAGTCAAATATATTTTCAATAAATAGAAACAATTATAGAGTTATGAATTGAGAGATATTTAAATGTGTCACATAATAATATAACCATTAAACCAAGATGTCACTAAACGTGCGAGGATTTGTGGCTAGTAGGAATATATTAACCCCAAATATATTTTAAGTGAACCTAAGTGAAGTGTTACATAAAAAATAAGTATCAATAATGTTATTTAAATATGATAAGAGTTCAAATGCAAACGTAAGAGTTAAAATTTGAAAGTTCAAAATTCACCTTTAGAAATAGCAAAACGACTTACTTGGCGTCAAAACTATTTCGAATGGAAGCAAGCCTTCGGTAAGTCTTGCTCATAGTGTCTTTATCTATTCATCGTGCGAAAGTAGGTCCAACTTTCAACCGAAGTTTTTTTAGCATGCTTGCCACATAATTTGGCCCGATTATTTGGGAAACGTAATGTGCTCAAAATTGTGTTTTGCGACCGTGAATTATTATCGAAATGAAACTATAGTTAAATATATTTTTTATTCAATAAGAAATTTTAAAATAGAAAAAATTATAGAATTATGAATTTAGAGATATCAAAAAGTGTCACAAAATAATCAAACCATTAAACCAATATGTCACAAAATGTGTAAGGATTTGTGGCTAGTATGGATGAAAGGACCCGTTCATATACATTATAAATGATTCATAATAGTTGATTACATCGCGAGGTATTTGACCTCTATATGATGCATTTTACAAACATTGCATTCATTTTTAAAAGACAAACTTTCTTTACATCGAAAATTGACAGGCATGCATACCATTTCATAATATCCACTATCTGTAGTGACCCGAATTTTTCCATGTTTATATATATTAAATGAAATTGTTATTTACATGGTTAAGTGTTTCCAACATGTTAATCAATCAAACTTGTTAAGACTTGATTAATTGAAATAGGTTTCATATAGACAATTGACCAGCCAAGTTGACCGGTGATTCACGAACGTTAAAACTTGTAAAAACTATATGATGACATATATATGATTATATATATAGTTAACATGATATTATGATAAGTAAGTATCTCATTAGGTATTTTAACAATGAGTTATATACATAAAATTGTATTTATTGAATTAAGAAACTCGAAACGATATATATAACGATTATCGTTATAACAACGTCTTACTAATTACATATGAATCATATTAAGATATTGTTACACTATGTTTAATCATGATAAATGATAAGTAAACATGTCATTATGTATATTAACAATGAACTACATATGTAAAAACAAGACTACTAACTTAAGGATTTCGAAACGAGACATATATGTAACGATTATCGTTGTAACGATATTTAAATGTATATATATCATATTAAGATATATTAATTTATCATAATATCATGATAATATAATAATTTAACATCTCATTAGATATAATAAACATTGGGTTAACAACATTTAACAAGATCGTTAACTTAAAGGTTTCAAATCAACATTTACATGTAACGACTAACGATGACTTAACGACTCAGTTAAAATGTATATGAAAGGACCCGTTCATATACATTATAAACGATTCACAATAGTTGATTACATTGCGAGGTATTTGACCTTTATATGATACATTTTATAAACATTGCATTCGTTTTTAAAAGACAGTCTTTCTTTACATCGAAAATTGACAGGCATGCATACCATTTCATAATATCCACTATCCAACTATAAATTGATTTAATAATAATCTTTGATGAACTCAATGACTCGAATGCAACGTTCTTCGAAATATGCTATGAAAGACTCCAAGTAATATCTTTAAAATGAGCAAATGCACAGCGGAAGATTTCTTTAACACCTGAGAATAAACATGCTTTAAAGTGTCAACCAAAAGGTTGGTGAGTTCATTAGTTTATCATAATCATTTATTTCCATCATTTTAATAGACCACAAGAATTTCATTTCCAGTTCTCATAAATATACGTCTCATGCATAGAGACAAAAATAATCATTCATATGGTGAACACCTGGTTGTAGTGACCCGAACTTTTCCATGTTTATATATATTAATTGAGATTGATGTTTACATGATTAAATGTTTCCAACATGTTAAGCAATCAAACTTGTTAAGACTTGATTAATTGAAATAGGTTTCATATAGACAATTGACCACCCAAGTTGACCGGTGATTCACGAACGTTAAAACTTGTAAAAAAAACTATATGATGACATATATATGGTTATATATATAGTTAACATGATATTATGATAAGTAAACATATCATTAATTATATTAACAATGAACTACATATGTAAAAACAAGACTACTAACTTAATGATTTTGAAACGAGACATATATGTAACGTTTATCGTTGTAACGACATTTAATGTATATATATCATATTAAGAGATATTCGTACATCATAATATCATGATAATATAATAATTTAAAATCTCTTTTGTTATTATAAACATTGGGTTAACAACATTTAACAAGATCGTTAACCTAAAGGTTTCAAAACAACACTTACATGTAACGACTAACGATGACTTAACGACTCAGTTAAAATGTATATACATGTAGTGTTTTAATATGTATTTATACACTTTTGAAAGACTTCAATACACTTATCAAAATACTTCTACTTAACAAAAATGCTTACAATTACATTCTCGTTCAGTTTCATCAACAATTCTACTCGTATGCACCCGTATTCGTACTCGTACAATACACAGCTTTTAGATGTATGTACTATTGGTATATACACTCCAATGATCAGCTCTTAGCAGCCCATGTGAGTCACCTAACACATGTGGGAACCATCATTTGGCAACTAGCATGAAATATCTCATAAGATTACAAAAATATGAGTAATCATTCATGACTTATTTACATGAAAACAAAATTACATATCCTTTATATCTAATCCATACACCAACGACCAAAAACACCTACAAACACTTTCATTCTTCAATTTTCTTCATCTAATTAAACTCTCTCAAGTTCTATCTTCAAGTTCTAAGTGTTCTTCATAAATTCCAAAAGTTCTAGTTTCATAAAATCAAGAATACTTTCAAGTTTGCTAGCTCACTTCCAATCTTGTAAGGTGATCATCCAACCTCAAGAAATCTTTGTTTCTTACAGTAGGTTATCATTCTAATACAAGGTAATAATCATATTCAAACTTTGGTTCAATTTCTATAACTATAACAATCTTATTTCAAGTGATGATCTTACTTGAACTTGTTTTCGTGTCATGATTTTGCTTCAAGAACTTTGAGCAATCCAAGGATCCATTGAAGCTAGATCCATTTTTCTCTTTTCCAGTAGGTTCATCCAAGGAACTTAAGGTAGTAATGATGTTCATAACATCATTCGATTCATACATATAAAGCTATCTTATTCGAAGGTTTAAACTTGTAATCACTAGAACATAGTTTAGTTAATTCTAAACTTGTTCGCAAACAAAAGTTAATCCTTCTAACTTGACTTTTAAAATCAACTAAACACATGTTCTATATCTATATGATATGCTAACTTAATGATTTAAAACCTGGAAACACGAAAAACACCGTAAAACCGGATTTACGCCGTCGTAGTAACACCGCGGGCTGTTTTGGGTTAGTTAATTAAAAACTATGATAAACTTTGATTTAAAAGTTGTTATTCTTAGAAAATGATTTTTATTATGAACATGAAACTATATCCAAAAATTATGGTTAAACTCAAAGTGGAAGTATGTTTTCTAAAATGGTCATCTAGACGTCGTTCTTTCGACTGAAATGACTACCTTTACAAAAACGACTTGTAACTTATTTTTCTGACTAGAAACCTATACTTTTTTTGTTTAGATTCATAAAATAGAGTTCAATATGAAACCATAGCAATTTGATTCACTCAAAACGGATTTAAAATGAAGAAGTTATGGGTAAAACAAGATTGGATAATTTTTCTCATTTTAGCTACGTGAAAATTGGTAACAAATCTATTCCAACCATAACTTAATCAACTTGTATTATATATTATGTAATCTTGAGATACCATAGACACGTATACAATGTTTCGACCTATCATGTCGACACATCTATATATATTTCGGAACAACCATAGACACTCTATATGTGAATGTTGGAGTTAGCTATACAGGGTTGAGGTTGATTCCAAAATATATATAGTTTGAGTTGTGATCAATACTGAGATACGTATACACTGGGTCGTGGATTGATTCAAGATAATATTTATCGATTTATTTCTGTACATCTAACTGTGGACAACTAGTTGTAGGTTACTAACGAGGACAGCTGACTTAATAAACTTAAAACATCAAAATATATTAAAAGTGTTGTAAATATATTTTGAACATACTTTGATATATATGTATATATTGTTATAGGTTCGTGAATCAACCAGTGGCCAAGTCTTACTTCCCGACGAAGTAAAAATCTGTGAAAGTGAGTTATAGTCCCACTTTAAAAATCTAATATTTTTGGGATGAGAATACATGCAGGTTTTATAAATGATTTACAAAATAGACACAAGTACGTGAAACTACATTCTATGATTGAATTATCGAAATCGAATATGCCCCTTTTTATTAAGTCTGGTAATCTAAGAATTAGGGAACAGACACCCTAATTGACGCGAATCCTAAAGATAGATCTATTGGGCCTAACAAACCCCATCCAAAGTACCGGATGCTTTAGTACTTCAAAATTTATATCATATCCGAAGGGTGTCCCGGAATGATGGGGATATTCTTATATATGCATCTTGTTATTGTCGGTTACCAGGTGTTCACCATATGAATGATTTTTATCTCTATGTATGGGATGTGTATTGAAATATGAAATCTTGTGGTCTATTGTTACGATTTGATATATATAGGTTAAACCTATAACTCACCAACATTTTTGTTGACGTTTTAAGCATGTTTATTCTCAGGTGATTATTAAGAGCTTCCGCTGTCGCATACTTAAATAAGGACAAGATTTGGAGTCCATGCTTGTATGATATTGTGTAAAAACTGCATTCAAGAAACTTATTTTGTTGTAACATATTTGTATTGTAAACCATTATGTAATGGTCGTGTGTAAACAGGATATATTAGATTATCATTATTTGATAATCTACGTAAAGCTTTTTAAACCTTTATTGATGAAATAAAGGATATGGTTTGTTTAAAAATGAATGCAGTCTTTGAAAAACGTCTCATATAGAGGTCAAAACCTCGCAACGAAATCAATTAATATGGAACGTTTTTAATCAATAAGAACGGGACATTTCAGTTGGTATCAGAGCGTTGGTCTTAGAGAACCAGAAAATTTGCATTAGTGTGTCTTATCGAGTTTGTTAGGATGCATTAGTGAGTCTGGACTTCGACCGTGTTTTCTTTAAAAATGATTGCTTAACATTTTTGTTGGAAACTATATATTTTTAACATATGAATATTATGTGATATATTAATCTCTTAACGTGTTTGATATTATGTGATAGATGTCTACCTCTAGAACAAGTCCCATTGACTCATCTAATAATAATGAAGAGTCAAATGTAAATTGGAATAATTTGTGGACTGATTCACAAGTTCCCGAAGAGGAACCGGAAGAAGAGTCGGAACCGGAAGAAGAATCGGAACCGGAAGAAGAATCGGAACCGGATGAAGAAATAGAACCGGTGGGGGAAATAATAAAACGGTTAAGTAAAAGAAAATCCTCAACCAACCGACCAAAGTTAATTATGGTCAATGGTGTTTCCGCCAAGGAAGCAAAATATTGGGAGGATTACCAATTCTCCGATGAATCGGATTCCGACGAGAATTCCGATGATGTTATAGAAATTACCCCAACTGAATTTAAAAAGGCAAAAGAAAATAATAAGGGAAAGGGCATAAAAATAGAGAAATCTAATTCCAACCCCGATGAACTTTATATGTATCGTCAACCCCCGAAGTCCTTAAGTTGTAACAATGACCCGGGAACCTCTAAACCACCAGGTTTTTTTTAAACCAATGTGGACAACGACGGTTCGTATTAGGGGAACATCATATATCCCTAGAAACTTGGCAAAACGAACCAAAACCGAAGAAGAAGAAACGAGCGAGTCGGAATAAGATAGTTGTATTCGTGTGGTGTAATATATGGAATATAGTGTTCTTATGCTTTATGATATATGTAAAAATTGCTTGTATTAATAAGTATTTTTTTTTATGAATCTAACTCTTGTCTATTTTACAGTTTAAAAATACAAAATGGATAGACAACCCAATATTTTAAGAGACCTACCCGGAGACATGATTGATGAAATCTTGTCTAGAGTCGGCCAGAATTCTTCGGCACAACTATTTAAGGCGAGATCAGTTTGTAAGACATTCGAAGAACGTTCCAAGAATGTCTTGGTTTATAAGAGACTTTCGTTTGAAAGATGGGGGATATCACATTGGGAAACCCATAAGTTACGATGTGTTTACTTTGACGCATATATTGCGGGGAACCCAAATGCTATTTTACGCAACGGGTTAAGAAATTATTTTGACTCAATATATCCGAATATTGGACTTCGTGATTTAGAAAAAGCGGCTAACATGCAACATAAAGAAGCATGTTATGCTTACGGATTAGTAATGTTCGCTTCTCACCAAAGTGAGAACAAGAACATCGGGCTACAACTATTAAACAAAACGTTTCCACAAGTGACGGAGTCGGTAATTGGGGTAAGAAATGAGGTTTTTAGATTATTACGGGACTGTTGGACATTACGTAACCCTCGTCCCTTTGATGACGTTACAACACGCTGTCTTATCAACGGCCATAACGGTTATGTTGCACAAGACCAAGGATGGGAAGTAGTCCTAGTAAAACCAGAATGCATGACTTGTTTCTGGACGTATGAATTACGTGTATTTATTGCCTTTGCTGAACGACTTGTGTACTAGCTAGAATTGTCTTCACAACTATCTTGTATCAAAGTTATTGTGTGCTATATTTCATGCTTTATGTAAAATAAGCGGTATTGTAAGTTTGTAAAATATTGTATAAAAGTTTGAACGCGAAATATTATTATAATCAGTTTTTCATATAGAATTGTAGTAGTTGAATTGTATATTAGCTACTAAGTATGAACTTAACGGGTAGGTACTACCCGAATTTAAACTTATAAAACGCTAATATGAAGAAAAAGCTTTTATAAATGAGTTCATATTATGCTACGAAATACTATTAACTACTCTTAATATTCTGTATGATTAACTTGTTCCATTTAACTATTTTGAAGGAAATGGCACCGACTACTCGACACACCGTGAATATGAATGAAGAGGAATTCCGTACTTTTCTAGCTTCAAACATAGCCGCAGTACAGGCTGCGCTACATACCAACAATAACCTTGGATCTAGCAGTACAGGAAATCGTGTAGGATGCACCTACAAAGAATTCACTGCCTGCAAACTTTTGGAATTTGATGGAACCGAAGGACCGATCGGATTGAAACGGTGGACCGAGAAGGTTGAATCGGTGTTTGCCATAAGTAAGTGTACTGAAGAGGACAAAGTGAAGTACGCTACGCATACCTTCACAGGTTCTGCGTTAACATGGTGGAATACCTATCTAGAGCAAGTGGGACAAGATGATGCGTACGCACTACCGTGGTCAGCATTCAAGCACTTGATGAACGAGAAGTACCGTCCCAGAACCGAGGTCAATAAGCTCAAGACAGAACTTAGAGGGTTACGAACCCAAGGATTTGATATTACCACGTACGAAAGACGATTCACAGAATTGTGCCTATTGTGTCCGGGAGCATTCGAAGATGAGGAAGAGAAGATCGACGCGTTTGTGAAAGGATTACCGGAAAGAATCCAAGAAGATATAAGTTCACACGAGCCCGCCTCCATACAACAGGCATGTAGAATGGCTCACAAACTAGTGAACCAGATTGAAGAAAGAATTAAAGAACAGACTGCTGAAGAGGCCAATGTGAAGCAAGTCAAAAGAAAGTGGGAGGAAAACGGTGATAAGAATCACCAATACAACAACAACAGCAATTACAACAATAATCGCAACAATTATCCCAACAATCGCAACATCAATCGCAACTACAACAAACGGCCCAACAACAACAACAACAACAACAACAACAGCAACTACAACAATCATCCCAACAACAATAATAACCGCAACAACAACAACAATCAGAAGCAACTATGCCAAAGGTGTGAAAAGAATCACTCGGGGTTCTGCACCAAATTTTGCAACAAGTGTAAAAGAAATGGTCATAGCGCGGCGAAGTGTGAGGTCTATGGACCAGGGGTTAATAGAACGAAAGGAACAAATGGTGTCGGAACGAGTAATGGCGGAGCAAGTAGTGTCAGAGCAAGTTATGCCAATGTAGTTTGTTATAAATGTGGAAAACCAGGCCACATTATTAGAAATTGCCCGAACCAGGAGAACACGAATGGACAAGGCCGTGGAAGAGTTTTCAATATTAATGCGGTAGAGGCACAGGAAGACCCGGAGCTTGTTACGGGTACGTTTCTTATTGACAATAAATCTGCTTACGTTTTATTTGATTCGGGTGCGGATAGAAGCTATATGAGTAGAGATTTTTGTGCTAAATTAAGTTGTCCATTGACGCCTTTGGATAGTAAATTTTTACTCGAATTAGCAAATGGTAAATTAATTTCAGCAGATAATATATGTCGGAATCGAGAAATTAAACTGGTTAGCGAAACATTTAAGATTGATTTGATACCAGTAGAGTTAGGGAGTTTTGATGTGATAATCGGTATGGACTGGTTGAAAGAAGTGAAAGCGGAGATCGTTTGTTACAAAAATGCAATTCGCATTATACGAGAAAAAGGAAAACCCTTAATGGTGTACGGAGAAAAGGGCAACACGAAGCTACATCTTATTAGTAATTTGAAGGCACAAAAACTAATAAGAAAAGGTTGCTATGCTGTTCTAGCACACGTCGAGAAAGTACAAACTGAAGAAAAGAGCATCAATGATGTTCCCATTGCAAAAGAATTTCCCGATGTATTTCTGAAAGAATTACCGGGATTACCCCCACATCGATCCGTTGAATTTCAAATAGATCTTGTACCAGGAGCTGCACCAATAGCTCGTGCTCCTTACAGACTCGCACCCAGCGAGATGAAAGAACTGCAAAGCCAATTACAAGAACTTTTAGAGCGTGGTTTCATTCGACCAAGCACATCACCGTGGGGAGCTCCTGTTTTGTTTGTCAAGAAGAAAGATGGTACATTCAGGTTGTGTATCGACTACCGAGAGTTGAACAAACTTACCATCAAGAACCGCTACCCACTACCGAGAATCGACGACTTATTTGATCAACTACAAGGCTCGTCTGTTTATTCAAAGATTGACTTACGTTCCGGGTATCATCAAATGCGGGTGAAAGAAGATGATATTCCAAAGACTGCTTTCAGAACACGTTACGGTCATTACGAGTTTATGGTCATGCCGTTTGGTTTAACTAATGCACCAGCTGTGTTCATGGACCTTATGAACCGAGTGTGTGGACCATACCTTGACAAGTTTGTCATTGTTTTCATTGATGACATACTTATTTACTCAAAGAATGACCAAGAACACGGTGAACATTTGAGAAAAGTGTTAGAAGTATTGAGGAAGGAAGAATTGTACGCTAAGTTTTCAAAGTGTGCATTTTGGTTGGAAGAAGTTCAATTCCTCGGTCACATAGTGAACAAAGAAGGTATTAAGGTGGATCCGGCAAAGATAGAAACTGTTGAAAAGTGGGAAACCCCGAAAACTCCGAAACACATACGCCAGTTTTTAGGACTAGCTGGTTACTACAGAAGGTTCATCCAAGACTTTTCCAGAATAGCAAAACCCTTGACTGCATTAACGTATAAAGGGAAGAAATTTGAATGGAATGATGAACAAGAGAAAGCGTTTCAGTTATTGAAGAAAAAACTAACTATGGCACCTATATTGTCATTGCCTGAAGGGAATGATGATTTTGTGATTTATTGTGACGCATCAAAGCAAGGTCTCGGTTGTGTATTAATGCAGCGAACGAAGGTGATTGCTTATGCGTCTAGACAATTGAAGATTCACGAACAAAATTATACGACGCATGATTTGGAATTAGGCGCGGTTGTTTTTGCATTAAAGACTTAGAGGCACTACTTATATGGGGTCAAAAGTATTATATATACCGACCACAAAAGTCTTCAACACATATTTAATCAGAAACAACTGAATATGAGGCAGCGTAGGTGGATTGAATTATTGAATGATTACGATTTTGAGATTCGTTACCACCCGGGGAAGGCAAATGTGGTAGCCGATGCCTTGAGCAGGAAGGATAGAGAACCCATTCGAGTAAAATCTATGAATATAATGATTCATAATAACATTACTACTCAAATAAAGGAGGCGCAACAAGGAGTTTTAAAAGAGGGAAATTTAAAGGATGAAATACCCAAAGGATCGGAGAAACATCTTAATATTCGGGAAGACGGAACCCGGTATAGGGCTGAAAGGATTTGGGTACCAAAATTTGGAGATATGAGAGAAATGGTACTTAGAGAAGCTCATAAAACCAGATACTCAATACATCCTGGAACGGGGAAGATGTACAAGGATCTCAAGAAACATTTTTGGTGGCCGGGTATGAAAGCCGATGTTGCTAAATACGTAGGAGAATGTTTGACGTGTTCTAAGGTCAAAGCTGAGCATCAGAAACCATCAGGTCTACTTCAACAACCCGAAATCCCGGAATGGAAATGGGAAAACATTACCATGGATTTCATCACTAAATTGCCAAGGACTGCAAGTGGTTTTGATACTATTTGGGTAATAGTTGATCGTCTCACCAAATCAGCACACTTCCTACCAATAAGAGAAGATGACAAGATGGAGAAGTTAGCACGACTGTATTTGAAGGAAGTCGTCTCCAGACATGGAATACCAATCTCTATTATCTCTGATAGGGATGGCAGATTTATTTCAAGATTCTGGCAGACATTACAGCAAGCATTAGGAACTCGTCTAGACATGAGTACTGCCTATCATCCACAAACTGATGGGCAGAGCGAAAGGACGATACAAATGCTTGAAGACATGCTACGAGCATGTGTTATTGATTTCGGAAACAGTTGGGATCGACATCTACCGTTAGCAGAATTTTCCTACAACAACAGCTACCATTCAAGCATTGAGATGGCGCCGTTTGAAGCACTTTATGGTAGAAAGTGCAGGTCTCCGATTTGTTGGAGTGAGGTGGGGGATAGACAGATTACGGGTCCGGAGATTATACAAGAAACTACCGAGAAGATCATCCAAATTCAACAACGGTTGAAAACCGCCCAAAGTCGACAAAAGAGCTACGCTGACATTAAAAGAAAAGATATAGAATTTGAAATTGGAGAGATGGTCATGCTTAAAGTTTCACCTTGGAAAGGCGTTGTTCGATTTGGTAAACGAGGGAAATTAAATCCAAGGTATATTGGACCATTCAAGATTATTGATCGTGTCGGACCAGTAGCTTACCGACTTGAGTTACCTCAACAACTCGCGGCTGTACATAACACTTTCCACGTCTCGAATTTGAAGAAATGTTTTGCTAAAGAAGATCTCACTATTCCGTTAGATGAAATCCAAATCAACGAAAAACTCCAATTCATCGAAGAACCCGTCGAAATAATGGATCGTGAGGTTAAAAGACTTAAGCAAAACAAGATACCAATTGTTAAGGTTCGATGGAATGCTCGTAGAGGACCCGAGTTCACCTGGGAGCGTGAAGATCAGATGAAGAAGAAATACCCGCATCTATTTCCAGAAGATTCGTCAACACCTTCAACAGCTTAAAATTTCGGGACGAAATTTATTTAACGGGTAGGTACTGTAGTGACCCGAACTTTTCCATGTTTATATATATTAATTGAGATTGATGTTTACATGATTAAATGTTTCCAACATGTTAAGCAATCAAACTTGTTAAGACTTGATTAATTGAAATAGGTTTCATATAGACAATTGACCACCCAAGTTGACCGGTGATTCACGAACGTTAAAACTTGTAAAAAAAACTATATGATGACATATATATGGTTATATATATAGTTAACATGATATTATGATAAGTAAACATATCATTAATTATATTAACAATGAACTACATATGTAAAAACAAGACTACTAACTTAATGATTTTGAAACGAGACATATATGTAACGTTTATCGTTGTAACGACATTTAATGTATATATATCATATTAAGAGATATTCGTACATCATAATATCATGATAATATAATAATTTAAAATCTCTTTTGTTATTATAAACATTGGGTTAACAACATTTAACAAGATCGTTAACCTAAAGGTTTCAAAACAACACTTACATGTAACGACTAACGATGACTTAACGACTCAGTTAAAATGTATATACATGTAGTGTTTTAATATGTATTTATACACTTTTGAAAGACTTCAATACACTTATCAAAATACTTCTACTTAACAAAAATGCTTACAATTACATTCTCGTTCAGTTTCATCAACAATTCTACTCGTATGCACCCGTATTCGTACTCGTACAATACACAGCTTTTAGATGTATGTACTATTGGTATATACACTCCAATGATCAGCTCTTAGCAGCCCATGTGAGTCACCTAACACATGTGGGAACCATCATTTGGCAACTAGCATGAAATATCTCATAAGATTACAAAAATATGAGTAATCATTCATGACTTATTTACATGAAAACAAAATTACATATCCTTTATATCTAATCCATACACCAATGACCAAAAACACCTACAAACACTTTCATTCTTCAATTTTATTCATCTAATTAAACTCTCTCAAGTTCTATCTTCAAGTTCTAAGTGTTCTTCATAAATTCCAAAAGTTCTAGTTTCATAAAATCAAGAATACTTTCAAGTTTGCTAGCTCACTTCCAATCTTGTAAGGTGATCATCCAACCTCAAGAAATCTTTGTTTCTTACAGTAGGTTATCATTCTAATACAAGGTAATAATCATATTCAAACTTTGGTTCAATTTCTATAACTATAACAATCTTATTTCAAGTGATGATCTTACTTGAACTTGTTTTCGTGTCATGATTTTGCTTCAAGAACTTTGAGCCATCCAAGGATCCATTGAAGCTAGATCCATTTTTCTCTTTTCCAGTAGGTTCATCCAAGGAACTTAAGGTAGTAATGATGTTCATAACATCATTCGATTCATACATATAAAGCTATCTTATTCGAAGGTTTAAACTTGTAATCACTAGAACATAGTTTAGTTAATTCTAAACTTTTTCGCAAACAAAAGTTAATCCTTCTAACTTGACTTTTAAAATCAACTAAACACATGTTCTATATCTATATGATATGCTAACTTAATGATTTAAAACCTGGAAACACGAAAAACACCGTAAAACCGGATTTACGCCGTCGTAGTAACACCGCGGGCTGTTTTGGGTTAGTTAATTAAAAACTATGATAAACTTTGATTTAAAAGTTGTTATTCTGAGAAAATGATTTTTATTATGAACATGAAACTATATCCAAAAATTATGGTTAAACTCAAAGTGGAAGTATGTTTTCTAAAATGGTCATCTAGACGTCGTTCTTTCGACTGAAATGACTACCTTTACAAAAACGACTTGTAACTTATTTTTCCGACTAGAAACCTATACTTTTTTTGTTTAGATTCATAAAATAGAGTTCAATATGAAACCATAGCAATTTGATTCACTCAAAACGGATTTAAAATGAAGAAGTTATGGGTAAAACAAGATTGGATAATTTTTCTCATTTTAGCTACGTGAAAATTGGTAACAAATCTATTCCAACCATAACTTAATCAACTTGTATTATATATTATGTAATCTTGAGATACCATAGACACGTATACAATGTTTCGACCTATCATGTCGACACATCTATATATATTTCGGAACAACCATAGACACTCTATATGTGAATGTTGGAGTTAGCTATACAGGGTTGAGGTTGATTCCAAAATATATATAGTTTGAGTTGTGATCAATACTGAGATACGTATACACTGGGTCGTGGATTGATTCAAGATAATATTTATCGATTTATTTCTGTACATCTAACTGTGGACAACTAGTTGTAGGTTACTAACGAGGACAGCTGACTTAATAAACTTAAAACATCAAAATATATTAAAAGTGTTGTAAATATATTTTGAACATACTTTGATATATATGTATATATTGTTATAGGTTCGTGAATCAACCAGTGGCCAAGTCTTACTTCCCGACGAAGTAAAAATCTGTGAAAGTGAGTTATAGTCCCACTTTAAAAATCTAATATTTTTGGGATGAGAATACATGCAGGTTTTATAAATGATTTACAAAATAGACACAAGTACGTGAAACTACATTCTATGATTGAATTATCGAAATCGAATATGCCCCTTTTTATTAAGTCTGGTAATCTAAGAATTAGGGAACAGACACCCTAATTGACGCGAATCCTAAAGATAGATCTATTGGGCCTAACAAACCCCATCCAAAGTACCGGATGCTTTAGTACTTCGAAATTTATATCATATCCGAAGGGTGTCCCGGAATGATGGGGATATTCTTATATATGCATCTTGTTATTGTCGGTTACCAGGTGTTCACCATATGAATGATTTTTATCTCTATGTATGGGATGTGTATTGAAATATGAAATCTTGTGGTCTATTGTTACGATTTGATATATATAGGTTAAACCTATAACTCACCAACATTTTTGTTGACGTTTTAAGCATGTTTATTCTCAGGTGATTATTAAGAGCTTCCGCTGTCGCATACTTAAATAAGGACAAGATTTGGAGTCCATGCTTGTATGATATTGTGTAAAAACTGCATTCAAGAAACTTATTTTGTTGTAACATATTTGTATTGTAAACCATTATGTAATGGTCGTGTGTAAACAGGATATATTAGATTATCATTATTTGATAATCTACGTAAAGCTTTTTAAACCTTTATTGATGAAATAAAGGATATGGTTTGTTTAAAAATGAATGCAGTCTTTGAAAAACGTCTCATATAGAGGTCAAAACCTCGCAACGAAATCAATTAATATGGAACGTTTTTAATCAATAAGAACGGGACATTTCACTGGTAACCGACATTAACTAGATACATATAAGAATATCCCCTATCATTCCGGGATCCTCCTTCGGACATGATATAAATTTCGAAGTACTAAAGCATCCGGTACTTTGGATGGGGTTTGTTAGGCCCAATAGATCTATCTTTAGGATTCGCGTCAATTAGGGTGTCTGTTCCCTAATTCTTAGATTACCAGACTTTAATAAAAAGGGGCATATTCGATTTCAATAATTCAACTATAGAATGTAGTTTCAATTACTTGTGTCTATTTCGTCAAACATTTATAAAAGCGCATGTATTCTCAATCCCAAAAATATAAAGGGTAAAAAGGCAAATGAAACTCACCATACTGTATTTCGTAATAAAAATACATATAACGTCATTGAACAAGTGCAAGGTTGGCCTCGGATTCACGAACCTAAATTAATTATATATATTTATGTGTTGGTCAATATTTGTCTAACAAATTAGGTCAAGTCATAGTGTACCACAATCCTAATGCTCGAGACTAATATGCAAAAGTCAACAAAAGTAAATTTGACTCAAAATAATTTCCAAAAAAACTATACATGATTAATATATAGTTTAAATATCGTCGTTTTATATTTTTAAATATTTTTAAAAGCTTTATTAGAGTAAATAATATAATTTATTTATTAATAAATAAAATTTTATATTAAGTTTATATAATAAAATATACTTTTATATATATTAAGTAATAAAATTTATAGGGTTTATTTAATATCATAAAGATAATATGATAGGTTTTATTAAAAGTAAGTTATTACACGTAGTAAAATATGTTTGTATCACATATTTATTTGATAAAATAATATCTATAATGATAGTAAGTAAAAGTTGTATTATTTTATAATAATAATTATTATTATAAAAATATCAATATTTATAATTACTAAGATGACATTATGATAAAACGATAATTCTAATTATGATAACTTTAATATTTACGATAATTTTTAATATTATCTTTAAAATAATAATTCTATTTAAAATAATAATAATAATGATATTTTATAGTAACAATGATATTTCTATTAAAATGATAATTTTTGTTAAAATGATAGTTTTAATACTAACGATACTTTTAATAATAATAGTAATGATAAAAATAATAAGAACGATAATTTTATCTAAATCAATATCTTATAATATTTTAATTTCATCATGATACTCTTACCCATTATTTCCTAATCGTTTCGTTTAATAGCTTTTAATCGTCTTTTATATCGTGTTCATAATAATGATAATAATAGTAATCAAAATAATTAGGTGTTATAAATATTTGTTTTAATTACACTAATATTAATAATGATAGTTACTATAACATTATTAACGATAATACTAATAATTATCTTAATGATAATATAGTAATAATAATAATAATAACAATAACAATAACCATTTTTAAATAATGATATATATATATATATATATATATATATATATATATATATATATATATATATATATATATATATATATATATATATATATATATATATTAATAATGATAATAATAATAATAATACCAATAATAATAATAATAATAATAATAATAATAATAATAATAATAATAATAATAATAATAATTGGATAATAATAATAATATTAATTATAACTTTAACGATAATAACGATAGTAATAATAATAAAAAATAACAATTTTTAATGATAAATCCCTTTTATTGATAAAGATAATAATAATGATAATAATAAGATAAAACTAGAACGACAATAAAAACGACGATAATAATAATCATTTTTTATAAAAATATCGAAAATTCAATTGATTATAACTTCTAATCCGCTCATCGAAACCATTCGATATCTAAAGGAAAAGTTCTTAATTTTTCGCTAGCTTTTCAAGGACATGCATATCTTATATCTTATCTCAACTGCAAGTGTAACTAATTCAAGATTCAACCTAACCTGTCTAAGGGCAATATCAAAAGTACAAGCATGCGTAATCCTAAATACTCGAGCACTAGTCAGGGATACACTATTAGTATGTAAAAGTTAAATTATGAGTACTCACGTATCAATATTGAGATTCAATATTGCAGGAAAGGTACGTAGATGCAACGGAAATGATAAACACTATATTGAGCTCACAAGCATACCCATGAACCATACTCAATCACCTCCATAGCTATAACCCATAATTTCCTTAATCCTATCCCACTCAAAAACAATTTTGAAATCACTTGGATAGCACTCCGTCGTAATATTTTATGTATACTAATAATATCTTGAAATAATACGGAGTAAATATATATATGTAAATCGATTGAGAGAGTTTAGAGAAAAATATTTTCAAGTTTCTATGAAATAATGAAACCTATTGAATTCTATTTATAATAGATTTTTGAATTATTAAAGTGAATTATTAAAGTATGAATTATTAAAGTGAATTATTAAAGTATGAATTATTAAAGTGAATTATTAAAGTATAAATTATTAAAGTGAATTATTAAAGTATGGATTATTAAAGTGAATTATTAAAGTATGAATTATTAAAGTGAATTATTAAAGTTAAAGTAAAGTAAAAATAAAGTAAAGGTAAAGTTTAAGTATAGTAAAAGTATAAAACTATGTACGTATAATACGCGTATAAATATATATAATATTAATTTAAATCGTTATATATATTTAATAAAATAAAATATAAATATCTTTATCTTTATCATACAAGTTAAGTAATGAGTTGTCAAAAGTGGTTCTAGATATTTATAAAAGTTATATACGTTTTAATAATAAAGTTCTTTTTAAACTGAAAACGTTTTTGTACGTTTGAAACTAAATAGACCAATCGAGTCTTTATGAGATTCAATCTTCCACTATCCTTTGTCTAGTTCTCAATGATTGAAAATTTTTTCTTATTTATAAATCACTTTACCATTTTTCGAATATTGTTAAAATGGAACGATTTCTCAAATCAACGTGGGCATTTTAACAGAGACTTGTAATCATAATTCAATATATCTGATAATTCAATCATTTGATCTTATCTTCTAATTCCATTGATAAATATTTTGAAACAGATACAATCATATAAAGTATTTAATCTAATATTTTGTTTACGTTTCATGTTATAATATATATACACATATACATATATAATCATATTCGTTTAATGGTTCGTGAATCGTTGGAACTTGGTCAAGGTTGAATGAATGTATGAACATAGTTTAAAATTCTTGAAATTTAACTTAACAAATATTACTTATCGTGTCAGAAAAATATAAAGATTAAAGTTTAAATTTGGTTGGAAATTTCCGGGTTGTCACAGTATATACATGTAGTGTTTTAATATGTATTCATACACTTTTGTAAGACTTCAAGACACTTATCAAAATACTTCTACTTAACAAAAATGCTTACAATTACATCCTCGTTCAGTTTCATCAACAATTCTACTCGTATGCACCCGTATTCGTACTCGTACAATACACAGCTTTTAGATGTATGTACTATTGGTATATACACTCCAATGATCAGCTCTTAGCAGCCCATGCGAGTCACCTAACACATGTGGGAACCATCATTTGGCAACTAGCATGAAATATCTCATAAAATTACAAAAATATGAGTAATCATTCATGATTTATTTACATGAAAACAAAATTACACATCCTTTATATCTAATCCATATACCAATGACCAAAAACACCAACAAACACTTTTATTCTTCAATTTTCTTCATCTAAGTGATCTCTCTCAAGTTCTATCTTCAAGTTCTAAGTGTTCTTCATAAATTCTATAAGTTCTAGTTTCAGAAAATCAAGAATATTTCCAAGTTTGCTAGCTTACTTCCAATCTTGTAAAGTGATCATCCAACTTCAAGAAATCTTTCTTATTTACAGTAAGATATCTTTCTAATACAAGGTAATACTCATATTCAAACTTTGATTCAATTTCTATAACTATAACAATCTTATTTCGAGTGGAAATCTTACTTGAACTTGTTTTCGTGTCATGATTCTGCTTCAAGAACTTTCAAGCCATCCAAGGATCCTTTGAAGCTAGATCCATTTTTTTCATTTCTAGTAGCTTTATTCAGAAAACTTGAGGTAGTAATGATGTTCATAACATCATTCGATTCATACATATAAAGCTATCTTATTCGAAGGTTTAAACTTGTAATCACTAGAACATAGTTTAGTTAATTCTAAACTTGTTAATCCTTCTAACTTGACTTTTAAAATAAACTAAACACATGTTCTATATCTATATGATATGCTAACTTAATGATTTAAAACCTGGAAACACGAAGAACACAGTAAAACCGGACATACGCCGTCGTAGTAACATCGCGGGCTGTTTTGGGTTAGTTAATTAAAAACTATGATAAACTTTGATTTAAAAGTTGTTCTTCTGGGAAAATGATTTTTCTTATGAACATGAAACTATATCCAAAAATCATGGTTAAACTCAAAGTGGAAGTATGTTTTCCAAAATGGTCATCTAGACGTCGTTCTTTCGACTGAAATGACTACCTTTACAAAAACGACTTGTAACCTGTAATTCCGACTATAAACTTATAATTTTTCTGTATTGATTCATAAACTTAAGTTCTATATGAAACCATAGTAATTGGATTCACTCAAAACGGATTTAAAACGAAGAAGTTATGGGTAAAACAAGATTGGTTATTTTTGCTTGTTGTAACTACGTGAAAATTGGTAACAAATCAATATTAATCATATCCTAGCTAACTTATATTGTATTATACATGTATTCTAATATATTATGTAATCTTGGAATACCATAGACACGTATGCAAATGTTTTGACATATCATATCGACCCATCTATATATATTATTTGGAACAACCATAAACACTCTATATGCAGTAATGTTGGAGTTAGCTATACAGGGTTGAGGTTGATTCCAAAAATATATATAGTTTGAGTTGTGATCTAGTCTGAGACGTGTATACACTGGGTCGTGGATTGATTGAAGATAATATATATCGATTTATTTCTGTACATCTAATTATGGACAACTAGTTGTAGGTTACTAACAAGGACAGCTGACTTAAAAAACTTAAAACAGTAAAACGTATTAAAAATATTGTAAATATATTTTGAACATACTTTGATATATATGTACATATTTGTTATAGGTTCGTGAATCGACCAGTGGCCAAGTCTTACTTCCCGACGAAGTAAAAATCTGTGAAAGTGAGTTATAGTCCCACTTTTAAAATCTAATATTTTGAGATGAGAATACATGCAGTTTTATAAATTTTTTATGAAATAGACATAAGTAATTGAAACTACATTATATGTGTGAATGATCGAAGCCGAATATGCCCCTTTTGCTTGGTAACCTAAGAATTAGTAAACCGATCTACTAATTGACGCGAATCCTAAAGATAGATCTATTGGGCCTAACGAACCCCATCCAAAGTACCGGATGCTTTAGTACTTTGAATTCATTTTTATCATGTCCGAAGGATTTCCCGGAATGATAGGGGATATTCTTATATGCATCTTGTTAATGTCGGTTACCTGGTGTTCACCATATGAATGAATTTTATCTCTATGTATGGGATGTATATTGAAATATGAAATCTTGTGGTCTATTATTATGATTTGATAATATATAGGTTAAACCTATAACTCACCAACATTTTTGTTGAAGTTTTAAGTATGGTTATTCTCAGGTGATTATTAAGAGTTTCCGCTGTTGCATACTAAAATAAGGACAAGATTTGGAGTCCATGCTTATATGATATTATGTAAAAACTGCATTCAAGAAACTTATTTTTGATGTAATATATTCTTATTGTAAACCATTATGTAATGGTCGTGTGTAAACGGTATATTTTAGATTATCATTATTTGATAATCTACGTAATGCTTTTTAAACCTTTATCGATAAAATAAAGGTTATGGTTGTTTTAAAAATGAATGCAGTCTTTGAAAAACATCTCATATAGAGGTCAAAACCTCGCGACGAAATCAATTAATATGGAACGTTTATAATCAATATGAACGGGACATTTCAGTTGGTATCCGAGCGTTGGTCTTAGATGTAGTGACCCGAACTTTTCCATGTTTATGTATATTAATTGAGATTGATATTTACATGATTAAATGTTTCCAACATGTTAAGCAATCAAACTTGTTAAGACTTGATTAATTGAAATATGTTTCATATAGACAGTTGACCACCCAAGTTGACCGGTGATTCACGAACGTTAAAACTTGTAAAAACTATATGATGACATATATATGGATATATATAGTTAACATGATACTATGATAAGTAAACATATCATTAAGTATATTAACAATGAACTACATATGTAAAAAAAAGACTACTAACTTAATGATTTTTAAACGAGACATATATGTAACGATTATCGTTGTAAAGACATTTAATGTATGTATATCATATTAAGAGATATTCATACATGATAATCTCATGATAATATAATAATTTAAAATCTCATTTGATATTATAAACATTGGGTTAACAACATTTAACAAGATCGTTAACCTAAAGGTTTCAAAACAACACTTACATGTAACGACTAACGATGACTTAACTACTCAGTTAAAATGTATATACATGTAGTGTTTTAATATTTATTTATACAATTTTGAAACACTTCAATACACTTATCAAAATACTTCTACTTAACAAAAATGCTTACAATTACATCCTCGTTCAGTTTCATCAACAATTCTTCTCGTATGCACCTGTATTCGTACTCGTACAATACACAGCTTTTAGATGTATGTACTATTGGTATATACACTCCAATGATCAGCTCTTAGCAGCCCATGTGAGTCACCTAACACATGTGGGAACCATCATTTGGCAACTAGCATGAAATATCTCATAAAATTACAAAAATATGAGTAATCATTCATGACTTATTTACATGAAAATAAAATTACATATCCTTTATATCTAATCCATACACCAACGACCAAAAACACCTACAAACACTTTCATTCTTCAATTTTCTTCATCTAATTGATCTCTCTCAAGTTCTATCTTCAAGTTCTAAGTTTTCTTCATATATTCTACAAGTTCTAGTTACATAAAATCAAGAATACTTTCAAGTTTGCTAGCTCACTTCCAATCTTGTAAGGTGATCATCCAACCTCAAGAAATCTTTGTTTCTTACAGTAGGTTATCATTCTAATACAAGGTAATAATCATATTCAAACTTTGGTTCAATTTCTATAACTATAACAATCTTATTTCAAGTGATGATCTTACTTGAACTTGTTTTCGTGTCATGATTCTGCTTCAAGAACTTCGAGCCATCCAAGGATCCGTTGAAGCTGGATCCATTTTTTTTCTTTTCCAGTAGGTTTATCCAAGGAACTTAAGGTAGTAATGATGTTCATAACATCATTCGATTCATATATATAAAGCTATCTTATTCGAAGGTTTAAACTTGTAATCACTAGAACATAGTTTAGTTAATTCTAAACTTGTTCGCAAACAAAAGTTAATCCTTCTAACTTGACTTTTAAAATCAACTAAATACATGTTCTATATCTATATTATATGATAACTTAATGATTTAAAACCTGGAAACAAGAAAAACACCGTAAAACCGGATTTACGCCGTCGTAGTAACACCGCGGGCTGTTTTGGGTTAATTAATTAAAAACTATGATAAACTTTGATTTAAAAGTTGTTATTCTGAGAAAATGATTTTTATTATGAACATGAAACTATATCCAAAAATTATGGTTAAACTCAAAGTGGAAATATGTTTTCTAAAATGGTCATCTAGACGTCGTTCTTTCGACTGAAATGACTACCTTTACAAAAACGACTTGTAACTTATTTTTCCGACTATAAACCTATACTTTTTCTGTTTAGATTTATAAAATAGAGTTCAATATGAAACCATAGCAATTTGATTCACTCAAAACGGATTTAAAATGAAGAAGTTATGGGTAAAACAAGATTGGATAATTTTTCTCATTTTAGCTACGTGAAAATTGGTAACAAATCTATTCCAACCATAACTTGATCAACTTGTATTGTATATTATGTAATCTTGAGATACCATAGACACGTATACAATGTTTCGACCTATCATGTCGACACATCTATATATATTTCGGAACAACCATAGACACTCTATATGTGAATGTTGGAGTTAACTATACAGGGTTGAGGTTGATTCCAAAATATATATAGTTTGAGTTGTGATCAATACTGAGATACATATACACTGGGTCGTGGATTGATTCAAGATAATATTTATCGATTTATTTCTGTACATCTAACTGTGGACAACTAGTTGTAGGTTACTAACGAGGACAGCTGACTTAATAAACTTAAAACATCAAAATATATTAAAAGTGTTGTAAATATATTTTGAACATACTTTGATATATATGTATATATTGTTATAGGTTCGTGAATCAACCAGTGGCCAAGTCTTACTTCCCAACGAAGTAAAAATCTGTGAAAGTGAGTTATAGTCCCACTTTTAAAATCTAATATTTTGTAATGAGAATACATGCAGGTTTTATAAATGATTTACAAAATAGACACAAGTACGTGAAACTACATTCTATGGTTGAATTAACGAAATCGAATATGCCCCTTTTTATTAAGTCTGGTAATCTAAGAATTAGGGAACAGACACCCTAATTGACGCGAATCCTAAAGATAGATCTATTGGGCCTAACAAACCCCTTCCAAAGTACCGGATGTTTTAGTACTTCGAAATTTATATCATATCCGAAGGGTGTCCCGGAACGATGGGGATATTCTTATATATGCATCTTGTTAATGTCGGTTACCAGGTGTTCACCATATGAATGATTTTTATCTCTATATATGGGATGTGTATTGAAATATGAAATCTTGTGGTCTATTATTATGATTTGATATATATAGGTTAAACCTATAACTCACCAACATTTTTGTTGACGTTTTAAGCATGTTTATTCTCAGGTGATTATTAAGAGCTTCTGCTGTCGCATACTTAAATAAGGACGAGATTTGGAGTCCATGCTTGTATGATATTGTGTAAAAACTGCATTCAAGAAACTTATTTTGTTGTAACATATTTGTATTGTAAACCATTATGTAATGGTCGTGTGTAAACAGGATATTTTAGATTATCATTATTTGATAATCTACGTAAAGCTTTTTAAACCTTTATTGATGAAATAAAGGTTATGGTTTGTTTTAAAATGAATGCAGTCTTTGAAAAACGTCTCATATAGAGGTCAAAACCTCGCAACGAAATCAATTAATATGGAACGTTTTTAATCAATAAGAACGGGACATTTCAGTTGGTATCCTAGCGTTGGTCTTAGAGAACCAGAATTTTGCATTAGTGTGTCTTATCGAGTTTGTTAGGATGCATTAGTGAGTCTGGACTTCGACCGTGTTTACTTGAAAAATGATTGCTTAAAAAATTTTGTTGGAAACTATATATTTTTAACATGTGAATATTATGTGATATATTAATCTCTTAACGCGTTTGATATTATGTGATAGATGTCTACCTCTAGAACAAGTCCCATTGACTCAACTAATAATAATGAAGAGTCAAATGTAAATTGGAATGATTCGTGGACTGATTCACAAGTTCCCGAAGAGGAACCGGAAGAAGAGTCGGAACCGGAAGAAGAATCAGAACTGGAAGAGGAGGAACCGGAGGAGGAAATAGAACTGGTGGGGAAATAATAAAACGGTTAAGTAAAAGAAAATCCTCAACCAACCGACCAAGGTTAATTATGGTCAATGGTGTTTCCGCCAAGGAAGCAAAATATTGGGAGGATTACCAATTCTCCGATGAATCGGATTCCGACGAGAATTCCGATGATGTTATAGAAATTGCCCCAACTGAATTTAAAAAGGCAAAAGAAAATAATAAGGGAAAGGGCATAAAAATAGAGGAATCTAATTCCAACCCCGATGAACTTTATATGTATCGTCAACCCCCGAAGTCCTTAAGTTGTAACAATGACCCGGGAACCTCTAAACCACCAGGTTTTTCTAAACCAATGTGGAAAACGACGGCTCGTATTAGGGGAACATCATATATCCCTATAAACTTGGCAAAACGATCCAAAACCGAAGAAGAAGAAACAAGCGAGTCGGAATAAGATAGTTGTATTCGTGTGGTGTAATATATGTAATATAGTGTGCTTATGCTTTATGATATATGTAAAAATTGCTTGTATTAATAAGTATTTTTTTTATGAATCTAACTCTTGTCTATTTTACAGTATAAAAACACAGAATGGATAGACAACCCAATATTTTAAGAGACCTACCCGGAGACATGTGAAATGTCCCGTTCTTATTGATTAAAAACGTTCCATATTAATTGATTTCGTTGCGAGGTTTTGACCTCTATATGAGACGTTTTTCAAAGACTGCATTAATTTTTAAAACAAACCATAACCTTTATTTCATAAATAAAGGTTTAAAAAGCTTTACGTAGATTATCAAATAATGATAATCTAAAATATCCTGTTTACACACGACCATTACATAATGGTTTACAATACAAATATGTTACATCGAAATCAGTTTCTTGAATGCAGTTTTTACACAATATCATACAAACATGGACTCCAAATCTTGTCCTTATCTTAGTATGCAACAGCGGAAGCTCTTAATATTCACCTGAGAATAAACATGCTTTAAACGTCAACAAAAATGTTGGTGAGTTATAGGTTTAACCTATATATATCAAATCGTAACAATAGACCACAAGATTTCATATTTCAATACACATCCCATACATAGAGATAAAAATCATTCATATGGTGAACACCTGGTAACCGACATTAACAAGATGCATATATAAGAATATCCCCATCATTCCGGGACACCCTTCGGATATGATATAAATTTCGAAGTACTAAAGCATCCGGTACTTTGGATGGGGTTTGTTAGGCCCAATAGATCTATCTTTAGGATTCACGTCAATTAGGGTGTCTGTTCCCTAATTCTTAGGTTACCAGACTTAATAAAAAGGGGCATATTCGATTTCGATAATTCAACCATAGAATTTAGTTTCACGTACTTGTGTCTATTTTGTAAATCATTTATAAAACCTGCATGTATTCTCATCCCAAAAATATTAGATTTTAAAAGTGGGACTATAACTCACTTTCACAGATTTTTACTTCGTCGGGAAGTAAGACTTGGCCACTGGTTGATTCACGAACCTATAACAATATATACATATATATCAAAGTATGTTCAAAATATATTTACAACACTTTTAATATATTTTGATGTTTTAAGTTTATTAAGTCAGCTGTCCTCGTTAGTAACCTACAACTAGTTGTCCACAGTTAGATGTACAGAAATAAATCGATAAATATTATCTTGAATCAATCCACGACCCAGTGTATACGTATCTCAGTATTGATCACAACTCAAACTATATATATTTTGGAATCAACCTCAACCCTGTATAGCTAACTCCAACATTCACATATAGAGTGTCTATGGTTGTTCCGAAATATATATAGATGTGTCGACATGATAGGTCGAAACATTGTATACGTGTCTATGGTATCTCAAGATTACATAATATACAATACAAGTTGATTAAGTTATGGTTGGAATAGATTTGTTACCAATTTTCACGTAGCTAAAATGAGAAAAATTATCCAATCTTGTTTTACCCATAACTTCTTCATTTTAAATCCGTTTTGAGTGAATAAAATTGCTATGGTTTCATATTGAACTCTATTTTATGAATCTAAACAGAAAAGTATAGGTTTATAGTCGGAAAAATAAGTTACAAGTCGTTTTTGTAAAGGTAGTCATTTCAGTCGAAAGAACGACGTCTAGATGACCATTTTAGAAAACATACTTCCACTTTGAGTTTAATCATAATTTTTGGATATAGTTTCATGTTCATAATAAAAATCATTTTCTCAGAATAACAACTTTAAAATCAAAGTTTATCATAGTTTTTAATTAACTAACCCAAAACAGCCCGCGGTGTTACTACGACGGCGTAAATCCGGTTTTACGGTGTTTTTCGTGTTTCCAGGTTTTAAATCATTAAGTTAGCATATCATATAGATATAGAACATGTGTTTAGTTGATTTTAAAAGTCAAGTTAGAAGGATTAACTTTTGTTTGCAAACAAGTTTAGAATTAACTAAACTATGTTCTAGTGATTACAAGTTTAAACCTTCGAATAAGATAGCTTTATATGTATGAATCGAATGATGTTATGAACATCATTACTACCTTAAGTTCCTTGGATAAACCTACTGGAAAATAGAAAAATGGATCTAGCTTCAATGGATCCTTGGATGGCTCGAAGTTCTTGAAGCAGAATCATGACACGAAAACAAGTTCAAGTAAGATCATCACTTGAAATAAGATTGTTATAGTTATAGAAATTGAACCAAAGTTTGAATATGATTATTACCTTGTATTAGAATGATAACCTACTGTAAGAAACAAAGATTTCTTGAGGTTGGATGATCACCTTACAAGATTGGAAGTGAGCTAGCAAACTTGAAAGTATTCTTGATTTTATGAAACTAGAACTTTTGGAATTTATGAAGAACACTTAGAACTTGAAGATAGAACTTGAGAGAGATCAATTAGATGAAGAAAATTGAAGAATGAAAGTGTTTGTAGGTGTTTTTGGTCGTTGGTGTATGGATTAGATATAAAGGATATGTAATTTTGTTTTCATGTAAATAAGTCATGAATGATTACTCATATTTTTGTAATTTTATGAGATATTTCATGCTAGTTGCCAAATGATGGTTCCCACATGTGTTAGGTGACTCACATGGGCTGCTAAGAGCTGATCATTGGAGTGTATATACCAATAGTGCATACATCTAAAAGCTGTGTATTGTACGAGTACGAATACGGGTGCATACGAGTAGAATTGTTGATGAAACTGAACGAGGATGTAATTGTAAGTATTTTTGTTAAGTAGAAGTATTTTGATAAGTGTATTGAAGTCTTTCAAAAGTGTATAAATACATATTAAAACACTACATGTATATACATTTTAACTGAGTCGTTAAGTCATCGTTAGTCGTTACATGTAAGTGTTGTTTTGAAACCTTTAGGTTAACGATCTTGTTAAATGTTGTTAACCCAATGTTTATAATATCAAATGAGATTTTAAATTATTATATTATCATGATATTATCATGTATGAATATCTCTTAATATGATATATATACATTAAATGTCTTTACAACGATAATCGTTACATATATGTCTCGTTTAAAAATCATTAAGTTAGTAGTCTTGTTTTTACATATGTAGTTCATTGTTAATATACTTAATGATATGTTTACTTATCATAGTATCATGTTAACTATATATATATATCCATATATATGTCATCATATAGTTTTTACAAGTTTTAACGTTCGTGAATCACCGGTCAACTTGGGTGGTCAATTGTCTATATGAAACATATTTCAATTAATCAAGTCTTAACAAGTTTGATTGCTTAACATGTTGGAAACATTTAATCATGTAAATATCAATCTCAATTAATATATATAAACATGGAAAAGTTCGGGTCACTACAGTACCTACCCGTTAAATAAATTTCGTCCCGAAATTTTAAGCTGTTGAAGGTGTTGACGAATCTTCTGGAAATAGATGCGGGTATTTCTTCTTCATCTGATCTTCACGCTCCCAGGTGAACTCGGGTCCTCTACGAGCATTCCATCGAACCTTAACAATTGGTATCTTGTTTTGCTTAAGTCTTTTAACCTCACGATCCATTATTTCGACGGGTTCTTCGATGAATTGAAGTTTTTCGTTGATTTGGATTTCATCTAATGGAATAGTGAGATCTTCTTTAGCAAAACATTTCTTTAAATTCGAGACGTGGAAAGTGTTATGTACAGCCGCGAGTTGTTGAGGTAACTCTAGTCGGTAAGCTACTGGTCCGACACGATCAATAATCTTGAATGGTCCAATATACCTTGGATTTAATTTCCCTCGTTTACCAAATCGAACAACGCCTTTCCAAGGTGCAACTTTAAGCATGACCATCTCTCCAATTTCAAATTCTATATCTTTTCTTTTAATGTCAGCGTAGCTCTTTTGTCGACTTTGGGCGGTTTTCAACCGTTGTTGAATTTGGATGATCTTCTCGGTAGTTTCTTGTATAATCTCCGGACCCGTAATCTGTCTATCCCCCACTTCACTCCAACAAATCGGAGACCTGCACTTTCTACCATAAAGTGCTTCAAACGGCGCCATCTCAATGCTTGAATGGTAGCTGTTGTTGTAGGAAAATTCTGCTAACGGTAGATGTCGATCCCAACTGTTTCCGAAATCAATAACACATGCTCGTAGCATGTCTTCAAGCGTTTGTATCGTCCTTTCACTCTGCCCATCAGTTTGTGGATGATAGGCAGTACTTATGTCTAGACGAGTTCCTAATGCTTGCTGTAATGTCTGCCAGAATCTTGAAATAAATCTGCCATCCCTATCAGAGATAATAGAGATTGGTATTCCATGTCTGGAGACGACTTCCTTCAAATACAGTCGTGCTAACTTCTCCATCTTGTCATCTTCTCTTATTGGTAGGAAGTGTGCTGATTTGGTGAGACGATCAACTATTACCCAAATAGTATCAAAACCACTTGCAGTCCTTGGCAATTTAGTGATGAAATCCATGGTAATGTTTTCCCATTTCCATTCCGGGATTTTGGGTTGTTGAAGTAGACCTGATGGTTTCTGATGCTCAGCTTTGACCTTAGAACACGTCAAACATTCTCCTACGTATTTAGCAACATCGGCTTTCATACCCGGCCACCAAAAATGTTTCTTGAGATCCTTGTACATCTTCCCCGTTCCAGGATGTATTGAGTATCTGGTTTTATGAGCTTCTCTAAGTACCATTTCTCTCATATCTCCAAATTTTGGTACCCAAATCCTTTCAGCCCTATACCGGGTTCCGTCTTCCCGAATATTAAGATGCTTCTCCGATCCTTTGGGTATTTCGTCCTTTAAATTTCCCTCTTTTAAAACTCCTTGTTGCGCCTCCTTTATTTGAGTAGTAATGTTATTATGAATCATTATATTCATAGATTTTACTCGAACGGGTTCTCTGTCCTTCCTGCTCAAGGCATCGGCTACCACATTTGCCTTCCCCGGGTGGTAACGAATCTCAAAGTCGTAATCATTCAATAATTCAATCCACTTACGCTGCCTCATATTCAGTTGTTTCTGATTAAATATGTGTTGAAGACTTTTGTGGTCGGTATATATAATACTTTTGACCCCATATAAGTAGTGCCTCCAAGTCTTTAATGCAAAAACAACCGCGCCTAATTCCAAATCATGCGTCGTATAATTTTGTTCGTGAATCTTCAATTGTCTAGACGCATAAGTAATCACCTTCGTTCGTTGCATTAATACACAACCGAGACCTTGCTTTGATGCATCACAATAAATCACAAAATCATCATTCCCTTCAGGCAATGACAATATAGGTGCCGTAGTTAGCTTTTTCTTCAATAACTGAAACGCTTTCTCTTGTTCATCATTCCATTCAAATTTCTTCCCTTTATGCGTTAATGCAGTCAAGGGTTTTGCTATTCTGGAAAAGTCTTGGATGAACCTTCTGTAGTAACCAGCTAGTCCTAAAAACTGGCGTATGTGTTTCGGAGTTTTCGGGGTTTCCCACTTTTCAACAGTTTCTATCTTTGCCGGATCCACCTTAATACCTTCTTTGTTCACTATGTGACCGAGGAATTGAACTTCTTCCAACCAAAATGCACACTTTGAAAACTTAGCGTACAATTCTTCCTTCCTCAATACTTCTAACACCTTTCTCAAATGTTCACCGTGTTCTTGGTCATTCTTTGAGTAAATAAGTATGTCATCAATGAAAACAATGACAAACTTGTCAAGGTATGGTCCACACACTCGGTTCATAAGGTCCATGAACACAGCTGGTGCATTAGTTAAACCAAACGGCATGACCATAAACTCGTAATGACCGTAACGTGTTCTGAAAGCAGTCTTTGGAATATCATCTTCTTTCACCCGCATTTGATGATACCCGGAACGTAAGTCAATCTTTGAATAAACAGACGAGCCTTGTAGTTGATCAAATAAGTCGTCGATTCTCGGTAGTGGGTAGCGGTTCTTGATGGTAAGTTTGTTCAACTCTCGGTAGTCGATACACAACCTGAATGTACCATCTTTCTTCTTGACAAACAAAACAGGAGCTCCCCACGGTGATGTGCTTGGTCGAATGAAACCACGCTCTAAAAGTTCTTGTAATTGGCTTTGTAGTTCTTTCATCTCGCTGGGTACGAGTCTGTAAGGAGCACGAGCTATTGGTGCAGCTCCTGGTACAAGATCTATTTGAAATTCAACGGATCGATGTGGGGGTAATCCCGGTAATTCTTTCGGAAATACATCGGGAAATTCTTTTGCAATGGGAACATCATTGATGCTCTTTTCTTCAGTTTGTACTTTCTCGACGTGTGCTAGAACAGCATAGCAACCTTTTCTTATTAGTTTTTGTGCCTTCAAATTACTAATAAGATGTAGCTTCGTGTTGCCCTTTTCTCCGTACACCATTAAGGGTTTTCCTTTTTCTCGTATAATGCGAATTGCATTTTTGTAACAAACGATCTCCGCTTTCACTTCTTTCAACCAGTCCATACCGATTATCACATCAAAACTCCCTAACTCTACTGGTATCAAATCAATCTTAAATGTTTCGCTAACCAGTTTAATTTCTCGATTCCGACATATATTATCTGCTGAAATTAATTTACCATTTGCTAATTCGAGTAAAAATTTACTATCCAAAGGCGTCAATGGACAACTTAATTTAGCACAAAAATCTCTACTCATATAGCTTCTATCCGCACCCGAATCAAATAAAACGTAAGCAGATTTATTGTCAATAAGAAACGTACCCGTAACAAGCTCCGGGTCTTCCTGTGCCTCTACCGCATTAATATTGAAAACTCTTCCACGGCCTTGTCCATTCGTGTTCTCCTGGTTCGGGCAATTTCTAATAATGTGGCCCGGTTTTCCACATTTATAACAAACTACATTGGCATAACTTGCTCCGACACTACTTGCTCCGCCATTACTCGTTCCGACACCATTTGTTCCTTTCGTTCTATTAACCCCTGGTCCGTAGACCTCACACTTCGCCGCGCTATGACCATTTCTTTTACACTTGTTGCAAAATTTGGTGCAGAACCCCGAGTGATTCTTTTCACACCTTTGGCATAGCTGCTTCTGATTGTTGTTGTTGTTGCGGTTATTATTGTTGTTGGGATGATTGTTGTAGTTGCTGTTGTTGTTGTTGTTGTTGTTGTTGTTGGGCCGTTTGTTGTAGTTACGATTGATGTTGCGATTGTTGGGATAATTGTTGCGATTATTGTTGTAATTGCTGTTGTTGTTGTATTGGTGATTCTTATCACCGTTTTCCTCCCACTTTCTTTTGACTTGCTTCACATTGGCCTCTTCAGCAGTCTGTTCTTTAATTCTTTCTTCAATTTGGTTCACGAGTTTGTGAGCCATTCTACATGCCTGTTGTATGGAGGCGGGCTCGTGTGAACTTATATCTTCTTGGATTCTTTCCGGTAATCCTTTCACAAACGCGTCGATCTTCTCTTCCTCATCTTCGAATGCTCCCGGACACAATAGGCACAATTCTGTGAATCGTCTTTCGTACGTGGTAATATCAAATTCTTGGGTTCGTAACCCTCTAAGTTCTGTCTTGAGCTTATTGACCTCGGTTCTGGGACGGTACTTCTCGTTCATCAAGTGCTTGAATGCTGACCACGGTAGTGCGTACGCATCGTCTTGTCCCACTTGATCTAGATAGGTATTCCACCATGTTAACGCAGAACCTGTGAAGGTATGCGTAGCGTACTTTACTTTGTCCTCTTCAGTACACTTACTTATGGCAAACACCGATTCGACCTTCTCGGTCCACCGTTTCAATCCGATCGGTCCTTCGGTTCCATCAAATTCCAAAGGTTTGCAGGCAGTGAATTCTTTGTAGGTGCATCCTACACGATTTCCTGTACTGCTAGATCCAAGGTTATTGTTGGTATGTAGCGCAGCCTGTACTGCGGCTATGTTTGAAGCTAGAAAAGTACGGAATTCCTCTTCATTCATATTCACGGTGTGTCGAGTAGTCGGTGCCATTTCCTTCAAAATAGTTAAATGGAACAAGTTAATCATACAGAATATTAAGAGTAGTTAATAGTATTTCGTAGCATAATATGAACTCATTTATAAAAGCTTTTTCTTCATATTAGCGTTTTATAAGTTTAAATTCGGGTAGTACCTACCCGTTAAGTTCATACTTAGTAGCTAATATACAATTCAACTACTACAATTCTATATGAAAAACTGATTATAATAATATTTCGCGTTCAAACTTTTATACAATATTTTACAAACTTACAATACCGCTTATTTTACATAAAGCATGAAATATAGCACACAATAACTTTGATACAAGATAGTTGTGAAGATAATTCTAGCTAGTACACAAGTCGTTCAGCAAAGGCAATAAAGACACGTAATTCATACGTCCAGAAACAAGTCATGCATTCTGGTTTTACTAGGACTACTTCCCATCCTTGGTCTTGTGCAACATAACCGTTATGGCCGTTGATAAGACATCGTGTTGTAACGTCGTCAAAGGGACGAGGGTTACGTAATGTCCAACAGTCCCGTAATAATCTAAAAACCTCATTTCTTACCCCAATTACCGACTCCGTCACTTGTGGAAACGTTTTGTTTAATAGTTGTAGCCCGATGTTCTTATTCTCACTTTGGTGAGAAGCGAACATTACTAATCTGTAAGCATAACATGCTTCTTTATGTTGCATGTTAGCCGCTTTTTCTAAATCACGAAGTCC
This sequence comes from Rutidosis leptorrhynchoides, assembly GCF_046630445.1. NCBI lineage: Eukaryota > Viridiplantae > Streptophyta > Magnoliopsida > Asterales > Asteraceae > Rutidosis > Rutidosis leptorrhynchoides. The sequence continues at coordinate 575,183,499 of NC_092336.1, read as the reverse complement.
AATATTCGGATATATTGAGTCAAAATAATTTCTTAACCCGTTGCGTAAAATAGCATTTGGGTTCCCCGCAATATATGCGTCAAAGTAAACACATCGTAACTTATGGGTTTCCCAATGTGATATCCCCCATCTTTCAAACGAAAGTCTCTTATAAACCAAGACATTCTTGGAACGTTCTTCGAATGTCTTACAAACTGATCTCGCCTTAAATAGTTGTGCCGAGGAATTCTGGCCGACTCTAGACAAGATTTCATCAACCATGTCTCCGGGTAGGTCTCTTAAAATATTGGGTTGTCTATCCATTTTGTGTTTTTAAACTGTAAAATAGACAAGAGTTAGATTCATAAAAAAATACTTATTAATACAAGCAATTTTTACATATATCATAAAGCATAAGAACACTATATTACATATATTACACCACACGAATACAACTATCTTATTCCGACTCGCTCGTTTCTTCTTCTTCGGTTTTGGTTCGTTTTGCCAAGTTTCTAGGGATATATGATGTTCCCCTAATACGAGCCGTCGTTGTCCACATTGGTTTAGAAAAACCTGGTGGTTTAGAGGTTCCCGGGTCATTGTTACAACTTAAGGACTTCGGGCGTTGACGATACATATAAAGTTCATCGGGGTTGGAATTAGATTTCTCTATTTTTATGCCCTTTCCCTTATTATTTTCTTTTGCCTTTTTAAATCCAGTTGGGGTAATTTCTATAACATCATCGGAATTCTCGTCGGAATCCGATTCATCGGAGAATTGGTAATCCTCCCAATATTTTGCTTCCTTGGCGGAAACACCATTGACCATAATTAACCTTGGTCGGTTGGTTGAGGATTTTCTTTTACTTAACCGTTTTATTATTTCCCCCACCGGTTCTATTTCTTCATCCGGTTCCGATTCTTCTTCCGGTTCCGATTCTTCTTCCGGTTCCGACTCTTCTTCCGGTTCCTCTTCGGGAACTTGTGAATCAGTCCACGAATCATTCCAATTTACATTTGACTCTTCATTATTATTAGGTGAGTCAATGGGACTTGTTCTAGAGGTAGACATCTATCACATAATATCAAACGCGTTAAGAGATTAATATATCACATAATATTCACATGTTAAAAATATATAGTTTCCAACAAAATTTGTTAAGCAATCATTTTTCAAGTAAACACGGTCGAAGTCCAGACTCACTAATGCATCCTAACAAACTCGATAAGACACACTAATGAAAAATTCTGGTTCTCTAAGACCAACGCTCGGATACCAACTGAAATGTCCCGTTCTTATTGATTAAAAACGTTCCATATTAATTGATTTCGTTGCGAGGTTTTGACCTCTATATGAGACGTTTTTCAAAGACTGCATTCATTTTTAAAACAAACCATAACCTTTATTTCATAAATAAAGGTTTAAAAAGCTTTACGTAGATTATCAAATAATGATAATCTAAAATATCCTGTTTACACACGACCATTACATAATGGTTTACAATACAAATATGTTACATCGAAATCAGTTTCTTGAATGCAGTTTTTACACAATATCATACAAACATGGACTCCAAATCTTGTCCTTATCTTAGTATGCAACAGCGGAAGCTCTTAATATTCACCTGAGAATAAACATGCTTTAAACGTCAACAAAAATGTTGGTGAGTTATAGGTTTAACCTATATATATCAAATCGTAACAATAGACCACAAGATTTCATATTTCAATACACATCCCATACATAGAGATAAAAATCATTCATATGGTGAACACCTGGTAACCGACATTAACAAGATGCATATATAAGAATATCCCCATCATTCCGGGACACCCTTCGGATATGATATAAATTTCGAAGTACTAAAGCATCCGGTACTTTGGATGGGGTTTGTTAGGCCCAATAGATCTATCTTTAGGATTCACGTCAATTAGGGTGTCTGTTCCCTAATTCTTAGGTTACCAGACTTAATAAAAAGGGGCATATTCGATTTCGATAATTCAACCATAGAATTTAGTTTCACGTACTTGTGTCTATTTTGTAAATCATTTATAAAACCTGCATGTATTCTCATCCCAAAAATATTAGATTTTAAAAGTGGGACTATAACTCACTTTCACAGATTTTTACTTCGTCGGGAAGTAAGACTTGGCCACTGGTTGATTCACGAACCTATAACAATATATACATATATATCAAAGTATGTTCAAAATATATTTACAACACTTTTAATATATTTTGATGTTTTAAGTTTATTAAGTCAGCTGTCCTCGTTAGTAACCTACAACTAGTTGTCCACAGTTAGATGTACAGAAATAAATCGATAAATATTATCTTGAATCAATCCACGACCCAGTGTATACGTATCTCAGTATTGATCACAACTCAAACTATATATATTTTGGAATCAACCTCAACCCTGTATAGCTAACTCCAACATTCACATATAGAGTGTCTATGGTTGTTCCGAAATATATATAGATGTGTCGACATGATAGGTCGAAACATTGTATACGTGTCTATGGTATCTCAAGATTACATAATATACAATACAAGTTGATTAAGTTATGGTTGGAATAGATTTGTTACCAATTTTCACGTAGCTAAAATGAGAAAAATTATCCAATCTTGTTTTACCCATAACTTCTTCATTTTAAATCCGTTTTGAGTGAATCAAATTGCTATGGTTTCATATTGAACTCTATTTTATGAATCTAAACAGAAAAGTATAGGTTTATAGTCGGAAAAATAAGTTACAAGTCGTTTTTGTAAAGGTAGTCATTTCAGTCGAAAGAACGACGTCTAGATGACCATTTTAGAAAACATACTTCCACTTTGAGTTTAATCATAATTTTTGGATATAGTTTCATGTTCATAATAAAAATCATTTTCTCAGAATAACAACTTTAAAATCAAAGTTTATCATAGTTTTTAATTAACTAACCCAAAACAGCCCGCGGTGTTACTACGACGGTGTAAATCCGGTTTTACGGTGTTTTTCGTGTTTCCAGGTTTTAAATCATTAAGTTAGCATATCATATAGATATAGAACATGTGTTTAGTTGATTTTAAAAGTCAAGTTAGAAGGATTAACTTTTGTTTGCGAACAAGTTTAGAATTAACTAAACTATGTTCTAGTGATTACAAGTTTAAACCTTCGAATAAGATAGCTTTATATGTATGAATCGAATGATGTTATGAACATCATTACTACCTTAAGTTCCTTGGATAAACCTACTGGAAAATAGAAAAATGGATCTAGCTTCAATGGATCCTTGGATGGCTCGAAGTTCTTGAAGCAGAATCATGACACGAAAACAAGTTCAAGTAAGATCATCACTTGAAATAAGATTGTTATAGTTATAGAAATTGAACCAAAGTTTGAATATGATTATTACCTTGTATTAGAATGATAACCTACTGTAAGAAACAAAGATTTCTTGAGGTTGGATGATCACCTTACAAGATTGGAAGTGAGCTAGCAAACTTGAAAGTATTCTTGATTTTATGAAACTAGAACTTTTGGAATTTATGAAGAACACTTAGAACTTGAAGATAGAACTTGAGAGAGATCAATTAGATGAAGAAAATTGAAGAATGAAAGTGTTTGTAGGTGTTTTTGGTCGTTGGTGTATGGATTAGATATAAAGGATATGTAATTTTGTTTTCATGTAAATAAGTCATGAATGATTACTCATATTTTTGTAATTTTATGAGATATTTCATGCTAGTTGCCAAATGATGGTTCCCACATGTGTTAGGTGACTCACATGGGCTGCTAAGAGCTGATCATTGGAGTGTATATACCAATAGTACATACATCTAAAAGCTGTGTATTGTACGAGTACGAATACGGGTGCATACGAGTAGAATTGTTGATGAAACTGAACGAGGATGTAATTGTAAGCATTTTTGTTAAGTAGAAGTATTTTGATAAGTGTATTGAAGTCTTTCAAAAGTGTATAAATACATATTAAAACACTACATGTATATACATTTTAACTGAGTCGTTAAGTCATCGTTAGTCGTTACATGTAAGTGTTGTTTTGAAACCTTTAGGTTAACGATCTTGTTAAATGTTGTTAACCCAATGTTTATAATATCAAATGAGATTTTAAATTATTATATTATCATGATATTATCATGTATGAATATCTCTTAATATGATATATATACATTAAATGTCTTTACAACGATAATCGTTACATATATGTCTCGTTTAAAAATCATTAAGTTAGTAGTCTTGTTTTTACATATGTAGTTCATTGTTAATATACTTAATGATATGTTTACTTATCATAGTATCATGTTAACTATATATATATATCCATATATATGTCATCATATAGTTTTTACAAGTTTTAACGTTCGTGAATCACCGGTCAACTTGGGTGGTCAATTGTCTATATGAAACATATTTCAATTAATCAAGTCTTAACAAGTTTGATTGCTTAACATGTTGGAAACATTTAATCATGTAAATATCAATCTCAATTAATATATATAAACATGGAAAATTTCGGGTCACTACAACATGATTGATGAAATCTTGTCTAGAGTCGGTCAGAATTCTTCGGCACAACTATTTAAGGCAAGATCAGTTTGTAAGACATTCGAAGAACGTTCCAAGAATGCCTTGGTTTATAAAAGGCTTTCGTTCGAAAGATGGGGGATATCACATTGGGAAATCCATAAGTTACGATGTGTTTACTTTGACGCATATATTGCGGGGAACCCAAATGCTATTTTACGCAATGGGTTAAGAAATTATTTTGACTCAATATATCCGAATATTGGACTTCGTGATTTAGAAAAAGTGGCTAACATGCAACATAAAGAAGCATGTTATGCTTACGGATTATTAATGTTCGCTTCTCACCAAAGTGAGAACAAGAACATCGGGTTACAACTATTAAACAAAACATTCTCACAAGTGACGGAGTCGGTAATTGGGGTAAGAAATGAGGTTTTTAGATTGTTACGGGACTGTTGGACATTACGTAACCCTCGTCCCTTTGACGACGTTACAACACGCTGTCTTATCAACGGCCATAACGGTTATGTTCCACAAGACCAAGGATGGGAAGTAATCCTAGTAAAACCAGAATGCATGACTTGTTTCTGGACGTATGAATTACGTGTCTTTATTGCCTTTGCTGAACGACTTGTGTACTAGCTAGAATTATCTTCACAACCATCTTGTATCAAATTTATTGTGTGCTATATTTCATGCTATATGTAAAATAAGCGGTATTGTAAGTTTGTAAAATATTGTGTAAAAGTTTGAACGCAAAATATTATTATAATCAGTTTTTCATATAGAATTGTAGTAGTTGAATTGTATATTAGCTACTAAGTATGAACTTAACGGGTAGGTACTACCCGAATTTAAACTTATAAAACGCTAATATGAAGAAAAAGCTTTTATAAATGAGTTCATATTATGCTACGAAATACTATTAACTACTCTTAATATTCTGTATGATTAACTTGTTCCATTTGACTATTTTGAAGGAAATGGCACTGACTACTCGACACACCGTGAATATGAATGAAGAGGAATTCCGTACTTTTCTAGCTTCAAACATAGCCGCAGTACAGGCTGCCCTACATACCAATAATAACCTTGGATCTAGCAGTACAGGAAATCGTGTAGGATGCACCTACAAAGAATTCACTGCCTGCAAACCTTTGGAATTTGATGGAACCGAAGGACCGATCGGATTGAAACGGTGGACCGAGAAGGTCGAATCGGTGTTTGCCATAAGTAAGTGTACTGAAGAGGACAAAGTGAAGTACGCTACGCATACCTTCACAGATTCTGCGTTAACATGGTGGAATACCTATCTAGAGCAAGTGGGACAAGACGATGCGTACGCACTACCGTGGTCAGCATTCAAGCACTTGATGAACGAGAAGTACCGTCCCAGAACCGAGGTCAATAAGCTCAAGACAGAACTTAGAGGGTTACGAACCCAAGGATTTGATATTACCACGTACGAAAGACGATTCACAGAATTGTGCCTATTGTGTCCGGGAGCATTCGAAGATGAGGAAGAGAAGATCGACGCGTTTGTGAAAGGATTACCGGAAATAATCCAAGAAGATATAAGTTCACACGAGCCCGCCTCCATACAACAGGCATGTAGAATGGCTCATAAACTAGTGAACCAGATTGAAGAAAGAATTAAAGAACAGACTGCTGAAGAGGCCAATGTGAAGCAAGTCAAAAGAAAGTGGGAGGAAAACGGTGATAAGAATCACCAATACAACAACAACAGCAATTACAACAATAATCGCAACAATTATCTCAACAATCGCAACAGCAATCGCAACTACAACAAACGGTGCAACAACAACAACAACAACAACAACAACAACAACAGCAACTACAACAATCATCCCAACAACAATAATAACCGCAACAACAACAACAATCAGAAGCAGCTATGCCAAAGGTGTGAAAAGTATCACTCGGGGTTCTGCACCAAATTTTGCAACAAGTGTAAAAGAAATGTTCATAGCGCGGTGAAGTGTGAGGTCTACGGACCAGGGGTTAATAGAACGAAAGGAACAAATGGTGTCAGAACGAGTAATGGCGGAGCAAGTAGTGTCGGAGCAAGTTATGCCAATGTAGTTTGTTATAAATGTGGAAAACCGGGCCACATTATTAGAAATTGCCCGAACCAGGAGAACACGAATGGACAAGGCCGCGGAAGAGTTTTCAATATTAATGCGGCAGAGGCACAGGAAGACCCGGAGCTTGTTACGGGTACGTTTCTTATTGACAATAAATCTGCTTACGTTTTATTTAATTCGGGTGCGGATAAAAGCTATATGAGTAGAGATTTTTGTGCTAAATTAAGTTGTCCATTGATGCCTTTGGATAGTAAATTTTTACTCGAATTAGCAAATGGTAAATTAATTTCAGCAGATAATATATGTCGGAATCGAGAAATTAAACTGGTTAGCGAAACATTTAAGATTGATTTGATACCAGTAGAGTTAGGGAGTTTTGATGTGATAATCGGTATGGACTGGTTGAAAGAAGTGAAAGCAGAGATCGTTTGTTACAAAAATGCAATTCGCATTATACGAGAAAAAGGAAAACCCTTAATGGTGTACGGAGAAAAAGGCAACACGAAGCTACATTTTATTAGTAATTTGAAGGCACAAAAACTAATAAGAAAAGGTTGCTATGCTGTTCTAGCACACGTCGAGAAAGTACAAACTGAAGAAAAGAGCATCAATGATGTTCCCATTGCAAAAGAATTTCCCGCTGTATTTTCGAAAGAATTACCGGGATTACCCCCACATCGATCCGTTGAATTTCAAATAGATCTTGTACCAGGAGCTGCACCAATAGCTCATGCTCCTTACAGACTCGCACCCAGCGAGATGAAAGAACTGCAAAGTCAATTACAAGAACTTTTAGAGCGTGGTTTCATTCGACCAAGCACATCACCGTGGGGAGCTCCTGTTTTGTTTGTCAAGAAGAAAGATGGTACATTCATGTTGTGTATCGACTACCGAGAGTTGAACAAACTTACCATCAAGAACCGCTACCCACTACCGAGAATCGAAGACTTATTTGATCAACTACAAGGCTCGTCTGTTTATTCAAAGATTGACTTACGTTCCGGGTATCATCAAATGCTGGTGAAAGAAGATGATATTCCAAAGACTGCTTTAAGAACACGTTACGGTCATTACGAGTTTATGGTCATGCCGTTTGGTTTAACTAATGCACCAGTTGTGTTCATGGACCTTATGAACCGAGTGTGTGGACCATACCTTGACAAGTTTATCATTGTTTTCATTGATGACATACTTATTTACTCAAAGAATGACCAAGAACACGGTGAACATTTGAGAAAGGTGTTAGAAGTATTGAGGAAGGAAGAATTGTACGCTAAGTTTTCAAAGTGTGCATTTTGGTTGGAAGAAGTTCAATTCCTCGGTCACATAGTGAACAAAGAAGGTATTAAGGTGGATCCGGCAAAGATAGAAACTGTTGAAAAGTGGGAAACCCCGAAAACTCCGAAACACATACGCCAGTTTTTAGGACTAGCTGGTTACTACAGAAGGTTAATCCAAGACTTTTCCAGAATAGCAAAACCCTTGACTGCATTAACGCATAAAGGGAAGAAATTTGAATGGAATGATGAACAAGAGAAAGCGTTTCAGTTATTGAAGAAAAAGCTAACTACGGCACCTATATTGTCATTGCCTGAAGGGAATGATGATTTTGTGATTTATTGTGATGCATCAAAGCAAGGTCTCGGTTGTGTATTAATGCAACGAACGAAGGTGATTGCTTATGCGTCTAGACAATTGAAGATTCACGAACAAAATTATACGACGCAAGATTTGGAATTAGGCGCGGTTGTTTTTACATTAAAGACTTGGAGGCACTACTTATATGGGGTCAAAAGTATTATATATACCGACCACAAAAGTCTTCAACACATATTTAATCAGAAACAACTGAATATGAGGCAGCGTAGGTGGATTGAATTGTTGAATGATTACGACTTTGAGATTCGTTACCACCCGGGAAAGGCAAATGTGGTAGCCAATGCCTTGAGCAGGAAGGACAGAGAACCCATTCGAGTAAAATCTATGAATATAATGATTCATAATAACCTTACTACTCAAATAAAGGAGGCGCAACAAGGAGTTTTAAAAGAGGGAAATTTAAAGGTTGAAATACCCAAAGGATCGGAGAAGCATCTTAATATTCGGGAAGACGGAACCCGGTATCGGGCTGAAAGGATTTGGGTACCAAAATTTGGAGATATGAGAGAAATGGTACTTAGAGAAGCTCATAAAACCAGATACTCAATACATCCTGGAACGGGGAAGATGTACAAGGATCTCAAGAAACATTTTTGGTGGCCGGGTAAGAAAGCCAATGTTGCTAAATACGTAGGAGAATGTTTGACGTGTTCTAAGGTCAAAGCTGAGCATCAGAAACCATCAGGTCTACTTCAACAACCCGAAATCCCAGAATGGAAATGGGAAAACATTACCATGGATTTCATCACTAAATTGCCACGGACTGCAAGTGGTTTTGATACTATTTGGGTAATAGTTGATCGTCTCACCAAATCAGCACACTTCCTACCAATAAGAGAAGATGACAAGATGGAGAAGTTAGCACGACTGTATTTGAAGGAAGTCGTCTCTAGACATGGAATACCAATCTCTATTATCTCTGATAGGGATGGCAGATTTATTTCAAGATTCTGGCAGACATTACAGCAAGCATTAGGAACTCGTCTAGACATGAGTACTGCCTATCATCCACAAACTGATGGGCAGAGTGAAAGGATGATACAAACACTCGAAGACATGCTACGAGCATGTGTTATTGATTTCGGAAACAGTTGGGATTGACATCTACCGTTAGCAGAATTTTCCTACAACAACAGCTACCATTCAAGCATTGAGATGGCGCCGTTTGAAGCACTTTATGGTAGAAAGTGCAGGTCTCCGATTTTTTGGAGTGAAGTGGGGGATAGACAGATTACGGGTCCGGAGATTATACAAGAAACTACCGAGAAGATCATCCAAATTCAACAACGGTTGAAAACCGCCCAAAGTCGACAAAAGAGCTACGCTGACATTAAAAGAAAAGATATAGAATTTGAAATTGGAGAGATGGTCATGCTTAAAGTTGCACCTTGGAAAGGCGTTGTTCGATTTGGTAAACGAGGGAAATTAAATCCAAGGTATATTGGACCATTCAAGATTATTGATCATGTCGGACCAGTAGCTTACCGACTTGAGTTACCTCAACAACTCGCGGCTGTACATAACACTTTCCACGTCTCGAATTTGAAGAAATGTTTTGCTAAAGAAGATCTCACTATTCCATTAGATGAAATCCAAATCAACGAAAAACTTCAATTCATCGAAGAACCCGTCGAAATAATGGATCGTGAGGTTAAAAGACTTAAGCAAAACAAGATACCAATTGTTAAGGTTCGATGGAATGCTCGTAGAGGACCTGAGTTCACCTGGGAGCATGAAGATCAGATGAAGAAGAAATACCCACATCTATTTCCATAAGATTCGTCAACACCTTCAACAGCTTAAAATTTTGGGACGAAATTTATTTAACGGGTAGGTACTGTAGTGACCCGAACTTTTCTATGTGTATATATATTAATTGAGATTGATATTTACATGATTAAATGTTTCCAACATGTTAAGAAATCAAACTTGTTAAGACTTGATTAATTGAAATATGTTTCGTATAGACAATTGACCACCCAAGTTGACCGGTGATTCACGAACGTTAAAACTTGTAAAAACTATATGATGACATATATATGGATATATATATATAGTTAACATGATACTATGATAAGTAAACATATCATTAAGTATATTAATAATGAACTACATATGTAAAAATAAGACTACTAACTTAATGATTTTTAAACGAGACATATATGTAACGATTATCGTTGTAAAGACATTTAATGTATGTATATCATATTAAGAGATATTCATACATGATAATATCATGATAATATAATAATTTAAAATCTCATTTGATATTATAAACATTGAGTTAACAACATTTAACAAGATCGTTAACCTAAAGGTTTCAAAACAACACTTACATGTAACGACTAACGATGACATAACGACTCAGTTAAAATGTATATACATGTAGTGTTTTAATATGTATTTATACACTATTGAAAGACTTCTATACACTTATCAAAATACTTCTACTTAACAAAAATGCTTACAATTACATCCTCGTTCAGTTTCATCAACAATTCTACTCGTATGCACTCGTATTCGTACTCGTACAATACACAGCTTTTAGATGTATGTACTATTGGTATATACACTCCAATGATCAGCTCTTAGCAGCCCATGTGAGTCACCTAACACATGTGGGAATCATCATTTGGCAACTAGCATGTATTATTATCTCATAAAATTACAAAAATATGAGTAATCATTCATGACTTATTTACATGAAAACAAAATTACATATCCTTTATATCTAATCCATACACCAACGACCAAAAACACCTACAAACACTTTCATTCTTCAATTTTCTTCATCTAATTGATCTCTCTCAAGTTCTATCTTCAAGTTCTAAGTGTTCTTCATATATTCTACAAGTTCTAGTTACATAAAATCAAGAATACTTTCAAGTTTGCTAGCTCACTTCCAATCTTGTAAGGTGATCATCCAACCTCAAGAAATCTTTGTTTCTTACAGTAGGTTATCATTCTAATACAAGGTAATAATCATATTCAAATGTTGGTTCAATTTCTATAACTATAACAATCTTATTTCAAGTGATGATCTTACTTGAACTTGTTTTCGTGTCATGATTCTGCTTCAAGAACTTCGAGCCATCCAAGGATCCGTTGAAGCTAGATCCATTTTTTTTCTTTTCCAGTAGGTTTATCCAAGGAACTTAAGGTAGTAATGATGTTCATAACATCATTCGATTCATATATATAAAGCTATCTTATTCGAAGGTTTAAACTTGTAATCACTAGAACATAGTTTAGTTAATTCTAAACTTGTTCGCAAACAAAAGTTAATCTTTCTAACTTGACTTTTAAAATCAACTAAACACATGTTCTATATCTATATGATATGCTAACTTAATGATTTAAAACCTGAAAACACGAAAAACGCCGTAAAACTGGATTTACGCCGTCGTAGTAACACCGCGGGCTGTTTTGGGTTAGTTAATTAAAAACTATGATAAACTTTGATTTAAAAGTTGTTATTCTGAGAAAATGATTTTTATTATGAACATGAAACTATATCCAAAAATTATGGTTAAACTCAAAGTGGAAGTATGTTTTCTAAAATGGTCATCTAGACGTCGTTCTTTCGACTGAAATGACTACCTTTACAAAAATGACTTGTAACTTATTTTTCCGACTATAAACCTATACTTTTTCTATTTAGATTCATAAAATAGAGTTCAATATGAAACCATAGCAATTTGATTCACTCAAAACGGATTTAAAATGAAGAAGTTATGGGTAAAACAAGATTGGATAATTTTTCTCATTTTAGCTACGTGAAAATTGGTAACAAATCTATTCCAACCATAACTTGATCAACTTGTATTGTATATTATGTAATCTTGAGATACCATAGACACGTATACAATGTTTCGACCTATCATGTCGATACATCTATATATATTTCGAAACAACCATAGACACTCTATATGTGAATGTTGGAGTTAGCTATACAGGGTTGAGGTTGATTCCAAAATATATATAGTTTGAGTTGTGATCAATACTGAGATACGTATACACTGGGTCATGGATTGATTCAAGATAATATTTATCGATTTATTTCTGTACATCTAACTGTGGACAACTAGTTGTAGGTTACTAACGAGGACAGCTGACTTAATAAACCTAAAACATCAAAATATATTAAAAGTTTTGTAAATATATTTTGAACATACTTTGATATATATGTATATATTGTTATAGGTTCGTGAATCAACCAGTGGCCAAGTCTTACTTTCCGACGAAGTAAAAATCTGTGAAAGTGAGTTATAGTCCCACTTTTAAAATCTAATATTTTGGGATGAGAATACATGCAGGTTTTATAAATGATTTACAAAATAGACACAAGTACGTGAAACTACATTCTATGGTTGAATTATCGAAATCGAATATGCCCCTTTTTATTAAGTCTGGTAATCTAAGAATTAGGGAACAGACACCCTAATTGACGCGAATCCTAAAGATAGATCTATTGGTCCTAACAAACCCCATCCAAAGTACCGGATGCTTTAGTACTTCGAAATTTTTATCATATCCGAAGGGTGTCCCGGAATGATGGGGATATTCTTATATATGCATCTTGTTAATGTCGGTTACCAGGTGTTCACCATATGAATGATTTTTATCTCTATGTATGGGATGTGTATTGAAATATGAAATCTTGTGGTCTATTATTATGATTTGATATATATAGGTTAAACCTATAACTCACCAACATTTTTGTTGACGTTTTAAGCATGTTTATTCTCAGGTGATTATTAAGAGCTTCCGATGTCGCATACTTAAATAAGGACGAGATTTGAAGTCCATGCTTGTATGATATTGTGTTAAAACTGCATTCAAGAAACTTATTTTGTTGTAACATATTTGTATTGTAAACCATTATGTAATGGTCGTGTGTAAACAGGATATTTTAGATTATCATTATTTGATAATCTATGTAAAGTTTTTTAAACCTTTATTGATGAAATAAAGGTTATGGTTTGTTTTAAAATGAATGCAGTCTTTGAAAAACGTCTCATATAGAGGTCAAAACCTCGCAACGAAATCAATTAATATGGAACGTTTTTAATCAATAAGAACGGGACATTTCATTAGAGAACCAGAAAATTGCATTAGTGTGTCTTACCGAGTTTGTTAGGATGCATTAGTGAGTCTGGACTTCGACCGTGTTTTTCTTCAAAAACGATTGCTTAACATTTTTTTTTTGTTGGAAACTATATATTATTAACATGTAAATATTATGTGATATATTAATCTCTTAACGTGTTTGATATTGTGTGATAGATGTCTACCTCTAGTACAAATCCCATTGATTCACCTAATAATAATGAAGAGTCGAATATATTTTGGAAAGATTCACAAATTCCCGAAGAGGAACTGGAAGAGGAGGAACCGGAAGAAGAGGAACCGAAAGAGGAGGAATCAGAAGAGGATGAACCAGAAGAAGAAGAGGTTCCGGAGGAAGAAATTTTGATACCTATAGTAAATCGATTAAATAAAAGAAAATCCTCAACCAACGGACCAAAGTTAATAATGGTCAATGGTGTTTCCGCCGAGGAAGCAAAATATTGGGAAGATTATCAATTTTCCGATGAATCGGATCCCGATGAGGATTCCGATGATGTTATAGAAATTACCTCGACCCAATTTAATAAAGCGAAAGAAAATAATAAGGGAAAAGGTATAAAAATAGAGAAACCCGATTCCAACCCCGATGAACTTTATATGTATCGGCAACATCCGTATTTCCTAAAATGTAACAATGACCCGGGAACCTCTAAACCAACAGGTTTTTCTAAACCATTATGGAAAACGATGACTCGTATTAGAGGAACACCATATATTCCTAGAAAATTAGGAAAACGAACCAAGTCCGAAGAAGAAGAAACCAGTGATTCAGATTAGAGGGTTGTAATCATGTTGTGTATTATATATATTGTAGTGTGCTTGTACTTTTATGTTCTATGTAAAAATTGCTTGTATTGTTTGTTAATTATCTTTTACAAATCTAATCCTTGTATATTTTACAGTATAAAAACAAAATGGACGTTAAGGGTAGACAACCGAATATTTTAGAAGACCTATCAGAGGATATGATTGAGGAAATCTTGTCTAGAGTCGCTCAGAATTCATCAACACATTTAGTTATGGCGAAATTAACTTGTCAAACATTTGAAAGACTTTCCAGAAATGCCTTAGTTTATAAAAGGCTTTCCTTTGATAGGTGGGGTATATCACATTGGAGAGACCGTAAGTTACGCCGTGTTTTCTTTAAAGCATTAAATGCGGGGAACCCAAATGCAATTTTACGCTACGGATTAAGAACCTATTTTGACTCAACATATCCTGTAGTGACTCGAACTTTTCCATGTTTATATATATTAATTGAGAGTGATATTTACATGATTAAATGTTTCCAACATGTTAAGCAATCAAACTTATTAAGACTTGATTAATTGAAATATGTTTCATATAGACAATTGACCACCCAAGTTGACCGGCGATTCACGAACGTTAAAACTTGTAAACACGACATGACGATATATAAATATATGGATATACATATGGTTAACAGGAGATTATGATAAGTAAGTATCTCCATAAGTATATTAACAATGAGTTATATACATATAAACAAGACTACTAACTTAAGGATTTCGAAACGAGACATATATGTAACGATTATCGTTGTAACGACATTTAAATGTATATATATATCATATTAAGATATATTAATATATCATAATATCATGATAATATAATAATTTAACATCTCATTAGATATAATAAACAATGGGTTAACAACATTAATTGAGATCGTTAACTTAAAGGTTTCAAAACAACACTTACATGTAACGACTAACGATGACTTAACGACTCAGTTAAAATGTATATACATGTACTGTATTTAGATGTATTAAAATACTTTTGGAAGACTTCAAGACATATATCAAAACACTCATACTTAACGAAAATGGTTACAGTTACTTTCCCATTCTTTTCTTTCATCAAGAATTCTAGTCGTATTCTTACCCGTATTATACACAGCTTCAAAACGTACTTACTATGGGTATATACCAATAGGAACTAGCATGGGATTCCACTCTTGATTATGTCATGTATGACTAATCAATTTTAACTTCTACCATGAGCTAGTCAACTAAGTAGAACTCCTTTTAACCCCACTCACCACTCACCAATTACCACTCATCATTCACTCCATTTCACTTCCAATTCTCTTTCTAATTCTCTCTCAACATACCCACACTATTATGAACGTATTTTTCCAGTAGTTAATCATCATCTTCATCAAAAATCACTTCAAGAATCAAGCTATAATCATCATAGGAAGAACACTTCAAGAACACTTCAAAAATCCCTTCAAGTTTACTAATTTACTTCCAAGCTTTCTAATCCATTCCAAGTAATCATCTAAGATCAAGAAACCTTTGTTATATACAGTAGGTTATCTTTCTTATTCAAGGTAATATTCATATTTAAACTTTGATTCAATTTCTATAACTATAAACTATTTTAATTCGAGTAAAAATCTTACTTGAACTTGTTTTTGTGTCATGATCCTACTTCAAGAACTTTCAAGCCATCCAAGATCCTTTGAAGCTAGATCATTTCTTGTCACTTCCAGTAGGTTTACCTAATAAACTTGAGGTAGTAATGATGTTCATAACATCATTCGATTCATATATATAAAACTATCTTATTCGAAGGTTTAAACTCGTAATCATTAGAACATAGTTTAGTTAATTCTAAACTTGTTCGCAAACAAAAGTTAACCTTCTAACTTGACTTTTAAAATTAACTACACACATGTTCTATATCTATATGATATGCTAACTTAATGATTTAAAACCTGGAAACACGAAAAACACCGTAAAACCGGATTTACGCCGTCGTAGTAACACCGCGGGCTGTTTTGGGTTAATTAATTAAAAACTATGATAAACTTTGATTTAAAAGTTGTTATTCTGAGAAAATGATTTTTATTATGAACATGAAACTATATCCAAAAATTATGGTTAAACTCAAAGTGGAAGTATGTTTTCTAAAATGGTCATCTAGACGTCGTTCTTTCGACTGAAATGACTACCTTTACAAAAACGACTTGTAACTTATTTTTCCGACTATAAATCTATACTTTTTCTGTTTAGTTTCATAAAATAGAGTTCAATATGAAACCATAGCAATTTGATTCACTCAAAACGGATTTAAAATGAAGAAGTTATGGGTAAAAAAAGATTGGATAATTTTTCTCATTTTAGCTACGTGAAAATTGGTAACAAATCTATTCCAACCATAACTTAATCAACTTGTATTGTAAATTATGTAATCTTGAGATACCATAGACACGTATACAATGTTTCGACCTATCATGTCGACACATCTATATATATTTCGGAACAACCATAGGCACTCTATATGTGAATGTTGGAGTTAGCTATACAGGGTTGAGGTTGATTCCAAAATATATATAGTTTGAGTTGTGATCAATACTGAGATACGTATACACTGGGTCGTGGATTGATTCAAGATAATATTTATCGATTTATTTCTGTACATCTAACTGTGGACAACTAGTTGTAGGTTACTAACGAGGACAGCTGACTTAATAAACTTAAAACATCAAAATATATTAAAAGTGTTGTAAATATATTTTAAACATACTTTGATATATATGTATATATTGTTATAGGTTCGTGAATCAACCAGTGGCCAAGTCTTACTTCCCGACGAAGTAAAAATCTGTGAAAGTGAGTTATAGTCCCACTTTTAAAATCTAATATTTTTGGGATGAGAATACATGCAGGTTTTAAAAATGATTTACAAAATAGACACAAGTACGTGAAACTACATTCTATGGTTGAATTATCGAAATCGAATATGCCCCTTTTTATTAAGTCTGGTAATCTAAGAATTAGGGAACAGACACCCTAATTGACGCGAATCCTAAAGATCGATCTATTGGGCCTAACAAACCCCATCCAAAGTACCGGATGCTTTAGTACTTCGAAATTTATATCATATCCGAAGGGTGTCCCGGAATGATGGGGATATTCTTATATATATATGCATCTTGTTAATGTCGGTTACCAGATGTTCACCATATGAATGATTTTTATCTCTATGTATGGGATGTGTATTGAAATATGAAATCTTGTGGTCTATTGTTACGATTTGATATATATAGGTTAAACCTATAACTCACCAACATTTTTGTTGACGTTTAAAGCATGTTTATTTTCAGGTGAATACTAAGAGCTTCCGCTGTCGCATACTTAAATAAGGACGAGATTTGGAGTCCATGCTTGTATGATATTGTGTAAAAACTGCATTCAAGAAACTTATTTTGTTGTAACATATTTGTATTGTAAACCATTATGTAATGGTCGTGTGTAAACAGGATATTTTAGATTATCATTATTTGATAATCTACGTAAATCTTTTTAAACCTTTATTGATGAAATAAAGGTTATGGTTTATTTTAAAATGAATGCAGTCTTTGAAAAACGTCTCATATAGAGGTCAAAACCTCGCAACGAAATCAATTAATATGGAACGTTTTTAATCAATAAGAACGGGGCATTTCAGTTGGTATCCGAGCGTTGGTCTTAGAGAACCAGAATTTTGCATTAGTGTGTCTTATCGAGTTTGTTAGGATGCATTAGTGAGTCTGGACTTCGACCGTGGTTACTTGAAAAATGATTGCTTAAAAAATTTTGTTGGAAACTATATATTTTTAACATGTGAATATTATGTGATATATTAATCTCTTAACGCGTTTGATATTATGTGATAGATGTCTACCTCTAGAACAAGTCCCATTGACTCACCTAATAATAATGAAGAGTCAAATGTAAATTGGAATGATTCGTGGACTGATTCACAAGTTCCCGAAGAGGAACCGGAAGAAGAGTCGGAACCGGAAGAAGAATCGGAACCGGAAGAAGAATCGGAACCGGAAGAAGAAATAGAACCGGTGGGGGAAATAATAAAACGGTTAAGTAAAAGAGAATCCTCAACCAACCGACCAAGGTTAATTATGGTCAATGGTGTTTCCGCCAAGGAAGCAAAATATTGGGAGGATTACCAATTCTCCGATGAATCGGATTCCGACGAGAATTCCGATGATGTTATAGAAATTGCCCCAACTGAATTTAAAAAGGCAAAAGAAAATAATAAGGGAAAGGGCATAAAAATAGAGGAATCTAATTCCAACCCCGATGAACTTTATATGTATCGTCAACCCCCGAAGTCCTTAAGTTGTAACAATGACCCGGGAACCTCTAAACCACCAGGTTTTTCTAAACCAATGTGGAAAACGACGGCTCGTATTAGGGGAACATCATATATCCCTAGAAACTTGGCAAAACGATCCAAAACCGAAGAAGAAGAAACAAGCGAGTCGGAATAAGATAGTTGTATTCGTGTGGTGTAATATATGTAATATAGTGTGCTTATGCTTTATGATATATGTAAAAATTGCTTGTATTAATAAGTATTTTTTTTATGAATCTAACTCTTGTCTATTTTACAGTATAAAAACACAAAATGGATAGACAACTCAATATTTTAAGAGACCTACCCGGAGACATGATTGATGAAATCTTGTCTAGAGTCGGTCAGAATTCCTCGGCACAACTATTTAAGGCGAGATCAGTTTGTAAGACATTCGAAGA
Organism: Rutidosis leptorrhynchoides; assembly: GCF_046630445.1. Classification (NCBI taxonomy): domain Eukaryota; kingdom Viridiplantae; phylum Streptophyta; class Magnoliopsida; order Asterales; family Asteraceae; genus Rutidosis; species Rutidosis leptorrhynchoides. The sequence continues at coordinate 575,164,521 of NC_092336.1, read as the reverse complement.
ACGTTCCAAGAATGCCTTGGTTTATTAAAGGCTTTCGTTCCAAAGATAGGGGATATCACATTGGGAAATCCATAAGTTACGATGTGTTTACTTTGACGCATATATTGCGGGGAACCCAAATGCTATTTTACGCAACGGGTTAAGAAATTATTTTGACTCAGTATATCCGAATATAGGACTTCGTGACTTAGAAAAAGCGGCTAACATGCAACATAAAGAAGCATGTTATGCTTACGGGTTAGTAATGTTCGCTTCTCACCAAAGTGAGAACAAGAACATCGGGCTACAACTATTAAATAAAATGTTCCCACAAGTGACGGAGTCGGTAATTGGGGTAAGAAATGAGGTTTTTAGGTTATTACGAGACTGTTGGTCATTACGTATCCCTCGTCCCTTTGACGACGTTACAACACGCTGTCTTATCAACGGCCATAACGGTTATGTTCCACAAGACCAAGGATGGGAAGTAGTCCTAGTAAAACCAGAATGCATGACTTGTTTCTAGACGTATGAATTACGTGTCTTTATTGCCTTTGCTGAACGACTTGTGTACTAGCTAGAATTGAAATGTTCCGTTCTTATTGATTAAAAACGTTCCATATTAATTGATTTCGTTGCGAGGTTTTGACCTCTATATGAGATGTTTTTCAAAGACTGCATTCATTTTAAAACAAACCATTACCTTTATTTCATCAATAAAGGTTTAAAAAGCTTTACGTAGATTATCAAATAATGATAATCTAAAATATCCTGTTTACACACGACCATTACATAATGGTTTACAATACAAATATGTTACAACAAAATAAGTTTCTTGAATGCAGTTTTTACACAATATCATACAAGCATGGACTCCAAATCTCGTCCTTATTTAAGTATGCGACAGCGGAAGCTCTTAATAATCACCTGAGAATAAACATGCTTAAAACGTCAACAAAAATGTTGGTGAGTTATAGGTTTAACCTATATATATCAAATCATAATAATAGACCACAAGATTTCATATTTCAATACACATCCCATACATAGAGATAAAAATCATTCATATGGTGAACACCTGGTAACCGACATTAACAAGATGCATATATAAGAATATCCCCATCATTCCGGGACACCCTTCGGATATGATATAAATTTCGAAGTACTAAAGCATCCGGTACTTTGGATGGGGTTTGTTAGGCCCAATAGATCTATCTTTAGGATTCGCGTCAATTAGGGTGTCTGTTCCCAAATTCTTAGATTACCAGACTTAATAAAAAGGGGCATATTCGATTTCGATAATTCAACCATAGAATGTAGTTTCACGTACTTGTGTCTATTTTATAAATCATTTATAAAACCTGCATGTATTCTCATCCCAAAAATATTAGATTTTAAAAGTGGGACTATAACTCACTTTCACAGATTTTTACTTCGTCGGGAAGTAAGACTTGGCCACTGGTTGATTCACGAACCTATAATAATATATACATATATATCAAAGTATGTTCAAAATATATTTACAACACTTTTAATATATTTTGATGTTTTAAGTTTATTAAGTCAGCTGTCCTCGTTAGTAACCTACAACTAGTTGTCCACAGTTAGATGTACAGAAATAAATCAATAAATATTATCATGAATCAATCCACGACCCAGTGTATAAGTATCTCAGTATTGATCACAACTCAAACTATATATATTTTGGAATCAACCTCAACCCTGTATAGCTAACTCCAACATTCCCATATAGAGTGTCTATGGTTGTTCCGAAATATATATAGATGTGTCGACATGATAAGTCGAAACATTATATACGTGTCTATGGTATCTCAAGATTACATAATATACAATACAAGTTGATTAAGTTATGGTTGGAATAGATTTGTTACCAATTTTCACGTAGCTAAAATGAGAAAAATTATCCAATCTTGTTTTACCCATAACTTCTTCATTTTAAATCCGTTTTGAGTGAATCAAATTGCTATGGTTTCATATTGAACTCTATTTTATGAATATAAACAGAAAAAGTATAGGTTAATAGTCGGAAAAATAAGTTACAAGTCATTTTTGTAAAGGTAGTCATTCCAGTTGAAAGAACGACGTCTAGATGACCATTTTAGAAAACATACTTCCACTTTGAGTTTAACCATAATTTTTGGATATAGTTTCATGTTCATAATAAAAATCATTTTCTCAGAATAACAACTTTTAAATCAAAGTTTATCATAGTTTTTAATTAACTAACCCAAAACAGCCCGCGGTGTTACTACGACGGCGTAAATCCGGTTTTACGATGTTTTTCGTGTTTCCAGGTTTTAAATCATTAAGTTAGCATATCATATAGATATAGAAAATGTGTTTAGTTGATTTTAAAAGTCAAGTTAGAAGGATTAACTTTTGTTTGCGAACAAGTTTAGAATTAACTAAACTATGTTCTAGTGATTACAAGTTTAAACCTTCGAATAAGATAGCTTTATATGTATGAATCGAATGATGTTATGAACATCATTACTACCTTAAGTTCCATGGATAAACCTACTGGAAAAGGGAAAAATGGATCTAGCTTCAACGGATCCTTGGATGGCTCGAAGTTCTTGAAGCAGAATCATGACACGAAAACAAGTTCAAGTAAGATCATCACTTGAAATAATATTGTTATAGTTATAGAAATTGAACCAAAGTTTGAATATGATTATTACCTTGTATTAGAATGATAACCTACTGTAAGAAACAAAGATTTCTTGAGGTTGGATGATCACCTTACAAGATTGGAAGTGAGCTAGCAAACTTCAAAGTATTCTTGATTTTATGTAACTAGAACTTGTAGAATATATGAAGAACACTTAGAACTTGAAGATAGAACTTGAGAGAGATTAATTAGATGAAGAAAATTGAAGAATGAAAGTGTTTGTAGGTGTTTTTGGTCGTTGGTGTATGGATTAGATATAAAGGATATGTAATTTTGTTTTCATGTAAATAAGTCATGAATGATTACTCATATTTTTGTAATTTTATGAGATATTTCATGCTAGTTGCCAAATGATGGTTCCCACATGTGTTAGGTGACTCACATGGGCTGCTAAGAGCTGATCATTGGAGTGTATATACCAATAGTACATACATCTAAAAGCTGTGTATTGTACGAGTACGAATACGGGTGCATACGAATAGAATTGTTGATGAAACTGAACGAGGATGTAATTGTAAGCATTTTTGTTAAGTAGAAGTATTTTGATAAGTGTATTGAAGTCTTTCAAAAGTATATAAATACATATTAAAACACTACATGTATATACATTTTAACTGAGTCGTTAAGTCATCGTTAGTCGTTACATGTAAGTGTTGTTTTGAAACCTTTAGGTTAACGATCTTGTTAAATGTTGTTAACCCAATGTTTATAATATCAAATGAGATTTTAAATTATTATATTATCATGATATTATCATGTATGAATATGTAACGACCCGCACTTTTTCGATCATACTATACTTATAAGATTAATATTTACATAAATTAAACCTTGCCAACATGATAAGCAATCCAAATTGTCGAGACTGATATTTCCGAAAAGAGTTTTACACAACGTTTGACCGTCTAGTTTGACCGATGATATCACGAACCATACAATATAGGATAATTATACGTTTGTGTATATATATGTATATATACATATTTAACATGATTAAGGAATGTTTTAATACCTCATTTTATATTAATAACAACAAGTTATATGTGTATTTTGAAACTACTAACTTAAGTTTTCAAAACGATAACTATACGTAACGTTATTTGACATAAATACTTAAGACATATAATGTTTATACATATATTGTATAAGTAATGTATTTAATCACTTTTAAGAACTTAAATACATAAAATCATATAAGTGTATTCACAAAAGATAGCTATATTTGAATCCTCATTCCATTTTTCACAAAATTTCTATACGTATACCTAGAGTATTTGTACTCGTATCATACCAAGCTTCTATACGTATTTACTATTGGTATATACACATCAAAATCACCACCTAACCAGCCATTATTCATGCCCTTAGAGCTAGATAATTACTTTTGGATGATTACTTGACTAATTACAAAAATACAAACTAGAATTTTGTCATGTTATCCTTAAAGATCACATTTTTAGGAGTATATATGTATCATCATTTTTGATTCATTTTTACTTCAATCTCTTAACTAAAAACACACACTCTTTCTTACTCTCTAAACTCCATAACAATCCAGCAAAGTTCCATAAAGATCTAGCTTCAAAAACCATACTAAAACACCATAAGAAAACCATACAAAAACACTTCAAGAAAACCCTCCAAGAACACCAACTTACTTCCAATCTTTCATCCACTTCTATCACCCTTTTGATTCTAGCTTCTTACTCCTCTTTTACAGCAAACTTATCCAAGGAACTTGAGGTAGAATCTATGTTCATAACCTTATTCGATTCATATATATATAGCTATCTTATTTTGTGGTACAAAAGTTTAACAACAAGAACATAGTTTGAATGTTTTCAAACTTGTTTGCAAACTAAATAGATCCTTCTAACTTAACTTTTAAAATACTTCAAGACCTGTAATATAACTTATGTATATGCTAATTTAACAAGGTAAAACTTGGTTTTTCAAAGTATAAGTATTTTTAGAAAAATGGTCATTAAATGATTTTGTTGTAACAAAAATGTTTAACTTCATATGTTTCACTAATGTTTCACTTATGCCGTATGATTTTGAATACAAACCAAGGTATTTACAGTTCATAGTCTTAAAGAAGAACTCTATCCAAGAAGATGGCAATTTGAATCAACGAAAACGGATTTGTAACGAAGAAACTATGACCGAAACAAAATTGGTTATCCTAGATCATTTCAACTACGGGATCAATTGGAAAAAAATGATATAAATCACATATTTCTAAGATAACATGATATTTTATATATATGTACTTATAATTCAATTTTATATGGTTCAGGATCACCCGTAAACAACACGAGAAGATTAATCATAAGATCCCATGATTGTACGCAACACGTCATTTGACAACACCGGTACTTTATGTACGCAACACGTCATTTGACAACACCGGTACCATGGGTCAAGATTAATCTCGACCAATACATATACGATGGGGTTTTATTTATTTCGTTGGGGGTTTTGTTTATTGCGGGTATATTAAACATCTAAAAATGAACCATTAAAAATTGAATTACTAACATCGGAATGCTAACTACGGACTAAGGAAATATTCAAAATATTAAAAGTATAACAAGTATATATATATATAACGTTTGTTTTAAAATGAAAACATATTGATATATTATATATGGATAGGTTCGTGATATCAACCGGAAGACCGAGTCAAAATATATATATCATCAAGACAAGAGTGAGTATATAGTCCCACTTTTAAACTCTAAATATTTCGGGATGAGAATACATGTATTTTATGTTTTACGTTATGGACACAAGTAACTGAAAAATATATTCTACGTTGAGTTGTACCACTGGCATACTTCCCTGTAGCTTGGTAACTAATATTTACAGCGGTATTGTAAACGCGAATCCTGTTGATAGATCTATCGGGCCTGACAACCCCAACCGGACTGGACGACCAGTATTCAACGGTTGCACAGTACTTCGTTTTGTGACTACACTTGGTACGGTGTAGTAAGATTTCATATTAAAGGGAATATGCGACGTGAAAATGTTAAGTATGGTTACCAAGTGCTCAACCACTTAGAATATTTTTATTGAAATGTTTATATACGAAATCTTGTGGTCTATATATATATATTGCTGCGCACTAAACCTATATCTCACCAACTTTATGTTGACGTTTTTAAACATGTTTATTCTCAGGTGATAATTAAAGCTTCCGCTGCATTATGTTGAATCTAAGCAGGATCATGCGTACTCATATTTGTGTCAAAAATAAAACTGCATATCCGATGACGTGTGTTGTAAAATATGCTAGAAATCGTGTTGTTATTATCATTTGTAAAGTTTGTAAGTCGAAGATTATCGCTAAACGATAATCATCTTTTTATTGTCTAAAGCTTGTAACAAAAATAATGGTTTGGTTTGTAATGTATAATATATGCAGTTTTCCTTTTTAAAAATGTCGCATATAGAGGTCAATACCTCGCAATGAAATCATACGTTATCTAACACGTTCTTATGGTTAAGGACGGGTTATGACATGTGGTATCAGAGCGTTGGTCTTAGCGAACCAGGTCTGCATTAGTGTGTCTAACCGAGAAGCCGTTAGGATACATTAGTAAGTCTGGACTTTGACCGGGTCTGATTTAAAAAAAAAAAAAAACCATTGCTTATCACTGTTGGTTAAAATTTATATGTAAATATTATATAAGTACTAATGGGTTAGTTGTTGTGTGATAGATGTCGAGCTCAAAAATTGTTATCACAATCAACGACTCCGAATCAGAATCTTCAGATGGCGTTCCAGTCATTAACCTGTCCGATGACGAAAATGATATCCTTGGGGAAGACTCACAAATTCCGGATGAACCAACTATAAAGAACCCGGAAAGTGAACCCGAGGAGGAAAGTGAACCCGAGGAGGAAAGTGAACCCGAGGAAGAAATACAGGAAATTACAAAAGACGAGTTCGAACTAGGAAAGAAACGAAAGGCTAATGAATTAGAAAATCCAAATCCCGAGTTTAATAAGAATGATGTGGCACCAATTCCACTCAACACTACCACCCCTATCCCCGCTATTCCTATTCGTTCTGTCCCGGCATCCAGTTCTTCAGTCCCACAGCCAAAATATAGGCAGACAGTTAGGATAAGCGTTAAGCAAATCTTTGTGTCTAAACGTCCTAGAAAATAGATCAAACGATGCGCTGCTGTGTCAAACCATGGAACCGAATAATGTTTTGTATAATATTAATAGTGTGGTTTGCTTAATGTTCGATGTAAGATAAGCATATGTAAAATATTGAAGTATGAAATGCAATAATTTTCCATGGTTAAGTATTATTTAGATTGTAGTAATTGATTCTGTACTAAGCTATTAAGTATGAACATTAACGGGTAGGTACTACCCAAGATATAATTATAAAACGCTAATAAGAAGAAAAGGCTTTTATAATAATACCTAGTTCATATTATTAATAAGCTATAATGTACTATAAATATACACTACATCTATAATAATCCATGTGAATAATTATTTTCTTTCATTAGGAAATGGCGCGATTGAATCGAATGACGGAACAAGAACTCGAGGAACTCATCAACCAGCGAGTGAACGACAGAATGTTATGGGTTGAGGCTGCAAGAGCTGCTGCAGTTAATCCAAATCCTCGTGTAGGATGCTCCTACAAGACGTTCCAAGCTTGCAAGCCATCATCATTCAGTGGAACGGAAGGACCTATCGGTTTAACCCGATGGATAGAAAAGATGGAGACGGTGTTCAAAATCAGCGGTTGTGATGAAAAAGACATGACCAAGTTTGCATCGTGCACTTTACAAGATAGTGCACTCACATGGTGGAAGAATTATGTGAAGGCGGTAGGAGGAGATGTAGCTTATGATACTCCATGGGAAGAATTCAAAGCAATGATAATCACAGAGTATTGTCCAAGGAATGAGGTTATTAAGTTAGAAGATGAGTTACGAAGTTTGAAGGTGGTTGGTACTGAAATCACCAACTACAACCAGCGATTCATGGAATTAGTTTTGCTATGTCCTGAATTGGTTCCAACCGAAGAACGGAAGATTGAAATGTACAAAGCTGGTTTGCCCAAAAAGGACAAGGCAAATGTTACAGCATCGAAACCTAAGACAATTCATGAAGCTATAACCATGGCAAACGAGCTAATGGATCAGGTCATCATGGATAAGAAAGTATCCAATACTGATGTGAAGGTATCAGGTAACAAAAGAAAGTGGAATGGAAATTATGATCGAGGTAACCAACAACAATCTTTTAAGAAACAAGAAAACACGCAAGGTGCGGGTAGTGGTTTAAGCTTTGGTTATAAAGGACAAAATCCTTTATGCAACCGTTGCCACAAACATCACTTTGGTTACTGTAGTGTGTTATGCACCAAGTGTAATCGACAAGGTCATCTTGCGGAAGATTGTAAGGCTCTCGTTACAAATGGCAACAAGACTCCTGCCACCAACGCAAATAGAACTGCTTTGGCTAACATTACTTGTTTTGGGTGTGGAAAACAAGGTCATTATAAGAGCCAGTGCCCGAATCAGAATGGCGGACCTGCACGTGGAAGAGCGTTTGTTATTAATGCTAGAGAGGCACGAGAAGACCCGGAACTTGTTACGGGTACGTTTACCATTAATAACTTATCAGCATCTATTTTATTTGATACTGGCGCCGATAGAAGTTACGTGTGTATAAATTTTTACACTAAATTGAATTGTTCATCAGTACCTCTAGATGCTAAGTACTTGATTGAGTTAGCTAATGGTAAACTAATTAAAGCCGATAAAATTTGTCGTGGTTGTGAAATAAATCTAGCCGGAGAAACGTTTAAAATCGACTTAATACCCGTAGAATTAGGAGGTTTTGATGTAATAGTCGGCATGGACTGGATGTCCAAAATAGGAGCGGAAGTTGTTTGTGCCAAGAAGGCAATTCGTATTCCTGGTAAGGATAAAATGCCAGTGATGATTTATGGAGAGAAGGGTAATTCAAAGCTAAAACTCATTAGCTGTTTGAAAGCCAAGAAGTGTTTAGAAAAGGGATGTTACGCTATTTTAGCACATGTTAATAAAGTCGAAAAGAAAGAAAAGTGCATCAACGACGTGCCTGTGGCAAGAGATTTTCCTGAAGTTTTTCCGGAAGAATTGCCGGGATTACCTCCATTTAGATCGGTAGAATTTCAAATAGATTTAGTACCAGGAGCTGCACCAGTGGCTCGTGCTCCATATAGACTTGCACCGTCCGAGTTAGAAGAACTTCAAAGTCAGTTAAAAGAATTACTGGACCGTGGATTCATACGACCGAGTACTTCACCGTGGGGAGCTCCAATTTTGTTTGTTAAGAAGAAAGATGGATCTTTTAGGATGTGTATAGACTATCGTGAATTAAATAAGTTAACTATCAAGAATCGGTATCCACTACCGAGAATTGACGACTTATTTGATCAACTCCAAGGATCATGTGTGTACTCAAAAATTGACTTAAGGTCGGGCTATCATCAATTACGTGTCAAAGAAGAAGATATACCGAAAACTGCTTTTCGGACACGTTATGGTCATTACGAATTTTTGGTTATGCCGTTTGGATTGACGAATGCGCCAGCTGTATTCATGGACCTCATGAATCGAGTTTGTAGTCCGTATTTAGATAAGTTTGTTATCGTTTTCATTGATGATATTCTTATCTATTCCAAGAGTGAGCAAGAGCATGAAGAGCATTTAAGGTTGATACTGGAGTTGTTGAGAAAAGAACAACTTTATGCTAAATTTTCTAAGTGTGCTTTCTGGTTGAAAGAAGTGCAATTTCTTGGTCACGTTGTTAATAGCGAAGGAATTCAGGTTGATCCAGCAAAAATTGAAGCCATTGAAAAATGGGAGACTCCTAAAACACCAATGCAGATACGTCAATTTTTGGGTTTAGCCGGTTATTATAGAAGGTTTATTCAAGATTTTTCTCGAATAGCTAAGCCGTTGACAGCATTAACGCAAAAAGGGAAGAAATACGAATGGACCTCGGAGCAGGAGAACGCATTTCAATTATTGAAGAAGAAGTTAACTACGGCGCCTATTTTATCGTTACCTGAAGGGAACGATGATTTTGAAATATATTGTGACGCTTCGCGACAAGGTTTTGGTTGTGTTCTTATGCAACGAAAGAAAGTAATTGCATTTGCATCCCGACAATTGAAAATTCACGAGCGGAATTATACGACGCATGATCTAGAATTGGGAGCAGTCGTGTTTGCATTGAAGATGTGGAGACACTACTTGTATGGGGTTAAATTCACTGTGTTTACTGATCATAAAAGCCTTCAACATATTTTTGATCAGAAACAATTGAACATGAGGCAACGTAGGTGGGTCGAGTTAATAAACGACTATGATTGTGAAATTCGTTATCATCCCGGAAAGGCGAACGTGGTGGCCGATGCTTTAAGCAGAAAGGAACGAGAACCAATTCGAGTTCGAGCAATGAATATAAAAATTCGCATGAATCTCAACTCACAAATCAAAGAAGTTCAACGAGAAGCACTCAATGAAGAAAACATAAAGAATGAAATAATGAAAAAGTACGAGAAACAACTTGTTGTACGGGAAGATGGAATTCGGTATTTTGCAAATCGTATTTGGGTACCGAAGTTGGGTGGATTAAGGAAGTTGATATTGAATGAGGCACATAAGACAAGATACTCGATACATCCTGGAGTTGGAAAGATGTATCAAGATCTTAAGACACGTTATTGGTGGCCTAATTTAAAAACAGACGTTGCAACATATGTTGGGGAGTGTTTAACTTGTTCCAAGGTTAAAGCAGAACACCAGAAGCCGTCAGGGTTACTTCAACAACCAGAAATTCCAGAATGGAAATGGGACGGTATTACCATGGATTTCATCACGAAGTTACCAAAGACTGCCTGGGGATACGACACCATTTGGGTGATTGTTGATCGTCTCACCAAGTCTGCACATTTCTTGCCTATAAAGGAAACGGATAGAATGGAGAAACTATTACGATTGTATATAAAGGAAGTTGTTTCAAGGCATGGAATACCTATTTCCATTATATCCGATCGTGATAGTAGATTTACCTCAAAATTCTGGCAATCACTACAGGAGGCACTAGGAACTCGGTTGGATATGAGTACCGCATATCATCCACAAACCGATGGACAGAGTGAGAGAACGATTCAGACTCTCGAAGACATGCTCAGGGCATGTGTGATCGATTTTGGAAACGGATGGGATAAATATCTACCGTTAGCAGAATTCTCGTATAATAATAGTTATCATGCGAGCATTGGAGCTGCGCCATTCGAAGCATTGTATGGAAGGAAGTGTAGATCTCCTATCTGTTGGAATGAAGTAGGAGATCGACAATTAACTGGTCCTGAGATCATACATGAAACGACTGAGAAGATAGTGCAAATCAAGGAGAGATTGAAAACAGCCCGTAGTCGCCAAAAGAGCTACGCCGATGTCCGAAGGAAACCATTAGAGTTTCAGGTCGGGGACATGGTTATGCTAAAGGTGTCACCTTGGAAAGGTGTAATACGTTTCGGCAAAAGGGGTAAATTGAACCCAAGATATGTAGGTCCGTTCAAGATTATCGAACGCATTGGACCGGTAGCTTATCGACTCGAGTTACCGCAACAACTCGCCGGAGTACATAATACCTTTCACATCTCGAACATTAAGAAGTGTCTTGCAAAGGAAGACCTTACCATTCCTCTTGAAGAAATCCATGTCGACGAGAAACTACAATTCGTCGAAGAACCAATCGAAATCATGGACCGTGAAGTTAAAAAGCTCAAACAGAGCAATATACCGATTGTTAAGGTTCGTTGGAATGCTAGAAGAGGTCCCGAGTTTACTTGGGAACGAGAGGATCAGATGAAGCAAAAGTATCCACGCTTGTTTCTCGATGACGCAAAATAGGTACAATTTTAAAATTTCGGGACGAAATTTATTTAACGGGGAGGTAATGTAACGACCCGCACTTTTTCGATCATACTATACTTATAAGATTAATATTTACATAAATTAAACCTTGCCAACATGATAAGCAATCCAAATTGTCGAGACTGATATTTCCGAAAAGAGTTTTACACAACGTTTGACCGTCTAGTTTGACCGATGATATCACGAACCATACAATATAGGATAATTATACGTTTGTGTATATATATGTATATATACATATTTAACATGATTAAGGAATGTTTTAATACCTCATTTTATATTAATAACAACAAGTTATATGTGTATTTTGAAACTACTAACTTAAGTTTTCAAAACGATAACTATACGTAACGTTATTTGACATAAATACTTAAGACATATAATGTTTATACATATATTGTATAAGTAATGTATTTAATCACTTTTAAGAACTTAAATACATAAAATCATATAAGTGTATTCACAAAAGATAGCTATATTTAAATCCTCATTCCATTTTTCACAAAATTTCTATACGTATACCTAGAGTATTTGTACTCGTATCATACCAAGCTTCTATACGTATTTACTATTGGTATATACACATCAAAATCACCACCTAACCAGCCATTATTCATGCCCTTAGAGCTAGGTAATTACTTTTGGATGATTACTTGACTAATTACAAAAATACAAACTAGAATTTTGTCATGTTATCCTTAAAGATCACATTTTTAGGAGTATATATGTATCATCATTTTTGATTCATTTTTACTTCAATCTCTTAACTAAAAACACACACTCTTTCTTACTCTCTAAACTCCATAACAATCCAGCAAAGTTCCATAAAGATCTAGCTTCAAAAACCATACTAAAACACCATAAGAAAACCATACAAAAACACTTCAAGAAAACCCTCCAAGAACACCAACTTACTTCCAATCTTTCATCCACTTCTATCACCCTTTTGATTCTAGCTTCTTACTCCTCTTTTACAGCAAACTTATCCAAGGAACTTGAGGTAGAATCTATGTTCATAACCTTATTCGATTCATATATATATAGCTATCTTATTTTGTGGTACAAAAGTTTAACAACAAGAACATAGTTTGAATGTTTTCAAACTTGTTTGCAAACTAAATAGATCCTTCTAACTTAACTTTTAAAATACTTCAAGACCTGTAATATAACTTATGTATATGCTAATTTAACAAGGTAAAACTTGGTTTTTCAAAGTATAAGTATTTTTAGAAAAATGGTCATTAAATGATTTTGTTGTAACAAAAATGTTTAACTTCATATGTTTCACTAATGTTTCACTTATGCCGTATGATTTTGAATACAAACCAAGGTATTTACAGTTCATAGTCTTAAAGAAGAACTCGATCCAAGAAGATGGCAATTTGAATCAACGAAAACGGATTTGTAACGAAGAAACTATGACCGAAACAAAATTGGTTATCCTAGATCATTTCAACTACGGGATCAATTGGAAAAAAATGATATAAATCACATATTTCTAAGATAACATGATATTTTATATATATGTACTTATAATTCAATTTTATATGGTTCAGGATCACCCGTAAACAACACGAGAAGATTAATCATAAGATCCCATGATTGTACGCAACACGTCATTTGACAACACCGGTACTTTATGTACGCAACACGTCATTTGACAACACCGGTACCATGGGTCAAGATTAATCTCGACCAATACATATACGATGGGGTTTTATTTATTTCGTTGGGGGTTTTGTTTATTGCGGGTATATTAAACATCTAAAAATGAACCATTAAAAATTGAATTACTAACATCGGAATGCTAACTACGGACTAAGGAAATATTCAAAATATTAAAAGTATAACAAGTATATATATATATAACGTTTGTTTTAAAATGAAAACATATTGATATATTATATATGGATAGGTTCGTGATATCAACCGGAAGACCGAGTCAAAATATATATATCATCAAGACAAGAGTGAGTATATAGTCCCACTTTTAAACTCTAAATATTTCGGGATGAGAATACATGTATTTTATGTTTTACGTTATGGACACAAGTAACTGAAAAATATATTCTACGTTGAGTTGTACCACTGGCATACTTCCCTGTAGCTTGGTAACTAATATTTACAGCGGTATTGTAAACGCGAATCCTGTTGATAGATCTATCAGGCCTGACAACCCCAACCGGACTGGACGACCAGTATTCAACGGTTGCACAGTACTTCGTTTTGTGACTACACTTGGTACGGTGTAGTAAGATTTCATATTAAAGGGAATATGCGACGTGAAAATGTTAAGTATGGTTACCAAGTGCTCAACCACTTAGAATATTTTTATTGAAATGTTTATATACGAAATCTTGTGGTCTATATATATATATTGCTGCGCACTAAACCTATATCTCACCAACTTTATGTTGACGTTTTTAAACATGTTTATTCTCAGGTGATAATTAAAGCTTCCGCTGCATTATGTTGAATCTAAGCAGGATCATGCGTACTCATATTTGTGTCAAAAATAAAACTGCATATCCGATGACGTGTGTTGTAAAATATGCTAGAAATCGTGTTGTTATTATCATTTGTAAAGTTTGTAAGTCGAAGATTATCGCTAAACGATAATCATCTTTTTATTGTCTAAAGCTTGTAACAAAAATAATGGTTTGGTTTGTAATGTATAATATATGCAGTTTTCCTTTTTAAAAATGTCGCATATAGAGGTCAATACCTCGCAATGAAATCATACGTTATCTAACACGTTCTTATGGTTAAGGACGGGTTATGACAGAATATCTCTTAATATGATATATATACATTAAATGTCTTTACAACGATAATCGTTACATATATGTCTCGTTTAAAAATCATTAAGTTAGTAGTCTTGTTTTTACATATGTAGTTCATTGTTAATATACTTAATGATATGTTTACTTATCATAGTATCATGTTAACTATATATATATCCATATATATGTCATCATATAGTTTTTACAAGTTTTAACGTTCGTGAATCACCGGTCAACTTGGGTGGTCAATTGCCTATATGAAACATATTTCAATTAATCAAGTCTTAACAAGTTTGATTGCTTAACATGTTGGAAACATTTAATCATGTAAATATCAATCTCAATTAATATATATAAACATGGAAAAGTTCGGGTCACTACAGTACCTACCCGTTAAATAAATTTCGTCCCGAAATTTTAAGCTGTTGAAGGTGTTGACGAATCTTCTGGAAATAGATGCGGGTATTTCTTCTTCATCTAATCTTCACACTCCCAGGTGAACTCGGGTCCTCTACGAGCATTCCATCAAACCTTAACAATTGGTATCTTGTTTTGCTTAAGTCTTTTAACCTCACGATCCATTATTTCGACGGGTTCTTCGATGAATTGGAGTTTTTCGTTGATTTGGATTTCATCTAACGGAATAGTGAGATCTTCTTTAGCAAAACATTTCTTCAAATTCGAGACGTGGAAAGTGTTATGTACAGCCGCGAGTTGTTGAGGTAACTCAAGTCGGTAAGCTACTGGTCCGACACGATCAATAATCTTGAATGGTCCAATATACCTTGGATTTAATTTCCCTCGTTTACCAAATCGAACAACACCTTTCCAAGGTGCAACTTTAAGCATGACCATCTCTCCAATTTTAAATTCTATATCTTTTCTTTTAATGTCAGCGTAGCTCTTTTGTCGACTTTGGGCGGTTTTCAACCGTTGCTGAATTTGGATGATCTTCTCGGTAGTTTCTTGTATAATCTCTGGACCCGTAATCTGTCTATCCCCCACTGCACTCCAACAAATCGGAGACCTGCACTTTCTATCATAAAGTGCTTCAAACGGCGCCATCTCAATGCTTGAATGGTAACTGTTGTTGTAGGAAAATTCTGCTAACGGTAGATGTCGATCCCAACTGTTTCCGAAATCAATAACACATGCTCGTAGCATGTCTTCAAGCATTTGTATCGTCCTTTCGCTCTGCCCATCAGTTTGTGGATGATAGGCAGAACTCATGTCTAGACGAGTTCCTAATGCTTGCTGTAATGTCTGCCAGAATCTTGAAATAAATCTGCCATCCCTATCAGAGATAATAGAGATTGGTATTCCATGTCTGGAAACGACTTCCTTCAAATACAGTCGTGCTAACTTCTCCATCTTGTCATCTTCTCTTATTGACAGGAAGTGTGCTGATTTGGTGAGACGATCAACTATTACCCAAATAGTATCAAAACCACTTGCAGTCCTTGGCAATTTAGTGATGAAATCCATGGTAATGTTTTCCCATTTCCATTCCGGGATTTCGGGTTGTTGAAGTAGACCTGATGGTTTCTGATGCTCAGCTTTGACCTTAGAACACGTCAAACATTCTCCTACGTATTTAGCAACATCGGCTTTCATACCCGGCCACCAAAAATGTTTCTTAAGATCCTTGTACATCTTCCCCGTTCCAGGATGTATTGAGTATCTGGTTTTATGAGCTTCTCTAAGTACCATTTCTCTCATATCTCCAAATTTTGGTACCCAAATCCTTTCAGCCCTATACCGGGTTCCGTCTTCCCGAATATTAAGATGCTTCTCCGATCCTTTGGGTATTTCATCCTTTAAATTTCCCTCTTTTAAAACTCCTTGTTGCACTACCTTTATTTGAGTAGTAAGGTTATTATGAATCATTATATTGATAGATTTTACTCGAATGGGTTCTCTGTCCTTCCTGCTCAAGGCATCGGCTACCACATTTGCCTTCCCCGGGTGGTACCGAATCTCAAAGTCGTAATCATTCAATAATTCAATCCACCTACGCTGCCTCATATTCAGTTGTTTCTGATTAAATATGTGTTGAAGACTTTTGTGGTCGGTATATATAATACTTTTGACCCCATATAAGTAGTGCCTCCAAGTCTTTAATGCAAAAGCAACCGCGCCTAATTCCAAATCATGCGTCGTATAATTTTGTTCGTGAATCTTCAATTGTCTAGACGCATAAGCAATCACCTTCGTTCGTTGCATTAATACACAACCGAGACCTTGCTTTGATGCGTCACAATAAATCAGAAAATCATCATTCCCTTCAGGCAATGACAATATAGGTGCCGTAGTTTGCTTTTTCTTCAATAACTGAAACTCTTTCTCTTGTTCATCATTCCATTCAAATTTCTTCCCTTTATGCGTTAATGCAGTCAAGGGTTTTGCTATTCTGGAAAAGTCTTGGATGAACCTTCTGTAGTAACCAGCTAGTCCTAAAAACTGGCGTATGTGTTTCGGAGTTTTCGGGGTTTCCTACTTTTCAACAGTTTCTATCTTTGCCGGATCCACCTTAATACCTTCTTTGTTCACTATGTGACCGAGGAATTGAACTTCTTCCAACCAAAATGCACACTTTGAAAACTTAGCGTACAATTCTTCCTTCCTCAATACTTCTAACACCTTTCTCAAATGTTCACCATGTTCTTGGTCATTCTTTGAGTAAATAAGTATGTCATCAATGAAAACAATGACAAACTTGTCAAGGTATGGTCCACACACTCGGTTCATAAGGTCTATGAACACAGCTGGGGCATTAGTTAAACCAAACGGCATGACCATAAACTCGTAATGACCGTAACGTGTCCTGAAAGCAGTCTTTGGAATATCATCTTCTTTCACCCGCATTTGATGATACCCGGAACGTAAGTCAATCTTTGAATAAACAGACGAGCCTTGTAGTTGATCAAATAAGTCTTCGATTCTCGGTAGTGGGTAGCGGTTCTTGATGGTAAGTTTGTTCAACTCTCGGTAGTCGATACACAACATGAATGTACCATCTTTCTTCTTGACAAACAAAACAGGAGCTCCCCACGGTGATGTGCTTGGTCGAATGAAACCACGCTCTAAAAGTTCTTGTAATTGGCTTTGCAGTTCTTTCATCTCGCTGGGTGCGAGTCTGTAAGGAGCACGAGCTATTGGTGCAGCTCCTGGTACAAGATCTATTTGAAATTCAACGGATCGATGTGGGGGTAATCCCGGTAATTCTTTCGGAAATACATCGGGAAATTCTTTTGCAATGGGAACATCATTGATGCTCTTTTCTTCAGTTTGTACTTTCTCGATGTGTGCTAGAACAGCATAGCAACCTTTTCTTATTAGTTTTTGTGCCTTCAAATTACTAATAAGATGTAGCTTCGTGTTGCCCTTTTCTCCGTACACCATTAAGGGTTTTCCTTTTTCTCGTATAATGCGAATTGCATTTTTGTAACAAACGATCTCTGCTTTCACTTCTTTCAACCAGTCCATACCGATTATCACATCAAAACTCCCTAACTCTACTGGTATCAAATCAATCTTAAATGTTTCGCTAACCAGTTTAATTTCTTGATTTCGACATATATTATCTGCTGAAATTAATTTACCATTTGCTAATTCGAGTAAAAATTTACTATCCAAAGGCGTCAATGGACAACTTAATTTAGCACAAAAATCTCTACTCATATAGCTTCTATCCGCACCCGAATCAAATAAAACGTAAGCAGATTTATTGTCAATAAGAAACGTACCCGTAACAAGCTCCGGGTCTTCCTGTGCCTCTGCCGCATTAATATTGAAAACTCTTCCGCGGCCTTGTCCATTCGTGTTCTCCTGGTTCGGGCAATTTCTAATAATGTGGCCCGGTTTTCCACATTTATAACAAACTACATTGGCATAACTTGCTCCGACACTACTTGCTCCGCCATTACTCGTTCCGACACCATTTGTTCCTTTCGTTCTATTAACCCCTGGTCCGTAGACCTCACACTTCGCCGCGCTATGACCATTTCTTTTACACTTGTTGCAAAATTTGGTGCAGAACCCCGAGTGATACTTTTCACACCTTTGGCATAGCTGCTTCTGATTGTTGTTGTTGTTGCAATTATTATTGTTGTTGGGATGATTGTTGTAGTTGTTGCTGTTGTTGTTGTTGTTGTTGCTGTTGTTGTTGTTGTTGGGCCGTTTGTTGTAGTTACGATTGATGTTGCGATTGTTGGGATAATTGTTGCGATTATTGTTGTAATTGCTGTTGTTGTTGTATTGGTGATTCTTATCACCGTTTTCCTCCCACTTTCTTTTGACTTGCTTCACATTGGCCTCTTCAGCAGTCTGTTCTTTAATTCTTTCTTCAATCTGGTTCACTTGTTTGTGAGCCATTCTACATGCCTGTTGTTTGCAGGCGGGCTCGTGTGAACTTATATCTTCTTGGATTCTTTCCGGTAATCCTTTCACAAACGCGTCGATCTTCTCTTCCTCATCTTCGAATGCTCCCGGACACAATAGGCACAATTCTGTGAATCGTCTTTCATACGTGGTAATATCAAATTCTTGGGTTCGTAACCCTCTAAGTTCTGTCTTGAGCTTATTGACCTCGGTTCTGGGACGGTACTTCTCGTTCATCAAGTGCTTGAATGCTGACCACGGTAGTGCGTACGCATCGTCTTGTCCCACTTGCTCTAGATAGGTATTCCACCATGTTAACGCAGAACCTGTGAAGGTATGCGTAGCGTACTTCACTTTGTCCTCTTCAGTACACTTACTTATGGCAAACACCGATTCGACCTTCTCGGTCCACCATTTCAATCCGATCGGTCCTTCAGTTCCATCAAATTCCAAAGGTTTGCAGGCAGTGAATTCTTTGTAGGTGCATCCTACACGATTTCCTGTACTGCTAGATCCAAGGTTATTGTTGGTATGTAGCGCAGCCAGTACTGCGGCTATGTTTGAAGCTAGAAAAGTACGGAATTCCTCTTCATTCATATTCGCGGTGTGTCGAGTAGTCGGTGCCATTTCCTTCAAAATAGTCAAATGGAACAAGTTAATCATACAGAATATTAAGAGTAGTTAATAGTATTTCGTAGCATAATATGAACTCATTTATAAAAGCTTTTTCTTCATATTAGCATTTTATAAGTTTAAATTCGGGTAGTACCTACCCGTTAAGTTCATACTTAGTAGCTAATATACAATTCAACTACTACAATTCTATATGAAAAACTGATTATAATAATATTTCGCGTTCAAACTTTTACACAATATTTTACAAACTTACAAT
This sequence comes from Rutidosis leptorrhynchoides, assembly GCF_046630445.1. NCBI lineage: Eukaryota > Viridiplantae > Streptophyta > Magnoliopsida > Asterales > Asteraceae > Rutidosis > Rutidosis leptorrhynchoides. The sequence goes on along the minus strand of NC_092336.1, from coordinate 575,144,820 downwards.
ACCGCTTATTTTACATATAGCATGAAATATAGCACACAATAAATTTGATACAAGATGGTTGTGAAGATAATTCTAGCTAGTACACAAGTCGTTCAGCAAAGGCAATAAAGACACGTAATTCATACGTCCAGAAACAAGTCATGCATTCTGGTTTTACTAGGATTACTTCCCATCCTTGGTCTTGTGGAACATAACTGTTATGGCCGTTGATAAGACAGCGTGTTGTAACATCGTCAAAGGGACGAGGGTTACGTAATGTCCAACAGTCCCGTAACAATCTAAAAACCTCATTTCTTACACCTATTAACGACTCCGTCACTTGTGGGAACGTTTTGTTTAATAGTTGTAGCCCGATGTTCTTGTTCTCACTTTGGTGAGAAGCGAACATTACTAATCCGTAAGCATAACCTGCTTCTTTATGTTGTATGTTAGCCGCTTTTTCTAAATCACGAAGTCCAATATTCGGATATATTGAGTCAAAATAATTTCTTAACCCATTGCGTAAAATAGCATTTGGGTTCCCCGCAATATATGCATCAAAGTAAACACATCGTAACTTATGGATTTCCCAATGTGATATCCCCCATCTTTCGAACGAAAGCCTTTTATAAACCAAGGCATTGTTGGAACGTTCTTCGAATGTCTTACAAACCGATCTCGCCTTAAATAGTTGTGCCGAAGAATTCTGACCGACTCTAGACAAGATTTCATCAATCATGTCTCCGGGTAGGTCTCTTAAAATATGGGGTTGTCTATCCATTTTGTGTTTTTATACTGTAAAATAGACAAGAGTTAGATTCATAAAAAAAATACTTATTAATACAAGCAATTTTTACATATATCATAAAGCATAAGCACACTATATTACATATATTACACCACACGAATACAACTATCTTATTCCGACTCACTTGTTTCTTCTTCTTCTTCGGTTTTGGTTCGTTTTGCCAAGTTTCTAGGGATATATGATGTTCCCCTAATACGAGCCGTCGTTTTCCACATTGGTTTAGAAAAACCTGGTGGTTTAGAGGTTCCCGGGTCATTGTTACAACTTAAGGACTTCGGGGGTTGACGATACATATAAAGTTCATCGGGGTTGGAATTAGATTTCTCTATTTTTATGCCCTTTCCCTTATTATTTTCTTTTGCCTTTTTAAATTCAGTTGGGGTAATTTCTATAACATCATCGCAATTCTCGTCGGAATCCGATTCATCGGAGAATTGGTAATCCTCCCAATATTTTGCTTCCTTGGCGGAAACACCATTGACCATAATTAACCTTGGTCGGTTGGTTGAGGATTTTCTTTTACTTAACCGTTTTATTATTTCCCCCACCGGTTCTATTTCTTCATCCGGTTCCGATTCTTCTTCCGGTTCCGATTCTTCTTCCGGTTCCGACTCTTCTTCCGGTTCCTCTTCGGGAACTTGTGAATCAGTCCACAAATCATTCCAATTTACATTTGACTCTTCATTATTATTAGGTGAGTCAATGGGACTTGTTCTAGAGGTAGACATCTATCACATAATATCAAACACGTTAAGAGATTAATATATCACATAATATTCACATGTTAAAAATATATAGTTTCCAACAAAATTTGTTAAGCAATCATTTTTCAAGTAAACACGGTCGAAGTCCAGACTCACTAATGCATCCTAACAAACTCGATAAGACACACTAATGCAAAATTCTGGTTCTCTAAGACCAACGCTAGGATACGAACTGAAATGTCCCGTTCTTATTGATTAAAAACGTTCCATATTAATTGATTTCGTTGCGAGGTTTTGACCTCTATATGAGACGTTTTTCAAAGACTGCATTCATTTTAAAACAAACCATTACCTTTATTTCATCAATAAAGGTTTAAAACGCTTTACGTAGATTATCAAATAATGATAATCTAAAATATCCTGTTTATACAAGACCATTACATAATGGTTTACAATACAAATATGTTACAACAAAATAAGTTTCTTGAATGCAGTTTTAACACAATATCATACAAGCATGGACTCCAAATCTCGTCCTTATTTAAGTATGCGACAGCGGAAGCTCTTAATAATCACCTGAGAATAAACATGCTTAAAACGTCAACAAAAATGTTGGTGAGTTATAGGTTTAACCTATATATATCAAATCATAATAATAGACCACAAGATTTCATATTTCAATACACATCCCATACATAGAGATAAAAATCATTCATATGGTGAACACCTGGTAACCGACATTAACAAGATGCATATATAAGAATATCCCCATCATTCCGGGACACCCTTCGGATATGATATAAATTTCGAAGTACTAAAGCATCCGGTACTTTGGATGGGGTTTGTTAGGCCCAATAGATCTATCTTTAGGATTCGTGTCAATTAGGGTGTCTGTTCCCAAATTCTTTGATTACCAGACTTAATAAAAAGGGGCATATTCGATTTCGATAATTCAACCATAGAATGTAGTTTCACGTACTTGTGTCTATTTTATAAATCATTTATAAAACCTGCATGTATTCTCATCCCAAAAATATTAGATTTTAAAAGTGGGACTATAACTCACTTTCACAGATTTTTACTTCGTCGGGAAGTAAGACTTGGCCACTGGTTGATTCACGAACCTATAATAATATATACATATATATCAAAGTATGTTCAAAATATATTTACAACACTTTTAATATATTTTGATGTTTTAAGTTTATTAAGTCAGCTGTCCTCGTTAGTAACCTACAACTAGTTGTCCACAGTTAGATGTACAGAAATAAATCGATAAATATTATCTTGAATCAATCCACAACCCAGTGTATACGTATCTCAGTATTGATCACAACTCAAACTATATATATTTTGGAATCAACCTCAACCCTGTATAGCTAACTCCAACATTCACATATAGAGTGTCTATGGTTGTTCCGAAATATATATAGATGTGTCGACATGATAAGTCAAAACATTGTATACGTGTCTATGGTATCTCAAGATTACATAATATACAATACAAGTTGATTAAGTTATGGTTGGAATAGATTTGTTACCAATTTTCACGTAGCTAAAATGAGAAAAATTATCCAATCTTGTTTTACCCATAAATTCTTCATTTTAAATCCGTTTTGAGTGAATCAAATTGCTATGGTTTCATATTGAACTCTATTTTATGAATCTAAACAGAAAAAGTATAGGTTTATAGTCGAAAAAATAAGTTACAAGTCGTTTTTGTAAAGGTAGTCATTTCAGTCGAAAGAACGACGTCTAGATGACCATTTTAGAAAACATACTTCCACTTTGAGTTTAACCATAATTTTTGGATATAGTTTCATGTTCATATTAAAAATTATTTTCTCATAATAACAACTTTTAAATCAAAGTTTATCATAGTTTTTAATTAACTAACCCAAAACAGCCCGCGGTGTTACTACGACGGCGTAAATCCGGTTTTACGATGTTTTTCGTGTTTCCAGGTTTTAAATCATTAAGTTAGCATATCATATAGATATAGAACATGTGTTTAGTTGATTTTAAAAGTCAAGTTAGAAGGATTAACTTTTGTTTGCGAACAAGTTTAGAATTAACTAAACTATGTTCTAGTGATTACAAGTTTAAACCTTCGAATAAGATAGCTTTATATGTATGAATCGAATGATGTTATGAACATCATTACTACCTTAAGTTCCTTGGATAAACCTACTGGAAAAGAGAAAAATGGATCTAGCTTCAACGGATCCTTGGATGGCTCGAAGTTCTTGAAGCAGAATCATGACACGAAAACAAGTTCAAGTAAGATCATCACTTGAAATAAGATTGTTATAGTTATAGAAATTGAACCAAATTTTGAATATGATTATTACCTTGTATTAGAATGATAACCTACTGTAAGAAACAAAGATTTCTTGAGGTTGGATGATCACCTTACAAGATTGGAAGTGAGCTAGCAAACTTGAAAGTATTCTTGATTTTATGTAACTAGAACTTGTAGAATATATGAAGAACACTTAGAACTTGAAGATAGAACTTGAGAGAGATTAATTAGATGAAGAAAATTGAAGAATGAAAATGTTTGTAGGTGTTTTTGGTCGTTGGTGTATGGATTAGATATAAAGGATATGTAATTTTGTTTTCATGTAAATAAGTCATGAATGATTACTCATATTTTTGTAATTTTATGAGATATTTCATGCTAGTTGCCAAATGATGGTTCCCACATGTGTTAGGTGACTCACATGGGCTGCTAAGAGCTGATCATTGGAGTGTATATACCAATAGTACATACATCTAAAAGCTGTGTATTGTACGAGTACGAATACGGGTGCATACGAGTAGAATTGTTGATGAAACTGAACGAGGATGTAATTGTAAGCATTTTTGTTAAGTAGAAGTATTTTGATAAATGTATTGAAGTCTTTAAAAAGTATATAAATACATATTAAAACACTACATGTATATACATTTTAACTGAGTCGTTAAGTCATCGTTAGTCGTTACATGTAAGTGTTGTTTTGAAACCTTTAGGTTAACGATCTTGTTAAATGTTGTTAACCCAATGTTTATAATATCAAATGAGATTTTAAATTATTATATTATCATGATATTATCATGTGTGAATATCTCTTAATATGATATATATACATTAAATGTCTTTACAACGATAATCGTTACATATATGTCTCGTTTAAAAATCATTAAGTTAGTAGTCTTGTTTTTACATATGTAGTTCATTGTTAATATACTTAATGATATGTTTACTTATCATAGTATCATTTTAACTATATATATATCCATATATATGTCATCATATAGTTTTTACAAGTTTTAACGTTCGTGAATCACCGGTCAACTTGGGTGGTCAATTGCCTATATGAAACATATTTCAATTAATCAAGTCTTAACAAGTTTGATTGCTTAACATGTTGAAAACATTTAATCATGTAAATATAAATCTCAATTAATATATATAAACATGGAAAAGTTCGGGTCACTACAAGAATTATCTTCACAACTATTTTGTATCAAAGTTATTGTGTGCTATATTTCATGCTTTATGTAAAATAAGCGGTATTGTAAGTTTGTAAAATATTGTATAAAAGTTTGAACGCGAAATATTATTACAATCAGTTTTTCATATAGAATTGTAGTAGTTGAATTGTATATTAGCTACTAAGTATGAACTTAACGGGTAGGTACTACCCGAATTTAAACTTATAAAACGCTAATATGAAGAAAAAGCTTTTATAAATGAGTTCATATTATGCTACGAAATACTATTAACTACTCTTAATATTCTGTATGATTAACTTGTTCCATTTGACTATTTTGAAGGAAATGGCACCGACTACTCGACACACCGTGAATATGAATGAAGAGGAATTCCGTACTTTTCTATCTTCAAACATAGCCGCAGTACAGGCTGCGCTACATACCAACAATAACCTTGGATCTAGCAGTACAGGAAATCGTGTAGGATACACCTACAAAGAATTCACTGCCTAAAAACCTTTGGAATTTGATGGAACCGAAGGACCGATCGGATTGAAACGGTGGACCGAGAAGGTCGAATCGGTGTTTGCCATAAGTAAGTGTACTGAAGAGGACAAAGTGAAGTACGCTACGCATACCTTCACAGGTTCTGCGTTAAAATGGTGGAATACCTATCTAGAGCAAGTGGGACAAGACGATGCGTACGCACTACCGTGGTCAGCACTCAAGCACTTGATGAACGAGAAGTACCGTCCCAGAACCGAGGTCAATAAGCTCAAGACAGAACTTAGAGGGTTACGAACCCAAGGATTTGATATTACCACGTACGAAAGACGATTCACAGAATTGTGCCTATTGTGTCCGGGAGCATTCGAAGATGAGGAAGAGAAGATCGACGCGTTTGTGAAAGGATTACCGGAAAGAATCCAAGAAGATATAAGTTCACACGAGCCCGCCTCCATACAACAGGCATGTAGAATGGCTCACAAACTAGTGAACCAGATTGAAGAAAGAATTAAAGAACAGACTGCTGAAGAGGCCAATGTGAAGCAAGTCAAAAGAAAGTGGGAGGAAAACGGTGATAAGAATCACCAATACAACAACAACAACAATTACAACAATAATTGCAACAATTATCCCAACAATCGTAACATCAATCGCAACTACAACAAACGGCCCAACAACAACAAAAACAACAACAACAACAACAACAACAACAGCAACTACAACAATCATCCCAACAACAATAATAACCGCAACAACAACAACAATCAGAAGCAGCTATGCCAAAGGTGTGAAAAGTATCACTCGGGGTTCTGCACCAAATTTTGCAACAAGTGTAAAAGAAATGGTCATAGCGCGGCGAAGTGTGAGGTCTACGGACCAGGGGTTAATAGAACGAAAGGAACAAATGGTGTCAGAACGAGTAATGGCGGAGCAAGTAGTGTCGGAGCAAGTTATGCCAATGTAGTTTGTTATAAATGTGGAAAACCGGGCCACATTATTAGAAATTGCCCGAACCAGGAGAACACGAATGGACAAGGCCACGGAAGAGTTTTCAATATTAATGCGGCAGAGGCACAGGAAGACCCGGAGCTTGTTACGGGTACGTTTCTTATTGACAATAAATCTGCTTACGTTTTATTTGATTCGGGTGCGGATAGAAGCTATATGAGTAGAGATTTTTGTGCTAAATTAAGTTGTCCATTGACGCCTTTGGATAGTAAATTTTTACTCGAATTAGCAAATGGTAAATTAATTTCAGCAGATAATATATGTCGGAATCGAGAAATTAAACTGGTTAGCGAAACATTTAAGATTGATTTGATACCAGTAGAGTTAGGGAGTTTTGATGTGATAATCGGTATGGACTGGTTGAAAGAAGTGAAAGCAGAGATCGTTTGTTACAAAAATGCAATTCGCATTATACGAGAAAAAGGAAAACCCTTAATGGTGTACGGAGAAAAGGGCAACACGAAGCTACATATTATTAGTAATTTGAAGGCACGAAAACTAATAAGAAAAGGTTGCTACGCTGTTCTTGCACACGTCGAGAAAGTACAAACTGAAGAAAAGAGCATCAATGATGTTCTCATTGTAAAAGAATTTCCCGATGTATTTCCGAAAGAATTACCGGGATTACCCCCACAGCGATCCGTTGAATTTCAAATAGATCTTGTACCAGGAGCTGCACCAATAGCTCGTACTCCTTACAGACTCACACCCAGCGAGATGAAAGAACTGCAAAGCCAATTACAAGAACTTTTAGAGCGTGGTTTCATTCGACCAAGCACATCACCGTGGGGAGCTCCTGTTTTGTTTGTCAAGAAGAAAGATGGTACATTCAGGTTGTGTATCGACTACCGAGAGTTGAACAAACTTACCATCAAGAACCGCTACCCACTACCGAAAATCGATGACTTATTTGATCAACTACAAGGCTCGTCTGTTTATTCAAAGATTGACTTACGTTCCGGGTATCATCAAATGCGGGTGAAAGAAGATGATATTCCAAAGACTGCTTTCAGAACACGTTACGGTCATTACGAGTTTATGGTCATGCCGTTTGGTTTAACTAATGCACCAGCTGTGTTCATGGACCTTATGAACCGAGTGTGTGGACCATACCTTGACAAGTTTGTCATTGTTTTCATTGATGACATACTTATTTACTCAAAGAATGACCAAGAACACGGTGAACATTTGAGAAAGGTGTTAGAAGTATTGAGGAAGGAAGAATTGTACGCTAAGTTTTCAAAGTGTGCATTTTGGTTGGAAGAAGTTCAATTCCTCGGTCACATAGTGAACAAAGAAGGTATTAAGGTGGATCCGGCAAAGATAGAAACTGTTGAAAAGTGGGAAACCCCGAAAACTCCGAAACACATACGCCAGTTGTTAGGACTAGCTGGTTACTACAGAAGGTTCATCCAAGACTTTTCCAGAATAGCAAAACCCTTGATTGCATTAACGCATAAAGGGAAGAAATTTGAATGGAATGATGAACAAGAGAAAGCGTTTCAGTTATTGAAGAAAAAGCTAACTACGGCACCTATATTGTCATTGCCTGAAGGGAATGATGATTTTGTGATTTATTGTGACGCATCAAAGCAAGGTCTCGGTTGTGTATTAATGCAAAGAACGAAGGTGATTGCTTATGCATCTAGACAATTGAAGATTCGCGAACAAAATTATACGACGCATGATTTGGAATTAGGCGCGGTTGTTTTTACATTAAAGACTTGGAGGCACTACTTATATGGGGTCAAAAGTATTATATATACCGACCACAAAAGTCTTCAACACATATTTAATCAGAAACAACTGAATATGAGGCAGCGTAGGTGGATTGAATTATTGAATGATTACGACTTTGAGATTCGTTACCACCCGGGAAAGGCAAATGTGGTAGCCGATGCCTTGAGCAGGAAGGACAGAGAACCCATTCGGGTAAAATCTATGAATATAATGATTCATAATAACCTTACTACTCAAATAAAGGAGGCGCAACAAGGAGTTTTAAAAGAGGGAAATTTAAAGGATGAAATACCCAAAGGATCGGAGAAACATCTTAATATTCGGAAAGACGGAACCCGGTATAGGGCTGAAAGGATTTGGGTACCAAAATTTGGAGATATGAGAGAAATGGTACTTAGAGAAGCTCATAAAACCAGATACTCAATACATCCTGGAACGGGGAAGATGTACAAGGATCTCAGGAAATATTTTTGGTGGTCGGGTATGAAAGCCGATGTTGCTAAATACGTAGGAGAATGTTTGACGTGTTCTAAGGTCAAAGCTGAGCATCAGAAACCATCAGGTCTACTTCAACAACCCAAAATCCCGGAATGGAAATGGGAAAACATTACCATGGATTTCATCACTAAATTGCCAAGGACTGCAAGTGGTTTTGATACTATTTGGGTAATAGTAGATCGTCTCACCAAATCAGCACATTTCCTGCCAATAAGAGAAGATGACAAGATGGAGAAGTTAGCACGACTGTATTTGAAGGAATTCGTCTCTAGACATGGAATACCAATCTCTATTATCTCTGATAGGGATGGCAGATTTATTTCAAGATTCAGGCAGACATTACAACAAGCATTAGGAACTCGTCTAGACATGAGTACTGCCTATCATCCACAAACTGATGGGCAGAGTGAAAGGACGATACAAACGCTTGAAGACATGCTACGAGCATGTGTTATTGATTTCGGAAACAGTTGGGATCGACATCTACCATTAGCAGAATTTTCCTACAACAACAGCTACCATTCAAGCATTGAGATGGCGCCGTTTGAAGCACTTTATGCTAGAAAGTGCAGGTCTCCGATTTGTTGGAGCGAAGTGGGGGATAGATAGATTACGGGTCCGGAGATTATACAAGAAACTACCGAGAAGATCATCCAAATTCAACAACGGTTGAAAACCGCCCAAAGTCGACAAAAGAGCTACGCTGACATTAAAAGAAAAGATATAGAATTTGAAATTGGAGAGATGGTCATGCTTAAAGTTGCACCTTGGAAAGGCGTTGTTCGATTTGGTAAACGAGGGAAATTAAATCCAAGGTATATTGGACCATTCAAGATTATTGATCGTGTCGGACCAGTAGCTTACCGACTTGAGTTACCTCAACAACTCGCGGCTGTACATAACACTTTCCACGTCTCGAATTTGAAGAAATGTTTTTGCTAAAGAAGATCTCACTATTCCGTTAGATGAAATCCAAATCAACGAAAAACTCCAATTCATCGAAGAACCCGTCGAAATAATGGATCGTGAGGTTAAAAGACTTACGCAAAACAAGATACCAATTGTTAAGGTTCGATGGAATGCTCGTAGAGGACCCGAGTTCACTTGGGAGCGTGAAGATCAGATGAAGAAGAAATACCCGCATCTATTTCCAGAAGATTCGTCAACACCTTCAACAGCTTAAAATTTCGGGATGAAATTTATTTAACGGGTAGGTACTCTAGTGACTCGAACTTTTCCATGTTTATTTATATTAATTGAGAGTGATATTTACATGATTAAATGTTTCCAACATGTTAAGCAATCAAACTTGTTAAGACTTGATTAATTGAAATATGTTTCATATAGACAATTGACCACCCAAGTTGACCGGCGATTCACGAACGTTAAAACTTGTAAAAATGACATGATGATATATATATGTGTAACATCCCGCGTTTTTCCGTTAAATTTATTTTTTTTAACACTATCTTTTTTTTTTAATAATACCTTTCGTGATTTAAATTCGTGGTTTCCATTGACTAACGTTCATAATATTCCCGTTATTTAATTATAACATCACTCGTTTACTCGAGCGTTTTTAAAATATTCGTTTGGTTGATTCCCGCACCCGCTTTGAAACTTGAGAGACCAAAGTTGGCTAGTGGGCAAACTAGTTGACTAGGTCAACTAGTCAACCCATTTTTCCACCATTCATTCATTCCATCATCTCCCTCATCTCTTTTCTCTCCATCTCAAGAACACACACATAAACCCATTCCATTCATTCATCATCTAAATTCAATCTTGGAAGCTCACAACAAATCCGACTACATATTCTTGATCCTCTCATCATTCTCTACGATTTGATACTAACTACACCGAGTTTGGGTAACTTTCTAAAAACTCTAGATTTCTATAAATTCGTGTTTTTGACTTGAAATTGTGTTAGTTAGTGTCTATGGCTCGTGTCTAGCATGAATATATGTTTTGTTTGCTCGATTTGTTGATTTGAGTAACTAGTTTGAACTTTTGAAGTGGGTTAGCTTAATCTTTGATTTTGGATGATTAAAAGTTGTTTAATTGTTAAAGTTCATGTTTTAATTGTGTTACTAGTATCACTAGCTTCGTTTTGATGCGTAGGTTGATTAAGAAAACTTCAAAAACCCGATTAAGGATTTTGTGATGTTTGACTAGGGTTTGATAGACTTTGAAATGAACTTTTGATGCGTTGAATGCTTGTTAATATTGTTAGTAAGTGTTTAGATGCAATGTATGCTTAATTACCTTCGAAACGGCATATCGTATGTGTAAATTGGATTCCCGAATCATAAAATACGTTTTACGAACTTGAAACTTTGAAAATAAACCTTTCTTGATCAATTGACGAGTTTTCGGTTATTGTAAATGATGTTTTTGCTTGATGAAAAGTGGTTAGTTGTATTCCTTGTCAAAATACCTTTCCAACGATATAAGATACTTGTTTTGGATGTTTACGGTTTAGGATTTATGGGTATTTGAAGTTGGATTCGTGCTTGAGTGTGAAAACTGCCAGAATTTCTCTGCACAGGTAATGGCGCGGCGCGCCATACACCCGCGCGGCGCGCCAAAGTGGGCTGTCCAATTTTGTCAATTTTCGAATAATGTTTGCTATGCTACGCACCCCCGATTCACATGAAACTTGTTCTAATATACTTGTATATGAATAACTAGCATAGAAAAATAGTCCGGGACCCGACCCGAACGTGTTGACTTTTTCGTTGACTTTGACCAAGTTTGACTTTTAGTCAAACTTAACCAAACTTTTATGCAATCGTTCTAACATGCTTTTATACGTGATTCTTGTATGAAACTTGACAAATTGATTCACATGCTATATTTAATCGAGTCGTAACGAGCCATAGGACTAATTGAACACATTTCACCCGACCTTGTATCGTAACCGGTTAATTGACACAACTTACTTGTTTAGGTCAAGGCTAAGCAACTTTCATGCATACGTTACTTTGTGAAGTACTTTTATACTCGTGCACTCGAGGTGAGATCATAGTCCCACCTTTTCAACAACTTTTATTCTTTTAAATCGTGCGCTGAGAAACATATACATTACATACTTATATACATTTCACATGTATATATACTTTTCATACTTTTATACTTTGAACACAAATACGAATACAAAGATACAGACGAGTTAGAACAAAAGTCCTCAATCCAATTATCATTAGTTCCACTTGCAGGGTGTAAGTGTATGCGAGTGATTATGTTGTGTGGCCATACGGGTTTAACGAACCCTCATTCAGACGGTTCGCTACTGTTAGTGGATGAAATATAATTTCAACGTGCATAGTGTATGTTCTAACACTATATTCAAAATTCATAGGGAAGATTCAGTTAAGCTTTGGTAATTGGGTGCTCGTAATACAAACTACATTCTTCGGAATAAATACGATTTGGATAATCATCTATACACACTATTGTGGTTCAAAATATACTTTTACAAATACATTTATGATCTCACCAACGTTTTTCGTTGACAGTTTTCTATATATTTCTCAGGTTCATACTCGGCTACTTGATACATGCTTCCGCACTCTTTGATTACTTCATTGGAGTCAACCATGCATGCATACGCTAGGGATAGCACTTTTGGATTCAAACTTTTGTTTACATACTTACGCTATTTATAGCAACTGTGTTTTTAAACTAATTATGTCGCAAGTTATTTCATTTATACTTTATGACTTTTGTAAACTTAGACTTGTTGTCGAACGGTTTTGTAAACTAAACTTGCAAGTCTTGTACCTTTCAAATGAATGCGACATAATTTTGGTCAAACGAGTCTCATATAGGGACTACGACCACGCAACGGGACCTAAGTTAACGGCGCCGTCAATAACGGTTTTGGTCGGGTCGTTACAAGTGGTATCAGAGAGTTGGTTTTAGGGAACTAGGACGTGCATTAGTGTGTCTAACAGAGTCGTTATGACGCATTAGTGAGTCTAGACTACAACCGGATAGTTAGCATTTGCATTCTGACATACATTTGCTATAGATAGCACTTACTTGACTACTTGTGCATTATACTTGAATCATTCTTAGGCAAACTTTTTAATGGTACCCAACCTTCATCATACGAACTCGTATTCCACCACTTTTTGGTAACACACGTAAATTCATGATTCATACACGTATGGATGACGACGACTTCATTAGTCACACTTGTTCGGGAACTCTGTCTCCCAGATTGTTATTTGCCACCGTTTCAACTTACTATCGGTTTCCCACTGGTGTTTCTTACTATCTACTTTTTGGTGTTACTACCATCACTACTCTAGGTGAGTATCGTCATCAACATTTATCACTACGGTTGCGTGCTACTCATTATCATGACTCGTTACTCTTTTCATACCTGAATACCTTATTGTCTGACTCGAACCACATTGACGTGAACAATCATTTATACACTTCCCTCGGGGAACGCTTCTTTATAGTTGCACTAATTCTTTCGATTCAATACGAGTCACGTTAGAGATGTTGTTACACTTTGTTTATTTTAAACTTCACGATTACACGAACTTGAATCTATAGAGTGATGTGGGAATGGAGGTATGAGTTAGCGTAATATAACGACACTCGATCAACGTGGTTATATTACGGTAAGACATACCAAAGTTCTAGTGACACGTGATGGTGGTTAGACTCGATCAACCTAAACACCACCATGAGCCATGTACATGACTTCATCTATTCATGTTGGACATCTGAAAACTCCGAGAATATTGATAACAACCATACCGGGGACACACCTTCGATTTTTGTCGAACTATACTTATGCTTCCGAATGGATTCCTTTCGACTTCAACCGTATGTTACACGTGTATACTATCTCATCCTCGCACAGTCTTATTGACTAACTACAATTTACTCGTTATGCTCGCATCGAGGCGGAAACTTCTCTCGCCTTACACTCGTAATTCTGGTTCAGGAAATCTTTTATTTTAAATTCTCAATGGAGAGAGACTCTTCACGTTATACTAGTATTCGCCTCGAGGGTGAATAGTCTCGACGAACGTATTTGGAAACCGATAAATCTTCCGCGACGCGAATTTTCTTGAGAAACTTGTCCTAACAAACTTGTTCAAATATACCTTACGGAATGTACTTTGTTTCGGATCGAGATCCTCGTTTCACTTCTAGATTTCGGAGTGCCTTACAAAAAGCCTCGGGACCACGTTTAGACATGAGTACCGCGTACCATCCAAAACCCGACGGACCGAACAAACATACGATTCAAACCTTGGAAACCGTAATACGAATTTGTGTTACCAACTTCAAACCACTTGAGAAAAGTCTTGCCTTTAACCAGAATCTCTTACCACGATAGTTATCATTCGATTCTTAACGTCACACCTTTTGAAACCACATGTGACCGGAAACGTCATTCTCTTTTGTCGAACAAAGTAAACGATGATCAATTCACCGGGGCCGAGTTTATTCATGAGCAACTGAGAAAATTTATTCATATTCAAGAAAGACCCAACACGACTCGTAGTCGCCCAGAGAGCTTGCCAATGTTAGACGTAAACCTTTCGAGTTCCATGTGGGAAACCGCATCACGTTAGAAGTCGCACCTTGAGGAGGTGTAAACCGTTTCGGGAAACATAGGAATGCTAAATCCGCGATATACTAATCCTTTTTGAAACCATGGAGCGTATTGTACCCGTTGCTTGTCATCTAGATTTTCTGACTCATTTGAGTCTCCGTTCATCCTACATAGAACCTGAAGACGTAACTTGCTATTCCCTTCGATGAGCTTACTAACGACGATAAACCTCACTTCCAAGGAGGACCGGTTGAAACTATAAATCGTGGAACCAAACTTTAAACCAACGTAAAATCGCGACTGTCGAAGTTCGTTGAAATACCCGAAGGAGTACCTTCACTTATTCGTAGAACCGACAACGCAAGATCTCGAGGAAGAAACAACGACTACTACTTCCAACTAAATTTCGGGACGAAATTTCTTTTAAGGTGTAGGTAATGTAACATCCCGCGTTTTTCCGTTAAATTTATTTTTTTAACACTATCTTTTTTTTTTTAATAATACCTTTCGTGATTTAAATTCGTGGTTTCCATTGACTAACGTTCATAATATTCCCGTTATTTAATTATAACATCACTCGTTTACTCGAGCATTTTTAAAATATTCGTTTGGTTGATTCCCGCACCCGCTTTGAAACTTGAGGGACCAAAGTTGGCTAGTGGGCAAACTAGTTGACTAGGTCAACTAGTCAACCCATTTTTCCACCATTCATTCATTCCATCATCTCCCTCATCTCTTTTCTCTCCATCTCAAGAACACACACATAAACCCATTCCATTCATTCATCATCTAAATTCAATCTTGGAAGCTCACAACAAATCCGACTACATATTCTTGATCCTCTCATCATTCTCTACGATTTGATACTAACTACACCGAGTTTGGGTAACTTTCTAAAAACTCTAGATTTCTATAAATTTGTGTTTTTGACTTGAAATTGTGTTAGTTAGTGTCTATGGCTCGTGTCTAGCATGAATATATGTTTTGTTTGCTCGATTTGTTGATTTGAGTAACTAGTTTGAACTTTTGAAGTGGGTTAGCTTAATCTTTGATTTTGGATGATTAAAAGTTGTTTAATTGTTAAAGTTCATGTTTTAATTGTGTTACTAGTATCACTAGCTTCGTTTTGATGCGTAGGTTGATTAAGAAAACTTCAAAAACCCGATTAAGGATTTTGTGATGTTTGACTAGGGTTTGATAGACTTTGAAATGAACTTTTGATGCGTTGAATGCTTGTTAATGTTGTTAATAAGTGTTTAGATGCAATGTATGCTTAATTACCTTCGAAACGGCATATCGTATGTGTAAATTGGATTCCCGAATCATAAAATACGTTTTACGAACTTGAAACTTTGAAAATAAACCTTTCTTGATCAATTGACGAGTTTTCGGTTATTGTAAATGATGTTTTTGCTTGATGAAAAGTGGTTAGTTGTATTCCTTGTCAAAATACCTTTCCAACGATATAAGATACTTGTTTTGAATGTTTACGGTTTAGGATTTATGGGTATTTGAAGTTGGATTCGTGCTTGAGTGTGAAAACTGCCAGAATTTCTCTGCACAGGTAATGGCGCAGCGCGCCATACACCCGCGCGGCGCGCCAAAGTGGGCTGTCCAATTTTGTCAATTTTCGAATAATGTTTGCTATGCTACGCACCCCCGATTCACATGAAACTTGTTCTAATATACTTGTATATGAATAACTAGCATAGAAAAATAGTCCGGGACCCGACCCGAACGTGTTGACTTTTTCGTTGACTTTGACCAAGTTTGACTTTTAGTCAAACTTAACCAAACTTTTATGCAATCGTTCTAACATGCTTTTATACGTGATTCTTGTATGAAACTTGACAAATTGATTCACATGCTATATTTAATCGAGTCGTAACGAGCCATAGGACTAATTGAACACATTTCACCCGACCTTGTATCGTAACCGGTTAATTGACACAACTTACTTGTTTAGGTCAAGGCTAAGCAACTTTCATGCATACGTTACTTTGTGAAGTACTTTTATACTCGTGCACTCGAGGTGAGATCATAGTCCCACCTTTTCAACAACTTTTATTCTTTTAAATCGTGGGCTGAGAAACATATACATTACATACTTATATACATTTCACATGTATATATACTTTTCATACTTTTATACTTTGAACACAAATACGAATACAAAGATACAGACGAGTTAGAACAAAAGTCCTCAATCCAATTATCATTAGTTCCACTTGCAGGGTGTAAGTGTAAGTGAGTGATTATGTTGTGTGGCCATACGGGTTTAACGAACCCTCATTCAGACGGTTCGCTACCGTTAGTGGATGAAATATAATTTCAACGTGCATAGTGTATGTTCTAACACTATATTCAAAATTCAGAGGGAAGATTCAGTTAAGCTTTGGTAATTGGGTGCTCGTAATACAAACTACATTCTTCGGAATAAATACGATTTGGATAATCATCTATACACACTATTGTGGTTCAAAATATACTTTTACAAATACATTTATGATCTCACCAACGTTTTTCGTTGACAGTTTTCTATATATTTCTCAGGTTCATACTCGGCTACTTGATACATGCTTCCGCACTCTTTGATTACTTGATTGGAGTCAACCATGCATGCATACGCTAGGGATAGAACTTTTGGATTCAAACTTTTGTTTACATACTTACGCTATTTATAGCAACTGTGTTTTTAAACTAATTATGTCGCAAGTTATTTCATTTATACTTTATGACTTTTGTAAACTTAGACTTGTTGTTGAACGGTTTTGTAAACTAAACTTGCAAGTCTTGTACCTTTCAAATGAATGCGACATAATTTTGGTCAAACGAGTCTCATATAGGGACTACGACCACGCAACGGGACCTAAGTTAACGGCGCCGTCAATAACGGTTTTGGTCTGGTCGTTACAATATGGATATACATATGGTTAACAGGAGATTATGATAAGTAAGTATCTCCATAAGTATATTAACAATGAGTTATATACATATAAACAAGACTGCTAACTTAAGGATTTCGAAACGAGACATATATGTAACGATTATCGTTGTAACGACATTTAAATGTATATATATCATATTAAGATATATTAATATATCATAATATCATGATAATATAATAATTTAACATCTCATTAGATATAATAAACAATGGGTTAACAACATTAATTGAGATCGTTAACTTAAAGGTTTCAAAACAACACTTACATGTAACGACTAACGATGACTTAACGACTCAGTTAAAATGTATATACATGTAGTGTATTTAGATGTATTAAAATACTTTTGGAAGACTTCAAGACATATATCAAAACACTCATACTTAACGAAAATGGTTACAGTTACTTTCCCATTCTTTTCTTTCATCAAGAATTCTAGTCGTATTCTTACCCTATTATACACAGCTTCAAAACGTACTTCCTATGGGTATATACCAATAGTAACTAGCATGGGATTCCACTATTGATTATGTCATGTATGACTAATCAATTTTAACTTCTACCATGAGCTAGTCAACTAACTAGAACTCCTTTTAACCCCACTCACCACTCACCAATTACCACTCATCATTCACTCCATTTCACTTCCAATTCTCTTTCTAATTCTCTCTCAACACACCCACACTATTATGAACATATTTTTCCAGTAGTTAATCATCATCTTCATCAAAAATCACTTCAAGAATCAAGCTATAATCATCATAGGAAGAACACTTCAAGAACACTTCAAAAATCCCTTCAAGTTTACTAATTTACTTCCAAGCTTTCTAATCCATTCCAAGTAATCATCTAAGATCAATAAACCTTTGTTATATACAGTAGGTTATCTTTCTTATTCAAGGTAATATTCATATTCAAACTTTGATTCAATTTCTATAACTATAAACTATCTTAATTCGAGTAAAAATCTTACTTGAACTTGTTTTTGTGTCATGATCCTACTTCAAGAACTTTCAAGCCATCCAAGATCCTTTGAAGCTAGATCATTTCTTGTTACTTCCAGTAGGTTTACCTACTAAACTTGAGGTAGTAATGATTTTCATAACATCATTCGATTCATATATATAAAACTATCTTATTCGAAGGTTTAAACTCGTAATCATTAGAACATAGTTTAGTTAATTCTAAACTTGTTCGCAAACAAAAGTTAATCCTTCTAACTTGACTTTTAAAATTAACTACACACATGTTCTATATCTATATGATATGCTAACTTAATGATTTAAAACCTGGAAACACGAAAAACACCGTAAAACCGGATTTACGCCGTCGTAGTAACACCGCGGGCTGTTTTGGGTTAGTTAATTAAAAACTATGATAAACTTTGATTTAAAAGTTGTTATTCTGAGAAAATGATTTTTATTATGAACATGAAACTATATCCAAAAATTATGGTTAAACTCAAAGTGGAAGTATGTTTTCTAAAATGGTCATCTAGACGTCGTTCTTTCGACTGAAATGACTACCTTTACAAAAACGACTTGTACCTTATTTTTCTGACTATAAACCTATACTTTTTCTGTTTAGATTCATAAAATATAGTTCAATATGAAACCATAGCAATTTTATTCACTCAAAACGGATTTAAAATGAAGAAGTTATGGGTAAAACAAGATTGGATAATTTTTCTCATTTTAGCTACGTGAAAATTGGTAACAAATCTATTCCAACCATAACTTAATCAACTTGTATTGTATATTATGTAATCTTGAGATACCATAGACACGTATACAATGTTTCGACCTATCATGTCGACACATCTATATATATTTCGGAACAACCATAGGCACTCTATATGTGAATGTTGGAGTTAGCTATACAGGGTTGAGGTTGATTCCAAAATATATATAGTTTGAGTTGTGATCAATACTGAGATACGTATACACTGGGTCGTGGATTGATTCAAGATAATATTTATCGATTTATTTCTGTACATCTAACTGTGGAAAACTAGTTGTAGGTTACTAACGAGGACAGCTGACTTAATAAACTTAAAACATCAAAATATATTAAAAGTGTTGTAAATATATTTTAAACATACTTTGATATATATGTATATATTGTTATAGGTTTGTGAATCAACCAGTGGCCAAGTCTTACTTCCCGACGAAGTAAAAATCTGTGAAAGTGAGTTATAGTCCCACTTTTAAAATCTAATATTTTTGGGATGAGAATACATGCAGGTTTTATAAATGATTTACAAAATAGACACAAGTACGTGAAACTACATTCTATGGTTGAATTATCGAAATCGAATATGCCCCTTTTTATTAAGTCTGGTAATCTAAGAATTAGGGAACAGACACCCTAATTGATGCGAATCCTAAAGATAGATCTATTGGGCCTAACAAACCCCATCCAAAGTACCGGATGCTTTAGTACTTCGAAATTTATATCATATCCGAAGGGTGTCCCGGAATGATGGGGATATTCTTATATATATATATATATATATATATATATATATATATATATATATATATATATATATATATATATATATATATATATATATATATATATATATATATATGCATCTTGTTAATGTCGGTTACCAGGTGTTCACCATATGAATGATTTTTATCTCTATATATGGGATGTGTATTGAAATATGAAATCTTGTGGTCTATTGTTACGATTTGATATATATAGGTTAAACCTATAACTCACCAACATTTTTGTTGACGTTTAAAGCATGTTTATTCTTAGGTGAATACTAAGAGCTTCCGCTGTCGCATAATTAAATAAGGACAAGATTTGGAGTTCATGCTTGTATGATATTATGTAAAAACTGCATTCAAGAAACTTATTTTGTTGTAACATATTTGTATTGTAAACCATTATGTAATGCTCGTGTGTAAACAGGATATTTTAGATTATCATTATTTGATAATCTACGTAAAGCTTTTTAAACCTTTATTGATGAAATAAAGGTTATGGTTTGTTTTAAAATGAATGCAGTCTTTGAAAAATGTCTCATATAGAGGTCAAAACCTCGCAACGAAATCAATTAATATGGAACATTTTTAATCAATAAGAACGGGACATTTCATATCCCAACATAGGATTTCGTGAATTAGAAAGAGCTTCTAACATGCAACATAAAGAAGCATGTTATACTTACGAGTTAGTGATGTTCGCTTTTTACCAAAGTGAGAAAAAGAACATCGGATTGCAACTTTTAAATAAAACCTTCCCACAAGTGACGGATTCAGTAGTTGGGTTGAGAAACAAGGTTTTTAGATTATTACGGGGCTGTTGGACATTACGAAACCCTCGTCCTTTTGACGACATTACAACATGCTGCCTAGCCAATGGTCATAACGGTTATTTTCCACAAGACCAAGGATGGGAAGTCGTCTTAGTAAAACCAGAATGCATGACTTATTTCTGGACTTATGAATTACGTGTCTTTATTTCCTTTGCTGAACAACTTGCGTATTAACTAGATTTATCTTCAAGACTGTCCTGTATCATAGTGTACTATATTTCATGTTATATGTAATATAGCGAAGTTGTATGTTTGAAGAATATTTGTATGTGATATATTATTATAATCAGTTTTTCATATGGAATTGTAGTAGTTGAATTGTATATTAGCTACTAAGTATGAACTTAACGGGTAGGTAGTACCTGAATTTAAACTTATAAAATGCTAATATGAAGAAAAATCTTTTATAAATGAGTTCATATTATGCTACGAAATACTATTGACTACTCTTAATATTCTGTATGATTAACTCGATTCAGTTGGCTATTTTGAAGGAAATGGCACCGACTACTCGACACACCATGAATATGACCGAAGAGGAATTTCGTACCTTTCTTGCTGCAAACATAGCCGCGGTACAGGATGCGCTACATACCAAC
The DNA here is from genome assembly GCF_046630445.1 of Rutidosis leptorrhynchoides. Lineage (NCBI taxonomy): Eukaryota > Viridiplantae > Streptophyta > Magnoliopsida > Asterales > Asteraceae > Rutidosis > Rutidosis leptorrhynchoides. Next base: position 575,123,640 of record NC_092336.1, on the reverse strand, counting down.
AATAACTCTGAATCTAGCAATGTAGCTAACGGCACAAGAAATCGTGTAGGATGCTCCTACAAAGAATTCACTGCCTGCAAACCTTTAGAATTTGATGGAATCGAAGGACCAATTGGATTGAAATGGTGGACCGAGAAAGTCGAATCGGTGTTTGCCATAAGTAAGTGTACTAAAGAGGACAAAGTTAAGTACGCTACGCATACCTTTACAGGTACTGCGTTAACGTGGTGGAATACCTATCTTGAACAGGTAGGACAAAATGCTTCTTACGCACTACCGTGGTCGGCATTCAAGCAATTGATGAACGAGCAGTACCGTCCTAGAAACGAAGTCAATAAACTCAAGGCAGAACTTAGAGAGTTACGAATACAAGGGTTCGACGTTACCACATATGAATGACGATTCACAGAGTTGTGCCTATTTTGTCCAGGTGCATTCGAAGATGAAGAAGAAAAGATCGACGCATTTATAAAAGGGTTACCAGTAAGGATTCAAGAAGATGTGAGTTCATACGAGCCCGCTTCTATATAGAAGGCAAGTCGAATGGCTCATAAACTAATAAATCAGATTGAGGGAAGAATTAAAGAGTAGGCGGCCGAAGAAGCCAACACGAAACAACTCAAGAGGAAGTGGGAGGAAAACGGTGACAAGAGTCACCAGTACAACAACAACAACAATTACAACCACAATCGCAACAACTATCCCAACAACCGCAACAACAATCGCAACAATAACCGCAATCCTAGCAATAACTACAACAAACATCCCAACAACAACTACAACAACCGTTTCAACAACAATAACAATCCCAATAACAACCTCAATAACAACAACGGCAACAAAAACCAAAAACAGCCATGTCATAGGTGTGAAGAAAATCATCAGGGGTTTTGCACGACATTTTGCAACAGGTGTAAAAGAAATGGTCATAGCGCGACAAAGTGCGAGGTCTACGGACCAAAGTTTAACAGAACTAAAGGAACAAATAATGTCGGAACAAGTAATGCCGAAACAAATAGTGTCGGAGCAAGTAATACCAACGTTGTTTGTTATAAATGTGGAAAATCGGGCCACATTATTAGAAATTTCCCAAATCAGGGGAATACTAATGGGCAGGGCCGTGGAAGAGTTATCAATATTAATGCGACAGAAGCACAGGAAGACCCGGAGCTTGTTCCGGGTACGTTTCTTATTGACGATAAATCTGCTTATGTTTTATTTGATTCGGGTGAAGATAGAAGCTATATGAGTAGAGAATTTTGTGCTAAATTAAGTTGCCCATTGACACCTTTGGATAGTAAATTTTTACTCGAATTAGCAAACGGTAAATTAATATCAGCAGATAATATATGTCGGGAGAGAGAAATTAAACTGGGGGATGAAACGTTTAAAATTGATTTAATACCAGTCGAGTTAGGAAGTTTTGATGTAATAATTGGCATGGACTGGTTGAAAAAGGTGAGAGCAGAGGTCGTTTATTACAAAAATGCGATTCGCATTATGCGTGAAAAAGGAAAACCTTTAATGGTGTACGTAGAAAAGAACAACGCGAAAATAAATCTTATTAGTAGTTTGAAGGCGCAAAAACTAATAAGAAAAGGTTGTTACGTCATTCTAGCACACATCAAGGAAGTTAAACCTGAAGAAAAGAACATCAGTGATGTTCCCGTCGCAAAGGAATTTCCCGATGTATTTTCGAAATAATTACCGGGATTATCCCCACATCGATCCGTTGAATTTCAAATAGACCTTGTACCAGGAGCTGCACCAATAGGTCGTGCTCCATACAGAATCGCACCCAGCGAAATGAAAGAATTACAAAGTCAGTTACAGGAACTTTTAGAGCGTGGTTTCATTCGACCAAGCACATCATCATGGGGAGCTCCTGTTTTGTTTGTCAAGAAGAAAGATGGTACATTTAGGTTGTGTATCCACTATCGAGAGTTGAACAAAGTTACCATCAAGAACCGCTACCCACTACCGAGAATCGACGACTTATTTGATCAACTACAAGGCTCGTCTGTTTATTCGAAGATCGATTTACGTTTTGGATATCATCAAATGCGGGTGTAGGAGGATGATATTCCAAAGACTGCTTTTAGGACGCGTTACGGTCATTATGAGTTTATGGTTATGCCGTTTGGATTGACTAACGCACCAGCTGTGTTCATGGACCTCATGAACCGAATGTGTGGGCCATATCTTGACAAGTTTGTCATTGTTTTTATCGATGACATACTTATTTACACGAAGAATGATCAAGAGCACGAAGAACATTTGAGAAAAGTGCTAGAGTTGCTGAGAAAAGAAAAACTGTACGCTAAGTTTTCAAAGTGTGCATTTTGGTTGGAAGAAGTTCAATTTCTCGGTCACATAGTGAACAAAGAAGGTATTCAGGTGGATCCAGCAAAGATTGAAACCGTTGAAAAGTGGGAAACCCCGAAAACTCCAAAACACATACGTCAGTTTTTAGGACTAGCTGGTTACTACAGAAGGTTCATCCAAGACTTTTCCAGAAGAGCAAAACCCTTGACTGCATTAACGCATAAAGAGAAGAAATTTGAATGGAAAGATGAACAAGAGAAAGCGTTTCAATTGTTAAAGAAAAAGTAAACTACGGCACCTATATTGTCATTACCTGAAGGAATGATGATTTTGTGATATATTGTGACGCCTCAAAGCAAGGTCTCGGTTGTGTATTAATGCAACGAATGAAAGTAATTGCTTATGCGTCTAGACAATTGAAGATTCACGAACAGAATTATACGACGCATGACTTGGAATTAGGCGCGGTTGTTTTTGCATTAAAGACTTGGAGGCACTACTTATATGGGGTCAAAAGTATTATATATACCGACCACAAAAGTCTTCAACACATATTTAATCAGAAACAACTGAATATGAGGCAGCGTAGGTGGATTGAATTGTTAAATGATTACGACTTTGAGATTCGTTACCACCCGGGGAAGGCAAATGTGGTAGCCGACGCCTTGAGCAGAAAGGACAGAGAACCCGTTCGAGTAAAAGCTATGAATATAATGATTCACACTAACCTTACTACTTAAATAAAGGAGGCGCAACAAGGAGTTTTAAAAGAGGGAAATTTAAAGGATGAAATACCCAAAGGATCGGAGAAGCATCTTAATATTCGAGAAGACGGAACCCGGTATAGGGCTGAAAGCATTTGGGTACCAAAATTTGGAGATATGAGAGAAATGGTACTTAGAGAAGCTCATAAAACCAGATACTCAATACATCCTGGAACGGGGAAGATGTACAAGGATCTCAAGAAACATTTTTGGTGGCCAGGTATGAAATTCGATGTTGCTAAATACGTAGGGGAATGTTTGACGTGTTCTAAGGTCAAAGCGGAGCATCAGAAACCATCAGGTCTACTTCAACAACCCGAAATCCCGGAATGGAAATGGGAAAACATTACTATGGATTTCATCACTAAATTGCCAAGGACTGCAAGTGGTCTTGATACTATTTAGGTAATAGTTGATCGTCTCACCAAATCAGCACACTTCCTGCCAATAAGAGAAGATGACAAGATGGAGAAGTTAGCACGACTGTATTTGAAGGAAGTCATCTCCAGACATGGAATACCAATATCTATTATCTCTGATAGGGATGGCAGATTTATTTCAAGATTCTGGCAGACATTACAGCAAGCATTAGGAACTCGTCTAGACATGAGTACTGTCTATCATCCACAAACTGATGGGCAGAGCGAAAGGACGATACAAACGCTTGAAGACATGCTACGAGCATGTGTTATTGATTTCAGAAACAGTTGGGATCGACATCTACCATTAGCAGAATTTTCCTACAACAACAGCTACCATTCAAGCATTGAGATGGCGCCGTTTGAAGCACTTTATGGTAGAAAGTGCAGGTCTCCGATTTGTTAGAGTGAAGTGGGAGATAGGCAGATTACGGGTTCGGAGATAATATAAGAAACTACTGAGAAGAACATCTAAATTCAACAACGGAAAACCGCCCAAAGTCGACAAAAGAGCTACGCCGACATTAAAAGAAAAGATATAGAATTTGAAATTGGAGAGAAGGTCATGCTTAAGGTTGCACCTTGGAAAGGCGTTGTTCGATTTGGTAAATGAGGGAAATTAAATCCAAGGTATATTGGACCATTCAAGATTATTAATCGTGTCGGACCAGTAGCTTACTGACTTGAGTTACCTCAACAACTCGCGGCTGTACATAATGCTTTCCACGTCTCGAATTTGAAGAAATGTTTTGCTAAAGAAGATCTCACTATTCCGTTAGACGAAATCCAAATCAATGAAAAACTTCAATTCATCGAAGAACCCCTCGAAATAATGAATCGTAAGGTTAAAAGACTTAAACAAAACAAGATACCAATTGTTAAGGTTCGATGGAATGCTCGTAGAGGACCCGAGTTCACCTGGGAACGAGAAGATCATATGAAGCAGAAATACCCGCACTTATTTCCAGAAGATACGTCAACACCTCCAACTTCTTAAAATTTCGGGACGAAATTTATTTAACGGGTATGTACTGTAGTGACCCGAACTTTTCCATGTTTATATATATTAAATGAAATTTTTATTTACATGATTAAGTGTTTCCAACATGTTAAGCAATCAAACTAGTTAAGACTTGATTAATTGAAATAGGTTTCATATAGACAATTGACCAGCCAAGTTGACCGGTGATTCACGAACGTTAAAACTTGTAAAAACTTTATGATGATATATATATGATTATATATATTGTTAATATGATATTATGATAAGTAAGTATCTCATTAGGTATTTTAACAATGAGTTATATACATAAAATTGTATTTATTGAATTAAGAAACTCGAAACGATATATATAACGATTATCGTTATAACAACGTCTTACTAATTACATATCAATCATATTAAGATATTGTTACACTATGTTTAATCATGATAAATGATAAGTAAACTTGTCATTATGTATATTAACAATGAACTACATATGTAAAAACAAGACTACTAACTTAAGGATTTCGAAACGAGACATATATGTAACGATTATCGTTGTAATGACATTTAAATGTATATATATATATATCATATTAAGATATATTAATATATCATAATATCATGATAATATAATAATTTAACATCTCATTAGATATAATAAACTTTGGGTTAACAACATTTAACAAGATCGTTAACTTAAAGGCTTCAAATCAACATTTACATGTAACGACTAACGATGACTTAACGACTCAGTTAAAATATATATACATGTAGTGTTTTAATATGTATTAATACACTTTTGAAAGACTTCAAGACACTTATCAAAATACTTCTACTTAACAAAAATGCTTACAATTACATCCTCGTTCAGTTTCATCAACAATTCTACTCGTATGCACCCGTATTCGTACTAGTACAATACACAGCTTTTAGATGTATGTACTATTGGTATATACACTCCAATGATCAGCTCTTAGCAGACTATGTGAGTCACCTAACACATGTGGGAACCATCATTTGGCAACTAGCATGAAATATCTCATAAAATTACAAAAATATGAGTAATCATTCATGACTTATTTACATGAAAACAAAATTACACATCCTTTATATCTAATCCATATACCAACGACCAAAAACACCTACAAACACTTTAATTCTTCAATTTTATTCATCTAAGTGATCTCTCTCAAGTTCTATCTTCAAGTTCTAAGTGTTCTTCATAAATTCTATAAGTTATAGTTTCATAAAATCAAGAATATTTCCAAGTTTGCTAGCTTACTGTAACGACCCGGATTTTTCCGATCGTTTTATACTTATGAGATTAATATTTACATAAAATAAACCTTACCAACATGATAAGCAATCCAAACTGTTGAGACTTATGTTTTTGAAAAGAGTTTCACACAACGTTTGACCGTCCAATTTGACCGATGATATCACGAACTATATAACACACGATAATTATACGATTATGTATATGTACATATCTATACATATTTAACATGATTTAAGGATGGTTTAACATTTCATTGTGAACTAACAACAATGAGTTATAGGTATACTTTGAGACCACTAACTTAAGTTTTCAAAACGATAACTATATGTAACGTTCTTTGACATATATTCTTACAATCTATAATGTGTTGGTGATCTATGTCACCAATATGATTTAAGTGTAATGGGATTAATTTGTAACCAAAATAATCTTGATAAATATCGAACAAGTTTGGGGAAGTGTGGACTGCACACTTGTTTGAACTTATCTTGATTATGACGGGGGTTCGAGGGTAGCGCCCCCGATAAGCGGGGTACAAGGGGTGGCAACCCCTGGCGGGGTCCAAGGGGCAGAGCCCCTGGCTGGGGTCGACATTGCTTTATTAATAAACCCGTCCATATTTGCTTTTTTTTTTTGCTAACATTGCTTTATTAAAAATGTCTTAAAATTTTATTTTGGCCCGGTTTGACCCAAAAATAAAAGCCCAGTTTTGAGCCTCTTTTAAAGTTATAAACCCGTCCATATTTGAATTCTCGTTCCGATTCCTCAAAATTTCTACAAGTATATCTAGGGTATATGTAACCGTATCATACCCAGCTTCTATACGTATTTACTATTGGTATATACCAATAATAAACTTCAATGATCAGCCACTAGACATGATGTTACATGTGGGAACCAGCCATTTAACCTCATGTGTGACTTTTGTGCAAGAAAACAAACTAAATCTCCTATATATCCATCCCATAATCATGCTATTTTGCACACACACACATACAATTTCATTTCCAATTTTCTTTCAAGTTAATTCACTCCCTAATCTCTCTTCATTTACCTACTCAAGAACGTATCAATATAGTCATCCGATTTCAAGGAGATTACTTCCAATCTTTCAATCCCACTCCACCACTCTTTTGATTCCAATATTTTTCTTACCTTTTCCAGTAGCTTTGTCCAAGTAACTTGAGGTAGTAACCTTATTCATAACCTTATTCGATTCATATTTATATAGCTATCTTATTTTGTGTTGTAAAATTTTAACAACAAGAACATAGTTTGAGTGATTTCAAACTTGTTCGCAAACTAAATAGATCCTTCTAATTTGATTTTTAAAAACACTTCAAGACCTGTAATATATCATATTATGACAAAATCGGATTAATCATATCTTGGCTAATTAACATAATATTTAATATATATTTACTTATGATTTGATTTTATATATTTCAGGACCACCCGTAAACAACACGAGAAGATTAATCATAAGACCTCATGATTGTAAGCAACACTTCATTTGACAACACAGTACTTTATGTACGCAACACGTCACTTAACAACATGGTACCATGGGTCGAGATTAATTCTGATCAATACGAATACGATGGGGTCTTTATTTATTTTATTTAAGCAACTAATTGTGGACCACTAACATCGGACTGCTAACTACGGACTAAGAAAATATTAAAAGTATTAAAATTATATATATATATATATATATATATATATATATATATATATATATATATATATATATATATATATATATATATATATATATATATATATATATATATATATATATATATATATGTAACGATTACTTGAAAAGAAAATATGTTGATATATTATATATATGGTTAGGTTTGTGATATCAATCGGAGACCAAGTCGTGTTTATTACCTTCAAGGCAAAAGTGAGTATATAGTCCCACTTTTAAACTCTAAATATTTCGGGATGAGAATACATGCATTTTATGATTTACGTTATGGACATAAGTGATTAAAAATATATATTCTACGTTGTGTTGTACCACTGGCATACTTCCCTGTAACTTGGTAACTACTATTTACATGAGGTATTATAAACGCGAATCCTGTTGATAGATCTATCGGGCCTGATAACCCCAACCGGACTGGACGACCAGTATTCAACGGTTGCACAGTACTTCATTTCGGTGACTACACTTGGTACGGTGTAGTAAGATTTCATAATAAAGGGAATATGCGACGTTGATTAAATGTTAAGTATGGTTATCAAGTGCTCAACAACTTAGAATATTTTTATTAAAACGTTTATATATGAAATCTTGTGGTCTATATTTATAACGCTGCCGGTATTAAATCTATATCTCACCAAATTTATGTTGACGTTTTAAGCATGTTTATTCTCAGGTGATAACTAAAAGCTTCCGCTGCAACATGTTGAATTTAATCAAGATCTTGAGTATGCATATTTGTTTCAAAAATAAAACTGCATATCGGAGGATTTGTAATGTAAAATATGTTGGAAGTCGTATTGTTATTATCACATGTAAAGTTTGTAAGTCTAAGATTATCGCTAAATGATAATCATTATTAAGTTGTTTAAACCTTGTATTTGTAATAAAAGCTATGGTTTGTATTGTAAAAACGAATGCAGTTTTTATGTCGCATATAGAGGTCAATACCTCGCGATGAAATCATATGTTATTGTATTCGTCCTTATGGTTAAGGTCGGGTTATGACACTTACTTCCAATCTTGTAAAGTGATCATCCAAATTCAAGAAATCTTTCTTATTTACAGTAAGATATCTTTCTAATACAAGGTAATACTCATATTCAAACTTTGATTCAATTTCTATAACTATAACAATCTTATTTCGAGTGGAAATCTTACTTGAACTTGTTTTCGTGTCATGATTCTGCTTCAAGAACTTTCAAGCCATCCAAGGATCCTTTGAAGCTAGATCTATTTTTCTCATTTCCAGTAGCTTTATCCAGAAAACTTGAGGTAGTAATGATGTTCATAACATCATTCGATTCATACATATAAAGCTATCTTATTCGAAGGTTTAAACTTGTAATCACTAGAACATAGTTTAGTTAATTCTAAACTTGTTCGCAAACAAAAGTTAATCCTTATAACTTGACTTTTAAAATCAACTAAACACATGTTCTATATCTATATGATATGTTAACTTAATGATTTAAAACCTGGAAACACGAAGAACACCGTAAAACCGGACATACGCCGTCGTAGTAACACCGCGGGCTGTTTTGGGTTAGTTAATTAAAAACTATGATAAACTTTGATTTAAAAGTTGACCTTCTGGGAAAATGATGTTTCTTATAAACATGAAACTATATCCAAAAATCATGGTTAAACTCAAAGTGGAAGTATGTTTTCCAAAATGGTCATCTAGACGTCGTTCTTTCGACTGAAATGACTACCTTTGCAAAAACGACTTGTAACCTGTAATTCCGACTATAAACTTATAATTTTTCTGTATTGATTCATAAAGTTAAGTTCAATATGAAACCATAGCAATTGGATTCACTCAAAACGGATTTAAAACGAAGAAGTTATGGGTAAAACAAGATTGGTTAATTTGCTTGTTGTAACTACGTGAAAATTGGTAACAAATCTATATTAATCATATCCTAGCTAACTTATATTGTATTATACATGTATTCTAATATATTATGTAATCTTGGGATACCATACACACGTTTGCAAATTTTTTGACATATCATATCGACCCATCTATATATATTATTTGGAACAACCATAAACACTATATATGCAGTAATGTTGGAGTTAGCTATACAGGGTTGAGGTTGATTCCAAAAATATATATAGTTTGAGTTGTGATCTAGCCTGAGACGTGTATACACTGGGTCGTGGATTGATTCAAGATAATATATATCGATTTATTTCTGTACATCTAATTATGGACAACTAGTTGTAGGTTACTAACAAGGACAGCTGACTTAATAAACTTAAAACAGTAAAACGTATTAAAAATGTTGTAAATATATTTTGAACATACTTTGATATATATGTACATATTTGTGATAGGTTCGTGAATCGACCAGTGGCCAAGTCTCACTTCCCGACGAAGTAAAAATCTGTGAAAGTGAGTTATAGTCCCACTTTTAAAATCTAATATTTTGGGATGAGAATACATGCAGTTTTATAAATGTTTTACGAAATAGACACAAGTAATTGAAACTACAATATATGGGTGAATTATCGAAGCCGAATATGGCCCTTTTGCTTGGTAACCTAAGAATTAGTAAACCGATCTACTAATTGACGCGAATCCTAAAGATAGATCTATTGGGCCTAACGAACCCCATCCAAAGTATCGGATGCTTTAGTACTTCGAATTCGTTTTTATCATGTCCGAAGGATTTCCCAGAATGATAGGGGATATTCTTATATGCATCTTGTTAATGTCGGTTACCAGGTGTTCACCATATGAATGAATTTTATCTCTATGTATGGGATGTATATCGAAATATGAAATCTTGTGGTCTATTATTATGATTTGATAATATATAGGTTAAACGTATAACTCACCAACATTTTTGTTGACGTTTTAAGCATGTTTATTCTCAGGTGATTATTAAGAGCTTCCGCTGTTGCATACTAAAATAAGGACAAGATTTGGAGTCCATGCTTGTATGATATTTTGTAAAAACTGCATTCAAGAAACTTATTTTTGATGTAATATATTCTTATTGTAAATCATTATGTAATGGTCGTGTGTAAACGGTATATTTTAGATTATCATTATTTGATAATCTACGTAATTCTTTTTAAAACTTTATCGATAAAATAAAGGTTATGGTTGTTTTAAAAATGAATGCAGTCTTTGAAAAACGTCTCATATAGAGGTCAAAACCTCGCGACGAAATCAATTAATATGGAACGTTTATAATCAATATGAACGGGACATTTCAGTTGGTATCCGAGCGTTGGTCTTAGAGAACCAGAAAATTGCATTAGTGTGTCTTACCAAGTTTGTTAGGATGCATTAGTGAGTCTGGACTTCGACCATGTTTTTCTTCAAAAACGATTGCTTAACATTTTTTTTGTTGGAAACTATATATTATTAACATGTAAATATTATGTGATATATTAATCTCTTAACGTGTTTGATATTGTGTGATAGATGTCTACCTCTAGTACAAATCCCATTGATTCACCTAATAATAATGAAGAGTCGAATATATTTTGGGAAGATTCACAAATTCCCGAAGAGGAACCGGAAGAGGAGGAACCAGAAGAGGAGGAACCGGAAGAAGAGGAACTAGAAGAGGAGGAATCGGAAGAGGAGGAACCAGAAGAAGAAGAGGTTCCGGAGGAAGAAATATTGATACCTATAGTAAATCGATTAAATAAAAGAAAATCCTCAACCAATGGACCAAAGTTAATAATGGTCAATGGTGTTTCCGCCGAGGAAGCAAAATATTGGAAAGATTACCAATTTTCCGATGAATCTGATCCCGATGAGGATTCTGATGATGTTATAGAAATTACCTCGACCCAATTTAATAAAGCGAAAGAAAATAATAAGGGAAAAGGTATCAGAATAGAGAAACCCGATTCCAACCCCGATGAACTTTATATGTATCGGCAACATCCGTATTTCCTAAAATGTAACAATGAACCGGGAACCTCTAAACCACCAGGTTTTTCTAAACCATTATGGAAAACGACGACTTGTATTAGAGGAACACCATATATTCCTAGAAAATTAGGAAAACGAACCAAGTCCGAAGAAGAAGAAACCAGTGATTCAGATTAGAGGGTTGTAATCATGTTGTGTATTATATGTATTGTAGTGTACTTGTACTTTTATGTTCTATGTAAAAATTGCTTTAATTGTTTGTTAATTATCTTTTATGAATCTAATCCTTGTCTATTTTACAATATAAAAACAAAATGGACGTTAAGGGTAGACAACCGAATATTTTAGAAGACCTACCAGAGGATATGATTGAGGAAATCTTGTCTAGAGTCGGTCAGAATTCATCAACACATTTAGTTATGGCGAAATTAACTTGTCAAACATTTGAAAGACTTTCTAGAAATGCCTTAGTTTATAAAAGGCTTTCCTTTGATAGGTGGGGTATATCACATTGGGGAGACCGTAAGTTACGCCGTGTTTTCTTTAAAGCATTAAATGCAGGGAACCCAAATGCAATTTTACGCTACGGGTTAAGATCCTATTTTGACTCAACATATCCCAACATAGGATTTCGTGAATTAGAAAGAGCTTCTAACATGCAACATAAAGAAGCATGTTATGCTTACGGGTTAGTGATGTTCGCTTCTTACCAAAGTGAGAAAAAGAACATCGGATTGCAACTTTTAAATAAAACCTTCCCACAAGTGACAGATTCAGTAGTTGGGATGAGAAACAAGGTTTTTAGATTATTACGGGGCTGTTGGACATTACGAAACCCTCGTCCTTTTGACGACATTACAACATGCTACCTAGCCAATGGTCATAACGGTTATTTTCCACAAGACCAAGGATGGGAAGTCGTCTTAGTAAAACCAGAATGCATGACTTGTTTCTGGACTTATGAATTACGTGTCTTTATTTCCTTTGCTGAACAACTTGCGTATTAACTAGATTTATCTTCAAAACTGTCCTGTATCATAGTGTACTATATGTCATGTTATATGAAATATAGCGAAGTTGTAAGTTTGAAGAATATTTGTATGTGATATATTATTATAATCAGTTTTTCATACGGAATTGTAGTAGTTAAATTGTATATTAGCTACTAAGTATGAACTTAACGGGTAGGTAGTACCTGAATTTAAACTTATAAAACGCTAATATGAAGAAAAAGCTTTTATAAATGAGTTCATATTATGCTACGAAATACTATTGACTACTCTTAATATTCTGTATGATTAACTCGATTCAGTTGGCTATTTTGAAGGAAATGGCACCGACTACTCGACACACCATGAATATGACCGAAGAGGAATTTCATACCTTTCTTGCTGCAAGCATAGCCGCAGTACAGGCTGCGCTACATACCAACAATAACTCTGAATCTAGCAATGCAGCTAACGGCACAAGAAATCGTGTAGGATGCTCCTACAAAGAATTCACTGCCTGCAAACCTTTGGAATTTGATGGAACCGAAGGACCAATTGGATTGAAACGGTGGACCGAGAAAGTCGAATCGGTGTTTGCCATAAGTAATTGTACTGAAGAGGACAAAGTTAAGTACGCGACGCATACCTTCACAGGTACTGCGTTAACGTAGTGGAATACCTATCTTGAACAGGTAGGACAAAATGCTGCTTATGCACTACCGTAGTCGGCATTCAAGCAATTGATGAACGAGCAGTACCGTCCTAGAAACGAAGTCAATAAACTCAAGGCAGAACTTAGAGAGTTACAAACACAAGGGTTCGACGTTTCCACATATGAAAGACGATTCACAGAGTTGTGCATATTGTGTCCGGGAGCATTCGAAGATGAAGAAGAGAAGATCGACGCGTTTATAATAGGGTTACCAGTAAGGATTCAAGAAGATGTGAGTTGACACGAGCCCGCTTCTGTACAGAAGGCAAGTCGAATGGCTCATAAACTCATAAATCAGATTGAGGGAAGAATTAAAGAGTAGGCGGTCGAAGAAGCCAAAACGAAACAACTCAAGAGGAAGTGGGAGGAAAACGGTGACAAGAGTCATCAGTACAACAACAACAACAACAACAACAATTACAACCACAATCGCAACAACTATCCCAACAACCGCAACAACAATCGCAACAATAACCGCAATCCTAACAATAACTATAACAAACATCCCAACAACAACTACAACAACCGTTTCAACAACAATAACAATCCCAATAACAACCTCAATAACAACAACGGCAATAAAAACCAAAAACAGCCATGTCATAGGTGTGAAGAAAATCATCAGGGGTTTTGCACGACATTTTGAAACATGTGTAAAAGAAATGGTCATAGCGCGACAAAGTGTGCGGTCTACGGACCAAAGTTTAACAGAACTAAAGGAACAAATAATGTCGGAACAAGTAATGCCGAAATGAATAGTGTCGGAGCAAGTAATACCAACGCTGTTTGTTATAAATGTGGAAAACCGGGCCACATTATTAGAAATTGCCCGAATCAGGGGAATACTAATGGGCAGGGCCGTGGAAGAGTTTTCAATATTAATGCGGCAGAAGCACAGGAAGACCCGGAGCTTGTTACGGGTACATTTCTTATTGACAATAAATCTGCTTATGTTTTATTTGATTCGGGTGCGGATAGAAGCTATATGAGTAGAGAATTTTGTGCTAAATTAAGTTGCCCATTGACACCTTTGGATAGTAAATTTTTACTCGAATTAGCAAACGGTAAATTAATTTCAGCAGATAATATATGTCGGGAGAGAGAAATTAAACTGGGGGATGAAACGTTTAAAATTGATTTAATACCAGTCGAGTTAGGAAGTTTTGATGTAATAATTGGCATGGACTGGTTGAAAAAGGTGAGAGCAGAGGTCTTTTGTTACAAAAATGTGATTCGCATTATGCGTGAAAAAGGAAAACCTTTAATGGTGTACGGAGAAAAGAACAACGCGAAATTAAATCTTATTAGTAGTTTGAAGGCACAAAAACTAATAAGAAAAGGTTGTTACGTCATTCTAGCACACATCGAGGAAGTTAAACCTGAAGAAAAGAACATCAGTGATGTTCCCGTCGCAAAAGAATTTCCCGATGTATTTCCGAAAGAATTACCGGGATTATCCCCACATCGATCCGTTGAATTTCAAATAGACCTTGTACCAGGAGCTGCACCAATAGCTTGTGCTCCATACAAACTCGCACCCAGCGAAATGAAAGAATTACAAAGTCAGTTACATGAACTTTTAGAGCGTGGTTTCATTCGACCAAGCACATCACCATTGGGAGCTCCTGTTTTGTTTGTCAAGAAGAAAGATGGTACATTTAGGTTGTGTATCGACTACCGAGAGTTGAACAAACTTACCATCAAGAACCGCTACCCACTACCGGGAATCGACGACTTATTTGATCAACTACAAGGCTCGTCTGTTTATTCAAAGATCGATTTACGTTCTGGATATCATCAAATGCGGGTGAAGGAGGATGATATTCCAAAGACAGCTTTTAGGACGCGTTACGGTCATTATGAGTTTATGGTTATGCCGTTTGGATTGACAAACACACCAGCTGTGTTCATGGACCTCATGAACCGAGTGTGTGGGCCATATCTTGACAAGTTTATCATTGTTTTTATCGATGACATACTTATTTACTCGAAGAATGATCAAGAGCACGAAGAACATTTGAGAAAAGTGCTAGAGTTGCTGAGAAAAAAAACTGTACGCTAAGTTTTCAAAGTGTGCATTTTGGTTGGAAGAAGTTCAATTTATCGGTCACATAGTGAACAAATAAGGTATTCAGGTGGATCCAGCAAAGATTGAAACCGTTGGAAAGTGGGAAACCGCGAAAACTCCGAAACACATACGTCAATTTTTAGGACTAGCTGGTTACTACAGAAGGTTCATCCAAGACTTTTCCAGAATAGCAAAACCCTTGACTGCATTAACGCATAAAGGAAGAAATTTAAATGGAAAGATGAACAAGAGAAAGCGTTTCAATTGTTAAAGAAAAAGTAAACTACGGCACCTATATTGTCATTACCTGAAGGGAATGATGATTTTGTGATATATTGTGACGCCTCAAAGCAAGGTCTCGGTTGTGTATTAATGCAACGAATGAAAGTAATTGCTTATGCGTCTAGACAATTGAAGATTCACAAACAGAATTATACGACGCATGACTTGGAATTAGGCGCGGTTGTTTTTGCATTAAAGACTTGGAGGCACTACTTATATGGGGTCAAAAGTATTATATATACCGACCACAAAAGTCTTCAACACATATTTAATCAGAAACAACTGAATATGAGGCAGCGTAGGTGGATTGAATTGTTAAATGATTACGACTTTGAGATTCGTTACCACCCGGGGAAGGCAAATGTGGTAGCCGACGCCTTGAGCAGAAAGGACAGAGAACCCGTTCGAGTAAAAGCTATGAATATAATGATTACACTAACCTTACTACTTAAATAAAGGAGGCGCAACAAGGAGCTTTAAAAGAGGGAAATTTAAAGGATGAAATACCCAAAGGATCGGAGAAGCATCTTAATATTCGAGAAGACGGAACCCGGTATAGGGCTGAAAGAATTTGGGTACCAACATTTGGAGATATGAGAGAAATGGTACTTAGAGAAGCTCATAAAACCAGATACTCAATACATCCTGGAATGGGGAAGATGTACAAGGATCTCTAGAAACATTTTTGGTGGCCAGGTATGAAAGTCGATGTTGCTAAATACGTAGGGGAATATTTGACGTGTTCTAAGGTCAAAGCGGAGCATCAGAAACCATCAGGTCTACTTCAATAACCCGAAATCCCGGAATGGAAATGGGAAAACATTACCATGGATTTCATCACTAAATTGCCAAGGACTGCAAGTGGTCTTGATACTATTTGGGTAATAGTTGATCGTCTCACCAAATCAGCACACTTCCTGCCAATAAGAGAAGATGACAAGATGGAGAAGTTAGCACGACTGTATTTGAAGGAAGTCGTCTCCAGACATGGAATACCAATCTCTATTATCTCTGATAGGGATGGCAGATTTATTTCAAGATTCTGG
Source organism: Rutidosis leptorrhynchoides (assembly GCF_046630445.1). NCBI lineage: Eukaryota > Viridiplantae > Streptophyta > Magnoliopsida > Asterales > Asteraceae > Rutidosis > Rutidosis leptorrhynchoides. Next base: position 575,107,153 of record NC_092336.1, on the reverse strand, counting down.
CAGACATTACAGCAAGCATTAGGAACTCGTCTAGACATGAGTACTTCCTATCATCCACAAACTAATAGGCAGAGCGAAAGGACGATACAAACGCTTGAAGACATGCTACGAGCATGTGTTATTGATTTCAGAAACAGTTGGGATCGACATCTACCATTAGTAGAATTTTCCTACAACAACAGCAACCATTCAAGCATTGAGATGGCACCGTTTGAAGCACTTTATGGTAGAAAGTGCAGGTCTCCAATTTGTTGGAGTGAAGTGGGTGATAGATAGATTATGGGTCCGGAGATAATACAAGAAACTACCAAGAAGATCATCCAAATTCAACAACGGTTGAAAACCGCCCAAAGTCGACAAAAGAGCTACGCCGACATTAAAAGAAAAGATATAGAATTTGAAATTGGAAAGATGGTCATGCTTAAGGTTGCACCTTGGAAAGGCGTTGTTCGATTTGGTAAATGAGGGAAATTAAATCCAAGGTATATTGGACCATTCAAGATTATTGATTGTGTCGGACCAGTAGCTTACCGACATGAGTTCCCTCAACAACTCACGGCTGTACATAACACTTTACACGTCTCGAATTAGAAGAAATGTTTTGCTAAAGAAGATCTCACTATTCCGTTAGACAAAATCCAAATCAACGAAAAACTTCAATTCATCGAAGAACCCGTCAAAATAATGAATCGTGAGGTTAAAAGACTTAAACAAAACAAGATACCAATTGTTAAGGTTCGATGGAATGCTCGTAGAGGACCTGAGTTCACCTGGGAACGAGAAGATCAGATGAAGAAGAAATACCCGCACTTATTTCCAGAAGATACGTCAACACCTCCAACTGCTTAAATTTCAGGACGAAATTTATTTAACGGGTAGGTACTGTAGTGACCCGAACTTTTCCATGTTTATATATATTAAATGAAATTGTTATTTACATGATTAAGTGTTTCCAACATGTTAAGCAATCAAACTTGTTAAGACTTGATTAATTGAAATAGGTTTCATATAGACAATTGACCAGCCAAGTTGACCGGTGATTCACGAACGTTAAAACTTGTAAAAACTATTTGATGACATATATATGATTATATATATAGTTAACATGATATTATGATAAGTAAGTATCTCATTAGGTATTTTAACAATGAGTTATATACATAAAATTGTATTTATTGAATTAATAAACTCGAAACGATATATATAACGATTATCGTTATAACAACGTCTTACTAATTACATATGAATCATATTAAGATATTTTTACACTATGTTTAATCATGATAAATGATAAGTAAACATGTCATTATGTATATTAACAATGAACTACATATGTAAAAACAAGACTACTAACTTAAGGATTTCGAAACGAGACATATATGTAACGATTATCGTTGTAACATTTAAATGTATATATATCATATTAAGATATATTAATATATCATAATATCATGATAATATAATAATTTAACATCTCATTAGATATAATAAACATTGCGTTAACAACATTTAACAAGATCGTTAACTTAAAGGTTTCAAATCAACATTTACATGTAACGACTAACGATGACTTAACGACTCAGTTAAAATGTATATACATGTAGTGTTTTAATATGTATTCATACACTTTTGAAAGACTTCAAGACACTTATCAAAATAATTCTACTTAACAAAAATGCTTAAAATTACATCCTCGTTCAGTTTCATCAACAATTCTACTCGTATGCACCTGTATTCGTACTTGTACAATACACAGCTTTTAGACGTATGTACTATTGGTATATACACTCCAATGATCAGCTCTTAGCAGCCCATGTGAGTCACCTAACACATGTGGGAACTATCATTTGGCAACTAGCATGAAATATCTCATAAAATTACAAAAATATGAGTAATCATTCATGACTTATTTACATGAAAACAAAATTACACATCCTTTATATCTAATCCAGATACCTGTAACGACCCGGATTTTTCCGATCATTTTATACTTATGAGATTAATATTTACATAAAATAAACCTTACCAACATGATAAGAAATCCAAACTGTTGAGACTTATGTTTTTGAAAAGAGTTTCACACAACGTTTGACCGTCCAATTTGACCGATGATATCACGAACTATATAACACACGATAATTATACGATTATGTATATGTACATATCTATACATATTTAACATGATTTAAGGATGGTTTAACATTTCATTGTAAACTAACAACAATGAGCTATAAGTATACTTTGAGACCACTAACTTAAGTTTTCAAAACGATAACTATATGTAACGTTCTTTGACATATATACTTACAATCTATAATGTGTTGGTGATCTATGTCACCAATATGATTTAAGTGTAATGGGATTAATTTGTAACCAAAATAATCATGATAAATATCGAACAAGTTTGGGGAAGTGTGGAGTGCAAACTTGTTTGAACTTAGCTTGATTATGACGGGGGTTCGGGGGCAGCGCCCCCGATAAGTGGGGTCCAAGGAGTGGCAACCCCTGGCGGGGTCCAAGGGGCAGAGCCCCTGGCTGGGATGGTATTACCATGGATTTCATCACAAAGTTACCTAAGATTGCCTGGGGTTATGACACCATTTGGAAATGGGATGGTATTACCATGGATTTCATCACAAAGTTACCTAAGACTGCCTGGGGTTATGACACCATTTGGGTAATAGTTTATCGTCTCACCAAATCTGCACATTTCTTGCCTATAAAGGAAACGGATAGAATGGAGAAACTATTACGATTATACATAAAGGAAATTGTTTCAATGCATGGAATACCTATTTCCATTATATCCGATCGTGATAGTAGATGTACATCAAAGTTTTGGCAATCACTACAGGAGGCCCTGGGAACCCATTTGGATATGAGCACCGCATATCATCCGCAAACTGACGGGTAGAGTGAAAGAACAATTCAGACTCTTGAAGACATGCTCAGGGCATGTGTGATCGATTTTGGAAACGGATGGGATAAATATCTACCATTAGCAGAATTCTCGTATAATAATAGTTATCATGCGAGCATTAAAGCTGCACCATTCGAAGCACTGTATGGAAGGAAGTGTAGATCCCCTATCTGTTGGAATGAAGTAGGAGATCGACAATTAACTAGTCCCGAGATCATCCATGAAACTACTGAGAAGATAGTGCAAATCAAGGAGAGATTGAAAACAGCCCGTAGTCGCCAAAAGAGCTACGCCGATGTCCGAAGGAAACCATTAGAGTTTCAGATCGGTGACATGGTTATGCTAAAGGTGTCACCTTGGAAAGGTGTAATACATTTTGGAAAAAGGGGTAAACTGAACCTAAGGTATGTAGGCCCGTTCAAGATCATCGAACGCATCGGACCGGTAGCTTATCGACTCGAGTTACCACAACAACTCGCCGGGGTACATAATTCATTTCACGTCTCAAACCTCAAGAAATGTCTTGCAAAGGAAGATCTCACCATTCCTCTTGAAGAAATCCAAGTCGACGAGAAACTACAATTTATAGAAGAACCAGTCGAAATCATGGACCGTGAAGTTAAACAACTCAAGCAGAGCAACATACCAATCGTCAAGGTTCATTGGAATGCTCGAAGGGGTCCCGAGTTTACTTGGGAACGAGAGGATCAGATGAAACAAAAGTATCCACATTTGTTTCCCGACAACGCAAAATAGGTACAACTTTAAAATTTCGGGACGAAATTTATTTAACGGGTAGGTACTGTAACGACCCGGATGTTTCCGATCGTTTTATACTTATGAGATTAATATTTACATAAAATAAACCTTACCAACATGATAAGCAATCCAAACTGTTGAGACTTATGTTTTTGAAAAGAGTTTCACACAACGTTTGACCGTCTAATTTGACCGATGATATCACGAACTATATAACACACGATAATTATACGATTATGTATATGTACATATCTATACATATTTAACATGATTTAAGGATGGTTTAACATTTCATTGTAAACTAACAACAATGAGTTATAAGTATACTTTGAGACCACTAACTTAAGTTTTCAAAACGATAACTATATGTAACGTTCTTTGACATATATACTTACAATCTATAATGTGTTGGTGATCTATGTCACCAATATGATTTAAGTGTAATGGGATTAATTTGTAACCAAAATAATCTTGATAAATATCGAACAAGTTTGGGGAAGTGTGGAGTGCACACTTGTTTGAACTTAGCTTGATTATGACGGGGGTTCGAGGGCAGCGCCCCCGATAAGCGGGGTCCAAGGGGTGGCAACCCCTGGCGGGGTCCAAGGGGCAGAGCCCCTGGCTATGCTTACATTGCTTTATTAAAAATGTCTTAAAATTTTATTTTGGCCCGGTTTGACCCAAAAATAAAAGCCCAGTTTTGAGCCTCTTTTACATTTATAAACCCGTCCATATTTGAATTCTCGTTCCGATTCCTCAAAATTTCTATAAGTATATCTAGGGTATATGTAACCGTATCATACCCAACTTCTATACGTATTTACTATTGGTATATACCAACAATAAAATTCAATGATCAGCCACTAGACATGATGTTACATGTGGGAATAAGCCATTTAACCTCATGTGTGACTTTTGTGCAAGAAAACAAACTAAATCTCCTATATATCCATCCCATAATCATGCTATTTTGCAGACGCACACATACAATTTCATTTCCAATTTTCTTTCAAGTTAATTCACTCCCTATTCTCTCTTCAGTTACCTACTCAAGAACGTATCAATATAGTCATCCGATTTCAAGGAGATTACTTCCAATCTTTCAATCCCACTCCACCACTCTTTTGATTCCAAGATTTTTCTTACCTTTTCCAGCAGCTTTGTCCAAGTAACTTGAGGTAGTAACCTTATTCATAACCTTATTCGATTCATATTTATATAGCTATCTTATTTTGTGTTGTAAAATTTTAACAACAAGAACATAGTTTGAGTGATTTCAAACTTGTTCGCAAACTAAATAGATCCTTCTAATTTGATTTTTAAAAACACTTCAAGACCTGTAATATATCATATTATGACAAAATCGGATTAATCATATCTTGGCTAATTAACATAATATTTAATATATATTTACTTATGATTTGATTTTATATATTTCAGGACCACCCGTAAACAACACGAGAAGATTAATCATAAGACCTCATGATTGTACGCAACACGTCATTTGACAACACGGTACTTTATGTACGCAACACGTCACTTGACAACATGGTACCATGGGTCGAGATTAATTCTGATCAATACGAATACGATGGGGTCTTTATTTATTTTATTTAAGCAACTAATTGTGGAACACTAACATCGGACTGCTAACTACGGACTAAGAAAATATTAAAAGTATTAAAATTATATATATATATATATATATATATATATATATATATATATATATATATATATATATATATATATATATATATATATATATATATATATATGTAGCGATTACTTAAAAAGAAAATATGTTAATATATTATATATATGGTTAGGTTCGTGATATCTATCGGAGACCAAGTCGAGTTAAATACCTTCAAGACAAAAGTGAGTATATAGTCCCACTTTTAAACTCTAAATATTTCGGGATGAGAATACATGCATTTTATGATTTACGTTATGGACACAAGTGATTAAAAATATATATTCTACGTTGAGTTGTACCACTGGCATACTTCCCTGTAACTTGGTAACTATTATTTACATGAGGTATTGTAAACGCGAATCCTGTTGATAGATCTATCGGGCCTGACAACCCTAACCGAACTGGACGACTAGTATTCAACGGTTGCACAGTACTTCATTTCGCTAAACGATAATCATTATTAAGTTGTTTAAACCTTGTATTTGTAATAAAAGCTATGGTTTGTATTGTAAAAACGAATGCAGTTTTTGAAAAATGTCGCATATAGAGGTCAATACCTCGCGATGAAATCATATGTTATTGTATTCGTCCTTATGGTTAAGGTCGGGTTATGACATGTGGTATCAGAGCGTTGGTCTTAGAGAACCAGAAAATTTGCATTAGTGTGTCTTATCGAGTTTGTTAGGATGCATTAGTGAGTCTGGACTTTGACCGTGTTTGATTTCGAAAACTATTGCTTATCCTTGTTGGTTAAAAATTAATATGTAAATCCAGGAGGGTATTAACGTGCTAGTTGTTATGTGATAGATGTCTGGCTTAGAACTTATTATCACATTCAGCGACTCCGAACCAGAATCTTCAGATGGTGTTCCAGTCATTAACCTATCCGATAATGAAAACGACACCTTTGGGGAAGACTCACAAGTTCCGGATGAATCAATTGAAGAGGAACCAGAAAGTGATCCTGAGGAGGAAGAAATACAGGAAATTACGAAAGACAAGTTCAAACGAGAAAAGAAACGAAAGGCTACTAAAATGGAAAATCCAAATCCTGAGTCTAGAGAGAATGTTGTCGCACCAACTCCACCAGATACTTCCACACCTATTCCCGCTATTCCTATTAGTTCTATCTCGACATCCAGTTCTTCAGTTCCTCAGCCAAAACGCAGGGAGACAACCAGGATAACCTTTAAGCGATTTCTTTGACCACAAACGCTTTGGGTTAAATGATGCGCTGTTGTTTTAAACCATGGGATCATATAATATTTTGTATAATATTACTAGTGTGGTTTGCTTAATGTTTGATGTAAGATAAGCATATGTAAAATAGTGAAGTGTGAAATGCAATAATTTTCCATGGTTAAGTATTATTTGGGTGGTAGTAATTGATTTTCGTACTAAGCTATTAAGTATGAACTTTAACGGGTAGGTACTACCCTAGATATAATTATAAAACGCTAATAAGAAGAAAAGGCTTTTATAATAATAACTGGTTCATATTATTAATAAGCTACGATGTACTGTAAATACATACTACATCTATAATATTCCATGTGAATAATTATTTTTTTCATTCTTGTTGAAGATTATGGCGCGATTGAACCGAATGACGGAACAAGAAATCCAGGAACTCATCAATCAGCGAGTGAACGACAGAATGTTATGGGTCGAGGCTGCAAGAGGTGCTGCAGTTAACCCAAATCCTCGTGTGGGGTGCACTTACAAAACTTTTCAAGGTTGCAAGCCCTCATCATTCAGTGGAACAGAAGGACCGGTTGGTTTAACCCGGTGGATCGAAAAGATTGAGTCTGTGTTTAAAATCAGTGGTTGTATTGAGAAGGACATGACCAAGTATGCATCGTGCACCCTACAAGATAGTGCACTCACATGGTGGAAAAACTATGTGAAGGCCGTAGGAGGAGATGTAGCTTATGATACTCCTTGGGAAGAATTCAAAACAATGCTAATCAATGAATATTGTCCAAGGAACGAGGTTAGGAAGTTGGAAACTGAATTACGAAGCTTGAAAGTTGTTGGTACTGGACTCACCAATTACAATCAGCGATTCATGGAATTAGCTTTGCTATGTCCCGAATTGGTACCAACCGAAGAACGGAAGATTGAACTGTACAAAGACGGTTTGCCTAAAAAGGTCAAGGCAAATGTTATAGCATCCAAACCCAAGACTATTCATGAAGCTATCACCATGGCGAACGAGTTGATGGACCAGATTATTCTGGATAAGAACACCGATGTCAAGACATCTGGAAATAAAAGAAAGTGAGAAGGTAATCATCAACAATCCAACAAGAAACAAGAAACCACGCAAGGTGCGGGTAGCGGTTCAAACTCAGGTTACAAAGGACGAAATCCTTTATGTAACAGATGCCACAAACATCACTCTGGTTATTGTAATGTGGTGTGCAACAATTGTAATCGAAAAGGTCATCTTGCTGAAGATTGTAGGGTTCCTGCTACAAATACAAACGGTACCAAGACTCCTGCCACCAATGCAAATAGAACTGCCTTGGCCACTGTTACTTGTTATGGGTGTGGGAAACAGGGTCATTATAAGAGTCAGTGCCCGAATCCAGAGAAGAATAACGGATCTGCACGTGGAAGAGCATTTGTTATTAATGCTAGAGAGGCGTATGAAGACCCGGAGCTTGTTACGGGTACGTTTACCATTAATAACTTATCCGCATCTATTATATTTGATACTGGTGCTGATAGAAGTTACGTGTGTAGAGACTTTCACGCTAAATTGAATTGTTCATCATTACCTCTAGATGCTAAGTACATGATTGAGTTAGCTAATGGTAAACTAATTAAAGCCGATAAAATTTGTCGTGATTGTAAAATAAATTTAGCCGGAGAAACATTTAAGATTGATTTGATACCCGTAGAATTAGGAAGTTTTGATGTAATAGTCGGCATGGACTGGATGTCCAAAATAGGAGCTAAAGTTGTGTGCGCTAAGAAGGCAATTCGCATTCCTCGTAAGGATAGAACGCCATTAATGATTTATGGAGAGAAGGGTAACTCAAAGCTAAAACTCATTAGTTGTTTAAAAGCTCAAAAGTGCTTGAAGAAAGGGTGCTATGCTATCCTAGCACATGTTAATAAAGTCGAAACGAAGGAAAAAGTGAAGAGCATCAACGACGTGCCTGTGGCAAGAGATTTTCCTGAAGTATTTCCGGAAGAGTTGCCGGGATTACCTCCATTTAGATCTGTAGAATTTTAAATAGATCTAGTAGCAGGAGCTGCACCAGTGGCTCGTGCTCCATATAGACTTGCACCATCTGAGATGAAAGAGTTACAAAGCCAGTTACAAGAATTACTGGACCGTGGTTTCATTCGACCGAGCACTTCACCGTGGGGAGCTCCGATTTTATTCGTCAAGAAGAAAGATGGATCTTTCCGAATGTGTATAGATTATCGTGAATTAAATAAGTTAACTATCAAGAATCGGTATCCACTACCGAGAATTGATGACTTATTTGATCAATTACAAGGGTCATGTGTTTACTCAAAAATCGACCTAAGGTCGGGCTATCATCAACTACGCGTCAAAGAAGAAGATATTCCGAAAACTGCTTTTCGGACACGCTACGGTGATTATGAATTTTTGGTCTTGCCATTTGGGTTGACTAATGCGCCAGCTGTATTCATGGACCTCATAAATGAGTTTGTAGTCCGTATTTAGATAAGTTTGTTATCGTTTTCATTGACGATATTCTTATCTATTCCAAGAGTGAGCAAGAGCATGAGCATCATTTAAGGTTGGTATTAGAATTGTTATGAAAAGAACAGTTATACGCCAAATTTTCTAAGTGTGCATTTTGGTTGAAAGAAGTGCATTTTCTTGGCCACGTTGTTAGTAGCAAAGGAATTCAGGTTGATCCAGCTAAAATTGAGGCCATTGAAAAATGGGAGACTCCTAAGACACCAACGCAGATACGCCACTTTTTGGGTTTAGCTGGTTATTATAGAAGGTTTATTCAAGATTTTTCCCGAATAGCTAAACCATTAACAGCGTTAACGCAAAAAGGGAAGAAGTACGAATGGACTTCTGAGCAAGAGAGTGCATTTCAATTACTGAAGAAGAAGTTGACTACAGCACCTATTTTATCATTACCTGAAGGGAACGATGATTTTGAGATATATTGTGACGCTTCGCGATAAGGTTTTGGTTGCGTCCTTATGCAACGGAAGAAAGTTATAGCATACGCATCCCGACAATTGAAGATTCACGAGTGGAATTATACGACGCATGATTTAGAATTGGGAGCAGTAGTGTTTGCATTGAAGATATAGAGACACTATTTATATGAGGTTAAATGCACTGTGTTTACTGATCATAAAAGCCTTCAACATATTTTTGATCAGAAACAGCTGAACATGAGGCAACGTAGGTGGGTCGAGCTGATAAACGACTATGATTGTGAGATTCGCTATCATCCCGGGAAAGCGAATGTAGTGGCCGACGCTCTAAGCAGAAAGGAATGGGAACCAATTCGAGTACGAGCAATAAACATAAAAATTCGCATGAATCTCAACTCATAAATCAAAGAGGCTCAACGAGAAGCTCTTACAAAAGAAAACATAGGAAATGAAATAATGAACAAGTATGAGAAGCAACTCGTTATACGGGAAGTCGGAATTTGATATTTCGCAAACCGTATTTGGGCACCGAAGTTGGGTGGATTAAGGAAGTTGATATTGAACGAGGAACATAAGACAAGATACTCGATACATCCTGGAGTTGGAAAGATGTATCAAGATCTTAAGACGCATTATTGGTGGCCTAATTTAAAGACAGATGTTGCAACATATGTTGGGGAATGTTTAACTTGTTCCAAAGTCAAAGCAGAACACCAGAAGCCGTCAGGGTTACTTCAACAACCAGAAATCCCAGAATGGAAATGGGATGGTATTACCATGGATTTCATCACAAAGTTACCTAAGACTGCCTGGGGTTATGACACCATTTGGGTAATAGTTGATCGTCTCACCAAATCTGCACATTTCTTGCCTATAAAGGAAACGGATAGAATGGAGAAACTATTACGATTATACATAAAGGAAATTGTTTCAATGCATGGAATACCTATTTCCATTATATCCGATCGTGATAGTAGATTTACATCAAAGTTTTGGCAATCACTACAGGAGGCCCTGGGAACCCGTTTGGATATGAGCACCGCATATTATCCGCAAACTGACGGGCAGAGTGAAAGAACAATTCAGACTCTTGAAGACATGCTCAGGGCATGTGTGATCGATTTTGGAAACGGATGGGATAAATATCTACCATTAGCAGAATTTTTGTATAATAATAGTTATCATGCGAGCATTAAAGCTGCACCATTCGAAGCACTGTATGGAAGGAAGTGTAGATCCCCTATCTGTTGGAATGAAGTAGGAGATCTACAATTAACTGGTCCCGAGATCATCTATGAAACTACTGAGAAGATAGTGCAAATCAAGCAGAGATTGAAAATAGCCTGTAGTCGCCAAAAGAGCTACGCCGATGTCCGAAGGAAACCATTAGAGTTTTAGATCGGTGACATGGTTATGCTAAAGGTGTCACCTTGGAAAGGTGTAATACGTTTTGGAAAAATGGGTAATCTGAACCCAAGGTATGTAGGCCCGTTCAAGATCATCGAACGCATCGGACCGGTAGCTTATCGACTCGAGTTACCACAACAACTCGCCGGGGTACATAATTCATTTCACATCTCAAACCTTAAGAAATGTCTTGCAAAGGAAGATCTCACCATTCCTCTTGAAGAAATCCAAGTCGACGAGAAACTACAATTTATAGAAGAACCAGTCGAAATCATGGACCGTGAAGTTAAACAACTCCAGCAGAGCAACATACCAATCGTCAAGGTTCGTTGGAATGCTCGAAGGGGTCCCGAGTTTACTTGGGAACGAGAGGATCAGATGAAACAAAAGTATCCACATTTGTTTCCCGACAACGCAAAATAGGTACAACTTTAAAATTTCGGGACGAAATTTATTTAACGGGTAGGTACTGTAACGACCCGGATTTTTTCGATCATTTTATACTTATGAGATTAATATTTACATAAAATAAACCTTACCAACATGATAAGCAATCCAAACTGTTGAAAAGAGTTTCACACAACGTTTGACCGTCCAATTTGACCGATGATATCACGAACTATATAACACACAATAATTATACGATTTTGTATATGTACATATCTATACATATTTAACATGATTTAAGGATGGTTTAACATTTCATTGTAAACTAACAACAATGAGTTATAAGTATACTTTGAGACCACTAACTTAAGTTTTCAAAACGATAACTATATGTAACGTTCTTTGACATATATACTTACAATCTATAATGTGTTGGTGATCTATGTCACCAATATGATTTAAGTGTAATGGGATTAATTTGTAACCAAAATAATCTTGATAAATATCGAACAAGTTTGGGGAAGTGTGGAGTGCACACTTGTTTGAACTTAGCTTGATTATGACAGGGGTTCGGGGGCAGCGCCCCCGATAAGCGGGGTCCAAGGGGTGGCAACCCCTGGCGGGGTCCAAGGGGCAGAGCCCCTGGCTGGGATGGTATTACCATGGATTTCATCATAAAGTTACCTAAGACTGCCTGGGGTTATGACACCATTTGGAAATGGGATGGTATTACCATGGATTTCATCACAAAGTTACCTAAGACTGCCTGGGGTTATGACACCATTTGGGTAATAGTTGATCGTCTCACCAAATCTGCACATTTCTTGCCTATAAAGGAAACAGATAGAATGGAGAAACTATTACGATTATACATAAAGGAAATTGTTTCAATGCATGGAATACCTATTTCCATTATATCCGATCGTGATAGTAGATTTACATCAAAGTTTTGGCAATCACTACAGGAGGCCCTGGGAACCCGTTTGGATATGAGCACCGCATATCATCTGAAATGTCCCGTTCTTATTGATTAAAAACGTTCCATATTAATTGATTTCGTTGCGAGGTTTTGACCTCTATATGAGACGTTTTTCAAAGACTGCATTCATTTTTAAACAAACCATAACCTTTATTTCATCAATAAAGGTTAAAAAAAGCTTTACGTAGATTATCAAATAATGATAATCTAAAATATCCTGTTTACACACGACCATTACATAATGGTTTACAATACAAATATGTTACAACAAAATAAGTTCCTTGAATGCAGTTTTTACACAATATCATACAAGCATGGACTCCAAATCTTGTCCTTATTTAAGTATGCGACAGCGGAAGCTCTTAATAATCACCTGAGAATAAACATGCTTAAAACGTCAACAAAAATGTTGGTGAGTTATAGGTTTAACCTATATATATCAAATCGTAACAATAGACCACAAGATTTCATATTTCAATACACATCCCATACATAGAGATAAAAATCATTCATATGGTGAACACCTGGTAACCGACAATAACAAGATGCATATATAAGAATATCCCCATCATTCCGGGACACCCTTCGGATATGATATAAATTTCGAAGTACTAAAGCATCCGGTACTTTGGATGGGGTTTGTTAGGCCCAATAGATCTATCTTTAGGATTCGCGTCAATTAGGGTGTCTGTTCCCTAATTCTTAGATTACCAGACTTAATAAAAAGGGGCATATTCGATTTCGATAATTCAACCATAGAATGTAGTTTCAAGTACTTGTGTCTATTTTGTAAATCATTTATAAAACCTGCATGTATTCTCATCCCAAAAATATTAGATTTTAAAAGTGGGACTATAACTCACTTTCACAGATTTTTACTTCGTCGGGAAGTAAGACTTGGCCACTGGTTGATTCACGAACCTATAACAATATATACATATATATCAAAGTATGTTCAAAATATATTTACAACACTTTTAATATATTTTGATGTTTTAAGTTTATTAAGTCAGCTGTCCTCGTTAGTAACCTACAACTAGTTGTCCACAGTTAGATGTACAGAAATAAATAGATAAATATTATCTTGAATCAATCCACGACCCAGTGTATACGTATCTCAGTATTGATCACAACTCAAACTATATATATTTTGGAATCAACCTCAACCCTGTATAGCTAACTCCAACATTCACATATAGAGTGTCTATGGTTGTTCCGAAATATATATAGATGTGTCGACATGATAGGTCGAAACATTGTATACGTGTCTATGGTATCTCAAGATTACATAATATATAATACAAGTTGATTAAGTTATGGTTGGAATAGATTTGTTACCAATTTTCACGTAGCTAAAATGAGAAAAATTATCCAATCTTGTTTTACCCATAACTTCTTCATTTTAAATCCGTTTTGAGTGAATCAAATTGCTATGATTTCATATTGAACTCTATTTTATGAATCTAAACAAAAAAAGTATAGGTTTCTGGTCGGAAAAATAAGTTACAAGTCGTTTTTGTAAAGGTAGTCATTTCAGTCGAAAGAACGACGTCTAGATGACCATTTTAGAAAACATACTTCCACTTTGAGTTTAACCATAATTTTTGGATATAGTTTCATGTTCATAATAAAAATCATTTTCTCAGAATAACAACTTTTAAATCAAAGTTTATCATAGTTTTTAATTAACTAACCCAAAACAGCCCGCGGTGTTACTACGACGGCGTAAATCCGGTTTTACGGTGTTTTTCGTGTTTCCAGGTTTTAAATCATTAAGTTAGCATATCATATAGATATATAACATGTGTTTAGTTGATTTTAAAAGTCAAGTTAGAAGGATTAACTTTTGTTTGCGAACAAGTTTAGAATTAACTAAACTATGTTCTAGTGATTACAAGTTTAAACCTTCGAATAAGATAGCTTTATATGTATGAATCGAATGATGTTATGAACATCATTACTACCTTAAGTTCCTTGGATGAACCTACTGGAAAAGAGAAAAATGGATCTAGCTTCAATGGATCCTTGGATGGCTCAAAGTTCTTGAAGCAAAATCATGACACGAAAACAAGTTCAAGTAAGATCATCACTTGAAATAAGATTGTTATAGTTATAGAAATTGAACCAAAGTTTGAATATGATTATTACCTTGTATTAGAATGATAACCTACTGTAAGAAACAAAGATTTCTTGAGGTTGGATGATCACCTTACAAGATTGGAAGTGAGCTAGCAAACTTGAAAGTATTCTTGATTTTATGAAACTAGAACTTTTGGAATTTATGAAGAACACTTAGAACTTGAAGATAGAACTTGAGAGAGTTCAATTAGATGAAGAAAATTGAAGAATGAAAGTGTTTGTAGGTGTTTTTGGTCGTTGGTGTATGGATTAGATATAAAGGATATGTAATTTTGTTTTCATGTAAATAAGTCATGAATGATTACTTATATTTTTGTAATCTTATGAGATATTTCATGCTAGTTGCCAAATGATGGTTCCCACATGTGTTAGGTGACTCACATGGGCTGCTAAGAGCTGATCATTGGAGTGTATATACCAATAGTACATACATCTACAAGCTGTGTATTGTACGAGTACGAATACGGGTGCATACGAGTAGAATTGTTGATGAAACTGAACGAGAATGTAATTGTAAGCATTTTTGTTAAGTAGAAGTATTTTGATAAGTGTATTGAAGTCTTTCAAAAGTGTATAAATACATATTAAAACACTACATGTATATACATTTTAACTGAGTCGTTAAGTCATCGTTAGTCGTTACATGTAAGTGTTGTTTTGAAACCTTTAGGTTAACGATCTTGTTAAATGTTGTTAACCCAATGTTTATAATATCAAAAGAGATTTTAAATTATTATATTATCATGATATTATGATGTACGAATATCTCTTAATATGATATATATACATTAAATGTCGTTACAACGATAAACGTTACATATATGTCTCGTTTCAAAATCATTAAGTTAGTAGTCTTGTTTTTACATATGTAGTTCATTGTTAATATAATTAATGATATGTTTACTTATCATAATATCATGTTAACTATACATATAACCATATATATGTCATCATATAGTTTTTTTACAAGTTTTAACGTTCGTGAATCACCGGTCAACTTGGGTGGTCAATTGTCTATATGAAACCTATTTCAATTAATCAAGTCTTAACAAGTTTGATTGCTTAACATGTTGGAAACATTTAATCATGTAAATATCAATCTCAATTAATATATATAAACATGGAAAAGTTCGGGTCACTACAGTACCTACCCGTTAAATAAATTTCGTCCCGAAATTTTAAGCTGTTGAAGGTGTTGACGAATCTTCTGGAAATAGATGCGGGTATTTCTTCTTCATCTGATCTTCACGCTCCCAGGTGAACTCGGGTCCTCTACGAGCATTCCATCGAACCTTAACAATTGGTATCTTGTTTTGCTTAAGTCTTTTAACCTCACGATCCATTATTTCGACGGGTTCTTCGATGAATTGGAGTTTTTCGTTGATTTGGATTTCATCTAACGGAATAGTGAGATCTTCTTTAGCAAAACATTTCTTCAAATTCGAGACGTGGAAAGTGTTATGTACAGCCGCGAGTTGTTGAGGTAACTCAAGTCGGTAAGCTACTGGTCCGACACGATCAATAATCTTGAATGGTCCAATATACCTTGGATTTAATTTCCCTCGTTTACCAAATCGAACAACGCCTTTCCAAGGTGAAACTTTAAGCATGACCATCTCTCCAATTTCAAATTCTATATCTTTTCTTTTAATGTCAGCGTAGCTCTTTTGTCGACTTTGGGCGGTTTTCAACCGTTGTTGAATTTGGATGATCTTCTCGGTAGTTTCTTGTATAATCTCCGGACCCGTAATCTGTCTATCCCCCACCTCACTCCAACAAATCGGAGACCTGCACTTTCTACCATAAAGTGCTTCAAACGGCGCCATCTCAATGCTTGAATGGTAGCTGTTGTTGTAGGAAAATTCTGCTAACGGTAGATGTCGATCCCAACTGTTTCCGAAATCAATAACACATGCTCGTAGCATGTCTTCAAGCGTTTGTATCGTCCTTTCGCTCTGCCCATCAGTTTGTGGATGATAGGCAGTACTCATGTCTAGACGAGTTCCTAATGCTTGTTGTAATGTCTGCCAGAATCTTGAAATAAATCTGCCATCCCTATCAGAGATAATAGAGATTGGTATTCCATGTCTGGAGACGACTTCCTTCAAATACAGTCGTGCTAACTTCTCCATCTTGTCATCTTCTCTTATTGGTAGGAAGTGTGCTGATTTGGTGAGACGATCAACTATTACCCAAATAGTATCAAAACCACTTGCAGTCCTTGGCAATTTAGTGATGAAATCCATGGTAATGTTTTCCCATTTCCATTCCGGGATTTCGGGTTGTTGAAGTAGACCTGATGGTTTCTGATGCTCAGCTTTGACCTTAGAACACGTCAAACATTCTCCTACGTATTTAGCAACATCGGCTTTCATACCCGGCCACCAAAAATGTTTCTTGAGATCCTTGTACATCTTCCCCGTTCCAGGATGTATTGAGTATCTGGTTTTATGAGCTTCTCTAAGTACCATTTCTCTCATATCTCCAAATTTTGGTACCCAAATCCTTTCAGCCCTATACCGGGTTCCGTCTTCCCGAATATTAAGATGCTTCTCCGATCCTTTGGGTATTTCATCCTTTAAATTTCCCTCTTTTAAAACTCCTTGTTGCGCCTCCTTTATTTGAGTAGTAATGTTATTATGAATCATTATATTCATAGATTTTACTCGAATGGGTTCTCTATCCTTCCTGCTCAAGGCATCGGCTACCACATTTGCCTTCCCCGGGTGGTAACGAATCTCAAAATCGTAATCATTCAATAATTCAATCCACCTACGCTGCCTCATATTCAGTTGTTTCTGATTAAATATGTGTTGAAGACTTTTGTGGTCGGTATATATAATACTTTTGACCCCATATAAGTAGTGCCTCCAAGTCTTTAATGCAAAAACAACCGCGCCTAATTCCAAATCATGCGTCGTATAATTTTGTTCGTGAATCTTCAATTGTCTAGACGCATAAGCAATCACCTTCGTTCGTTGCATTAATACACAACCGAGACCTTGCTTTGATGCGTCACAATAAATCACAAAATCATCATTCCCTTCAGGCAATGACAATATAGGTGCCGTAGTTAGCTTTTTCTTCAATAACTGAAACGCTTTCTCTTGTTCATCATTCCATTCAAATTTCTTCCCTTTATGCGTTAATGCAGTCAAGGGTTTTGCTATTCTGGAAAAGTCTTGGATGAACCTTCTGTAGTAACCAGCTAGTCCTAAAAACTGGCGTATGTGTTTCGGAGTTTTCGGGGTTTCCCACTTTTCAACAGTTTCTATCTTTGCCGGATCCACCTTAATACCTTCTTTGTTCACTATGTGACCGAGGAATTGAACTTCTTCCAACCAAAATGCACACTTTGAAAACTTAGCGTACAATTCTTCCTTCCTCAATACTTCTAACACCTTTCTCAAATGTTCACCGTGTTCTTGGTCATTCTTTGAGTAAATAAGTATGTCATCAATGAAAACAATGACAAACTTGTCAAGGTATGGTCCACACACTCGGTTCATAAGGTCCATGAACACAGCTGGTGCATTAGTTAAACCAAACGGCATGACCATAAACTCGTAATGACCGTAACGTGTTCTGAAAGCAGTCTTTGGAATATCATCTTCTTTCACCCGCATTTGATGATACCCGGAACGTAAGTCAATCTTTGAATAAACAGACGAACCTTGTAGTTGATCAAATAAGTCGTCGATTCTCGGTAGTGGGTAGCGGTTCTTGATGGTAAGTTTGTTCAACTCTCGGTAGTCGATACACAACCTGAATGTACCATCTTTCTTCTTGACAAACAAAACAGGAGCTCCCCACGGTGATGTGCTTGGTCGAATGAAACCACGCTCTAAAAGTTCTTGTAATTGGCTTTGCAGTTCTTTCATCTCGCTGGGTGCGAGTCTGTAAGGAGCACGAGCTATTGGTGCAGCTCCTGGTACAAGATCTATTTGAAATTCAACGGATCGATGTGGGGGTAATCCCGGTAATTCTTTCGGAAATACATCGGGAAATTCTTTTGCAATGGGAACATCATTGATGCTCTTTTCTTCAGTTTGTACTTTCTCGACGTGTGCTAGAACAGCATAGCAACCTTTTCTTATTAGTTTTTGTGCCTTCAAATTACTAATAAGATGTAGCTTCGTGTTGCCCTTTTCTCCGTACACCATTAAGGGTTTTCCTTTTTCTCGTATAATGCGAATTGCATTTTTGTAACAAACGATCTCCGCTTTCACTTCTTTCAACCAGTCCATACCGATTATCACATCAAAACTCCCTAACTCTACTGGTATCAAATCAATCTTAAATGTTTCGCTAACCAGTTTAATTTCTCGATTCCGACATATATTATCTGCTGAAATTAATTTACCATTTGCTAATTCGAGTAAAAATTTACTATCCAAAGGCGTCAATGGACAACTTAATTTAGCACAAAAATCTCTACTCATATAGCTTCTATCCGCACCCGAATCAAATAAAACGTAAGCAGATTTATTGTCAATAAGAAACGTACCCATAACAAGCTCCGGGTCTTCCTGTGCCTCTACCGCATTAATATTGAAAACTCTTCCACGGCCTTGTCCATTCGTGTTCTCCTGGTTCGGGCAATTTCTAATAATGTGGCCTGGTTTTCCACATTTATAACAAACTACATTGGCATAACTTGCTCCGACACTACTTGCTCCGCCATTACTCGTTCCGACACCATTTGTTCCTTTCGTTCTATTAACCCCTGGTCCGTAGACCTCACACTTCGCCGCGCTATGACCATTTCTTTTACACTTGTTGCAAAATTTGGTGCAGAACCCCGAGTGATTCTTTTCACACCTTTGGCATAGTTGCTTCTGATTGTTGTTGTTGTTGCGGTTATTATTGTTGTTGGGATGATTGTTGTAGTTGCTGTTGTTGTTGTTGTTGTTGTTGTTGTTGGGCCGTTTGTTGTAGTTGCGATTGATGTTGCGATTGTTGGGATAATTGTTGCGATTATTGTTGTAATTGCTGTTGTTGTTGTATTGGTGATTCTTATCACCGTTTTCCTCCCACTTTCTTTTGACTTGCTTCACATTGGCCTCTTCAGCAGTCTGTTCTTTAATTCTTTCTTCAATCTGGTTCACTAGTTTGTGAGCCATTCTACATGCCTGTTGTATGGAGGCGGGCTCGTGTGAACTTATATCTTCTTGGATTCTTTCCGGTAATCCTTTCACAAACGCGTCGATCTTCTCTTCCTCATCTTCGAATGCTCCCGGACACAATAGGCACAATTCTGTGAATCGTCTTTCGTACGTGGTAATATCAAATCCTTGGGTTCGCAACCCTCTAAGTTCTGTCTTGAGCTTATTGACCTCGGTTCTGGGACGGTACTTCTCGTTCATCAAGTGCTTGAATGCTGACCACGGTAGTGCGTACGCATCATCTTGTCCCACTTGCTCTAGATAGGTATTCCACCATGTTAACGCAGAACCTGTGAAGGTATGCGTAGCGTACTTCACTTTGTCCTCTTCAGTACACTTACTTATGGCAAACACCGATTCAACCTTCTCGGTCCACCGTTTCAATCCGATCGGTCCTTCGGTTCCATCAAATTCCAAAGGTTTGCAGGCAGTGAATTCTTTGTAGGTGCATCCTACACGATTTCCTGTACTGCTAGATCCAAGGTTATTGTTGGTATGTAGCGCAGCCTGTACTGCGGCTATGTTTGAAGCTAGAAAAGTACGGAATTCCTCTTCATTCATATTCACGGTGTGTCGAGTAGTCGGTGCCATTTCCTTCAAAATAGTTAAATGGAACAAGTTAATCATACAGAATATTAAGAGTAGTTAATAGTATTTCGTAGCATAATATGAACTCATTTATAAAAGCTTTTTCTTCATATTAGCGTTTTATAAGTTTAAATTCGGGTAGTACCTACCCGTTAAGTTCATACTTAGTAGCTAATATACAATTCAACTACTACAATTCTATATGAAAAACTGATTATAATAATATTTCGCGTTCAAACTTTTATACAATATTTTACAAACTTACAATACCGCTTATTTTACATAAAGCATAAAATATAGCACACAATAACTTTGATACAAGATAGTTGTGAAGACAATTCTAGCTAGTACACAAGTCGTTCAGCAAAGGCAATAAAGACACGTAATTCATACGTCCAGAAACAAGTCATGCATTCTGGTTTTACTAGGACTACTTCCCATCCTTGGTCTTGTGCAACATAACCGTTATGGCCGTTGATAAGACAGCGTGTTGTAACGTCATCAAAGGGACGAGGGTTACGTAATGTCCAACAGTCCCGTAATAATCTAAAAACCTCATTTCTTACCCCAATTACCGACTCCGTCACTTGTGGAAACGTTTTGTTTAATAGTTGTAGCCCGATGTTCTTGTTCTCACTTTGGTGAGAAGCGAACATTACTAATCCGTAAGCATAACATGCTTCTTTATGTTGCATGTTAGCCGCTTTTTCTAAATCACGAAGTCCAATATTCGGATATATTGAGTCAAAATAATTTCTTAACCCGTTGCGTAAAATAGCATTTGGGTTCCCCGCAATATATGCGTCAAAGTAAACACATCGTAACTTATGGGTTTCCCAATGTGATATCCCCCATCTTTCAAACGAAAGTCTCTTATAAACCAAGACATTCTTGGAACGTTCTTCGAATGTCTTACAAACTGATCTCGCCTTAAATAGTTGTGCCGAAGAATTCTGGCCGACTCTAGACAAGATTTCATCAATCATGTCTCCGGGTAGGTCTCTTAAAATATTGGGTTGTCTATCCATTTTGTGTTTTTAAACTGTAAAATAGACAAGAGTTAGATTCATAAAAAAATACTTATTAATACAAGCAATTTTTACATATATCATAAAGCATAAGAACACTATACTCCATATATTACACCACACGAATACAACTATCTTATTCCGACTCGCTCGTTTCTTCTTCTTCGGTTTTGGTTCGTTTTGCCAAGTTTCTAGGGATATATGATGTTCCCCTAATACGAGCCGTCGTTGTCCACATTGGTTTAGAAAAACCTGGTGGTTTAGAGGTTCCCGGGTCATTGTTACAACTTAAGGACTTCGGGGGTTGACGATACATATAAAGTTCATCGGGGTTGGAATTTGATTTCTCTATTTTTATGCCCTTTCCCTTATTATTTTCTTTTGCCTTTTTAAATTCAGTTGGGGTAATTTCTATAACATCATCGGAATTCTCGTCGGAATCCGATTCATCGGAGAATTGGTAATCCTCCCAATATTTTGCTTCCTTGGCGGAAACACCATTGACCATAATTAACTTTGGTCGGTTGGTTGAGGATTTTCTTTTACTTAACCGTTTTATTATTTCCCCCACCGGTTCTATTTCTTCATCCGGTTCCGATTCTTCTTCTGGTTCCGATTCTTCTTCCGGTTCCGACTCTTCTTCCGGTTCCTCTTCGGGAACTTGTGAATCAGTCCACAAATCATTCCAATTTACATTTGACTCTTCATTATTATTAGGTGAGTCAATGGGACTTGTTCTAGAGGTAGACATCTATCACATAATATCAAACACGTTAAGAGATTAATATATCACATAATATTCATATGTTAAAAATATATAGTTTCCAACAAAAATGTTAAGCAATCATTTTTAAAGAAAACACGGTCGAAGTCCAGACTCACTAATGCATCCTAACAAACTCGATAAGACACACTAATGCAAATTTTCTGGTTCTCTAAGACCAACGCTCGGATACCAACTGAAATGTCCCGTTCTTATTGATTAAAAACGTTCCATATTAATTGATTTCGTTGCGAGGTTTTGACCTCTATATGAGACGTTTTTCAAAGACTGCATTCATTTTTAAACAAACCATAACCTTTATTTCATCAATAAAGGTTAAAAAAAGCTTTACGTAGATTATCAAATAATGATAATCTAAAATATCCTGTTTACACACGACCATTACATAATGGTTTACAATACAAATATGTTACAACAAAATAAGTTCCTTGAATGCAGTTTTTACACAATATCATACAAGCATGGACTCCAAATCTTGTCCTTATTTAAGTATGCGACAGCGGAAGCTCTTAATAATCACCTGAGAATAAACATGCTTAAAACGTCAACAAAAATGTTGGTGAGTTATAGGTTTAACCTATATATATCAAATCGTAACAATAGACCACAAGATTTCATATTTCAATACACATCCCATACATAGAGATAAAAATCATTCATATGGTGAACACCTGGTAACCGACAATAACAAGATGCATATATAAGAATATCCCCATCATTCCGGGACACCCTTCGGATATGATATAAATTTCGAAGTACTAAAGCATCCGGTACTTTGGATGGGGTTTGTTAGGCCCAATAGATCTATCTTTAGGATTCGCGTCAATTAGGGTGTCTGTTCCCTAATTCTTAGATTACCAGACTTAATAAAAAGGGGCATATTCGATTTCGATAATTCAACCATAGAATGTAGTTTCACGTACTTGTGTCTATTTTGTAAATCATTTATAAAACCTGCATGTATTCTCATCCCAAAAATATTAGATTTTAAAAGTGGGACTATAACTCACTTTCACAGATTTTTACTTCGTCGGGAAGTAAGACTTGGCCACTGGTTGATTCACGAACCTATAACAATATATACATATATATCAAAGTATGTTCAAAATATATTTACAACACTTTTAATATATTTTGATGTTTTAAGTTTATTAAGTCAGCTGTCCTCGTTAGTAACCTACAACTAGTTGTCCACAGTTAGATGTACAGAAATAAATAGATAAATATTATCTTGAATCAATCCACGACCCAGTGTATACGTATCTCAGTATTGATCACAACTCAAACTATATATATTTTGGAATCAACCTCAACCCTGTATAGCTAACTCCAACATTCACATATAGAGTGTCTATGGTTGTTCCGAAATATATATAGATGTGTCGACATGATAGGTCGAAACATTGTATACGTGTCTATGGTATCTCAAGATTACATAATATATAATACAAGTTGATTAAGTTATGGTTGGAATAGATTTGTTACCAATTTTCACGTAGCTAAAATGAGAAAAATTATCCAATCTTGTTTTACCCATAACTTCTTCATTTTAAATCCGTTTTGAGTGAATCAAATTGCTATGATTTCATATTGAACTCTATTTTATGAATCTAAACAAAAAAAGTATAGGTTTCTGGTCGGAAAAATAAGTTACAAGTCATTTTTGTAAAGGTAGTCATTTCAGTCGAAAGAACGACGTCTAGATGACCATTTTAGAAAACATACTTCCACTTTGAGTTTAACCATAATTTTTGGATATAGTTTCATGTTCATAATAAAAATCATTTTCTCAGAATAACAACTTTTAAATCAAAGTTTATCATAGTTTTTAATTAACTAACCCAAAACAGCCCGCGGTGTTACTACGACGGCGTAAATCCGGTTTTACGGTGTTTTTCGTGTTTCCAGGTTTTAAATCATTAAGTTAGCATATCATATAGATATATAACATGTGTTTAGTTGATTTTAAAAGTCAAGTTAGAAGGATTAACTTTTGTTTGCGAACAAGTTTAGAATTAACTAAACTATGTTCTAGTGATTACAAGTTTAAACCTTCGAATAAGATAGCTTTATATGTATGAATCGAATGATGTTATGAACATCATTACTACCTTAAGTTCCTTGGATGAACCTACTGGAAAAGAGAAAAATGGATCTAGCTTCAATGGATCCTTGGATGGCTCAAAGTTCTTGAAGCAAAATCATGACACGAAAACAAGTTCAAGTAAGATCATCACTTGAAATAAGATTGTTATAGTTATAGAAATTGAACCAAAGTTTGAATATGATTATTACCTTGTATTAGAATGATAACCTACTGTAAGAAACAAAGATTTCTTGAGGTTGGATGATCACCTTACAAGATTGGAAGTGAGCTAGCAAACTTGAAAGTATTCTTGATTTTATGAAACTAGAACTTTTGGAATTTATGAAGAACACTTAGAACTTGAAGATAGAACTTGAGAGAGTTCAATTAGATGAAGAAAATTGAAGAATGAAAGTGTTTGTAGGTGTTTTTGGTCGTTGGTGTATGGATTAGATATAAAGGATATGTAATTTTGTTTTCATGTAAATAAGTCATGAATGATTACTTATATTTTTGTAATCTTATGAGATATTTCATGCTAGTTGCCAAATGATGGTTCCCACATGTGTTAGGTGACTCACATGGGCTGCTAAGAGCTGATCATTGGAGTGTATATACCAATAGTACATACATCTACAAGCTGTGTATTGTACGAGTACGAATACGGGTGCATACGAGTAGAATTGTTGATGAAACTGAACGAGAATGTAATTGTAAGCATTTTTGTTAAGTAGAAGTATTTTGATAAGTGTATTGAAGTCTTTCAAAAGTGTATAAATACATATTAAAACACTACATGTATATACATTTTAACTGAGTCGTTAAGTCATCGTTAGTCGTTACATGTAAGTGTTGTTTTGAAACCTTTAGGTTAACGATCTTGTTAAATGTTGTTAACCCAATGTTTATAATATCAAAAGAGATTTTAAATTATTATATTATCATGATATTATGATGTACGAATATCTCTTAATATGATATATATACATTAAATGTCGTTACAACGATAAACGTTACATATATGTCTCGTTTCAAAATCATTAAGTTAGTAGTCTTGTTTTTACATATGTAGTTCATTGTTAATATAATTAATGATATGTTTACTTATCATAATATCATGTTAACTATACATATAACCATATATATGTCATCATATAGTTTTTTTACAAGTTTTAACGTTCGTGAATCACCGGTCAACTTGGGTGGTCAATTGTCTATATGAAACCTATTTCAATTAATCAAGTCTTAACAAGTTTGATTGCTTAACATGTTGGAAACATTTAATCATGTAAATATCAATCTCAATTAATATATATAAACATGGAAAAGTTCGGGTCACTACATCATCCGCAAACTGATGGGCAGAGTGAAAGAACAATTCAGACTCTTGAAGACATGCTCAGGGCATGTGTGATCGATTTTGGAAACAGATGGGATAAATATCTACCATTAGCAAAATTCTCGTATAATAATAGTTATCATGCGAGCATTAAAGCTGCACCATTCGAAGCACTGTATGGAAGGAAGTGTAGATCCCCTATCTGTTGGAATGAAGTAGGAGATCGACAATTAACGGGTAGGTACTGTAACGACCCGAATTTTTCCGATCGTTTTATACTTATGAGATTAATATTTACATAAAATAAACCTTACCAACATGATAAGCAAACCAAACTGTTGAGACTTATGTTTTTGAAAAGAGTTTCACACAACGTTTGACCGTCCAATTTGACCGATGATATCACGAACTATATAACACACGATAATTATACGATTATGTATATGTACATATCTATACATATTTAACATGATTTAAGGATGGTTTAACATTTCATTGTAAACTAACAACAATGAGTTATAAGTATACTTTGAGACCACTAACTTAAGTTTTCAAAACGATAACTATATGTAATGTTCTTTGACATATATACTTACAATCTATAATGTGTTGGTGATCTATGTCACCAATATGATTTAAGTGTAATGGGATTAATTTGTAACCAAAATAATCTTGATAAATATCGAACAAGTTTGGGGAAGTGTGGAGTGCACACTTGTTTGAACTTAGCTTGATTATGACGGGGGTTCGGGGGCAGCGCCCCCGATAAGCGGGATCCAAGGGGTGGCAACCCCTGGCGGGGTCCAAGGGGTAGAGCCCCTGGCTGGGCTAACATTGCTTTATTAAAAATGTCTTAAAATTTTATTTTGGCCCGATTTGACCCAAAAATAAAAGCCCAGTTTTGAGCCTCTTTTACATTTATAAACCCGTCCATATTTGAATTCTCGTTCCGATTCCTCAAAATTTCTACAAGTATATCTAGGGTATATGTAACCGTATCATACCCAGCTTCTATACGTATTTACTATTGGTATATACCAACAATAAACTTCAATGATCAGCCACTAGACATGATGTTACATGTGGGAATCAGCCATTTAACCTCATGTGTGACTTTTGTGCAAGAAAACAAACTAAATCTCCTATATATCCATCCCATAATCATGCTATTTTGCACACACACACATACAATTTCATTTCCAAATTTCTTTCAAGTTAATTCACTCCCTAATCTCTCTTCATTTACCTACTCAAGAACGTATCAATATAGTCATTCGATTTCAAGGAGATTACTTCCAATCTTTCAATCCCACTCCACCACTCTTTTGATTCCAAGATTTTTCTTACCTTTTCCAGCAGCTTTGTCCAAGTAACTTGAGGTAGTAACCTTATTCATAACCTTTTTCGATTCATATTTATATAGCTATCTTATTTTGTGTTGTAAAATTTTAACAACAAGAACATAGTTTGAGTGATTTCAAACTTGTTCGCAAACTAAATAGATCCTTCTAATTTGATTTTTAAAAACACTTCAAGACCTGTAATATATCATATTATGATAAAATCGGATTAATCATATCTTGGCTAATTAACATAATATTTAATATATATTTACTTATGATTTGATTTTATATATTTCAGGACCACCCGTAAACAACACGAGAAGATTAATCATAAGACCTCATGATTGTACGCAACACGTCATTTGACAACACGGTACTTTATGTATGCAACACGTCACTTGATAACATGGTACCATGGGTCGAGATTAATTCTGATCAATACGAATACGATGGGGTCTTTATTTATTTTATTTAAGCAACTAATTGTGGACCACTAACATCGGACTGCTAACTACGGACTAAGAAAATATTAAAAGTATTAAAAGTATATATATATATGTAACGATTATATATATATATATATATATATATATATATATATATATATATATATATATATATATATATATATATATATATATATGTGTAACGATTATATATATATATATATATATATATATATATATATATATATATATATATATATATATATATATATATATATATATATATATATATATATATATATATATATATATATATATATATATATATATATAACGATTACTTAAAAAGAAAATATGTTAATATATTATATATATGGTTAGGTTCGTGATATCTATCGGAGACCAAGTCGAGTTAAATACCTTCAAGACAAAAGTGAGTATATAGTCCCACTTTTAAACTATAAATATTTCGGGATGAGAATACATGCATTTTATGATTTACGTTATGGACACAAGTGATTAAAAATATATATTCTACGTTGAGTTGTACCACTGGCATACTTCCCTGTAACTTGGTAACTATTATTTACATGAGGTATTGTAAACGCGAATCCTGTTGATAGATCTATCGGGCCTGACAACCCCAACCGGACTGGACGACCAGTATTCAACGTGTGACGACCCGGAAATTTCCGACCAAATTTAAACTTAACCTTTATATGTTTCTGACACGATAAGCAGAATTTGTAATGTTGAATCTCAAAAAGTTTGGAACTACATTCATGTAATCAATTACCCTTTGACCGTGTTTGACGATTCACGAACAATTATGTGTATATAGATATGTATATATAATATATAATATTAACTGAAAACATTAACAAAGTATTAGATATACGATACTTTACATAAACATATTTGTTTCGATATATTTATCGAGATAATTGTAGTGACCCGAACTTTTCCATGTTTATATATATTAATTGAGATTGATATTTACATGATTAAATGTTTCCAACATGTTAAGCAATCAAACTTGTTAAGACTTGATTAATTGAAATATGTTTCATATAGACAATTGACCACCCAAGTTGATCGGTGATTCACGAACGTTAAAACTTGTAAAAACTATATGATGACATATATATGGATATATATATATATATATAGTTAACATGATACTATGATAAGAAAACATATCATAAAGTATATTAACAATGAACTACATATGTAAAAACAAGACTACTAACTTAATGATTTTTGAACGAGACATATATGTAACGATTATCGTTGTAAAGACATTTAATGTATATATATCATATTAAGAGATATTCATACATGATAATATCATGATAATATAATAATTTAAAATCTCATTTGATATTATAAACATTGGGTTAACAACATTTAACAAGATCGTTTACCTAAAGGTTTCAAAACAACACTTACATGTAACGACTAACGATGACTTAACGACTCAGTTAAAATGTATATACATGTAGTGTTTTAATATGTATTTATACACTTTTGAAAGACTTCAATACACTTATCAAAATACTTCTACTTAACAAAAATGCTTACAATTACATCCTCGTTCAGTTTCATCAACAATTCTACTCGTATGCACCCGTATTCGTACTCGTACAATACACAGCTTTTAGATGTATGTACTATTGGTATATACACTCCAATGATCAGCTCTTAGCAGCCCATGTGAGTCACCTAACACATGTGGGAACCATCATTTGGCAACTAGCATGAAATATCTCATAAAATTACAAAAATATGAGTAATCATTCATGACTTATTTACATGAAAACAAAATTACATATCCTTTATATCTAATCCATACACCAACGACCAAAAACACCTACAAACACTTTCATTCTTCAATTTTCTTCATCTAATTGATCTCTCTCAAGTTCTATCTTCAAGTTCTAAGTGTTCTTCATAAATTCCAAAAGTTCTAGTTTCATAAAATCAAGAATACTTTCAAGTTTGCTAGCTCACTTCCAATCTTGTAAGGTGATCATCCAACCTCAAGAAATCTTTGTTTCTTACAGTAGGTTATCATTCTAATACAAGGTAATAATCATATTCAAACTTTGGTTCAATTTCTATAACTATAACAATCTTATTTCAAGTGATGATCTTACTTGAACTTGTTTTCGTGTCATGATTCTGCTTCAAGAACTTCGAGCCATCCAAGGATCCATTGAAGCTAGATCCATTTTTCTCTTTTCCAGTAGGTTTATCCAAGGAAATTAAGGTAGATGATGTTCATAACATCATTCGATTCATACATATAAAGCTATCTTATTCGAAGGTTTAAACTTGTAATCACTAGAACATAGTTTAGTTAATTCTAAACTTGTTCGCAAACAAAAGTTAATCCTTCTAACTTGACTTTTAAAATCAACTAAACACATGTTCTATATCTATATAAAATGCTAACTTAATGATTTAAAACCTGGAAACACGAAAAACACCGTAAAACCGGATTTACGCCGTCGTAGTAACACCGCGGGCTGTTTTGGGTTAGTTAATTAAAAACTATTATAAACTTTGATTTAAAAGTTGTTATTCTGAGAAAATGATTTTTATTATGAACATGAAACTATATCCAAAAATTATGGTTAAACTCAAAGTGGAAGTATGTTTTCTAAAATGGTCATCTAGACGTCGTTCTTTCGACTGAAATGACTACCTTTACAAAAACGACTTGTAACTTATTTTTCCGACTGTAAACCTATACTTTTTCTGTTTAGATTCATAAAATAGAGTTCAATATGAAACCATAGCAATTTGATTCACTCAAAACGGATTTAAAATGAAGAAGTTATGAGTAAAACAAGATTGGATAATTTTTCTCATTTTAGCTACGTGAAAATTGGTAACAAATATATTCCAACCATAACTTAATCAACTTGTATTGTATATTATGTAATCTTGAGATACCATAGACACGTATACAATGTTTCAACCTATCATGTCGACACATCTATATATATTTCGGAACAACCATAGACACTCTATATGTGAATGTTGGAGTTAGCTATACAGGGTTGAGGTTGATTCCAAAATATATATAGTTTGAGTTGTGATCAATACTGAGATACGTATACACTGGGTCGTGGATTGATTCAAGATAATATTTATCGATTTATTTCTGTACATCTAACTGTGGACAACTAGTTATAGGTTACTAACGAGGACAGCTGACTTAATAAACTTAAAACATCAAAATATATTAAAAGTGTTGTAAATATATTTTGAACATACTTTAATATATATGTATATATTGTTATAGGTTCGTGAATCAACAGTGGCCAAGTCTTACTTCCCGACGAAGTAAAAATCTGTGAAAGTGAGTTATAGTCCCACTTTTAAAATCTAATATTTTTGGGATGAGAATACATGCAGGTTTTATAAATGATTTACAAAATAGACACAAGTACGTGAAACTACATTCTATGGTTGAATTATCGAAATCGAATATGCCCCTTTTTATTAAGTCTGGTAATCTAAGAATTAGGGAACAGACACCCTAATTGTACTTCGAAAGTACCGGATGCTTTAGTACTTCGAAATTTATATCATATCCGAAGGGTGTCCCGGAATGATGGGGATATTCTTATATATGCATCTTGTTATTGTCGGTTACCAGGTGTTCACCATATGAATGATTTTTATCTCTATGTATGGGATGTGTATTGAAATATGAAATCTTGTGGTCTATTGTTACGATTTGATATATATAGGTTAAACCTATAACTCAGCAACATTTTTGTTGACGTTTAAAGCATGTTTATTCTCAGGTGAATATTAAGAGCTTCCGCTGTTGCATACTAAAATAAGGACAAGATTTGGAGTCCATGTTTGTATGATATTGTGTAAAAACTGCATTCAAGAAACTGATTTCGATGTAACATATTTGTATTGTAAACCATTATGTAATGGTCGTGTGTAAACAGGATATTTTAGATTATCATTATTTGATAATCTACGTAAAGCTTTTTAAACCTTTATTTATGAAATAAAGGTTATGGTTTGTTTTAAAAATGAATGCAGTCTTTGAAAAACGTCTCATATAGAGGTCAAAACCTCGCAACGAAATCAATTAATATGGAACGTTTTTAATCAATAAGAACGGGACATTTCAGTTGGTATCCGAGCGTTGGTCTTAGAGAACCAGAAAATTTGCATTAGTGTGTCTTATCGAGTTTGTTAGGATGCATTAGTGAGTCTGGACTTCGACCGTGTTTTCTTTAAAAATGATTGCTTAACATTTTTGTTGGAAACTATATATTTTTAATATATGAATATTATGTGATATATTAATCTCTTAACGTGTTTGATATTATGTGATAGATGTCTACCTCTAGAACAAGTCCCATTGACTCATCTAATAATAATGAAGAGTCAAATGTAAATTGGAATGATTTGTGGACTGATTCACAAGTTCCCGAAGAGGAACCGGAAGAAGAGTCGGAACCGGAAGAAGAATCGGAACCGGAAGAAGAATCGGAACCAGATGAAGAAATAGAACCGGTGGGGGAAATAATAAAACGGTTAAGTAAAAGAAAATCCTCAACCAACTGACCAAAGTTAATTATGGTCAATGGTGTTTCCGCCAAGGAAGCAAAATATTGGGAGGATTACCAATTCTCCGATGAATCGGATTCCGACGAGAATTCCGATGATGTTATAGAAATTACCCCAACTGAATTTAAAAAGGCAAAAGAAAATAATAAGGGAAAGGGCATAAAAAAAGAGAAATCTAATTCCAACCCCGATGAACTTTATATGTATCGTCTACCCCCGAAGTCCTTAAGTTGTAACAATGACCCGGGAACCTCTAAACCACCAGGTTTTTCTAAACCAATGTGGACAACGACGGCTCGTATTAGGGGAACATCATATATCCCTAGAAACTTGGCAAAACGAACCAAAACCGAAGAAGAAGAAACGAGCGAGTCGGAATAAGATAGTTGTATTCGTGTGGTGTAATATATGTAATATAGTGTTCTTATGCCTTATGATATATGTAAAAATTGCTTGTATTAATAAGTATTTTTTTATGAATCTAACTCTTGTCTATTTTACAGTTTAAAAACACAAAATGGATAGACAACCCAATATTTTAAGAGACCTACCCGGAGACATGATTGATGAAATCTTGTCTAGAGTCGGCCAGAATTCTTCGGCACAACTATTTAAGGCGAGATCAGTTTGTAAGACATTCGAAGAACGTTCCAAGAATGTCTTGGTTTATAAGAGACTTTCGTTTGAAAGATGGGGGATATCACATTGGGAAACCCATAAGTTACGATGTGTTTACTTTGACGCATATATTGCGGGGAACCCAAATGCTATTTTACGCAACGGGTTAAGAAATTATTTTGACTCAATATATCCGAATATTGGACTTCGTGATTTAGAAAAAGCGGCTAACATGCAACATAAAGAAGCATGTTATGCTTACGGATTAGTAATGTTCGCTTCTCACCAAAGTGAGAACAAGAACATCGGGCTACAACTATTAAACAAAACGTTTCCACAAGTGACGGAGTCGGTAATTGGGGTAAGAAATGAGGTTTTTAGATTATTACGGGACTGTTGAACATTACGTAACCCTCGTCCCTTTGATGACGTTACAACACGCTGTCTTATCAACGGCCATAACGGTTATGTTGCACAAGACCAAGGATGGGAAGTAGTCCTAGTAAAACCAGAATGCATGACTTGTTTCTGGACGTATGAATTACGTGTCTTTATTGCCTTTGCTGAACGACTTGTGTACTAGCCAGAATTGTCTTCACAACTATCTTGTATCAAAGTTATTGTGTGCTATATTTCATGCTTTATGTAAAATAAGCGGTATTGTAAGTTTGTAAAATATTGTATAAAAGTTTGAACGCGAAATATTATTATAATCAGTTTTTCATATAGAATTGTAGTAGTTGAATTGTATATTAGCTACTAAGTATGAACTTAACGGGTAGGTACTACCCGAATTTAAACTTATAAAACGCTAATATGAAGAAAAAGCTTTTATAAATGAGTTCATATTATGCTACGAAATACTATTAACTACTCTTAATATTCTGTATGATTAACTTGTTCCATTTAACTATTTTGAAGGAAATGGCACCGACTACTTGACACACCGTGAATATGAATGAAGAGGAATTCCGTACTTTTCTAGCTTCAAACATAGCCGCAGTACAGGCTGCGCTACATACCAACAATAACCTTGGATCTAGCAGTACAGGAAATCGTGTAGGATGCACCTACAAAGAATTCACTGCCTGCAAACCTTTGGAATTTGATGGAACCGAAGGACCGATCGGATTGAAACGGTGGACCGAGAAGGTTGAATCGGTGTTTGCCATAAGTAAGTGTACTGAAGAGGACAAAGTGAAGTACGCTACGCATACCTTCACAGGTTCTGCGTTAACATGGTGGAATACCTATCTAGAGCAAGTGGGACAAGATGATGCGTACGCACTACCGTGGTCAGCATTCAAGCACTTGATGAACGAGAAGTACCGTCCCAGAACCGAGGTCAATAAGCTCAAGACAGAACTTAGAGGGTTACGAACCCAAGGATTTGATATTACCACGTACGAAAGACGATTCACAGAATTGTGCCTATTGTGTCCGGGAGCATTCGAAGATGAGGAAGAGAAGATCGACGCGTTTGTGAAAGGATTACCGGAAAGAATCCAAGAAGATATAAGTTCACACGAGCCCGCCACCATACAACAGGCATGTAGAATGGCTCACAAATTAGTGAACCAGATTGAAGAAAGAATTAAAGAACAGACTGCTGAAGAGGCCAATGTGAAGCAAGTCAAAAGAAAGTGTGAGGAAAACGGTGATAAGAATCACCAATACAACAACAACAGCAATTACAACAATAATCGCAACAATTATCCCAACAATCGCAACATCAATCGCAACTACAACAAACGGCCCAACAACAACAACAACAACAACAACAACAACAACAACAGCAACTACAACAATCATCCCAACAACAATAATAACCGCAACAACAACAACAATCAGAAGCAGCTATGCCAAAGGTGTGAAAAGAATCACTCGGGGTTCTGCACCAAATTTTGCAACAAGTGTAAAAGAAATTGTCATAGCGCGGCGAAGTGTGAGGTCTACGGACCAGGGGTTAATAGAACGAAAGGAACAAATGGTGTCGGAACGAGTAATGGCGGAGCAAGTAGTGTCGGAGCAAGTTATGCCAATGTAGTTTGTTATAAATGTGGAAAACCAGGCCGCATTATTAGAAATTGCCCGAACCAGGAGAACACGAATGAACAAGGCCGTGGAAGAGTTTTCAATATTAATGCGGTAGAGGCACAGGAAGACCCGAAGCTTGTTACGGGTACGTTTCTTATTGACAATAAATCTGCTTACGTTTTATTTGATTCGGGTGCGGATAGAAGCTATATGAGTAGAGATTTTTGTGCTAAATTAAGTTGTCCATTGACGCCTTTGGATAGTAAATTTTTACTCGAATTAGCAAATGGTAAATTAATTTCAGCAGATAATATATGTCGGAATCGAGAAATTAAACTGGTTAGCGAAACATTTAAGATTGATTTGATACCAGTAGAGTTAGGGAGTTTTGATGTGATAATCAGTATGGACTGGTTGAAAGAAGTGAAAGCGGAGATCGTTTGTTACAAAAATGCAATTCGCATTATACGAGAAAAAGGAAAACCCTTAATGGTGTACGGAGAAAAGGGCAACACGAAGCTACATCTTATTAGTAATTTGAAGGCACAAAAACTAATAAGAAAAGGTTGCTATGCTGTTCTAGCACACGTCGAGAAAGTACAAACTGAAGAAAAGAGCATCAATGATGTTCCCATTGCAAAAGAATTTCCCGATGTATTTCCGAAAGAATTACCGGGATTACCCCCACATCGATCCGTTGAATTTCAAATAGATCTTATACCAGGAGCTGCACCAATAGCTCGTGCTCCTTACAGACTCGCACCCAGCGAGATGAAAGAACTGCAAAGCCAATTACAAGAACTTTTAGAGCGTGGTTTCATTCGACCAAGCACATCACCGTGGAGAGCTCCTGTTTTGTTTGTCAAGAAGAAAGATGGTACATTCAGGTTGTGTATCGACTACCGAGAGTTGAACAAACTTACCATCAAGAACCGCTACCCACTACCGAGAATCGACGACTTATTTGATCAACTACAAGGCTCGTCTGTTTATTCAAAGATTGACTTACGTTCCGGGTATCATCAAATGCGGGTGAAAGAAGATGATATTCCAAAGACTGCTTTCAGAACACGTTACGGTCATTACGAGTTTATGGTCATGCCGTTTGGTTTAACTAATGCACCAGCTGTGTTCATGGACCTTATGAACCGAGTGTGTGGACCATACCTTGACAAGTTTGTCATTGTTTTCATTGATGACATACTTATTTACTCAAAGAATAACCAAGAACACGGTGAACATTTGAGAAAGGTGTTAGAAGTATTGAGGAAGGAAGAATTGTACGCTAAGTTTTCAAAGTGTGCATTTTAGTTGGAAGAAGTTCAATTCCTCGGTCACATAGTGAACAAAGAAGGTATTAAGGTGGATCCGACAAAGATAGAAACTGTTGAAAAGTGGGAAACCCCGAAAACTCCGAAACACATACGCCAGTTTTTAGGACTAGCTGGTTACTACAGAAGGTTCATCCAAGACTTTTCCAGAATAGCAAAACCCTTGACTGCATTAACGCATAAAGGGAAGAAATTTGAATGGAATGATGAACAAGAGAAAGCGTTTCAGTTATTGAAGAAAAAGCTAACTACGGCACCTATATTGTCATTGCCTGAAGGGAATGATGATTTTGTGATTTATTGTGATGCATCAAAGCAAGGTCTCGGTTGTGTATTAATGCAACGAACGAAGTCTAGACAATTGAAGATTCACGAACAAAATTATACGACGCATGATTTGGAATTAGGCGCGGTTGTTTTTGCATTAAAGACTTGGAGGCACAACTTATATGGGGTCAAAAGTATTATATATACCGACCACAAAAGTCTTCAACACATATTTAATCAGAAACAACTGAATATGAGGCAGCGTAGGTGGATTGAATTATTGAATGATTACAACTTTGAGATTCGTTACCACCCGGGGAAGGCAAATGTGGTAGCCGATGCCTTGAGCAGGAAGGACAAAGAACCCATTCGAGTAAAATCTATGAATATAATGATTCATAATAACATTACTACTCAAATAAAGGAGGCGCAACAAGGAGTTTTAAAAGAGGGAAATTTAAAGGATGAAATACCCAAAGGATCGGAGAAGCATCTTAATATTCGGGAAGACGGAACCCGGTATAGGGCTGAAAGGATTTGGGTACCAAAATTTGGAGATATGAGAGAAATGGTACTTAGAGAAGCTCATAAAACAAGATACTCAATACATCCTGGAACGGGGAAGATGTACAAGGATCTCAAGAAACATTTTTGGTGCCCGGGTATGAAAGCCGATGTTGCTAAATACGTAGGAGAATGTTTGACGTGTTCTAAGGTCAAAGCTGAGCATCAGAAACCATCAGGTCTACTTCAACAACCCGAAATCCCGGAATGGAAATGGGAAAACATTACCATGGATTTCATCACTAAATTGCCAAGGACTGCAAGTGGTTTTGATACTATTTGGGTAATAGTTGATCGTCTCACCAAATCAGCACACTTCCTACCAATAAGAGAAGATGACAAGATGGAGAAGTTAGCACGACTGTATTTGAAGGAAGTCGTCTCCAGACATGGAATACCAATCTCTATTATCTCTGATAGGGATGGCAGATTTATTTCAAGATTCTGGCAGACATTACAGCAAGCATTAGGAACTCGTCTAGACATGAGTACTGCCTATCATCCACAAACTGATGGGCAGAGCGAAAGGATGATACAAACGCTTGAAGACATGCTACGAGCATGTGTTATTGATTTCGGAAACAGTTGGGATCGACATCTACCGTTAGCAGAATTTTCCTACAACAACAGCTACCATTCAAGCATTGAGATGGCGCCGTTTGAAGCACTTTATGGTAGAAAGTGCAGGTCTCCGATTTGTTGGAGTGAAGTGGGGGATAGACAGATTACGGGTCCGGAGATTATACAAGAAACTACCGAGAAGATCATCCAAATTCAACAACGGTTGAAAACCGCCCAAAGTCGACAAAAGAGCTACGCTGACATTAAAAGAAAAGATATAGAATTTGAAATTGGAGAGATGGTCATGCTTAAAGTTGCACCTTGGAAAGGCGTTGTTCGATTTGGTAAACGAGGGAAATTAAATCCAAGGTATATTGGACCATTCAAGATTATTGATTGTGTCGGACCAGTAGCTTACCGACTAGAGTTACCTCAACAACTCGCGGCTGTACATAACACTTTCCACGTCTCGAATTTAAAGAAATGTTTTGCTAAAGAAGATCTCACTATTCCGTTAGATGAAATCCAAATCAACGAAAAACTTCAATTCATCGAA
This sequence comes from Rutidosis leptorrhynchoides, assembly GCF_046630445.1. Lineage (NCBI taxonomy): Eukaryota > Viridiplantae > Streptophyta > Magnoliopsida > Asterales > Asteraceae > Rutidosis > Rutidosis leptorrhynchoides. The sequence goes on along the minus strand of NC_092336.1, from coordinate 575,069,381 downwards.
GAACCCGTCGAAATAATGGATCGTGAGGTTAAAAGACTTAAGCAAAACAAGATACCAATTGTTAAGGTTCGATGGAATGCTCGTAGAGGACCCGAGTTCACCTGGGAGCGTGAAGATCAGATGAAGAAGAAATACTCGCATCTATTTCCAGAAGATTCGTCAACACCTTCAACAGCTTAAAATTTCGGGACGAAATTTATTTAACGAGTAGGTACTGTAGTGACCCGAACTTTTCCATGTTTATATATATTAATTGAGATTGATATTTACATGATTAAATGTTTCCAACATGTTAAGCAATCAAACTTGTTAAGACTTGATTAATTGAAATATGTTTCATATAGACAATTGACCACCCAAGTTGATCGGTGATTCACGAACGTTAAAACTTGTAAAAACTATATGATGACATATATATGGATATATATATATATATATATATAGTTAACATGATACTATGATAAGAAAACATATCATAAAGTATATTAACAATGAACTACATATGTAAAAACAAGACTACTAACTTAATGATTTTTGAACGAGACATATATGTAACGATTATCGTTGTAAAGACATTTAATGTATATATATATCATATTAAGAGATATTCATACATGATAATATCATGATAATATAATAATTTAAAATCTCATTTGATATTATAAACATTGGGTTAACAACATTTAACAAGATCGTTTACCTAAAGGTTTCAAAACAACACTTACATGTAACGACTAACGATGACTTAACGACTCAGTTAAAATGTATATACATGTAGTGTTTTAATATGTATTTATACACTTTTGAAAGACTTCAATACACTTATCAAAATACTTCTACTTAACAAAAATGCTTACAATTACATCCTCGTTCAGTTTCATCAACAATTCTACTCGTATGCACCCGTATTCGTACTCGTACAATACACAGCTTTTAGATATATGTACTATTGGTATATACACTCCAATGATCAGCTCTTAGCAGCCCATGTGAGTCACCTAACACATGTGGGAACCATCATTTGGCAACTAGCATGAAATATCTCATAAAATTACAAAAATATGAGTAATCATTCATGACTTATTTACATGAAAACAAAATTACATATCCTTTATATCTAATCCATACACCAACGACCAAAAACACCTACAAACACTTTCATTCTTCAATTTTCTTCATCTAATTGATCTCTCTCAAGTTCTATCTTCAAGTTCTAAGTGTTCTTCATAAATTCCAAAAGTTCTAGTTTCATAAAATCAAGAATACTTTCAAGTTTGCTAGCTCACTTCCAATCTTGTAAGGTGATCATCCAACCTCAAGAAATCTTTGTTTCTTACAGTAGGTTATCATTCTAATACAAGGTAATAATCATATTCAAACTTTGGTTCAATTTCTATAACTATAACAATCTTATTTCAAGTGATGATCTTACTTGAACTTGTTTTCGTGTCATGATTCTGCTTCAAGAACTTCGAGCCATCCAAGGATCCATTGAAACTAGATCCATTTTTCTCTTTTCCAGTAGGTTTATCCAAGGAAATTAAGGTAGTAATGATGTTCATAACATCATTCGATTCATACATATAAAGCTATCTTATTCGAAGGTTTAAACTTGTAATCACTAGAACATAGTTTAGTTAATTCTAAACTTGTTCGCAAACAAAAGTTAATCCTTCTAACTTGACTTTTAAAATCAACTAAACACATGTTCTATATCTATATAATATGCTAACTTAATGATTTAAAACCTGGAAACACGAAAAACACCGTAAAACCGGATTTACGCCGTCGTAGTAACACCGCGGGCTGTTTTGGGTTAGTTAATTAAAAACTATTATAAACTTTGATTTAAAAGTTGTTATTCTGAGAAAATGATTTTTATTATGAACATGAAACTATATCCAAAAATTATGGTTAAACTCAAAGTGGAAGTATGTTTTCTAAAATGGTCATCTAGACGTCGTTCTTTCGACTGAAATGACTACCTTTACAAAAACGACTTGTAACTTATTTTTCCGACTATAAACCTATACTTTTTCTGTTTAGATTCATAAAATAGAGTTCAATATGAAACCATAGCAATTTGATTCACTCAAAACGGATTTAAAATGAAGAAGTTATGAGTAAAACAAGATTGGATAATTTTTCTCATTTTAGCTACGTGAAAATTGGTAACAAATCTATTCCAACCATAACTTAATCAACTTGTATTGTATATTATGTAATCTTGAGATACCATAGACACGTATACAATGTTTCGACCTATCATGTCGACACATCTATATATATTTCGGAACAACCATAGACACTCTATATGTGAATGTTGAAGTTAGCTATACAGGGTTGAGGTTGATTCCAAAATATATATAGTTTGAGTTGTGATCAATACTGAGATACGTATACACTGGGTCGTGGATTGATTCAAGATAATATTTATCGATTTATTTCTGTACATCTAACTGTGGACAACTAGTTATAGGTTACTAACGAGGACAGCTGACTTAATAAACTTAAAACATCAAAATATATTAAAAGTGTTATAAATATATTTTGAACATACTTTAATATATATGTATATATTGTTATAAGTTCGTGAATCAACAGTGGCCAAGTCTTACTTCCCGACGAAGTAAAAATCTGTGAAAGTGAGTTATAGTCCCACTTTTAAAATCTAATATTTTTGGGATGAGAATACATGCAGGTTTTATAAATGATTTACAAAATAGACACAAGTACGTGAAACTACATTCTATGGTTGAATTATCGAAATCGAATATGCCCCTTTTTATTAAGTCTGGTAATCTAAGAATTAGGGAACAGACACCCTAATTGACGCGAATCCTAAAGATAGATCTATTGGGCCTAACAAACCCCATCCAAAGTACCGGATGCTTTAGTACTTCGAAATTTATATCATATCCGAAGGGTGTCCCGGAATGATGGGGATATTCTTATATATGCATCTTGTTATTGTCGGTTACCAGGTGTTCACCATATGAATGATTTTTATCTCTATGTATGGGATGTGTATTGAAATATGAAATCTTGTGGTCTATTGTTACGATTTGATATATATAGGTTAAACCTATAACTCAGCAACATTTTTGTTGACGTTTAAAGCATGTTTATTCTCAGGTGAATATTAAGAGCTTCCGCTGTTGCATACTAAAATAAGGACAAGATTTGGAGTCCATGTTTGTATGATATTGTGTAAAAACTGCATTCAGGAAACTGATTTCGATGTAACATATTTGTATTGTAAACCATTATGTAATGGTCGTGTGTAAACAGGATATTTTAGATTATCATTATTTGATAATCTACGTAAAGCTTTTTAAACCTTTATTTATGAAATAAAGGTTATGGTTTGTTTTAAAAATGAATGCAGTCTTTGAAAAACGTCTCATATAGAGGTCAAAACCTCGCAACGAAATCAATTAATATGGAACGTTTTTAATCAATAAGAACGGGACATTTCAATAATATCAAATGATTGAATTATCAGATACATTATGATATGATTACGGGCCTATGTTATGAGGTCCACTGTGATTTAAGAAATCTATTTTTTTTGACAACTCATTACTTAACCAGTATGATAAAGATAACGATATTTATATTTTATTTTATTAATATATATATATATATATATATATATATATATATATATATATATATATATATATATATATATAACGATTTAAATTAATATTATATATATTTTTATACGCGTATTATACGTACATAGTTTTATACTTTTACTATACTTTAACTTTACCTTTACTTTACTTTTACTTTACTTTAACTTTAATAATTCATACTTTAATAATTCACTTTAATAATTCATACTTTAATAATTCACTTTAATAATTCATACTTTAATAATTCACTTTAATAATTCATACTTTAATAATTCACTTTAATAATTCATACTTTAATAATTTACTTTAATAATTCATACTTTAATAATTCACTTTAATAATTCATATTTTAATAATTCACTTTAATAATTCATACTTTAATAATTCACTTTAATAATTCAAAAATCTATTATAAATAGAATTCAATAGGTTTCATTATTTCATAGAAACTTGAAAATATATTTCTCTAAACTCTCTCAATCGAATTACATATATATATATATATATATATATATATATATATATATATATATATATATATATATATATATATATATATATATATATATATATATATTTACTTAGTATTATTTCAAGATATTATTAGTATACATAAAATACTACGACGGAGTTATATTCAGACGATTTCAAAATAAGTTTTCAAATGGGATAGAGCTAAGGAAATTATGGGTTATAGCTATGAAGGTTATGGGTATTGATCGAGGGTATTGCTCGTGAGGTCAACCTAACGTTTATCATTTTCGTTGCGTCTACATACTTTCCTGCAATATTGAATCACAATATTGATACGTGAGCATTCATATCTTATCTTTTATATATTAATAGTGTATCCCTGACTAGTGCTCGAGTATATATGATTATGCATGTTTGTATGCTTAGTTTCATCGTTAAACAGTTTATGATAAATCACGAATTTGATACATATGCTACTGAGATAAGTTATATGATATGCATGTCGTTGAAAATCTGAAGAAAAAAATTAATAACTTTTCATTTAGAAATCGTGTGGTTTCGATGAACGGATTAAAAGATATAGTCAACTGAATTATCATTAATTTTAATATTATTATTAAAACGATTATTATAACTGTTATCAGTTGATGTTATTACTAAAATTATCTTTATTACTAAAAATTAATATTTTTATTGAAACTATCATTTTATTATTTTTATCATTATTATTATTATCAATATTATTTTATCAAATAAATATGCATACAAAGATATTTTTACCACACGTAATGTAATTACATTAATAATACATACCACTATATTTTTATGATATTAAGTGAATTTTATAAATTTTATTATTTGAGATATATAAAAGTATATTTTTATCATATATGAATTTTAATATAAATTTTTATTTATTAATAAATGACTTGTATTATTTAGTATAATAAGATCTGATAAATATATTTAAATATATAAAACTACTATATATAAGTTATATAATAAACATGTATAGATTTTGGAAGTCATTTTGGGTCAAGTTGACTTTTGTTGACTTTTGCATGTCGGTCTCGAGCACTAGGATTGTGATACACTACGACTTGACCTAAATTGTTAGACAGATATTGACCAACATATAAATATATATACTTAATATAGGTTCGTGAATCCGAGGCCAACCTTGCACTTGTTAAATGACGTTATATGTATTTTTACTACGAAATACAGTATGGTGAGTTTCATTTGCTCCCTTTTATATATATTTTTGGGACTGAGAATACATGCGCTGTTTTTATAAATGTTTTACGAAATAGGCACAAGTACTAAAACCAATTCTACGTGGGTTTAAACCAGAAATATACCCTTAGCTTGGTAACATTAAACTACTTGTCTATGTACGGTAGGCGCGAATCCTAAAGATAGATCTATTGGGCCTGACAAACCCCATCCTGACTATGGGATGCTTTAGTACTTCGAGGTTATTATAAACACACCTGATCTGGTGTACTTCAGAGGGTAAAACATGAACGTTAAGGCTTGTTACCGGGTGCCTACAACTTATAGAATACTTTTATACACTTGCGAGTGTACATATATTTATAAACGGAAATCTTGTGGTCTATTAATATATTGAAATGATTGTTATGATAAACCTATGAACTCACCAACCTTTTGGTTGACACTTTAAAGCATGTTTATTCTCAGGTATTAAAGAAATCTTCCGCTGTGCATTAACTCATTTTAAGGATATTACTTGGAGTCATTCATGGCATATTTTGAAAGACGTTGCATTCGAGTCATTGAGTTCATCAAGATTATTATTATGTCAATTATAGTTGGATGTATTATCAAATGGTGTGCATGCCGTCAACTTTCATTGTAAAGAAAGTTTGTCTTTTAAAAACGAATGCAATGTTTGTAAAATGTATCATATAGAGGTCAAATACCTCGTGATGTAATCAACTATTGTGAATCGTTTATAATGTATATGAACGGGTCCTTTCAGTTGGTATCAGAGCGGTGGTCTTAGCGAACCAGGTCTGCATTAGTGTGTCTAACTGATAATCATTAGGATGCATTAGTGAGCCTGGACTTCGACCGTGTCTGCATGTCAAAAGTTTTGCTTATCATTTTTGTCGAAAATTGCCTGCTTATCATTCTTAGTCTAGACACGTCTTACTGCATTGATTGCATGAATAGTGTATAGACAAAATTCATATCCTAGCGTATCTGCTAATCCATATCTTAGCGTATCTGTTACTGTAAACTTTGCCTGACATATCCCGTAAATTCCTCCGTAATCTACGAAATCTTTTGCGATATATATATAGATATTCTATGTAATTAGAATACCACCCGATAGCTGAAAATTCATTTCATATCGAAAAATCCTTTATTCAATCGAACGAAATGGAATTCGTCATTAGTTCAAGTCCCTTGAATTCCGATATGGAATCCCACTCAAGCTCCGAAAGCAGTGTGACCGGAATGGATCAACCAATTAGCCATCATCTATTCTAGATGAATTGGGGATAGGTTCGTAGCCTCCTCAATAATTGGAGACAAGAAGAAGGTGATCTCTTCCATCCACCACATTGCCCTCTTGGCGATGAACCTGAAGCACTTACCGGCGAACCGGTCCGAAACACCATTTTCTCTCTCACTTCCAGAGTATCTCGTCACGATTATATACTACATCAAATTCTAGATTTTATTTATCCGCTCGTCCGAACCGACAATCATCCCGGTGTAATAGAAGAAGTCAACGAGCTTCGCGCTCGAGTAGTGGCTTTAGAGAATATGGTGCAAGGGTTACAAGCACCAACAAATAACGAAGTATTAATTCATGATTTCAATTTTATTGAATAAATACTCCGTAAAAGTTATGAAATTTCTAAAGTCTTTAGGGATTATTCAGTTCTAGTTTCAACCGTAAATCAAATGAGTTTAATTTAATATTAACGCATTAAATCTATGTTACATCTGAAGAAAATATGCACATATATATTTTCATAAAGACTGTAATAAAATTCTGTTGTACAAAATATTAATTGTGAAAAAAAAAAAATTTAACGGGTAGGTAATACCCGAGAGATATATAAATTCACAATTAATATGTTACATTTTTCGAATCTGATTAAGCAAATCATCAACTATACTCCCAAAATCTCACAACAATATACATTCTTGTATAGTAATCAAAACAACCATTCTCACCCAAATTTGACTACGCATTCTGATTTTGACAAATCAAAATCCAAGTCATGATTTAACAGAAGACATCACTCTTAGATTCCTACATCTTTCAAAGCGATACTTTGACTTCAAAACAGTGTTAGAACATCATATGTATATTAACGATTACAAACTGTGTTCAAACTCTCCGAAGTTTTCGAAGACACTTCAAACAATGAACAATCGAGATGATGATCTAACTACATATTACCCACATTTATGTACCTAAAAAGCTCTCGAATCCAAAGTCATAGTTCGATGCATATCCGTGTCAGACCCTTTGGCATTTATTAGCTAAAATGACTTTTCAATTCCTTTTCAAAGTAGACAGTTTTGTCACAGCTCCAGCAAGTCAACTTCGACTTTTCAGTCGGACTAGTCTTATTATAACCTCGATAGATATGTTGCCCTTTCGTCATCGTTACTGGGGACCTTTCATATCTCGCCACCTTATCAATAAACTTACCAACAACTTCAATTATCTTTGACTTTTCGAAAAATCATTATATTTATTGAAATTACATCATTTACTCATTCGCATCTTGTAACGAGAATTGTCATACGAATCATCAAAAAACAGTAACCAGTTTTTTGAAATCTCGCAGCATGTCTACGCCAACAGTTATATGTGTATGTAAAACGTCTATCTCCTGGACTTACATACTTTGAATGTGAAGTTCTGAAAAATATTTTGAACTGCAAACTAGTTCTTGAAATGCTGACGAAGCATCAAAAACTGTAAACGATCTTAACAGTAAAAAGTTTGATGACAAAGAATAGTAAGGTGGTAAAGCTGAGAAAAAGAGAAGGTTTGGAACTGGAAAACGCATTGAACAGACTATGAAGGAGGCTGTGGACAAATCACAAAGACTAAACCTGCCTTCAATGGATCCAAATGATTCAGTGTCTACTGAAATCGTTAGCAAACACCTTACTTCTTATTCTAAACCTTCACAGACAAATCTTCTTCATCATCCATATTATCGTATCTTTTATTATAATATCTTCGATATTCCTGAAGATATTTTCACAACTATTCTTATCTGATATCTTTTATCTCTTCACAATATCTATGTTACAACATAAAAAGAAACTGTGTTAGTTTCTAAATTTAAAAAAAAAATTGAATTTAAAATAGGAATGTTTTTGAAGTAGTGTTGGGAACTGAAGCATGAGTTAGTATAATATAATGACACTTGATCAACGTGATTATATTACAGTAAGTCATGCTGAGTTTCTAATGGAACGTGATGATTCACAGAAGATACCGTCATCATGTACTGTTTACACGACTCTTACATTCTATCCAATTTTCAAACATATTAAGAACATATCATCTTGATAGCTCTATATTTTCGGATATTCTGGTAATTTGCCAAATCAAGATCGTGCCATTACGATTTTCTTCTTGGAACATTAACTATGTTCATCCAAAAATTCATATCTACGAATTCTGGACTATTATCCGCTTGACTTAAGATCGGGAAGAGAAAACGAAAGCATGAAGCTCCGAAATATAATGGAGAATATAAAGCCCGATAACAACCCCGAAATTACAAACCGTGTATATAAATGCGTATAGCAATATAAAGACACAGGAGAATGAAAAACACAATAACCCCAAGGTAATGGTAGAAGAAAATAACTTCCTCCGGTGGTAGATGAAAAAGAAGAATGACAGATATGAAAGTTAAAAGTATATCAAGAATCTATACTGGATGAAGCATATTAACGAATGCTTTAAAGTATGAATTGGGGAGAAAGACTAGAAGGTGTGAGCTGTGGAAATAAAGAAACGAAGGGGGTGGAACTATAGTAAAATATCAGACAGAGAAATCGAGACAGATTATCGCATTTAATCAAAGAAGATCCTGATTTCCTTAATCGCCGAAGAACCAAATCTTATTGCAAATATTTTCTTTAAATCCCATGAATTCCGGAAATCAATCATAACTACGTCATCGGTTAAAACGAATATACGTTTACTCATTTCACTCTCTTGCGATAGCTTCACTTATACTCTTCGCGTAATCAAATTGTTTTATCTATATTACTCAATGATGATAAAACTCTATTTATCAACTCATATTCATCATGAAAACATTTTTATAGTTAGCCATGACGACCTCGATCAAATTTCGAGACGAAATTTCTTTAACGGGTAGGTACTGTGACGACCCGGAAATTTCCGACCAAATTTAAACTTAACCTTTATATGTTTCTGACACGATAAGCAGAATTTGTAATGTTGAATCTCAAAAAGTTTGGAACTACATTCATGTAATCAATTACCCTTTGACCGTGTTCGACGATTCACGAACAATTATGTGTATATAGATATGTATATATAATATATAATATTAACTGAAAACATTAACAAAGTATTAGATATATGATACTTTACATAAACATATTTGTTTCGATATATTTATCGAGATAATATCAAATGATTGAATTATCAGATACATTATGATATGATTACGGGCCTATGTTATGAGGTCCACTGTGATTTAAGAAATCTATTTTTTTGACAACTCATTACTTAACCAGTATGATAAAGATAACGATATTTATATTTTATTTTATTAAATATATATATATATATATATATATATATATATATATATATATATATATATATATATATATATATATATATATATATATATATAACGATTTAAATTAATATTATATATATTTTTATACGCGTATTATACGTACATAGTTTTATACTTTTACTATACTTTAACTTTACCTTTACTTTACTTTTACTTTACTTTAACTTTAATAATTCATACTTTAATAATTCACTTTAATAATTCATACTTTAATAATTCACTTTAATAATTCATACTTTAATAATTCACTTTAATAATTCATACTTTAATAATTCACTTTAATAATTCATACTTTAATAATTTACTTTAATAATTCATACTTTAATAATTCACTTTAATAATTCATATTTTAATAATTCACTTTAATAATTCATACTTTAATAATTCACTTTAATAATTCAAAAATCTATTATAAATAGAATTCAATAGGTTTCATTATTTCATAGAAACTTGAAAATATATTTTTCTAAACTCTCTCAATCGAATTACATATATATATATATATATATATATATATATATATATATATATATATATATATATATATATATATATATATATATATATATATATATTTACTTAGTATTATTTCAAGATATTATTAGTATACATAAAATACTACGACGGAGTTATATTCAGACGATTTCAAAATAAGTTTTCAAATGGGATAGAGCTAAGGAAATTATGGGTTATAGCTATGAAGGTTATGGGTATTGATCGAGGGTATTGCTCGTGAGGTCAACCTAACGTTTATCATTTTCGTTGCGTCTACGTACTTTCCTGCAATATTGAATCACAATATTGATACGTGAGCATTCAAATCTTATCTTTTATATATTAATAGTGTATCCCTGACTAGTGCTCGAGTATATATGATTATGCATGTTTGTATGCTTAGTTTCATCGTTAAATAGTTTATGATAAATCACGAATTTGATACATATGCTACTGAGATAAGTTATATGATATGCATGTCGTTGAAAATCTGAATAAAAAAATTAATAACTTTTCATTTAGAAATCGTGTGGTTTCGATGAACGGATTAAAAGATATGGTCAACTGAATTATCATTAATTTTAATATTATTATTAAAACTATTATTATAACTGTTATCAGTTCATGTTATTACTAAAATTATCTTTATTACTAAAAATTAATATTTTTATTGAAACTATCATTTTATTATTTTTATCATTATTATTATTATCAATATTATTTTATCAAATAAATATGCGTACAAAGATATTTTTACCACACGTAATGTAATTACATTAATAATACATACCACTATATTTTTATGATATTAAGTGAATTTTATAAATTTTATTATTTGAGATATATAAAAGTATATTTTTATCATATATGAATTTTAATATAAATTTTTATTTATTAATAAATGACTTGTATTATTTAGTATAATAAGATCTGATAAATATATTTAAATATATAAAACTACTATATATAAGTTATATAATAAACATGTATAGATTTTGGAAGTCATTTTGGGTCAAGTTGACTTTTGTTGACTTTTGCATGTCGGTCTCGAGCATTAGGATTGTGATACACTACGACTTGACCTAAATTGTTAGATAGATATTGACCAACATATAAATATATATACTTAATATAGGTTCGTGAATCCGAGGCCAACCTTGCACTTGTTAAATGACGTTATATGTATTTTTACTACGAAATACAGTATGGTGAGTTTCATTTGCTCCCTTTTATATATATTTTTGGGACTGAGAATACATGCGCTGTTTTTATAAATGTTTTACGAAATAGGCACAAGTACTAAAACCAATTCTACGTGGGTTTAAACCAGAAATATACCCTTAGCTTGGTAACATTAAACTACTTGTCTATGTACGGTAGGCGCGAATCCTAAAGATAGATCTATTGGGCCTGACAAACCCCATCCTGACTATGGGATGCTTTAGTACTTCGAGGTTATTTTAAACACACCTGATCTGGTGTACTTCAGAGGGTAAAACATGAACGTTAAGGCTTGTTACCGGGTGCCTACAACTTATAGAATACTTTTATACACTTGCGAGTGTACATATATTTATAAACGGAAATCTTGTGGTCTATTAATATATTGAAATGATTGTTATCATAAACCTATGAACTCACCAACCTTTTGGTTGACACTTTAAAGCATGTTTATTCTCAGGTATTAAAGAAATCTTCCGCTGTGCATTAACTCATTTTAAGGATATTACTTGGAGTCATTCATGGCATATTTTGAAAGACGTTGCATTCGAGTCATTGAGTTCATCAAGATTATTATTATGTCAATTATAGTTGGATGTATTATCAAATGGTGTGCATGCCGTCAACTTTCGTTGTAAAGAAAGTTTGTCTTTTAAAAACGAATGCAATGTTTGTAAAATGTATCATATAGAGGTCAAATACCTAGTGATGTAATCAACTATTGTGAATCGTTTATAATGTATATCAACGGGTCCTTTCACAACGGTTGCACAGTACTTCATTTTGGTGACTACACTTGGTACGGTGTAGTAAGATTTCATAATAAAGGGAATATGCGACGTTGATTAAATGTTAAGTATGGTTATCAAGTGCTCAACAACTTAGAATATTTTTATTAAAACGTTTATATATGAAATCTTGTGGTCTATATTTATAACGCTGCCGGCATTAAACCTATATCTCACCAACTTTATGTTGACATTTTAAGCATGTTTATTCTCAGGTGATAATTAAAAGCTTCCGCTGCAACATGTTGAATTTAAGCAAGATCTTGAGTATGCATATTTGTGTCAAAAATAAAACTGCATATCGGAGGATTTGTAATGTAAAATATGTTGGAAGTCGTATTGTTATTATCACATGTAAAGTTTGTAAGTCTAAAATTATCGCTAAACGATAATCATTATTAAGTTGTTTAAACCTTGTATTTGTAATAAAAGCTATGGTTTGTATTATAAAAAACGAATGCAGTTTTTGAAAAATGTCGCATATAGAGGTCAATACCTCGCGATGAAATCATATGTTATTGTATTCGTCCTTATGGTTAAGGTCGGGTTATGACAATACCAACGACTAAAACACCTACAAACACTTTCATTCTTCAATTTTCTTCATCTAAGTGATCTCTCTCAAGTTCTATCTTCAAGTTCTAAGTGTTCTTCATAAATTCTATAAGCTCTAGTTTCATAAAATCAAGAATATTTCCAAGTTTGCTAGCTTACTTCCAATCTTGTAAAGTGATCATCCAACTTCAAGAAATCTTTCTTATTTACAGTAAGATATCTTTCTAATACAAGGTAATACTCATATTCAAACTTTGATTCAATTTCTATAACTATAACAATCTTATTTCGAGTGGAAATCTTACTTGAACTTGTTTTCGTGTCATGATTCTGCTTCAAGAACTTTCAAGCCATCCAAGGATCCTTTGAAGCTAGATCCATTTTTCTCATTTCTAGTAGCTTTATCCAGAAAACTTGAGGTAGTAATGATTTTCATAACATCATTCGATTCATACATATAAAGCTATCTTATTCGAAGGTTTAAACTTATAATCACTAGAACATAGTTTAGTTAATTCTAAACTTGTTCGCAAACAAAAGTTAATCCTTCTAACTTGACTTTTAAAATCAACTAAACACATGCTCTATATCTATATGATATGCTAACTTAATGATTTAAAACCTGGAAACACGAAGAACACCGTAAAACTGGACATACGCCGTCGTAGTAACACCGCGGGCTGTTTTGGGTTAGTTAATTAAAAACTTTGATAAACTTTGATTTAAAAGTTGTTCTTCTGGAAAAATGATTTTTATTATGAACATAAAACTATATCCAAAAATCATGGTTAAACTCAAAGTGGAAGTATGTTTTCCAAAATGGTCATCTAGACGTCGTTCTTTCGACTGAAATGACTACCTTTACAAAAACGACTTGTAACCTATAATTTCGACTATAAACTTATACTTTTTATGTATTGATTCATAAAATTAAGTTCAATATGAAACCATAGAAATTGGATTCACTCAAAACGGATTTAAAACGAAGAAGTTATGGGTAAAACAAGATTGGTTATTTTTGCTTGTTGTAACTACGTGAAAATTGGTAACAAATCTATATTAATCATATCCTAGCTAACTTATATTGTATTATACATGTATTCTAATATATTATGTAATCTTGGGATACCATAGACACGTATGCAAATGTTTTGACATATCATATCGACCCATCTATATATATTATTTGGAACAACCATAAACACTCTATATGCAGTAATGTTGGAGTTAGCTATACAGGGTTGAGGTTGATTCCAAAAATATATATAGTTTGAGTTGTGATCTAGCCTGAGACGTGTATACATTGGGTTATGGATTGATTCAAGATAATATATATCGATTTATTTCTGTACATCTAATTACGGACAACTAGTTGTAGGTTACTAACAAGGACAGCTGACTTAATAAACTTAAAACAGTAAAACGTATTAAAAATGTTGTAAATATATTTTAACATACTTTGATATATATGTACATATTTATTATAGGTTCGTGAATCGACCAGTGGCCAAGTCTTACTTCCCGACGAAGTAAAAATATGTGAAAGTGAGTTATAGTCCCACTTTTAAAATCTAATATTTTGGGATGATAATACATGTAGTTTTATAAATGTTTTACGAAATAGACACAAGTAATTGAAACTACATTATATGGGTGAATGATCGAAGCCGAATATGCCCCTTTTGCTTGGTAACCTAAGAATTAGTAAACTATTATACTAATTAACGCGAATCCTAAAGATAGATCTATTGGGCCTAACGAACCCCATCCAAAGTACCAGATGCTTTAGTACTTCGAATTCGTTTTTATCATGTCCGAAGGATTTCCCGGAATGATAGGGGATATTCTTATATGCATCTTGTTAATGTCGGTTACCAGGTGTTCACCATATGAATGAATTTTATCTCTATGTATGGGATGTATATTGAAATATGAAATCTTGTGGTCTATTATTATGATTTGATAATATATAGGTTAAACCTATAACTCACCAACATTTTTGTTGACGTTTTAAGCATGTTTATTCTCAGGTGATTATTAAGAGCTTCCGCTGTTGCATACTAAAATAAGGACAAGATTTGGAGTCCATGCTTGTATGATATTATGTAAAAACTGCATTCAAGAAACTTATTTTTGATGTAATATATTCTTATTGTTAACCATTATGTAATGGTCGTGTGTAAACG
This sequence comes from Rutidosis leptorrhynchoides, assembly GCF_046630445.1. NCBI lineage: Eukaryota > Viridiplantae > Streptophyta > Magnoliopsida > Asterales > Asteraceae > Rutidosis > Rutidosis leptorrhynchoides. The sequence goes on along the minus strand of NC_092336.1, from coordinate 575,054,169 downwards.
GTATATTTTAGATTATCATTATTTGATAATCTACGTAATGCTTTTTAAACCTTTATCGATAAAATAAAGGTTATGGTTGTTTTAAAAATGAATGCAGTCTTTGAAAATCGTCTCATATAGAGGTCAAAAACTCGGGACGAAATCAATTAATATGGAACATTTATAATCAATATGAACGGGACATTTCACTATCCAACTATAAATTGACTTAATAATAATCTTTGATGAACTCAAAGACTCGAATGCAACGTTCTTCGAAATATGTCATGAAAGACTCCAAGTAATATCTTTAAAATGAGCAAATGCACAGCGGAAGATTTCTTTAATACCTGAGAATAAACATGCTTTAAAGTGTCAACCAAAAGGTTGGTGAGTTCATTAGTTTATCATAATCATTCATTTTCATCATTTTAATAGACCACAAGAATTTCATTTCCAGTTCTCATAAATATACGTACCATGCATAGAGACAAAAATCATTCATATGGATTGAACACCTGGTAACCGACATTAACAAGATGCATATAAGAATATCCCCTATCATTTCAGGAAATCCTTCGGACATGATATAAAACAACATCGAAGTACTAAAGCATCCGGTACTTTGGATGGGGTTCGTCGGGCCCATAGATCTATCTTTAGGATTCGCGTCAATTAGTAGATCGGTTTACTAATTCTTAGGTTACCAAACAAAAAGGGGCATATTCGGCTTCGATCATTCAACCATATAATGTAGTTTCGATTACTTGTGTCTATTTCATAAAACATTTATAAAAATTGCGCATGTATTCTCAGCCCAAAAATATAAAGGGTAAAAAGGCAAATGAAACTCACCATACTGTATTTCGTAGTAAAAATACATATAACATCATTGAACAAGTGCAAGGTTGGCCTCGGATTCACGAACCTATATTAATTATATATTTATATGTTGGTCATTATTTGTCTAACAATTAAGGTCAAGTCATAGTGTACCACATTCCTAATGCTCGAGACTAATATGCAAAAGTCAACAAAAGTCAATTTGACTCAAAATGATTTCCAAAATCTATACATGATTAATATATAGTTTAAATATCGTCGTTTTATATTTTTAAATATCTTTAAAAGATTTATTAGTGTAAATAATATAATTCATTTATTAATAAATAAAACTTTATAAAAAAATATACTTTTATATATCTTAAGTAATAAAATTTATAAAGTTTATTTAATATCATAAAGATAATATGATAGGTATTATTAAAGAAATTTTATTACACGTAGTAAAAATATGTTTGTATCTCATATGTATTTGATAAAATAATATCTATAATAATAGTAAGTAAAAGTTGCATTATTTTGTAATAATAATTACTATTATTCTATTAATTAAAATATCAATATTCATAATTACTAAAATAAAATGATAATTCTAATTATGATAACATAAATATTTATGATACTTTTTAATATTATCTTTTAAAATAATAATTCTATTTAAAATGATAATAATAATGATATTTTATAGTAACAATGACATTTCTATTAAAATGGTAATTTTTGTTAAAATGATAGTTTTAATATAACGATACTTTTAATAATAATAGTAATGATAAAAAAAATAATAAGAACGATAATTTTATCTAAATCAATATCTTACAATATTAAATTTTCATCATGATACTCATACTCATTATTTCTTAATTGATTCGTTTAATAGCTTTTAATCGTCTTTTATATCGTTTTCATGTTAATGATAATAATAGTAATCATAATAATTAAGTGTTACTAATATAAGTTTTAATAATTATAATACTAATGATAATAAATATTATGAATATATTAATGATAATACTAATTATAACTTTAAAGATAATAACGATAGTAATAATAATAAAAATAACAATTTTTAATGATAATACTTTTTATAGATAATGATAATAATAATAATAATAATAATAATAATAATAATAATAATAATAATAATAATAATAATAATAATAATAATAATAATAATAATAATAATAAAAATTAAATAAAAATTAGGACGACGATAGTAACGACGATAATAATAATCATTTTTAATAATAATACAAAAATTCAATTGATTATAACTTCTAATCCGTTCATCGAAACCATTCGATATCTAAATGAAAAGTTCTTAATTTTTCACTAGCTTTCCAATGACATGCATATCTTATACCTTATCTTAACCGCAGGTATAACTAATTCGGGATTCAACATAACCTAACTAAGGGCAATATCAAAAGTTACAAGCATGCATAATCCTAAATACTCGAGCACTAGTCAGGGATACACTATTAATATGTGAAAATTAATTTACGAGTACTCACGTATCAATATTGAGATTCAATATTGCAGGAAAGATACGTAAACGCAACGGAGATGAAAATCACTAGATTGACCTCGCGAGCCTACCCATGAACATTACTCATCACCTCTATAGCTATAACCCATAATTTCCTTAACCCTATCCTACTCGCATAACTCGTCTTGAAATGACCCGCTCATGACCTCGTCGTAGTATTTTATGTATATTAATAATAATAATAATACTTCTAGTGATAATAATTAGATTAATAAAAATATTAATCTTAATAATAATATTTATAATATAAATATATGTGTATATATCGTGAGAGAGATAAAGAGTGAAAACTGGAACCTCGATTGAGTTGATTTTATAGATATTATGCGTACGTATGATCAAATACTGGAACATGGTTTTGGAACATGGTTTTTCCAACGTAGTCTTTATTATTAGTTAATATTATATATAAATTAATATTTAATCTATATAATTAATTATATATTATATTATATTTACGTGCATGGTAAAAATGTAATTTTTACTCAAATGACTCGTACGTTGTCACTTGACTCATGTACCACTTTCGGTTTTTTAACACACTTTCGTATGTTTAGAAAACTAGCCTTTTACGTTACGCGACGTGTACCTTTAATAATAATTTGACTTATTTATCAAAAATTTACTTTATGAAAATGTATCTTATAAAATTTGAGCGTCGTGGTCATTTGCTTCTATAAATCAGTGACTCGTTATTTATCAAAATATATTATTTTAAATCAGGACGTTTTATGACTAAGTTATATATATTTTTATTTTCATTTATAAATATAAATTTGAACTATTTACTTAATATAGTCTTTCAAAACTAATGTTATTCAAAACTTATATATTTTTTTTTAGAAATCGTTTAAATATTAAAAATTACTATTTCGTAACATTTATATTTTTAAAGTTTTAAAAATGATATAGTTCATTTATCTACAAACGTTCATAAAACGTTTTAATAACCAAATTATTTTATATTCAAAAATCATTTTATTACAAAGGTTATAATAGTAGAAGTTGTTTATGTCATAAGACGTTTTTAATAATAAGAGTCTATTATATCGAAAAGGTGTTTTCGTTTAAGAAAGTACAATCATATATGAATCATATCAGGTTTCAGGGTTTTAAATTTCCATTTTTAATCATGACTTGTAGGATTAAGTTTAAAGGAAAATCAAACGTATGGAATCATCTTAATGTAAAATATCGATCTATTTAACTTGTCAATATCTATTTCCTAATTTAACTATATTCTACAATTTTACTTCCACGTTAAATAATATACAAGTTTAATAGTTTATCTTATCAAAAGTCACGAGACAATTATTGTAAAGCAAAAATTAAAAATCAAACGGGAATCTCCACTAACCCTTGTCTAGTTCCCGTTAATTGACACTTTTGTTCTTTCTAATAAATCACTTTACCAATTATTCCGAATACCGTTAAAAAGAAATGTTTTCCAAATCAAAGTGGACCTCCTTACAGAGACTCGTAATCATAATTCAATGTATCTAATAATTCAATCATTTGATATCATCTTTTAATTTCATTGATAACTATTAGAATATATTTTGAAACAAATACGTTTATATAAAGTATTATACGTCTAATACTTTGTTAATGTTTTCAAGTTAGAATATATACACATACACATATATAAACATGTTCGTTCATATAATGGTTCGTGAATCATAGAAACTTGGTCGAGGTTTATATGAATGTATGAACACAGTTTAAAAATCATTGAGATTCAACTTACTACTTTGCTTATCGTGTCGGGAATATATAAAGATTAAAGTTTAAATTTGGTCAGAAATTTCTGGGTTGTCACAGTACCTACCCGTTAAAGAAATTTTTTCCCGAAATTTGAGTGGAAAGGTCATGAATGATAATAAGTATGTTTTCATGATGCATACGGGCTGAAAATTAGAGTTTTATCATCAGCGAATAATTTGAATAAACAATACATTTATATGAAGAGTACAAATGAAGTTAACATAGAAGAGTGAAATGAGTAAGTGTAGATTCATCTTATCATTTGACGTAGATATGATTGATTTCCAGATTTCAAGGGATTTGAAGAAAATCTTCGTAATAAGATTTAATTCTCCGGTAACCAAGGGAATTACAATCCGCTTTAAATGCGATCGTCCATTTTAATTTTTCTGTCAGAGATTTTCTTATAAATTCACCTCCTTCGTTCTCTTACAACTCACACCTTCTGTTGATGCATTTTATGCAAGTCCCTAGACATTTACCCACATCCATTGCAGGTACAACAGTTTACAGGCCACCATGATCGCTCGTTATTATCCTATCCGTGTTTGTATGTGGTTGCAGGAACTGCAGGAATGAGATTTGGATGTTTGACTATGTTAGACTTAGTTAGACGTACGAGTGAAGCCTCATTCGTACGGCTGACAGGCTCATACGCACGGTTGATGCTGAGCTAAGTCACAATTACAACCTAAATGAGAAGATACGAGTGAGTGATTGTAGAGACCCGTTCTAATCCATCCGGATGAAGTCCATATCGATTATAAACGGTTCACAATAGTTGATTACATCGCAAGGTACTTGACCTCTATATGATACATTTAACAAACATTGCATTCATTTTTAAAAAGACAATCTTTCATTACATCGAAAGTTGACAACATGCATACCATTTCATAATATATCTAACTATAATTGACTTAATAATAATAATCTTGATGAACTCAATGACTCGAATGCAACGTCTTTTGAAATATGTCATGAATGACTCCAAGCAATATCTCTAAGATGAACAAATGCACAGCGGAAGATTTCTTTCATACCTGAGAATAAACATGCTTTAAAGTGTCAACTAAAAGGTTGGTGAGTTCATTAGTTTATCATAAGCATTCATTTTCATCATTTTAATAGACCACAAGATTTTATATTTTCATAAACATCATTCTCATATCAGGCATTTCGCAAACTGCACAGAGATAAAAATCATTCATATGGATTGAACACCTGGTAACCGACGTTAACTTAATGCATAGAATATCCCCAAAACAGAACCTCTCGTATGTATAATAATCTCGAAGTACTAAAGCATTCGTACCTCGAATGGGACTTGTCAAGGTCCATAGATATATCTTTAGGATTCGCATCAATCAGGGGCCATTTCCCTAAATTCTTAGGTTACCAGACTTGAAGGGCGATATTCGGTTTAATAATCCAACCATAGAATGTAGTTTTAAGTACTTGTGTCTATTTCATAAAACATTTATAAAAGCAGCGCATGTATTCTCAGTGCCAAAAATATATATTGCAAAAGCATTTAAAAAGGCAGCAAATGAAACTCACCTAATGTATTTACAAGTAGTAAAAATACATATGACAATATTGAACAATGCAGGGTTGGCCTCGGATTCACGAACCTATATCATTTGTGTATTTATTAAAACATATAATAGAAATCTCATAACTTTATTTATTAATAATATATTTTTTATATGTTTGTAGTTATATAGAATTTATATTAAATTTCATTAAAAATATATATACTTTACTTATATATATTATACCTTATGTTATACTCGTTTATTTTGTATGTATTTAAAATAACCAATATCTATATATATCTATGATAGTATTAAATGTTAAATTTCATAGTTTATTGTATGAAAGTATTTATATAAAAATGTAATATGTTTGATACATGGTTACATGAAATATTATTATAATTAGTGTATATGTGATAAGTGTATTTTATATACAAATTATTTATTTGTTAAAAATGATAGTTTTGATAATACTGACTCTTTTAATAACTTTAATAATAATGTTAACACTGATAACAAAAATGATAAAGGTAATAATATTAGTAGTTATGTTAATAATAATAATACTAATAATTTTTAAAATACTACAAATTCTAATTTTTGCGATAAGTTTTTATTACTTTCATAATACTAATAATAATAGTTCTAATACTTAATGATAATAATAATCATAACAATAATGATAATATTAATAGTAGTAATAATAGTTATATTAGTAATCTTTATTTACATAATAACAATTTTGATTATTAATACTAGTACAACAATAACAATAACAATAATAATAACTATAACAATAATAATAATAATAATAATAATAATAATAATAATAAAAATAATAATAATAATAATAATAATAATAATAATAATAATAATAATAATAATAATAATAATAATAATAATAATAATAATAAAGATGATCATAATAATAATAATAATAGAAAATAATAATAATTAAATTACTACCTTTAAAAGAAACCAGCAAAAAAATAAGGAATGACCATGCCCGGGCTCGAACCCGCGACCACCCGATCACCCGTCACACCCTCTAACCATTCTTCTGCATTTGTTTTCTGATAAAACTGATTCCTAAATTTATTTATGCCTTATACATGTTATCTCTTTCTTCTTCCTCCCAACAATTAATCAACCCGAGGACTCCATTCATCAAAGGAATAAATCGTTCGTGTGTGAAATGGTTTTTATAAATGATTTATAATAGACATCAAATTGTTAGACGTGCAAGAAAAATAAAAAAAAACAAAAAAAAACATCAAGAACAGCTATTGCTGTTCGTAAGCCTTATCGGAAAAAATGGCTTTTTGATTTTGAGAACATTATAGACCTTAATTCCTTCTTGAGGTATATCTTAAATCACTCATAGAAACTTTAGATATTATCAATTGTACCTTAACCTAAACACAGAACTCGAATTTCTTCAAAGAAAATTTGTTTGACTTTTTATTTCCAACCTTTGACTTCGAAATTCAACAGCAATATGAGGAATTTAGGCTTGAAATTTCACAGAGAGTTTAGATAAATGGTTTATAACATCCTTACATTAATAGATTTTGAGAATTTATAATAATTCAAGATTTAAAAAAAATATTTAATGATACAGAGGTACGGGCTGTAGAAAAAAAAAATCATATAACAACCTATTGGATTTTCGGTGGTGTAGAACTTGGATGGATTTTTGTCAATAATACAAAAGATAGATTCAATTATACCAATGTTGGATCGGTCATAAGTCACAGGCGTAATAGAAGATATGAGAAAAGAAAAACAGATTAAGACATGTAACCACTCTTAACATTATGATTCCCTTCTAGATTATAAATAAATATAATAATATTAATAATAATATTAATTAATAATAATAATAATAATAATAATAATAATAATAATAATAATAATAATAATAATAATAATAATAATAATAGTAAATAAAAATACTAATTTCCTAATGTATTTAAATGTATATATCGCATATGTTTATATATATTTGTATTTATCTATTTATTTTTATATATCTCTATATTTATATATATCTTATATTTATTTATTTTATAGATTATACTTAATCTTAATAGTAAATTTAACTTTAATAATAATACTCTTAATATTAAAATAAGAAAAATTTATAATAATAATATTACTAATGGTAATGTTATTAATTATCATAAAATGTATGACAATGATATTGTTAATAACAATGATATTATTAATACTATTATTATTAATAATAACAAATATATTAATAACAATAATACATTATTAATCTATATCTATTAAGTTCATATCTATAGATTACTAATAATACTCATATTGCTATTAATATTGGAAGTAGTAACAATATTATTATATAAGCTATATTCATATTTGTATTATATATTTGTATCATTACATATTTAATATATTATATATTAACCTTACATATTATAAATTATGTAATATTTATTAATATAGTAATGTATATTGAATATTGAATATTTATAAATTTTATATGTAGTACAACATATAATAATATTTATGTATATGTATAGAACTCATATACGTATAATTTCAAATTACTATACTTATAATTATGTTTTATCAACTTTTATTACATAGGTAAGTATATTAATTATCTATATTGAGATAAATAAATTTAAAGTATACATCTATATCTATTTACAAATTATTGTTCGTGAATCGTAGGAGGTAGTCAAAGGGTAATTGGTTACATGAATATAGTTCCAACATTTTTGAGACTCAACATTACCGACTTTGCTTATCGTGTCAGAAACGTAATAAGATTAAGTTTAAATTTGATCGGAAAATTCCGGGTCATCACAGTACCTACCCGTTAAAGAAATTTCGTTCCGAAATTTGAGTGAAGTGGTCATGGCTAACAATAAAAATGTTTTCATGACGAATATGGGTTGATAATTAGAGTTTTATCATCATTGAATAATATAGATAAAACAATTCGATTATTCGAAGCGTACGAGTGAAGCTATCACGGAAGAGTGAAATAAGAAAGACATGATTCATATTAACTTTTGACTAGTCATGTTGAAATTCCGGAAATCAAGGGATTCGATAGAAAATCTTGGAAATCTATAAGATCTGATTCTTCAGGATTTAAGGAAATTAGGATCCTCTTTGATTAAATGAGATAATCTATTTTGATTTCTCTGTCGGATATTTCTCTATAAATCCTCCCTCTTCATTTCCTTTATATATTCTGGGGTTCCATTCTTTTGTTTTCTCTTCCCGATTTTAAGTCAAGTGAATAAGGGTCCAAAATTCGTAGGTATGAAGTTTCAAATGAATATGACTAATGTCCTAAGAGAGAAATTGTAATAGCACGATCTTGATTGATTAAATTACCAGATTTCAAGAGAAACGATAGGACTATCAAGAAGATATGTTCTTGATATTTTTATATATTAAGTAGAATGTAAGAGTCGTGTAACATGGCACATGATGGTGTTATAGTCTGTGAATCATCACATTCCATTAGAAACTCAGCATGACTTACTGTAATATAATCACGTTGATCAAGTGTCATTATATTATACTAACTCATGCATCAATTTCCAACACTACTTCAAAATCATTCATAATTCAAACTCGAATTTTTAAAGAAATTTAGAAACTAAAGTAGTTTCCTTTATGATGTAATATAGATAGCACGAAGAGATAAATAATTTCAAACGAGAATATTTATGAAAATATCTTCAGAAATATCGAAGATATTTATGATGATATTGAACAAAGATTTTTTGCAAGATTTTAACATGAGTACGGAGCAAGACATTCGTTGAAGGTTTCATCGGATCTAGAATTACTTGGATTCTTTGAATATATGGTATGGTCCTTGTATTTGGCCTTGGTCCCCTTCATTGTTTGCTCAATCTGTTTTTCATTTCCAACTTTTCTTAGCTTTTCCAACATACTATTCTTTATCATCAAACTTCTGATGATTAAGGTCGTTTACGGTTGTCTACGGCTTCTACTGCTTCATTCAGCTTTTTCAATATTCAGAGTATTGATTTGTAGACTGAGTGCTTTTCAGAATGAAAGATCATAATTCTAAGAGATAAATGTTATACATATAACTGTTGATGTAGATATGCTGTGAGTTTTCAAAGTACTGATTGCTAATTCTCGGTAATTGGTATGTCAATTCTTGTTATAAGATGCGGATGAGTACATGATGAGACTTCAATAGATAAATATAGTGATTTGTCGGAGGGATTTAAACCAAGGAGCAACGAGGTTGTTGGTACGTCTGCTGGTAATATGATGGAATATAAAAGGTTCTCCAGTAACAATAAAAGAGCACGCATATATATCAAGGTTATAATATGGTTGTTTCGAACGGAAAGTCGAAGTTGTCTTGTTGAAGCTGTGATAAAATTGACTACTTTGAAAAGGGATTGCAAAATTATTTTTGGTAATAACAACGCCAAAGAAGCTAGCACATATACGTGTTAAACGTTTACTCAGGTTCCGAGTGTTTTCAGGTGCATAACTATCTGCATCAATCTTTTCTTTCGTAGATGAAGTGCGGTTGGTTCATCCTCTCGATTGAGGTGTTTTCAAGAATCATGAAAGGTTTGAACACAGATTGTAATCGTCAAGATACAAATGAGGTTTAAGATGAAATCAAGTGGCAAACTTGAAGAGATGTTTAGTTTCATATGTTATAATCAATATTTTAATTCATTTTAATTGTCCAATGTTATTAGTCCACAGTCGATAGTCCACAGTAACAGTCCAATAATTCATATATAGTTTAATATATAATATTCGAATTAATTAATACGTATCGTGACCCGTGTACCTGTCTCAGACTCGATCACAACTCAAAGTATATATATTATTTGATAATCAACCTCAACCCTGTATAGAGAACTCGATCATTACTGCATATAGAGTGTCTATAGTGATTCCAAATAATACATATATATGCGTCGATATGATATGTCAAAACCTTGTATACGTGTCCCGATATTTAAAGAGCGTAAAATAAATAACAGAAATTAAATGACGATAAATAAAGTGCGTAAAGTAAATAATAAAAATTAAATGACGATAAATAAAATTGAGAGAATGTAAATTGAGATAATTAAATTGCGATAAATAAAATGTAATCAGTTAGCTAGGAACAATTAGCTAGGAACAGTTAGCGTGGATTCTTAACAAAATTCCTCATAGTTAATTTGTCTGTTTCTAACAAATTTTATTTTGTCAAATGTTTTCTTCATTATGCCAGTTGTTGGATTCTGATAGGTCAAAATCCAAATATGAAATTGAATGGCAATGGTTATTAGGCGGTGAACAGATAAGTATACCTGTGGATGTAAGTAGGATAGTAAATGACTGTTGAATCAGATTCGAAGAACGTACAATGTAACTTATTAATGTGAAATCTTAAATATCCCTCGGGTATTACCTACCCGTTAAAATATTTTCACCATTAACAGTTTGTACGAAAGAATTTTTAATTACAATCTTTATGAAAATATATATACATATATATTTTCTTCAGATGTAATTATGGATTTAATGAGTCAATATGATATTAAACTCATTTGATTTTCGATTTAAGCTAAAATAAATAATCTCTAAAACTTTTAGAAACCACATATTCTTCGCAGAATATTTCTTCAATGAAGTTATGAATTAATACTTCATTGTTCATTGTTGTTGGTACTCCTTGGTATCCATGGTGCGTATGACGTTGATGTTCGCGTGACAGATTATGAAGTTGAGGTTTGCGATGCGGTTGTTTTTGGTGGTGGTAATGGTACTGTTGGTGTTGGTGTTGGTGATGGTGGTACCAGTTATGCTGCGGGTGCTGCTGCTGCTGGTATTCGTAACCTTCGCACCAAATTCTCCAAAGCCACTACCCGAGCGCGAAGCTCGTTGACTTCTTCTATTACACCGGGGTGATTGTCGGTTCAGACGAGCGGATAAATATGATCTAAAATTTGGTATAGTATATAATCGTGATGAGATACTCTGGAAATGAGAGAGAAAATGGTGTTTCGGACAGGTTCCCCGGTAAGTGCCTCAGGTTCTTCGCCAAGAGGGCAATGTGGTGGATGAAAAGGATCACCTTCTTCTTGTCTCCAATGATTGAGGAGACTACGAACCCAGCCCCAATTTATCCAGAATAGATGATGGCTGATTGGTTGGTCCATTCCGGTCACACTGCTTTCGGAGCTTGAGTGGGACTCTATGTCAGAATCCGAGGAATTCGAACTGGTTGAGGGATCCATCTCGTACAATCAGATGAAAGATTTTTGATATGAAATAGATTATAGGATGTAGATTAGTACCCTGTGATACATGATTTACATATGCATATATAATAATAAAATCCCATAAGTTACGGAGGAATCTATGGAAGCTATCAGGAAAAGTCTACAGTAATAAATACGCTAAGATATGAATTTTGTCTATACACTATCGATGCATTAAATGCAGTAAGACGTGTCTAGACTTTAAGGATGATAAGCAGTTGATTTCCGACTAGAAATGATAAGCAAAACTTTTGACATGCAGACACGGTCGAAGTCCAAACTTACTAATGCATCCTAACAACTATCAATTAGACACACTAATGCAAGACCTGGTTCGCTAAGACCACCGCTCTGATACCAACTGTAGAGACCCATCCTAATCCATCCGGACGAAGTCCATATCGATTATAAACGATTCACAATAGTTGATTACATCGCGAGGTACTTGACCTCTATATGATACATTTTACAAACATTGCATTCATTTTTGAAAAGACAATCTTTCATTACATCGAAAGTTGACAGCATGCATACCATTTCATAATATATCTAACTATAATTGACTTAATAATAATAATCTTGATGAACTCAACGACTCGAATGCAACGTCTTTTGAAATATGTCATGAATGACTCCAAGCAATATCTCTAAGATGAACAAATGCACAGCGGAAGATTTCTTTCATACCTGAGAATAAACATGCTTTAAAGTGTCAACCAAAAGGTTGGTGAGTTCATTAGTTTATCATAAGCATTCATTTTCATCATTTTAATAGACCACAAGATTTTATATTTTCATAAACATCATTCTCATATCAGGCATTTCGCAAACTGCACAGAGATAAAAATCATTCATATGGATTGAACACCTGGTAACCGACGTTAACTTAATGCATAGAATATCCCCAAAACAGAACCTCTCGTATGTATAATAATCTCGAAGTACTAAAGCATTCGTACCTCGAATGGGACTTGTCAAGGTCCATAGATCTATCTTTAGGATTCGCATCAATCAGGGGCCATTTCCCTAAATTCTTAGGTTACCAGACTTGAAGGGCGATATTCGGTTTAATAATCCAACCATAGAATGTAGTTTTAAGTGTCTATTTCGTAAAACATTTATAAAAGCAGCGCATGTATTCTCAGTCCCAAAAATATATATTGCAAAAGCATTTAAAAAGGGAGCAAATGAAACTCACCTGATGTATTTTGTAGTAAAAATACATATGACAATATTGAACAATGCAGGGTTGGCCTCGGATTCACGAACCTATATCATTTGTGTATTTATTAAAACATATAATAGAAATCTCATAACTTTATTTATTAATAATATATTTTTTATATGTTTGTAGTTATATAGAATTTATATTAAATTTCATTAAAAATATATATAATTTACTTATATATATTATACCTTATGTTATACTCGTTTATTTTGTATGTATTTAAAATAACCAATATCTATATATATCTATGATTAGTATTAAATGTTAAATTCCATAGTTTATTGTATGAAAGTATTTATATAAAAATGTAATATGTTTGATACATGGTTACATGAAATATTATTATAATTAGTGTATATGTGATAAGTGTATTTTATATACAAATTATTTATTTGTTAAAAATGATAGTTTTGATAATACTGACTCTTTTAATAACTTTAATAATAATGTTAACACTGATAACAAAAATGATAAAGGTAATAATATTAGTAGTTATGTTAATAATAATAATACTAATAATTTTTAAAATACTACAAATTCTAATTTTTGTGATAAGTTTTTATTACTTTCATAATACTAATAATAATAGTTCTAATACTTAATGATAATAAAAATCATAACAATAATGATAATATTAATAGTAGTAATAATAGTTATATTAGTAATCTTTAATTACATAATAACAATTTTGATTATTAATACTAGTACTAACAATAACAATAACAATAATAATAACTATAACAATAATAATAATAATAATAATAATAATAATAATAATAATAATAATAATAATAATAATAATAATAATAAAGATGATAATAATAATAATAATAGAAAAAAAAATAATTAAATTACTACCTTTAAAAGAAACCAGCAAAAAAAATAAGGAATGACCCTGCCCGGGCTCGAACTCGCGACCACCCGATCACCCGTCACACCCTCTAACCATTCTTCTGCATTTGTTTTCTGATAAAACTGATTCCTAAATTTATTTATGCCTTATACATGTTATCTCTTTCTTCTTCCTCCCAACAATTAATCAACCCGAGGACTCCATTCATCAAAGGAATAAATCGTTCGTGTGTGAAATGGTTTTTATAAACGATTTATAATAGACATCAAATTGTTAGACGTGCAAGAAAAATAAAAAAAACAAAAAAAAACATGAAGAACAGCTATCGCTGTTCGTAAGCCTTACCGAAAAAAAATGGCTTTTTGATTTTGAGAACATTATAGACCTTAATTCCTTCTTGAGGTATATCTTAAATCACTCATAAAAACTTTAGATATTATCAATTGTACCTTAACCTAAACACAGAACTCGAATTTCTTTAAAGAAAATTTGTTTGACTTTTTATTTCCAACCTTTGACTTCGAAATTCAACAGCAATATGAGGAATTTAGGCTTGAAATTTCACAAAGAGTTTAGATAAATGGTTTATAAGATCCTTACATTAATAGATTTTGAGAATTTATAATAATTCAAGATTTAAAAAAAATATTTAATGATACAGAGGTACGGGCTGTAGAAAAAAATATATCATATAACAACCTATTGGATTTTCGGTGGTGTGGAACTTGGATGGATTTTTGTCAATAATACAAAAGATAGATTCAATTATACGAATGTTGGATCGGTCATAAGTCACAGGCGTAATAGAAGATATGAGAAAAGAAAAACAGATTAAGACATGCAACCACTCTTAACATTCTGATTCCCTTCTAGATTATAAATAAATATAACAATATTAATAATAATATTAATTAATTAATAATAATAATAATAATAATAATAATAATAATAATAATAATAATAATAATAATAATAGTAAATAAAAATACTAATTTCCTAATGTATTTAAATGTATATATCGCATATGTTTATATATATATTTGTATTTATCTATTTATTTTTATATATCTTTATATTTATATATATCTTATATTTATTTATTTTATAGATTATACTTAATCTTAATAGTAAATTTAACTTTAATAATAATACTCTTAATATTAAAATAAGAAAAATTTATAATAATAATATTACTAATGGTAATGTTATTAATTATCATAAAATGTATGACAATGATATTGTTAATAACAATGATATTATTAATACTATTATTATTATTAATAATAACAAATATATTAATAACAATAATACATTATTAATCTATATCTATTAAGTTCATATCTATAGATTACTAATAACACTCATATTGCTATTAATATTGGAAGTAGTAACAATATTATTATATAAGCTATATTCATATTTGTATTATATATTTGTATCAATACATATTTAATATATTATATATTAACCTTACATATTATAAATTATGTAATATTTACTAATATAGTAATGTATATTGAATATTGAATATTTATAAATTTTATATGTAGTACAACATATAATAATATTTATGTATATGTATAGAACTCATATACGTATATTTTCAAATTACTATACTTATAATTATGTTTTATCAACTTTTATTACATAGGAAAGTATATTAATTATCTATATTGAGATAAATAAATTTAAAGTATACATCTATATCTATTTACAAATTAATGTTCGTGAATCGTATGAGGTAGTCAAAGGGTAATTGGTTACATGAATATAGTTCCAACATTTTTGAGACTCAACATTACAGACTTTTCTTATCGTGTGGAAAACGTAATAAGATTAAGTTTAAATTTGATCGGAAATTTTCGGGTCATCACAGTGATCACCCGTACGGCTGATGAAGCCAACTCGTACATGTGATTGATGAATCGTACGGGTGAGTCAACAGCAGGGGTATATAAAGTCTTATGTTCTTCATTTTAGGTTAAGCCTCTCATTTGTTACACACACTCAGATCTGGTGAGCTCCTCCGATTCTGTCTCAACCCAAATCACCCAGGTGGTGAATAATAGCTCTAGGTGTTGATCTAAACACACTTGATTTAGTTGTGGTTTGACTAAATTAATCCCAAAAAGCTTAACCTATTCACTAGAGGAATTGATTCACTTATTCCGTCATTGTGTGAGTTAAATCTGTTGATTTCTAAGTTCCTAGTCATGTTTCATCACCTTCTATTCTTTCCCCCTCAACTCATATTTTAAAGTATTCATCAATATGCTCCATCAAGTTCTGATTCTCGATATATTTCTAACTTTCATATCAGTCATTTTTATTTTTCACCTACTATCGGAAGAATCTATTTACTTCTATTATACTCTTGGGTTTATAGTGTTTCTAGTTCTCCCGTGTCTTTATATTGCTATATGCATTGATATATATGGTTTATAATTTATGGTTTGTCATTGGGCTTTATATCTTCCCTTATATTTCAAAGTCTCTACTTCTGTCTTCTATAATCATTGTCATCCGCAGTTAATACTCTCTTTTATTTGCTGCAATTTATACCCCAATTTATATTTCGGAGTCTTGTCCGTTCGTTTCTTCTTCTTGCGATTAAACACCGCTTGTAATGGTTCAGAATTAGTAGATATGAATTTCGGAATGAACATTGTTAATGTTCTAGGAAGGAAATTGTGATGGCACGATCTTGACTTGTCAAATTACCAGAATACCTTGGAAAAGGCCGAATCTTCAAGAAATATTTTCTTGATATTTTAGAGGTTAAATAGAATACAAGAGTCGTATAACATGGCACATGATGATGTTATGATCTGTGAATCATCACGTTCCATTTAGAAACTCAGCATGACTTACTATAATATAATCACGTTGATCAAGTGTCATTATATTATATTAACTCATGCTTCAGCTCCCAACACTTCTTCAAAAATATTCCTATTTTAAACTCGAATGTTTCAGAATTTAGATACTAAAATAGTTTCTTTTATGATGTAATACAGATAGCGCGAAGAGGTAAATGATTTCAGATAAGAATAATTATGAAAATATCTTCAGAAATATGGAGGATATTTATAATGAAAGAAACGATGATATCTTAGAATTTCTAATATCAGAGGATGATGAAGGATATTGTCCGCAGGGGTTTAGAGTCAGAAGCAAGGTATTCGTTAATGACTTCAGCAGATACTGAATCATTTGGATTCTTTGAAGTCAGGTTCAGTCTTTGTGATTTCTCCACAGCCTCCTTCATACTTTGCTCAATCTAGTTTCCAGTTCCAAGACTTCTCTTTTTCTGCGCTTTGCCAGAACACTATTCATTATCATCAAACTTTTTACTGTTAAGGTCGTTTTATAGTTTTTGCTGCTTCATCAACATTTCGAGAACTATTTCGCAGTTCAGGATGTTTTTCAGAAACTTCACATCCAAAGTATGTAAGTCTGTTATATGTACACATATAACTATTGGCGTAGACATGCTGCGAGATTTTAAAATACTAATTGCTAATTCTCAATGATTTGTATGGCAATTCTCGTTACAAGATGCGAATGAGTAAATGATGGAGTTTCAATGAATAATTATAATGACTTTTTGGAGAGGCTAAAGTCAAAGGGTAATGAAGTTGTTGGTACATCTGCTAATAATGTGATGGAATGTAAAAGGTTCCCCGGTAATGATGGTGTATATCTCAAGGTTATAATAAGGTTAGTCTGACTGAAAAGTCGAAGTTGACTTGCTGGAGCTGTGACAAAACTGGCTACTTTGAAAAGGAATCGCAAAGTTATTTTTGCTAATAAATGCCAAAAAATCTGACGCGGATACGTTGTTTAAACTTTTACTTTAGTTTCAAGAGTTTTTCGGGTACATAACTGTGGGTAACATGCTGTTGGATCATCATCTCGATTGCTCATCATTCGAAGTGTCTTCAGAAATTTTCGAAGGGTTTGAACACAGATTGTAATCGTTAACATACATTTGATGTTCTAACACAGTTTTGAAGTCAAAATATAGCTTTGAAAGATGTAGAAATCTAAAGGTGATGGTACCATTTATATCTCGAATTTAATTCCGAGGTTTCAAAATCAGAATATGTAATTGAGTTTGAATGAGTATGGTTGTTTTGATATGAAATAATGTATATTATTGTGAAAGTAGGAAGTATGGTTGATAATTTGCTTAATCAGATTCGAAGAATGTAACATATATATATATATATATATATATATATATATATATATATATCGGGTATTACCTACCCGTTAAAAAAAATTTCACAATTAATATCTTAAAAAAAAATTATTACAGTCTTCATGAAAATATATATGTATATATTCTCTTTAGATGTAACATAGATTTTAATGAGTTAATACTAAATTAAACTCATTCGATTTACAGTTGGAACTAGAATTGAATAATCCCTTAAAGGCTTTAGAAATTACATAAGTATTTCTTCAATAATATTGAAATTATGAATCAATACTTCGTTATTTGTTGAGATGTGATGTTGGTTTTCGTTAAATTTTTGTGAACTTCGCAAAGTACGAATGATGTTATCTGAAAAGTTTCGGTTACATCAATGATGAAGTGTAAATTCAAATATATACTTGATTTATTAGGAATTGGAATTTGTTGAATTGAGACAGAGATTGTAGTTAACGCTGGTTAAGTTGTGGCCGAAGGACGTACATTATTGCATATTTGTAATATGAATTAACCGATTAGTTAAGATTCATACACAATAGCTTAGCACGGAAAGATTTATTTTTATTTCAAAATATATATATATATATATATATATATATATATATATATATATATATATATATATATATATATATATATATATATATACATATAATTTCTTCAGAAGGAATGAGTTAATTCTTCATAACTCATTGACACAATATACGCGTTACTGATTCGTAATGATGTCCACAGTGATTCTTGAACCTAAGGAGTTTGTGATGTTATAGGTGTTGTTGATTCTGATGTTGACTGTACTGACGATGCTGGTGACGTTGACGGTACTGTTAATGCTGTTGGTAAAATAAGTTTAACTTGTTAATCACACACCATTTTTGTCAGGGTTTCTACTCTTCCTTCTATCACTTTGGTTCGCTTAACTGATTTATGGTTAGGGGTAGATTAGATAATCTATAAGACTTTAGAGATTATATAATCACCGCGGAATGTTTCTCCAATGAAGTTATGAATTAATATTTCGTCAGTTATAGTTGTTGGTACTCCTTGGTATCTATGGTGCGTATGACGTTGATGCTCGTGGGACAGATTGTGAAGTTGAGGTTTACGACACGGTTGTGGTTGGAGGTGGTAATGGTACTGTTGGCGTTGATGATGGTGGTACTGGTTATGCTGCTGGTGTTTGTAATCTCTGCACCATATTCTCCAAAGCCACTACCCGAGCGCGAAGCTCGTTGACTTCTTCTATTACATCGGGGTGATTGTTGGTTCGGACGAGTGGATAAATAAAATCTAGAAGTTGATGTAGTATATAATCGTGATGAGATACTCTGGAAATGAGAGAGAAAACGGTGTTTCGGACAGGTTCACCGGTAAGTGCTTCAGATTCTTCGCCAAGAGGGCAATATGGTGGATGGAAGGGATCACCTTCTTCTTGTCTCCAATGATTGAGAAGGCTACGAACCCATCCCCAATTCATCCAAAATAGATGATGGCTGATTGGTTGATTCATTCCGGTCACACTGCTTTCGGAGCTTGAATGAGATTCCATTTCGGAATCCGAGTGGCTTGAACTGATGACGAATTCCATTTCGTACAATTGGATAAAGGATTTTTCGATATGAAATAATTTTGGCTAATTGATGGTATTCTAATTACATAGAATATCCATATATATAGAACAAAAGATTTCATAATTTACGGAGGAATTTATGGAATATATCAGGCAACATTTACAGTAATATATACGATAAGATATGATTTAGCAAATACGCTAAGATATGAATTTTTGTCTATAAACTATTCATGCAAGCAACGCAGCAAGACGTGTCTAGACTAAGCAAGAAATTTTCTAAGGGTGATAAGCAGATGATTTCTGGCTAGACATGATAAGCAAAACTTTTAACATGTAGACACGGTCGAAGTCCAGACTCACTAATGCGTCCTAACGACTTATCAGTTAGACACACTAATGCAGACCTGGTTCGCTAAGACCACCGCTCTGATACCAACTGAAAGGACCCGTTCATATACATTATAAATGATTCACAATAGCTGATTACATCGTGAGGTATTTGACCTCTATATGATACATTTTACAAACATTGCATTCGTTTTTAAAAGACAAACTTTCTTTACATCGAAAATTGACAGGCATGCATACCATTTCATAATATTCACTATCCAACTATAAATTGACTTAATAATAATCTTTGATGAACTCAAAGACTCGAATGTAACGTTCTTCGAAATATGTCATGAAAGACTCCAAGTAATATCTTTAAAATGAGCAAATGCACAGTGGAAGATTTCTTTAATACCTGAGAATAAACATGCTTTAAAGTGTCAACCAAAAGGTTTGTGAGTTCATTAGTTTATCATAATCATTCATTTTCATCATTTTAATAGATCAAAAGAATTTCATTTCCAGTTCTCATAAATATACGTCCCATGCATAGAGACAAAAATCATTCATATGGATTGAACACCTAGTAACCGACACTAACAAGATGCATATAAGAATATCCCCTATTATTTCGGGAAATCCTTCGGACATGATATAAAACAACATCGATGTACTAAAGCATCCGGTACTTTGGATGGGGTTCGTCGGGCCCATATATCTATCTTTAGGATTCGCGTCAATTAGTAGATCGGTTTACTAATTCTTAGGTTACCAAGCAAAAAGGGGCATATTCGGCTTCGATCATTCAACCATATAATGTAGTTTCGATTACTTGTGTCTATTTCGTAAAACATTTATAAAAATTGCGCATTTATTCTCAGCCCAAAAATATAAAGGGTAAAAAGGCAAATGAAACTCACCATACTGTATTTCGTAGAAAAAATACATATAACATCATTGAACAAGTGCAAGGTTGGCCTCGGATTCACGAACCTATATTAATTATATATTTATATGTTGGTCAATATTTGTCTAACAATTAAGGTCAAGTCATAGTGTACCACATTCCTAATGCTCGAGACTAATATGCAAAAGTCAACAAAAGTCAATTTGACTCAAAATGATTTCCAAAATCTATACATGATTAATATATAGTTTAAATATCGTCGTTTTATATTTTTAAATATCTTTAAAAGATTTATTAGAGTAAATAATATAATTCATTTATTAATAAATAAAACTTTATAAAAAATATACTTTTATATATCTTAAGTAATAAAATTTATAAAGTTCATTTAATATCATAAAGATAATATGATAGGTATTATTAAAGAAATTTTATTACACGTAGTAAAAATATGTTTCTATCTCATATGTATTTAATAAAATAATATTTATAATAATAGTAAGTAAAAGTTGCATTATTTTGTAGGGAAAATTGTATGAAAATGCATCGAACTTTCACCCAATTCCTATTGTATACATGGAGCTTTCAAATATCCTATTATATGCGTCTAACTATTTAAATTATTCTATTGTATGTATTTAACCTGTTATAACAGGTAACCTTCCAGGTCACCTTAATTTCATTTTTAGAAATTTACATCGTTGGTCCCTCATATTTGTAAACTTTAATTTCATTGAACCTCTATTATACAAAACATTTCATCGTTGATTTACAGATAAACAACGGCCTTCATTATCAAACCATATAATCTGTGACGGTGTTGATTTATAAAATCTCAACCATTAAAACTCACCTTCAATCCACAAAAGAATCTAGAAACCCAACAAAGTTCCACCACAAAATCCCAACAAAAGAATTAGAAATCTGTGTGACGGTGTTGATTAATAAAATTCCAACAAAAGATTTTTACCACAAAATTAGAAACCAACCAGGTTTCACTTTCTTGAGTTTCTTATAGACAAAGTTATTTTAATAACACAAATTAGTACACAAAAACTATCAAACACAAATTCTCAAACCATGTAAGGTGTGACGGTGTTGAAATATAATCATCTTGGTCACTAACAATGATGACACAAATTATCGAAATAATAATAATACCTTCAAACCACCACCGCAGGTTATTCAGATCTGCTATTGCTATGGTGACGAATGTTGAAGAGCGTAAGCCAGTGACAAATTTTTCAGATTTGTTGTGCCTGTGAAAAAATTTCATCTCCTTCACTATACAAAGGTGCAGTTGTACATCATTGATGGGTAATTTTGTTGGCCCCTTCATCTTTTTCTTTTTATCTTGAACCATCACAACAAAATTAGGGTTTATCACCACCACGGAATTAGGGTTAATCACCACCACGAAATTAGGGACTCCAGCCGCCTAAAGCAGCTGCGAAGATGCATCCGAAACAACGCTAGAGATGGCCGGAAATACATTTGAAGAAAACGAGATCTGTAAAGCATTTCTTTTATTTAGAAACAATGATAAAGACGATTTCGAGATTTGAAAACAAAACTAGGATGCATTACCCGATACCCATTTAATTCTGTGTTGAACAAAAAAAGAGAAGTACGCGAATTTTGTTATGAACCTTTTTTGTTGTGGATTGAGAAGTAAAAGAACATATACTCAGAGAAATACATGTTGTGAAGTTAGAATTTCTAATTTAACGGATAAGTGAAATGGGTTTGATTTTGGTTTTCTTCTTGTATTTTAATCCAGAACATATTCTATCAAGATGGATTGATGGAATAAAGGAGAGTTGATACAGGGACGAATGGAATAAGGGTTTACAAATATGAGGGACCAATAATGTAAATGTCTAAAAATGAAACTGAGGTAACCTGGAAGGTGACCTATTATAACAGGTCAAATACATAAAATAGAACAAAATTAATAGTTGAATGCATATAATAAGATATTTGAAATTTCGATACATACAATAGGAATTGAGTGAAAGTTCAATGCATTTTCAAACAATTTTCCCTATTTTGTAATAATAATAATTATTATTCTATTAATTAAAATATCAATATTCATAATTACTAAAATAAAATGATAATTCTAATTATGATAACATAAATATTCATGATACTTTTTATTATTATCTTTTAAAATAATAATTCTATTTAAAATGTTAATAATAATGATATTTTATAGTAACAATGACATTTCTATTAAAATGGTAATTTTTGTTAAAATGATAGTTTTAATATAACGATACTTTTAATAATAATACTAATGATAAAAAATAATAAGAACGATAATTTTAACTAAATCATTATCTTACAATATTAAATTTTCATCATGATACTCATACTCATTATTTTTTAATTGATTCGTTTAATAGCTTTTAATCATCTTTTATATCGTTTTCATGTTAATGATAATAATAGTAATCATAATAATTAAGTGTTACTAATATAAGTTTTAATCATAATAATACTAATGATAATAAATATTATGAATATATTAATGATAATACTAATTATAACTTTAACGATAATAATGATAGTAATAATAATAAAAATAACAATTTATAATGATAATACCTTTTATAGATAATGATGATGATGATAATAATAATAATAATAATAATAATAATAATAATAATAATAATAATAATAATAATAATAATAATAATAATAATAATAATAATAATAATAGTTAAATAAAAATTAGGACGACGATAATAATAATCATTTTTAATAATAATAATACAAAAATTCAATTGATTATAACTTCTAATCCGTTCATCGAAACCATTCGATATCTAAATGAAAAGTTCTTAATTTTTCGCTAGCTTTCCAACGACATGCATATCTTATACCTTATCTTAACCGCAGGTGTAACTAATTTGGGATTCAACATAACCTAACTAAGGGCAATATCAAAAGTTACAAGCATGCATAATCCTAAATACTCGAGCACTAGTCAGGGATACACTATTAATATGTGAAAATTAATTTACGAGTACTCACGTATCAATATTGAGATTCAATATTGCAGGAAAGGTACGTAAACGCAACGGAGATGAAAATCACTAGATTGACCTCGCGAGCCTACCCATGAACATTACTCATCACCTCCATAGCTATAACCCATAATTTCCTTAACCCTATCCTACTCGCAAAACTCGTCTTAAAATGACCCGCTCATGACCTCGTCGTAGTATTTTATGTATATTAATACTAATAATAATACTTCTACTGATAATCATTAGATTAATAAAAATATTAATCTTAATAATAATATTTATAATATAAATATATGTGTATATATCGTGAGAGAAATAAATAGTGAAAACTGGAACCTCGATTGAGTTGATTTTATAGATATTATGCGTACGTATGATCAAATACTGGAACATGGTTTTGGAACATGGTTTTTCCAACGTAGTCTTTATTATTAGTTAATATTATATATAAATTCATATTTAATCTATATAATTAATTATATATTATATTATATTTACGTGCATGGTAAAAAATGTAATTTTTACTCAAATGACTCGTACGTTGTCACTCGACTCATGTACCACTTTTGGTTTTTCGAGCGCAATTTCGTATGTTTAGAAAACTAGCCTTTTACGTTACGCGACGTGTACCTTTAATAATAATTTGACTTATTTATCAAAAATTTACTTTATGAAAATGTATCTTATAAAATTTGAGCGTCGTGGTCATTTGCTTCTATAAATCAGTGACTCGTTGTTTATCAAAATATATTATTTTAAATCAGGACGTTTTATGACTAAGTTATATATATTTTTATTTTCATTTATAAATATAAATTTGAACTATTTACTTAATATAGTCTTTCAAAACTAATGTTATTCAAAACTTATTTTTTTTTTTTAGAAATCGTTTAAATATTAAAAATTACTATTTCGTAACATTTGTATTTTTAAAGTTTTAAAAATGATATAGTTCATTTATCTACAAACGTTCATAAAATGTTTTAATAACCAAATTATTTTATATTTAAAAATCATTTTATTACAAAGGTTATAATAGTAGGAGTTGTTTATGTCATAAGACGTTTTTAATAATAAGAGTCTATTATATCGAAAAGGCGTTTTCGTTTAAGAAAGTACAATCATATATGAATCATATCAGGTTTCAGGGTTTTAAATTTCCATTTTTAATCATGACTCGTAGGATTAAGTTTAAAGGAAAATCAAACGTATGGAATCATCTTAATGTAAAATATCGATCTATTTAACTTGTCAATATCTATTTCCTAATTTAACTATATTCTACAATTTTACTTCCACGTTAAATAATATACAAGTTTAATAGTTTATCTTATCAAAAGTCACGAGACAATTATTGTAAAGCAAAAATTGAAAATCAAACGGGAATCTCCACTAACCCTTGTCTAGTTCCCGTTAATTGACACTTTTGTTCTTTCTAATAAATCACTTTACCAATTATTCCGAATACCGTTAAAAAGAAATGTTTTCCAAATCAAAGTGGACCTCCTTAAAGAGACTCGTAATCGTAATTCAATTATCTAATAATTCAATTATTTGATATCATCTTTTAATTTCATTGATAACTATTAGAATATATTTTGAAACAAATACGTTTATATAAAGTATTATACGTCTAATACTTTGTTAATGTTTTCAAGTTATAATATATACACATACACATATATATACATGTTCGTTCATATAATGGTTCGTGAATCATAGAAATTTGGTCGAGGTTTAAATGAATGTATGAACACAGTTTAAAAATCTTTGAGATTCAACTTACAACTTTGCTTATCGTGTCGGGAATATATAAAGATTAAAGTTTAAATTTGGTCGGAAATTTCCGGGTTGTCACAATGGATATATTAACCCCAAAAATATTCACAATGTACCTAAATAAAGTTTTACATAAAAAACAAGTATCAAAATGGTATTTAAATATGCATAAGAGTTCAAATGTAAAGTTAATAATTATCATAAAATCTGAAAGTACAAAATTCACCTTTAGAAATAGGAAAACAACTTTTTTTGCGTCAAAAAAATTTCAAATGGAAGCAACCCTTCAGGAAGTCTTGCTCATAGCGTCGTTATCTATTCATCGCGTGAAAGTGGGTCTAATTTTCAACCGAAGAATTTTTAGCATGTTTGCCACATAATTTGACCCTATTATGTGACCAACGTAATGTGATCAAAAATATTTTTTGCAGCAATAATTATTATTGAAAAGAAACTATAGTCAAATATACTTTCATTCAATATGAAATTTATAAGTAGAACAATTATAGAGTTATAAATTGAGAGATATAAAAAAGTGTCACAAAATAATCGAACCATTAAACCAGGATGTCACTAAACGTGTAAGGATTTGTAGCTAGTAGGGATTTATTAATCTCAAAAATATTCTCAATGAACCTAAATAAAGTGTTACATAATAAACAAGTATCAAATTGGTATTTAAATATGCATAAAAATTCAATTGCAAAGGTAATAATTATCCCAAAATCTGAAAATTTAAAATTCACCTTTAGAAATAGTAAAATGACTTTTTCGGCGTCAAAACTATTTCGAATGGAAGTAACCCTTCAGGAAGATTTGCTCATAGCTTCGTTATCTATTCATCGCGTGAAAGTGGGTCCAATTTTCAGCCGAAATTTTTTTAGCATGTTTGCCACATAATTTGGCACGAATATGCAGCCAATGTAATGTGCTCAAAAATGTGTTTTGCGGCCATGAATTATTATCGAAACGAGACTATAGTTAAATATGCTTTCTTTCAATATGAAATTTTAAAATAGAAACATTTATAGAGTTATGAATTGAGAGATATCAAAAAGTGTCACAAAATAATCGAAACATTAAACCAAGATGTCACTAAACGTGTAAGGATTTATGGCTAGTAGGGATATATTAACCACAAAAATATTCTCAATGAACCTAAATAATGTGTTACATAAAAAACAAGTATTAAAATGGTTTTTAAATATGCATAAGAATTCAAATGCAAAGGTAATAATTATCGTAAAATCTGAAAGTTCAAATCACCTTTAGAAATAGGAAAATGACGTTTTTGGCGTCAAAAATATTTTGAATGGAAGCAAGCCTTCAAGAAGTCTTGCTCATAGTGTCGTAATCTATTTATCATGCAAAAGTGGGTCCAACTTTTAACCGAAGTTTTATTAGCATGCTTGCCACAAAATTTGGCCCGATTATGTAGCCAACGTAATGTGCTCAAAAATATGTTTTGCGGCCATAATTTATTATCGGAATGAAACTATAGTCAAATATATTTTCAATAAATATGAAATTTTAAAATAGAAAAAATTATAGAGTTATGAATTGAGAGATATCAAAAAGTGTCAAAAAATAATTGAACCATTAAACCAAGATGTCACAAAACGTGTAAAGATTTGTAGGTAGTAGGATATATTAACCCCAAAAATATTCTCAATGAACCTAAATAAAGTGTTACATAAAAAAAAGTATCAAACTTGTATTTAAATATGCATAAAAATTCAATTGCAAAGGTAATAATTATCGTAAAATCTGAAAGTTCAAAATTCACCTATAGAAATAGTAAAACGAATTTTTTGGCGTCAAAACTATTTCGAATGGAAGAAAGTCTTCAAGAAGTCTTGCTCATAGCGTCGCTATCTAATCATCGTGCGAAAGTGGTTCCAATTTTCATACGAAGTTTTTTTTAGCATGATTACAACATAATTTGACCCGATTATATGGCCAACTTAATATGCTCAAAAATGTGTTTTGCGGCCATGAATTATTATCGAAAAGAAATTACAGTCAAATATATTTTCAATAAATATGAAATTTTAAAATAGAAACAATTATAGAGTTATGAATTGAGATATATCAAAAAGTGTCACGAAATAATAGAACCATTAAACCAAGATGTTATTAAACGTGTGAGGATTTGTGGCTAGTAGGGATATATTTACCCCCAATATATTTTCAATGAACCTAAATAAAGTGTTACATAAAAAGTAAAGTGTTACATAAAAAGTAAGTATCAAAAATGTTATTTAAATATGAATAAGAGTTCAAATACAAACGTAATAATTATCGTAAAATCTGAAAGTTAAAAATTCACGTCAAACGACTTTTTTGGCATCAAAACTATTTCGAATGGAAGCAAGCCTTCAGGAAGTCTTGCTTATAGCGTCCTTATCTATTCATCGTGCGAAAGTATGTCCAACTTTCAATCGAAGTTTTTTTAGCATGCTTGCCACATAATTTGGCCCATTTATGTGACTAACGTAATGTGCTCAAAATCGTGTTTTACGGCCATGAATTATTATCGAAATGAAACTATAGTCAAATATATTATCATTCAATATGAAATTTTAAAATAGAAACAATTATAGAGTTATGAATTTAGAGATATCAAAAAGTGACACAAAATAATCAAACCATTAAACCAAGATGTCACTAAACGTGTAAGGATTTGTGGCTAGTAGGGATACATTAACCCCTAAAATATTCTCAATGTACCTAAATAAAGTATTACATAAAAAAACAAGTATCAAAATGGTATTTAAATATGCATAAGAGTTCAAATGCAAAGGTAATAATTATCGTAAAATCTGAAAGTTTCAAATTCACCTTTGGAAATAGCAAAACGACTTTTTTGGCGTCAAAACTATTTTGAATGGAAGCTAGCCTTCAGGAAGTCTTGCTCATAGTGTCGTTATCTATTCATCGCATAAAAGTGGGTCCAATTTTCAACCGAAGTTTTCTTATCATGTTTGCCACATAATTTGCCCGATTATGTGGCCAAAGTATTGTGCTCAAAAATATGTTTTGTAGCCATGAATTATTATCGAAACGAAACTATAGTCAAATATACTTTAAATCCAATATGAAATTATAAAGTAGAAACAATTATAGAGTTATGAATTGAGAGATATCAAAAAGTGTCACAAAATAATCGAACCGTTAAACCAAGATGTCACTAAACATGTAAGGATTTGTGGCTAGTAGAGTTATATTAACCCCAAAAATATTCTCAATGAACCTAAATAAAGTATTACATAAAATACAAGTATCAAAATGGTATTTAACAATGCATAAAAATTCAATTGCAAAGATAATAATTATCGTAAAATCTGAAAGTTCAAAATTCACCTTTAGAAATAGCAAAACGACTTTTTTGGCGTCAAACTATTTCGAATGAAAGCAAGCCTTCAGGAAGTCTTGCTCATAGCGTTGTTATCTATTCATCGCGTGAAAGTGGATCCAATTTTCAACCGATATTTTTTTAGCATGTTTGCCACTTAATTTGGCCCGATTATGTGGCCGACTTAATATGTTCAAAAATGTGTTTTGCGACCATAAATAATTATCGAAATGAAACTATAGTCAAATATACTTTCATTCAATATGAAATTTTAAAATAGAAACAATTATAGAGTTATGAATTGAGAGATATCAAAATGTTTCACAAAATAATCGAAACATTATACCAAGATATCACTAAACGTGTAAGGATTTGTGGCTAGTAGAGATATATTAACCCCAAAATATTCTCAATGAACCTAAATAAAGTGTTACATAAAAAACAAGTATGAAAATAGTATTTAAATATGCATAAGAGTTCAAATGCAAAGGTAATAATTATCGTAAAATCTGAAAGTTCAAAATTCACCTTTAGAAATAGCAAAACCACTTTTTCGGCGTCAAAACTATTTCGAATGGAAGCAAGCCTTCAGGAAGACTTGTGCATAACACCGTTATCTATTCATCGCACGAAAGTGGGTCCAAATTTCAGCCGAAGTTTTTTTAGCAAGTTTGCCACATAATTTGGCCCGAATATGTGGCCAACGTAATGTGCTCAAAAATGTGTTTTGCGGTCATGAATTATTATCGAAACGATATTATAGTCAAATATATTTTCAATCAATTTGAAATTTTAATATAGAAACAATTATAGATTTATGAACTGAGAGATATCAAAAAGTGTCAAAAATAAAAGAACAATAAAACCAAGATGTCACTAAACGTGTGAGGATTTGTGGCTAGTAGGGATATATTAACCACAAAAATAATCTCAATGTACATAAATAAATTGTTATATAAAAAACAAGTTACGAAATTGTATTTAAATATGCATAAGAGTTCAAAATGCAAAGTTAATAATTATCGTAAAATCTGAAAGTTCAAAATTCACCTTTAGAAATAGCAAAATGACTTTTTCGGCATCAAAACTATTTCGAATGGAAGCAAGCCTTCAGGAAGTCTTG
Organism: Rutidosis leptorrhynchoides; assembly: GCF_046630445.1. Taxonomy (NCBI): domain Eukaryota; kingdom Viridiplantae; phylum Streptophyta; class Magnoliopsida; order Asterales; family Asteraceae; genus Rutidosis; species Rutidosis leptorrhynchoides. The sequence goes on along the minus strand of NC_092336.1, from coordinate 575,023,795 downwards.
CTCATAGCATCGTTATCTAATCATCGTGCGAAAGTGGTTCCAATTTTCATACGAAGTTGTTTTAGCATGCTTCCCACATAATTTGGCCCGATTATGTGGCCAACGTAATGTGATCAAAAATGTGTTTTGCGGCCATGAATTATTATCGAAATGAAATTATAGTCAAATATATTTTTAATCAATATGAAATTTTAAAATAGAAAAAATTATAGAGTTATGAATTGAGAGATATCAAAAAGTGTCACAAAATAATAGAACCATTAAACCAAGATGTTACTAAACGTGTGAGGATTTGTGGCTAGTAGGGATATATTTACCCCCAATATATTTTCAATGAACCTAAATAAAGTATTACATAAAAAGTAAGTATCAAGAATATTATTTAAATATGAATAAGAGTTCAAATGCAAACGTAATAATTATCGTAAAATCTGCAAGTTCAAACTTCACCTTTAGAAATAGTAAAAAGAATTTTTTGGCGTCAAAAATATTTCGAATGGAAGCAAGCCTTCAGGAAATCTTGATCATAGCGTCCTTATCTATTCATCGTACGAAAGTATGTCCAACTTTCAACCGATGTTTTTTTTAAATTGCTTGCCACATAATTTGGTCCGATTATGTGACCAACGTAATGTGCTCAAAATTGTGTTTTACGACCATGAATTATTATCGAAATGAAACTATAGTCAAATATATTTTCATTCAATATGAAATTTAAAATAGAAACAATTATAGAGTTATGAATTTAGAGATAACAAAAAGTGTTACATAAAAAATAAGTATCAAAATGGTATTTAAATATGCATAAGAGTTCGAATGCAAATGTAATAATTATCGTAAAATCTGAAAGTTCAAAATTCACCTTTAAAATAGCAAAACGACTTTTTCGTTGTCAAAACTATTTCGAATGGAAGCTAGCCTTCAGGAAGTCTTGCTCATAGCGTCGTTATCTATTCATCTCATGAAAGTGGGTCCAATTTTCAATCGAAGTTTTTTTAGCATGTTTGCCACATAATTTGCCCGATTATGTGGCCAAAGTATTGTGCTCAAAAATATGTTTTGCGGCCATGAATTATTATCGAAACGAACTTTAGTCAAATATACTTTCAATCAAATATGAAATTATAAATTAGAAACAATTATAAAGTTATGAATTGAGATATATTAAAAAGTGTCAAAAAATAATTGAACCATTAAACCAAGATGTCACTAAACGTGTACGGATTTGTAGCTAGTAGGGATATATTAACCCCAAAAATATTCTCAATGAACCTAAATAAAGTGTTACATAAAAAACAAGTATCAAAATGGTATTTAAATATGCATAAAAATTCAATTGCAAAGATAATAATTATCGTAAAATCTGAAAGTTCAAAATGCACCTTTAGAAATAGCAAAATGACTTTTTTGGCGTCAAAACTATTTCGAATGAAAGCAAGCCTTCAAGAAGTCTTGCTCAGAGCGTCGTTATCTATTCATCGCGTGATAGTGGGTCAAATTTTCAATCGATATTTTTTTAGCGTGTTTGCCACTTAATTTGGCCCGATTATGTGGCCGACTTAATATGTTCAAAAATTTGTTTCACGGCCATAAATTATTATCGAAGCGAAACTATAGTCAAATATACTTTCATTCAATATGAAATTTTAAAATAGAAAAAATTATAGAGTTATGAATTAAGAGATATCAAAAAGTGTCACAAAATAATCGAAATATTAAACCAAGATGTCACTAAACGTGTAAGGATTTGTGGTTAGTAGGGATATATTAACCCAAAAAATATTCTCAACTTACATAAAAAACAAGTATCAAAATGGTATTTAAATATTCATAAGAGTTCAAATGCAAAGGTAATAATTATCGTAAAATCTGAAAATTCAAAATTCATCTTTGGAAATACCAAAACGACTTTTTTGGCGTCAAAACTATTTCGAATGGAAGTAAGATTTCAAAAAGTCTTGCTCATTGCATCGTTATATATTTATCGTGCTAAAGTGGGTCCAACTTTCAACCGAAGTTTTATTAGCATTCTTGCCACATAATTTGGCCCGATTATCTGGCCAACGTACTGTGCTCAAAAATTTGTTTTGCGGCCGTGAATTATTATCGAAATGAAACAATAGTCAAATATATTTTCATTAATATGAAATTTTAAAATAGAAACAATTATAGAGTTATGAATTGAGAGATATCAAAAACTGTCACAAAATAATCGAACCGTTAAACAAAGATGTCACTAAACGTGTAAGGATTTGTGGCTAGTAGGGATATATTAACCACAAAAATATTCTCAATGAACCTAAATAAAGTGTTACATAAAATACAAGTATCAAAATGACATTTAAATATGCATAAGAGTTCAAATTCAAATGTAATAATTATCGTAAAATTTGAAAGTTCAAAACTCACCTTTAGAAATAGCAAAACGTCTTTTTGGCCCCAAAACTATTTCGAATGAAAGCAAGACTTCGGGAAGTCTTGCTCATAGCGTCGTTATCTATTCATCGTGCAAAAGTGGGTCCCACTTTCAACCAAAGTTTTTTTAGCATGCTTACCACATAATTTGGCCCGATTATGTGGCCAATGTAATGTGCTCAAAAATGTGTTTTGCGGCCATGAATTATTATCGAAATGAAACTATAGTCAAATATATTTTCATTCAATATGAAATTTTAAAATAGAAACAATTATAGAGTTATGAATTTAGAGATATTAAAAAGTGTCACAAAATAATCGAACCATTAAACCAAGATGTCAATAAACGTGTAAGGATTTATGGCTAGTAGGGATATATTAACTCCAAAAATATTCTCAATGTACCTAACTAAAGTGTTACATAAAAACAAGTATCAAAATGGTATTTAAATTTGCATAAGAGTTCAAATGCAAATGTAATAATTATTGTAAAATCTGAAAGTTCAAAATTCACCTTTAGAAATAGCAAAATGACTTTTTCAGCGTCAAAACTATTTCGAATGGAAACAAGCCTTCAAGAAGTCTTGTTCATAGCGTCATTATCTATTCATCGCGCGAAAGTGGGTCCAGTTTTCAACCGAAGTTTTTTTAGCACGTTTGCCACATAATTTGGCCCGATTATGTGGCCAACGTAATGTGCGCAAAAATGTGTTTTGCGACCATAAATTATTATCGAAACGAAACTATAGTCAAATATACTTTCATTCAATATGAAATTTTAAAATTGAAACAATTATAGAGTTATGAATTGAGAGATATCAGAAAGTGTAACAAAATAATCGAAACATTAAACCAAGATTTCACTAAACGTGTAAGGATTTGTGGCTAGTGGGGATATATTAAACCCAAAAATATTTTCAATGAACCTAAATAAAGTGTTACATAAAAAACAAGTATCAAAATGGTATTTAAATATGCATAAAAATTCAATTGCAAAGGTAATAATTATCGTAAAATTTGAAAGTTCAAAATTCACCTTTAGAAATAGCATAACGACTTTTTTGGCGTCAAAACTATTTTGAATGAAAGCAAGCCTTCAGGAAGTCTTGCTCATAGCATCGTTATCTATTTATCGTGCAAAATTGGGTCCAACTTTCAATCGAAGTTTTATTAGCATGTTTGCCACATAATTTGGCCCGATTATGTGGCAAACGTAATGTGCTCAAAAATATGTTTTGCGGCCATGAGTTATTATCAAAACGAAACTATAGTCAAATATATTTTCAATAAATATGAAATTTTAAAACAGAAAAAATTACAGAGTTATGAATTGAGAGATATTAAAAAGTGTCAAAAAATAATTGAACCATTAAACAAGATATCACTAAACGTGTAAGGATTTGTAGCTAGTAGTATATATTAACCCCAAAAATATTCTCAATGAACCAAAATAAAGTGTTACATAATAAACAAGTATCAAAATGTTATTTAAATATGCAAATGTAATAATTCTCGTAAAATCTGAAATATCAAAATTCACCTTTAGAAATAGCAAAACGACTTTTTTGGTGTAAAAATTATTTTGAATGGAAGGAAGCCTTCAGGAAGTCTTGCTCATAGCATCGTGATCTATTCATCGCGCGAAAGTGGGTCCAATTTTCAACCGAAGTTTTTTTAGCATGTTTGCCACATAATTTGGCCCGATTATGTGGCCAACGTAATATGCTCAAAAATATGTTTTGCGGCCATGAATTATTATCGAAACAAACTATAGTCAAATATATTCTGAATAAATATGAAATTTTGAAATAGAAAAAATAATAAAGTTATGAATTGAGAGATATAAAAAGTGTCAAAAAATAATTGAACCATTAAACCAAGATATCACTAAACGTGTAAGGATTTGTAGCTAGTAGGGATATATTAACCCCAAAAATATTCTCAATGAACCTAAATAAAGTGTTACATAAAAACTAGTATCAAAATGGTATTTAAATATGCATAAAAATTCTATTGCAAAGGTAATAATTATCGTAAAATTTGAAAGTTCAAAATTCACCTTTAGAAATAGCAAAACGACTTTTTTGGCGTCAAAACTATTTCGAATGAAAGCAAGCCTTCAAGAAGTCTTGCTCATAGCGTCGTTATCTATTCATCGCATGAAAGTGGGTCCAATTTTCAACCGATGTTTTTTTAGCGTGTTTGCCACTTAATTTGGCCCGATTATATGGCTGACTTAATATGTTCAAAAATGTGTTTTGCAGCCATAAATTATTATCGAAACGAAACTATAGTCAAATATACTTTCATTCAATATGAAATTTTAAAATAGAAATAATCATAGAGTTATGAATTGAGAGATATCAAAAAGTGTCACAAAATTATCGAAACATTAAACCAAGATATCACTAAACGTGTAAGGATTTGTGGCTAGTAGGGATATATTAAACCCAAAAATATTCTCAATGAACCTAAATAAAGTGTTACATAAAAAACAAGTATCAAAATGGTATTTAAATATGCATAAGAGTTCAAATGCAAAGGTAATAATTATCGTAAAATCTGAAAGTTCAAAATTCACCTTTGGAAATAGCAAAACGACTTTTTTGGAATCAAACTATTTCGAATGGAAGCAAGATTTCAAAAAGTCTTGCTCATAGTGTCGTTATCTATTTATCGTGCGAAAGTGGGTCCAACTTCCAATCGAAGTTTTATTAGCATTCTTGCCACATAATTTGGCCCGATTATGTGGCCAACGTAATGTGCTCAAAAATATGTTTTGCGGTCATGAATTATTATCGAAACGAAACTATAGTCAAATAGAAAAAATTATAGAGTTATGAATTGAGAGATATCAAAATGTATCACGACCCTACTTTTTCCGTTATCTTTTACCGTTTATTATTTAACGTTCGTTAATTGTTATTCGTGCCACGTCATTTCTATGACCTATATTATTATTTTAGTAATAATATGTTAATTATTATGTGTTATGTGAATATTTGTATTCATATTTTAAATTTGTACGTGTATACGAATCGTGGATTTCTATCCGGCGAATCTTTTCGGTTTTCATACCAACGGTCAAGCTTTTGGGATTTTTAAATCCAAATTATTTTAAATATGATATTTTGATATCATATGATTATATATAGTGTTTATATATTTTATTCGTCGCGTATTTGTTATCTCTCCTAATTATTAATCGCGTAGTAGCATTTTCGCGTTTCGCGCTTCGATCTAGTGTTCGGGCCACAAGTAATTAATCAAACAACAAACATAGGGCCCACCCCCATGCACCCAATCGGCCGAACCCCTTAGGGGGGGGGAGTGCCTTTTCCTTTTTCTCATTTTTACACTACTTCACATTCGAATAAACCTAATTTTAGATTTTGCTCTCATCTCCTCTCCTCCCTCCCTTCTTTGCCGTCACTCAACCTCACACCATCATCATCATCTTCATCAAAAATAATACTTGGATCAAGCAATCGTTTATATAATCGGATTCTACACAACGATCTCTACGCTTTCATACTCTTTGATTCTTAATTAGGGTATAAACCCTAACCCTAACTTTTTGATTTTTCTTTAGTTTTTCTGTTTTTATATGTTATTATGATAGTATAATGTGTGATAACCCGGAAATTTCCGACCAAATTTAAACTTATTTTTAATATGATTTCGACACGATAAGCAAAGTCAGTAATGTTGAGTTTCAAAATTTGAGAACTGTTTACATGAAACCATTTGACCTTCAACTATTTTCGACGATTCACGAACCACTATCTGTAAATAAATAAATAAATAAATAAATAAATAAATAAATATATATATATATATATATATATATATATATATATATATATATATATATATATATATATATATATATATATATATATATATATATATATATATATATATATATATATATATATATATATATTTGAAATAGAAACTTATATGAGTTAGTTTATTTGTGTATATAAAATAATACATGACATTACTATATATCTATCTATATATGAAAAGTACATTGAATATATATAATTTAGAATTTATTTAATAAACGCTCGTAGCACTCGTTTATCATCTTGATGGTTATTAATCAAGTTAAAAACGAACTTGAACTTATATGATTTTAAAATAAACGGTGATCCAAAAATGAGTTTTATAAATTATACGCTTTTTAATAATACATTTAGAAGTTATTTGATAAATTTTAAAACTTTTTATATTTTACGTGGGGTTGAGAGTGAATAATTAATGTAATTTTTATTTAATAGTTAATACTCGAATTTTATACCATAATGACTAAAATAAATAAATATACTTAATTTAAAAATATAGAATTTTTCTGAACACTTTTATCCACCACTAATTTAACAATGGGGTACGATACTTCAGTCTGGGATAAACTGTCGGTAGGAAAAATCTACAATTTGGGGCTGCTATACTATTTCTTTACTGTTTCTTCACAAGTTTATAATTCTTTTTGATATTAAATTTCATTTTTACTTTACCAATCAAACCAGCTAATCTATATATGTAGACACATATATGCATAGTGAGATGGATACCAAGACTGTAAACCCATTTATTTTACTACAAAACTACCAAAACCCACTTGGGTTTTATTATCGATTGAACAACCACAACTCCTTGAATCGTTTAGGTTTATGATGTATCTTTTTAATCGATCTTCACCACCATCGTGAACACGCCACTACAACATCATCATTAGCCACCTTCTCGGTTGCATATATCAATGATGAACCACCAAGAAACCACGACTATCATCACCGGAATCATCATCACCTTAAAGCCACATAAACCCACAAACAAAACCGTAGACCATCACTCCATCACCATGAACCTCACCACCATCCTCCACTTCTCTATCATCCTCTCTCTCCCTCTCTTATTTGTGATCACCGAGAGCTATCATCATACACCACCACAACCACCATTTCTTGTTGTTTCTTCTTCGTGAATCTCATCACTGCCAGGACAATCACCTTCCCCTTTTCACTCACTCATCTCTCTCTCTCTCTCATTATTTTTCTCTCTCACTTCTTCGTGAAACCCCATGAACAACCAAACCCATTTGAACATTTTTTTTTACCTGCTACCATATTTTATCTGTTGTTTCTGTTTTCAGTTCATCTCGAAACCATCACAGAGCTACCATCGATCACTATCAATTACCTCTACAAGTTATTACTGTTGCTGCTACTATACGTATGCTTTCTTGTTTAAAAACCATGAAATCGAGAAAGCTAAACAGAATAAATAAACACCATCATAGTTCATGTTTTTTTTCTTGTTTCTGCATATTCGAACGAACACGATCACCAAAGCCACCACTGCAGCTGCAATGTTTCTGTTTACATTCATTAATCAAACAATCAACGAACACTACTATTGTTTAAAGCTTTTCTATTATTAATTCGATTAAACACCAAACCCGTTGCCTACTATTAAACTGTTTCGATTTCACAAACAAACCATCGAACCTGCAGCGGTTATTTTTGCTTCTGTTTATTGTTACAGCGATGTTGATGATGATGAATACGTGATTTAATGAGGGGTAATATTGACCGATAAAGATTGATGGTGATGTACAGTGACGATGAGATGATTGATGAGATACGATGATGTTATGATGATGATCATAACGAAAGAAGATGAATATTAATAGGAAATGAGGATGATGATTGAGATGATAATGATAACTCAATAAAGTAATGACCGTGATTACCGACTTTTGTTGAAACTCCCTATTCGAACCTCACAAAATCAAACCCAATTTAATACCTGATCCATCTGTTATTTCTGTTTTGGATCGTGAGGCTTAGTGTAGTGACCCATCCCAATCCATCTGGACGAAGTCCATATCGATTATAAACGATTCACAACAGTTGATTACATCGCGAGGTACTTGACCTCTATATGATACATTTTACAAACATTGCATTCGTTTTTGAAAAGACAATCTTTCATTACAACGAAAGTTGACGACATGCATACCATTTCATAATATATTCAACTATAATTGACTTAATAATAATCTTGATGAACTCGATGACTCGAATGCAACGTCTTTTGAAATATGCCATGAATGACTCCAAGTAATGTCCTTATAATGAGCAAATGCACAGCGGAAGATTTCTTTCGTACCTGAGAATAAACATGCTTTAAAGTGTCAACCAAAAGGTTGGTGAGTTCATTAGTTTAACATAAACAATCGTTTCCATCATTGTAATAGACCACAAGATTTCATATTTCCATTTCTCATAAACATACGTCCCATGCATAGAGACAAAAATATCATTCATATGGATTGAACACCTGGTAACCGACATTCACAAAACATATAAGAATATCCCCATCATTCCGGGATCCTCCTTCGGACATGATATAAATTTCGAAGTACTAAAGCATCCGGTACTTTGGATGGGGCTTGTTGAGCCCGATAGATCTATCTTTAGAGTTCGCGTCAATTAGGGTTTCTGTTCCCTAATTCTTAGATTACCAGACTATATAGGGGCATATTCGGTTTAATAATCCAACCATAGAATGTAGTTTCGATCACTTTTGTCTATTTTGTAAAACATTTATAAAAGCAGCGCATGTATTCTCAGTCCCAAAAATATATATTGCAAAAGCATTTAAAAAGGGATTAATGAAACTCACTCATATAAATATTGTAAAACAGTTAATAAAGCATTTGCATGTATTCTCAGCCCAAAAATGTATATAAAAAGGGAATAATGAAACTCACGCATATAATTATTATAAAACAGTTAATAAAGCATTTGCATGTATTCTCAGTCCCAAAAATGTAAAGAGTAAAAGGGATTCAAATGAAACTCACCTAATGAATTTTGTAGTAAAAATACATATGACAACATTAGATAAACTGAACAATGCAGGGTTGGCCTCGAATTCACGAACCTATATCATTTGTATATATATTAATACACATATTTGCAATCGAACAATTGTATATATATGAATGGTTGCAGTTTTATAATTGATCAAATACTTGTGATTTTGTTGATGGGAGTCGACACCCACACTCACGGGATTAAGAAGTCAGGAGAAAAAAAATATAAAATAAATAATATCTAGATCTAGATGGCGATGTTTACTGACTACACTCGTACCATATCTATTTTTAATATATATTAAGAATTAATTATATTAATAACCAATAAATATATTAATAACTATAATTCCATTAATATTAGTAATAATAATAAAAATACTAATATTAATACAATAATAATAGTATAAATGATAATATTAATAATTCTAATAAAAATAAAAAATAAAAATATATAATCTAAATAAAATGATAACAATAATGCTATTAATGACCCTACTTATGATGATATTATTAGTAATGATAATATATCAACTTATTCATAGTAAATTTCATTTAGTTTCATAGTAGAAAATATAATATTATTAATAATACAAATATTAATATTAATATTAATTTTAACATTGATAATAATAATCATGAAAGTAATAGTCATATTATTAACATAACACTTATACTTTGTCTTGTAATTACCTATAATATATTGACCTACATTAAGTATTACTTATTTTATCTCTTAACATATTTGAAAATTTATATATTATAATATACATATAATATTTATTATTCATTGTAATCATATATATTTATATATAAATTTCATTTTAATTTACACTTAATTATTCTGTAGCTTATTTTACATATTTAATTTTAAAGTTTACATTATGTTTTATAAATTTCAAATTGTTATATATACTTTGGTTTATAATATATATACATGTGTATCTATATCTAAATTTTTTTATTTATACACTAATGTTCGTGAATTTGTCAAGAGCAGTCGGAGGTCAATTGAATTCATGTAAACTGTTCCACAAATTTTGAGACTTAATTAAATAGGCTTTGCTTATCATGTCGAAACTTATATAAAGATTAAGTTTAAATTTAGTCGGGAATTCCAGGGTCATCACAGTACCTACCCGTTAAAGAAATTCCGTCCCGAAATTTGAGTGAGGTGGTCATGGCTAACAATAAAAATGTTTTCATGACGAATATGAGTTGAAAGATAGAGTTTTATCATTATTGATTAATATAGATAAAATGATTCGATTATGTGAAGCATACGAGTGAAGCTATCACATAAGAACGAAATAAGAATTTTAAGATTCGTCTTACTTTTGACGTAGTCACGTTTGAATTCCGAAATTCAAAGGATTTAAAGAAAAAAACTTCGAAATCTAAAAGATTTGATTCTTCGACGAATAAGGAAATTAAGATCTCTATAATTAAATACGGTGATCTGCCTCGATTACTCTGTCTGATATTTCCATTATAAATTTACCTTTTCCGTTCCATTAGTTTCCACCACTTCTATGCCTTCTTTCTCAGTTCATATATCCAAAAGATTATAATAATGCTTAATCCAGTTCTGATCCTTGTCCTCATCCTTACTATCGTAACAATTATTCTTCTTTTCCAACTTTCACCAGAGGAATCTGTTTACTTCTACTTTGCCCTTGGGGTTATAGTACTTATAATTCTCCCGTGTCTTTATGTTGCGATAAGCATTGATATACACGGTTTGTAATTTAGGTGTTGTATCGGGCTTTATATCTTTCCTTATATTTCCATGTCCCTATTTCTATTTTCTATAATTATTGTCATCCACAGTTAATACTCCTTCCTATTTGCTGCGATTTATACTCCAATTCTATTTCTTTTGGAGCCTTGTTCCTTCGTTTCTTCTTTTTACGATTGGACATCTCTTGTAATGGTCCAGAATTCATAGATATAGAGTTTCGAATGATTATAATGTTCTAAGCAGGGTGGAACGTGATAGTATGATTTGATTTTCAAAGTTATCAAAAATACAGACGATAGAACTATCAGGAATATATTCTTCTTGATATGCTTGGAGGTTATGTAGAATGAAAGAATTATGTAACATGACACAAGATGATGGTATAATCTACTGTGAACCATCATCATGTTTCATTAGAAACTCAGCATGACTTACTGTAATATAATCACGTTGATCAAGTGTCATTATATTATACTAACTCATGCATCAGTTCCCAACATTACTTCAATAACATTCATATTTTAAGCTCGAAAGTTTACAGATTATAGAAACTAACAGTTTCTATATGATGTAACACTGATAGCACGAAGAGATAAATGATTTCAGATAGTATTAGTTATAAAAATATATTCAGAAATATCAAGGATATTTATAATGAAATATACGATAATATTTTTGAATATCTAAGATCAGAGGATGATGGAGACTATTGTCCGTAAGGGTTTAGAGTAAGGAGAAAGATATTCACTAAAGACTTTAGCAGACATTGAATCATTTGGATTCTTTGAAGTCAAACTTATTCTTTGTGATTTGACCACCGCTTCCCTTATAGTTTCGCATAATCTGCATTTCGGTACTAAATTTTCTATTGAATATTTCCAATATAATGATACACAGGAAACACGAGGAGGTATATAATTTCGGACGAGAATATTTATGAAAATATCCTCAGAAATATCGAAGATATTGATGATGATATTTTGGAATTTCTAAGTTCGATGGTTGATGGAGAAAGATTTTCCGCAAGATTTTAACATGACTTCAAAGCAAGATATTCTCTAAAGATTTCAACGGATCCAGAATTATCTGGATTCTTTGAATATAGAGTATGGTCCTTGTATTTTTCCTTGGTCTCCTTCATGGTTAACTCTATCCGTTTTCCAGTTTTAACGTTTCTGAGCTTTTCCAACATATAATTCTTTATCATCAAACTTCCGACGACTAAGGTCGTTTACGGTTGCCTACAGTTTCTGCTGCTTCATTCAGCTTTTTCAACATTCAGAGTATCGATTCGTAAACTGAGTGCCTTTTCAAAATTTCAGAATTGAAGATCGTAATTCTAGGAGATAATTGTTATATGTATACATATAATTATTGATATAGGAATGCTATGAGATTCGAAATACTGATTGCTAATTCCCGATAGTTGGTAAATGAGTAAATGTTAGGGTTTCACTGGATATAACGATTTTTTGGAAAGTCAAAGATCAACGGAGTTGTTGATAAATTTACTGCTAATGTGGTGAGATATAAACGGTTCCCTGGTAACGATGACGACAGGCAAACTTATATATCGAGGTTATAATAAGGCTAATTCGAATGGAAGTTGATATTGATTTGCTGAAGCTATGACAAAATTTGCTAATTGGAAAAAGGAGTTGAAATGTTATTTTTGGTAATAACAATGCCAAAAGAGCTAGAACAGACACGTGTTGAACGTTTACACAGGTTCCGAGTATTTTCTGGTGCATAACTATATGCATCAATCTTTTCTTCCGTAGATGAAGTGCGGTTGGTTCATCCTTTCGATTGAGATATTTTCAAGGATCATGAAAGGTTTGAACACAGATTGTAATCGTCAAGATACAAATGAAGTTTAAGATGAAATAAAGTGGCAAACTTGAAGAATTGTTTAGTTTCATATATTATAGTCAATATTTTAATTCATTTTAATTGTCCAATGTTGGTAGTCCACAGTTAGAAATTTAATAATTTACGTATAGTTTAATATATAATATTCGAATTAATTAATACGTGTCGTGACCCGTATACGTCTCAGACTCGATCACAACTCAAACTATATATATTATTGTAGAATCAACCTCAACCCTGTATAGAGAACTCGATCATTACTGCATATAGAGTGTCTATGGTGATTCCAAATAATATATATAGATGCGTCGATATGATATGTCAAAACCTTGTATACGTGTCCCGATAGTTAAAGTGCGTAAAATAAATAATAGAAATTAAATAACGATAAATAAAATGCGTAAAGTAAATAACAGAAATTAAATGACGATAAATAAAATTGCGAGAATATAAATTACGATAAATAAACTGCGATAAATAAATGGTAATACGGAATTAACAGTTAACTAGGAACAGTTAACTAGGATTTTGTTAGCGTGGATTCTTAATAGAATTTCATATTGTTAATTAATCTGTTTCTAATCAATTTTTATTGTGTCCATTATTTCTTCATTATGCCACTTGTTGGATTCTGATAGGTCAAAATCCAAATATGTAATTGGATGAATATGGTTATTCTGTGGTGAACGGATTTGTATATCGGTGGATGTAAGTAGTATATTATATGACTGTTGAAACAGATTCGAAGAACGTACAATGAAACTTATTAATGTGAAATTTTAATAGTCCTCGGGTATTACCTACCCGTTAAAATATTTTCACCATTAACAGTTTGTACAAGAGAATTTTTAATTACAATCTTTATGAAAACATATATGCATATATATTTTCTTCAGATGTATTCATAGATTTAATGAGTTAATATGATATTAAACTCATTTGCTTTTCGGTTGGAACTAGAATAAATAATCTCTAAAACTTTAGAGATTACATATTTGCCATGTCGAACGAAGATAAATGAGGTAGAACGATACGTAGAACGAAGATCATACTTAAAGTACATATGATGATATTGAAGCATGGATTGTTGATGATACTGGTGCTGTTATTGATTGTACTGTTGGTGCCGGTGATGTTGCTGAAGCTGGTACATTTTGCACCATATTCTCCGAATTTATTATTCGAGCGCGAAGTTCGTTGACTTATTACTCCAGGATGATTGTCGGTCGGAACGAGCGGATGAATAAGGTTCAGAATTATGGATAGAATATGATCTTGTCGAGTTACCCTGGAAATGAGATTGAAAATGGTGTCTCGAGCAGGTTCGCCGGTAAACGTTTCAGGTTCATTGTCAAGAGGTGAATTCGGTTGGTGGAAGGGGTTGCCTTCTGTGCGTTTCCATTAATTAAGTCAACTACAAACCCATCAGATGAATTGATAATGGCTGATTGGTTGATTCATGCCGATGACGCTGTTTTCGGAGCTTATGTGGACATCTATGTCGGAATAGCTGTCGGAATGACTATCGGAGTAGTTATCGGAATCTGAGGGACTCGATCTGGTTGCAGGATTCATCTTGTATGATCAGATGAAAGATTTTCGATAAGAAATAGATTATAGGATGTAGATTAGTACCCTGCAATACATAATTTACATATGCATATATAATACTAAAATCCCATAAGTTACGGAGTAATCTACGGAAGTAGTCAGGCAAAGGTAACAATAACAGATACGCTAAGATATGAATTTATCTATACACTGTCTATGAAATAGAGGCAGTAAGACGTGTCTAGACTTTAAGGATAATAAGCAAGTAATTTTCGACACGAAATGATAAGCAAAACTTTTGACATGCAGACACGGTCGGAGTCAAGACTCACTAATGCATCCTAACGACTTATCAGTTAGACACACTAATGCAGACCTGGTTCGCTAAGACCACCGCTCTGATACCAACTGTAGTGACCCGTCCCAATCCATCCGGACGAAGTCCATATCGATTATAAATGATTCACAACAGTTGATTACATCGCGAGGTACTTGACCTCCATATGATACATTTTACAAACATTGCATTCGTTTTTGAAAAGACAATCTTTCATTACAACGAAAGTTGACGACATGCATACCATTTCATAATATATTCAACTATAATTGACTTAATAATAATCTTGATGAACTCGATGACTCGAATGCAACGTCTTTTGAAATATGCCAAGAATGACTCCAAGTAATGTCCTTATAATGAGCAAATGCACAGCGGAAGATTTCTTTCGTACCTGAGAATAAACATGCTTTAAAGTGTCAACCAAAAGGTTGGTGAGTTCATTAGTTTAACATAAACAATCTTTTCCATCATTTTAATAGACCACAAGATTTCATATTTCCATTTCTCATAAACATACGTCCCATGCATAGAGACAAAAATATCATTCATATGGATTGAACACCTGGTAACCGACATTCACAAAACATATAAGAATATCCCCATCATTCTGGGATCCTCCTTCGGACATGATATAAATTTCGAAGTACTAAAGCATCCGGTACTTTGGATGGGGCTTGTTGAGCCCGATAGATCTATCTTTAGAGTTCGCGTCAATTAGGGTTTCTGTTCCCTAATTCTTAGATTACCAGACTATATAGGGGCATATTCGGTTTAATAATCCAACCATAGAATGTAGTTTCGATCACTTGTGTCTATTTCGTAAAACATTTATAAAAGCAGCGCATGTATTCTCAGTCCCAAAAATATATATTGCAAAAGCATTTAAAAAGGGATTAATGAAACTCACTCATATAAATATTGTAAAACAGTTAATAAAGCATTTGCATGTATTCTCAGCCCAAAAATGTATATAAAAAGGGAATAATGAAACTCACGCATATAATTATTGTAAAACAGTTAATAAAGCATTTGCATGTATTCTCAGTCCCAAAAATGTAAAGAGTAAAAGGGATTCAAATGAAACTCACCTAATGTATTTTGTAGTAAAAATACATATGACAACATTAGACAAACTGAACAATGCAGGGTTGGCCTCGAATTCACGAACCTATATCATTTATATATATATATATATATTAATACACATATTTTCAATCGAACAATTGTATATATATGAATTTATTAGTTATGTCATATTTATATTAATAATATGTATGTCTTCATATTTTCACTTTGTATATAAGAATATAAATTTTATTATGTTTTATGTATTAAATATATATATATTTATATATATCATTTGTTTGAAAAATAGTAATTATAATAATACCTATGTTCATTAAAATTGATAATAACCTTAATAATACCTATTTTACTTTCATAATAACACTAATTATAATAATCATAATCATAATAGTAATAATACTAGTATTTAATGATAATAATAATAAATCGTAGTATGTTATTTATAATAATACTTAACTTAACAATAATAATAATAATATTCATTTTTGTAATTATAACCATAATGATAATACCAATAATAGTTACAACATGTATTAGTAATAATAATAACAATAACGATAATTCTAATTCTAATTCTTATAAGTACGGTAGTAATAATAATCTTCAAGTATAATAACAATAACAAATAATAATAAATTTCATAATAATAACAATAATAATAATAACAATAACAATAATAATAATAATAATAATAATAATAATTAATAAGAAAACTACCTCAACATGGTTTTCTAAAAAGAAATGTCTCAGGCCAGAATCGAACCCGAGACCTCTCGCTAGCCCACACCCACACCCAACCATTGAGCTGAAGCCCATAATTCTGATTAACTCTACAATCTAATTAACTTAAACCATTTCCTATACCCCTTCTTCTTCCTTCTTCAATTTATTGGATCGACCAGTGAACAACAAATGACGAATTCATGATCTCAAATTTAGGACTCGTAACCAATCATAGAATAAGGAGAGTGTTCTTGATAAAAAAGATAAAATAAAAAAATATATAAACACAGCCTGTGTTCGTCGGTGTGTTCAAGGAAAAAAAAATTGATTTTTGCAATTTACAACGTTATAGATAAAGGTTACAACACGAAATATGTTCTAAACTATCTATATAAACTTTCGAATTTACCAATTTAACTTCAATTACAACAGTTTACTCGAATTTAATCAAGAAAAATTGTTTGACTTTTTAAATCCAAAACTTTGACTCGGTAATTCGAACTCGATAAGATGAACTGGACTCTGAAACTTTGTGGATAGTTTGAGATGAAGATTTCTAACAAAATTGCAATAATAGATTTTTAAAACATCTCGAAATCAAGCTTTTGGTATAATTGATGAAGAACAGCGAAAATAATAAAAAAATAACCTGTTGAACTTCTTTTTCTGTAAAAAAAAAATGATATTCAACGATTTCGGGCTGTGTTCCAGTAACAGAATGGTTGCAGTTTTATAATTGATCAAATACTTGTGATTTTGTTGATGGGAGTCGACACCCACACTCACGGGATTAAGAAGTCAGGAGAAAAAAATATAAAATAAATAATATCTAGATCTAGATGGTGATGTTTACTGACTACACTCGTACCATATCTATTTTTAATATATATTAAGAATTAATTATATTAATAACCAATAAATATATTAATAACTATAATTCCATTAATATTAGTAATAATAATAAAAATACTAATATTAATACAATAATAATAGTATAAATGATAATATAAATAATTCTAATAAAAATAAAAAATAAAAATATATAATCTAAATAAAATGATAACAATAATGCTATTAATGACCCCACTTATGATGATATTATTAGTAATGATAATATATCAACTTATTCATAGTAAATTTCATTTAGTTTCATAGTAGAAAATATAATATTATTAACAATACAAATATTAATATTAATATTAATTTTAACATTGATAATAATAATCATGAAAGTAATAGTCATATTATTAACATAACACTTATACTTTGTCTTGTAATTACCTATAATTTATTGACCTACATTAAGTATTACTTATTTTATCTCTTAACATATTTGAAAATTTATATATTATAATATACATATAATATTTATTATACATTGTAATCATATATATTTATATATAAATTTCATTTTAATTTACACTTAATTATTCTGTAGCTTATTTTACATATTTAATTTTAAAGTTTACATTATGTTTTATAAATTCAAATTGTTATATATACTTTGGTTTATAATATATATACATGTGTGACGACCCGGAAATTTCCGACTAAATTTAAACTTTATCTTTATATTATTCTGACACGATAAGCAATGTTTGTTAAGTTAAATCTCAAGGATTTTAAACTATGTTTATACATTCATTTAAACCTCGACCAAATTCCAATGATTCACGAACCATTAAATGAACATATATGAATATGTATGTATATGTGTATATGTTATAAATTGAAAATATCAACAAAGTATTTAAACGTATAATGCTTTATATGAACGTATTTATTTCAATATGATTATCGACGAAATTAAAAAAATATATATTAAATGATTGAATTATCAGAAACATTGAATTATGATTACAAGTCTCTGTTGAGAGGTCCACTATGATTTAAGAAAATCTATTCCTCTTAACGATATTCGGAATAATTTGTAAAACTATTTATAAATAAAAATAAAAAGTGTCATTTACGAAAGTTAGACAAAAGCTAGTGGAGAATTGGTTTCCATAATATTCTATTAATCTATTTTCAAACGTACAAAAACGTTTTCAGTTTAAAAAGAACTTTATTATTAAAATGTATATAACTTTTATAAATATCTAGAATCACTTTTGACAACTCATTACTTAACCAGTATAATAAATATAACGATATTTATATTTTATTTCATTAAATATATATAACGATTTAAATTAATATTATATATATTTATACGCGTATTATACATACATAGTTTTTATATTTTTACTATACTTTAATTTTACCTTTACTTTACTTTTACTTTACTTTAACTTTAATAATTCGCTTTAATAATTCATACTTTAATAATTCACTTTAATAATTCATACTTTAATAATTCATACTTTAATAATTCACTTTAATAATTCATACTTTAATAATTCACTTTAATAATTCAAAAATCTATTATAAATAGAATTCAATAGGTTTCTTTATTTCATATAAACTTGAAAATATATTTTTCTAAACTCTCTCAATCGATTTTCATATATATATATTTGCTCTGTATTATTTCAAGATATTATTAGTATACATAAAATATTACGACGGAATGATGTCCGAGTGATTTCAAAATAGTTTTTTTTGAATGAGTCGAAGCTAAGAAAATTATGGGTTATCGCTATGGAGGTGATGGGTATGGTTCATGGGTATGCTCGTGAGGTCAATCTAGTGTTTATCATCTCCGTTGCGTCTACGTACTTTTCTGCAATATTGAATCTCAATATTGATACGTGAGCACTCATAACTTAACTTTTATATATCAATAGTGTATCCCTGACTAGTGCTCGACTATATATGATTATGCATGCTTGTACATTCGATATTGTCCTTAGATAGGTTTGTTGAATCCTGAATTAGATACATATGCTACTGAGATAGGGTATATGATATGCATGTCATTGGAAAGCTAGCGAAAAATTAAGAACTTTTTATTTAGATATCGAATGGTTTCGATGAACGGATTAGAAGTTATAGTCAACTGAATTTTAGTATTATTGTTAAAATGATTATTATTACTATCGTCGTTATTATTTTAATAGAAATATCATTGTTGTTATAAAATATCATTATTACTATTATGTTAGTATTATCATTTTATCATAATACCATTTTTAGTAAATATAGATATTGTTATTTTTTTATAGAATAATAATAATTATTATTACAAAATAATACAACTTTTACTTATTATTATGATCAATATTATTTTATCAAATAAATAGGGGATACAAAGATATTTTTCACCACGCGTAATATAATTACATTAATAATACTTACCACTATAGTTTTACGATATTAAGTGAACTTTATAAATTTTACTACTTAAGATATATAAAAGTATATTTTATCATATATAAACGTTAATATAAATTTTTATTAATAAATGACTTTTATTATTATAAAATCTAATAAATATATTTAAATATATAAAACGACTATAGTTAAGTTATATAATAAACACGTATAAATTTTAGAAGTCATTTTGGGTCAAGTTGACTTTTGTTGACTTTTGCATATTAGTCTCGAGCATTAGGATTGTGGTACACTATGACTTGACCAAAAATTGTTAGACAAATATTGACCAACATATAAATATATATAATTAATATAGGTTCGTGAATCCGAGGAGAACCTTGCACTTGTTAAATGACGTTATATGTATTTTTACTACGAAATACAGTATGGTGAGTTTCATTACTCCCTTTTTATATATATTTTTGGGCTGAGAATACATGCGTTGTTTTAAAATATTTTACGAAATAGGCACAAGTACTAAAACTAATTCTATGTGGGTTTAAACCAGAAATATACCCTTAGCTTGGTAACATTAAACTACTTGTCTATGTACAGTAGGCGCGAATCCTAAAGATAGATCTATGGTCCTGACAAACCCCATCCTGACTATGGGATGCTTTAGTACTTCGAGGTTATTTTAAACACACCTGATCTGGTGTACTTCAGAGGGTAAAACATGAACGTTAAGGCTTGTTACCGGGTGCCTACAACTTATAGAATACTTTTATACACTTGCGAGTGTACATATATTTATAAACGGAAATCTTGTGGTCTATTAATATATTGAAATGATTGTTATGATAAACCTATGAACTCACCAACCTTTTGGTTGACACTTTAAAGCATGTTTATTCTTAGGTATTAAAGAATTCTTCCGCTGTGCATTAGCTCATTTTAAGGATATTACTTGGAGTCATTCATGGCATATTTTGAAAGACGTTCCATTCGAGTCATTGAGTTCATCAAGATTATTATTATGTCAATTATAGTTGGATGTATTATGAAATGGTGTGCATGCCGTCAACTTTCGTTGTATAGAAAGTTTGTCTTTTAAAAACGAATACAATGTTTGTAAAATGTATCATATAGAGGTCAAATACCTCGCGATGTAATCAACTATTGTGAATCGTTTATAATGTATATGAACGGGTCCTTTCAGTTGGTATCAGAGCGGTGGTCTTAGCAAACCAGGTCTTGCATTAGTGTGTCTAACTGATAGTTGTTAAGATGCATTAGTGAGTCTGGACTTCGACCGTGTCTGCATGTCAAAAGTTTTGTTTATCATTTTTAGTCGGAAATCATCTACTTACCATCCTTAGGAAATTACCTGCTTATCATTATTAGTCTAGATACGTCTTGCTGCATTGATTGCATAAATAGTGTATAGACAAAATTCATATCTTCGCGTATCTGCTAAATCATATCTTATCGTATCTATTACCGTAAACTTTGCCTGACATATTCCATAAATTCCTCCGTAATCTATGAAATCTTTTGATCTATATATATAGATATTCTATGTAGTTAGAATACCACCCGATAGCCGGAAAATTATTTCGTATCGAAAAATCCTTTATCAAATTGTACGAAATGGAATTCGTCATCAGTTAATGTTCCTCGGATTCCGAAATGGAATCCCACTCAAGCTCCGAAAGCAGTGTGACTGGAATGGATCAACCAATTAGCCATCATCTATTCTGGATGAATTGGGGATGTGTTCGTAGCCTCCTTAATCATTGGAGACAAGAAGAAGGCGATCCTTTCCATCTACCACATTGCCCTCTTGGCAATGAACCTGAAGCACTTACCGGCGAACCTGTCCGAAACACCATTTTCTCTCTCATTTCCAGAGTATCTCGTCATGATTATATACTACACCAAATTCTAGATCTTATTTATCCACTCGTCCGAACGGACAATCACCCCGGTGTAATAGAAGAAGTCAACGAGCTTCGCGCTCGGGTAGTGACTTTGGAGAATATGGTGCAAAGGTTACAAACACCAGCAGCAGCACCAGCAACATAACCAGTACCACCATCAACAACATCAACAGTACCATTACCACCACCAACAACAACCGCATCGCAAACCTCAACTTCACAATCTGTCCCATGAGCATCGACGTCATACGCTCTGTAGATACTAAGGAATACCACAACGATGAAATATTGATTCATAACTTCATTGGGAAAACATTCTATGACGATTATGTAATTTCTAAAGTTTAGAAATTATCTATCCTAGCCTTAACCATAAATCAAGTGAGTTTAATTTAATGTTAACTCATTAAATCTATATTACATCTGAAGAAATATACACATATATTTCCATAATGACTGTAATAAAATTCTTTTGTACAAAATATTAATTGTGACATTTTTTTTAACGGGTAGGTAATACCCGAGAGATATATAAATTCACAATTAATATGTTACATTCTTCGAATCTGATTCAGCAAATCATCCATTATACTCCCTACTTTCACAATAATATACATTCTCTTATAGAAATCAAAACAACCATACTCTTTCAAAAATCTAATTACATAATCTGATTTTGAAATTGCCGAATTCAATTCAAGTTATAACCGGTATCATCACTCTTAGATTCTTACATCTTTCAAAGCTATACTTTAACTTCAAAACTGTGTTAGAATATCGTATGTATATTATTTATTATAATCTGTGTTCAAGCCTTTCGAAATACTTGAAGACACTTCAAATAATGAACAATCGAGATGATGATCCAACCACATGTTATCCACAGTTACGTACCTGAAAAACTCTTGAAACCAAAGTCATAATTTAACATGTATCCATGTCAGACCTTTTGGCATTTACTAGCTAAAATAACTTTTCAATCCCTTCTAAAAATAGACGGTTTTGTCACAGCTTCAGCAAACCAACTTCAATTGTTCATTCAAATAAGCCTTATTATAATGATTACCCCTTCATCATTATTAACGGGGAACCTTTCATATCTCGCCACATTAGCAGTAAACTTATTAACAACTTCATTGATCTTTGACTTTCCGAAAAATCTTTATATTTATCAAAACCCCATCATTTACTCATCTGCATCTTGTAACGAGAATTGCCATACGAATCATCGGAAATTAGCAATCAGTATCTTGAAATCTCGTAGCATGTCTACGCCAACAATTATATGTGTTTATCTTCTGGACTTATATACTTTGAATGTGAAGTTTCTGAAAAACACCCTAAACTGCGAACTAGTTCTCGAAATACTGATGAAGCAGCAAAAACTATAAACGACCTTAACAGTAAAAAGTTTGATGATAAAGAGTAGTGTGTTGGCAAAGCTCGGAAAAAGAGAAGATTTGGTACTGAAAAATACGGATTGAGCAAACCACGAAGAAGGCTGTGGATAAATCAAAAGGACGAAATCTACCTTCAAAGAATCCAAATGATTCCGTGTCTACTGAAGTCATTAACGAATACCTTACTCTTTATTCTAAACCTTTACAGACAAATCTTCATCATCATCCATCAATATTAGAAATTCTAAGATATTATCATATCTTTCATTATAAATATCCGCGATATTTCTATAGATATTTTCACAACTAATCTTATCTGAAGTCATTTATCTCTTTGCACTATCAGTGTTACATCATATAAGAAACTATTAGTTTCTATATTCTATAAACTTTCGAGTTAAATTATGAATGTTTTGAAGTAGTGTTGGGAACTGAAGCATGAGTTAGTATAATATAATGACACTTGATCAACGTGATTATATTACAGTAAGTCATGCTGAGTTTCTAATGGGACATGACGATTCACAGACCATGCCGTCATCATGTTCAATGTTACATGACTCTTGTATTCTATTTAATCTCTAAAAATATCAAGAATATATTTTCTTGATGATTCGGTCTTTTTAGGGTATTCTGGTAAATTAACAAATCAAGATCGTGCCATTACCATTTCCTTCTTAGAACATTAACTATGTTCATTCTGAAATTCATATCTGCGAATACTAGACCATTACAAACGTTGCTTAATCGCAAGAAGAAGAAACGAATGGACAAAACTCCAAAATAGAAATTAGAGTATAAATCACAGCAAATAGAAGGGAGCATTAACTATGGATGTCAATGATTATAAAAGACAAAAGCAGGGGCTTTGAAATATAAGGGAAGATATAAAACCCAACAACCACCCAAAAATTATAAACCGTATATATCGATGCATATAGCAATATAAAGACACGGAAGAACTAAAAACACTATAAAACCGAGGGTATAGTAGAAGTAAATAGATTCTTCCGGAGGCAGATGAAAAAGAAGAATGACAGATATGAAAGTGAGGAGTATATCGAGAATCAGTACTGGATGAAGCATATTGACAAATACTTTAAAATATGAGTTGAGGGAGAAAGAATAGAAGGTGTGAGTTGCAAGGAAACGAAGGAGGTGGATTTATAGTGAAATACCCGACAGAGAAATCAAGATGGATTATCGTATTAATTCGAAGAGAATCATAATCTCCTTAATCACCGAAGCATCAAATCCAACATAGATTACAAAGATTTTCTTTAAATTCGGAGATCAATTGTGATGACGTCAAAAGATATGACGAATCACTATAATCTTATTTCCTTCATTTACAATAACTTCCCTCATACGCTTCGAGTAATCGAATTATTTTATCCATACTTCTTAGACATGATAAAACTTCATAATCGTTACGTCATAATAACATTCTCATTGTTAGCCATAACGACCTCTATCAAATTTCGGGGACGAAATTTCTTTAACGGGTAGGTACTGTGACGACCTGGAAATTTCTGACTAAATTTAAACTTTACCTTTAGATTATTCTGACACGATAAGCAATGTTTGTTAAGTTAAATCTCAAGGATTTTAAACTTTGTTTATACATTCATTTAAACCTCGACCAAATTCCAATGATTCACGAACCATTAAATGAACATATATGAATATGTATGTATATGTGTATATGTTATAAATTGAAAATATCAACAAAGTATTTAAACGTATAATGCTTTATATGAACGTATTTGTTTCAATATGATTATCGATGAAATTAAAAAAATATATATTAAATGATTGAATTATCAGAAACATTGAATTATGATTACAAGTCTCTGTTGAGAGGTCCACTATGATTTGAGAAAATCTATTCCTCTTAACGATATTCGGAATAATTTGTAAAGCTATTTATAAATAAAAATAAAAAGTGTCATTTACGAAAGTTAGACAAAAGCTAGTGGAGAATTGGTTTCCATAATATTCTATTAATCTATTTTCAAACGTACAAAAACGTTTTCAGTTTAAAAAGAACTTTATTATTAAAACGTATATAACTTTTATAAATATCTAGAATCACTTTTGACAACTTATTACTTAACCAGTATAATAAATATAACGATATTTATATTTTATTTTATTAAATATATATAACGATTTAAATTAATATTATATATATTTATACGCGTATTATACATACATAGTTTTTATACTTTTACTATACTTTAATTTTATCTTTACTTTACTTTTACTTTACTTTAACTTTAATAATTCACTTTAATAATTCATACTTTAATAATTCACTTTAATAATTCATACTTTAATAATTCACTTTAATAATTCATACTTTAATAATTCACTTTAATAATTCATACTTTAATAATTCACTTTAATAATTCAAAAATCTATTATAAATAGAATTCAATAGGTTTCATTATTTCATATAAACTTGAAAATATATTTCTCTAAACTCTCTCAATCGATTTACATATATGTATATTTGCTCTGTATTATTTCAAGATATTATTAGTATACATAAAATATTACGACGGAATGATGTCCGAGTGATTTCAAAATAGTTTTTTTTGAATGAGTCGAAGCTAAGAAAATTATGGGTTATAGCTATGGAGGTGATGGGTATGGTTCATGGGTATGCTCGTGAGGTCAATCTAGTGTTTATCATCTCTGTTGCGTCTACGTACTTTTCTGCAATATTGAATCTCAATATTGATACGTGAGCACTCATAACTTAACTTTTATATATCAATAGTGTATCCCTGACTAGTGCTCGACTATATATTGAATTAAACACACCTGATCTGGTGTACTTCAGAGGGTAAAACATGAACGTTAAGGCTTGTTACCGGGTGCCTACAACTTATAGAATACTTTTATACACTTGCGAGTGTACATATATTTATAAACGGAAATCTTGTGGTCTATTAATATATTTAAATGATTGTTATGATAAACCTATGAACTCACCAACCTTTTGGTTGACACTTTAAAGCATGTTTATTCTCAGGTATTAAAGAAATCTTCCGCTGTGCATTAGCTCATTTTAAGGATATTACTTGGAGTCATTCATGGCATATTTTGAAAGACGTTGCATTCGAGTCATTGAGTTCATCAAGATTATTATTATGTCAATTATAGTTGGATGTATTATGAAATGGTGTGCATGCCGTCAACTTTCGTTGTAAAGAAAGTTTGTCTTTTAAAAACAAATGCAATGTTTGTAAAATGTATCATATAGAGGTCAAATACCTCACGATGTAATCAACTATTGTGAATCGTTTATAATGTATATGAACGGGTCCTTTCAACATGTGTATCTATATCTACAGTTTTTTATTGATACACTAATGTTCGTGAATTCGTCAAGAGCAGTCGGAGGTCAATTGAATTCATGTAAACTGTTCCACAAATTTTGAGACTTAATTAAATAGGCTTTGCTTATCATGTCGAAACTTATATAAAGATTAAGTTTAAATTTAGTCGGGAATTCCCGGGTCATCACACTTAGCCCAGCAAATAACCTGAGCATATCAAAGGCCCATCAATATACCCTAATAGATTGATACAGATTATATGTATATAGGTCTGTGATATTAAAACAGAAAAATGAAAATAGAAGATCGGTTTGATGGTGTGGGTGTTAAACGGGAGGTCGCGAGTTCGAGTCTCGGTTGGGGCATTTTTTTTATAAAAAGCTTGGAAAGGATATACACTCATATTTTATTTCTATCCTTATTATTATTAGTAATTATTATTATTATTATTATTATTATTATTATTATTATTATTATTATTATTATTATTATTATTATTATTATTATTATTATTAAGAGTATCATTATAATAATAATTAAAATTATCATAAAAATTATCATTTTTATTAAAAATATCATTTTTTGTCATTATTAGTATTATTATTATTATTATTGTCACTAACATGATTTTTATTATTATTATTAACATTATTTTATCAAATAAATATTAAATACATAAAAACATTTTTGATACATAATTATATTAGTATTACATAAAATCTTGGAATAAACATATTAACATCAATTATATAAATATTACATATAACAAATTTATGATTACTTATACACACATGTTAATACAACTATATGAATAAATATTAATTTTTATTATATATAAAATGAATATATATATAGCATAAGATAAATAAAATATATATTGGGATTTAGTAAAAAAATTCTATATAAACTATAAACAATAAATAAATAAATTTGTTCGATTACCATTACATGTATTAATATACATAATTGAATAATAGGTTCGTGAATCCGAGGCCAAACCTGTACTTGTTCAGTGCCGTGATATGTATTTTTACTACAAAATACAGTATTGTGAGTTCATTTGATTCCCTTTTACTCTTTACATTTTTGGGACTGAGAATACATGCGCTGTTTTTACAACTGCTTTATTAAATGCTTTTAAAATATATTTTTGAACTACGAATACATGAAATGCTTTTATAAATGTTTGACGAGATAGACACAAGCAAAACATTTCTCGAATGAATTATTATGCAGACAGAAGTTATGTAGATTATTATTAAATTATGTGGACATGATAATTGCCACCAATTGATGTGAATATTTTCCACCTGATTATTATTGCTTGGTAACCTAAGAATTAGAAATGGGTATGGCCCTAATTCACGCGAATCCTAAAGGTAGCTACCGGGTTTAACACCCCCACCCAGAATGTTCACTAGACGGAAGAGCTAGTGGGCGTGGTGTTTAGTACTTTGAAGTTTATATATTATACAGACGAGATGTTCTATTTTGGGGATATTATTGATGCGCATTATATGTTAAGGTCGGTTACCAAGCCAAGCAATGAATGAAAAATAAATGTTATGTATCGAGAGAATGATTTTATACACAGGTTATGTGTATGATATTTTTGTACACAAATATGTGTACGGTTACTAAGATTTATGAAAATGGTTTCATACACGAGATAAGTGTACTGTATTTAAATCTTGTGGTCTATGAAAATGATGAATTTTATTGTTTACGATAAACTTATGAACTCACCAAGCTTTTGGTTGACACTTGAAAGCATGTTTATTCTCAGGTATGAAAGAAATCTTCCGCTGTGCATTTGCTCATTTTAGAGATACTTGGAGTCATTCATGACATATTTCAAAAGATGTTGCATTCGAGTCATTGAGTTCATCAAGATTATTACTAAGTCAATTATAGTTGGATATATTATGAAATGGTATGCATGCCGTCAACTTTCAATGTAAAGAAAGTTTATCTTTTAAAAAACGAATGCAATGTTTGTAAAATGTATCATATAGAGGTCAAGTACCTCGCGATGTAACCAAATGTAATGTATTCGTCCAGATGGATTAGGACGGGTCATGAAATAATGCTTGTATGATGTTGGATTATTGATTGTATGCATAGAAAAACTCGTTAATTCATGATTTCGGTTTGATTGGATTTGGACAGCAGAGTATTTGATCATTTATGTAAACTAAATGGATGTTTTTGTTAAGTTAAAGTGTTTAGATGTGTTCTTCTCATCGAGACATTAATTTTAGACTCCGAATTCATGTTATTTCGATTCCCGGAACTTAAATTATGATTAAAATGGTGTTTTCATGAAATTAAAATGTAAAAATGAATGTATTCAGGTTTGGTCCGACTTTGTGACCATTTTTGGAGTCACTAGGGTGTACTAGTGTGTTAGGATTGATGATTGGATGAACTTTCATGTTCAGGTCATCGAAATTCGAGCCACGGATCACCCGGTATGACTAAAATATGTTTTTGAACGGATTAAAGCTACAAGTTGATATATGGCTGTTGGTAACGACTTGGGGGCTGTTCTTGGGGTGTTCTTGAGTGCACTAATGTGTCAGGTGGTTTGGTTAGGCGAAGATTTATATAAGACTCTCCGAAAACTGACACCCGGGGCTCAAGTTATGACCCGACGAACTTTTAATAAAAACTTATGGTTATAAAATGGAACTTATGACATAAATAATGATTTTCATTATTAATAAATTACTTATGATATAAAAAGTAATTATTTTAATTTAAGACTTATGATATACATATTTATCATATCATTTAATAATTACGTATGATTTAATTAAACATTTAATTAAACTTATGATTAGTAACACTTTTATTATTAATGAAAAATACTTATGATAAGTATTAAACTTATGTTATGAGATTATTATAAAAAGAGTTATAATAAGGATTAATTAATTATTTAATTATTATAAGACTTAGTTATTATTTAATTATAATTTAATTATTAAATACTTATGGTTTAATAATTATAATTAAATACTTATGATATGATTAATAATTCATTATTAATTAATAATACTTATGATATGATTAAAAATTTATTATTAGTTAATAATACTTTTATTATGATTAATATTTAATTAATTAATTAATTAAATACTTATGTTATATTAATTATATCATTTAAACTTATGTTAACTTTAATAATTCAATTTAATTTAATTAAACTTATGTTATGACATAATTATACATATATGACTTTAGATAACATTAAAACTTATATTATTATTATAACTTATACTTTAAAAATTAATGTTGACTATGATTGACCAAGGTTGACTGTTGAGTTGACTTTCGGTTGACTTTGACTTTCAGTTGACTTTTGTTGACTTTCTAATTAAAGAAAATTTCCTAAGTTATAAACTTTCCAAAAATAGCAACTTTCTAAATATGGAAACTTTGTAAAAATAGAAACTTTCCTAAAATAGAAACTTTCTTAAATAGAAACTTTCCAAAAATGGAAACCTGCTAAAAATAGAAACTTTCTAAAAATAGAAAGTACGTGTCCTTACGTTGTTCTGATCAAACCGAAGCATATTGAGTGTTGTTCTATGTTTACTTGCAACAAGTACTATAGCTATCATACTAAGACTTGACCTAAGTTAGTTATTTATATCGACATGCTTTATTTATAGGTCGGCGTTGTGATCATTCCTGATCACTTTACTTCGTGCAGTTCACGTTTTCTGTGTTACTACTTCGTTTACATTAAGGTGAGTTATAGTCCCATTTTTCATACTTTTTAAAGTATTTTTGGGATGTGATTACATGCATTTTGTTTTACGTTTAGACACAAGTGGCATTCAAATTTAAATTATTCATTATGATTTGAACGAAAACATTCTCTAGTCTGGTAACTGTAATCACTGGTTTCTAATGGTGAATGCGAATCCTATGGATAGATCTATCGGGCTTGACAGCCCCATTTCGAGCTAGTCGCGCTAGCAATTTATAATCGGAATGTATTAGTACTTCGTATTTATTTGAAGATACACCTGTTCAGTGTATATATTGTGTTTGGCAAGGGTAAGTAAATGGTTAAGTGGTTACCAGGTGGCTCATAGATAATGGAATAATATTTTATGTTTTCTAACATTTTAAATCTTGTGGTCTAAAGTTTATACGATTATTTAAACCTATAATTCGCTCAACATTTTTGTTGACAGTTTACTCGCATGTTTTCACAAGTACTTGATTGTTTGGTGCTTCCGCTGTGTTAGAAGTGTCTGCATGCATTTGGGCAGATTTTGGTAAACATTTTATGGAATATTAAAACTTTGCATTCTTTTTGGTTATTTAAACTTGTGGGTATTTGGTTGACAGTGTTTTATGTCAACTTTGATTATTTAATATGTTGGGTTTGTTTAAAACTACGTATTTTGGTAAATTTCCTTTTTAGGAAACTTTTTGAATAAAAGAATGCAATGTTGTTTATTAAATTCATTTAAAGTTCGATCAAGCTGTGGGACCAAATAACGGAGCCGTTAAGTGTACTTGACGTGGCCATCACAGTTGGTATCAGAGCTCTGGTTGTAGGGAACTAGGCGGTCATAATGTGGTCAACCCGTGGTTTTTAGGGTGCATTAGAGTCTAGTCTACAGCCCGACCTTTCTTGATATAGCATTATTATGCATTTCATTTCGTATGAGAATTAACATAAGCATTTATTTCTATTTTGTATGTGGTTTGTGGTCTTACTGTTTGCAGATGTCGGCTTCGAGCAACAATTCCGTTCCTGCTCCCGTTTCCCCGTCTGCCGCTCGTCGTGCACGATAGCCTCGCCTGATAGATCCTGCTAACTACTACATGGCTACCATCACTCATATGACTAGGGCATATACGAACAAGACTCGTATTGATGCTCTTAGCGACTGTATGTGTAATAACCCGTCAGAATCCACTAACGAAATATTAACTCCTGGTCCCACAGTTTAGCGGTCACGCCCTCTATATGAGACGTTTCCGAAAAGTATTCGCATTAATTATCAAATCAAAGTCATTTATTAAAGAAAATGTAACTGGAAAACATTTGACATAAACAACTAATGTATATGAACCCAAATCATCTCGAATAAAATAGTTTTAACGCAAATATTTGTTCTTGAAATAAAACGATAAAATATGCTGGACGTCGTCTAGTTCTAGCAGCAAACAGCATAATAACTTCAGTTAAGCGAAAGCACTACCTCTATGTACCTGAGATGAAACATGCAAAATGTCAACGAAAAACGTTGAATGAAACTACAGGTTTAGTAAATCATTTCGTAAGTTAGGCCACAAGATTTTCTTAGAAAACATCATAGAAAAAGTATACATTATCATGAGCACTTGATTATGAAGCTTTAACCTTTGCGTGAGCCAAGCACACGTCTTTAGTTTACCCTATCATGGTGCCACACCGATCAAGTGTACGAGTAACAACAGAATAGATGCCTGTCATGTTTAGGCGAGGTTTGTCAAACCTAGCGGTACCGTCCCTATAAGCCGAGCTTACAAAGTAACTAATATAATCAAGCTAAGGGATTTCTTATCTGAAATCATATGTAAATTCTTTGTAAGTTACATGTGCCTAATATGTAAAACATTTGGAAAAAGCATGCATCTCATCCCTGTAAAAATGTAGTAGGGACTGTAGACTCACCTTAGCAAAAGCACTTGTAATTTCATAGCAAAACGTACGGTTGTCGAACTATCTCGACTGAACAACGCAACCTAAATAAGTAAATCATCTTGAGTATACACTTATAGGTCAAACCATGTCAACCCATAGTGTACGCAAAGTTCTAGTGCTCAGACTGACTCAACGAACAAGTAAAAGTCAACTAATCTAAGCTAGTCAACAAAAATCAACCAAAGTCAACCATAAAGTCAACTCAGTCAAACTGGTCAACTAAAGTCAAACATCTCAATAGGTCATGCAAACATGGTCAACAAGTCAAACCTAGGTCAAGTATCATTTTACAAGTTATAGTTAAGCATATTGCACTTTTGCACCTTAAAACATGCCTTAGAAATTCGTACGTCGTAGAAAGATCCAACTATAGCTCATAGCACATATATCATTAAATTATGAACAACTCCAGATCAAAACTACACTTAAAATCGAATCCAAAAAGTCCAGCTAAAGCCTCATACGATATATAAAAGTCAGAAGTCAGAAGGGGTCTAATTACAGTTTACTAAATCAGTTTCAGCACGCGCATCAGTTTTGAAATATTTATCAGAGAATATAGAAAATAGATTTTGACAAACGGCCAATTGTATTTATCTCAAAACATCTCAAAATTTTAGTGATAAAATAATCAAAAACATTTATTTAGCCAATTTATACAATTTTGCAAACCTTTCAGACTCGTCAGTTTTGTTCATCAAACAGACATATCATTTAGACGAGCATATATCTCATAGCAAATCATGTTCTCGTAAGTTCGTATACAAATGAAACATGTCAAGTGATATATATAATAATATATTCCAGAAGATAAAAGTCTCAATAAATTCCTAGTTCACTCTAGCAATTTTTATGTAACTTTGAAAACCGATTCAGCTCACTTTAAAAGCTAAATCTTTGTTTTGACATAACGGGAGCATTACATAACCTTTTGACGCAAATCTTAAGTCCAAATTGCATAAATTTTCATAAGGAATACAGTAGTATACTTTTTATAAGCTAAAACACAAAGCATACAACTCAGTAAATTCAGATTATGTACATAACCTAGTCAAATCTTCGATTAAGCATATCTTAAGCATACGATAACGAAATCACGCAAAATCGGAGTCTAATATTAATAAATTTTCGATATGTTTCCATTAAAAAACGTTACAAGATCAGTTCTCATGTCAATTTAATCAGATCAACAAGAAACAAATTCGTTTTTCATACATACAACGTTAATTACTCAATCAAATGATAAATAACAAGACTAGACACCATTAATTGAGCACTAGACTTGATTACGCTATGTAATTGAACGAAATTCAGATTTATAAAAACTAGGGTTAACAATTATACCTCTAATGATCAAATTGCTTATACTACCGCGTAGAGAACGATGCATAGAACGACATTCGTGTTGAAGGCTTCTTCTAATTTCGACTTTTGAAGGTGGTGGTGGTGTGATGGTGACCGACGACCAAGAGGGAGAGCGAGAGGGGAGAGTGTCGATTGAATTAGGTGAATTATGAGGCTCCTAGCTTTCTAATTTTCTTTTATATCTAGGTTTAGGGCCTAATACTTCCCACTAATGACCCAACTAGCAAGTAATGGCCCAAAACAATCCAATAAAGGGGTGTTGGGGAGGGTTCGGCCGAATGGCCCTTTTATGGGGTCTCGGGCTCATTTTTGCTTAATTCTTGGTACGCGCGTGGTCCGTTTCGAGTGCCGTTAACCGTACCGGGTCTCCGGAACGTTAACTAGTCATTAAAACAAAATCACCGGATTTAATTCATTAAATAAATAATAAATTAAATTAGTTTTTCTCAAAGTTAATAATTATTAAAAATAATTATTTCGTCATTTTTCTGAGTTCCGTAACCTGAAAATGAGACGACCCGTCCTAAACCATAAGGACGAATACAATAACATATGATTACATTGCGAGGTATTTGACCTCTATATGATACATTTTACAAACATTGCATTCATTTTTAAAGACAAACTTTCATTACATCGAAAGTTGATAGGCATGCATACCATTTCATAATATCCAACTATAAATGACCTAGTCTGTCATTTGCATAATCATAATCTTTAATGAACTTAACGACTTGAATGCAACGTCTTTTGAAATATGCCATGAATGACTCCAAGTAATATCTTTAAAATGAGTAAATGCACAACGGAAGATTTCTTTCAATCTTGAGAACAAACATGCATTAAAGTGTCAACCAAAAGGTTGGTGAGTTCATCAGTTTATTAACAATATTCATTTCCATCATTTTTAATAGACCACAAGATTTCATATTTTCATTTCTCATAAACATCATGCATGCATATAGCCATCTGCATAAAAATTATTCATATGGATTGAACACCTGGTAACCAATATTAACCATAATGCATAGAATATCCCCACAGACATCGACGTCTGTATAATAATAATCTCGAAGTACTAAATCCATCCATAGACATGAATGTGGGTTGTTAGGCCAAATAGATCTATCTTTAGGATTCACGTCAATTAGGGACCATTTCCCTAATTCTTAGGTTACCAGACTTGAAGGGCGATATTCGATTTCGATAATCCAACCATATAATGTAGTTTTCGATTACTTGTGTCTATTTCGTCAAACATTTATAAAACAGCGCATGTATTCTCAGTCCCAAAAATATATATTGCAAAAGCATTTAAAAATGGAGCAAATGAAACTCACAATACTGTATTTCGTAGTAAAAATACATATGACGGCATTGAACAAATGCAAGGTTGGCCTCGGATTCACGAACCTATATTAAGTATATATATATATATATATATATATATATATATATATATATATATATATATATATATATATATATATATATATATATATATATATATATATATATATATATATATATATATATATATATATATATATATATATATATTGGTCAATATCTGTCTAGCAATTTAGGTCAGGTCGTAGTGTATCACAATCCTAATACTCGAGACTGATATGCAAAAGTTGACAAAAGTCAATTTGACCCAAAATGACTTTCAAAAACTATACATGTTTACTATATATCTTAAATATAGTCGTTTATATATATATATAAATATATTTATCAGATTTTATTATAGTAAATAATACAAACCATTTATTAATAAATAAAAATTTATATTAAAGTTTATATATGATAAAAATATACTTATATATATATATCAAGTAATAACATTTATTAAGTTCACTTAATATCATAAAAATATAGTGGTAGGTATTATTAATGTAATTATATTACGTGTGGTAAAATATCTTTGTATCACATAATTATTTGGTAAAATAATATTGATAATAATAATGAGTAAAAGTTGTATTATTTTGTGATAATAATAATATTAATTATAATAACAATATTTATATTTACTAATGATAGTAATAATTTTTATAATTAATAATAATCTTTTATAATAATACCAATGTCATAATAATAATATTTCTAATAATGATAAAAATTTTATAATCACGTTAATGATAATAACAAGGTTAATAATATTGTTGTTATTAATAATACTAATAATAATAAAAATGATAATTTAAATGAAAATATAAGTTTTAAGATTTATAATGATATTTTCTAACAACCATGATAATTATAATAATAACGATACTTTTTAATATTAACTGTAGTAATAATAATATTTTATATAATAATAATCCTATTCAAAATGATAATTTTTAATAATAATAATAAAATGTTTATAATAATGATATTTTATGATAACAATGATATTTCTATTAAAAATGATAATTTTAATAAAAATGATGGTTTTAATATTTAATGACACTTTTAATAATAATAATGACGATAAAAAAAATTATAGTTTTGATAAAAATATTAATTATTTTAATAATAATAATAATAATAATAATAATAATAGTAATAGTAATAATAATAATAATAATAATAATAATAATAATAATATTATTATTTATTATTATTATTATTATTATTATTATTATTATTATTATTATTATTATTATTATTATTATTATTATTCATTATTAGATAATAATAATAATAACGATAATAATGACGATAACGATAACTGTAACAGACTGAAACCCGGGTTAGTTGTAAGTGGACTATTTTTGCCCTTAGGGTTTGTGCTTAGTCTTAAGTGTTTTTTTATTTTAATTATTTTATTAGTGTTTTATTACAATTGTGTTGTGACCAGTTTGTAACAAGGGTCCCAGAACATGTTTGTTTATTTCAATTGGACCTCGTTTGGGTTACCTAATCTTGTGCGAAAGATATCAGATAACTGGTAAATACCCTTGTGTTGTGGGGTATGGGGTTTTAACCCCAAATAAGTGTATTGTGCTGCCCTTTCTTCTCATTTTCTTCCTCCCTCTAGAAATTTCCTAAACCAAACCATACCCACTTCATCTCCTATCTCTAACCCTAGATTCCTAAATTGTGTTCTAGAGCTCAAATTATTCATACCATCTTGTTTCTTACAGATTACTGAGTCTATCAAGGTAAGTAACATGTGTTTTTGTGTTCAATTCGTTGTTAAATTCATGGTTTTGTGTGAGTTTTGTAAAAAACTTGAATTTGTGTCAAAACAAGTGATTTAAGTGTTGTTATGGTCAAATTGTTGTGGGTTTTGAGTCTATAACATTTTTTGGTGTTTAAAACGAGCTCTAGATCGAGATTTGAGGATTTCATCGTGAAGTCCGTAGCCTTTGTTCAGTTTCTGAGGAAGATGAACACAGTCGGCCTACTGTCGGTCGACAATCGACCGACTGAGGGTTCAACTGACCGACTGTCGAGTGAACCGACCGACTGAGTTTGACTTTCGGCCGAATGTGGATATACCAAATAAATCGACCGATTGGGAGAGTCAGTCGACCGGTTGTGTCA
The DNA here is from genome assembly GCF_046630445.1 of Rutidosis leptorrhynchoides. Lineage (NCBI taxonomy): Eukaryota > Viridiplantae > Streptophyta > Magnoliopsida > Asterales > Asteraceae > Rutidosis > Rutidosis leptorrhynchoides. Next base: position 574,986,621 of record NC_092336.1, on the reverse strand, counting down.
ACAGTCGACCGACTGTCTACGTCAGTCGACCGATTGAGGAGACAGTCGACCGACTGTGTGTCCAGGGCAGAATGTTTTACCAAAGTGCCTTTTTCTAGCCGTTATGCTGCCCGTTTGTATTTTGGTGTTCAGGATGTAAATTTTGAAAGTGCATAAGTGTTAAGCATGAAAATTTTAGCGGACGCATTTTTTTACTAATTTGCTATAATTCGTTGTCAGTGTGTCTAATCTTGATGGGAACACTATTCTAACTTGGTTTTTGCTGTTCTCAGGAGATAAGGACAAGGAGGAAGCTCAGAAATAATAACTAAGCAGTTGCTGGTAATTGGTGAGTGGGTCTATCTATGGATAGAGTTTAAGTAGTATATTATGCTACTGTGGTTGACTCTTTTACCATGCATAGTGTAGGAATTTCTATGATAGAATAATATCGTTTACCTGATGTTGTATGTGAATTATGTGTACACTGTGCGAATGGCACCAGTCGGGCCTAGGGAGACTGGGGACTCGAGACCGTGCTTAGGTGAGGTTAGAGTCCGTATGAGGTCAACCGTGCCTAGGGGAGGTTGGGTCCATAGGCTACTGATTGTGGAGTATAGTGTGAACGATGCATCCCCTGCATCTGGATAACTATACTGTCAATTGAGTAGCAGGGACTATCGGTAGACTCAGGCCCGATCAGCTGGGAGTCATGTGCTCGTACAAGTCGCCGATCCTCATATTGTCTTATTGTATGCTAGTTGGTAGTTAGCAAGTGTTGTTGTTAGTATATAGCTTGTGTGTGGCTTAAGCTATATCCGTTAGATAGAATCCATTCACTTAGCGGTGCGCTAATTCCCCACATATTCTCCCCTTGCAGGTTTAGGTTCTGCTAGTCGGGATGGGTGCTGTTGTAGAAGACATGTTTGACAACCCTACTCTGATGTGGACTGTTGTTTAAATCATGTTTTGTAATAAAGTAACACCGTTGTGTAAACTTAAACTTAATTACTCAGATTAATGTAATGACGTGACCTATACTGTGTTTAGTAATAAAGTCTTCCGATGTGTTTTAAAAAAAATGGACGGTGTTACAATAACGATAACGATAACGATAATGATAACGATAACAATAACAATAACGATAACGATAATACTAACGATAATAATAATCATTTTAACAATAATACTTAAAATTATAGATAATTCAATTGAAGATATCTTTTAATCCGTTCATCGAAATCATACGCTTTCTAAATGAAAAGTTATTAATTTTTCGACAGCTTTCCAACAACATGCATATCATATACCTTATATAAGTAATATATGTAATTAATTCATGATCTATCATAAAGTATTTAACGATAATAATAAGCATACAAGCCTGCATAATCAAATATACTCGAGCACTAGTCAGGGATACACTATTAATATATAAAAGATAAGATTTGAGTGCTCACGTATCAATATTGAGATTCAATATTGCAGGAAAGGTACGTAGACGTAACGGAGATGATAAACACTAGATCAGCCTCACGAGCATACCCCCGAATAATACCCATAACCTCCTTAGCTATAACTCATAATCTCCTTAATTCTATCCCGTTCAAAAACCCGTTTTAAAATAATACGCTCATGACCTCGTCGTATTATTTTATGTATAATTACTAATAATACTCCTAACTATAAGATTAATAATAATATTAATCTTAATAATAATAATAATAATAATAATAATAATAATAATAATAATAATAATAATAATAATAATAATAATAATAATAATAATAATAATAATAATAATAATAATAATTATAATAATAATAATAATTATAATTATAATTATAATATATATAGAGAGATATGTGAAAGATAGATGGATGGAATGATTACGGAACCAGAAATTGATCGAGCTTTATACACCTCTCCTGACCTCAGACCCCATGCAATCGCATGGGTCTTCTTTGGTTTGGCCATGCAATCGCATGGCCTTGTTTTCCAGCTCACATCCCACTTGGTGCTCTGCCGACACTCGTATATTATTATTATATATAAATAATAATATAATCTATATAATTATTCATATATTATATTATATTTACGTGCTTAGTGAATTTGTAATTTTAGCTCCAATGACTTGGGCGTTGAAAAATGGTTCATGACTCGGTTCCGATTTTTCAAACGTTATATCGTATGCTGTGAAATCTAGCTCTTTACGTTTCGCTATTTGTACTTTTATCAAAAATTAGGCTTAAACATCGATGAATCATATTATAAGAAATGTAACTTATATATTTAAGGGTTGTGGTCATTTGCTTCTTTAATTCATCATTTCGTTATTCATTAACATGATGATATTAATTAAAATCCAAAACATTTTTGTATCCATTTAAAATCTTATTATATTGCAAATATATATATATATATATATATATATATATATATATATATATATATATATATATATATATATATATATATATATATATATATATTTTTTTAAAATAAAATTTGTACATTTATATGTAGTTGAAATATTTATATAATATTTATGTTTTCAAAGTATAATTTAGATCGTTTACGTAATAGAAAATATTGTACTATATAACGTTTACATTCTAAAACTTTAATAGATATAGTTCATTTATGTACTAGCGTTTACTCTAATTCGTCAAATGTTCTAATATTAATCGACTCACTAATAGAATACTAATATCATTTATTAAATAATTCAAAATATATATAAACACGTTTTTAATTACACGTTACAAGTTATTTATATATTTATATTTAATTAAATCACGTACCGTTATAATTTGTAATTTGTCAAAAGGTTTCTAGAAAAAAATTCTGAAATTCAGGATAACGTTAAAACCTATATCTTTATCATAATGATTCAATAACAATTTTTCAAAAGTGGTTCTAGATATTTTAACATTATCCGTTTTAAAGAAGACGTGACACTCAAATTGTTTTATATAATTTCTAAAATTTATAACAATAAAGATAATAGTAATAACTTTAATAATCTTAAAGTTTTATAATATGTTTCTACTTGTAGACCATTTATTCCGCATATTGTTAAAAAGAAAAGATTTCTCAAATCATAGTGCACCTCATAACAGAGACCCGTAATTATAATCACAATGTAACTGATAATTCAATCATTTGATATCATCTTCTAATTCCATCGATAGACATATTAAAACAAATACGTTCATGTAAAGTATTATACGTTTAATACTTTGTTAATATTCTCAAGTTATAATATATACATATATATATATATATATACATATATATATACATATATATATATACATATATATATATATATATATATATATATATATACATATATATATATATAATCATATCCATTTATATAATGGTTCGTGAATCGTCGAAATTTGGTCGAGGTTAAATGAATGTATGAACATAGTTTAAAATTCTTGAAATTTAACTTAACAAACTTTGCTTATCGTGTCAGAATAATATAAAGATAAAGTTTAAATTTGGTCAGAAATTTTCGAGTTATCACAGTACCTACCCGTTAAAGAAATTTCGTCCCGAAATTTGATCGTGGTTGTCATGGCTAACCATAAAAATGTTTTCATGACGAATATGAGTTGATACATAGAGTTTTATCATCATTGAGTAATATGGATAAAATAATTTGATTTCGTAAAGAGTATAAGTGAAGTTATCGCAATAGAGTGAAATGAGTAAATGTAGATTCGTCAACTCTTTTGACGTAGATAGGATTGATTTCCGGAGTTCAAGGGATTTAGAGAAAATCTTCGTAATAAGATTTGTTTCTTTGGTAATTAAGGAACTTAGGATCCGCTTTGATTAAATGCGATAATCTGTTTTGATTGCCCTGTCAGATATTTTACTATATACCTACCCTCTTCGTTTCCTTATTCTCACAACTCACACCTTCTATTCATCCTTCCTCAATTCATATTTTAAAACATTCGTTAATATGTTCCATCCTGTTCTGATCCTTGATATACTCCTAACTTTCATATCTGTCATTCTTCTCTTTTATATACCACCGGAGGATTTTATTTATTTTTACTATTACCTTGGGGTTATAGTAATTTTAATTCTTCCGTGCCTTTATGTGGCAATACGTATTGATATGCACGGTTTGTAATTTATGTGTTGTTGTCGAGCTTTATATTTTCTTTTATATTCAAGAGTTCTATACTTTTGTCTCCTCTTCCCGACTTCAAGTCAAGTGAATAATGGTCCAGAATTCGTGGGTATGGATTTTGAAATGAACATAGTTAATGTTCTAGGAAGGAAATTGTAATGGCACGATCTTCATTTGTCAAATTACCAGAATACCTCGGAAAAGACCGAATCATCAAGAAAATATTTTCTTGATATATTTAGAGTTTAAGTAAAATACAAGAGTCATGTAACATCGCACATGATGACGTTATGATCTGTGAATCATCATGTTCCATTTAGAAAATCAGCATGACTTACTGTAATATAATCACGTTGATCAAGTATCATTATATTATACTAAATCATGCTTCTGTTCCCAACATTAATTCAAAAACATTCATATTTTAAACTCGAAGGTTTCAGAATTTAGAAACTAAAATAGTTTCTTTTATGATGTAACACTGATATCGCGAAGAGATAAATGATTTTGGATAACAATAGTTATGAAGATAAATCCAGAAATATCGAAGATATAAATTTATAATGAAGGATATGATGATATCTTAGAATTTCTAACATCGATGGATGATGATGAAGATTTGTCCGTAAAGGTTTAGAGTCAGAAGCAAGGTATTTGATAACAATTTCAGTAGACACTGAATCATTTGGATTCTTTGAAGGTAGATTTCATCCTTGTGATTTGTCCACAGTATCCTTCATGGTTTGCTCAATCCGTTTTCCAGTTCCAAACATTCTCTTTTTCTGAGCTTTGCTAACACATTATTCTTTATCATTAAACTTTTAACTGTTACGTTTGTCTATAGTTTCTGCTGCTTCATTCAACTTTTCCAAAAATTCGGAGAACTAATTCGTAGATTGGGGTGTTTTTCAAAAATTTCACATTTGAAGTATATAAGTCTAGGAGATAGACGTTATATGTACACATATAACTGTTGGCGTAGACATGCTGCAAGATTTCAAAATACTGATTGCTGATTCCCAGTAATTGGTATGACAATTCTTGTTACAAGATGCGGATGAGTAAATGATGGGGTTTCGATAAATATCATGATTTTTCGGAAGTCAAAGATCAGTGAAGTTGTTGGTAAGTTTATTGTTAATGTGGTGAGATATAAAAGGTTCTCCGGTAACGATGACGAAAGGGCAACATCTATATCGAGGTTATAATAAGACTGTTTCAACTGAAAAGTCGAAGTTGACTTGCTGGAGCTGTGACAAAACTGGCTAATTTGAAAAGGAATCGCAAAGTTATTTTTGCTAATAAATGCCAAAGGGCCTGACACAGATACGTGTTAAACTATGACTTTGGTTTCGAGAGCTTTTCAGGTGCAAGACTGTGGTTAATATGTGGTTGGATCATCATCTCGATTGTTCATTATTTGAAGTTTCTTCAGGAATTTCGAAGGGTTTGAACACAGATTGTAATCGTTAATATACATATGATGTTCTAGGATTTTGAATGATACAAATATTTTTTCTGGGTTCTATGAATAGAAATGATGTTTTAGCACAGTTTCGAAGTCAAAGTATAGCTTTGAAAGATGTAGGAATCTAAGAGTGATGTCTTTTGTTAAATTTTGACTTGGATTTTGATTTGTCAAAATCAGAAAATGTAATTAAATTTGGATGAGAAAATTTGTTTTGATTTCTATGAAAAGGATGCACATTGTTGTGAAAGTAGTGAGTATAGTTGATGATTGCGGAATCAGATTCTAAGAATGTAACATATTAATTGTGAATTTATATATCTCTCAGGTATTACCTACCCGTTAAAAGTTTCACAAGTAATATTTTGTACAAGAGAATTTTATTACAGTTTTTATGAAAATATGTGTATATTTTCTTCAGATCTAATACAGATTTAATGAGTTAATATTAAATTAAGTTCATTTGATTTTCGACACAAACAAGAAATGAATAACTTCTAAAACCTTAGAATTTCTTCGCGAATTATTTCTTCAACGTAAATGAAATCATGAATCAATACTTCATTATTCATTTTATTGATATTTCTTCGGTGAATGATGTTGGTGTCCGCGGGATTCTTTTGAACTTCACAAGGTATGAATGATGTTTCTAGAAAGTTTCGAGTTCATCGAAGATGAAAGTGTAAAATCAAACATGTAATTGATTAATACGCTTGATTTATTATGAAACGGAATTCATTGAGTTGGAACAGACATTATGGTTAACGATAGTTAAGTCGTTAATCGAAGGGTTATAGCATATTAGTAATATGAATTTAACTGAGTAGTATCTACCCTTTTTAAATTCATACATAATAGCTTAGTACGAAAAGATTTATGATGGTTTCAAAATTTATATATATAAGATATACATATAAATTCTTCAGAGGAATTGAATTAATACTTCATAATTCATTGATACAATATAATCGTTGTTGATTTTGTAATAATGTCCACGGTGATTCTTGAACTGGCGGAGTTTGTGATGTTATAGGTGCTGCTGATTCTGATGATGCTGACGGCACTGACTGTGCTGGTGATGCTAATGGTACTGTTGATGCTGCTGGTAAAATAAGTCTAGCTTGTAAATCACGCACCATTCTTGTCAGAATTTCTATTCTTCCTTCTATCATTTTGGTTCATTCATCTAATTTATGGTTAGGGCTAGAATAAATAATCTCTAAGAGTTTGGAGATTACATAATTGCCGCGGAATGTTTCTCCAATGAAGTTATGAATCAATACTTCATCGGTCATTGTTGTTGGTACTCTTTGTATCTACGGTGCGTATAACGTTGATGTTCGAGGTACAGATTGTGATGTTGAGGTGTGGGATGCAGATGTTATTGTTGGTGGTGATAATGGTACTGTTGGTGTTGCAGATGGTGGTACTGTTGTTGCCGGTGCTGCTGCTGGTGCTTGTAACCTTTGCACCATATTCTCTAAAGCCACCACTCGAGCGCGAAGCTCGTTGACTTCTTCTATTTACACCGGGGTGATTGTCGGTTCGGACGAGCGGATGAATAAGATCTAGAATTTATGATAATATATAATCATGACGAGATACTCTGGAAATGAGAGAGAAAATAGTGTTTTGGACTGGTTCACCGGTAAGTGCTTCAGGTTCTTCGCCAAGAGGGCAATGTGGTGGATGAAAGGGATCGTCTTCTTCTTGTCTCCAACAATTAAGTAGACTACGAACCCATCCCCAATTCATCCAGAATAGATGATAGCTAATTGGTTTATCCATTCCGGTTACACTGCTTTCGGAGCTTGAGTGAAACTCTATATCGGAATCCGAGGGACTTGAACTAGTGGCGAGTTCTATTTCGTACGATTGAATAAAGGATTTTTGATATAAAATAATTTTCGGCTATCGAATGCTATTCTAATTATATAGAATATCTATATATATAAAACAAAAGATTTCGTAGATTACGGAGGAATTTACGGAATATGCCAGGCAAAGTTTTACAGTAACAGATACGCTAAGATATGAATTTTGTCTATACACTATTCATGCAATCAATGCAGTAATATGTGTCTAGACTAAGAATAATAAGCAGGTAATTTTTGACTATAAATGATAAGCAAATTTTTTGACATGCAGACACGGTCGAAGTTCAGACTCATTAATGCATCTTAATATCTATCAGTTAGACACACTAATGCAAGACCTGGTTCGCTAAGACCACCTCTCTGATACCACATGAGACGACCCGTCCTAAACCATAAGGACGAATACAATAACATATAATTACATTGCGATGTATTTGACCTCTATATAATACATTTTACAAACATTGCATTCATTTTTAAAGACAAACTTTCATTACATCAAAAGTTGATAGGCATGCATACCATTTCATAATATCTAACTATAAATGACCTAATCTGTCATTTGCTTAATCATAATCTTTAATGAACTTAACGACTTGAATGCAACATCTTTTGAAATATGCCATGAATGACTCCAAGTAATATCTTTAAAATGAGCAAATGCACAGCGGAAGATTTTTTTCTATCCTTAGAATAAACATGCTTTAAAGTGTCAACCAAAAGGTTGGTGAGTTCATTAGTTTATCAACAATATTCATTTCCATCATTTTTAATAGACCACAAGATTTCATGTTTTCATTTCTCATAAACATCATGCATGCATATAGCCATCTGCATAAAAATCATTCATATGGATTGAACATCTGGTAACCAATATTAACCATAATGCATAGAATATCCCCACAGACATCGACGTCTGTATAATAATAATATCTAAGTACTAAATCCATCCAAAGACATGACTGGGGGTTGTTAGGCCTAATAGATCTATCTTTAGGATTCGCGTCAATTAGGGGCCATTTCCCTAATTCTTAGGTTATCAGACTTGAAGGGCGATATTCGATTTCGATAATCCAACCATATAATGTAGTTTTCGATTACTTGTGTCTATTTCGTCAAACATTTATAAAACAGCGCATGTATTCTCAGTCCTAAAAATATATATTGCAAAAACATTTAAAAAGGGAGCAAATGAAACCCACAATACTGTATTTCGTAGTAAAAATACATATGACGGTATTGAACAAATGCAAGGTTGGCCTCAGATTCACGAACCTATATTAAGTTTAATATATATATATATATATATATATATATATATATATATATATATATATATATATATATATATATATATATATATATATATATATATATATATTAATCAGATTTTATTATAGTAAATAATACAATCCATTTATTAATAAATAAAAATTTATATTAAAGTTTATATATGATAAAAATATACTTTTATATATATCAAGTAATAACATTTATTAAGTTCACTTAATTTCATAAAAATATAGTGGTAGGTATTATTAATGTAATTATATTATGTGTGGTAAAATATCTTTGTATCACATAATTATTTGATAAAATAATATTGATAATAATAATGAGTAAAAGTTGTATTATTTTGTGATAATAATAATATTAATTATAATAACAATATTTATATTTACTAATGATAGAAATAATTTTTATAATTAATAATATAATCTCTTATAATAATACCAATGTCATAATAATAATATTTCTAATAATGATAAAAATTTTATAATCATATTAATGATAATAACATTGTTAATAATATTGTTGTTATTAATAATACTAATAATAATAAAAATGATAATTTAAATGAAAATATAAGTTTTAAGATTTATAATGATATTTTCTAACAACCATGATAATTATAATAATAACGATACTTTTTAATATTAACTGTAGTAATAATAATATTTTATATAATAATAACCCTATTCAAAATGATAATTTTTAATAATAATACTAAAATGTTTATAATAATGATATTTTATAATAACAATGATATTTATATTAAAAATGATAATTTTAATAAAAATGATGGTTTTAATATTTAATGATACTTTTAATAATAATAATGACGATAAAAATAATAAAATGATAGTTTTGATAAAAATATTAATTATTTTAATAATAATAATAATAATAATAATAATAATAATAATAATAATAATAATAATAATAATAATAATAATAATAATGATATTATTGATTATTAGATAATAATAATAACGATAATAACGATGTAACGATAACGATAACGATAACGATAACAATAACAATAACGATAACGATAATAATAACAATAATTATAATCATTTTAACAAGAATACTTAAAATTATAGATAATTCAATTGACGATATCTTTTAATCCGTTCATCGAAATCATACGCTTTCTAAATGAAAAGTTATTAATTTTTCAACAGCTTTCCAATGACATGCATATCATATACCATATATCAGTAATATATGTAATTAACTCATGATCTATCATAAAGTATTTAATGACAATAATAAGCATACAAGCATGCATAATCAAATATACTCGAGTACTAGTCAGGGATACACTATTAATATATAAAAGATAAGATTTGAGTGCTCACGTATCAATATTGAGATTCAATATTGCAGGAAAGGTACGTAGATGCAACGGAGATGATAAACACTAGATCAACCTCACGAGCATACCCCCGAATAATACCCATAACCTCCTTAGCTATAACCCGTAATCTCCTTAATTCTATCCCGTTCAAAAACCCGTTTTAAAATAATACGCTCATGACCTCGTCGTATTATTTTATGTATAATTACTAATAACACTCCTAACTATAAGATTAAAAATAATATTAATCTTAATAATAATAATAATTATAATATATATAGAGAGATATGTGAGAGATAGATGGATGGAATGATTACAGAACCAGAAATTGATCGAGCTTTATACACCTCTCCTGACCTCAGACCCCATGCGATCGCATGGGTCTTCTTTGGTTTGGCCATGCGATCACATGGCCTTGTTTTCCAGCTCACATCCCACTTGGTGCTCTGCCGACACTCGTATATTATTATTATTTATAAATAATAATATAATCTATATAATTATTCATATATTATATTATATTTACGTGCATAGTAAATTTGTAATTTTATTTCCATTGACTTGGGCGTTGAAAAATGGTTCGTGACTCGGTTCTGATTTTTCAAATGTTATATCGTACGTTGTGAAATCTAGCTCTTTACGTTTCGCTATTTGTACCTTTATCAAAAATTAGGCTTAAACATCGATGAATCATATTATAAGAAATGCAACTTATATATTTAAGGGTTGTGGTCATTTGCTTCTTTAATTCATCATTTCGTTATTCATTAACATGATGATATTAATTAAAATCCAAAACGTTTTTGTATCCATTTAAAATTTTATTATATTGCAAATATATATATATATATATATATTTTAAAATAAAATTTGTACATTTATATATAGTTGAAATATTTATATAATATTTAGTTTTTCAAAAACAATTATATTTCAAAGTATAATTTAGATCGTTTACGTAATAGAAAATATTGTACTATATAACGTTTACATTCTAAAAATTTAATAGATATAGTTCATCTATGTACTAGCGTTTACTCTAATTCGTCAAATGTTCTAATATTAATCGACTCACTAATCGAATACTAATATCGTTTATTAAATAATTCAAAATATATATAAACACGTTTTTAATTACACGTTGCAAGTTATTTATATATTTATATTTAATTAAATCACGTACCGTTATCATTTGTAATTTGTCAAAAGGTTTCTAGAAAAAAATTTTGAAATTCAGGATAACGTTAAAACCTGTATCTTTATCATAATGATTCAATACCAAGTTTTCAAAAGTGGTTCTACATATTTTAACATTATCCGTTTTAAAGAAGACGTGACGCTCAAATCATTTTATATAATTTCTAAAATTTATAACAATAAAGGTAATAGTAATAACTTTAATAATCTTAAAGTTTTATAATATGTTTCTACTTGTAGACCATTTATTCCGCATATGTTAAAAAGAAAAGATTTCTCAAATCATAGTGGACCTCATAACAGAGACCCGTAATCATAATCACAATGTAACTGATAATTCAATCATTTGATATCATCTTCTAATTCCATCGATAGACATATTGAAACAAATACGTTCATGTAAAGTATTATACGTTTAATACTTTGTTAATATTCTCAAGTTATAATATATATATATATATATATATATATATATATATATATATATATATATATATATATATATATATATATATATATATATATATATAATCATATCCATTTATATAATGGTCCGTGAATCGTCGGAATTTGGTCGAGGTTAAATGAATGTATGAACATAGTTTAAAATTCTTGAGATTTAACTTAACAAACTTTGCTTATCGTATCGGAATAATATAAAGATAAAGTTTAAATTTGGTCAGAAATTTCCGGGTTGTCACAGAAAAGCTTTCTAGGCGATTAACTTAATCGTAACGTTTTCTAGTTATTTCACTTTCCGAAATAAATTCATAAATTAATATAACCTATTAATTCAAGAATCTCTCTAATAAGCATGTATTTAATTGTATTAAACACACAAGTCTAAGTAACCACCGTTAAATACTTAACGGACAAGTAACGATAGTAAACGGAAAAAGTTGGGTTGTTACATTACCCACCTGTTATGAAAAAGTTCGTCCCGAAATTTTAGTGTTCATCCGCCGTAGTCGTCTCTTCTGGAAACAGTTGCGGATAATTAAGTTTCATCTGATATTCACGTTTCCACATGAATTCTGGTTCTCTACGGGCATTCTATCTAACCTTAACGAGCGGAATTCTGCTGTGCTTTAGTTGCTTAACCTCGTGACCCATAATCTCAACAGGTTCTTCGATGAAATTAAGCTTAGGATCAACTTGCACTTTGTCTAAGGGAATTACCAAACTTTCATCTGATAAACATTTCTTCAAATTGGAAACATGAAAAGTATCGCGAATCTCACTAAGTTCTTGCGGCAGCTTCAACTTATACGCTACTGGACCAATTCTTTCGGTAATCTCAAACGGTCCGATAAACCTCGGACTTAACTTTCCTCTTTTGCCAAAACGCACTACACCCTTCCAGGGTGATACCTTGAGCATAACTTTGTCTCCAACCTGAAATTCCAAATCTTTCCTTCTAATATCAGCATAACTCTTTTGACGATCTCGCACAATTTTCATTCTCTCTCGTATCTGCGCGATCTTCTTAGTCGTCTCGTGCACAATCTCATGACCAGTTAACTGACTATCTCCTAACTCAGTCCAACATATAGGTGATCTACACTTTCTGCCATACAGTGCTTCAAAAGGCCCTGCCTTGATACTTGCGTGATAACTGTTGTTGTATGAAAACTCTACTAACGGTAGATTTCTATGCCATCCAATTCCAAAGTCAATAACACATGCCCTTAACATGTCTTCTAGTGTCTGATTGGTTCTCTCACTTTGACCATCAGTCTGTGTATGGTATGCTGTACTCATGTCCAAACGAGTTCCCATGGCATCTTGCATAGCTTGCCAGAATCTAGATGTAAATCTACTATCTCTGTCGGAAATAATGGATAGCGGCACTCCATGTCGAGAAACTACTTCCTTTATGTAGATCTGTGCCAACCTCTCCATCTTATCTGTTTCCTTAATCGGTAGAAAATGAGCAGACTTCGTAAGACGATCAACGATAACCCAAATCGTATCATAACCTCCTACCGTTTTAGGCAACTTAGTGATAAAATCCATTGTAATATTCTCCCACTTACAATGTGGAAACTCTGGCTGTGTCAACAATCCTGACGGTTTTTGATGCTCTGCCTTAACTTTAGCACAAGTCAAGCACTTACCAACATAAGTAGCAATATCAGCTTTCATATTAGGCCACCAATACATTGCCTTAAGATCTTGGTACATCTTGTCGAATCCAGGGTGAATAGAATAACTTGTCTTGTGTGCCTCTTCTAGCACGAGTTTCCTTAATCCGCCAAACTTCAGTACCCAATTATAACAACCCTCATATTTCCATACCTGAATTGACTAATTTGACTATAGGGTTGTTATCCATACGTAATATATAATTAAATTCGACGTTGATCAAATATTTATTTTTAGTTGACACGTTCTGTTAACTAAAGTTTACACTAATTATATAAAATAACTTTAGTTAATATTAATGCGTATTATATTTAAAACTATATGTAACATAATTATTAATTAAATGATAAGTTATTTTAATCATTACATATATTTTTAGCTTATAAAAAAAAAAAAGAAATAAGATTTTTTTTAATAAATTAAATAATGAGCCCATGAATTTTGACTAAATATTTTCAAAAACAAAAACTTATTAAAAACATTTTTAACATGTTTTTATTATTTTGTCAAAATTGGCATCTTTATTTTATTATTTTTTTTCTTTTCACCAACCATTTTTTACCTATAAATACATGGCTCCTCATTCATTTTTTCTTGCCAAACACAAAAACTTAAGTTATTCTCTCAAAACTTTGAAGAAAATTTGAGGTGCTTTCTATTTTTATTAATTTTTTTTAATATTGTCATTTATATTTATATTTATTGTATATTCTTTGTAAAATTTGAAATTAATTATGTTTATATGTTATAATTAGTATTATAAGTGTTATGATGCATAAAAATAATTTTGATAATTTATGGAATATTATTTATAATTAAATACGAATTATGTAGTGTTTAAACGTAAAAATAATGTAAAATTCGTAATAAATACTTTTAACCAAAAATAAAATATATATAATTTTTTCTGAGTTTTTAAAACTTATATAGATCTTAAAAAATTATAAAAATAATTACTTGGGTCGAATTGGTATTTATTATATAATTAAACTCTATTATTATGTAATTCGAAGTTAAATTAAGAATAAATATAAAATAATAAAAAAATATTTTTTAAATATTTTTCTACAGGTTATTAGACTGATAGAAACTTATAAAAATTATAAAAATAATTATTTGGGTTTATTTAGTAATTATGTAGAATTAAAATTGTTTTGTGAATACATTAAGGGTAAAAACAAAAATAAATACAAAAATATAATAAAAACATTTTCTTAAATTTTTCTACTAATCTATATGATTAACTAAGACTATAAAAATTATGTATGTAATTTTTAGATATTTAATTTATTATTTAGACATTTTTGAATAATGTTTGATTAATAAAACACTATTTTATTTGAAGTAATTTAGGTATTTATTTAAAGGTAATTATATTTAATATATATAAGACATAATAAGGTATAATAACTAAATATTAAATAAAACTTAGGTTATATTATCACATATATAATTATTAAGTACATTAATAATTCGTTGTGTGTATACACCTAAAGTGAAGGTTAATCAAAGATAATGTATAATTCATGTGAACTTCATCGCTACTCAAGGTCGTAAGTGAATAATGTCTAGGTTGCCATTTATGGGTAAGCTTGTGGATCTCGAATGCCATGAATTAGATTATGGTCAAGAATCCTGGGTCCCCGGTTACATCTGGTCATTCCTGACTTATTTGATAGCAACGAAGTTTGAGTAAAGTTATACAACGTCTTGCTAAAGATTAACCCGAACTTTCTAAAATTGGAAAATTACTATAAGTGAAAACTTTCCATAAATAGTAACCTTCTGAAAATGGAAATTCTTTAGGGAACCATTACTATCAATATAGTGAAATATCCCGTTCTTATTGATTAAAAACGTTCATATTAATTGATTTCGTTACGAGGTTTTGACCTCTATATGAGACGTTTTTCAAAGACTGCATTCATTTTTAAAACAAACCATAACCTTTATTTCATAGATAAAGGTTTTAAAAAGCTTTACGTAGATTATCAAATAATGATAATCTAAAATATCCTGTTTACACACGACCATTACATAATGGTTTACAATACAAATATGTTACAACAAAATAAGTTTCTTGAATGCAGTTTTTACACAATATCATACAAGCATGGACTCCAAATCTCGTCCTTATTTAAGTATGCGACAGCGGAAGCTCTTAATAATCACCTGAGAATAAACATGCTTAAAACGTCAACAAAAATGTTGGTGAGTTATAGGTTTAACCTATATATATCAAATCATAATAATAGACCACAAGATTTCATATTTCAATACACATCCCATACATAGAGATAAAAATCATTCATATGGTGAACACCTGGTAACCGATATTAACAAGATGCATATATAAGAATATCCCCATCATTCCGGGACACCCTTCGGATATGATATAAATTTCAAAGTACTAAAGCATCCGGTACTTTGGATGGGGTTTGTTAGGCCCAATAGATCTATCTTTAGGATTTGCGTCAATTAGGGTGTCTGTTCCCTAATTCTTAGATTACCAGACTTAATAAAAAGGGGTATATTCGATTTCGATAATTTAACCGTAGAATGTAGTTTCACGTACTTGTGTCTATTTTGTAAATCATTTATAAAACCTGCATGTATTCTCATCCCAAAAATATTAGATTTTAAAAGTGGGACTATAACTCACTTTCACAGATTTTTACTTCGTCGGGAAGTAAGAATTGGCCACTGGTTGATTCACGAACCTATAACAATATATACATATATATCAAAGTATGTTCAAAATATATTTACAACACTTTTAATATATTTTGATGTTTTAAGTTTATTAAGTCAGCTGTCCTCGTTAGTAACCTACAACTAGTTGTCCACAGTTAGATGTACAGAAATAAATCGATAAATATTATCTTGAATCAATCCACGACCCAGTGTATACGTATCTCAGTATTGATCACAACTCAAACTATATATATTTTGGAATCAACCTCAACCCTGTATAGCTAACTCCAACATTCACATATAGAGTGTCTATGGTTGTTCCGAAATATATATAGATGTGTCGACATGATAGGTCGAAACATTGTATACATGTCTATGGTATCTCAAGATTACATAATATACAATACAAGTTGATTAAGTTATGGTTGGAATAGATTTGTTACCAATTTTCACGTAGCTAAAATGAGAAAAATTATCCAATCTTGTTTTACCCATAACTTCTTCATTTTAAATCCGTTTTGAGTGAATCAAATTGCTATGGTTTCATATTGAACTCTATTTTATGAATCTAAACAGAAAAAGTATAGGTTTATAGTCGTAAAAATAAGTTACAAGTCTTTTTTGTAAAGGTAGTCATTTCAGTCGAAAGAACGACGTCTAGATGACCATTTTAGAAAACATACTTCCACTTTGAGTTTAACCATAATTTTTGGATATAGTTTCATGTTCATAATAAAAATAATTTTCTCAGAATAACAACTTTTAAATCAAAGTTTATCATAGTTTTTAATTAACTAACCCAAAACAGCCCGCGGTGTTACTAATACGGCGTAAATCCAGTTTTACGGTGTTTTTCGTGTTTCCAGGTTTTAAATCATTAAGTTAGCATATCATATAGATATAGAACATGTGTTTAGTTGATTTTAATAGTCAAGTTAGAAGGATTAACTTTTGTTTGCGAACAAGTTTAGAATTAACTAAACTATGTTCTAGTGATAACAAGTTTAAACCTTCGAATAAGATAGCTTTATATGTATGAATCGAATGATGTTATGAACATCATTACTACCTTAAGTTCCTTGGATAAACCTACTGGAAAAGAGAAAAATTGATCTAGCTTCAACGGATCCTTGGATGGCTCGAAGTTCTTGAAGCAGAATCATGACACGAAAACAAGTTCAAGTAAGATCATCACTTGAAATAAGATTGTTATAGTTATAGAAATTGAACCAAAGTTTGAATATGATTATTACCTTGTATTAGAATGATAACCTACTGTAAGAAACAAAGATTTCTTGAGGTTGGATGATCACCTTACAAGATTGGAAGTGAGCTAGCAAACTTGAAAGTATTCTTGATTTTATGTAACTAGAACTTGTAGAATATATAAAGAACACTTAGAACTTGAAGATAGAACTTGAGAGAGATCAATTAGATGAAGAAAATTGAAGAATGAAAGTGTTTGTAGGTGTTTTTGGTCATTGGTGTATGGATTAGATATAAAGGATATGTAATTTTGTTTTCATGTAAATAAGTCATGAATGATTACTCATATTTTTGTAATTTTATGAGATATTTCATGCTAGTTGCCAAATGATGGTTCCCACATGTGTTAGGTGACTCACATGGGCTGCTAAGAGCTGATCATTGGAGTGTATATACCAATAGTACATACATCCAAAAGCTGTGTATTGTACGAGTACGAATACGGGTGCATACGAGTAGAATTGTTGATGAAACTGAACGAGGATGTAATTGTAAGCATTTTTGTTAAGTAGAAGTATTTTGATAAGTGTATTAAAGTCTTTCAAAAGTGTATAAATACATATTAAAACACTACATGTATATATATTTTAACTGAGTCGTTAAGTCATCGTTAGTCGTTACATGTAAACGTTGTTTTGAAACCTTTAGGTTAACGATCTTGTTGAATGTTGTTAACCCGTTGTTTATTATAACAAATGAGATGTTAAATTGTTATATTATCATGATATTATGATATATAATATATCTTAGTATGATATATATACAGTTAAATGTCGTTACAACGATAATCGTTACATATATGTCTCGTTTCGAAATCATTAAGTTAGTAGTCTTATTTTTACATATGTATTACATTAGTACGGATGTTTATTTTAATGAAAGTAATAATATTATCATAATAATTATATTTTAATTTGTGATTACATTTTATGTATTAATATTACAATTTATTACTTGTGTAATGTAATGTTTACTAATTTTATAATATCTAATTTAACATTTATGCACTGTATCCATATTACAATATACATGTAATAGTTACATATATTTATACGTAGATTCATTTTTAAATTACCACATACTTATTTTGTATCTTATTTTATATATTTAACTCTAAGATTTAAATTATATTTTATTGTTTTCATTTATCATATATACATATATAGTTATATATACATGTTTATTTATAAACACATGTTCGTGAATCGTCGGGAATAGTCAAGGGTCAATTGAATACATGAACATAGTTAAAAAAAAAAATTGAGACTCAACATTACAGACTTTGCTTATCGTGTCAACAACATATAAAGATTAAGTTTAAATTTGGTCAGAAATTCCCGGGTCGTCACAGTACCTACCCGTTAAAGAAATTTCGTCCCGAAATTTGAGTAAGGTGGTCATGGCTAATAATAAAAATGTTTTCATGACGAATATGAGTTGATAACTAGAGTTTTATCATCGCTAAGTAACTGAATAGAATAATTAAATTACTCTGAACGTATGAGAGAAGCTATCGCAAAATATTTGAATAGAGATTCGTCTTAGCTTTTGACGTAGTCAGGGTTGAATTCCGGAATTCAAGGGATTTAAAGAAAATCTTCGAAATCTAAAAGATTTGATTCTTCGGCGAGTAAGGAAATTATGATCTCTAAAATTAAATACGGTGATTTGCCTCGATTACTCTGTCTGATATTTCCACTATAAATTAAGCTCTTCCGTTCCATTATTCTCACCATTCCTATACTTTCTTTCTTAGTTCATACATCCAAAAGATTGTGAAAATGCTAAATCCAGTTCTACTCCTTGATATTTTTCTAATTATCATTTCTGTCATCCTTCTTTTCAATCTTCCATCAAAAGAATCTGTTTACTTCTACTATTACCTTGGAGTGATACTATTCTTAATTATACCGTGTCTTTATATTGTTATTCGTATTAATATTCATGGTTTGTAATTTCGGTGTTGTTGTTGGGCTTTATATTCTCCCTTATATTTCAATGTCTCTATTCTTGTCTCCTATAATCACTGTCATCCACAGTTAATACTCCCTCCTTTTTGCTGCGATTTATACTCCAATTTCTATTTCGGAGCTTTGTCCCTTCGTTTCTTCTTCTTGCGATTGGGCATCTCTTGTAATGGTCTAGAATTCACAGATATACATTTCAGAATAAACATTGTTAATGTTCTAAGAAGAAAACGGTAATAGCACGATTTGACTTGTCAAATTACCAGAATTCAAGGAAAGATAAGACTATCAAGAAAAATGTGTTCTTGATATGTTTATAGATTAGACAGAACGTAAGAGTCATGTAACATGGCACATGATGATGTTATGATCTGTGAATCATCACGTTCCATTAGAAACTTAGTATGAATTACTGTAATATAATCACGTTGATCAAGTGTCATTATATTATACTAACTCATGCATCAGTTCCCAACATTACTTCAATAACATTCATATTTTAGGCTCGAAAGTTTACAGAATATAGAAACTAACAGTTTCTATATGATGTAATACTGATAGTACGAAGAGATTAATGATTTCAGATAAGGATAGTTATAAAAATATCTCCAGAAATGTGGAGGATATTTATAATGAAAGATACGATAATATCTCGAAATATCTAAGATCAGCAGATGATAGAAACTATCGTCTACAAGGTTTTAGAGTAAGGAGCAAGATATTCACTAAAGACTTTAGCAGACATTGAATCATTTGGATTCTTTGAAGTCAAACTTATTCTTTGTGATTTGTCCACGGCTTTCTTCATAGTTTCGCATAATCTGCTTTTCGGTACTATATCTTCTATTAAATGTTTCCAATATAATGATACACAGGAAGCACGAAGAGGTATATAATTTCGGACGAGAATATTTATGAAAATATCCTCAGAAATATCGAAGATATTGATGATGATATTTCAGAATTTCTAAGTTCGATGGTTGATGGAGAAAGATTTATCCGCAAGATTTTAACATGACTTCGCAGCAAGATATTCTCTAAAGATTTCAACGGATCCAGAATTACCTGAATCGTTTGAATATAGGGTTTGGTCCTTGTATTTGTCCTTGGTCTCCTTCATGGGTAGCTCAATCTGTTTTTCAATACCCAATTTTCTATCGAGCGTTCCAAACACTCCTTTCATTATCATCAAACTTTTGCTCGTTTAGACCATCTACCATTTTTCTATTTCCTCTGCATTTAATGCTATAATATCTGAATCATCGGTTATTAATTCGAGGTGGTTTCAGGAAAATTGTATTTTTAGATGATTAAACGCTGATGGTAATATGGTGGAATATGAAAGGTTCCCTGGTAACAATAAAAGAGCACGCGTATATGTCAACGTCATAATAAGGTTGTTTCGAACGAAAAGTCAAAGTTGATTTGCTGAAGCTGTGACAAAATTTGCTACTTTGAAAAGGGATCGCAAAGTTATCTTTGCTAATAATTGCCAAAGGATCTGACGTGGCTACATGTTAAACTTTTACTCAGTTTCCGAGAGTTTCTCAGGTGCATAACTATATGCATAAATCTCCCCTTCCGTAGATGAAGTGCGGTTGATTCATCCTATCGATTGAGGTGTTTTCAAGAATCATGAAATGTTTGAACGCAGATGTAATCGTGATGATACGAATGGGGTTTATAATGAAATCAAGTGGCAAACTTGAAAAATTATTTAGTTTCATATGTTATAATCAGTATTTTAATTCATTTTAATTGTCCAATGTTATTAGTCTACAGTTGATAGTCTACAGTTGACAGTCCAATCATTCATATATAGTTTAATATATAATATTCGAATTAATTAATACATGTCGTGACCCGTATACGTCTCAGACTCGATCACAACTCAAACTATACATATTATTGTAGAATCAACCTCAACCCTGTATAGGGAACTCAATCATTACTGCATATAGAGTGTCTATGGTGATTCCAAATAATATATATAGATGCGTCGATATGATATGTCAAAACCTTGTATACGTATCCCAATATTTAAAGTGCGTATAATAAATAACAGAAAATTAAATAACGATAAATAAAGTACGTAAAGTAAATAACAGAAATTTAATGACGATAAATAAAATTGCGAGAATATAAATTGCGATAAATAAAATAAGATAAATAAATTGCGATAATTAAATGGTAATACGGAATTAACAGTTAGCTAGGAACAGTTAGCTAGGATTTTGTTAGCGTGGATTCTTAATAGAATTTCATATTGTTAATTAATCTGTTTCTAATCAATTTTTATTGTATCCATTATTTCTTCATTATGCCACTTGTTGGATTCTGATATGTCAAAATCCAAATATGTAATTGGATGAATATGGTTATTCTGTGGTAAACGGATTTGTATATCGGTGGATGTAAGTAGGATAGTATATGACTGTTGAAACAGATTCGAAGAATGTACAAGGTAACTTATTAATGTGAAATCTAAATATTCCTCGGGTATTACCTACCCGTTAAAATATTTTCACAATTAACACTTTGTACGAAAGAATTTTTAATTGCAATCTTTATGAAAACATATATACATATATATTTTCTTCAGATGTATTCATGGATTTGATGAGTTAATATGATATTAAACTCATTTGCTTTTCGGTTGGAATTAGAATAAATAATCTCTAAAACTTTAGAGATTACATATTCGCCATGTTGAACGAAGATAAATGAGGTAGAACGATACGTAGAACGAAGATCATACTCAAAGTACAGATGATGATATTGAAGCATGGATTGTTGATGGTACTGGTACTGTTATTGGTGATGCTGTTGGTGCCGGTGATGTTGCTGAAGCTGGTACATTTTGCACCATATTCTCCGAATTAATTATTCGAGAGTGAAGTTCGTTGACTTATTACTCCAGGATGATTGTCGGTCAGAACGAGCGGATGAATAAGGTTCAGAATTGTGGATAGAATATGATCTTGTCGAGTTACCCTGGAAATGGGACTGAAAATGGTGTCTCGAACGGGTTCATCGGTAAACGCTTCAGGTTCATTGTCAAGAGGTGAGTTCAGTTGGTGGAAGGGATTGCCTTCTGTGCGTTTCCATTAATTAAGTCAACTACGAACCCATCAGATGAATTGATAATGGCTGATTGGTTGATTCATGCCGATGACACTGTTTTCAGAGCTTAGGTGAACATCTATGTCGGAATAGCTGTCGGAATAACTATCGGAATAGCTATCGAAATCTGAGGGACTCGAACTGATTGCAGGATTCATCTCATACGATCAGATGAAGGATTTTCGATAAGAATATAGATTATAGGATGTAGATTAGTACCCTGCAATACATAATTTACATATGCATATATAATACTAAAATCCCATAAGTTACGGAGGAATCTACGGAAGTTGTCAGGCAAAGTTACACTAACGGATACGCTAAGATATGAAGTAGCAGATACGCTAAGATATGAATTTTGTCTATACACTATTCATGCAGTCAATGCAGTAAAACGTGTCTAGACTAAGAATGATAAGTAAGTGATTCTCTAAGATTGATAAGCAGGTAATTTTTGACACAAAATGATAAGCAAAACTTTTGATATGCAGACACGGTCGAAGTCCAGACTCAATAATGCATCCTAACGACTTATCAGTTAGACACACTAATGCAGACATGGTTCGCTAAGACCACCGCTCTGATACCAACTGAAAGGACCCGTCCTAATCCATCCGGACGAAGTCCATATCGATTATAAACGATTCACAACAGTTGATTACATCGCGAGGTACTTGACCTCTATATGATACATTTTACAAACCTTGCATTCGTTTTTGAAAAGACAAACTTTCATTACATCAAAAGTTGACGGCATGCATACTATTTCATAATATATCTAAACTAATAAATGACTTGATAATAATCTTGATGAACTCGACGACTCGAATGCAACGTCTTTTGAAATATGTCATGAATGACTCCAAGTAATGTCTCACACATGAGCAAATGCACAGCGGAAGATTTCTTTCATACCTGAGAATAAACATGCTTTAAAGTGTCAACCAAAAGGTTGGTGAGTTCATTAGTTTAACATAAATAATCATTTCCATCATTTTAATAGACCACAAGATTTTCATTATCAGTTCTAATAAATAAACGTCCCATGCATAGAGACAAAAATAATCATTCATATGGATTGAACACCTGGTAACCGACATTCACAATATGCATATAAGAATATCCCCATCATTCCGGGATCCTCCATCGGACATGATATAAATTTCGAAGTACTAAAGCATCCGGTACTTTGGATGGGGCTTGTTGGGCCCGATAGATCTATCTTTAGAGTTCGCGTCAATTAGGGTGTCTGTTCCCTAATTCTTAGATTACCAGACTTAATAAAAAGGGGTATATTCGATTTCGATCATTCAACCATATAATGTAGTTTCAATTACTTGTGTCTATTTCGTAAAACAGTTATAAAAACAGCGCATGTATTCTCAATCCCAAAAATATATATTGCGAAAGCATTTAAAAAGGGAATAATGAAACTCACGCATATAAATTTTGTAAAACAATTAATAAAGCATTTGCATGTATTCTCAGCCCAAAAATGTAAAGAGTAAAAAGGGAAAATGAAACTCACGCATATAAATATTGTAAAATAGTTAATAAAGCATTTGCATGTATTCTCAGCCCAAAAATGTAAAGAGTAAAAAGGGCAAATGAAACTCACGCATATAAATATTGTAAAACAGTTAATAAAGCATTTGCATGTATTCTCAGCCCAAAAACATAAAGAGTAAAAGGGGCAAATGAAACTCACGCATATAAATATTGTAAAACAGTTAATAAAGCATTTGCATGTATTCTCAGCCCAAAAATGTAAAGAGTAAAAAGGGCAAATGAAACTCACGCATATAAATATTGTAAAACATTTAATAAAGCATTTGCATGTATTCTCAGCCCAAAAACATAAAGAGTAAAAGGGACAAATGAAACTCACCTAATGTATTTTGTATTAAAAATACATATGAATATATTGAACAACTGAACAATGCAGGGTTGGCCTCGGATTCCCGAACCTATATCAATTATATATATTAAAACATGTATTCGTAATCGAGCAAGTTTATATATATTATTAATAATATACTTATTATTTACATAATTTTTAATTTATTTAATTTATATATTTTATATAACTATTATTCATTATTCAATATAACATATTAACACTAAAAGTTTATTTTAAGGTTTATATATGATAATATATATTTATATATCTTAATTGATATATTTTATATATAACTTAATTAATAACACTTAAATGGTAAAAATATAGTGATATGTAATATTAACATTATTTTAATGTATTTTATTATTATTTTTTTATATAAAATATTTATTTGTAATAATACTAATAATAATAACTATGAATATAACAATTTTATTACTAATGATAATAATGTTAATAAGTTTAATAATTACAATACTAATTATCATGTTAATAATAATAATGATAATTTTAATAATATTACTTATGTTGGTGATAATACCAATAATAATGATATTGATAGTTTTGGTTATAACAAAATAATAATTGTGGTAAGAACGATAATAATAATAATAACTTTTAATGATAATACTTTCTTATATATTTTTAATAACTAAAACCTTAAGGTTTAATTCTAATTATATTATACTTGTTTTAAGACCGTGAAATAACATATTAAGTTATATTAATAACCATAGTTTATTTATAATAATTATAGCCGTAGTCATGAATATTATCATAATCTCAACAATATTTTTAATTACTTCTTAATACTTTTCATATATATGTTTATACTTGAACTATAATCATAATTATGTTGTTCATTATCATTAAACTTGTGATCCACAATCACAGTCTTAATAGCATGAATTTAATATAAAATTAATAAGAATAATCATAATACCAATAATAACAATAATAAAAAATAATATTAACAATAATAATACTAGTAGTAATAATAATAATTTAAAAAAAAAATGGAAACTACCTCAAGAACTCTTTCTAAAAAGGAAACACCCTGAACCGGGTTTGAACCCACAACCTCTCGCTCACATACCAAACACTCAAACCAGTACGCTATATCAATCTTTCTGTTTTACTCCCATATCAATTAATTGTTAACCCGATAAATTCTGTTTCTTTCCCTCTCATTCTTCTCAATCAGATTCGACTCAAGCTTTTTAATAATCAAAACAATAAATCTTTGATGCTATAATTGAAACAGAGAAACGATTTGAAGTTGTAAATTTAAATTAACAGACTAAAAAAAAATATATATATATATATATATATATATATATATATATATATATATATATATATATATATATATATATATATATATATATATATTTAAACAACCTGCTGTTACTTGTAGCGACGGTTCTAAGGAAAAAAAAATAAATCGATTTTTGGTTTCTGTGATGTTTTAGACAAATGTTCCAACACGAAAAAGACTCTAAATCGTTCATGTAAACTAACTAATTCATCAATTTGATCTAAAATTTCAAAACAAATTTGAATTTACCCAAGAACAAATTCTTTGACTTTTTAATCCTAGACTTTGACCTCAAAATTCGGATTCGTTACGAGGAGTTGAAAGCTCATTTTTGACAGAAAGATTGAGTAAAGGATTCTTAACAAAACTACACTTTTACTTTTTGAAATGGGTTTCGACATCGTGGTATTGTAAAAATGAAGCAAGACAGGGAATACGGTTTATTTCTCTCTGGTTTTTTTTTTTTTTTTTTGGTTTGCAGTCGTTATAATATAAGGTGATTGTATAATTGATGTGGAAACACAAATGGATTACAGGTATCTATATTTGACAATTGAAATGGACATCTAACTGAATCCGACATCAAGGACATAAACTTTTGAAATTAAGAGATTAAAATATAAATTGGATAGGGATGGCTAATAAATTGTGATTATTGATCAAATCTGTTATCTAAGGATTTGTACTGGACTGAATTTACCTATCTGAAGTTACATACGTGTTTCTTTTATATTTACAGTTTATTTATATAATATAAATTTATTAATAAGAATACAATTGATATTTATAAAACACGTACTATTAATAATAATAATTGAAATAATAATATTAATATTAACAATTAATACTAAAAATGTTATTAATCATAATGATAATAATATTGATAAAGATACTAATAATAATATTGATAATCTTTGATACGGTTGAAAATAATTAATAATAATGATAATGAAAATGATATAAATAAAATACTGATACAATAATAAAAATGATAAAATACTAATAACATTAATAATAATCATGCCTAATAATAATACTAATATTTATCATAATATCTAACATTATAGCTTTACTACTAGTTATAACTTATAACAATGATGATAATCATAATATTATATTATTTATATTATTAATGATAATAATATTACTAGTAAAAATAATAACATAACAATTTTTATATTTTATGTTTCATATTTATAACATAATATTATTAGTACGGATGTTTATTTTAATGAAAGTAATAATATTATCATAATAATTATATTTTAATTTGTGATTACATTTTATGTATTAATATTACAATTTATTACTTGTGTAATGTAATGTTTACTAATTTTATAATATCTAATTTAATATTTATGCACTGTATCCATATTACAATATACATGTAATAGTTACATATATTTATACGTAGATTCATTTTTAAATTACCACATACTTATTTTGTATCTTATTTTATATATTTAACTCTAAGATTTAAATTATATTTTATTGTTTTCATTTATCATATATACATATATAGTTATATATACATGTTTATTTATAAACACATGTTCGTGAATCGTCGGGAATGGTCAAGGGTCAATTGAATACATGAACATAGTTTAAAAAAAAAAAATTGAGACTCAACATTACAGACTTTGCTCATCGTGTCAACAACATATAAAGATTAAGTTTAAATTTGGTCAGAAATTCCCGGGTCGTCACATTTATTGCCTTTACTGAACGACTTGTGTACTAGCTAGAATTATCTTCACAACGATCTTGTATCAAATTTATTGTGTGCTATATTTCATGCTATATGTAAAATAAGCGGTATTGTAAGTTTGTAAAATATTGTGTAAAAGTTTGAACGCGAAATATTATTATAATCAGTTTTTCATATAGAATTGTAGTAGTTGAATTGTATATTAGCTACTAAGTATGAACTTAACAGGTAGGTACTACCCGAATTTAAACTTATAAAACGCTAATATGAAGAAAAAGCTTTTATAAATGAGTTCATATTATGCTACGAAATACTATTAACTACTCTTAATATTCTGTATGATTAACTTGTTCCATTTGACTATTTTGAAGGAAATGGCACCGACTACTGGACACACCGTGAATATGAATGAAGAGGAATTCCGTACTTTTCTAGCTTCAAACATAGCCGCAGTACAGGCTGCGCTACATACCAACAATAACCTTAGATCTAGCAGTACAGGAAATTGTGTAGGATGCACCTACAAAGAATTCACTGCATGCAAACCTTTGGAATTTGATGGAACCGAAGGACTGATCGGATTGAAACGGTGGACCGAGAAGGTCGAATCGGTGTTTGCCATAAGTAAGTGTACTGAAGAGGACAAAGTGAAGTACGCTACGCATACCTTCACAGGTTCTGCGTTAACATGGTGGAATACCTATCTAGAGCAAGTGGGACACGACGATGCGTACGCACTACCGTGGTCAGCATTCAAGCACTTGATGAACGAGAAGTACCGTCCCAGAACCGAGGTCAATAAGCTCAAGACAGAACTTAGAGGGTTACGAACCCAAGGATTTGATATTACCACGTACGAAAGACGATTCACAGAATTGTGCCTATTGTGTCCGGGAGCATTCGAAGATGAGGAAGAGAAGATCGACGTGTTTGTGAAAGGATTACCGGAAAGAATCCAAGAAGATATAAGTTCACACGAGCCCACCTCCATACAACAGACATGTAGAATGGCTCACAAACTAGTGAACCAGATTGAAGAAAGAATTAAAGAACAGACTGCTGAAGAGGCCAATGTGAAGCAAGTCAAATGAAAGTGGAAGGAAAACGGTGATAAGAGTCACCAATACAACAACAACAGCAATTACAACAATAATCGCAACAATTATCCCAACAATCGCAACATCAATCGCAACTACAACAAACGGCCCAACAACAACAACAACAACAACAACAGCAACAACAGCAACTACAACAATCATCCCAACAACAATAATAACCGTAACAACAACAACAATCAGAAGCAGCTATGCCAAAGGTGTGAAAAGTATCACTCGGGGTTCTGCACCAAATTTTGCAACAAGTGTAAAAGAAATGGTCATAGCGCGGCGAAGTGTGAGGTCTACGGACCTGGGGTTAATAGAACGAAAGGAACCAATGGTGTCGGAACGAGTAATGGCGGAGCAAGTAGTGTCGGAGCAAGTTATGCCAATGTAGTTTGTTATAAATGTGGAAAACCGGGCCACATTATTAGAAATTGCCCGAACCAGGAGAACACGAATGGACAAGGCCGCGGAAGAGTTTTCAATATTAATGCGGCAGAGGCACAAGAAGACCCAGAGCTTGTTACGGGTATGTTTCTTATTGACAATAAATCTGCTTACGTTTTATTTGATTTTGGTGCGGATAGAAGCTATATGAGTAGAGATTTTTGTGCTAAATTAAGTTGTCCATTGACGCCTTTGGATAGTAAATTTTTACTCGAATTAGCAAATGGTAAATTAATTTCAGCAGATAATATATGTCGGAATCGAGAAATTAAACTGGTTAGCGAAACATTTAAGATTGATTTGATACCAGTAGAGTTAGGGAGTTTTGATGTGATAATCGGTATGGACTGGTTGAAAGAAGTGAAAGCAGAGATCGTTTGTTACAAAAATGCAATTCGCATTATACGAGAAAAAGGAAAACCCTTAATGGTGTACGGAGAAAAGGGCAACACGAAGCTACATCTTATTAGTAATTTGAAGGCACAAAAACTAATAAGAAAAGGTTGCTATGCTGTTCTAGCACACGTCGAGGAAGTACAAACTGAAGAAAAGAGCATCAATGATGTTCCCGTCGCAAAAGAATTTCCCGATGTATTTCCAAAATAATTACCGGGATTACCCCCACATCGATCCGTTGAATTTCAAATAGATCTTGTACCAGGAGCTGCACCAATAGCTCGTGCTCCTTACAGACTCGCACCCAGCGAGATGAAAGAACTGCAAAACCAATTACAAGAAATTTTAGAGCGTGGTTTCATTCGACCAAGCACATCACCGTGGGGAGCTCCTGTTTTGTTTGTCAAGAAGAAAGATGGTACATTCAGGTTGTGTATCGACTACCGAGAGTTGAACAAACTTACCATCAAGAACCGCTACCCACTACCGAGAATCGATGACTTATTTGATCAACTACAAGGCTCGTCTGTTTATTCAAAGATTGACTTACGTTCCGGGTATCATCAAATGCGGGTGAAAGAAGATGATATTCCAAAGACTGCTTTCAGAACACGTTACGGTCATTACGAGTTTTGGTCATGCCGTTTGGTTTAACTAATGCACCAGCTGTGTTCATGGACCTTATGAACCGAGTGTGTGGACCATACCTTGACAAGTTTGTCATTGTTTTCATTGATGACATACTTATTTACTCAAAGAATGACCAAGAACACTGTGAACATTTGAGAAAGGTGTTAGAAGTATTGAGGAAGGAAGAATTGTACGCTAAGTTTTCAAAGTGTGCATTTTGGTTGGAAGAAGTTCAATTCCTCGGTCACATAGTGAACAAAGAAGGTATTAAGGTGGATCCGGCAAAGATAGAAACTGTTGAAAAGTGGGAAACCCCGAAAACTCCGAAACACATACGCCAGTTTTTAGGACTAGCTGGTTACTACAGAAGGTTCATCCAAGACTTTTCCAGAATAGCAAAACCCTTGACTGCATTAACGCATAAAGGGAAGAAATTTGAATGGAAGGATGAACAAGAGAAAGCGTTTCAGTTATTGAAGAAAAAGCTAACTACGGCACCTATATTGTCATTGCCTGAAGGAAATGATGATTTTGTGATTTATTGTGACGCATCAAAGCAAGGTCTCGATTGTGTATTAATGCAACGAACGAAGGTGATTGCTTATGCGTCTAGACAATTGAAGATTCACGAGCAAAATTATACGACGCATGATTTGGAATTAGGCGCGGTTGTTTTTGCATTAAAGACTTGGAGGCACTACTTATATGGGGTCAAAAGTATTATATATACCGACCACAAAAGTCTTCAACACATATTTAATCAGAAATAACTGAATATGAGGCAGCGTAGGTGGATTGAATTGTTGAATGATTACGACTTTGAGATTCGTTACCACCCGGGGAAGGCAAATGTGGTAGCCGATGCCTTGAGCAGGAAGGACAGAGAACCCATTCGAGTAAAATCTATGAATATAATGATTCATAATAACCTTACTACTCAAATAAAGGAGGCGCAACAAGGAGTTTTAAAAGAAGGAAATTTAAAGGATGAAATACCCAAAGGATCGGAGCAGCATCTTAATATTCGGGAAGACGGAACCCGGTATAGGGCTGAAAGGATTTGGGTACCAAAATTTGGAGATATGAGAGAAATGGTACTTAGAGAAGCTCATAAAACCAGATACTCAATACATCCTGGAACGGGGAAGATGTACAAGGATCTCAAGAAACATTTTTGGTGGCCGGGTATGAAAGCCGATGTTGCTAAATATGTAGGAGAATGTTTGACGTGTTCTAAGGTCAAAGCTGAGCATCAGAAACCATCAGGTCTACTTCAACAACCCGAAATCCCGGAATGGAAATGGGAAAACATTACCATGGATTTCATCACTAAATTGCCAAGGACTGCAAGTGGTTTTGATACTATTTGGGTAATAGTTGATTGTCTCACCAAATCAGCACACTTCCTGCCAATAAGAGAAGATGACAAGATGGAGAAGTTAGCACGACTGTATTTGAAGGAAGTCGTGTCCAGACATGGAATACCAATCTCTATTATCTCTGATAGGGATGGTAGATTTATTTCAAGATTCTGGCAGACATTACAGCAAGCATTAGGAACTCGTCTAGACATGAGTACTGCCTATCATCCACAAACTGATGGGCAGAGCGAAAGGACTATACAAACGCTTGAGGACATGCTACGAGCATGTGTTATTGATTTCGGAAATAGTTGGGATCGACATCTACCGTTAGCAGAATTTTCCTACAACAACAGCTACCATTCAAGCATTGAGATGGCGCTGTTTGAAGCACTTTATGGTAGAAAGTGCAGGTCTCCGATTTGTTGGAGTGAAGTGGGGGATAGACAGATTACGGGTCCGGAGATTATACAAGAAACTACCGAGAAGATCATCCAAATTCAACAACGGTTGAAAACCGCCCAAAGTCGACAAAAGAGCTATGCTGACATTAAAAGAAAAGATATAGAATTTGAAATTGGAGAGATGGTCATGCTTAAAGTTGCACCTTGGAAAGGCGTTGTTTGATTTGGTAAACGAGGGAAATTAAATCCAAGGTATATTGGACCATTCAAGATTATTGATCGTGTCGGACCAGTAGCTTACCGACTTGAGTTACCTCAACAACTCGCGGCTGTACATAACACTTTTCACGTCTCAAATTTGAAGAAATGTTTTGCTAAAGAAGATCTCACTATTCCGTTAGATGAAATCCAAATCAACGAAAAACTTCAATTCATCGAAGAACCCGTCGAAATAATGGATCGTGAGGTTAAAAGACTTAAGCAAAACAAGATACCAATTGTTAAGGTTCGATGGAATGCTCGTAGAGGACCCGAGTTCACCTAGGAGCGTAAAGATCAGATGAAGAAGAAATACCCGCATCTATTTCCAGAAGATTCGTCAACACCTTCAACAGCTTAAAATTTCGGGACGAAATTTATTTAAGGGGTAGGTACTGTAGTGACCCGAACTTTTCCATGTTTATATATATTAATTGAGATTGATATTTACATGATTAAATATTTCCAACATGTTATGCAATCAAACTTGTTAAGACTTGATTAATTGAAATATGTTTCATATAGACAATTGACCACCCAAGTTGACCGGTGATTCACGAACGTTAAAACTTGTAAAAACTATATGATGACAGATATATGGATATATATATAGTTAACATGATACTATGATAAGTAAACATATCATTAAGTATATTAACAATGAACTACATATGTAAAAACAAGACTACTAACTTAATGATTTTTAAACGAGACATATATGTAACGATTATCGTTGTAAAGACATTTAATGTATATATATCATATTAAGAGATATTCATACATGATAATATCATGATAATATAATAATTTAAAATCTCATTTGATATTATAAACATTGGGTTAACAACATTTAACAAGATCGTTAACCTAAAGGTTTCAAAACAACACTTACATGTAACGACTAACGATGACTTAACGACTCAGTTAAAATGTATATACATGTAGTGTTTTAATATGTATTTATACACTTTTGAAAGACTTCAATACACTTATCAAAATACTTCTACTTAACAAAAATGCTTACAATTACATCCTCGTTCAGTTTCATCAACAATTCTACTCGTATGCACCCGTATTCGTACTCGTACAATACACAGCTTTTAGATGTATGTACTATTGGTATATACACTCCAATGATCAGCTCTTAGCAGCCCATGTGAGTCACCTAACACATGTGGGAACCATCATTTGGCAACTAGCATGAAATATCTCATAAAATTACAAAAATATGAGTAATCATTCATGACTTATTTACATGAAAACAAAATTACATATCCTTTATATCTAATCCATACACCAATGACCAAAAACACCTACAAACACTTTCATTCTTCAATTTTCTTCATCTAATTGATCTCTCTCAAGTTCTATCTTCAAGTTCTAAGTGTTCTTCATAAATTCTACAAGTTCTAGTTACATAAAATCAAGAATACTTTCAAGTTTGCTAGCTCACTTCCAATCTTGTAAGGTGATCATCCAACCTCAAGAAATATTTGTTTCTTACAGTAGGTTATAATTCTAATACAAGGTAATAATTGAAATGTCCCGTTCTTATTGATTAAAAACGTTCCATATTAATTGATTTCGTTGCGAGGTTTTGACCTCTATATGAGACATTTTTCAAAGACTGCATTCATTTTTAAACAAACCATAACCTTTATTTCATCAATAAAGGTTTAAAAAGCTTTACGTAGATTATCAAATAATGATAATCTAAAATATCCTGTTTACACACGACCATTACATAATGGTTTACAATACAAATATGTTACAACAAAATAAGTTTCTTGAATGCAGTTTTTACACAATATCATACAAGCATGGACTCCAAATCTTGTCCTTATTTAAGTATGCGACAGCGGAAGCTCTTAATAATCACCTGAGAATAAACATGCTTAAAACGTCAACAAAAATGTTGGTGAGTTATAGGTTTAACCTATATATATCAAATCGTAACAATAGACCACAAGATTTCATATTTCAATACACATCCCATACATAGAGATAAAAATCATTCATATGGTGAACACCTGGTAACCGACAATAACAAGATGCATATATAAGAATATCCCCATCATTCCGGGACACCCTTCGGATATGATATAAATTTCGAAGTACTAAAGCATCCGGTACTTTGGATGGGGTTTGTTAGGCCCAATAGATCTATCTTTAGGATTCGCGTCAATTAGGGTGTCTGTTCCCTAATTCTTAGATTACCAGACTTAATAAAAAGGGGCATATTCGATTTCGATAATTCAACCATAGAATGTAGTTTCACGTACTTGTGTCTATTTTGTAAATCATTTATAAAACCTGCATGTATTCTCATCCCAAAAATATTAGATTTTAAAAGTGGGACTATAACTCACTTTCACAGATTTTTACTTCGTCGGGAAGTAAGACTTGGCCACTGGTTGATTCACGAACCTATAACAATATATACATATATATCAAAGTATGTTCAAAATATATTTACAACACTTTTAATATATTTTGATGTTTTAAGTTTATTAAGTCAGCTGTCCTCGTTAGTAACCTACAACTAGTTGTCCACAATTAGATGTACAGAAATAAATCGATAAATATTATCTTGAATCAATCCACGACCCAGTGTATACGTATCTCAGTATTGATCACAACTCAAACTATATATATTTTGGAATCAACCTCAACCCTGTATAGCTAACTCCAACATTCACATATAGAGTGTCTATGGTTGTTCCGAAATATATATAGATGTGTCGACATGATAGGTCGAAACATTGTATACGTGTCTATGGTATCTCAAGATTACATAATATATAATACAAGTTGATTAAGTTATGGTTGGAATAGATTTGTTACCAATTTTCACGTAGCTAAAATGAGAAAAATTATCCAATCTTGTTTTACCCATAACTTCTTCATTTTAAATCCGTTTTGAGTGAATCAAATTGCTATGGTTTCATATTGAACTCTATTTTATGAATCTAAACAAAAAAAGTATAGGTTTCTAGTCGGAAAAATAAGTTACAAGTCGTTTTTGTAAAGGTAGTCATTTCAGTCGAAAGAACGACGTCTAGATGACCATTTTAGAAAACATACTTCCACTTTGAGTTTAACCATAATTTTTGGATATAGTTTCATGTTCATAATAAAAATCATTTTCTCAGAATAACAACTTTTAAATCAAAGTTTATCATAGTTTTTAATTAACTAACCCAAAACAGCCCGCGGTGTTACTACGACGGCGTAAATCCGGTTTTACGGTGTTTTTCGTGTTTCCAGGTTTTAAATCATTAAGTTAGCATATCATATAGATATAGAACATGTGTTTAGTTGATTTTAAAAGTCAAGTTAGAAGGATTAACTTTTGTTTGCGAACAAGTTTAGAATTAACTAAACTATGTTCTAGTGATTACAAGTTTAAACCTTCGAATAAGATAGCTTTATATGTATGAATCGAATGATGTTATGAACATCATTACTACCTTAAGTTCCTTGGATGAACCTACTGGAAAAGAGAAAAATAGATCTAGCTTCAATGGATCCTTGGATGGCTCAAAGTTCTTGAAGCAAAATCATGACACGAAAACAAGTTCAAGTAAGATCATCACTTGAAATAAGATTGTTATAGTTATAGAAATTGAACCAAAGTTTGAATATGATTATTACCTTGTATTAGAATGATAACCTACTGTAAGAAACAAAGATTTCTTGAGGTTGGATGATCACCTTACAAGATTGGAAGTGAGCTAGCAAACTTGAAAGTATTCTTGATTTTATGAAACTAGAACTTTTGGAATTTATGAAGAACACTTAGAACTTGAAGATAGAACTTGAGAGAGTTCAATTAGATGAAGAAAATTGAAGAATGAAAGTGTTTTTAGGTGTTTTTGGTCGTTGGTGTATGGATTAGATATAAAGGATATGTAATTTTGTTTTCATGTAAATAAGTCATGAATGATTACTCATATTTTTGTAATCTTATGAGATATTTCATGCTAGTTGCCAAATGATGGTTCCCACATGTGTTAGGTGACTCACATGGGCTGCTAAGAGCTGATCATTGGAGTGTATATACCAATAGTACATACATCTAAAAGCTGTGTATTGTACGAGTACGAATACGGGTGCATACGAGTAGAATTGTTGATGAAACTGAACGAGAATGTAATTGTAAGCATTTTTGTTAAGTAGAAGTATTTTGATAAGTATATTGAAGTCTTTCAAAAGTGTATAAATACATATTAAAACACTACATGTATATACATTTTAACTGAGTCGTTAAGTCATCGTTAGTCGTTACATGTAAGTGTTGTTTTGAAACCTTTAGGTTAACGATCTTGTTAAATGTTGTTAACCCAATGTTTATAATATCAAAAGAGATTTTAAATTATTATATTATCATGATATTATGATGTACGAATATCTCTTAATATGATATATATACATTAAATGTCGTTACAACGATAAACGTTACATATATGTCTCTTTTCAAAATCATTAAGTTAGTAGTCTTGTTTTTACATATGTAGTTCATTG
Source organism: Rutidosis leptorrhynchoides (assembly GCF_046630445.1). Classification (NCBI taxonomy): domain Eukaryota; kingdom Viridiplantae; phylum Streptophyta; class Magnoliopsida; order Asterales; family Asteraceae; genus Rutidosis; species Rutidosis leptorrhynchoides. Next base: position 574,950,056 of record NC_092336.1, on the reverse strand, counting down.
TTAATATAATTAATGATATGTTTACTTATCATAATATCATGTTAACTATATATATAACCATATATATGTCATCATATAGTTTTTTTTTACAAGTTTTAACGTTCGTGAATCACCGGTCAACTTGGGTGGTCAATTGTCTATATGAAACCTATTTCAATTAATCAAGTCTTAACAAGTTTGATTGCTTAACATGTTGGAAACATTTAATCATGTAAACATCAATCTCAATTAATATATATATAAACATGGAAAAGTTCGGGTCACTACAGTACCTACCCGTTAAATAAATTTCGTCCCGAAATTTTAAGCTGTTGAAGGTGTTGACGAATCTTCTGGAAATAGATGCGGGTATTTCTTCTTCATCTGATCTTCACGCTCCCAGGTGAACTCGGGTCCTCTACGAGCATTCCATCGAACCTTAACAATTGGTATCTTGTTTTGCTTAAGTCTTTTAACCTCACGATCCATTATTTCGACAGGTTCTTCGATGAATTGGAGTTTTTCGTTGATTTGGATTTCATCTAACGGAATAGTGAGATCTTCTTTAGCAAAACATTTCTTCAAATTCGAGACGTGGAAAGTGTTATGTACAGCCGCGAGTTGTTGAGGTAACTCAAGTCGGTAAGCTACTGGTCCGACACGATCAATAATCTTGAATGGTCCAATATACCTTGGATTTAATTTCCCTCGTTTACCAAATCGAACAACGCCTTTCCAAGGTGAAACTTTAAGCATGACCATCTCTCCAATTTCAAATTCTATATCTTTTCTTTTAATGTCAGCGTAGCTCTTTTGTCGACTTTGGGCGGTTTTCAACCGTTGTTGAATTTGGATGATCTTCTCGGTAGTTTCTTGTATAATCTCCAGACCCGTAATCTGTCTATCCCCCACCTCACTCCAACAAATCGGAGACCTGCACTTTCTACCATAAAGTGCTTCAAACGGCGACATCTCAATGCTTGAATGGTAGCTGTTGTTGTAGGAAAATTCTGCTAACGGTAGATGTCGATCCCAACTGTTTCCGAAATCAATAACACATGCTCGTAGCATGTCTTCAAGCGTTTGTATCGTCCTTTCGCTCTGCCCATCAGTTTGTGGATGATAGGCAGTACTCATGTCTAGACGAGTTCCTAATGCTTGCTGTAATGTCTGCCAGAATCTTGAAATAAATCTGCCATCCCTATCAGAGATAATAGAGATTGGTATTCCATGTCTGGAGACGACTTCCTTCAAATACAGTCGTGCTAACTTCTCCATCTTGTCATCTTCTCTTATTGGTAGGAAGTGTGCTGATTTGGTGAGACGATCAACTATTACCCAAATAGTATCAAAACCACTTGCAGTCCTTGGCAATTTAGTGATGAAATCCATGGTAATGTTTTCCCATTTCCATTCCGGGATTTCTGGTTGTTGAAGTAGACCTGATGGTTTCTGATGCTCAGCTTTGACCTTAGAACACGTCAAACATTCTCCTACGTATTTAGCAACATCGGCTTTCATACCCGGCCACCAAAAATGTTTCTTGAGATCCTTGTACATCTTCCCCGTTCCAGGATGTATTGAGTATCTGGTTTTATGAGCTTCTCTAAGTACCATTTCTCTCATATCTCCAAATTTTGGTACCCAAATCCTTTCAGCCCTATACCGGGTTCCGTCTTCCCGAATATTAAGATGCTTCTCCGATCCTTTGGGTATTTCATCCTTTAAATTTCCCTCTTTTAAAACTCCTTGTTGCGCCTCCTTTATTTGAGTAGTAATGTTATTATGAATCATTATATTCATAGATTTTACTCGAATGGGTTCTCTATCCTTCCTGCTCAAGGCATCGGCTACCACATTTGCCTTCCCCGGGTGGTAACGAATCTCAAAATCGTAATCATTCAATAATTCAATCCACCTACGCTGCCTCATATTCAGTTGTTTCTGATTAAATATGTGTTGAAGACTTTTATGGTCGGTATATATAATACTTTTGACCCCATATAAGTAGTGCCTCCAAGTCTTTAATGCAAAAACAACCGCGCCTAATTCCAAGTCATGCGTCGTATAATTTTGTTCGTGAATCTTCAATTGTCTAGACGCATAAGCAATCACCTTCGTTCGTTGCATTAATACACAACCGAGACCTTGCTTTGATGCGTCACAATAAATCACAAAATCATCATTCCCTTCAGGCAATGACAATATAGGTGCCGTAGTTAGCTTTTTCTTCAATAACTGAAACGCTTTCTCTTGTTCATCATTCCATTCAAATTTCTTCCCTTTATGCGTTAATGCAGTCAAGGGTTTTGCTATTCTGGAAAAGTCTTGGATGAACCTTCTGTAGTAACCAGCTAGTCCTAAAAACTGGCGTATGTGTTTCGGAGTTTTCGGGGTTTCCCACTTTTCAACAGTTTCTATCTTTGCCGGATCCACCTTAATACCTTCTTTGTTCACTATGTGACCGAGGAATTGAACTTCTTCCAACCAAAATGCACACTTTGAAAACTTAGCGTACAATTCTTCCTTCCTCAATACTTCTAACACCTTTCTCAAATGTTCACCGTGTTCTTGGTCATTCTTTGAGTAAATAAGTATGTCATCAATGAAAACAATGACAAACTTGTCAAGGTATGGTCCACACACTCGGTTCATAAGGTCCATGAACACAGCTGGTGCATTAGTTAAACCAAACGGCATGACCATAAACTCGTAATGACCGTAACGTGTTCTGAAAGCAGTCTTTGGAATATCATCTTCTTTCACCCGCATTTGATGATACCCGGAACGTAAGTCAATCTTTGAATAAACAGACGAGCCTTGTAGTTGATCAAATAAGTCGTCGATTCTCGGTAGTGGGTAGCGGTTCTTGATGGTAAGTTTGTTCAACTCTCGGTAGTCGATACACAACCTGAATGTACCATCTTTCTTCTTGACAAACAAAACAGGAGCTCCCCACGGTGATGTGCTTGGTCGAATGAAACCACGCTCTAAAAGTTCTTGTAATTGGCTTTGCAGTTCTTTCATCTCGCTGGGTGCGAGTCTGTAAGGAGCACGAGCTATTGGTGCAGCTCCTGGTACAAGATCTATTTGAAATTCAACGGATCGATGTGGGGGTAATCCCGGTAATTCTTTCGGAAATACATCGGGAAATTCTTTTGCAATGGGAACATCATTGATGCTCTTTTCTTCAGTTTGTACTTTCTCGACGTGTGCTAGAACAGCATAGCAACCTTTTCTTATTAGTTTTTGTGCCTTCAAATTACTAATAAGATGTAGCTTCGTGTTGCCCTTTTCTCCGTACACCATTAAGGGTTTTCCTTTTTCTCGTATAATGCGAATTGCATTTTTGTAACAAACGATCTCCGCTTTCACTTCTTTCAACCAGTCCATACCGATTATCACATCAAAACTCCCTAACTCTACTGGTATCAAATCAATCTTAAATGTTTCGCTAACCAGTTTAATTTCTCGATTCCGACATATATTATCTGCTGAAATTAGTTTACCATTTGCTAATTCGAGTAAAAATTTACTATCCAAAGGCGTCAATGGACAACTTAATTTAGCACAAAAATCTCTACTCATATAGCTTCTATCCGCACCCGAATCAAATAAAACGTAAGCAGATTTATTGTCAATAAGAAACGTACCCGTAACAAGCTCCGGGTCTTCCTGTGCCTCTACCGCATTAATATTGAAAACTCTTCCACGGCCTTGTCCATTCGTGTTCTCCTGGTTCGGGCAATTTCTAATAATGTGGCCTGGTTTTCCACATTTATAACAAACTACATTGGCATAACTTGCTCCGACACTACTTGCTCCGCCATTACTCGTTCCGACACCATTTGTTCCTTTCGTTCTATTAACCCCTGGTCCGTAGACCTCACACTTCGCCGCGCTATGACCATTTCTTTTACACTTGTTGCAAAATTTGGTGCAGAACCCCGAGTGATTCTTTTCACACCTTTGGCATAGTTGCTTCTGATTGTTGTTGTTGTTGCGGTTATTATTGTTGTTGGGATGATTGTTGTAGTTGCTGTTGTTGTTGTTGTTGTTGTTGTTGTTGGGTCGTTTGTTGTAGTTGCGATTGATGTTGCGATTGTTGGGATAATTGTTGCGATTATTGTTGTAATTGCTGTTGTTGTTGTATTGGTGATTCTTATCACCGTTTTCCTCCCACTTTCTTTTGACTTGCTTCACATTGGCCTCTTCAGCAGTCTGTTCTTTAATTCTTTCTTCAATCTGGTTCACTAGTTTGTGAGCCATTCTACATGCCTGTTGTATGGAGGCGGGCTCGTGTGAACTTATATCTTCTTGGATTCTTTCCGGTAATCCTTTCACAAACGCGTCGATCTTCTCTTCCTCATCTTCGAATGCTCCTGGACACAATAGGCACAATTCTGTGAATCGTCTTTCGTACGTGGTAATATCAAATCCTTGGGTTCGTAACCCTCTAAGTTCTGTCTTGAGCTTATTGACCTCGGTTCTGGGACGGTACTTCTCGTTCATCAAGTGCTTGAATGCTGACCACGGTAGTGCGTACGCATCATCTTGTCCCACTTGCTCTAGATAGGTATTCCACCATGTTAACGCAGAACCTGTGAAGGTATGCGTAGCGTACTTCACTTTGTCCTCTTCAGTACACTTACTTATGGCAAACACCGATTCAACCTTCTCGGTCCACCGTTTCAATCCGATCGGTCCTTCGGTTCCATCAAATTCCAAAGGTTTGCAGGCAGTGAATTCTTTGTAGGTGCATCCTACACGATTTCCTGTACTGCTAGATCCAAGGTTATTGTTGGTATGTAGCGCAGCCTGTACTGCGGCTATGTTTGAAGCTAGAAAAGTACGGAATTCCTCTTCATTCATATTCACGGTGTGTCGAGTAGTCGGTGCCATTTCCTTCAAAATAGTTAAATGGAACAAGTTAATCATACAGAATATTAAGAGTAGTTAATAGTATTTCGTAGCATAATATGAACTCATTTATAAAAGCTTTTTCTTCATATTAGCGTTTTATAAGTTTAAATTCGGGTAGTACCTACCCGTTAAGTTCATACTTAGTAGCTAATATACAATTCAACTACTACAATTCTATATGAAAAACTGATTATAATAATATTTCGCGTTCAAACTTTTATACAATATTTTACAAACTTACAATACCGTTTATTTTACATAAAGCATGAAATATAGCACACAATAACTTTGATACAAGATAGTTGTGAAGACAATTCTAGCTAGTACACAAGTCGTTCAGCAAAGGCAATAAAGACACGTAATTCATACGTCCAGAAACAAGTCATGCATTCTGGTTTTACTAGGACTACTTCCCATCCTTGGTCTTGTGCAACATAACCGTTATGGCCGTTGATAAGACAGCGTGTTGTAACGTCATCAAAGGGACGAGGGTTACGTAATGTCCAACAGTCCCGTAATAATCTAAAAACCTCATTTCTTACCCCAATTACCGACTCCGTCACTTGTGGAAACGTTTTGTTTAATAGTTGTAGCCCGATGTTCTTGTTCTCACTTTGGTGAGAAGCGAACATTACTAATCCGTAAGCATAACATGCTTCTTTATGTTGCATGTTAGCCGCTTTTTCTAAATCACGAAGTCCAATATTCGGATATATTGAGTCAAAATAATTTCTTAACCCGTTGCGTAAAATAGCATTTGGGTTCCCCGCAATATATGCGTCAAAGTAAACACATCGTAACTTATGGGTTTCCCAATGTGATATCCCCCATCTTTCAAACGAAAGTCTCTTATAAACCAAGACATTCTTGGAACGTTCTTCGAATGTCTTACAAACTGATCTCGCCTTAAATAGTTGTGCCGAAGAATTCTGACCGACTCTAGACAAGATTTCATCAATCATGTCTCCGGGTAGGTCTCTTAAAATATTGGGTTGTCTATCCATTTTGTGTTTTTAAACTGTAAAATAGACAAGAGTTAGATTCATAAAAAAAATACTTATTAATACAAGCAATTTTTACATATATCATAAAGCATAAGAACACTATATTCCATATATTACACCACACGAATACAACTATCTTATTCCGACTCGCTCGTTTCTTCTTCTTCGGTTTTGGTTCGTTTTGCCAAGTTTCTAGGGATATATGATGTTCCCCTAATACGAGCCGTCGTTGTCCACATTGGTTTAGAAAAACCTGGTGGTTTAGAGGTTCCCGGGTCATTGTTACAACTTAAGGACTTCGGGGGTTGACGATACATATAAAGTTCATCGGGGTTGGAATTAGATTTCTCTATTTTTATGCCCTTTCCCTTATTATTTTCTTTTGCCTTTTTAAATTCAGTTGGGGTAATTTCTATAACATCATCGGAATTCTCGTCGGAATCCGATTCATCGGAGAATTGGTAATCCTCCCAATATTTTGCTTCCTTGGCGGAAACACCATTGACCATAATTAACTTTGGTCGGTTGGTTGAGGATTTTCTTTTACTTAACCGTTTTATTATTTCCCCCACCGGTTCTATTTCTTCATCCGGTTCCGATTCTTCTTCCGGTTCCGATTCTTCTTCCGGTTCCGACTCTTCTTCCGGTTCCTCTTCGGGAACTTGTGAATCAGTCCACAAATCATTCCAATTTACATTTGACTCTTCATTATTATTAGGTGAGTCAATGGGACTTGTTCTAGAGGTAGACATCTATCACATAATATCAAACACGTTAAGAGATTAATATATCACATAATATTCATATGTTAAAAATATATAGTTTCCAACAAAAATGTTAAGCAATCATTTTTAAAGAAAACACGGTCGAAGTCCAGACTCACTAATGCATCCTAACAAACTCGATAAGACACACTAATGCAAATTTTCTGGTTCTCTAAGACCAACGCTCTGATACCAACTGAAATGTCCCGTTCTTATTGATTAAAAACGTTCCATATTAATTGATTTCGTTGCGAGGTTTTGACCTCTATATGAGACATTTTTCAAAGACTGCATTCATTTTTAAACAAACCATAACCTTTATTTCATCAATAAAGGTTTAAAAAGCTTTACGTAGATTATCAAATAATGATAATCTAAAATATCCTGTTTACACACGACCATTACATAATGGTTTACAATACAAATATGTTACAACAAAATAAGTTTCTTGAATGCAGTTTTTACACAATATCATACAAGCATGGACTCCAAATCTTGTCCTTATTTAAGTATGCGACAGCGGAAGCTCTTAATAATCACCTGAGAATAAACATGCTTAAAACGTCAACAAAAATGTTGGTGAGTTATAGGTTTAACCTATATATATCAAATCGTAACAATAGACCACAAGATTTCATATTTCAATACACATCCCATACATAGAGATAAAAATCATTCATATGGTGAACACCTGGTAACCGACAATAACAAGATGCATATATAAGAATATCCCCATCATTCCGGGACACCCTTCGGATATGATATAAATTTCGAAGTACTAAAGCATCCGGTACTTTGGATGGGGTTTGTTAGGCCCAATAGATCTATCTTTAGGATTCGCGTCAATTAGGGTGTCTGTTCCCTAATTCTTAGATTACCAGACTTAATAAAAAGGGGCATATTCGATTTCGATAATTCAACCATAGAATGTAGTTTCACGTACTTGTGTCTATTTTGTAAATCATTTATAAAACCTGCATGTATTCTCATCCCAAAAATATTAGATTTTAAAAGTGGGACTATAACTCACTTTCACAGATTTTTACTTCGTCGGGAAGTAAGACTTGGCCACTGGTTGATTCACGAACCTATAACAATATATACATATATATCAAAGTATGTTCAAAATATATTTACAACACTTTTAATATATTTTGATGTTTTAAGTTTATTAAGTCAGCTGTCCTCGTTAGTAACCTACAACTAGTTGTCCACAATTAGATGTACAGAAATAAATCGATAAATATTATCTTGAATCAATCCACGACCCAGTGTATACGTATCTCAGTATTGATCACAACTCAAACTATATATATTTTGGAATCAACCTCAACCCTGTATAGCTAACTCCAACATTCACATATAGAGTGTCTATGGTTGTTCCGAAATATATATAGATGTGTCGACATGATAGGTCGAAACATTGTATACGTGTCTATGGTATCTCAAGATTACATAATATATAATACAAGTTGATTAAGTTATGGTTGGAATAGATTTGTTACCAATTTTCACGTAGCTAAAATGAGAAAAATTATCCAATCTTGTTTTACCCATAACTTCTTCATTTTAAATCCGTTTTGAGTGAATCAAATTGCTATGGTTTCATATTGAACTCTATTTTATGAATCTAAACAAAAAAAGTATAGGTTTCTAGTCGGAAAAATAAGTTACAAGTCGTTTTTGTAAAGGTAGTCATTTCAGTCGAAAGAACGACGTCTAGATGACCATTTTAGAAAACATACTTCCACTTTGAGTTTAACCATAATTTTTGGATATAGTTTCATGTTCATAATAAAAATCATTTTCTCAGAATAACAACTTTTAAATCAAAGTTTATCATAGTTTTTAATTAACTAACCCAAAACAGCCCGCGGTGTTACTACGACGGCGTAAATCCGGTTTTACGGTGTTTTTCGTGTTTCCAGGTTTTAAATCATTAAGTTAGCATATCATATAGATATAGAACATGTGTTTAGTTGATTTTAAAAGTCAAGTTAGAAGGATTAACTTTTGTTTGCGAACAAGTTTAGAATTAACTAAACTATGTTCTAGTGATTACAAGTTTAAACCTTCGAATAAGATAGCTTTATATGTATGAATCGAATGATGTTATGAACATCATTACTACCTTAAGTTCCTTGGATGAACCTACTGGAAAAGAGAAAAATAGATCTAGCTTCAATGGATCCTTGGATGGCTCAAAGTTCTTGAAGCAAAATCATGACACGAAAACAAGTTCAAGTAAGATCATCACTTGAAATAAGATTGTTATAGTTATAGAAATTGAACCAAAGTTTGAATATGATTATTACCTTGTATTAGAATGATAACCTACTGTAAGAAACAAAGATTTCTTGAGGTTGGATGATCACCTTACAAGATTGGAAGTGAGCTAGCAAACTTGAAAGTATTCTTGATTTTATGAAACTAGAACTTTTGGAATTTATGAAGAACACTTAGAACTTGAAGATAGAACTTGAGAGAGTTCAATTAGATGAAGAAAATTGAAGAATGAAAGTGTTTTTAGGTGTTTTTGGTCGTTGGTGTATGGATTAGATATAAAGGATATGTAATTTTGTTTTCATGTAAATAAGTCATGAATGATTACTCATATTTTTGTAATCTTATGAGATATTTCATGCTAGTTGCCAAATGATGGTTCCCACATGTGTTAGGTGACTCACATGGGCTGCTAAGAGCTGATCATTGGAGTGTATATACCAATAGTACATACATCTAAAAGCTGTGTATTGTACGAGTACGAATACGGGTGCATACGAGTAGAATTGTTGATGAAACTGAACGAGAATGTAATTGTAAGCATTTTTGTTAAGTAGAAGTATTTTGATAAGTATATTGAAGTCTTTCAAAAGTGTATAAATACATATTAAAACACTACATGTATATACATTTTAACTGAGTCGTTAAGTCATCGTTAGTCGTTACATGTAAGTGTTGTTTTGAAACCTTTAGGTTAACGATCTTGTTAAATGTTGTTAACCCAATGTTTATAATATCAAAAGAGATTTTAAATTATTATATTATCATGATATTATGATGTACGAATATCTCTTAATATGATATATATACATTAAATGTCGTTACAACGATAAACGTTACATATATGTCTCTTTTCAAAATCATTAAGTTAGTAGTCTTGTTTTTACATATGTAGTTCATTGTTAATATAATTAATGATATGTTTACTTATCATAATATCATGTTAACTATATATATAACCATATATATGTCATCATATAGTTTTTTTTTACAAGTTTTAACGTTCGTGAATCACCGGTCAACTTGGGTGGTCAATTGTCTATATGAAACCTATTTCAATTAATCAAGTCTTAACAAGTTTGATTGCTTAACATGTTGGAAACATTTAATCATGTAAACATCAATCTCAATTAATATATATATAAACATGGAAAAGTTCGGGTCACTACAATAATCATATTCAAACTTTGGTTCAATTTCTATAACTATAACAATCTTATTTCAAGTGATGATCTTACTTGAACTTGTTTTCGTGTCATGATTCTGCTTCAAGAACTTCGAGCCATCCAAGGATCCGTTGAAGCTAGATCCATTTTTCTCTTTTCCAGTAGGTTTATCCAAGGAACTTAAGGTAGTAATGATGTTCATAACATCATTCGATTCATACATATAAAGCTATCTTATTCGAAGGTTTAAACTTGTAATCACTAGAACATAGTTTAGTTAATTCTAAACTTGTTCGCAAACAAAAGTTAATCCTTCTAACTTGACTTTTAAAATCAACTAAACACATGTTCTATATCTATATGATATGCTAACTTAATGATTTAAAACCTGGAAACACGAAAAACACCGTAAAACCGGATTTACGTCGTCGAAGTAACACCGCGGGCTGTTTTGGGTTAGTTAATTAAAAACTATGATAAACTTTGATTTAAAAGTTGTTATTCTGAGAAAATGATTTTTATTATGAACATGAAACTATATCCAAAAATTATGGTTAAACTCAAAGTGGAAGTATGTTTTCTAAAATGGTCATCTAGACGTCGTTCTTTCGACTGAAATGACTACCTTTACAAAAACGACTTGTAACTTATTTTTCTGACAATAAACCTATACTTTTTCTGTTTAGATTCATAAAATAGAGTTCAATATGAAACCATAGAAATTTGATTCACTCAAAACGGATTTAAAATGAAGAAGTTATGGGTAAAACAAGATTGGATAATTTTTCTCATTTTAGCTACGTGAAAATTGGTAACAAATCTATTCCAACCATAACTTAATCAACTTGTATTGTATATTATGTAATCTTGAGATACCATAGACACGTATACAATGTTTCGACCTATCATGTCGACACATCTATATATATTTCGGAACAACCATAGACACTCTATATGTGAATGTTGGAGTTAGCTATACAGGGTTGAGGTTGATTCCAAAATATATATAGTTTGAGTTGTGATCAATACTGAGATATGTATACACTGGGTCGTGGATTGATTCAAGATAATATTTATCGATTTATTTCTGTACATCTAACTGTGGACAACTAGTTGTAGGTTACTAACAAGGACAGCTGACTTAATAAACTTAAAACATCAAAATATATTAAAAGTGTTGTAAATATATTTTGAACATACTTTGATATATATGTATATATTGTTATAGGTTCGTGAATCAACCAGTGGCCAAGTCTTACTTCCCGACGAAGTAAAAATATGTGAAAGTGAGTTATAGTCCCACTTTTAAAATCTAATATTTTTGGGATGAGAATACAAGCAGGTTTTATAAAAGATTTACAAAATAGACACAAGTACGTGAAACTACATTCTATGGTTGAATTATCGAAATCGAATATGCCCCTTTTTATTAAGTCTGGTAATCTAAGAATTAGGGAACAGACACCCTAATTGACGCGAATCCTAAAGATAGATCTATTGGGCCTAACAAACCCCATCCAAAGTACCGAATGCTTTAGTACTTCGAAATTTATATCATATCCGAAGGGTGTCCCGGAATGATGGGGATATTCTTATATATGCATCTTGTTAATGTCGGTTACCAGGTGTTCACCATATGAATGATTTTTATCTCTATGTATGGGATGTATATTGAAATATGAAATCTTGTGGTCTATTGTTAGGATTTGATATATATAGGTTAAACCTATAACTCACCAACATTTTTGTTGACGTTTAAAGCATGTTTATTCTCAGGTGAATACTAAGAGCTTCCGCTATTGCATACTAAAATAAGGACAAGATTTGGAGTCCATGTTTGTATGATACTGTGTAAAAACTGCATTCAAGAAATTGATTTCGATGTAACATATTTGTATTGTAAACCATTATGTAATGGTCGTGTGTAAACAGGATATTTTAGATTATCATTATTTGATAATCTACGTAAAGCTTTTTAAACCCTTATTTATGAAATAAAGGTTATGGTTTGTTTTAAAAATGAATGCAGTCTTTGAAAAACGTCTCATATAGAGGTCAAAACCTCGCAACGAAATCAATTAATATGGAACGTTTTTAATCAATAAGAACGGGACATTCATAAAAAGCTTTACGTAGATTATCAAATAACGATAATCTAAAATATCCTGTTTACACACGACCATTACATAATGGTTTACAATACAAATATGTTACAACAAAATAAGTTTCTTGAATGCAGTTTTTACACAATATCATACAAGCATGGACTCCAAATCTCGTCCTTATTTAAGTATGTGACAGCGGAAGCTCTTAATAATCACCTGAGAATAAACATGCTTAAAACGTCAACAAAAATGTTGGTGAGTTATAGGTTTAACCTATATATATCAAATCATAATAATAGACCACAAGATTTCATATTTCAATACACATCCCATACATAGAGATAAAAATCATTCATATGGTGAACACCTGGTAACCGACATTAACAAGATGCATATATAAGAATATCCCCATCATTCCGGGACACCCTTCAGATATGATATAAATTTCAAACTACTAAAGCATCCGGTACTTTGGATGGGGTTTGTTAGGCCCAATAGATCTATCTTTAGGATTCGCGTCAATTAGGGTGTCTGTTCCCTAATTCTTAGATTACCAGACTTAATAAAAAGGGGCATATTCGATTTCGATAATTCAACCATAGAATGTAGTTTCACGTACTTGTGTCTATTTTGTAAATCATTTATAAAACCTGCATGTATTCTCATCCCAAAAATATTAGATTTTAAAAGTGGGACTATAACTCACTTTCACAGATTTTTACTTCGTCGGGAAGTAAGACTTGGCCACTGGTTGATTCACGAACCTATAACAATATATACATATATATCAAAGTATGTTCAAAATATATTTACAACACTTTTAATATATTTTGATGTTTTAAGTTTATTAAGTCAGCTGTCCTCGTTAGTAACCTACAACTAGTTGTCCACAGTTAGATGTACAGAAATAAATCGATAAATATTATCTTGAATCAATCCACGACCCAGTGTATACGTATCTCAGTATTGATCACAAATCAAACTATATATATTTTGGAATCAACCTCAACCCTGTATAGCTAACTCCAACATTCACATATAGAGTGTCTATGGTTGTTCCGAAATATATATAGATGTGTCGACATGATAGGTCGAAACTTTGTATACGTGTCTATGGTATCTCAAGATTACATAATATACAATACAAGTTTATTAAGTTATGGTTGGAATAGATTTGTTACCAATTTTCACGTAGCTAAAATGAGAAAAATTATCCAATCTTGTTTTACCAATAACTTCTTCATTTTAAATCCGTTTTGAGTGAATCAAATTGCTATGGTTTCATATTGAACTCTATTTTATGAATTTAAACAGAAAAAGTATAGGTTTATAGTCGGAAAAATAAGGTACAAGTCGTTTTTGTAAAGGTAGTCATTTCAGTCGAAAGAACGACGTCTAGATGACCATTTTAGAAAACATACTTCCACTTTGAGTTTAACCATAATTTTTGGATATAGTTTCATGTTCATAATAAAAATCATTTTCTCAGAATAAAAACTTTTAAATCAAAGTTTATCATAGTTTTTAATTAACTAACCCAAAACAGCCCGCGGTGTTACTAATACGGCGTAAATCCGGTTTTATGGTGTTTTTCGTGTTTCCAGGTTTTAAATCATTAAGTTAGCATATCATATAGATATAGAACATGTGTTTAGTTGATTTTAAAAGTCAAGTTAGAAGGATTAACTTTTGTTTGCGAACAAGTTTAGAATTAACTAAACTATGTTCTAGTGATTACAAGTTTAAACCTTCGAATAAGATAGCTTTATATGTATGAATCGAATGATGTTATGAACATCATTACTACCTTAACTTCCTTGGATAAACCTACTGGAAAAGAGAAAAATGGATCTAGCTTCAACGGATCCTTGGATGGCTCGAAGTTCTTGAAGCAGAATCATGACACGAAAACAAGTTCAAGTAAGATCATCACTTGAAATAAGATTGTTATAGTTATAGAAATTGAAACAAAGTTTGAATATGATTATTACCTTGTATTAGAATGATAACCTACTGTAATAAACAAAGATTTCTTGAGGTTGGATGATCACCTTACAAGATTGGAAGTGAGCTAGCAAACTTGAAAGTATTCTTGATTTTATGTAACTAGAACTTGTAGAATATATGAAGAACACTTAGAACTTGAAGATAGAACTTGAGAGAGATCAATTAGATGAAGAAAATTGAAGAATTAAAGTGTTTGTAGGTGTTTTTGGTCGTTGGTGTATGGATTAGATATAAAGGATATGTAATTTTGTTTTCATGTAAATAAGTCATGAATGATTACTCATATTTTTGTAATTTTATGAGATATTTCATGCTAGTTGCCAAATGATGGTTCCCACATGTGTTAGGTGACTCACATGGGCTGCTAAGAGCTGATCATTGGAGTGTATATACCAATAGTACATACATCTAAAAGCTGTGTATTGTACGAGTACGAATACGGGTGCATACGAGAAGAATTGTTGATGAAACTGAACGAGGATGTAATTGTAAGCATTTTTGTTAAGTAGAAGTATTTTGATAAGTGTATTAAAGTCTTTCAAAAGTGTATAAATACATATTAAAACACTACATGTATATACATTTTCACTGAGTCGCTAAGTCATCGTTAGTCGTTACATGTAAACGTTGTTTTGAAACCTTTAGGTTAACGATCTTGTTGAATGTTGTTAACCCATTGTTTATTATAACAAATGAGATGTTAAATTGTTATATTATCATGATATTATGATATATAATATATCTTTGTATGATATATATACAGTTAAATGTCGTTACAACGATAATCGTTACATATATGTCTCGTTTCGAAATCATTAAGTTAGTAGTCTTATTTTTACATATGTATTTCATTGTTAATACACTTAATAATATATTTACTTATCATTTAACATAATTAACTAAGTGTATCAATATCTTAATATGATTCATATGTACCTAGTAAGACGTTGTTATAATGATAATCGTTATATATATCGTTTTCGAGTTTCTTAAATTAATAGTCTCATTTTTATGTATATGACTCATTGTTAAAATACCTAATGAGATACATACTTATAATAAAATCATGTTAACTATATATATAACCATATATATGTCATCGTATAGTTTTTACAAGTTTTAACGTTCGTGAATCACCGGTCAACTTGGGTGGTCAATTGTCTATATAAAACCTATTTCAATTAATCAAGTCTTAACAAGTTTGATTGCTTAACATGTTGGAAACATTTAATCATGTAAATATCAATCTCAATTAATATATATAAACATGGAAAAGTTCGGGTCACTACATATAGTACTATATACTATTGTCTGTTAGGCAATGTCTGATCATACGTTCTATCTCTAGGTTGAGATCTCGGTCACGTCCTTCCGTTCAATTCTTTCGTGTGCTACTAAGGTGAACTTCATAGCCCCACTTTTTACTGTTTCATAACTGTTTTATAACTTTTGGGGGGAGACACATGCTTGCTTTATAACTGTTTTACGCTTAGACACAAGTACTAAATTGTTAACTATGCTGTCATGCTTTGATTCATGCTAAATCCCTACCGTAATATCGTTAATTGCTACGTTTAAATGCAAACTTAATTATTGTGAGTAGGCCTTTTGAGAGTAACGTCTCTAACCATTCGACCGTTGGTCTTTGGTTATATAATAATGATTCCACGACACTGACAGTACAAGGTGTCATAGGGTAAACTTGTTTAGTAGCGATATTACAAAATGCAGCAACACTTTTAGATTGATATTTCTATATCAATCAACTTTAAACTAAATCTTGTGGTCTAAAACTTTGGATATTATTTATAAACCTATGAATTTCACTCAACCTTTTTGGTTGACACTTTAAGCGTGTTTTGTCTCAGGTGATGATTGAGCTAGCTGCTACTTGCTACTAGATGATTGATGTATGCTTTGCTGCTTGCATGGAGTCCATCATTCATATTTATCATTTTGTTTAAGACATTTTCCATTTACTGTACTCTTATGATGTAAAACTTTGAATAATGCTTCCGCTGTTTATTTAATAAATAAAACGTCTCATTTAGAGTCGTTCTCTCTTATACAACTGTGTTATGATATGATTGGTCACAATTACCCCTGGTCCATTTTGGGGGTGTGACAGATTGGTATCAGAGCAGGTTGTTGTAGAGAACCAGGATTGCATCTTATGTGTGCCTTATACAATTAGGTACCTTAGCAATGTAGGACTACAACTTCCTTTGACTATAGTGCCTTTAATTGTTGCCTTTAACTGTTAAATGCTACACTATACTTTAGAAACTTTACTTATCTTAGAATGCCGAGCCAATCTAAGAACTCTGCTCATTCTCCTAAGTACCATTCAATTCCGCCACCACATTTAAATGCAACACCGTTCTCGACATTCCTATGTCATTTATCATGGTTTTGTGTATTATATATGTATTACATGAAATATTATCCATGAATTTTTGAAACTCCTATATTTGTTACTATTCATACTCAAACATATATAACTCCCTGTTATATCACGTACCTATATGCTTTATGCCTTTATGCATCAGTTTGCGAACCGAAAAATGTCATTGAGTTATCGAGAATCTCAAAGACATTATAATGTCATCACTACTCATATTCATTACTTTTATACCTTTTATTTCTCGTTATTGAATTTTCTTGACGGATGGCGTCTACGAAACTCTAGAATGGAAGGGTTTGGATTACCGATTTAAAGGATCCTATAGCTCAAGCCCCTAGACCTGAATAGGCCATTACGAATTGAAAGTCTTTAATCGAAATATTATCAGATTACATACTTATCATTTTATGATCTCGACACGTCATACTGCTATTATTGGATTATAGACACATCATATCTTATTATATCTTATCATATCTATCTTAATAAACTTTGTCTAACACTTTTCCTAAATTTCCTCCGTAAATTACGGAAATCTTTTTGCTATATATACGTATATCAAGAAGATAAATATATCATTCAATATTCAACACTCATCTCATAACAAAAACCCTTATTCCGATCAGATAATATGGATTTCTCACATGATTCCTCGAACTCCTCGAGCTCCAATGGCAGCGTAATCGGAATGAACTAACCATTTAGTCATCATCTATTTTGGATGAATTGGGGATGGGTTCGTAGTAAACTTAATCAATGGAGACAAGAAGAAGGTGATCCCTTCCACCAACCGAATTCACCTCTTGGTGAAGAACCTGAAGCACTTATCGGCGAACCCGTTCGGAACACTATTTTCACCCTCATTTCCAGGGTATCCAGTCACGAATATATAATATCTAAAATTCTAGATCTTATTCATCCACTTGTCCGAACCGCCAATCACCCTGGAATAATAGAAGAAGTCAATGAGCTTCGCGCTCGAGTGGTGGCTCTGGAGAATATGGTGCGAAACCTACGAGCACCAGCAGCAGCACCAGTAGCATAACCAGCATCACCACCAGTACCAACAGCATCACCACCAACAACATCAGCTTCACCTATAACAAACACCGTAATCTGTACCTCGGATATCAACATCATACGCCCCATAGATACCAAGGAATATTAGTAATAATGAGTTAAGATGTATTGACTCATTCTTCCTGAAAATTATATATGTATACTTTATATATATATATATATATGGTTTGGAACAATAATAAATCTTTTCGTATTAAGCTATTACGTGTGAATCTTAAATAGTATGTACTACTTGGTTAATTCATATCACTAATATGCTATGATATACATTCCCCGTTAATCACTGCTTCATCACAATAAACTCCATTTCATAATAAACTAAGTGTATTATTCAAATACATGTTTGGTTTTACACTTTCATTTTCGATGTACTCAAAACTCTTTAGAAAACATCATTCGTGCCTTGTGAATTTCACAAGAATTCCACGAACATCAACATCATATACCGAGGTATATCAATAACAATGAACGATGGAGTATTGATTCATAACTTCATTAAAGAAAGATTCTGCGATGATTATGTAATCTCTCAAGTTTTGAAGATTATTTATTCTCTCTTCAACCGCAAATCAAATGATTTTAATAGTATATTAACTCATTAAATCTATATTATACGTGAAGAATACATATATGAACGTATATCTTCATAAAGATTGTAATTAAAAATCCTTTTGTACAAACTGTTAATTGTGAAAATATTTTAACGGGTAGGTAAAACCCGAGAAATATTTATATCTCACATCAATATCTTACATTGTACATTCTTCAAATTCTGATTCAATAATTAGTAACTATACTACTTACATCCACATATGTATCCGTTCACTAAAGAACAACCATTTTCATACAAATTTAATTACCTATTCTGATTTGGACATATCAGAATCCAAGTAAAGCTTTAGCAAGTGTAATCTTCCTAAAGATCACTACATTCATGAATTATATTCATTCGTATTCTATGATGAATTATCACATCAAACCACCGAAATTATCGTTCATTACTTTTGAAATCAACAACGCCTATTCATCAACCATTAGAACCGTTGACGATTACAATCAGCGTTTAATCATCTAAAAATGAAATTTCTTGAAACCATCTCGGATTGATAACCGATGAATCAAATATGGCTGCATTAAATGCAGAGGAAACAGCAAAATTGTAGATGGTCTCAATGGCCAAAAGTTTGATAATAAAGAATGGTACGTTGGAAAAGCTCAAAAGAAAATTTGGAACTGAAAAACGGATTGAGCTAACCATGGAGGAGACCAAGGACAAATACAAGGACCAAACCCTATATTCAAAGAATCCAGGTAATTCTGGATCCGATGAAATCTTTAGAGAATATCTTGCTCCGAAGTTATGTTAAAAGCTTGCGGAAAATTTTTCTTCATCAACCTTCAAACTTAGAAATTCCAAAATGTCGTTATAAATATCCTCTATATTTCTGAAGATATTTTCATAACGATTCTTGTCCACAATTAAGTATCTCTTTGCGATATCTTTATAAAAGAAACTATTTTAGTTTCTATATTCAGTAAAATTCAAGTTTAAATTATAAATGTTTTGAAGAAATGTTGGAAATTGAAGCATGAGTTAGTATAATATAATGACGTCAGTCCAACGTGATTATATTACAGTAAGTCATGCTAAATTTTTAATAGAAGATGATGATTCATAGACTTTATAATCATTATTTGCCATGTTACACGGCTCTTACATTCTACTTAATCTCTGAACATATCAAGAACATATATTCTTGATAGTTCTATCCTCAGTAATTCTGGTAATTTACCAAATCAAATCGTGATATTACGCTTAGAACATTAGGTTCATTCGAAACTTCATACCTACAAATTCCGGACCATTACTCGCTTAACTTAGAGTCGAGAGCAGAATAAAAAGGTAAAGAGCTCCGATATATAAGGGAAAATACAAAGCCCGATAACAACACCGAAATTACAAATCGTGTATATCAATGCGTATAGCAACATAAAGACACGGGAGAATTAAAAACACTATAACCCCAAGAGCATAGTAGAAGTAAACAGATTCCTCTGGTGGTAAAAGAAAAAGAAGCATGACTGCATATATGGTCAATATAATAACAAATATCAATACGGGATTGAGCATATTAACAAATCTTTTGGAAGTATGAATCTAGGAAGAAAGTATAGAAGTGGTGAAGATAATGAAACGGAAGAAGCTAATTTATAGCAAAATTTCCAAACACAGCAATCGAGGCAATTCATCGCATTTAATCAAAGAAATCCCAAAATTCCGTAAATACCGGATAATCAAATCTTATAGATTACGAAGATTTCCTTTAATCCCTTGAATTCCGAAAATCAATCGTGACTACGTCAAAAGTTAAGGCGAACATTTAATTTACTCATTCACTCTTTTACGATAGCTTCGTTTATACTCTTTCTATAATCGAATCGTTCTATCCATATTATTCAATAGTGATAAAACTTTATTCTTCAACTTATATTCATCATTACAATATTCTTGTTGTAAACAATGATGATCTCTATCAAACTTCATGACTATAATTTTCATGAACTACTCTCTGTTTTGTCTACCCTAACATTGTGGCATAAACGCTCAAGGTTTAAATGAGCTCGATATTATTCATAACACATTTTATATATCCAATTTACTGAAATGACTTGTATAACATCATCATTTTGAATGATCTTCGCATTAATAATAAAATGCACTTCGTAGAAGAACTTGTAGAAATTATGGTATGTATGATTTTAATTCTTGAAACAGAACAATATTCTATCCGTTGGAATTCACGCAAGGCCCCGAGCATACCTGGGAACGTGAAAACCAAATAAAACGTAAATATCCTCGTCTATGTATGAACAACACCGATTAATGGCAATAACTAAATTTCGGGGCAAAATTTCTTTTAACGGGTAGGTACTATAACAACCCTCATATTTCCATACCTGAATTGACTAATTTGACTATAGGGTTGTTATCCATACGTAATATATAATTAAATTCGACGTTGATCAAATATTTATTTTTAGTTGACACGTTCTGTTAACTAAAGTTTACACTAATTATATAAAATAACTTTAGTTAATATTAATGTGTATTATATTTAAAACTATATGTAACATAATTATTAATTAAATGATAAGTTATTTTAATCATTATATATATTTTTAGCTTATAAAAAAATAAAAATAAAAAGAAATAAGATTTTTTTTAATAAATTAAATAATGAGCCCATGAATTTTGACTAAAGATTTTCAAAAACAAAAACTTATTAAAAACATTTTTAACATGTTTTTATTATTTTGTCAAAATTGGCATCTTTATTTTATTATTTTTTTTTTCTTTTCACCAACCATTTTTTACCTATAAATACATGGCTCCTCATTCATTTTTTCTTGCCAAACACAAAAACTTAAGTTATTCTCTCAAAACTTTGAAGAAAATTTGAGGTACTTTCTATTTTTATTAATTTTTTTCAATATTGTCATTTATATTTATATTTATTGTATATTCTTTGTAAAATTTGAAATTAATTATGTTTATATGTTATAATTAGTATTATAAGTGTTATGATGCATAAAAATAATTTTGATAATTTATGGAATATTATTTATAATTAAATACGAATTATGTAGTGTTTAAACGTAAAAATAATGTAAAATTCGTAATAAATACGTTTAACCAAAAATAAAATATATATAATTTTTTTTGAGTTTTTAAAACTTATATAGATCTGAAAAAATTATAAAAATAATTACTTGGGTTGAATTGGTATTTATTATATAATTAAACTCTATTATTATGTAATTCGAAGGTAAATTAAGAATAAATATAAAATAATAAAAAAAATATTTTTTTAAATATTTTTCTACAGGTTATTAGACTGATAGAAACTTATAAAAATTATAAAAGTAATTATTTGGGTTTATTTAGTAATTATGTAGAATTAAAATTGTTTTGTGAATACATTAAGGGTAAAAACAAAAATAAATACAAAAATATAATAAAAACGTTTTCTTAAATTTTTCTACTAATATATATGATTAACTAAGACTATAAAAATTATGTATGTAATTTTTAGATATTTAATTTATTATTTAGACATTTTTGAATAATGTTCGATTAATAAAACACTATTATTTTTGAAGTAATTTAGGTATTTATTTAAAGGTAATTATATTTAATATATATAAGACATACTAAGGTATAATAACTAAATATTAAATAAAACTTAGGTTATATTATCACATATATAATTATTAAGTACATTAATAATTCGTTGTGTGTATACACCTAAAGTGAAGGTTAATCAAAGATAATGTATAATTCATGTGAACTTCATCGCTACTCACGGTCGTAAGTGAATGATGTCTAGGTTGCCATTTATGGGTAAGCTTGTGGATCTCGAATGCCATGACTTAGATTCTGGTCAAGAATCCTAGGCCCCCGGTTACATCTGGTTATTCCTGACTTATTTGATAGCAACGAAGTTTGAGTAAAGTTATACAACGTCTTGCTAAATATTAACCCGAACTTTCTAAAATTGGAAAATTACTATAAGTGGAAACTTTCCATAAATAGTAACCTTCTGAAAATGGAAATTCTTTAGTGAACCATTACTATCAATATAGTACTATATACTATTGTCTGTTAGGCAATGTCTGATCATACGTTCTATCTCTAGGTTGAGATCTCGGTCACGTCCTTCCGTTCAATTCTTTCGTGTGCTACTAAGGTGAACTTCATAGCCCCACTTTTTACTGTTTCATACCTGTTTTATAACTTTTGGGGTGAGACACATGCTTGCTTTATAACTGTTTTACGCATAGACACAAGTACTAAATTGTTAACTATGCTATCATGCTTTGATTCATGCTAAATCCCTACCGTAATATCGTTAATTGCTACGTTTAAATGCAAACTTAATTATTGTGAGTAGGCCTATTGAGAGTAACGTCTCTAACCATTCGACCGTTGGTCTTTGGTTACATAATAATGATTCCACGACACTGACAGTACAAGGTGTCATAGGGTAAACTTGTTTAGTAGTGATATTACAAAATGCAGCAACACTTTTAGATTGATATTTCTATATCAATCAACTTTAAACTAAATCTCGTGGTCTAAAACTTTGGATATTATTTATAAACCTATGAATTTCACTCAACCTTTTTGGTTGACACTTTAAGCGTGTTTTATCTCAGGTGATGATTGAGCTAGCTGCTACTTGCTACTAGATGATTGATGTATGCTTTGCTGCTTGCATGGAGTCTGATGTTATGCGAGGCGTATATAAAATAGCTTATATTTTTACTAGGAAATACTATTAAATACGATACAAGTTTTAATTAATTTATTTACAAATGGGATATACCTAAACCTTGCTACAACACTATAGGCAGTGTACCTAATCGTAGAGTAGTATAGTTTTTAGTAAGTCCGGTTCGTTCCACAGGGAGCGGGCTTATTGCACACTATATTTTTAAACAACTATATTTGTACAAAATATATATAATTATATATAATAATATATAAAAGGGGGTTTACCGTTTAATGACCGGTTTGTCGATTTTATTTTAAGCGAAGCGTATAGTAAATGACGATATTTAAATAACAATATAAAATAAATAACAATAATTAAAATGACAATAAATAAAAGTACGAGGAAAAATGAAATAAAATATATTATGCTTATTTAAACTTCCGTAATCATGATGTTTGACGTGTTGATTTTTAGTTTATTCCCATGGGTTAATTGTCCTTTGTCCTAGATTATTTAATATGTCCGTCTGGTTTTTGTCCATAACAGTCCATCGGTCATAAATTTAAAGTGCGAGTGTCCTCGTCAAATTATCCTTATACCCGAAGTCAAATATTCCAACTAATTGGGGACTTAAACTGTAACAAGGTTTTAATACTTTGTTTAATAATTACACCAGTGTCCTTGTGCATAATTTCAATACCCAAAGCGTAATTTCTATCCGTTGGAATTCACGCAAGGCCCCGAGCATACCTGGGAACGTGAAAACCAAATAAAACGTAAATATCCTCGTCTATGTATGAACAACACCGATTAATGGCAATAACTAAATTTCGGGGCAAAATTTCTTTTAACGGGTAGGTACTATAACAACCCTCATATTTCCATACCTGAATTGACTAATTTGACTATAGGGTTGTTATCCATACGTAATATATAATTAAATTCGACGTTGATCAAATATTTATTTTTAGTTGACACGTTCTGTTAACTAAAGTTTACACTAATTATATAAAATAACTTTAGTTAATATTAATGTGTATTATATTTAAAACTATATGTAACATAATTATTAATTAAATGATAAGTTATTTTAATCATTATATATATTTTTAGCTTATAAAAAAATAAAAATAAAAAGAAATAAGATTTTTTTTAATAAATTAAATAATGAGCCCATGAATTTTGACTAAAGATTTTCAAAAACAAAAACTTATTAAAAACATTTTTAACATGTTTTTATTATTTTGTCAAAATTGGCATCTTTATTTTATTATTTTTTTTTTCTTTTCACCAACCATTTTTTACCTATAAATACATGGCTCCTCATTCATTTTTTCTTGCCAAACACAAAAACTTAAGTTATTCTCTCAAAACTTTGAAGAAAATTTGAGGTACTTTCTATTTTTATTAATTTTTTTCAATATTGTCATTTATATTTATATTTATTGTATATTCTTTGTAAAATTTGAAATTAATTATGTTTATATGTTATAATTAGTATTATAAGTGTTATGATGCATAAAAATAATTTTGATAATTTATGGAATATTATTTATAATTAAATACGAATTATGTAGTGTTTAAACGTAAAAATAATGTAAAATTCGTAATAAATACTTTTAACCAAAAATAAAATATATATAATTTTTTTTGAGTTTTTAAAACTTATATAGATCTGAAAAAATTATAAAAATAATTACTTGGGTTGAATTGGTATTTATTATATAATTAAACTCTATTATTATGTAATTCGAAGGTAAATTAAGAATAAATATAAAATAATAAAAAAAATATTTTTTTAAATATTTTTCTACAGGTTATTAGACTGATAGAAACTTATAAAAATTATAAAAGTAATTATTTGGGTTTATTTAGTAATTATGTAGAATTAAAATTGTTTTGTGAATACATTAAGGGTAAAAACAAAAATAAATACAAAAATATAATAAAAACGTTTTCTTAAATTTTTCTACTAATATATATGATTAACTAAGACTATAAAAATTATGTATGTAATTTTTAGATATTTAATTTATTATTTAGACATTTTTGAATAATGTTCGATTAATAAAACACTATTATTTTTGAAGTAATTTAGGTATTTATTTAAAGGTAATTATATTTAATATATATAAGACATACTAAGGTATAATAACTAAATATTAAATAAAACTTAGGTTATATTATCACATATATAATTATTAAGTACATTAATAATTCGTTGTGTGTATACACCTAAAGTGAAGGTTAATCAAAGATAATGTATAATTCATGTGAACTTCATCGCTACTCACGGTCGTAAGTGAATGATGTCTAGGTTGCCATTTATGGGTAAGCTTGTGGATCTCGAATGCCATGACTTAGATTCTGGTCAAGAATCCTAGGCCCCCGGTTACATCTGGTTATTCCTGACTTATTTGATAGCAACGAAGTTTGAGTAAAGTTATACAACGTCTTGCTAAATATTAACCCGAACTTTCTAAAATTGGAAAATTACTATAAGTGGAAACTTTCCATAAATAGTAACCTTCTGAAAATGGAAATTCTTTAGTGAACCATTACTATCAATATAGTACTATATACTATTGTCTGTTAGGCAATGTCTGATCATACGTTCTATCTCTAGGTTGAGATCTCGGTCACGTCCTTCCGTTCAATTCTTTCGTGTGCTACTAAGGTGAACTTCATAGCCCCACTTTTTACTGTTTCATACCTGTTTTATAACTTTTGGGGTGAGACACATGCTTGCTTTATAACTGTTTTACGCATAGACACAAGTACTAAATTGTTAACTATGCTATCATGCTTTGATTCATGCTAAATCCCTACCGTAATATCGTTAATTGCTACGTTTAAATGCAAACTTAATTATTGTGAGTAGGCCTATTGAGAGTAACGTCTCTAACCATTCGACCGTTGGTCTTTGGTTACATAATAATGATTCCACGACACTGACAGTACAAGGTGTCATAGGGTAAACTTGTTTAGTAGTGATATTACAAAATGCAGCAACACTTTTAGATTGATATTTCTATATCAATCAACTTTAAACTAAATCTCGTGGTCTAAAACTTTGGATATTATTTATAAACCTATGAATTTCACTCAACCTTTTTGGTTGACACTTTAAGCGTGTTTTATCTCAGGTGATGATTGAGCTAGCTGCTACTTGCTACTAGATGATTGATGTATGCTTTGCTGCTTGCATGGAGTCTGATGTTATGCGAGGCGTATATAAAATAGCTTATATTTTTACTAGGAAATACTATTAAATACGATACAAGTTTTAATTAATTTATTTACAAATGGGATATACCTAAACCTTGCTACAACACTATAGGCAGTGTACCTAATCGTAGAGTAGTATAGTTTTTAGTAAGTCCGGTTCGTTCCACAGGGAGCGGGCTTATTGCACACTATATTTTTAAACAACTATATTTGTACAAAATATATATAATTATATATAATAATATATAAAAGGGGGTTTACCGTTTAATGACCGGTTTGTCGATTTTATTTTAAGCGAAGCGTATAGTAAATGACGATATTTAAATAACAATATAAAATAAATAACAATAATTAAAATGACAATAAATAAAAGTACGAGGAAAAATGAAATAAAATATATTATGCTTATTTAAACTTCCGTAATCATGATGTTTGACGTGTTGATTTTTAGTTTATTCCCATGGGTTAATTGTCCTTTGTCCTAGATTATTTAATATGTCCGTCTGGTTTTTGTCCATAACAGTCCATCGGTCATAAATTTAAAGTGCGAGTGTCCTCGTCAAATTATCCTTATACCCGAAGTCAAATATTCCAACTAATTGGGGACTTAAACTGTAACAAGGTTTTAATACTTTGTTTAATAATTACTTTGGGTTTTAATACCCAAAGTTTTAATACTTTGTTAACAACTAT
Source organism: Rutidosis leptorrhynchoides (assembly GCF_046630445.1). NCBI lineage: Eukaryota > Viridiplantae > Streptophyta > Magnoliopsida > Asterales > Asteraceae > Rutidosis > Rutidosis leptorrhynchoides. Next base: position 574,923,144 of record NC_092336.1, on the reverse strand, counting down.
GCCAAGTGTCCTTGTGCATAATTTCACCCCTGTTTTAATAATTCTAGTGACTATTAATCCATTTCCGTGTCCGGTTAAATGAACTATTATTCGTACATATAAATACCCCGCCCATCGTGTCCGATCGAGTGTATATGGTTATTAATAGGGACGTCCAATTGTAAATCTTTATATTAAAATTAACAAACTATCATTTAGTTAAATAAATATAAAGTCCATTAATAGCCCATAGTCTAATTTCCACAAGTGTCGTTTTTTTGTCCAAACCCCAATTATGGTACAAAGCCCAATTACCCCGTCTTTAATATTTAGTCCAACATCATGATTACTTCGGCTTAAATAAGCATAATAATAACTTAAGTACGAGACATTAATTTAAAAAGGAGAACATAACTTACATTGAGTATTTATCGCGTAGTGTTACACGGACAGAATTTCGACTTCAAAAACCAGTAAAATAACCTTTACATAACCCGAACTAATCTAATATAAAACTACCCTATAATATATATATTATATATATATTTATTTATTACAGAGTATTATTATTATTATTTATATTTTTTATCGAACGAATGCATGGCCTTTTATAGGCGTTTTGATTTCTGACAGCTCCGCGAGTCGTGGAGTTTTTGGCCTTCAAACTCCGTGAGTCGTGGAGTTTGAAAATCCAGCTCAGGATCCTTTGTCTCATAGCTTGTCGACATGATTATATATATATTTATAATATATAAATAATTTATATAATTATTTATATATTATATTTTATTTTTGTGCATAGTTGACTCATAATTTTTGGTCCATTGCGTCGGGCGTTGATAGTTGACTCATGTCCCGGTTCCGGATTTTCGAACGTCCTTGCGTACAATTTAATATCTTGTACTTTGCGTTTTGTAACTTGTACTCTTGTAATTTTTAGACGTTTCTCATCATTAAATTGAACCACTTGGATTGTATCTTGTACATTTGAGCTTTTTGGATGTTTTTGTCTTCAAATCTTCGTTTTCGCCTTTTGTCTTCGCACTTATTTAATATAAATGATTACAACTTAAAATAGGACAATTACAACTAAATAATTTACATATTGGGAGGATATTGCTACTAAATATATGTTCATTTGGAGCACTATCAAATATCCCCACACTTGAGCGTTGCTTGTCCTCAAGCAATACAGAACTTGAAATAAAAACATACATGAATCACTTTTTTATTCATCACACTTTGTACATCAGTGATTTTGATATGGTGGTATAAACAATGATAGTATCGATAGAACCATGGTTAAAGGTGGGTGTGTCATCCACAGTTGCCTCGGGTTCAGGTCAACGACACTTGCAATCAAATAGCCGATTTACTTTCGGTTTCCAAAGCAAAGTGCACATTTGAAAGGCGGTTTACAGTTCCACATGACTATGAAAATTTAGATCCGTTAGGAAATTGGATCTTTATGAAAACATTTGATCTTTTGAAAATTCAATCTAGCTTTTACCCTAGATAAGTTTTCTGGAATAACCCTTCACCGGTTTTGCAAAATATTTTTGTGGGTTTTGTGAGTTTCAGATTTAAAATTTTAGCTCAAAACTTGCGGTTTTGTGTCACCCACTTGCTAACCTTGTATTTAGGAAAGCACACATCCAGTATACTTGCTCCGTATATTAACTTTCAGTAAACTACCGTCCGGTTGTAAAGGAAAGCATTGAACAAGCAACTGTTAAGGCAATGTCCCCTGACATGCTTTTAATTATGGTCAAAAACGTGTCGGATGCAGTTACTATCCTTTGTAGGAGCAATAGTAAAGATCACCCTATAGTTTTTCGGTCTGGCACAAGGTCCTGTCTTCAACCATGCTATGCAACCACCGTTCTTACGGTTGACACCCGATTTGGTTCAGGTGACCTAATGAATTCCAGGTGAATTCCTAGGATTTTACGTTCAATGGTAATGAACGCATTGAAAATGGGTTTTCAGAAAATAAATCGATTTTAATTTGATCAAAACATTTTCTCGTTCAAGCTCGAGTTTAGATATCATCGAATTCCATGAGTTTGTAATTCTCAATCTTTAAAGTCAATCTCAAGGATTGAGTAATATCAGTCTTAAAAGCTGATTTTTAATCTTTAAGGAGATTATCCTTTCTGGGGATCTGATTCATTAGTCTTATCAAGCTAATTTGCATGGCGCCCTCCCCATTTTACGAGACAGATCCTCTCATGGTTAGGATAAGTCTGACCACTTGGCGACCCTGTTTTATGCTGAGGTCCGTGGATTTCCTGCTGATTTTAGTGTTGACTTTTCTAGAATTTTTGTCAACCTACAGCTGGTCTGGACGACAACTTCTTGACCTAAATCAAGAAGCGCGTTTCTTTTTCGGAAGACTTTACTTCCTTTAAATAATGGAATTGATTCATCGTGTAGATCCATCTTTCATTACAGTAAATCGGGTAAAACAGTTAATTTAGTCCAAAACAAAAACACCTGCAATAAACTTTACAGAAACATGTGATAGATAGTTTTTAATTGAATAACTTGGTACATTCTCCCCACACTTAGTTTCTTTCTTTGCCTTTTTATTCTCCTTTATACCATTTTAAATGAATTCAAGCGTTTTAGGGTGTTTCTCAATTTATGTCCTTTCCGAGGTAACGATAATTTCGGTATTAACACCTAGTTTTCACCGTTCATAAATATATATAAACATGATTTTAAATTCAATTAGTTGAAATTTTTTCAAATTTTCATAAAATTTGGCAAATAAACCAAGTATAAACCCGAGAGAATTTATAACCCTTCCCCACACTTGAGATCATGCAATGCCCTCATTTGCATGAAATCAGACTATAATTATAAATTCATGAGGGTGATTAGTGTAGAAAAGTAATTAAAAATACCCAGTTTGTAATTACAAAGCTCGTCGAATGAGAGATGGCGCGCCTCATCGTTCATTCCTTCTTGTTTTATCACACATATTTTTCTTCAAAAACGGTTGCTTTTCTGAACTGTTTGCTAATCTTTAAAAATGCATCTTTTACCCTAATTGTGCATTTTTATTAACGAGTTATGCACTTACCCGAACCCCTAATTTAACGTTAAGTGGGGTTAGACTTCCCCACACTTAGCTGACGACATGTGAAGTCGGTAGAATGAGTTCCACGAATTAGAGTAGTGAGCCAATTATTTTCATTTCGGGTGGTGTATAATATATCAATGGGTTTAAAGTTTAGACTCACCAGATCGTCACTACTTAATTCTTTTTTAAGTGTAGCTTTTAGTAAATGGATATGTCTCTTTTCTGGTTCTTGGTCAAATGGATCGATATACACCGACATACTTATTTCTATAGGGTGGACAATTCCTAATATTTCCTTCCTTTTATTCTCAGGATCAAAGTTTTCACCTCTATTACCCAATTGGGTGAAATTCGAGGTGTCATTATCTATTATAGCTCGTAGTTCATTTCCGGTGGATGAATCGTCTATTGAGAATATTGGGTTGGAAGGTTGTGGAATGGTGAAGTTCGGTTTGGCCTCGGGGGTAAAATTTTCAACGTTATCGTATTCCCAAGAGTACCAATTTGTCACCCTTACTTCTTCTTCATCCATTGATGGATCGATGATTTCGTCTGTAGAGGCTAATGTGTCGATATGTTGTGAAATTGGTAAGACTGAATAAAAAGTATCATCGGGATAGTTGGTGATTTCGGAGCTCTCGAATTCATCAAAATTCGATGATATGAGATTTTCTTGCACACGACTCCTCAGATCAACAGGTGTGTAGTCTGATAGAGTTTCAGCTTGCAGGTTTACAAACTCTCTCATTTGTTCATTTTGAGCATTGAGTTCTTCGAGTTTGATTTTCATATTGCCTAATAAATTTTCAGACACGTAATTTTCCTCGTCTACTGGTTGTTGAATTTGGAAATATTCTTGGGAATAATCCCAATTTGAATTGTATTCTTCATAATCATTCCATTCAGGTTCCGTGGGTGCGTAATTTTCCATAGGAACGTAATAATAACATTCCCATGTTGAGTGATAATCTCCACAGATTTCACAACCAGTTATTGTTTCGTCATTCGTGATCCAAGATTGACCGAACGAATTGTCATCAACACCCGTTTGAGAGTATTGATTTAATCGATTTTGGATATCAAAAAGAGTTTCCATAGCCTTGTTTTCAAAATTTTCCATTTTATTGCGATGGCCAAATTTTAGCTACAATGTGGTGCATTTACTAATTATCCTATTAGTTATAAAAATAGAAAAACTTATATAAGTTGTCCAATTAATAGACTTTTCTGCTTTTGCCCACGTTTCGAATAGCTAAAAGATGCAGCAGGGAGCCAGAACCCTTTAAATCGGAAGCTCACAACTCAGCCACTAACAAATCCAACTATTACTACGAAGCAGAAAATTGTCAACTTCCATTAATTTAACCACTTAAATAATTTTTCTTTCCGTTTGAGATAGTAGATAAGAAATAGAGAAAATTTCTAAGTCCTAAAAACTAAAGCGTCAAGAAATAAGAAAGAAAAATAATGCGCGTCGAAAAACGTCGAAAAATAAAAATAATAAAGTAGCGAGTCGTGACTTAAAAGGCACTAAAATTTTAAAATCGTTGCAAAATTCTAAAGCACATAAATCTTAGTCTAAAGAAATAGCACTTAAGGGATTTAACGGCAAAGCCTAAAAATCTAAAAATCAAAATAAGCTACGGCAAAATACTAGAACTTAAAACTAGCTACGAACAATAAAGATACAAATATTACACTAAAAAAATACAAAATATAAAAATAAACTTAAAGTTGTAAAAAGTACAATTTTAATAAAAATATTATTTTTATATTTTTATTTTATAAAAGTATTAATTTTTTATATATTAAAACTAAATATAATTAATTATAACTAATTAATTTAAAAACTTAAACTAAATAATAATAATAATAAAGTAATTAGGGTTAAATAATAATAATAATTAATAATACCCCGTAATTAATGCGAAATAGGGTTTCTGGTCAGGCTGGTCAGGGCGGCTCCGCGAGTCGTGGAGTTTTAAGCCTGCAAACTCCGCGAGTCGTGGAGTTTGAAAAAAACGTTTTTTTTTTAAATTTTATATTGTTTTTCTAAAAATATATAAAAATATTTTTATACAAAAATAAATTAAAAATATAGCGTTTCGCCGAGTCCCCGGCAGCGGCGCCAAAAACTTGATGTTATGCGAGGCGTATATAAAATAGCTTATATTTTTACTAGGAAATACTATTAAATACGATACAAGTTTTAATTAATTTATTTACAAATGGGATATACCTAAACCTTGCTACAACACTATAGGCAGTGTACCTAATCGTAGAGTAGTATAGTTTTTAGTAAGTCCGGTTCATTCCACAGGGAGCGGGCTTATTGCACACTATATTTTTAAACAACTATATTTGTACAAAATATATATAATTATATATAATAATATATAAAAGGGGGTTTACCGTTTAATGACCGGTTTGTCGATTTTATTTTAAGCGAAGCGTATAGTAAATGACGATATTTAAATAACAATATAAAATAAATAACAATAATTAAAATGACAATAAATAAAAGTACGAGGAAAAATGAAATAAAATATATTATGCTTATTTAAACTTCCGTAATCATGATGTTTGACGTGTTGATTTTTAGTTTATTCCCATGGGTTAATTGTCCTTTGTCCTAGATTATTTAATATGTCCGTCTGGTTTTTGTCCATAACAGTCCATCGGTCATAAATTTAAAGTGCGAGTGTCCTCGTCAAATTATCCTTATACCCGAAGTCAAATATTCCAACTAATTGGGGACTTAAACTGTAACAAGGTTTTAATACTTTGTTTAATAATTACACCAGGATGTCGACTGTGTGTAACCCAAGGTTTTAATACTTTGTTAACAACTATGCCAAGTGTCCTTGTGCATAATTTCACCCCTGTTTTAATAATTCTAGTGACTATTAATCCATTTCCGTGTCCGGTTAAATGAACTATTATTCGTACATATAAATACCCCGCCCATCGTGTCCGATCGAGTGTATATGGTTATTTATAGGGACGTCCAATTGTAAATCTTTATATTAAAATTAACAAAATATCATTTAGTTAAACAAATATAAAGCCCATTAATAGCCCATAGTCTAATTTCCACAAGTGTTGTTCTTTTGTCCAAACCCCAATTATGGTACAAAGCCCAATTACCCCGTCTTTAATATTTAGTCCAACATCATGATTACTTCGGCTTAAATAAGCATAATAATAACTTAAGTACGAGACATTAATTTAAAAAGGAGAACATAACTTACATTGAGTATTTATCGCGTAGTGTTACACGGACAGAATTTCGACTTCAAAAACCTGTAAAATAACCTTTACATAACCCGAACTAATCTAATATAAAACTACCCTATACTATATATATTATATATTTATTTATTTATTTATTTATTTATTTATTTATTACAGAGTATTATTATTATTATTTATATTTTTTATCGAACGAATGCATGGCCTTTTATAGGCGTTTTGATTTCTGACAGCTCCGCGAGTCGTGGAGTTTTTGGCCTCCAAACTCCGCGAGTCGTGGAGTTTGAAAATCTAGCTCAGGATCCTTTGTCTCATAGCTTGTTGACATGATTATACATATATTTATAATATATAAATAATTTATATAATTATTTATATATTATATATTATTTTTGTGCATAGTTGACTCATAATTTTTGGTCCATTGCGTCGGGCGTTGATAGTTGACTCATGTCCCGGTTCCGGATTTTCGAACGTCCTTGCGTACAATTTAATATCTTGTACTTTGCGTTTTGTAACTTGTACTCTTGTAATTTTTAGACGTTTCTCATCATTAAATTGAACCACTTGGATTGTATCTTGTACATTTGAGCTTTTTGGATGTTTTTGTCTTCAAATCTTCGTTTTCGCCTTTTTCTTCGCACTTATTTAATATAAATGATTACAACTTAAAATAGGACAATTAAAACTAAATAATTTACATATTGGGAGGATATTGCTACTAAATATATGTTCATTTGGAGCACTATTAGAGTCCTTCATTCATATTTATCATTTTGTTTAAGACATTTTCCATTTACTGTACTCTTATGATGTAAAACTTTGAATAATGCTTCCGCTGTTTATTTAATAAATAAAACGTCTCATTTAGAGTCGTTCTCGCTTATACAACTGTGTTATGATATGATTGGTCACAATTACCCCTGGTCCATTTTGGGGGTGTGACACCAATTTCTGTCGATAAAATATCGGGTTCCATCATCTCGAGTAATGAACTTCTTATCGATTCCTCGAAGCGATTCAGTAGCAACATTCTCTTCTTTCAACGCCTCTAACTGTGCGTCACGTACCTGAGAAGTAAGGTTCCTTCGAATAGTCAAGTTCAATGCTCTAACTCGGATATGCTTAACTCTCTCCTTCCTACTCAAAGCATCTGCCACTACATTAGCCTTACCAGGATGGTAGCTAATGTCACAGTCGTAGTCTTTCAATAGTTCGATCCAACGCCTTTGTCTCATATTAAGCTGTTTCTGATCGAAAATATGCTGCAAACTCTTGTGATCCGTGAAAACAGTAAACTTAGTACCATACAGATAGTGTCTCCACATCTTTAATGTGAAGACTAGAGCACCAAGTTCTAAATCGTGAGTCGTGTAATTCAACTCATGTATCTTCAACTATCACGATCCATAAGCAATCACTTTCTTACGTTGCATCAACACGCAACCAAAACCCTGTCGTGAAGCATCGCAGTAAACCATGAAATCCTCAGTTCCTTCGGGTAAAGACAAAATCGGTGCAGTCGTTAACTTCTCTTTTAACAACTGAAATGCAGCTTCATGCAACTCTGTCCATTCATACTTCTTACCCTTGTGAGTCAATGTTATTAACAGTCGGGCAATAGTAGAAAATCCTTCAATGAATCTTCTATAATAACCGGCGAGACCTAAGAATTATCGTATCTGTGTTGGCGACTTAGGAGTCTCCCATTTCTTAACCGTCTCTTTCTTCGCATGATCAACTTGGATACCATTGACACCTACGATATGACCCAAAAATTGCACTTCTTGCAGCCAAAAGTCACACTTCAAAAATTTCGCGTACAACTGCTCCTTCCTAAGCATCTCTAGAAACAAACGAAGATGTTTTTCATGTTCCTCTTCATTCTTAGAGTATACCAAAATATCATCGATAAACACAATAACAAACTTGTCTAGATATGGCTTACACACACGGTTCATGAGATCCATAAACACAGCCGGTGCGTTCATCAATCCAAACGGCATTACAGTAAATTCATGATGACCATAGCGTATCCTGAACGCTGTCTTCGATATATCTGTCTCTTTTACTCTCATCTGATGATAACCTGATCGCAGATCGATCTTAGACTAACATGCTGATCCTTGCAATTGATCAAACAAATCATCAATTCTCAGTAACGGATATCTATTCTTGATAGTTAACTTATTCAACTCCCTGTAATTAATACAGAGTCTCATAGTTCCATCCTTCTTCTTCACAAACAGTACTTGAGCTCCCCATGGCGACGAGCTCGGTCGAATGAATCCTTTGTCTAAAAGCTCTTGCAGTTGACTAGACAACTCTTGTAATTCTGGTGGTGCAAGTCTATATGGTGCATGCGCTACTGGTGCTGGTCCGGGAACTAAATCAATCTGGAACTCTACATCTCTACGTGGAGGTAATCCCGGTAGCTCATCGGGAATAACATCAGGAAATTCCCTAACAATGGGCACATCTTCGAGTTTCTTGCCTTCAGATTCAGTTTTGCTCACGTGAACCAGCATAGCAAGACAACCCTTTCTCATGTGTTTTTGTGCCTTCAAACAGTTAATAAAATGTAACGGCGTATTGCTTCGCTCTCCATAAACCATTAGAGGTTCACCTTCAATAACAGGAATGCGAATTGCCTTTTGATGGCAAACGATGTCGGCTCTATTCTCGGCTAACCAATCCATTCCAACCACAAGGTCGAAACTTCCTAGCTTAATCGGTATCACATCTATCTTAAATGAAATTCCAGCCAAATTCAAAGTACAATCACGGTAAACCTTATCAGCACTCATTAGATTACCATTCCCTAGTTCTATAGAGTATAAGTTTTCTAATGACGATACAGGATTCTTAAGATTATGGCAAAAATCTCTAGACACAAAGCTTCTATCAGCTCCAGAATCGAAAAGTACATAAACATGTTGATTATCGAGAAGAAACGTACCCGTGACTAGCTTAGGATCATCACGAGCTTCATTAGAGTTAATGTTGAAAGCCTTCCTCTAGCAGGTTCAGCAGTCTTACTAGCAGTTGGGCAATCCTTTCGGAAATGACCTTCTTTTCCGCATCTATAGCACATATTCGTACCAGCTCTACACTCGGCAGCCACATGTCCATTCTTCTTACACTTGTCACACCTCTTCATACAATCTCCCGGGTGATACCTATCACACTTAGCACACAACGGTAACTTTCCCTTATAACCAGAACTAGCATTCGGAGTTGCAGTATTGCCCTTAGCAGTATCTTGTATCTTAAAGGGCTGCTGATTGAAATTCTTCCCCGAGTTGTTATTATTATTCCATTTTCTCTTGTTATCATAAGTTTTAGTCTCAGTTGAGGCAGGAATCTTACCTCACTGTTCAGCTTGGTCTATCAACTCACTAGCCATCTCAACATCCTCTTGTATAGTCCTCGGCTTCGAAGTAGTCACACTGCTTTGAATATTCTCGATCAAACCTTTCGCATACAGAATGATCTTGCAGCGTTCGGGAGTAACCATATGCGAACACATGAGAGCAAGCTCAAAGAATCTCTTGTAGTAACTGGCCAGATTAGTACCCACTAGCTTCAAGTTTTGGAGTTCCCGCTCCATCTTAACAGTTTCAGTGTAGGGACAATACTCTTTGATCATCCGTCATTTCAAATCCTCCCATGGAGTCTCAAAAGCCTGATCCATACCTACGGAATTTGCATAAGTATTCCACCATGTCAAAGCGCCATCAAATAGCTTACATGATACAAACTTCGTTCTATCCGCATCTCTACAACCGCTGATACGAAAAAATAGACTCAAGCTTCTCAAACCAACGAGTCAAACCAACTGGACCTTCGGTGCCATTAAACGAGTGTGGTTCACAACTCAAGAAAGTCTTGTACGTACACCCTGCTTGTCCATTGTTCTGAGTATTAGTGGTATCCTAGTTTCGCTGATTGGTAGCGTTCACATTGTTGCTGTTGGTTCCATTACGGAGTTCTGCCACGGCCTCGGTCAATCCTTCGGAGATCCACCGACGAACATCAGCTTGGGAAACTGGCTTGGTCGGCATTATCTTTCTGGTCAAGATAACACATTCGGTTAGCGTCAATGAAATTGACATATAAAAATTATACTAGCAACGGAATGATGCATAGTAGATAATATTAAATCATAGTGATTTTAGTAGGACTAATGATAAGTAATAGCGATACATAGCGTGTAGTAGTTGTAGTAGTAAGGACAATGTACACTAGTAGCATTATCACTAATTAACAATAGTAGTAGCAACACTAAGCATGATTAATCATTAACACATAATGTATTAAAAATCTCGTTCATACATCATGCATAACCAACGAAAGTAACATATCTCTCATGTCATAAGCAAAACCACATAAATAAAACCACATCTAGCAATGTATGTGCGAATAACAAATAATAAACAGTAATATTCAAATAGTATTCAATAGCGTGGAACAAGTCTAAACAAGCGATCTCTATTTGCGTTTTTGAAGCTCCTTCAACAAATATTCGACCATCTTCTCCAAGTTTTCGACTCATAACCTGAGGTCACTAGGGTTGTTGTCATTAGTAGCAGCAGTAGAGGTACTAGGTTTAGAAGTAGATGTAGAAGCATCATAGGGATGAAAACGGCGACACATCTCAAGTGATTCGTTATCATAGCGAAAACTCTTGTAAAATGGGTTTCTAGCTCGAGCAGGTAATTTCAGTATCCTACGGTGGCCTCTCGGTCCGTAGGGGCTAACATAGTCGGTATTAACAAAAGGTGACTAGGGTGAATTAGGTAAGTCAGATTCGGATTCGGGTTCTGAGTCTTCCTCGAGATCCACTTCTGGTTCTTTTCCCTTGGGCTCATCCTCGTGCTCGGTTTCCATCTCGGGTTCTGACTCGGTATCATCTACAAACTCGAGTATAGTATTTCCTTGCGCTTGCACAGTTTCCTCGAATTCCGTGTCGAAGTCAGTAAGAATGATAGGATTGGAAGAAGTCATCTAGCACTCAATGAAAGCATAAAGTTAGTTCATCTAGTAATCATGTCATTACAGAAATAAAGTAGCATAGCAATTAGTTTAACTAGGGTTCATGTAACTTAACAAGTCTAAGGTTACAGTCTAGACTCAATAGATGTCCTAACATTCGACTCTCCAATGCAGCCTAGTCCTAGGTAACTGATCTGCTCTGATACCAAATGTAATACCCCGTCAGAATCCACTAACGGAATATTAACTCCTGGTCCCACAGTTTAGCGGTCACACCCTCTATATGAGACGTTTCCGAAAAGTATTCGCATTAATTATCAAATCAAAGTCATTTATTAAAGAAAATGTAACTGGAAAACGTTTGACATAAATGACTAATGTATATGAACCCAAATCATCTCGAATAAAATAGTTTTAATGCAAATATTTGTTCTTGAAATAAAATGATAAAATATGCTGGAGGCCGTCCAGTTCTAGCAGCAAACAGCATAATAACTTCAGTTAAGCGGAAGCACTACCTCTATGTACTAGAGATGAAACATGCAAAACATCAACGAAAAACGTTGAGTGAAACTACAGGTTTAGTAAATCATTTCGTAAGTTAGGCCACAAGATTTTCTTAGAAAACATCATAGGAAAAGTATACATTATCATGAGCACTTGATTATAAAGCTTTAACCTTTGCGTGAGCCGAGCAAACGTCTTTGGTTTACCCTATCATGGCGCTACACCGATCAAATGTATGAGTAACAACAGAATAGACGCCTGTCATGTTTAGGCGAGGTTTGTCAAACCTAACGGTACCGTCCCTATAAGTCGAGCTTACAAAGTAACTAATATAATCAAGCTAAGGGATTTTTGATCTGAACTCATATGTACATTTTTTGTAAGTTACTTGTGTCTAATATGTAAAAAATTTGGAAAAAGCATGCATCTCATCCCTGTAAAAATGTAGTAGGGACTGTAGACTCACCTTAGCAAAAGCACTTGTAATTTCTTAGCAAAACGTACGGTTGTCGAACTATCTCGACTGAACAACTCAACCTAAATAAGTAAATCATCTTGAGTATACACTTATAGGTCAAACCATGTCAACCCATAGTGTACGCAAATTCCTAGTGCTCATACTGACTCAACGAACAAGTAAAAGTCAACTAATCCAAGCAAGTCAACCAAAGTCAACCCTAAAGTCAACTCAATTAAAGTGATCAACTAAAGTCAAACATCTCAGCAGGTCATGCAAACATGGTCAATAAGTCAAACCTAGGTCAAGTATCACTTTACAAGTCATAGTTAAGCATATTGCACTTTTGCACCTTAAAGCATGCCTTAGAAATTCGTACGTCGTAGAAAGATCCAACTATAGCTCATAGCACATATATCATTAAATTATGAACAACTCTAGATCATAAAATACACTTAAAATCGATTCCAAAAAGTCCGGCCAAAGCCTCATACGATATATAAAAGTCAGAAGTCAGAAGGGGTCTAATTACGGTTTACTAAATCAGTTTCAGCACACGCATCAGTTTTGAAATATTTATCAGAAAATATAGAAAATAGATTTTGACAAACGGCCAATTGGAGTCATCTCAAAACATCTCAAAATGTTAGTGATAAAATATCCAGAAACATTGCTTTATCCAATTTGTACAGTTTTACAAACCTTTATAGACTCATCAGTTTTGTTCATCAAACAGACATATCATTTAGACGAGCATATATCTCATGGAAAATCATGTTCTCGTAAGTTCGCATATAAATGAAACATGTCAAGTAACATATATATTAACATATTACAGACTATCAAAGTCTCAATAAACTCCTAGTTCACTCTAGCAATTTTTATGTAACTTTGAAAACCGATTCAGCTCACTTTAAAAACCAAATCTTCGTTTTGACATAACGAGAGCATTACATAACCTTTTGATGAAAATCTTAAGTCCAAATTGCATAAATTTTCATAAGGAATACAGTAATATACTTTTTATAAGCTAAAACACAAAGAATGAAACTCAGAAAATTCGGATTATGCACATAACCTAGTCAAATCTTCGATTAAGCATATCTTAAGCATACGATAACGAAATCACGCAAAATCGGAGTCTAAAATTAATAAATATTCGATATATTTCCATTAAAACATGTTACAAGATCATTTCTCATGTCAATTTAATCATATCAACAAGAAACAAATTTATTTTTCATACATACAACGTTAATTACGCAATCAAACGATAAATAACAACACTAGACACCATTAATTGGGCACTAGACTTGATCACACAATGTAATTGAACAAAATTCAAATTTATAAAAACTAGGGTTAACAATTATACCTCTAATGATCAAATTACTTATACTACCGCGTAGAGAACGATGCATAGAACGACGTTCGTGTTGAAGGCTTCTTCTAATTTCGACTTTTGAAGGTGGTGGTGGTGTGATGGTGGCCGACTGTGATGACTCGGAAATTTCCGATCAAATTTAAACTTTAATCTTTATATGATTCCGACATGATAAGCAAAATCTGTAATGTTAAGTCTTGAAAATTTTGAAACTATATTCATGTAATCAAGTACCCTTTGACCATGCCTAACGATTCACGAACTTTTATGTGTATATAGATATGTATATAAAAATATACTTATTAATTGAAAACGTTAACAAAGAATTAGATATATATTACTTTACAGGAACGTGTTGTTTCAATATAAGTTATTATAGTTATCGATGAGATTAAAAGATAATATCATATGATTATATTATCATTGTTATAATTGTGATAAATAAATTTTAATAGTTTTAAGTTTATCATAATAAAGAATTTTATTATAAATATTATATGAGAAAGATTGAAATTACAAATTAGTTATGATTTAAATAAATTGTTGGTTATTATTATCTTTAATATTATAATTCTTATTATTATGCTTATCATTATTATTATTAAATATTGTTAATAATATTATGTTAAAAATAAACATGAAATTGATATAAATAAATATCATTACCAATGTTAATAAAATTATTATTATTATAAATTTTATTATTATTAATATTAGTATTATTATCCTTATTAAAAATAAAAATAAATGATATTCTTAAAATTAATAATGGATTTATGTTGTTAAATAATATTACAATTACAAAAGTAATATGATATATACACATATATATGTATACAGATATATATCAGATCAGCTATATAATAAAATACAAATACTGATATATAGATAAATATAAATATATATATATATATATATATATATATATATATATATATATATATATATATATATATATATATATATATATAAATACATTAAATACATATAAAATAAAAATAAAAATATAGGAAATATGTAATCTGTTTGCAATCTTGATCAAGCTATAGTATGGTTTGATTTTGCTCCCAATCCAGTACAATTTGATTCTCTTTGTTTCATTAGCCAACAAAATCAGTTGCCCATCGTTCTCAAACTGTAAGCAATTTGTTTCCTGTCTGATTCCAATACGAATTGATTCTCAATTTAATCACAAGCCTACAAATTCCGTTAGCCATCTATTCAATTTTATTTTTATTATTATTTCTGTCCTTGTGAAAAATATTCTGTCGAGACTCAATTACAATAACAACAAATTCTGTTAGAAGTCCATTCCAGCTTCATTTATGTACCTGTTGTGTTTTATCAGACTCGCAAACCATCACTTAGTCTCATCATCTTCATTGATCACCATGACAATCAACAATTCAACATAACCATTACCATTCGAATCGGTTGCCACAACCTACGATCATTAACTTCCACCATGAACCACCACTTCGATCACCTAAACACACTTGATTGTTCCTATATCCTGTCGTGAGACACAATCCAAAACAACACCTTCAATCACAACCCACGAACACCAAATCTATTCTACTTCGTGAACCCAATTATATTCCTATTACGAGCTAGGAACACAATCCATAAATTCTCACCATTACAACACCATGCACCCCACTGCTAGGACTGCTACTGCACGATGTTATGTCTATCTTCCAGTCAACGAAAACCTCACAAGATTACCTGCAAAAACTAAACGAAACCGCCACCTTTTTCTTCATTTATCTCTTCTATTTCTATAGCTCAATACCACTTCTGTCTTTATGTTTTGGTTGATCAAAGTAGCTGCAAACTTTCAGCTATCATGCTTCCGAAACCTACAACCCTATGTTCACTTCTGCGTTTTTCTATTTCTCTTACTAATACATTTGAAATCTTGATTGGAATGATAGTGATTAAATAAAAATTAGTGTGGCTGCTTTATAATTGCTGATGGACGACAATAAAGTTAAAAAGGGACGTTTATATTTCTTTTATTTATAAAGTAATCATGATGATAACATGAGGTTATTATTATAATGAGGTTACTTTGATTTTCCTGTTATTAGTCGATTGGAGGAAGCAACCACAGATTTTTGATTTATTCCTACTTTCTCGTGATCCAAGCTCGAACCCAACCACAACAAGAACCATCGGTCCCTATTAATTCTTGTCGTCTATTTTGATTACAAACCCAAACACCATCACTTCCATCATCTTCAAACACCATAAATTCGGAAACCATATCTATTCGTTTCTTTTTGTTTTTCGGTTTAAATTAGACGTCGACTAGTTACAGCTAATTCATCTTTTTCTTTTCTTCCCTTGTTGGCCGACAGGAAATCCCACTTGGGATTTAATAATATGCTAAAGTTCTATCAGATCCCTTAACTTGTTCCGTGTATTTACTCTTATTGATTGGGTCGTACTACTCCTCCTAGATTAAGGTCCAACTCCTTTATTTTCTGATGGGCCACAATCCTTGATTTGCTATTTGGACCGTGATACTTGGTGGGGTTATATGATTTGGTTTAAAGAAGTTAAACGAAACAGAAACGAGTTATATTGATTTGGGTTAGAGATTATAACAGAAAAGCAAGAATGGTTCAATGGTTGAGTGTGTTTAAGTATGAGCGAGGGGTCTTGGGTTCGATTCCTTGCTGGGACAAATTTTTTTTTTAAAGATCCTTTTACAAGGTAGTCTTCTTTATTATTATTATTATTATTATTATTATTATTATTATTATTATTATTATTATTATTATTATTATTATTATTATTATTATTATTATTATTATTACCATGATTATTAATATTGTTGTTATTATTAAAATTGTTGTTATAAGAATTATAATAATTATTAGTTTATCATAGTTATAAATATTATAACAATTATGATTATCATAAGAATTATTAATGTTATTATTACTATTAATAGGATTATTGGTATTAGGATGAAAACAATAAAAGTACTATTATTTTTATTAATATTCGTATTAGTATCATATTAAAATTTTTATCATTATTATTAATAAAAATATTACTAAGTTTACCATTAGTAATAAGATTTTTATGATTATTATTATTAAAGTGTTAAGTTTTAATATCAAAAAGTATTATGTTCATTATCATTATTATTATTAGTATTATTAACATATCAAATAAAGTTTCGATATAAAAATATATTAATGACATAAAATATAACTATATTAATACTTTTGTAATAGATATTAATTATCTATTTAAAGTATATAAAAAATAAATATATCTAATTAAGTTAATAATGAAATATATAACTTATTAAACTAACAATCACATCACTAATAATATATAAATTTGTTTGATTACGATTATATGTATTAATATATATACCTGATATAGGTTCGTGAATCTGAGGCCAACCTTACACTTGTTCATTGATGTTATATGTATTTTTACTACAAAATATAGTAGGCGAGTTCATTTGCTCCCTTTTACTCATTACATTTTTGGGCTGAGAATACATGCGCTGTTTTTACAACTGCTTTATTAAATGCTTTTGAAATATATTTTGAACTGCGATTACATGAAATGCTTTTATAAATGTTTGACGAGATAGACACAAGTAAAATATTCCTCGAATGAATTATTATGCAGACAGAAGTTCTGCGGATTATTGTTGAATTATGTGGACATGATAATTGCCACCATTGAATTATGTGGACATGATAATTGCCACCATTGAATTATGTGGACATGATAATTGCCACCAATTGATATGAATATTATGTATCGAGAGAATGATTTTATACACAGGTTATGTGTATGTTATTTTGTGCACAAGATATGTGTACGGTTACTAAGATTATGAAAAATGGTTTCGTACACGAGAAAGGTGTATTGTATTTAAAAGATATCGCATGTGCATTACAGGTGGGTATAGGATTCGGGCCCATTTGTACCATGCAAGATTTAAATCTTGTGGTCTATCAAAATGATGAATTTTATTGTTTTATGATAAAATTATGAACTCACCAACCTTTTAGTTGAAAATTTAAAGCATGTTTATTCTCAGGTACGAAAGAAATCTTCCGCTGTGCATTTGCTCATATTATATGGAGTCGTTCATGGCATATAGAGGTCAGAACCTCGTAATGGGACCAACTGTTGAAGACTTCGTCCAGATGGATTAGGACGGGTCGCTTCAGTTGGTATCAGAGCGGTGGTCTTAGCGAACCAGTTCAACATTAATGTGTCTAACCGGTAGTTGTTAGGATGCGTTAGTGAAGTCTGGACTTCGACCTAGTAGTTGTTAGGTTATATTAATGAGTCTGGACTTGAACCTGGTCTGCATGTCAAAAGTTTTGCTTATCATTTCTTGTCAAAAATTACCTGCTTATCATTCTTAGTCTAGACACATCTTGCTGCATTGACTGCATGAATAGTGTATAGACAAAAATTCATATTTTAGCGTATCTGCTAATCCATATCCTAGCATATCTGTTACCATAAACTTTTCCTGATATATTTTGTAAATTCCTCCGTAATCTACGAAATCTTTTGTTCTATATATATAGATATTCTATGTAATTAGAATATCATCCGATATCCGAAAATCATTTCATATCGAAAAATCCTTTATCCAATCGTACGCAATGGAACTCACCATTAGTTCAAGTCCCTCAGATTCTGATATGGAGTCCCACTCCAGCTCCGAAAGCAGCGTCACTAGAAAGAATCAATCAATCAGCCATCCCCAATCCATCTGATGAGTTCGTAGTCGACTTAATCAATGGAAACCCGAAGAAGGCGATCCTTTTTCATCAACCAAATTTACCTCTTGGCGAAGAACCTGAAGCACTTACCGGTGAACCTATTAGAAACACCATTTTCATACTCATTTCCTGAATACCTCGCCACGATTAGATTTTATCTAAAATTTTAAACCTTACTCATTCGTTTGTTACGACCGACAATCATCCCGGAATAATATAAGAAGTCAATGAACTTCGCGCTCGAGTAATCAATGTGGAGAATATGGTGCAAAATGTACCATCTTCAGCAACATCCGCATCCCACACCTCAACATCACAATATGTCCCACGAACATCAACATCATACGCACCTTAGATACCAAGTAGTACCAACAGCAACTAACAATGAAGTATTGAACCATAACTTCATTAATATTCTGTGAAGAATATGTGGATCCTAATAATTAACGATGAAGTATTGAACCATAACCTCATCAATATTCTGTGAAGAATATGTGGATCCTAGTAATTAACAATGAAGTATTGAACCATAACTTCATTAATATTCTACGAAGAATATATGGTTCCTAATAGTTTTAGAGATTACTTATTCTAGCTCAATTCAAAAAAATCAAATGAGTCTAATATTATATTGACTCATTAACTCCATAATTACATCTGAAGAAAATATATATGTATATATATTTTTATAAAGATTGTGATTAAAAACTTTTTAGTACAAACTGTTAATGATGAAAATATTTTAACGGGTAGGTAATACCCGAGGCATATTCAGTTTTCACATTATTAAGTTACACTGAACATTCTTCAAATCTGATTCAACATTCATTCCATATCCTACTTACATCCACAGATGTATGAATCCGTTCACCACAGAATAACCATTTCCATTCAAATTTCATATTTGGATTTTGACCTATCAGAATCCAACAAGTGGTATAATAAAAAATAAAAAAAAAAATATTTGACGGAATAAAATTTGTTAGAAACAAACAAATTAACTATGAGAAATTTTGTTAAGAATCCACGCTAACAAAATCCTAGCTAACTGTTCCTAGCTAACTGTGGACTAATAAACTGAGGACTACCAACAGTGGACAATTAAAATGAATTAAAATATTGATTATAACATATGAAACTAAACAATTTTTCAAGTTTGCCACTTGATTTCATCTTAAATCTCATTTGTATCTTGACAATTACTATCTGCGTTCAAACCTTTCATGATTCTTGAAACCACCTCAATTGGGAGGATGAATCAACCTCACTTCATCTATGGAAGAAAAGATTTACGCATATAGTTATGCACCTAAAAAATTCTCAGAATTTGTATAAATGTTTAACACGTATCTGTGCTAGC
The DNA here is from genome assembly GCF_046630445.1 of Rutidosis leptorrhynchoides. Lineage (NCBI taxonomy): Eukaryota > Viridiplantae > Streptophyta > Magnoliopsida > Asterales > Asteraceae > Rutidosis > Rutidosis leptorrhynchoides. The sequence goes on along the minus strand of NC_092336.1, from coordinate 574,903,347 downwards.
TTCTTTGGCATTGTTATTTCCGAAAATAACAACGCAATTTCCTTTCAAATTAGCCAATTTTGTGACAGCTCCAACAAATCAACTTCAAGTTTTTCACTCGAATAAACCCTATTATAAAGATTACCCCTTCATCATCGTTACCGGGGAACCGTTTATATCTTACCACATTAGCATTAAACTTACCAGCAACTTCATTACTCATTGACTTGAGTCTCTCCGAAAAATTAGTATATTTGGTCATTAAAACCCTATCATATACTTATCCACATCTTATAACGAGAGTTGTCATATCAATTACTGAGAATTAGCAATCAGTATTTCGAACCTCGCAGCGTTTCTACATCAACAGTTATATGTACATATAATATTTATCTCTTAGAATTATGATATTACACTCTGAAATTTTGAAAAGCACTCAGTCTACGAATCAATACTCTGAATTTTGAAACATTGAATGAAGTAGAAAAAAAAAACTGTACAAGCTGAATACAGCAGCAAAAACTGTACACGACCTTAACCGTCGAAAGTATAAAGATAAAGAATAGTATATTGGCAAAGCTCAAAAAAGTTGGAACTGGAAACCGGATTGAGCAAACCATGAAGGAGACTCTGAACAAATTACAAGGACTAAACTTGTACATAAAGAATCCAGAGGAATCTGTTTCTGATGAAATATTTAGCTAATACCTTACTCCTTAACCACTCTAAATCATCGTGAATGAATTTTTTCATCACAATTTGATTCTGAAATCCTAAGATATCATCGTACCTTTTTTTTTTTTTAATATCCTCAATATTTCTGAAGATATCTTCATAAATATTCTCGTTCGATATTAATTATCTCTCTGCGCTATCCGTATTATATCATAAAAGGAAACTGTTTTAGTTTCTATATTCTGCGAACCTTCGAATTTAAAATATGAATATTTTTGAAGTAGTGTTGGGAACTGATGCATGCGTTAGTATAATATAATGACACTTGATCAACGTGATTATATTACAGTAATTCATGCTGAGTTTCTAATAGAACGTGATGATTCACAAAACATACCGTCATCATGTGCCCACGACTCTTGCATTCTACTCAATCTCTAAACATATTAAGAACATATCTTCTTGATAGTTCTATTTTTTCAGATATTCTGGTAATTTGACAAATCAAGATCGTGCCATTACGATTTTCTTCTTAGAACATTAAATATGTTCATCCAAAACTTTATACCTATGAATTCTGGATCATCATCTGCTTGACTTCAAGTTAGGAAGATGCACAAAAACATGAAGCCCTGGAATATAAGGGAAGATATAAACCCCGACAACAACACCTAAATTACAAACCGTGTATATCAATACGTATCGCAACGTAAAGACACGGGAGAATTAAAAACACTATAACCCCAAGGTAATGGTAGAAGAAAATAACTTCCTCCTGTGGTAGATGAAAAAGAAGAATGACAGATATGAAAGTTAGGAGTATATCAAGAATCAGTACTGGATGGTGCATATTAACAAATACTTTAAAGTATGGGTAGAGAGAAAGAATAGAAGATGTGAGTTGTAAGGAGACGAAGGGGGTGGATTTATAGTGAAATATCCGACAAAGCAATCAAAACAGATGATTGTATTTAAGGCGGATCCTAATTCCCTTGATTACCGAAGAATCAAATTTTATTACGAAGATTTTCTCCAAATCTCTTGAACTCCGGAAATCAACTGTATCTACGTCAAAAGATATGATGAATCTATACCTACTCATTTCACTCTTTGGTGATAGCTTCACTTGTACTCTTCACAAAATCAAATGGTTTTATCCATATTACTCAATGATGATAAAACCTTATTTATCAACTCATATTTGTCATGAAAACATTTTTATAGTTAGCCATGACAACCTCGATCAAATTTCGGGATAAAATTTCTTTAACGAGTAGGTACTGTGATGACCCGGAAATTTCCGATCAAATTTAAACTTTAATCTTTATATGATTCCGACATGATAAGCAAAATCTGTAATGTTAAGTCTCGAAAATTTTGAAACTATATTCATGTAATCAAGTACCCTTTGACCATGCCTAACGATTCACGAACTTTTATGTGTATATAGATATGTATATAAAAATATACTTATTAATTGAAAACGTTAACAAAGAATTAGATATATATTACTTTACAGGAACGTGTTGTTTCAATATAAGTTATTATAGTTATCGATGAGATTAAAAGATAATATCATATGATTATATTATCATTGTCATAATTGTGATTAATAAATTTTAATAGTTTTAAGGTTATCATAATAAAGAATTTTATTATAAATATTATATGATAAAGATTGAAATTACAAATTAGTTATGATTTAAATAAATTGTTGGTTATTATTATCTTTAATATTATAATTCTTATTATTATGCTTATCATTATTATTATTAAATATTATTAATAATATTATGTTAAAAATAAACATGAAATTGATATAAATAAATATCATTACCAATGTTAATAAAATTATTATTATTATAAATTTTATTATTATTAATATTAGTATTATTATCCTTATTAAAAATAAAAATAAATGATATTCTTAAGATTACAAAAGTAATATGATATATACACATATATATGTATACAGATATATATCAGATCAGCTATATAATAAAATACAAATACTGATATATAGATAAATACAAATATATATATAAATAAATACATTAAATACATATAAAATAAAAATAAAAATATAGGAAATATGTAATCTGTTTGCAATCTTGATCAAGCTATAGTATGGTTTGATTTTGCTCCCAATCCAATACAATTTGATTCTCTTTGTTTCATTAGCCAACAAAATCAGTTGCCCATCGTTCTCAAACTGTAAACAATTTGTTTCCTGTCTGATTCCAGTACGAATTGATTCTCAATTTAATCACAAGCCTACAAATTCTGTTAGCCATCTATTCAATTTATTTTTATTATTATTTCTGTCCTTGTGAAAAATATTCTGTCGAGACTCAATTACAATAACAACAAATTCTGTTAGATGTCCATTCCAGCTTCATTTATGTACCTGTTGTGTTTTATCAGACTCGCAAACCATCACTTAGTCTCATCATCTTCATTGATCACCATGACAATCAACAATTCAACATAACCATTACCATTCGAATCGGTTACCACAACCTACGATCATTAACTTCCACCATGAACCACCACTTCGATCACCTAAACACACTTGATTGTTCCTATATCCTGTCGTGAGACACAATCCAAAACAACACCTTCAATCACAACCCACGAACACCAAACCTATTCTCCTTCGTGAACCCAATTATATTCCTATTACGAGCTAGGAATACAATCCATAAATTCTCACCATTACAACACCATGCACCCCGCTGCTAGGACTGCTACTGCACGTTGTTATGTCTGTCTTCCAGTCAACGAAAACCTCACAAGATTACCTGCAAAAACTAAACGAAACCGCCAACTTTTTCTTCATTTATCTCTTTTATTTCTATAGCTCAATACCACTTCTGTCTTTATGTTTTGGTTGATCAAAGTAGTTGCAAACTTTCAGCTATCATGCTGCCGAAACCTGCAGCCCTATGTTCACTTCTGCGTTTTTCTGTTTCTCTTACTGATACGTTTGAAATCTTGATTGGAATGATAGTGATTAAATAAAAATTAGTGTGGCTGCTTTATAATTGCTGATGGACGACAATAAAGTTAAAAAGGGACGTTTATATTTCTTTTATTTATAAAGTAATCATGATGATAACATGAGGTTATTATTATAATGAAGTTACTTTGATTTTCCTGTTAATAGTCGGTTGGAGGAAGCAACCACAGATTTTTGATTTATTCCTACTTTCTCGTGATCCAATCTCGAACCCAACCACAATAAGAACCATCGGTCCCTATTAATTCTTGTCATCTGTTTTGATTACAAACCCAAACACCATCACTTCCATCATCTTCAAACACCATAAATTCGAAAACCATATCTATTCGTTTCTTTTTGTTTTTCGATTTAAATTAGACGTCGACTAGTTACAGCTAATTCATCTTTTTCTTTTCTTCCCTTGTTGGCCGACAGGAAATCCCACTTGGGATTAAATAATATGCTAAACTTCTATCAGATCCCTTAACTTGTTCCGTGTATTTACTCTTATTGATTGGGCCGTACTAATCCTCCCAGATTAAGGTCCAACTCCTTTATTTTCTGATGGGCTACAATCCTTGATTTGCTATTTGGACCGTGATACTTGGTGGGGTTTGGTTTAAAGAAGTTAAACGAAACAGAAACGAGTTATATTGATTTGGGTTAGAGATTGTAACAGAAAAGCAAGAATGGTTCAATGGTTGAGTGTGTTTGAGTATGAGCGAGGGGTCTTGGGTTCGATTCCTTGCTGGGGCAAAAGAAAATTTTAAAGATCCTTTTACAAGGTAGTCTTCTTTATTATTATTATTATTATTATTATTATTATTATTATTATTATTATTATTATTATTATTATTATTATTATTATTATTATTTTTATTACCATGATTATTAATATTGTTATTATTAAAATTGTTGTTATAAGAATTATAATAATTATTAGTTTATCATAGTTATAAGTATTATAACAATTATGATTATCATAAGAATTATTAATGTTATTATTACTATTAATAGGATTATTGGTATTAGGATGAAAACAATAAAAGTACTATTATTTTTATTAATATTCGTATTAGTATCATATTAAAATTTTTATCATTATTATTAATAAAAATATTACTAAGTTTACCATTAGTAATAAGATTTTTATGATTATTATTATTAAAGTGTTAAGTTTTAATATCAAAAAGTATTATGTTCATTATCATTATTATTATTAGTATTATTAACATATCAAATAAAGTTTCGATATAAAAATATATTAATGACATAAAACATAACTATATTAATACTTTTGTAATAGATATTAATTATCTATTTAAAGTACATAAAAAATAAATATATCTAATTAAGTTAATAATGAAACATATAACTTATTAAACTAACAATCACATCACTAATAATAAATAAATTTGTTTGATTACGATTATATGTATTAATATATATACCCGATATAGGTTCGTGAATCCGAGGCCAACCTTCCACTTATTCATTGATGTTATATGTATTTTTACTACAAAATACAGTAGGTGAGTTCATTTGCTCCCTTTTACTCATTACATTTTTGGGCTGAGAATACATGCGCTGTTTTTACAACTGCTTTATTAAATGCTTTTGAAATATATTTTGAACTGCGATTACATGAAATGCTTTTATAAATGTTTGACGAGATAGACACAAGTAAAATATTCCTCGAATGAATTATTATGCAGACAGAAGTTCTGCGGATTATTGTTGAATTATGTGGACATGATAATTGCCACCATTGAATTATGTGGACATGATAATTGCCACCACTGAATTATGTGGACATGATAATTGCCACCAATTGATATGAATGTTATGTATCGAGAGAATGATTTTATACACAGGTTATGTGTATGTTATTTTGTGCACAAGATATGTGTACGGTTACTAAGATTATGAAAAATGGTTTCGTACACGAGAAAGGTGTATTGTATTTAAAAGATATCGCATGTGCATTACAGGTGGGTATAGGATTCGGGCCCATTTGTACCATGCAAGATTTAAATCTTGTGGTCTATCAAAATGATGAATTTTATTGTTTTATGATAAAATTATGATCTCACCAACCTTTTGGTTGACACTTTAAAGCATGTTTATTCTCAGGTACGAAAGAAATCTTCCGCTGTGCATTTGCTCATATTATATGGAGTCGTTCATGGCATATAGAGGTCAGAACCTCGCAATGGGACCAACTGTTGAAGACTTCGTCCAGAAGGATTAGGAAGGGTCGCTTCACCGACGGCCAAGAGGGAGAGGGAGAGGAGAGAGTGTCGGTTGAATTAGGTGAATTATGAGGCTCCTAGCTTTCTAATTTTCTTTTATATCTAGGTTTAGGGCCTAATACTTCCCACTAATGATCCAACTAGCAAGTAATGGACCAAAACAATCCAATTAAGGGGTATTGGGGAGGGTTCGGCCGAATGGCCCTTTTATGGGGTCTCGGGCTCGTTTTTGCTTAACTCTTGGTACGTGCGTGGTCCGTTTCGAGTGCCGTTAACCGTACCGGGTCTCCGGAACGTTAACTAGTCATTGAAACAAAATCACCGGATTTAATTCATTAAATAAATAATAAATTAAATTAGTTTTTCTCAAAGTTAATAATTATTGGAAAAAATTATTTCATCATTTTTCCGAGTTCCGTAACCTGAAAAGTTTTCTAGGAGATTAACTTAATCGTAACGTTTTCTAGTTATTTCACTTTTCAAAATAAATTCACAAATTAATATAACCTATTAATTCAAGAATCTCTCTAATAAGCATGTATTTAATTCTATTAACCACACAAGTCTAAGTAACCACCGTTAAATACTTAACGGACAAGTAACGATAGTAAACAGAAAAAGTCGGGATATTATAGTATGCGTGTCTTGCCGCATACGGAGGTGATGGATGAGATTATAGCTGATATGGATACGTTCGTTAGCTTCAATCATAAGATCGAGTTCGAGACCAGGAAGCGTAACCGAGAGGTGGACACTAAGTTCGAGGCTCTTGAGAGCGTGATTCGTGGTCTGAAGACGGAGTTGGAGGAGGTGAAAGGAAAGTTGAGGAAGTATGAGACTCCCGACGAGCCTCATAACGGCCTAGCTTATCACACTCGCTCCAAGCAGATGTGATGTGATGTTCATGAGTGATTATTTTATTTCATAGACTATTTGTCATTTTTATACATTCATTTTTGGGTGATGTACGGCGTTTTGCCGAGGATTTTGTTATGGGATATTTTCATTTATGTGTGGATGGTTACTTCTTTTATAACATCTAGTTATCATTATCATATTTTATTCTGGTGTTGTGACTCTTGGAATGTTATATTATGCGTAATATAGTTCATGTACGTTAGGTGCTATGTATGTTGTATGATTTTTATCATAAAGTATGTATGCATGTGGTGGCTATTTCTATAACTATCATAACTATCATGTTGTTACTCATAATGTTCATTGACTATTATTTTAATGGTTAATCTTTTTGTGTTCGATCTATTCCTTTATAACACTGGTATTATTCTTAGTACTAACGGTGGTGTTATTCTGTTTTGAAGATCATGCCTCCCCGTGAGTCCAACGAAGCTCGTATGCAACGCCTAATTTCTGAAGGGATTGCAGCTGCTATGGCAGCTAATGCTAATGTCAATGCCAATAATCAGGTGGGATGCTCCCACAAGACTTTCATGGTTAGTCGTCCACAAGAATTTAGTGGCACCGAAGGACCCATTGGACTTACTCGTTGGTTTGAGAAGGTTGAGTCTATTTTTCGGGTTAGTAGAGTCCGTGATGAGGACAAGGTTAGTTTCGTCGGCTGCACTTTTAAAGACAGTGCTTTAACTTGGTGGAACAATTTGGTTAACAGTTTGGGTAATGATGCTGCTTATGGTTTGACTTCCAATGATTTTAAAGAGAGGATGATCACCCGTTATCGTCCCAGGGGTGAACTTAAGAAGTTGGAGACTGAGCTTAAGAACTTAAAGATGAAGGGCACCGATTTAGATGCCTATGAGCAAAGGTTCTTTGAACTGACGTTGTTGTGTCCAAATGCTTATGCTGATGAGGACCGTAAGATTGAAGCTTATATTGATGGGTTATCTGAGCAGATTGAGCATGGGGTTGAGTCTAGTGAGCCCCAGACTATTGAAGCTGCTATGTCTATGGCACACAAGCTTAACGATAAAATTTTGAGGAGAAGTAAGAAAGCTGTGACTGATGCCAGTGAGGAAGTTGTTAAAAAGGCTGATAATAGGAAAAGGAAGTGGGATAACAACCGCAACCAGAACCAAAGTCAGCTAGAAACAAAATACTTCTGGTTCTAATAACCCTAATCAGCGTGTTTGTCCGCAATGTTATAAGGCTCATGATGGTTATTGTATGGTTACTTGTAAAAGGTGTTCCAAGCAGGGACACATTGCTAAAGATTGTACGGTGGTTATGCCGGGTACTGCTACTCCTGCTGCAAGTAGTGGTAATAATGCTGGTGAAATGTCCCGTTCTTATTGATTAAAAACGTTCCAGATTAATTGATTTCGTTGCGAGGTTTTGACCTCTATATGAGACATTTTTCAAAGACTGCATTCATTTTTAAAACAAACCATAACCTTTATTTCATAAATAAAGGTTTAAAAAGCTTTACGTAGATTATCAAATAATGATAATCTAAAATATACTGTTTACACACGACCATTACATAATGGTTTACAATACAAATATGTTACATCAAAATAAGTTTCTTGAATGCAGTTTTTACACAATATCATACAAGCATGGACACCAAATCTCGTCCTTATTTAAGTATGCGACAGCGGAAGCTCTTAATAATCACCTGAGAATAAACATGCTTAAAACGTCAACAAAAATGTTGGTGAGTTATAGGTTTAACCTATATATATCAAATCGTAACAATAGACCACAAGATTTCATATTTCAATACACATCCCTTACATAGAGATAAAAATCATTCATATGGTGAACACCTGGTAACCGACATTAACAAGATGCATATATAAGAATATCCCCATCATTCCGGGACACCCTTCGGATATGATATAAATTTCGAAGTACTAAAGCATCCGGTACTTTGGATGGGGTTTGTTAGGCCCAATAGATCTATCTTTAGGATTCGCGTCAATTAGGGTGTCTGTTCCCTAATTCTTAGATTACCATACTTAATAAAAAGGGGCATATTCGATTTCGATAATTCAACCATAGAATGTAGTTTCACGTACTTGTGTCTATTTTATAAATTATTTATAAAACCTGCATGTATTCTCATCCCAAAAATATTAGATTTTAAAAGTGGGACTATAACTCACTTTCACAGATTTTTACTTCGTCGGGAAGTAAGACTTGGCCACTGGTTGATTCACGAACCTATAACAATATATACATATATATCAAAGTATGTTCAAAATATATTTACAACACTTTTAATATATTTTGATGTTTTAAGTTTATTAAGTCAGCTGTCCTCGTTAGTAACCTACAACTAGTTGTCCACAGTTAGATGTACAGAAATAAATCGATAAATATTATCTTGAATCAATCCACGACCCAGTGTATACGTATCTTAGTATTGATCACAACTCAAACTATATATATTTTGGAATCAACCTCAACCCTGTATAGCTAACTCCAACATTCACATATAGAACGTCTATGGTTGTTCCGAAATATATATAGATGTGTCGACATGATAGGTCGAAACATTTTATACGTGTCTATGGTATCTCAAGATTACATAATGTAGTGACCCGAACTTTTCCATGTTTATATATATTAATTGAGATTGATATTTACATGATTAAATGTTTCCAACATGTTAAGCAATCAAACTTGTTAAGACTTGATTAATTGAAATATGTTTCATATAGACAATTGACCACCCAAGTTGACCGGTGATTCACGAACGTTAAAACTTGTAAAAACTATATGATGACATATATATGGATATATATATAGTTAACATGATACTATGATAAGTAAACATATCATTAAGTATATTAACAATGAACTACATATGTGAAAACAAGACTACTAACTTAATGATTTTTAAACGAGACATATATGTAACGATTATCGTTGTAAAGACATTTAATGTATATATATCATATTAAGAGATATTCATACATGATAATATCATGATAATATAATAATTTAAAATCTCATTTGATATTATAAACATTGGGTTAACAACATTTAACAAGATCGTTAACCTAAAGGTTTCAAAACAACACTTACATGTAACGACTAACGATGACTTAACGACTCAGTTAAAATGTATATACATGTAGTGTTTTAATATGTATTTATACACTTTTGAAAGACTTCAATACACTTATCAAAATACTTCTACTGAAAAAAATGCTTACAATTACATCCTCGTTCAGTTTCATCAACAATTCTACTCGTATGCACCCGTATTCGTACTCGTACAATACACAGCTTTTAGATGTATGTACTATTGGTATATGCACTCCAATGATCAGCTCTTAGCAGCCCATGTGAGTCACCTAACACATGTGGGAACCATCATTTGGCAACTAGCATGAAATATCTCATAAAATTACAAAAATATGAGTAATCATTCATGACTTATTTACATGAAAACAAAATTACATATCCTTTATATCTAATCCATACACCAACGACCAAAAACACCTAAAAACACTTTCATTCTTCAATTTTCTTCATCTAATTGATCTCTCTCAAGTTCTATCTTCAAGTTCTAAGTGTTCTTCATAAATTCCAAAAGTTCTAGTTTCATAAAATCAAGAATACTTTCAAGTTTGCTAGCTCACTTCCAATCTTGTAAGGTGATCATCCAACCTCAAGAAATCTTTGTTTCTTACAGTAGGTTATCATTCTAATACAAGGTAATAATCATATTCAAACTTTGGTTCAATTTCTATAACTATAACAATCTTATTTCAAGTGATGATCTTACTTGAACTTGTTTTCGTGTCATGATTCTGCTTCAAGAACTTCGAGCCATCCAAGGATCCATTGAAGCTAGATCCATTTTTCTCTTTTCCAGTAGGTTTATCCAAGGAACTTAAGGTAGTAATGATGTTCATAACATCATTCGATTCATACATATAAAGCTATCTTATTCGAAGGTTTAAACTTGTAATCACTAGAACATAGTTTAGTTAATTCTAAACTTGTTCGCAAACAAAAGTTAATCCTTCTAACTTGACTTTTAAAATCAACTAAACACATGTTCTATATCTATATGATATGCTAACTTAATGATTTAAAACCTGGAAACACGAAAAACACCGTAAAACCGGATTTACGCCGTCGTAGTAACACCGCGGGCTGTTTTGGGTTAGTTAATTAAAAACTATGATAAACTTTGATTTAAAAGTTGTTATTCTGAGAAAATGATTTTTATTATGAACATGAAACTATATCCAAAAATTATGGTTAAACTCAAAGTGGAAGTATGTTTTCTAAAATGGTCATCTAGACGTCGTTCTTTCGACTGAAATGACTACCTTTACAAAAATGACTTGTAACTTATTTTTCCGACTATAAACCTATACTTTTTCTGTTTAGATTCATAAAATAGAATTCAATATGAAACCATAGCAATTTGATTCACTCAAAACGGATTTAAAATGAAGAAGTTATGGGTAAAACAAGATTGGATAATTTTTCTCATTTTAGCTACGTGAAAATTGGTAACAAATCTATTCCAACCATAACTTAATCAACTTGTATTGTATATTATGTAATCTTGAGATACCATAGACACGTATACAATGTTTCGACCTATCATGTCGACACATCTATATATATTTCGGAACAACCATAGACACTCTATATGTGAATGTTAGAGTTAGCTATACAGGGTTGAGGTTGATTCCAAAATATATATAGTTTGAGTTGTGATTAATACTGAGATACGTATACACTGGGTCGTGGATTGATTCAAGATAATATTTATCGATTTATTTCTGTACATCTAACTGTGGACAACTAGTTGTAGGTTACTAACGAGGATAGCTGACTTAATAAACTTAAAACATCAAAATATATTAAAAGTGTTATAAATATATTTTGAACATACTTTGATATACATGTATATATTGTTATAGGTTCGTGAATCAACCAGTGGCCAAGTCTTACTTCCCGACGAAGTAAAAATCTGTGAAAGTGAGTTATAGTCCCACTTTTAAAATCTAATATTTTTGGGATGAGAATACATGCAGGTTTTATAAATGATTTACAAAATAGACACAAGTACGTGAAACTACATTCTATGGTTGAATTATCGAAATCGAATATGCCCCTTTTTATTAAGTCTGGTAATCTAAGAATTAGGGAACAGACACCCTAATTGACGCGAATCCTAAAGATAGATCTATTGGGCCTAACAAACCCCATCCAAAGTACCGGATGCTTTAGTACTTCGAAATTTATATCATATCCGAAGGGTGTCCCGGAATGATGGGGATATTCTTATATATGCATCTTGTTAATGTCGGTTACAAGGTGTTCACCATATGAATGATTTTTATTTCTATGTATGGGATGTGTATTGAAATATGAAATCTTGTGGTCTATTATTATGATTTGATATATATAGGTTAAACCTATAACTCACCAACATTTTTGTTGATGTTTTAAGCATGTTTATTCTCAGGTGATTATTAAGAGCTTCCGCTGTCGCATACTTAAATAAGGACGAGATTTGGAGTCCATGCTTGTATGATATTGTGTAAAAACTGCATTCAAGAAACTTATTTTGATGTAACATATTTGTATTGTAAACTATTATGTAATGGTCGTGTGTAAACAGGATATTTTAGATTATCATTATTTGATAATCTACGTAAAGCTTTTTAAACCTTTATTGATGAAATAAAGGTTATGGTTTGTTTTAAAATGAATGCAGTCTTTGAAAAACGTCTCATATAGAGGTCAAAACCTCGCAACGAAATCAATTAATATGCAACGTTTTTAATCAATAAGAACGGGACATTTCAGTTGGTATCAGAGCGTTGGTCTTAGAGAACCAGAATTTTGCATTAGTGTGTCTTATCGAGTTTGTTAGGATGCATTAGTGAGTCTGGACTTCGACCGTGTTTACTTGAAAAATGATTGCTTAACAAATTTTGTTGGAAACTATATATTTTTAACATGTGAATATTATGTGATATATTAATCTCTTAACGCGTTTGATATTATGTGATAGATGTCTACCTCTAGAACAAGTCCCATTGACTCACCTAATAATAATGAAGAGTCAAATGTAAATTGGAATGATTCGTGGACTGATTCACAAGTTCCCGAAGAGGAACCGGAAGAAGAGTCGGAACCGGAAGAAGAATCGGAACCGGAAGAAGAATCGGAACCGGATGAAGAAATAGAACCGGTGGGGGAAATAATAAAATGGTTAAGTAAAAGAAAATCCTCAACCAGCCGACCAAGGTTAATTATGGTCAATGGTGTTTCCACCAAGGAAGTAAAATATTGGGAGGAATACCAATTCTCCGATGAATCGGATTCCGACGAGAATTCCGATGATGTTATAGAAATTACCCCAACTGAATTTAAAAAGGCAAAAGAAAATAATAAGGGAAAGGGCATAAAAATAGAGAAATCTAATTCCAACCCCGATGAACTTTATATGTATCGTCAACCCCCGAAGTCCTTAAGTTGTAACAATGACCCGGGAACCTCTAAACCACCAGGTTTTTCTAAACCAATGTGGATCACGACGGCTCGTATTAGGGGAACATCATATATCCCTAGAAACTTGGCAAAACGAACCAAAACCGAAGAAGAAGAATCAAGCGAGTCGGAATAAGATAGTTGTATTCGTGTGGTGTAATATATGTAATATAGTGTGCTTATGCTTTATGATATATGTAAAAATTGCTTGTATTAATAAGTATTTTTTTTTTATGAATCTAACTCTTGTCTATTTTACAGTATAAAAACACAAAATGGATAGACAACCCAATATTTTAAGAGACCTATCCGGAGACATGATTGATGAAATCTTGTCTAGAGTCGGTCAGAATTCTTCGGCACAACTATTTAAGGCGAGATCAGTTTGTAAGACATTCGAAGAACGTTCCAAGAATGTCTTGGTTTATAAGAGACTTTCGTTTGAAAGATGGGGGATATCACATTGGGAAACCCATAAGTTACGATGTGTTTACTTTGACGCATATATTGCGGGGAACCCAAATGCTATTTTACGCAACGGGTTAAGAAATTATTTTGACTCAATGTATCCGAATATAGGACTTCATGATTTAGAAAAAGCGGCTAACATGCAACATAAAGAAGCATGCTATGCTTACGGGTTAGTAATGTTCGCTTCTCACCAAAGTGAGAAAAAGAACATCGGGCTACAGCTATTAAACAAAACGTTCCCACAAGTGACGGAGTCGGTAATTGGGGTAAGAAATGAGGTTTTTAGATTGTTACGGGACTGTTGGACATTACGTAACCCTCGTACCTTTGACGACGTTACAACACGCTGTCTTATCAACGGCCATAACGGTTATGTTCCACAAGACCAAGGATGGGAAGTAATCCTAGTAAAACCAGAATGCATGACTTGTTTCTGGACGTATGAATTACGTGTCTTTATTGCCTTTGCTGAACGACTTGTGTACTAGCTAGAATTATCTTCACAACCATCTTGTATCAAATTTATTGTGTGCTATATTTCATGCTATATGTAAAATAAGCGGTATTGTAAGTTTGTAAAATATTGTGTAAAAGTTTGAACGCGAAATATTATTATAATCAGTTTTTCATATAGAATTGTAGTAGTTGAATTGTATATTAGCTACTAAGTATGAACTTAACGGGTAGGTACTACCCGAATTTAAACTTATAAAACGCTAATATGAAGAAAAAGCTTTTATAAATGAGTTCATATTATGCTACGAAATACTATTAACTACTCTTAATATTCTGTATGATTAACTTGTTCCATTTAACTATTTTGAAGGAAATGGCACCGACTACTCGACACACCGTGAATATGAATGAAGAGGAATTCCGTACTTTTCAAGCTTCAAACATAGCCGCAGTACAGGCTGCGCTACATACCAACAATAACCTTGGATCTAGCAGTACAGGAAATCGTGTAGGATGCACCTACAAAGAATTCACTGCCTGCAAACCTTTGGAATTTGATGGAACCGAAGGACCGATCGAATTGAGACGGTGGACCGAGAAGGTTGAATCGGTGTTTGCCATAAGTAAGTGTACTGAAGAGGACAAAGTGAAGTACGCTACGCATACCTTCACAGGTTCTGCGTTAACATGGTGGAATACCTATCTAGAGCAAGTGGGACAAGATGATGCGTACGCACTACCGTGGTCAGCATTCAAGCACTTGATGAACGAGAAGTACCGTCCCAGAACTGAGGTCAATAAGCTCAAGACAGAACTTAGAGGGTTACGAACCCAAGGATTTGATATTACCACGTACGAAAGACGATTCACAGAATTGTGCCTATTGTGTCCGGGAGCATTCGAAGATGAGGAAGAGAAGATCGACGCGTTTGTGAAAGGATTACCGGAAAGAATCCAAGAAGATATAAGTTCACACGAGCCCACCTCCATACAACAGGCATGTAGAATGGCTCACAAACTAGTGAACCAGATTGAAGAAAGAATTAAAGAACAGACTGCTGAAGAGGCCAATGTGAAGCAAGTCAAAAGAAAGTGGGAGGAAAACGGTGATAAGAATCACCAATACAACAACAACAGCAATTACAACAATAATCGCAACAATTATCCCAACAATCGCAACATCAATCGCAACTACAATAAACGGCCCAACAACAACAACAACAACAACAGCAACTACAACAATCATCCCAACAACAATAATAACCGCAACAACAACAACAACAATCAGAAGCAGCTATGCCAAAGGTGTGAAAAGAATCACTCGGGGTTCTGCACCAAATTTTGCAACAAGTGTAAAAGAAATGGTCATAGCGCTGCGAAGTGTGAGGTCTATGGACCAGGGGTTAATAGAACGAAAGAAACAAATGGTGTCGGAACGAGTAATGGCGGAGCAAGTAGTGTCGGAGCAAGTTATGCCAATGTAGTTTGTTATAAATGTGGAAAACCGGGCCACATTATTAGAAATTGCCCGAACCAGGAGAACACGAATGGACAAGGCCGCGGAAGAGTTTTCAATATTAATGCGGCAGAGGCACAGGAAGACCCGGAGCTTGTTACGGGTACGTTTCTTATTGACAATAAATCTTCTTACGTTTTATTTGATTCGGGTGCGGATAGAAGCTATATGAGTAGAGATTTTTGTGCTAAATTAAGTTGTCCATTGACGCCTTTGGATAGTAAATTTTTACTCGAATTAGCAAATGGTAAATTAATTTCAGCAGATAATATATGTCGGAATCGAGAAATTAAACTGGTTAGCGAAACATTTAAGATTGATTTGATACCATTAGAGTTAGGGAGTTTTGATGTGATAATCGGTATGGACTGGTTGAAAGAAGTGAAAGCCGAGATCGTTTGTTACAAAAATGCAATTCGCATTATACGAGAAAAAGGAAAACCCTTAATGGTGTACGGAGAAAAGGGCAACACGAAGCTACATCTTATTAGTAATTTGAAGGCACAAAAACTAATAAGAAAAGGTTGCTATGATGTTCTAGCACACGTCGAGAAAGTACAAACTGAAGAAAAGAGCATCAATGATGTTCCCATTGCAAAAGAATTTCCCGATGTATTTCCGAAAGAATTACCGGGATTACCCCCACATCGATCCGTTGAATTTCAAATAGATCTTGTACCAGGAGCTGCACCAATATCTCGTGCTCCTTACAGACTCGCACCCAGCGAGATGAAAGAACTGCAAAGCCAATTACAAGAAATTTTAGAGCGTGGTTTCATTCGACCAAGCACATCACCGTGGGGAGCTCCTGTTTTGTTTGTCAAGAAGAAAGATGGTACATTCAGGTTGTGTATCGACTACCGAGAGTTGAACAAACATACCATCAAGAACCGCTACCCACTACCGAGAATTGACGACTTATTCGATCAACTACAAGGCTCGTCTATTTATTCAAAGATTGACTTACGTTCCGGGTATCATCAAATGTGGATGAAAGAAGATGATATTCCAAAGACTACTTTCAGAACACGTTACGGTCATTACGAGTTTATGGTCATGCCGTTTGGTTTAACTAATGCACCAGCTGTGTTCTTGGACCTTATGAACTGAGTGTGTGGACCATACCTTGACAAGTTTGTCATTGTTTTCATTGATGACATACTTATTTACTCAAGGAATGACCAAGAACACGGTGAACATTTGAGAAAGGTGTTAGAAGTATTGAGGAAGGAAGAATTGTGCGCTAAGTTTTCAAAGTGCGCATTTTGGTTGGAAGAAGTTCAATTCCTCGGTCACATAGTGAACAAAGAAGGTATTAAGGTGGATCCGGCAAAGATAGAAACTGTTGAAAAGTGGGAAACCCCGAAAACTCCGAAACACATACGCCAGTTTTTAGGACTAGCTGGTTACTACAGAAGGTTCATCCAAGACTTTTCCAGAATAGCAAAACCCTTGATTGCATTAACGCATAAAGGGAAGAAATTTGAATGGAATGATGAACAAGAGAAAGCGTTTCAGTTATTGAAGAAAAAGCTAACTACGTCACCTATATTGTCATTGCCTGAAGGGAATGATGATTTTGTGATTTATTGTGATGCATCAAAGCAAGGTCTCGGTTGTGTATTAATGCAACGAACGAAGGTGATTGCTTATGCGTCTAGACAATTGAAGATTCACGAACAAAATTATACGACGCATGATTTGGAATTAGGCGCGGTTGTTTTTGCATTAAAGACTTGGAGGCACTACTTATATGGGGTCAAAAGTATTATATATACCGACCACAAAAGTCTTCAACACATATTTAATCAGAAACAACTGAATATGAGGCAGCGTAGGTGGATTGAATTATTGAATGATTACGACTTTGAGATTCGTTACCACCCGGGGAAGGCAAATGTGGTAGCCGATGCCTTGAGCAGGAAGGACAGAGAACCCATTCGAGTAAAATCTATGAATATAATGATTTATAATAACATTACTACTCAAATAAAGGAGGCGCAACAAGGAGTTTTAAAAGAGGGAAATTTAAAGGATGAAATACCCAAAGGATCGGAGAAGCATCTTAATATTCGGGAAGACGGAACCCGGTATAAGGATTTGGGTACCAAAATTTGGAGATATGAGAGAAATGGTACTTAGAGAATCTCATAAAACCAGATACTCAATACATCCTGGAACGGGGAAGATGTACAAGGATCTCAAGAAACATTTTTGGTGGCCGGGTATGAAAGCCGATGTTGCTAAATACGTAGGAGAATGTTTGACGTGTTCTAAGGTCAAAGCTGAGCATCAGAAAACATCAGGTCTACTTCAACAACCCGAAATCCCGGAATGGAAATGGGAAAACATTACCATGGATTTCATCACTAAATTGCCAAGGACTGCAAGTGGTTTTGATACTATTTGGGTAATAGTTGATCGTCTCACCAAATCAGCACACTTCCTACCAATAAGAGAAGATGACAAGATGGAGAAGTTAGCATGACTGTATTTGAAGGAAGTCATCTCCAGACATGGAATACCAATCTCTATTATCTCTGATAGGGATGGCAGATTTATTTCAAGATTCTGGCAGACATTACAGCAAGCATTAGGAACTCGTCTAGACATGAGTACTGCCTATCATCCACAAACTGATGGGCAGAGTGAAAGGACGATACAAACGCTTGAAGACATGCTACGAACATGTGTTATTGATTTCGGAAACAGTTGGGATCGACATCTACCGTTAGCAGAATTTTCCTACAACAACAGCTACCATTCAAGCATTGAGATGGCGCCGTTTGAAGCACTTTATGGTAGAAAGTGCAGGTCACCAATTTGTTGGAGTGAAGTGGGGGATAGACAGATTACGGGTCCGGAGATTATACAAGAAACTACCGAGAAGATCATCCAAATTCTACAACGGTTGAAAACCGCCCAAAGTCGACAAAAGAGCTACGCTGACATTAAAAGAAAAGATATAGAATTTGAAATTGGAGAGATGGTCATGCTTAAAGTTGCACCTTGGAAAGGCGTTGTTCGATTTGGTAAACGCGGGAAATTAAATCCAAGGTATATTGGACCATTCAAGATTATTGATCGTGTCGGACCAGTAGCTTACCGACTAGAGTTACCTCAACAACTCGCGGCTATACATAACACTTTCCACGTCTCGAATTTGAAGAAATGTTTTGCTAAAGAAGATCTCACTATTCCGTTAGATGAAATCCAAATCAACGAAAAACTTCAATTCATCGAAGAACCCGTCGAAATAATGGATCGTGAGGTTAAAAGACTTAAGCAAAACAAGATACCAATTGTTAAGGTTCGATGGAATGCTCGTAGAGGACCCGAGTTCACCTGGGAGCGTGAAGATCAGATGAATAAGAAATACCCGCATCTATTTCCAGAAGATTCGTCAACACCTTCAACAGCTTAAAATTTCGGGACGAAATTTATTTAACGGGTAGGTACTGTAGTGACCCGAACTTTTCCATGTTTATATATATTAATTGAGATTGATATTTACATGATTAAATGTTTCCAACATGTTAAGCAATCAAACTTGTTAAGACTTGATTAATTGAAATATGTTTCATATAGACAATTGACCACCCAAGTTGACCGGTGATTCACGAACGTTAAAACTTGTAAAAACTATATGATGACATATATATGGATATATATATAGTTAACATGATACTATGATAAGTAAACATATCATTAAGTATATTAACAATGAACTACATATGTAAAAACAAGACTACTAACTTAATGATTTTTAAACGAGACATATATGTAACGATTATCGTTGTAAAGACATTTAATGTATATATATCATATTAAGAGATATTCATACATGATAATATCATGATAATATAATAATTTAAAATCTCATTTGATACTATAAACATTGGGTTAACAACATTTAACAAGATCGTTAACCTAAAGGTTTCAAAACAACACTTACATGTAACGACTAACGATGACTTAACGACTCAGTTAAAATGTATATACATGTAGTGTTTTAATATGTATTTATACACTTTTGAAAGACTTCAATACACTTATCAAAATACTTCTACTTAACAAAAATGCTTACAATTACATCCTCGTTCAGTTTCATCAACAATTTTACTCGTATGCACCCGTATTCGTACTCGTACAATACACAGCTTTTAGATGTATGTACTATTGGTATATACACTCCAATGATCAGCTCTTAGCAGCCCATGTGAGTCACCTAACACATGTGGGAACCATCATTTGGCAACTAGCATGAAATATCTCATAAAATTACAAAAATATGAGTAATCATTCATGACTTATTTACATGAAAACAAAATTACATATCCTTTATATCTAATCCATACACCAACGACCAAAAACACCTACAAACACTTTCATTCTTCAATTTTCTTCATCTAATTGATCTCTCTCAAGTTCTATCTTCAAGTTCTAAGTGTTCTTCATAAATTCCAAAAGTTCTAGTTTCATAAAATCAAGAATACTTTCAAGTTTGCTAGCTCACTTCCAATCTTGTAAGGTGATCATCCAACCTCAAGAAATCTTTGTTTCTTACAGTAGGTTATCATTCTAATACAAGGTAATAATCATATTCAAACTTTGGTTCAATTTCTATAACTATAACAATCTTATTTCAAGTGATGATCTTACTTGAACTTGTTTTCGTGTCATGATTCTGCTTCAAGAACTTCGAGCCATCCAAGGATCCATTGAAGCTAGATCCATTTTTCTCTTTTCCATTAGGTTTATCCAAGGAACTTAAGGTAGTAATGATGTTCATAACATCATTCGATTCATACATATAAAGCTATCTTATTCGAAGGTTTAAACTTGTAATCACTAGAACATAGTTTAGTTAATTCTAAACTTGTTCGCAAACAAAAGTTAATCCTTCTAACTTGACTTTTAAAATCAACTAAACACATGTTCTATATCTATATGATATGCTAACTTAATGATTTAAAACCTGGAAACACGAAAAACACCGTAAAACCGGATTTACGCCGTCGTAGTAACACCGCGGGCTGTTTTGGGTTAGTTAATTAAAAACTATGATAAACTTTGATTTAAAAGTTGTTATTCTGAGAAAATGATTTTTATTATGAACATGAAACTATATCCAAAAATTATGGTTAAACTCAAAGTGGAAGTATGTTTTCTAAAATGGTCATCTAGACGTCGTTCTTTCGACTGAAATGACTACCTTTACAAAAATGACTTGTAACTTATTTTTCCGACTATAAACCTATACTTTTTCTATTTAGATTCATAAAATAGAGTTCAATATGAAACCATAGCAATTTGATTCACTCAAAACGGATTTAAAATGAAGAAGTTATGGGTAAAACAAGATTGGATAATTTTTCTCATTTTAGCAACGTGAAAATTGGTAACAAATCTATTCCAACCATAACTTAATCAACTTGTATTGTATATTATGTAATCTTGAGATACCATAGACACGTATACAATGTTTTGACCTATCATGTCGACACATCTATATATATTTCGGAACAACCATAGACACTCTATATGTGAATGTTGGAGTTAGCTATACAGGGTTGAGGTTGATTCCAAAATATATATAGTTTGAGTTGTGATCAATACTGAGATACGTATACACTGGGTCGTGGATTAATTCAAGATAATATTTATCGATTTATTTCTATACATCT
The DNA here is from genome assembly GCF_046630445.1 of Rutidosis leptorrhynchoides. Classification (NCBI taxonomy): domain Eukaryota; kingdom Viridiplantae; phylum Streptophyta; class Magnoliopsida; order Asterales; family Asteraceae; genus Rutidosis; species Rutidosis leptorrhynchoides. The sequence goes on along the minus strand of NC_092336.1, from coordinate 574,881,861 downwards.
AACCATGGACAACTAGTTGTAGGTTACTAACGAGGACAGCTGACTTAATAAACTTAAAACATCAAAATATATTAAAAGTGTTGTAAATATATTTTGAACATACTTTGATATACATGTATATATTGTTATAGGTTCGTGAATCAACCAGTGGCCAAGTCTTACTTCCCGACGAAGTAAAAATCTGTGAAAGTGAGTTATAGTCCCACTTTTAAAATCTAATATTTTTGAGATGAGAATATATGCAGGTTTTATAAATGATTTACAAAATAGACACAAGTACGTGAAACTACATTCTATGGTTGAATTATCGAAATCGAATATGCCCCTTTTTATTAAGTCTGGTAATCTAAGAATTAGGGAACATACACCCTAATTGACGCGAATCCTAAAGATAGATCTATTGGGCCTAACAAACCCCATCCAAAGTACCGGATGCTTTAGTACTTCGAAATTTATATCATATCCGAAGGGTGTCCCGGAATGATGGGGATATTCTTATATATGCATCTTGTTAATGTCGGTTACCAGGTGTTCACCATATGAATGATTTTTATCTCTATGTATGGGATGTGTATTGAAATATGAAATCTTGTGGTCTATTATTATGATTTGATATATATAGGTTAAACCTATAACTCACCAACATTTTTGTTGACGTTTTAAGCATGTTTATTCTCAGGTGATTATTAAGAGCTTCCGCTGTCGCATACTTAAATAAGGACGAGATTTGGAGTCCATGCTTGTATGATATTGTGTAAAAACTGCATTCAAGAAACTTATTTTGATGTAACATATTTGTATTGTAAACCATTATGTAATGGTCGTGTGTAAACAGGATATTTTAGATTATCATTATTTGATAATCTACGTAAAGCTTTTTAAACCTTTATTGATGAAATAAAGGTTATGGTTTGTTTTAAAATGAATGCAGTCTTTGAAAAACGTCTCATATAGAGGTCAAAACCTCGCAACGAAATCAATTAATATGTAACATTTTTAATCAATAAGAATGGGACATTTCACATAATATACAATACAAGTTGATTACGTTATGGTTGGAATAGATTTGTTACCAATTTTCACGTAGCTAAAATGAGAAAAATTATCCAATCTTGTTTTACCCATAACTTCTTCATTTTAAATCCGTTTTGAGTGAATCAAATTGCTATGGTTTCATATTGAACTCTATTTTATGAATCTAAATAGAAAAAGTATAGGTTTATAGTCTGAAAAATAAGTTACAAGTTATTTTTGTAAAGGTAGTCATTTCAGTCGAAAGAACGACGTCTAGATGACCATTTTAGAAAACATACTTTCACTTTGAGTTTAACCATAATTTTTGGATATAGTTTCATGTTCATAATAAAAATCATTTTCCCAGAATAACAACTTTTAAATCAAAGTTTATCATAGTTTTTAATTAACTAACCCAAAACAGCCCGCGGTGTTACTACGACGGCGTAAATCCGGTTTTACGGTGTTTTTCGTGTTTCTAGGTTTTAAATCATTAAGTTAGCATATCATATAGATATAGAACATGTGTTTAGTTGATTTTAAAAGTCAAGTTATAAGGATTAACTTTTATTTGCGAACAAGTTTAGAATTAACTAAACTATGTTCTAGTGATTACAAGTTTAAACCTTCGAATAAGATAGCTTTATATGTATGAATCGAATGATGTTATGAACATCATTACTACCTCAAGTTCCTTGGATAAACCTACTGGAAATGAGAAAAATAGATCTAGCTTCAAAGGATCCTTGGATGGCTTGAAAGTTCTTGAAGTAGAATTATGACACGAAAACAATTTCAAGTAAGATTTCCACTCGAAATAAGATTGTTATAGTTATAGAAATTGAATTAAAGGTTGAATATGATTATTACCTTGTATTAGAAAGATAACCTACTGTAAGTAACAAAGGTTTCTTGATCTTGGATGATTACTTGGAATGAATTTAGAAAACTTGGAAGTAAACTTGCAATCTTGGAAGTATTCTTGATTTTATGAAACTAGAACTTTTGGAATTTATGAAGAACACTTAGAACTTGAAGATAGAACTTGAGAGAGATCAATTAGATGAAGAAAATTGAAGAATGAAAGTGTTTGTAGGTGTTTTTGGTCGTTGGTGTATGGATTAGATATAAAGGATATGTAATTTTGTTTTCATGTAAATAAGTCATGAATGATTACTCATATTTTTGCAATTTTATGAGATATTTCATGCTAGTTGCCAAATGATGGTTCCCACATGTGTTAGGTGACTCACATGGGCTGCTAAGAGCTGATTATTGGAGTGTATATACCAATAGTACATACATCTAAAAGCTGTGTATTGTACGAGTATGAATACGGGTGTATACGAGTAGAATTGTTGATGAAACTGAACGAGGATGTAATTGTAAGCATTTTTGTTAAGTAGAAGTATTTTGATAAGTGTCTTGAAGTCTTTCAAAAGTGTATGAATACATATTAAAACACTACATGTATATACATTTTAACTGAGTCGTTAAGTCATCGTTAGTCGTTACATGTAAATGTTGTTTTGAAACCTTTAGGTTAACGATCTTGTTGAATGTTGTTAACCCATTGTTTATTATAACAAATGATATGTTAAATTGTTATATTATCATGATATTATGATATATAATATATCTTAGTATGATATATATACAGTTAAATGTCGTTACAACGATAATCGTTACATATATGTCTCGTTTCGAAATCATTAAGTTAGTAGTCTTATTTTTACATATGTATTTCATTGTTAATACACTTAATAATATATTTACTTATCATTTAACATAATTAACCAAGTGTATCAATATCTTAATATGATTCATATGTACCTAGTAAGACGTTGTTATAACGATAATCGTTATATATATCGTTTTCGAGTTTCTTAAATTAATAGTCTCATTTTTATGTATATAACTCATTGTTAAAATAACTAATGGGATACATACTTATAATAAAATCATGTTAACTATATATATAACCATATATATGTCATCGTATAGTTTTTACAAGTTTTAACGTTCGTGAATCACCGGTCAACTTGGGTGGTCAATTGTCTATATGAAACCTATTTGAATTAATCAAGTCTTAACAAGTTTGATTGCTTAACATGTTGGAAACACTTAATCATGTAAATAACAATTTCATTTAATATATATATAAACATGGAAAAATTCGGGTCACTACAGTACCTACCTGTTAAATAAATTTCGTCCCGAAATTTTAAGCAGTTGGAGGTGTTGACGTATCTTCTGGAAATAAATGCTGGTGTTTCTTCTTCATCTGATCTTCACTCTCAGAGGTGAGCTCGGGTCCTCTATAAGCATTCCATCGAACCTTAACAATCGGTATCTTGTTTTGTTTAAGTCTCTTAACCTCACGATCCATTATTTCGACGGGTTCTTCAATGAATTGAAGTTTTTCATTGATTTGGATTTCGTCCAACGGAATAGTGAGATCTTCTTTAGCAAAACATTTCTTCAAATTTGAGACGTGGAAAGTGTTATGTACAGCCGCGAGTTGTTGAGGTAGCTCCAGTTGGTAAGCTACTGGTCCAACACGATCTATAATCTTGAATGGTCCAATGTACCTTGGATTTAGTTTCCCCCGTTTACCAAATCGAACAATGCCTTTCCAAGGTGAAACCTTAAGCATGACCATTTCTCCAATTTCAAACTCTATATCTTTTCTTTTACTGTCCGCGTAGCTCTTTTGTCGACTCTGGGCGGTTTCAATCTTTGTTGAATTTGGATGATTTTCTCGGTAGTTTCTTGTATTATCTCCGGACCCGTAATCTGTCTATCCCCCACTTCACTCCAACAAATCGGAGACCTGCACTTTCTACCATAAAGTGCTTCAAACGGCGCCATCTCAATGCTTGAATGGTAGCTGTTGTTGTAGGAAAATTCTGCTAACGGTAGATGTCGATCCCAACTGTTTCCGAAATCAATAACACAAGCTCGTAGCATGTCTTCAAGCATTTGTATCATCCTTTCGCTCTGCCCATCAGTTTGTGGATGATAGGCAGTACTCATGTCTAGACGAGTTCCCAATACTTGCTGTAATGTCTGCCAGAATCTTGAAATAAATCTGCCATCCCTATCAGAGATAATAGAGATTGGTATTCCATGTCTGGAGACGACTTCCTTCAAATACAGTCGTGCTAACTTCTCCATCTTGTCATCTTCTCTTATTGGCAGGAAGTGTGCTGACTTGGTGAGACGATCAACTATTACCCAAATAGTATCATAACCACTTGCAGTCCTTGGCAATTTAGTAATGAAATCCATGGTAATGTTTTCCCATTTCCATTCCGGGATTTCAGGTTGTTGTAGTAGAACTGATGGTTTCTGATGTTCAGCTTTGACCTTAGAACACGTCAAACATTCTCCTACATATTTAGCAATATCGGCTTTCATACCTGGCCACCAAAAATGTTTCTTAAGATCCTTGTACATCTTCCCCGTTCCAGGATGTATTGAGTATCTAGTTTTATGAGCTTCTCTAAGTACCATTTCTCTCATATCTCCAAATTTTGGTACCCAAATTCTTTCAGCCCTATACCGGGTTCTGTCTTCCCGAATATTAAGATGCTTCTCCGATCCTTTGGGTATTTCATCCTTTAAATTTCCCTCTTTTAAAACTCCTTGTTGCGCCTCCTTTATTTGAGTAGTAAGGTTAGTGTGAATCATTATATTCATAGATTTTACTCGAATGGGTTCTCTGTCCTTTCTGCTCAAGGCGTCGGCTACCACATTTGCCTTCCCCGGGTGGTAACGAATCTCAAAGTCGTGATCATTCAACAATTCAATCCACCTACGCTGCCTCATATTCAGTTGTTTCTGATTAAATATGTGTTGAAGACTTTTGTGGTCGGTATATATAATACTTTTGACCCCATATAAGTAGTGCCTCGAAGTCTTTAATGCAAAAACAACCGCGCCTAATTCCAAATCATGCGTCGTATAATTTTGTTCGTGAATCTTCAATTGTCTAGACGCATAAGCAATCACCTTCGTCCGTTGCATTAATACACAACCGAGACCTTGCTTTGATGCATCACAATAAATCACAAAATCATCATTCCCTTCAGGCAATGACAATATAGGTGCAGTAGTTAGCTTTTTCTTCAATAATTGAAATGCCTTCTCTTGTTCATCCTTCCATTCAAATTTCTTCCCTTTATGCGTTAATGCAGTCAAGGGTTTTGCTATTTTGGAGAAATCTTGGATGAATCTTCTGTAGTAACCAGCCAATCCTAAAAATTGACGTATATGCTTCGGAGTTTTTGGGGTTTCCCACTTTTCAACGGATTCGATCTTTGCCGGGTCCACCTGTATACCTTCTTTGTTCACTATGTGACCGAGGAATTGAACTTCTTCCAACCAAAATGCACACTTTGAAAACTTAGCGTACAGTTTTTCTTTCCTCAATACTTCTAGCACTTTTCTCAAATGTTCTTCGTGCTCTTGATCATTCTTTAAGTAAATAAGTATGTCATCGATGAAAACAATGACAAACTTGTCAAGATATGGCCCACACACTCGGTTCATAAGGTCCATGAACACAGCTGGTGCGTTAGTCAATCCAAACGGCATAACCATAAACTCGTAATGACCATAACGCGTCCTAAAAGCAGTTTTTGGAATATCATCCTCCTTTACTCGCATTTGATGATATCCCGAACGTAAATCAATCTTCGAGTAAACCGACGAGCCTTGTAGTTGATCAAATAAGTCGTCAATTCTCGGCAGTGGATAACGGTTTTTGATGGTAAGTTTGTTCAACTCTCTGTAGTCAATACACAACCTAAATGTACCATCCTTCTTCTTGACAAAACAAAACAGGAGCTCCCCATGGTGATGTGCTTGGTCGAATGAAACCACGTTCTAATAGTTCTTGCAGTTGGCTTTGCAGTTCTTTCATCTCGCTGGGTGCGAGTCTATAAGGAGCACGAGCTATTGGTGCAGCTCCTGGTACAAGATCTATTTGAAATTCAACAGATCGATGTGGAGGTAGTCCCGATAATTCTTTCGGAAATACATCGGGAAATTCATTTGCGACGGGAACATCATTGATGCTCTTTTCTTCAGTTTGTACTTTCTCGACGTGTGCTAGAACAGCATAACAACCTTTTCTTATTAGTTTTTGTGCCTTCAAATTACTAATAAGATGTAGCTTCATGTTGCCCTTTTCTCCGTACACCATTAAGGGTTCTCCTTCTTCTCGTACAATGCGAATTGCATTATTATAACATACGATCTCTGCTTTCACCTTCTTCAGCCAGTCCATGCCAACTATTACATCAAAACTCCCTAACTCTACTGGTATCAAATCAATCTTAAATATTTCGCTACCCAGTTTAATTTCTCGATTCCGGCATATATTATCTGTTGAAATTAATTTACCGTTTGCAAATTCGAGTAAAAATTTACTATCCAACGGCATCAATGGACAACTTAATTTAGCACAAAAATCTCTACTCATATAGCTTCTATCCGCACCCGAATCAAATAAAACGTAAGCAAATTTATTGTTAATAAGAAACGTACCCGTAACAAACTCCGGGTCTTCCTGTGCCTCTGCCGCATTAATATCCTTGTCCATTCGTGTTCTCCTGGTTCAGGCAATTTCTAATAATTTGGCCCGGTTTTCCACTTTTATAACAAACTACATTGGCATAACTTGCTCCAACACTACTTGTGAAATGTCCCGTTCTTATTGATTAAAAACGTTCCATATTAATTGATTTCGTTGCGAGGTTTTGACCTCTATATGAGACGTTTTTCAAAGACTGCATTCATTTTTAAAACAAACCATAACCTTTATTTCATAAATAACGGTTTAAAAAGCTTTACGTAGATTATCAAATAATGATAATCTAAAATATCCTGTTTACACACGACCATTACATAATGGTTTACAATACAAATATGTTACATCGAAATTAGTTTCTTGAATGCAGTTTTTACACAATATCATACAAACATGGACTCCAAATCTTGTCCTTATTTTAGTATGCAATAGCGGAAGCTCTTAGTATTCACCTGAGAATAAACATGCTTTAAATGTCAACAAAAATGTTGGTGAGTTATAGGTTTAACCTATATATATCAAATCGTAACAATAGACCACAAGATTTCATATTTCAATACACATCCCATACATAGAGATAAAAATCATTCATATGGTGAACACCTGGTAACCGACAATAACAAGATGCATATATAAGAATATCCCCATCATTCCGGGACACCCTTCGGATATGTTATAAATTTCGAAGTACTAAAGCATCCGGTACTTTGGATGGGGTTTGTTAGGCCCAATAGATCTATCTTTAGGATTCGCGTCAATTAGGGTGTCTGTTCCCTAATTCTTAGATTACCAGACTTTAATAAAAAGGGGCATATTCGATTTCGATAATTCAACCATAGAATGTAGTTTCAATTACTTGTGTCTATTTCGGAAAACATTTATAAAAGCGCATGTATTCTCAGTCCCAAAAATATAAAGGGTAAAAAGGCAAATGAAACTCACTTTCACAGATTTTTTACTTCGTCGGAAAGTAAGACTTGGCCACTGGTTGATTCACGAACCTATAACAATATATACATATATATCAAAGTATGTTCAAAATATATTTACAACACTTTTAATATATTTTGATGTTTTAAGTTTATTAAGTCAGCTGTCCTCGTTAGTAACCTACAACTAGTTGTCCACAGTTAGATGTACAGAAATAAATCGATAAATATTATCTTGAATCAATCCACGACCCAGTGTATACGTATCTCAGTATTGATCACAACTCAAACTATATATATTTTGGAATCAACCTCAACCCTGTATAGCTAACTCCAACATTCACATATAGAGTGTCTATGGTTGTTCCGAAATATATATAGATGTGTCGACATGATAGGTCGAAACATTGTATACGTGTCTATGGTATCTCAAGATTACATAATATACAATACAAGTTGATTAAGTTATGGTTGGAATAGATTTGTTACCAATTTTCACGTAGCTAAAATGAGAAAAATTATCCAATCTTGTTTTACCCATAACTTCTTCATTTTAAATCCGTTTTGAGTGAATCAAATTGCTATGGTTTCATATTGAACTCTATTTTATGAATCTAAACAGAAAAGGTATAGGTTTATAGTCGGAAAAATAAGTTACAAGTCGTTTTTGTAAAGGTAGTCATTTCAGTCGAAAGAACGACGTCTAGATGACCATTTTAGAAAACATACTTTCACTTTGAGTTTAACCATAATTTTTGGATATAGTTTCATGTTCATAATAAAAATCATTTTCTCAGAATAACAAATTTTAAATCAAAGTTTATCATAGTTTTTAATTAACTAACCCAAAACAGCCCGCGGTGTTACTACGACGGCGTAAATCCGGTTTTACGGTGTTTTTCGTGTTTCCAGGTTTTAAATCATTAAGTTAGCATATCATATAGATATAGAACATGTGTTTAGTTGATTTTAAAAGTCAAGTTAGAAGGATTAACTTTTGTTTGCGAACAAGTTTAGAATTAACTAAACTATGTTCTAGTGATTACAAGTTTAAACCTTCGAATAAGATAGATTTATATGTATGAATCGAATGATGTTATGAACATCATTACTACCTTAAGTTCCTTGGATAAACCTACTGGAAAAGAGAAAAATGGATCTAGCTTCAATGGATCCTTGGATGGCTCGAAGTTCTTGAAGCAGAATCATGACACGAAAACAAGTTCAAGTAAGATCATCACTTGAAATAAGATTGTTATAGTTATAGAAATTGAACCAAAGTTTGAATATGATTATTACCTTGTATTAGAATGATAACCTACTGTAAGAAACAAAGATTTCTTGAGGTTGGATGATCACCTTACAAGATTGGAAATGAGCTAGCAAACTTGAAAGTATTCTTGATTTTATGAAACTAGAACTTTTGGAATTTATGAAGAACACTTAGAACTTGAAGATAGAACTTGAGAGAGATCAATTAGATGAATAAAATTGAAGAATGAAAGTGTTTGTAGGTGTTTTTGGTCGTTGGTGTATGGATTAGATATAAAGGATATGTTATTTTGTTTTCATGTAAATAAGTCATGAATGATTACTCATATTTTTGTAATTTTATGAGATATTTCTTGCTAGTTGCCAAATGATGGTTCCCACATGTGTTAGGTGACTCACATGGGCTGCTAAGAGCTGATCATTGGAGTGTATATACCAATAGTACATACATCTAAAAGCTGTGTATTGTACGAGTACGAATACGGGTGCATACGAGTAGAATTGTTGATGAAACTGAATGAGGATGTAATTGTAAGCATTTTTGTTAAGTAGAAGTATTTTGATAAGTGTCTTGAAGTCTTTAAAAAGTGTATGAATACATATTAAAACACTACATGTATATACATTTTAACTGAGTCGTTAAGTCATCGTTAGTCGTTACATGTAAATGTTGTTTTGAAACCTTTAGGTTAACGATCTTGTTAAATGTTGTTAACCCAATGTTTATAATATCAAAAGAGATTTTAAATTATTATATTATCATGATATTATGATGTACAAATATCTCTTAATATGATATATATACATTAAATGTCGTTACAACGATAATCGTTACATATATGTCTCGTTTCAAAATCATTAAGTTAGTAGTCTTATTTTTACATATGTAGTTCATTGTTAATATAATTAATGATATGTTTACTTATCATAATATCATGTTAACTATATATATAACCATATATATGTCATCATATAGTTTTTACAAGTTTTAACATTCGTGAATAACCGGTCAACTTGGGTGGTCAATTGTCTATATGAAACATATTTCAATTAATCAAGTCTTAACAAGTTTGATTGCTTAACATGTTGGAAACATTTAATCATGTAAATATCAATCTCAATTAGTACATATAAACATGGAAAAGTTCGGGTCACTACAGTACCTACCCGTTAAATAAATTTCGTCCCGAAATTTTAAGCTGTTGAAGGTGTTGACGAATCTTCTGGAAATAGATGCGGGTATTTCTTCTTCATCTGATCTTCACGCTCCCAGGTGAACTCGGGTCCTCTACGAGCATTCCATCGAACCTTAACAATTGGTATCTTGTTTTGCTTAAGTCTTTTAACCTCACGATCCATTATTTCGACGGGTTCTTCGATGAATTGAAGTTTTTCGTTGATTTGGATTTCATCTAACAGAATAGTGAGATCTTCTTTAGCAAAACATTTCTTCAAATTCGAGACGTGGAAAGTGTTATGTACAGCCGCGAGTTGTTGAGGTAACTCAAGTCGGTAAGCTACTGGTCCGACACGATCAATAATCTTGAATGGTCCAATATACCTTGGATTTAATTTCCCTCGTTTACCAAATCGAACAACGCCTTTCCAAGGTGCAACTTTAAGCATGACCATCTCTCCAATTTCAAATTCTATATCTTTTCTTTTAATGTCAGCGTAGCTCTTTTGTCGACTTTGGGCGGTTTTCAACCGTTGTTGAATTTGGATGATCTTCTCGGTAGTTTCTTGTATAATCTCCGGACCCGTAATCTGTCTATCCCCCACTTCACTCCAACAAATCGGAGACCTGCACTTTCTACCATAAAGTGCTTCAAACGGCGCCATCTCAATGCTTGAATGGTAGCTGTTGTTGTAGGAAAATTCTACTAACGGTAGATGTCGATCCCAGCTGTTTCCGAAATCAATAACACATGCTCGTAGCATGTCTTCAAGCGTTTGTATCGTCCTTTCGCTCTGCCCATCAGTTTGTGGATGATAGGCAGTACTCATGTCTAGACGAGTTCCTAATGCTTGCTGTAATGTCTGCCAGAATCTTGAAATAAATCTGCCATCCCTATCAGAGATAATAGAGATTGGTATTCCATGTCTGGAGATGACTTCCTTCAAATACAGTCGTGCTAACTTCTCCATCTTGTCATCTTCTCTTATTGGCAGGAAGTGTGCTGATTTGGTGAGACGATCAACTATTACCCAAATAGTATCAAAACCACTTGCAGTCCTTGGCAATTTAGTGATGAAATCCATGGTAATGTTTTCCCATTTCCATTCCGGGATTTCGGGTTGTTGAAGTAGACCTGATGGTTTCTGATGCTCAGCTTTGACCTTAGAACACGTCAAACATTCTCCTACATATTTAGCAACATCGGCTTTCATACCCGGCCACCAAAAATGTTTCTTGAGATCCTTGTACATCTTCCCCGTTCCAGGATGTATTGAGTATCTGGTTTTATGAGCTTCTCTAAGTACCATTTCTCTCATATCTCCAAATTTTGGTACCCAAATCCTTTCAGCCCTAAACCGGGTTCCGTCTTCCCGAATATTAAGATGTGTCTCCGATCCTTTAGGTATTTCATCCTTTAAATTTCTCTCTTTTAAAACTCCTTGTTGCGCCTCCTTTATTTGAGTAGTAATGTTATTATGAATCATTATATTCATAGATTTTACTCGAATGGGTTCTCTGTCCTTCCTGCTCAAGGCATCGGCTACCACATTTGCCTTCCCCGGGTGGTAACGAATCTCAAAGTCGTAATCATTCAATAATTCAATCCACCTACGCTGCCTCATATTCAGTTGTTTCTGATTAAATATGTGTTGAAGACTTTTGTGGTCGGTATATATAATACTTTTGACCCCATATAAGTAGTGCCTCCAAGTCTTTAATGCAAAAACAACTGCGCCTAATTCCAAATCATGCGTCGTATAATTTTGTTCGTGAATCTTCAATTGTCTAGACGCATAAGCAATCACCTTCGTTCGTTGCATTAATACACAACCGAGACCTTGCTTTGATGCATCACAATAAATCACAAAATCATCATTCCCTTCAGGCAATGACAATATAGGTGCCGTAGTTAGCTTTTTCTTCAATAACTGAAATGCTTTCTCTTGTTCATCATTCCATTCAAATTTCTTCCCTTTATGCGTTAATGCAGTCAAGGGTTTTGCTATTCTGGAAAAGTCTTGGATGAACCTTCTGTAGTAACCAGCTAGTCCTAAAAATTGGCGTATGTGTTTCGGAGTTTTCGGGGTTTCCCACTTTTCAACAGTTTCTATCTTTGCCGGATCCACCTTAATACCTTCTTTGTTCACTATGTGACCGAGGAATTGAACTTCTTCCAACCAAAATGCACACTTTGAAAACTTAGCGTACAATTCTTCCTTCCTCAATACTTCTAACACCTTTCTCAAATGTTCACCGTGTTCTTGGTCATTCTTTGAGTAAATAAGTATGTCATCAATGAAAACAATGACAAACTTGTCAAGGTATGGTCCACACACTCGGTTCATAAGGTCCATGAACACAGCTGGTGCATTAGTTAAACCAAACGGCATGACCATAAACTCGTAATGACTGTAACGTGTTCTGAAAGCAGTCTTTGGAATATCATCTTCTTTCACCCGCATTTGATGATACCCGGAACGTAAGTCAATCTTTGAATAAACAGACGAGCCTTGTAGTTAATCAAATAAGTCATCAATTCTCGGTAGTGGGTAGCGGTTCTTGATGGTAAGTTTGTTCAACTCTCGGTAGTCGATACACAACCTGAATGTACCATCTTTCTTCTTGACAAACAAAACAGGAGCTCCCCACGGTGACGTGCTTGGTCGAATGAAACCACGCTCTAAAAGTTCTTGTAATTGGCTTTGTAGTTCTTTCATCTCGCTGGGTGCGAGTCTGTAAGGAGCACGAGCTATTGGTGCAGCTCCTGGTACAAGATCTATTTGAAATTCAACGGATCGATGTGGGGGTAATCCCGGTAATTCTTTCGGAAATACATCAGGAAATTCTTTTGCGACGGGAACATCATTGATGCTCTTTTCTTCAGTTTGTACTTTCTCGACGTGTGCTAGAACAGCATAGCAACCTTTTCTTATTAGTTTTTGTGCCTTCAAATTACTAATAAGATGTAGCTTCGTGTTGCCCTTTTCTCCGTACACCATTAAGGGTTTTCCTTTTTCTCGTATAATGCGAATTGCATTTTTGTAACAAACGATCTCTGCTTTCACTTCTTTCAACCAGTCCATACCGATTATCACATCAAAACTCCCTAACTCTACTGGTATCAAATCAATCTTAAATGTTTCGCTAACCAGTTTAATTTCTCGATTCCGACATATATTATCTGCTGAAATTAATTTACCATTTGCTAATTCGAGTAAAAATTTACTATCCAAAGGCGTCAATGGACAACTTAATTTAGCACAAAAATCTCTACTCATATAGCTTCTATCCGCACCCGAATCAAATAAAACGTAAGCAGATTTATTGTCCATAAGAAACGTACCCATAACAAGCTCGCGGTCTTCCTGTGCCTCTGTCGCATTAATATTGAAAACTCTTCCGCGGCCTTGTCCATTCGTGTTCTCCTGGTTCGGGCAATTTCTAATAATGTGGCCCGGTTTTCCACATTTATAACAAACTACATTGGCATAACTTGCTCCGACACTACTTGCTCCGCCATTACTCGTTCGGACACCATTTGTTCCTTTCGTTCTATTAACCCCTGGTCCGTAGACCTCACACTTCGCCGTGCTATGACCATTTCTTTTACACTTGTTGCAAAATTTAGTGCAGAACCCCGAGTGATACTTTTCACACCTTTGGCATAGCTGCTTCTGATTGTTGTTGTTGTTGCGGTTATTATTGTTGTTGGGATGATTGTTGTAGTTGCTGTTGTTGTTGTTGTTGTTGGGCCGTTTGTTGTAGTTGCGATTGATGTTGCGATTGTTGGGATAACTGTTGCGATTATTGTTGTAATTGCTGTTGTTGTTGTATTGGTGATTCTTATCACCGTTTTCCTCCCACTTTCTTTTGACTTGCTTCACATTGGCCTCTTCAGCAGTCTGTTCTTTAATTCTTTCTTCAATCTGGTTCACTAGTTTGTGAGCCATTCTACATGCCTGTTGTATGGAGGCGGGCTCGTGTGAACTTATATCTTCTTGGATTCTTTCCGGTAATCCTTTCACGAACGCGTCGATCTTCTCTTCCTCATCTTCGAATGCTCCCGGACACAATAGGCACAATTCTGTGAATCGTCTTTCGTACGTGGTAATATCAAATCCTTGGGTTCGTAACCCTCAAAGTTCTGTCTTGAGCTTATTGACCTCGGTTCTGGGACGGTACTTCTCGTTCATCAAGTGCTTGAATGCTGACCACGGTAGTGCGTACGCATCGTCTTGTCCCACTTGCTCTAGATAGGTATTCCACCATGTTAACGCAGAACCTGTGAAGGTATGCGTAGCGTACTTCACTTTGTCCTCTTCAGTACACTTACTTATGGCAAACACCGATTCGACCTTCTCGGTCCACCGTTTCAATCCGATCGGTCCTTCGGTTCCATCAAATTCCAAAGGTTTGCAGGCAGTGAATTCTTTGTAGGTGCATCCTACAAGATTTACTGTACTGCCAGATCCAAGGTTATTGTTGGTATGTAGCGCAGCCTGTACTGCGGCTATGTTTGAAGCTAGAAAAGTACGGAATTCCTCTTCATTCATATTCACGGTGTGTCGAGTAGTCGGTGCCATTTCCTTCAAAATAGTCAAATGGAACAAGTTAATCATACAGAATATTAAGAGTAGTTAATAGTATTTCGTAGCATAATATGAACTCATTTATAAAAGCTTTTTCTTCATATTAGCGTTTTATAAGTTTAAATTCGGGTAGTACCTACCCGTTAAGTTCATACTTAGTAGCTAATATACAATTCAACTACTACAATTCTATATGAAAAACTGATTGTAATAATATTTCGCGTTCAAACTTTTATACAATATTTTACAAACTTACAATACCGCTTATTTTACATAAAGCATGAAATATAGCACACAATAACTTTGATACAAGATAGTTGTGAAGATAATTCTAGCTAGTACACAAGTCGTTCAGCAAAGGCAATAAAGACACGTAATTCATACGTCCAGAAACAAGTCATGCATTCTGGTTTTACTAGGACTACTTCCCATCCTTGGTCTTGTGGAACATAACCATTATGGCCATTGATAAGACAGCGTGTTGTAACGTCATCAAAGGGACGAGGGTTACGTAATGACCAACAGTCTCGTAATAACCTAAAAACCTCATTTCTTACCCCAATTACCGACTCCGTCACTTGTGGGAACGTTTTGTTTAATAGTTGTAGCCCGATGTTCTTGTTCTCACTTTGGTGAGAAGCGAACATTACTAACCCGTAAGCATAACATGCTTCTTTATGTTGCATGTTAGCCGCTTTTTCTAAATCACGAAGTCCTATATTCGGATATACTGAGTCAAAATAATTTCTTAACCCGTTGCGTAAAATAGCATTTGGGTTCCCCGCAATATATGCGTCAAAGTAAACACATCGTAACTTATGGATTTCCCAATGTGATATTCCCCATCTTCCGAACGAAAGCCTTTTATAAACCAAGGCATTCTTGGAACGTTCTTCGAATGTCTTACAAACTGATCTCGCCTTAAATAGTTGTGCCGAGGAATTCTGACCGACTCTAGACAAGATTTCATCAATCATGTCTCCGGGTAGGTCTCTTAAAATATTGGGTTGTCTATCCATTTTGTGTTTTTATACTGTAAAATAGACAAGAGTTAGATTCATAAAAAAAATACTTATTAATACAAGCAATTTTTACATACATCATAAAGCATAAGCACACTATATTACATATATTACACCACACGAATATAACTATCTTATTCCGACTCGCTCGTTTCTTCTTGTTCGGTTTTGGTTCGTTTTGCCAAGTTTCTAGGGATATATGATGTTCCCCTAATACGAGCCGTCGTTATCCACATTGGTTTAGAAAAACCTGGTGGTTTAGAGGTTCCCGGGTCATTGTTACAACTTAAGGACTTCGGGGGTTGACGATACATATAAAGTTCATCGGGGTTGGAATTAGATTTCTCTATTTTTATGCCCTTTCCCTTATTATTTTCTTTTGCCTTTTTAAATTCGGTTGGGGTAATTTCTATAACATCATCGGAATTCTCGTCGGAATCCGATTCATCGGAAAATTGGTAATCCTCCCAATATTTTGCTTCCTTGGCGGAAACACCATTGACCATAATTAACCTTGGTCGGTTGGTTGAGGATTCTCTTTTACTTAACCGTTTTATTATTTCCCCCACCGGTTCTATTTCTTCTTCCGGTTCCGATTCTTCTTCCGGTTCTGACTCTTCTTCCGGTTCCGACTCTTCTTCCGGTTCCTCTTCGGGAACTTGTGAATCAGTCCACAAATCATTCCAATTTACATTTGACTCTTCATTATTATTAGGTGAGTCAATGGGACTTGTTCTAGAGGTAGACATCTATCACATAATATCAAACACGATAAGAGATTAATATATCACATAATATTCATATGTTAAAAATATATAGTTTCCAACAAAAATGTTAAGCAATCATTTTTAAAGAAAACACGGTCGAAGTCCAGACTCACTAATGCATCCTAACAAACTCGATAAGACACACTAATGCAAATTTTCTGGTTCTCTAAGACCAACGCTCGGATACCAACTGAAATGTCCCGTTCTTATTGATTAAAAACGTTCCATATTAATTGATTTCGTTGCGAGGTTTTGACCTCTATATGAGACGTTTTTCAAAGACTGCATTCATTTTTAAAACAAACCATAACCTTTATTTCATAAATAAAGGTTTAAAAAGCTTTACGTAGATTATCAAATAATGATAATCTAAAATATCCTGTTTACACACGACCATTACATAATGGTTTACAATACAAATATGTTACATCGAAATTAGTTTCTTGAATGCAGTTTTTACACAATATCATACAAACATGGACTCCAAATCTTGTCCTTATTTTAGTATGCAATAGCGGAAGCTCTTAGTATTCACCTGAGAATAAACATGCTTTAAATGTCAACAAAAATGTTGGTGAGTTATAGGTTTAACCTATATATATCAAATCGTAACAATAGACCACAAGATTTCATATTTCAATACACATCCCATACATAGAGATAAAAATCATTCATATGGTGAACACCTGGTAACCGACAATAACAAGATGCATATATAAGAATATCCCCATCATTCCGGGACACCCTTCGGATATGATATAAATTTCGAAGTACTAAAGCATCCGGTACTTTGGATGGGGTTTGTTAGGCCCAATAGATCTATCTTTAGGATTCGCGTCAATTAGGGTGTCTGTTCCCTAATTCTTAGATTACCAGACTTTAATAAAAAGGGGCATATTCGATTTCGATAATTCAACCATAGAATGTAGTTTCAATTACTTGTGTCTATTTCAGAAAACATTTATAAAAGCGCATGTATTCTCAGTCCCAAAAATATAAAGGGTAAAAAGGCAAATGAAACTCACTTTCACAGATTTTTTACTTCGTCGGAAAGTAAGACTTGGCCACTGGTTGATTCACGAACCTATAACAATATATACATATATATCAAAGTATGTTCAAAATATATTTACAACACTTTTAATATATTTTGATGTTTTAAGTTTATTAAGTCAGCTGTCCTCGTTAGTAACCTACAACTAGTTGTCCACAGTTAGATGTACAGAAATAAATCGATAAATATTATCTTGAATCAATCCACGACCCAGTGTATACGTATCTCAGTATTGATCACAACTCAAACTATATATATTTTGGAATCAACCTCAACCCTGTATAGCTAACTCCAACATTCACATATAGAGTGTCTATGGTTGTTCCGAAATATATATAGATGTGTCGACATGATAGGTCGAAACATTGTATACGTGTCTATGGTATCTCAAGATTACATAATATACAATACAAGTTGATTAAGTTATGGTTGGAATAGATTTGTTACCAATTTTCACGTAGCTAAAATGAGAAAAATTATCCAATCTTGTTTTACCCATAACTTCTTCATTTTAAATCCGTTTTGAGTGAATCAAATTGCTATGGTTTCATATTGAACTCTATTTTATGAATCTAAACAGAAAAAGTATAGGTTTATAGTCATAAAAATAAGTTACAAGTCGTTTTTGTAAAGGTAGTCATTTCAGTCGAAAGAACGACGTCTAGATAACCATTTTAGAAAACATACTTTCACTTTGAGTTTAACCATAATTTTTGGATATAGTTTCATGTTCATAATAAAAATCATTTTCCCAGAATAACAACTTTTAAATCAAAGTTTATCATAGTTTTTAATTAACTAACCCAAAACAGCCCGCGGTGTTACTACGACGGCGTAAATCCGGTTTTACGGTGTTTTTCGTGTTTCCAGGTTTTAAATCATTAAGTTAGCATATCATATAGATATAGAACATGTGTTTAGTTGATTTTAAAAGTCAAGTTAGAAGGATTAACTTTTATTTGCGAACAAGTTTAGAATTAACTAAACTATGTTCTAGTGATTACAAGTTTAAACATTCGAATAAGATAGCTTTATATGTATGAATCGAATGAAGTTATGAACATCATTACTACCTCAAGTTCCTTGGATAAACCTACTGGAAATAAGAAAAATAGATCTAGCTTCAAAGGATCCTTGGATGGCTTGAAAGTTCTTGAAGCAGAATCATGACACGAAAACAATTTCAAGTAAGATTTCCACTCGAAATAAGATTGTTATAGTTATAGAAATTGAATTAAAGTTTGAATATGATTATTACCTTGTATTAGAAAGATAACCTACTGTAAGTAACAAAGGTTTCTTGATCTTGGATGATTACTTGGAATGGATTTAGAAAACTTGGAAGTAAACTTGCAATCTTGGAAGTATTCTTGATTTTATGAAACTAGAACTTTTGGAATTTATGAAGAACACTTAGAACTTGAAGATAGAACTTGAGAGAGATCAATTAGATGAAGAAAATTGAAGAATGAAAGTGTTTGTAGGTGTTTTTGGTCGTTGGTGTATGGATTAGATATAAAGGATATGTAATTTTGTTTTCATGTAAATAAGTCATGAATGATTACTCACATTTTTGTAATTTTATGAGATATTTCATGCTAGTTGCCAAATGATGGTTCCCACATGTGTTAGGTGACTCACATGGGCTGCTAAGAGCTGATCATTGGAGTGTATATACCAATAGTACATACATCTAAAAGCTGTGTATTGTACGAGTACGAATACGGGTGCATACGAGTAGAATTGTTGATGAAACTGAACGAGGATGTAATTGTAAGCATTTTTGTTAAGTAGAAGTATTTTGATAAGTGTCTTGAAGTCTTTAAAAAGTGTATGAATACATATTAAAACACTACATGTATATACATTTTAACTGAGTCGTTAAGTCATCGTTAGTCGTTACATGTAAATGTTGTTTTGAAACCTTTAGGTTAACGATCTTGTTGAATGTTGTTAACCCATTATTTATTATAACAAATGAGATGTTAAATTGTTATATTATCATGATATTATGATATATAATATATCTTAGTATGATATATATACAGTTAAATGTCGTTACAACGATAATCGTTACATATATGTCTCGTTTCGAAATCATTAAGTTAGTAGTCTTATTTTTACATATGTATTTCATTGTTAATACACTTAATAATATATTTACTTATCATTTAAAATAATTAACCAAGTGAATCAATATCTTAATATGATTCATATGTACCTAGTAAGACGTTGTTATAACGATAATCGTTATATATATCGTTTTCGAGTTTCTTAAATTAATAGTCTCATTTTTATGTATATAACTCATTGTTAAAATACCTAATGAGATACATACTTATAATAAAATCATGTTAACTATATATATAACCATATATATGTCATCGTATAGTTTTTACAAGTTTTAACGTTTGTGAATCACCGGTCAACTTGGGTGGTCAATTGTCTATATGAAACCTATTTCAATTAATCAAGTCTTAATAAGTTTGATTGCTTAACATGTTGGAAACACTTAATCATGTAAATAACAATTTCATTTAATATATATATAAACATGGAAAAGTTCGGGTCACTACAGCTGGTAACAATGGAGGTAATGGTAATGGAAAGCCGAGAAATGGTGGAAATCAAAAAGTTTGTTATGAATGTGGTAAGCCGGGGCATTTCTGTAATGCCTGCCCTAACAAGAAGACTACTGAGAATGCACATGAAAGGGCGTTCAATATTAATGCCAGGGATGCTAAGGAAGATCCAAAACTTGTTACGGGTAAGTTCTCGGTCAACGATTTATCACTTTATGTACTATTTGATTCAGGGGCTGATTTGAGTTTTGTATCGAGTAAATTAAGTCCAAAAATCAAAACACCGTTAACTCCTCTAGACAGTACTTATGTTGTAGAGATAGCTAATGGTAAAGTGCTTAATGCTAAGACTGTGTATCGTAAATGTAACATTAATCTGGCTGATAGAGATTTTGAGGTAGATTTAATACTGATTGACTTTAGACAGTTTTGACGTTGTTATTGGTATGGATTGGTTGTCTGCGAATCGTGCTGAAATCGTGTGTTATGAGAAAGTTGTTCATATTACTAATGTGGTTTGAGAGCCGCTGATGGTTTTTGGGGATAAGAAATGCAGACAGTTAAACCTTATTAGTTGTTTGAAAGTTCATAAACATCTTCGCAAAGGCCGTCATGCTATTCTAGCCCATGTTGTTGATTCTGATAGAGAAGAGAAGAGCATCAGTGATGTTCATATTGTTAGAGACTTTCCCGAGGTATTTCCCGAGGTTTTACTTGGCCTTCGGCCGCAACGCACGGTAGAATTTCAAATCGATCTTGTTCCCGGTGATGCTCCTATAGCACGTATTCCTTACCGACTTGCGCCTTCCGAACTTCAAGAATTGTCAAGTCAACTCCGTGAGTTGTTAGACAAGGGTTTTATTCATCCCAGTTCGTCCCCTTGGGGAGCTCCTGTTCTATTTGTTAAGAAGAAAGATGGTTCGTTTCATTTGTGTATTGATTATCGTGAATTGAACAAGCTTACAGTTAAAAACTGTTATCCTCTTCCTAGAATTGATGATCTGTTTGATCAGCTTCAAGGTTCGTCTATTTATTCTAAGATCGATCTTCGTTCCGGTTATCATCAATTGTGGGTTAAAGAATCTGATATTTAGAAAACCGCTTTTCGTACCCGTTATGGTCACTACGAATTTCTTGTTATGCCGTTCGGATTGACTAACGCACCTGCTGTGTTCATGGACCTCATGAACTGTGTGTGTAGACCCTATCTGGATAAATTCGTTATTGTTTTCATCGACGACATCCTTATTTATTCCAAGAGTGATGAAGAGCACGAAGAATATTTAAAGTTGGTGCTTGATTTGTTGAGGAAAGAATAATTGTATGCTAAGTTCTCTAAGTGTGCTTTCTGGTTAAGAGAAGTTCAATTCCTTAGACATGTTGTTAGTAAACTGGGAATACAAGTTGATCCTGCCAAGATTGAGGCAATTGAGAAGTGGGAAATTCTGAAGACTCCTTCTCAGATTTGTCAGTTTTTAGGGTTGGCAGGTTACTATAGAAGGTTCATTCAAGATTTCTCTCGTATATCAAAACCTCTGACTGCTTTAACGCAAAAGGGAAAGAAGTATGAGTGGAAGGATGAACAAGAGACTGCTTTTCAAACTCGAAGAAGAAGTTGACTACCACTCCGATATTATCACTACCTGAGGGTAATGATGATTTTGTTGTTTATTGTGATGCTTCATGTCAGGGTTTTGGCTATGTTTTGATGCAGCGAAAGAAAGTCATTGCTTACGCGTCACGTCAGTTGAAGATCCACAAGCAGAATTATACAACCCATGATTTAGAGTTGGGAGCTGTTGTGTTTACGCTTAAGATTTGGAGACATTATCTTTATGGGGTCAAAAGTACAGTGTATACTGATCACAAAAGTCTTCAACATATCCTTGATCAGAAACAGTTGAATATGCGGAAACGAAGATGGGTTGAGATGTTGAACGATTATGATTGTGAACTTTTATATTATCTGGGAAAGGCCAATGTTGTGGCCGATGCGTTAAGTCGTAAAGAGAGGGCTGAACCTCGCAGGTTTAGAGCTTTGAATATGACCATTCGAACAAACCTCGCAAGGCAGATTCTTGAGGCACAACAAGAAGCCTTGAAGGAGGAGAATTTTGTGAACGAGAAAGTTAGAGGCATGGTGTAGTGACCCGAACTTTTCCATGTTTATATATATTAATTGAGATTGATGTTTACATGATTAAATGTTTCCAACATGTTAAGCAATCAAACTTGTTAAGACTTGATTAATTGAAATAGGTTTCATATAGACAATTGACCACCCAAGTTGACCGGTGATTCACGTAAGTTAAAACTTGTAAAAAAACTATATGATGACATATATATGGTTATACATATAGTTAACATGATATTATGATAAGTAAACATATCATTAATTATATTAACAATGAACTACATGTAGTGACCCGAACTTTTCCATGTTTATATACATTAATTGAGATTGATGTTTACATGATTAAATGTTTCCAACATGTTAAGAAATCAAACTTGTTAAGACTTGATTAATTGAAATAGGTTTCATATAGACAATTGACCACCCAAGTTGACCGGTGATTCACGAACGTTAAAACTTGTAAAAAAAAAACTATATGATGACATATATATGGTTATATATATAGTTAACATGATATTATGATAAGTAAACATATCATTAATTATATTAACAATGAACTACATATGTAAAAACAAGACTACTAACTTAATGATTTTGAAACGAGACATATATGTAACGTTTATCGTTGTAACGACATTTAATGTATATATATCATATTAAGAGATATTCGTACATCATAATATCATGATAATATAATAATTTAAAACCTCTTTTGATATTATAAACAATGGGTTAACAACATTTAACAAGATCGTTAACCTAAAGGTTTCAAAACAACACTTACATGTAACGACTAACGATGACTTAACGACTCAGTTAAAATGTATATACATGTAGTGTTTTAATATGTATTTATACACTTTTGAAAGACTTCAATACACTTATCAAAATACTTCTACTTAACAAAAATGCTTACAATTACATTCTCGTTCAGTTTCATCAACAATTCTACTCGTATGCACCCGTATTCGTACTCGTACAATACACAGCTTTTAGATGTATGTACTATTGGTATATACACTCCAATGATCAGCTCTTAGCAGCCCATGTGAGTCACCTAACACATGTGGGAACCATCATTTGGCAACTAGCATGAAATATCTCATAAGATTACAAAAATATGAGTAATCATTCATGACTTATTTACATGAAAACAAAATTACATATCCTTTATATCTAATCCATACACCAACGACCAAAAACACCTACAAACACTTTCATTCTTCAATTTTCTTCATCTAATTGAACTCTCTCAAGTTCTATCTTCAAGTTCTAAGTGTTCTTCATAAATTCCAAAAGTTCTAGTTTCATAAAATCAAGAATACTTTCAAGTTTGCTAGCTCACTTCCAATCTTGTAAGGTGATCATCCAACCTCAAGAAATCTTTGTTTCTTACAGTAGGTTATCATTCTAATACAAGGTAATAATCATATTCAAACTTTGGTTCAATTTCTATAACTATAACAATCTTATTTCAAGTGATGATCTTACTTGAACTTGTTTTCGTGTCATGATTTTGCTTCAAGAACTTTGAGCCATCCAAGGATCCATTGAAGCTAGATCCATTTTTCTCTTTTCCAGTAGGTTCATCCAAGGAACTTAAGGTAGTAATGATGTTCATAACATCATTCGATTCATACATATAAAGCTATCTTATTCGAAGGTTTAAACTTGTAATCACTAGAACATAGTTTAGTTAATTCTAAACTTGTTCGCAAACAAAAGTTAATCCTTCTAACTTGACTTTTAAAATCAACTAAACACATGTTCTATATCTATATGATATGCTAACTTAATGATTTAAAACCTGGAAACACGAAAAACACCGTAAAACCGGATTTACGCCGTCGTAGTAACACCGCGGGCTGTTTTGGGTTAGTTAATTAAAAACTATGATAAACTTTGATTTAAAAGTTGTTATTCTGAGAAAATGATTTTTATTATGAACATGAAACTATATCCAAAAATTATGGTTAAACTCAAAGTGGAAGTATGTTTTCTAAAATGGTCATCTAGACGTCGTTCTTTCGACTGAAATAACTACCTTTACAAAAATGACTTGTAACTTATTTTTCCGACTAGAAACCTATACTTTTTTTGTTTAGATTCATAAAATAGAGTTCAATATAAAACCATAGCAATTTGATTCACTCAAAACGGATTTAAAATGAAGAAGTTATGGGTAAAACAAGATTGGATAATTTTTCTCATTTTAGCTACGTGAAAATTGGTAACAAATCTATTCCAACCATAACTTAATCAACTTGTATTATATATTATGTAATCTTGAGATACCATAGACACGTATACAATGTTTCGACCTATCATGTCGACACATCTATATATATTTCGGAACAACCATAGACACTCTATATGTGAATGTTGGAGTTAGCTATACAGGGTTGAGGTTGATTCCAAAATATATATAGTTTGAGTTGTGATCAATACTGAGATACGTATACACTGGGTCGTGGATTGATTCAAGATAATATTTATCGATTTATTTCTGTACATCTAACTGTGGACAACTAGTTGTAGGTTACTAACGAGGACAGCTGACTTAATAAACTTAAAACATCAAAATATATTAAAAGTGTTGTAAATATATTTTGAACATACTTTGATATATATGTATATATTGTTATAGGTTCGTGAATCAACCAGTGGCCAAGTCTTACTTCCCGACGAAGTAAAAATCTGTGAAAGTGAGTTATAGTCCCACTTTTAAAATCTAATATTTTTGGGATGAGAATACATGCAGGTTTTATAAATGATTTACAAAATAGACACAAGTACGTGAAACTACATTCTATGGTTGAATTATCGAAATCGAATATGCCCCTTTTTATTAAGTCTGGTAATCTAAGAATTAGGGAACAGACACCCTAATTGACGCGAATCCTAAAGATAGATCTATTGGGCCTAACAAACCCCATCCAAAGTACCGGATGCTTTAGTACTTCGAAATTTATATCATATCCGAAGGGTGTCCCGGAATGATGGGGATATTCTTATATATGCATCTTGTTATTGTCGGTTACCAGGTGTTCACCATATGAATGATTTTTATCTCTATGTATGGGATGTGTATTGAAATATGAAATCTTGTGGTCTATTGTTACGATTTGATATATATAAGTTAAACCTATAACTCACCAACATTTTTGTTGACGTTTTAAGCATGTTTATTCTCAGGTGATTATTAAGAGCTTCCGCTGTCGCATACTTAAATAAGGACAAGATTTGGAGTCCATGCTTGTATGATATTGTGTAAAAACTGCATTCAAGAAACTTATTTTGTTGTAACATATTTGTATTGTAAACCATTATGTAATGGTCGTGTGTAAACAGGATATTTTAGATTATCATTATTTGATAATCTACGTAAAGCTTTTTAAACCTTTATTGATGAAATAAAGGTTATGGTTTGTTTAAAAATGAATGCAGTCTTTGAAAAACGTCTCATATAGAGGTCAAAACCTCGCAACGAAATCAATTAATATGGAACGTTTTTAATCAATAAGAACGGGACATTTCAGTTGGTATCAGAGCGTTGGTCTTAGAGAACCAGAAAATTTGCATTAGTGTGTCTTATCGAGTTTGTTAGGATGCATTAGTGAGTCTGGACTTCGACTGTGTTTTCTTTTAAAATGATTGCTTAACATTTTTGTTGGAAACTATATATTTTTAACATATGAATATTATGTGATATATTAATCTCTTAACGTGTTTGATATTATGTGATAGATGTCTACCTCTAGAACAAGTCCCATTGACTCACCTAATAATAATGAAGAGTCAAACGTAAATTGGAATGATTTGTGGACTGATTCACAAGTTCCCGAAGAGGAACCGGAAGAAGAGTCGGAACCGGAAGAAGAATCGGAACCGGAAGAAGAATCGAAAACGGATGAAGAAATAGAACCGGTGGGGGAAATAATAAAACGGTTAAGTAAAAGAAAATCCTCAACCAACCGACCAAAGTTAATTATGGTCAATGGTGTTTTCGCCAAGGAAGCAAAATATTGGGAGGATTACCAATTCTCCGATGAATCGGATTTCGACGAGAATTCCGATGATGTTATAGAAATTACCCCAACTGAATTTAAAAAGGCAAAAGAAAATAATAAGGGAAAGGGCATAAAAATAGAGAAATCTAATTCCAACCCCGATGAACTTTATATGTATCGTCAACCCCCGAAGTCCTTAAGTTGTAACAATGACCCGGGAACCTCTAAACCACCAGGTTTTTCTAAACCAATGTGGACAACGACGGCTCGTATTAGGGGAACATCATATATCCCTAGAAACTTGGCAAAACGAACCAAAACCGAAGAAGAAGAAACGAGCGAGTCGGAATAAGATAGTTGTATTTGTGTGGTGTAATATATGGAATATAGTGTTCTTATGCTTTATGATATATGTAAAATTTGCTTGTATTAATAAGTATTTTTTTTATGAATCTAACTCTTGTCTATTTTACAGTTTAAAAACACAAAATGGATAGACAACCCAATATTTTAAGAGACCTACCCGGAGACATGATTGATGAAATCTTGTCTAGAGTCGGCCAGAATTCTTCGGCACAACTATTTAAGGCGAGATCAGTTTGTAAGACATTCGAAGAACGTTCCAAGAATGTCTTGGTTTATAAGAGACTTTCGTTTGAAAGATGGGGGATATCACATTGGGAAACCCATAAATTACGATGTGTTTACTTTGACGCATATATTGCGGGGAACCCAAATGCTATTTTACGCAACGGGTTAAGAAATTATTTTGACTCAATATATCCGAATATTGGACTTCGTGATTTAGAAAAAGCGGCTAACATGCAACATAAAGAAGCATGTTATGCTTACGGATTAGTAATGTTCGCTTCTCACCAAAGTGAGAACAAGAACATCGGGCTACAACTATTAAACAAAACGTTTCCACAAGTGACGGAGTCGGTAATTGGGGTAAGAAATGAGGTTTTTAGATTATTACGGGACTGTTGGACATTACGTAACCCTCGTCCCTTTGATGACGTTACAACACGATGTCTTATCAACGGCCATAACGGTTATGTTGCACAAGACCAAGGATGGGAAGTAGTCCTAGTAAAACCAGAATGCATGACTTGTTTCTGGACGTATGAATTACGTGTCTTTATTGCCTTTGCCGAACGACTTGTGTACTAGCTAGAATTGTCTTCACAACTATCTTGTATCAAAGTTATTGTGTGCTATATTTCATGCTTTACGTAAAATAAGCGGTATTGTAAGTTTGTAAAATATTGTATAAAAGTTTGAACGCGAAATATTATTATAATCAGTTTTTCATATAGAATTGTAGTAGTTGAATTGTATATTAGCTACTAAGTATGAACTTAACGGGTAGGTACTACCCGAATTTAAACTTATAAAACGCTAATATGAAGAAAAAGCTTTTATAAATGAGTTCATATTATGCTACGAAATACTATTAACTACTCTTAATATTCTGTATGATTAACTTGTTCCATTTAACTATTTTGAAGGAAATGGCACCGACTACTCGACACACCGTGAATATGAATGAAGAGGAATTCCGTACTTTTCTAGCTTCAAACATAGCCGCAGTACAGGCTGCGCTACATACCAACAATAACCTTGGATCTAGCAGTACAGGAAATCGTGTAGGATGCACCTACAAAGAATTCACTGCCTGCAAACCTTTGGAATTTGATGGAACCGAAGGACCGATCGGATTGAAACGGTGGACCGAGAAGGTTGAATCGGTGTTTTCCATAAGTAAGTGTACTGAAGAGGACAAAGTGAAGTACGCTACGCATACCTTCACAGGTTCTGCGTTAACATGGTGGAATACCTATCTAGAGCAAGTGGGACAAGATGATGCGTACGCACTACCGTGGTCAGCATTCAAGCACTTGATGAACGAGAAGTACCGTCCCAGAACCGAGGTCAATAAGCTCAAGACAGAACTTAGAGGGTTACGAACCCAAGGATTTGATATTACCACGTACGAAAGACGATTCACAGAATTGTGCCTATTGTGTCCGGGAGCATTCGAAGATGAGGAAGAGAAGATCGACGCGTTTGTGAAAGGATTACCGGAAAGAATCCAAGAAGATATAAGTTCACACGAGCCCGCCTCCATACAACAGGCATGTAGAATGGCTCACAAACTAGTGAACCAGATTGAAGAAAGAATTAAAGAACAGACTGCTGAAGAGGCCAATGTGAAGCAAGTCAAAAGAAAGTGGGAGGAAAACGGTGATAAGAATCACCAATACAACAACAACAGCAATTACAACAATAATCGCAACAATTATCCCAACAATCGCAACATCAATCGCAACTACAACAAACGGCCCAACAACAACAACAACAACAACAGCAACTACAACAATCATCCCAACAACAATAATAACCGCAACAACAACAACAATCAGAAGCAACTATGCCAAAGGTGTGAAAAGAATCACTCGGGGTTCTGCACCAAATTTTGCAACAAGTGTAAAAGAAATGGTCATAGCGCGGCGAAGTGTGAGGTCTACGGACCAGGGGTTAATAGAACGAAAGGAACAAATGGTGTCGGAACGAGTAATGGCGGAGCAAGTAGTGTCGGAGCAAGTTATGCCAATGTAGTTTGTTATAAATGTGGAAAAACAGGCCACATTATTAGAAATTGCCCGAACCAGGAGAACACGAATGGACAAGGCCGTGGAAGAGTTTTCAATATTAATGCGGTAGAGGCACAGGAAGACCCGGAGCTTGTTACGGGTACGTTTCTTATTGACAATAAATCTGCTTACGTTTTATTTGATTCGGGTGCGGATAGAAGCTATATGAGTAGAGATTTTTGTGCTAAATTAAGTTGTCCATTGACGCCTTTGGATAGTAAATTTTTACTCGAAT
Source organism: Rutidosis leptorrhynchoides (assembly GCF_046630445.1). Lineage (NCBI taxonomy): Eukaryota > Viridiplantae > Streptophyta > Magnoliopsida > Asterales > Asteraceae > Rutidosis > Rutidosis leptorrhynchoides. The sequence continues at coordinate 574,852,820 of NC_092336.1, read as the reverse complement.
TAGCAAATGGTAAATTAATTTCAGCAGATAATATATGTCGGAATCGAGAAATTAAACTGGTTAGCGAAACATTTAAGATTGATTTGATACCAGTAGAGTTAGGGAGTTTTGATGTGATAATCGGTATGGACTGGTTGAAAGAAGTGAAAGCGGAGATCGTTTGTTACAAAAATGCAATTCGCATTATACGAGAAAAAGGAAAACCCTTAATGGTGTACGGAGAAAAGGGCAACACGAAGCTACATCTTATTAGTAATTTGAAGGCACAAAAACTAATAAGAAAAGGTTGCTATGCTGTTCTAGCACACGTCGAGAAAGTACAAACTGAAGAAAAGAGCATCAATGATGTTCCCATTGCAAAAGAATTTCCCGATGTATTTCCGAAAGAATTACCGGGATTACCCCCACATCGATCCGTTGAATTTCAAATAGATCTTGTACCAGGAGCTGCACCAATAGCTCGTGCTCCTTACAGACTCGCACCCAGCGAGATGAAAGAACTGCAAAGCCAATTACAAGAACTTTTAGAGCGTGGTTTCATTCGACCAAGCACATCACCGTGGGGAGCTCCTGTTTTGTTTGTCAAGAAGAAAGATGGTACATTCAGGTTGTGTATCGACTACCGAGAGTTGAACAAACTTACCATCAAGAACCGCTACCCACTACCGAGAATCGACGACTTATTTGATCAACTACAAGGCTCGTCTGTTTATTCAAAGATTGACTTACGTTCCGGGTATCATCAAATGCGGGTGAAAGAAGATGATATTCCAAAGACTGCTTTCAGAACACGTTACGGTCATTACGAGTTTATGGTCATGCCGTTTGGTTTAACTAATGCACCAGCTGTGTTCATGGACCTTATGAACCGAGTGTGTGGACCATACCTTGACAAGTTTGTCATTGTTTTCATTGATGACATACTTATTTACTCAAAGAATGACCAAGAACACGGTGAACATTTGAGAAAGGTGTTAGAAGTATTGAGGAAGGAAGAATTGTACGCTAAGTTTTCAAAGTGTGCATTTTGGTTGGAAGAAGTTCAATTCCTCGGTCACATAGTGAACAAAGAAGGTATTAAGGTGGATCCGGCAAAGATAGAAACTGTTGAAAAGTGGGAAACCCCGAAAACTCCGAAACACATACGCCAGTTTTTAGGACTAGCTGGTTACTACAGAAGGTTCATCCAAGACTTTTCCAGAATAGCAAAACCCTTGACTGCATTAACGCATAAAGGGAAGAAATTTGAATGGAATGATGAACAAGAGAAAGCGTTTCAGTTATTGAAGAAAAAGCTAACTACGGCACCTATATTGTCATTGCCTGAAGGGAATGATGATTTTGTGATTTATTGTGATGCATCAAAGCAAGGTCTCGGTTGTGTATTAATGCAACGAACGAAGGTGATTGCTTATGCGTCTAGACAATTGAAGATTCACGAACAAAATTATACGACGCATGATTTGGAATTAGGCGCGGTTGTTTTTGCATTAAAGACTTGGAGGCACTACTTATATGGGGTCAAAAGTATTATATATACCGACCACAAAAGTCTTCAACACATATTTAATCAGAAACAACTGAATATGAGGCAGCGTAGGTGGATTGAATTATTGAATGATTACGATTTTGAGATTCGTTACCACCCGGGGAAGGCAAATGTGGTAGCCGATGCCTTGAGCAGGAAGGATAGAGAACCCATTCGAGTAAAATCTATGAATATAATGATTCATAATAACATTACTACTCAAATAAAGGAGGAGCAACAAGGAGTTTTAAAAGAGGGAAATTTAAAGGATGAAATACCCAAAGGATCGGAGAAGCATCTTAATATTCGGGAAGACGGAACCCGGTATAGGGCTGAAAGGATTTGGGTACCAAAATTTGGAGATATGAGAGAAATGGTACTTAGAGAAGCTCATAAAACCAGATACTCAATACATCCTGGAACGGGGAAGATGTACAAGGATCTCAAGAAACATTTTTGGTGGCCGGGTATGAAAGCCGATGTTGCTAAATACGTAGGAGAATGTTTGACGTGTTCTAAGGTCAAAGCTGAGCATCAGAAACCATCAGGTCTACTTCAACAACCCGAAATCCCGGAATGGAAATGGGAAAACATTACCATGGATTTCATCACTAAATTGCCAAGGACTGCAGGTGGTTTTGATACTATTTGGGTAATAGTTGATCGTCTCACCAAATCAGCACACTTCCTACCAATAAGAGAAGATGACAAGATGGAGAAGTTAGCACGACTGTATTTGAAGGAAGTCATCTCCAGACATGGAATACCAATCTCTATTATCTCTGATAGGGATGGCAGATTTATTTCAAGATTCTGGCAGACATTACAGCAAGCATTAGGAACTCGTCTAGACATGAGTACTGCCTATCATCCACAAACTGATGGGCAGAGCGAAAGGACGATACAAACGCTTGAAGACATGCTACGAGCATGTGTTATTGATTTCGGAAATAGTTGGGATCGACATCTACCGTTAGCAGAATTTTCCTACAACAACAGCTACCATTCAAGCATTGAGATGGCACCGTTTGAAGCACTTTATGGTAGAAAGTGCAGGTCTCCAATTTTTTGGAGTGAGGTGGGGGATAGACAGATTACGGGTCCGGAGATTATACAAGAAACTACCGAGAAGATCATCCAAATTCAACAACGGTTGAAAACCGCCCAAAGTCGACAAAAGAGCTACGCTGACATTAAAAGAAAAGATATAGAATTTGAAATTGGAGAGATGGTCATGCTTAAAGTTTCACCTTGGAAAGGCGTTGTTCGATTTGGTAAACGAGGGAAATTAAATCCAAGGTATATTGGACCATTCAAGATTATTGATCGTGTCGGACCAGTAGCTTACCGACTTGAGTTACCTCAACAACTCGCGGCTGTACATAACACTTTCCACGTCTCGAATTTGAAGAAATGTTTTGCTAAAGAAGATCTCACTATTCCGTTAGATGAAATCCAAATCAACGAAAAACTCCAATTCATCGAAGAACCCGTCGAAATAATGGATCGTGAGGTTAAAAGACTTAAGCAAAACAAGATACCAATTGTTAAGGTTCGATGGAATGCTCGTAGAGGACCCGAGTTCACCTGGGAGCGTGAAGATCAGATGAAGAAGAAATACCCGCATCTATTTCCAGAAGATTCGTCAACACCTTCAACAGCTTAAAATTTCGGGACGAAATTTATTTAACGGGTAGGTACTGTAGTGACCCGAACTTTTCCATGTTTATATACATTAATTGAGATTGATGTTTACATGATTAAATGTTTCCAACATGTTAAGAAATCAAACTTGTTAAGACTTGATTAATTGAAATAGGTTTCATATAGACAATTGACCACCCAAGTTGACCGGTGATTCACGAACGTTAAAACTTGTAAAAAAAAAACTATATGATGACATATATATGGTTATATATATAGTTAACATGATATTATGATAAGTAAACATATCATTAATTATATTAACAATGAACTACATATGTAAAAACAAGACTACTAACTTAATGATTTTGAAACGAGACATATATGTAACGTTTATCGTTGTAACGACATTTAATGTATATATATCATATTAAGAGATATTCGTACATCATAATATCATGATAATATAATAATTTAAAACCTCTTTTGATATTATAAACATTGGGTTAACAACATTTAACAAGATCGTTAACCTAAAGGTTTCAAAACAACACTTACATGTAACGACTAACGATGACTTAACGACTCAGTTAAAATGTATATACATGTAGTGTTTTAATATGTATTTATACACTTTTGAACGACTTCAATACACTTATCAAAATACTTCTACTTAACAAAAATGCTTACAATTACATTCTCGTTCAGTTTCATCAACAATTCTACTCGTATGCACCCGTATTCGTACTCGTACAATACACAGCTTTTAGATGTATGTACTATTGGTATATACACTCCAATGATCAGCTCTTAGCAGCCCATGTGAGTCACCTAACACATGTGGGAACCATCATTTGGCAACTAGCATGAAATATCTCATAAGATTACAAAAATATGAGTAATCATTCATGACTTATTTACATGAAAACAAAATTACATATCCTTTATATCTAATCCATACACCAATGACCAAAAACACCTACAAACACTTTCATTCTTCAATTTTCTTCATCTAATTGAACTCTCTCAAGTTCTATCTTCAAGTTCTAAGTGTTCTTCATAAATTCCAAAAGTTCTAGTTTCATAAAATCAAGAATACTTTCAAGTTTGCTAGCTCACTTCCAATCTTGTAAGGTGATCATCCAACCTCAAGAAATCTTTGTTTCTTACAGTAGGTTATCATTCTAATACAACGTAATAATCATATTCAAACTTTGGTTCAATTTCTATAACTATAACAATCTTATTTCAAGTGATGATCTTACTTGAACTTGTTTTCGTGTCATGATTTTGCTTCAAGAACTTTGAGCCATCCAAGGATCCATTGAAGCTAGATCCATTTTTCTCTTTTCCAGTAGGTTCATCCAAGGAACTTAAGGTAGTAATGATGTTCATAACATCATTCGATTCATACATATAAAGCTATCTTATTCGAAGGTTTAAACTTGTAATCACTAGAACATAGTTTAGTTAATTCTAAACTTGTTCGCAAACAAAAGTTAATCCTTCTAACTTGACTTTTAAAATCAACTAAACACATGTTCTATATCTATATGATATGCTAACTTAATGATTTAAAACCTGGAAACACGAAAAACACCGTAAAACCGGATTTACGCCGTCGTAGTAACACCGCGGGCTGTTTTGGGTTAGTTAATTAAAAACTATGATAAACTTTGATTTAAAAGTTGTTATTCTGAGAAAATGATTTTTATTATGAACATGAAACTATATCCAAAAATTATGGTTAAACTCAAAGTGGAAGTATGTTTTCTAAAATGGTCATCTAGACGTCGTTCTTTCGACTGAAATGACTACCTTTACAAAAACGACTTGTAACTTATTTTTCCGACTAGAAACCTATACTTTTTTTGTTTAGATTCATAAAATAGAGTTCAATATAAAACCATAGCAATTTGATTCACTCAAAACGGATTTAAAATGAAGAAGTTATGGGTAAAACAAGATTGGATAATTTTTCTCATTTTAGCTACGTGAAAATTGGTAACAAATCTATTCCAACCATAACTTAATCAACTTGTATTATATATTATGTAATCTTGAGATACCATAGACACGTATACAATGTTTCGACCTATCATGTCGACACATCTATATATATTTCGGAACAACCATAGACACTCTATATGTGAATGTTGGAGTTAGCTATACAGGGTTGAGGTTGATTCCAAATTATATATAGTTTGAGTTGTGATCAATACTGAGATACGTATACACTGGGTCGTGGATTGATTCAAGATAATATTTATCGATTTATTTCTGTACATCTAACTGTGGACAACTAGTTGTAGGTTACTAACGAGGACAGCTGACTTAATAAACTTAAAACATCAAAATATATTAAAAGTGTTGTAAATATATTTTGAACATACTTTGATATATATGTATATATTGTTATAGGTTCGTGAATCAACCAGTGGCCAAGTCTTACTTCCCGACGAAGTAAAAATCTGTGAAAGTGAGTTATAGTCCCACTTTTAAAATCTAATATTTTTGGGATGAGAATACATGCAGGTTTTATAAATGATTTACAAAATAGACACAAGTACGTGAAACTACATTCTATGGTTGAATTATCGAAATCGAATATGCCCCTTTTTATTAAGTCTGGTAATCTAAGAATTAGGGAACAGACACCCTAATTGACGCGAATCCTAAAGATAGATTTATTGGGCCTAACAAACCCCATCCAAAGTACCGGATGCTTTAGTACTTCGAAATTTATATCATATCCGAAGGGTGTCCCGGAATGATGGGGATATTCTTATATATGCATCTTGTTATTGTCGGTTACCAGGTGTTCACCATATGAATGATTTTTATCTCTATGTATGGGATGTGTATTGAAATATGAAATCTTGTGGTCTATTGTTACGATTTGATATATATAAGTTAAACCTATAACTCACCAACATTTTTGTTGACGTTTTAAGCATGTTTATTCTCAGGTGATTATTAAGAGCTTCCGCTGTCGCATACTTAAATAAGGACAAGATTTGGAGTCCATGCTTGTATGATATTGTGTAAAAACTGCTTTCAAGAAACTTATTTTGTTGTAACATATTTGTATTGTAAACCATTATGTAATGGTCGTGTGTAAACAGGATATTTTAGATTATCATTATTTGATAATCTACGTAAAGCTTTTTAAACCTTTATTGATGAAATAAAGGTTATGGTTTGTTTAAAAATGAATGCAGTCTTTGAAAAACGTCTCATATAGAGGTCAAAACCTCGCAACGAAATCAATTAATATGGAACGTTTTTAATCAATAAGAACGGGACATTTCACTACATATGTAAAAACAAGACTACTAACTTAATGATTTTGAAACGAGACATATATGTAACGTTTATCGTTGTAACGACATTTAATGTATATATATCATATTAAGAGATATTCGTACATCATAATATCATGATAATATAATAATTTAAAATCTCTTTTGTTATTATAAACATTGGGTTAACAACATTTAACAAGATCGTTAACCTAAAGGTTTCAAAACAACACTTACATGTAACGACTAACGATGACTTAACGACTCAGTTAAAATGTATATACATGTAGTGTTTTAATATGTATTTATACACTTTTGAAAGACTTCAATACACTTATCAAAATACTTCTACTTAACAAAAATGCTTACAATTACATTCTCGTTCAGTTTCATCAACAATTCTACTCGTATGCACCCGTATTCGTACTCGTACAATACACAGCTTTTAGATGTATGTACTATTGGTATATACACTCCAATGATCAGCTCTTAGCAGCCCATGTGAGTCACCTAACACATGTGGGAACCATCATTTGGCAACTAGCATGAAATATCTCATAAGATTACAAAAATATGAGTAATCATTCATGACTTATTTACATGAAAACAAAATTACATATCCTTTATATCTAATCCATACACCAACGACCAAAAACACCTACAAACACTTTCATTCTTCAATTTTCTTCATCTAATTGAACTCTCTCAAGTTCTATCTTCAAGTTCTAAGTGTTCTTCATAAATTCCAAAAGTTCTAGTTTCATAAAATCAAGAATACTTTCAAGTTTGCTAGCTCACTTCCAATCTTGTAAGGTGATCATCCAACCTCAAGAAATCTTTGTTTCTTATAGTAGGTTATCATTCTAATACAAGGTAATAATCATATTCAAACTTTGGTTCAATTTCTATAACTATAACAATCTTATTTCAAGTGATGATCTTACTTGAACTTGTTTTCGTGTCATGATTTTGCTTCAAGAACTTTGAGCCATCCAAGGATCCATTGAAGCTAGATCCATTTTTCTCTTTTCCAGTAGGTTCATCCAAGGAACTTAAGGTAGTAATGATGTTCATAACATCATTCGATTCATACATATAAAGCTATCTTATTCGAAGGTTTAAACTTGTAATCACTAGAACATAGTTTAGTTAATTCTAAACTTGTTCGCAAACAAAAGTTAATCCTTCTAACTTGACTTTTAAAATCAACTAAACACATGTTCTATATCTATATGATATGCTAACTTAATGATTTAAAACCTGGAAACACGAAAAACACCGTAAAACCGGATTTACGCCGTCGTAGTAACACCGCGGGCTGTTTTGGGTTAGTTAATTAAAAACTATGATAAACTTTGATTTAAAAGTTGTTATTCTGAGAAAATGATTTTTATTATGAACATGAAACTATATCCAAAAATTATGGTTAAACTCAAAGTGGAAGTATGTTTTCTAAAATGGTCATCTAGACGTCGTTCTTTCGACTGAAATGACTACCTTTACAAAAATGACTTGTAACTTATTTTTCCGACTTGAAACCTATACTTTTTTGTTTAGATTCATAAAATAGAGTTCAATATGAAACCATAGCAATTTGATTCACTCAAAACGGATTTAAAATGAAGAAGTTATGGGTAAAACAAGATTGGATAATTTTTCTCATTTTAGCTACGTGAAAATTGGTAACAAATCTATTCCAACCATAACTTAATCAACTTGTATTATATATTATGTAATCTTGAGATACCATAGACACGTATACAATGTTTCGACCTATCATGTCGACACATCTATATATATTTCAGAACAACCATAGACACTCTATATGTGAATGTTGGAGTTAGCTATACAGGGTTGAGGTTGATTCCAAAATATATATAGTTTGAGTTGTGATCAATACTGAGATACGTATACACTGGGTCGTGGATTGATTCAAGATAATATTTATCGATTTATTTATGTACATCTAACTGTGGACAACTAGTTGTAGGTTACTAACGAGGACAGCTGACTTAATAAACTTAAAACATCAAAATATATTAAAAGTGTTGTAAATATATTTTGAACATACTTTGATATATATGTATATATTGATATAGGTTCGTGAATCAACCAGTGGCCAAGTCTTACTTCCCGACGAAGTAAAATCTGTGAAAGTGAGTTATAGTCCCACTTTTAAAATCTAATATTTTTGGGATGAGAATACATGCAGGTTTTATAAATGATTTACAAAATAGACACAAGTACGTGAAACTACATTCTATGGTTGAATTATCGAAATCGAATATGCCCCTTTTTATTAAGTCTGGTAATCTAAGAATTAGGGAACAGACACCCTAATTGACGCGAATCCTAAAGATAGATCTATTGGGCCTAACAAACCCCATCCAAAGTACCGGATGCTTTAGTACTTCGAAATTTATATCATATCCGAAGGGTGTCCCGGAATGATGGGGATATTCTTATATATGCATCTTGTTATTGTCGGTTACCAGGTGTTCACCATATGAATGATTTTTATCTCTATGTATGGGATGTGTATTGAAATATGAAATCTTGTGGTCTATTGTTACGATTTGATATATATAGGTTAAACCTATAACTCACCAACATTTTTGTTGACGTTTAAAGCATGTTTATTCTCAGGTGAATATTAAGAGCTTCCGCTGTTGCATACTAAAATAAGGACAAGATTTGGAGTCCATGTTTGTATGATATTGTGTAAAAACTGCATTCAAGAAACTGATTTCGATGTAACATATTTGTATTGTAAACCATTATGTAATGGTCGTGTGTAAACAGGATATTTTAGATTATCATTATTTGATAATCTACGTAAAGCTTTTTAAACCTTTATTTATGAAGTAAAGGTTATGGTTTGTTTTAAAAATGAATGCAGTCTTTGAAAAACGTCTCATATAGAGGTCAAAACCTCGCAACGAAATCAATTAATATGGAACGTTTTTAATCAATAAGAACGGGACATTTCAGTTGGTATCAGAGCGTTGGTCTTAGAGAACCAGAAAATTTGCATTAGTGTGTCTTATCGAGTTTGTTAGGATGCATTAGTGAGTCTGGACTTCGACCGTGTTTTCTTTAAAAATGATTGCTTAACATTTTTGTTGGAAACTATATATTTTTAACATATGAATATTATGTGATATATTAATCTCTTAACGTGTTTGATATTATGTGATAGATGTCTACCTCTAGAACAAGTCCCATTGACTCACCTAATAATAATGATGAGTCAAATGTAAATTGGAATGATTTGTGGACTGATTCACAAGTTCCCGAAGAGGAACCGGAAGAAGAGTCGAAACCGGAAGAAGAATCGGAACCGGAAGAAGAATCGGAACCGGATGAAGAAATAGAACCGGTGGGGGAAATAATAAAACGGTTAAGTAAAAGAAAATCCTCAACCAACCGACCAAAGTTAATTATGGTCAATGGTGTTTCCGCCAAGGAAGCAAAATATTGGGAGGATTACCAATTCTCCGATGAATCGGATTTCGACGAGAATTCCGATGATGTTATAGAAATTACCCCAACTGAATTTAAAAAGGCAAAAGAAAATAATAAGGGAAAGGGCATAAAAATAGAGAAATCTAATTCCAACCCCGATGAACTTTATATGTATCGTCAACCCCCGAAGTCCTTAAGTTGTAACAATGACCCGGGAACCTCTAAACCACCAGGTTTTTCTAAACCAATGTGGACAACGACGGCTCGTATTAGGGGAACATCATATATCCCTAGAAACTTGGCAAAACGAACCAAAACCGAAGAAGAAGAAACGAGCGAGTCGGAATAAGATAGTTGTATTCGTGTGGTGTAATATATGGAATATCTTATGCTTTATGATATATGTAAAAATTGCTTGTATTAATAAGTATTTTTTTTATGAATCTAACTCTTGTCTATTTTACAGTTTAAAAACACAAAATGGATAGACAACCCAATATTTTAAGAGACCTACCCGGAGACATGATTGATGAAATCTTGTCTAGAGTCGGCCAGAATTCTTCGGCACAACTATTTAAGGCGAGATCAGTTTGTAAGACATTCGAAGAACGTTCCAAGAATGTCTTGGTTTATAAGAGACTTTCGTTTGAAAGATGGGGGATATCACATTGGGAAACCCATAAGTTACGATGTGTTTACTTTGACGCATATATTGCGGGGAACCCAAATGCTATTTTACGCAACGGGTTAAGAAATTATTTTGACTCAATATATCCGAATATTGGACTTCGTGATTTAGAAAAAGCGGCTAACATGCAACATAAAGAAGCATGTTATGCTTACGGATTAGTAATGTTCGCTTCTCACCAAAGTGAGAACAAGAACATCGGGCTACAACTATTAAACAAAACGTTTCCACAAGTGACGGAGTCGGTAATTGGGGTAAGAAATGAGGTTTTTAGATTATTACGGGACTGTTGGACATTACGTAACCCTCGTCCCTTTGATGACGTTACAACACGCTGTCTTATCAACGGCCATAACGGTTATGTTGCACAAGACCAAGGATGGGAAGTAGTCCTAGTAAAACCAGAATGCATGACTTGTTTCTGGACATATGAATTACGTGTCTTTATTGCCTTTGCCGAACGACTTGTGTACTAGCTAGAATTGTCTTCACAACTATCTTGTATCAAAGTTATTGTGTGCTATATTTCATGCTTTATGTAAAATAAGCGGTATTGTAAGTTTGTAAAATATTGTATAAAAGTTTGAACGCGAAATATTATTACAATCAGTTTTTCATATAGAATTGTAGTAGTTGAATTGTATATTAGTTACTAAGTATGAACTTAACGGGTAGGTACTACCCAAATTTAAACTTATAAAACGCTAATATGAAGAAAAAGCTTTTATAAATGAGTTCATATTATGCTACGAAATACTATTAACTACTCTTAATATTCTGTATGATTAACTTGTTCCATTTAACTATTTTGAAGGAAATGGCACCGACTACTCGACACACCGTGAATATGAATGAAGAGGAATTCCGTACTTTTCTAGCTTCAAACATAGCCGCAGTACAGGCTGCGCTACATACCAACAATAACCTTGGATCTAGCAGTACAGGAAATCGTGTAGGATGCACCTACAAAGAATTCACTGCCTGCAAACCTTTGGAATTTGATGGAACCGAAGGACCGATCGGATTGAAACGGTGGACCGAGAAGGTTGAATCGGTGTTTGCCATAAGTAAGTGTACTGAAGAGGACAAAGTGAAGTACGCTACGCATACCTTCACAGGTTTTGCGTTAACATGGTGGAATACCTATCTAGAGCAAGTGGGACAAGATGATGCGTACGCACTACCGTGGTCAGCATTCAAGCACTTGATGAACGAGAAGTACCGTCCCAGAACCGAGGTCAATAAGCTCAAGACAGAACTTAGAGGGTTACGAACCCAAGGATTTGATATTACCACGTACGAAAGACGATTCACAGAATTGTGCCTATTGTGTCCGGGAGCATTCGAAGATGAGGAAGAGAAGATCGACGCGTTTGTGAAAGGATTACCGGAAAGAATCCAAGAAGATATAAGTTCACACGAGCCCGCCTCCATACAACAGGCATGTAGAATGGCTCACAAACTAGTGAACCAGATTGAAGAAAGAATTAAAGAACAGACTGCTGAAGAGGCCAATGTGAAGCAAGTCAAAAGAAAGTGGGAGGAAAACGGTGATAAGAATCACCAATACAACAACAGCAGCAATTACAACAATAATCGCAACAATTATCCCAACAATCGCAACATCAATCGCAACTACAACAAACGGCCCAACAACAACAACAACAATAACAACAACAGCAACTACAACAATCATCCCAACAACAATAATAACCGCAACAACAACAACAATCAGAAGCAACTATGCCAAAGGTGTGAAAAGAATCACTCGGGGTTCTGCACCAAATTTTGCAACAAGTGTAAAAGAAATGGTCATAGCGCGGCGAAGTGTGAGGTCTACGGACCAGGGGTTAATAGAACGAAAGGAACAAATGGTGTCGGAACGAGTAATGGCGGAGCAAGTAGTGTCGGAGCAAGTTATGCCAATGTAGTTTGTTATAAATGTGGAAAACCAGGCCACATTATTAGAAATTGCCCGAACCAGGAGAACACGAATGGACAAGGCCGTGGAAGAGTTTTCAATATTAATGCGGTAGAGGCACAGGAAGACCCGGAGCTTGTTACGGGTACGTTTCTTATTGACAATAAATCTGCTTACGTTTTATTTGATTCGGGTGCGGATAGAAGCTATATGAGTAGAGATTTTTGTGCTAAATTAAGTTGTCCATTGACGCCTTTGGATAGTAAATTTTTACTCGAATTAGCAAATGGTAAATTAATTTCAGCAGATAATATATGTCGGAATCGAGAAATTAAACTGGTTAGCGAAACATTTAAGATTGATTTGATACCTGTAGAGTTAGGGAGTTTTGATGTGATAATCGGTATGGACTGGTTGAAAGAAGTGAAAGCAGAGATCGTTTGTTACAAAAATGCAATTCGCATTATACGAGAAAAGGGAAAACCCTTAATGGTGTACGGAGAAAAGGGCAACGCGAAGCTACATCTTATTAGTAATTTGAAGGCACAAAAACTAATAAGAAAAGGTTGCTATGCTGTTCTAGCACACGTCGAGAAAGTACAAACTGAAGAAAAGAGCATCAATGATGTTCCCATTGCAAAAGAATTTCCCGATGTATTTCCGAAAGAATTACCGGGATTACCCCCACATCGACCCGTTGAATTTCAAATAGATCTTGTACCAGGAGCTGCACCAATAGCTCGTGCTCCTTACAGACTCGCACCCAGCGAGATGAAAGAACTGCAAAGCCAATTACAAGAACTTTTAGAGCGTGGTTTCATTCGACCAAGCACATCACCGTGGGGAGCTCCTGTTTTGTTTGTCAAGAAGAAAGATGGTACATTCAGGTTGTGTATCGACTACCGAGAGTTGAACAAACTTACCATCAAGAACCGCTACCCACTACCGAGAATCGACGACTTATTTGATCAACTACAAGGCTCGTCTGTTTATTCAAAGATTGACTTACGTTCCGGGTATCATCAAATGCGGGTGAAAGAAGATGATATTCCAAAGACTGCTTTCAGAACACGTTACGGTCATTACGAGTTTATGGTCATGCCGTTTGGTTTAACTAATGCACCAGCTGTGTTCATGGACCTTATGAACCGAGTGTGTGGACCATACCTTGACAAGTTTGTCATTGTTTTCATTGATGACATACTTATTTACTCAAAGAATGACCAAGAACACGGTGAACATTTGAGAAAGGTGTTAGAAGTATTGAGGAAGGAAGAATTGTACACTAAGTTTTCAAAGTGTGCATTTTGGTTGGAAGAAGTTCAATTCCTCGGTCACATAGTGAACAAAGAAGGTATTAAGGTGGATCCGGCAAAGATAGAAACTGTTGAAAAGTGGGAAACCCCGAAAACTCCGAAACACATACGCCAGTTTTTAGGACTAGCTGGTTACTACAGAAGGTTCATCCAAGACTTTTCCAGAATAGCAAAACCCTTGACTGCATTAACGCATAAAGGGAAGAAATTTGAATGGAATGATGAACAAGAGAAAGCGTTTCAGTTATTGAAGAAAAAGCTAACTACGGCACCTATATTGTCATTGCCTGAAGGGAATGATGATTTTGTGATTTATTGTGATGCATCAAAGCAAGGTCTCGGTTGTGTATTAATGCAACGAACGAAGGTGATTGCTTATGCGTCTAGACAATTGAAGATTCACGAACAAAATTATACGACGCATGATTTGGAATTAGGCGCGGTTGTTTTTGCATTAAAGACTTGGAGGCACTACTTATATGGGGTCAAAAGTATTATATATACCGACCACAAAAGTCTTCAACACATATTTAATCAGAAACAACTGAATATGAGGCAGCGTAGGTGGATTGAATTATTGAATGATTACGACTTTGAGATTCGTTACCACCCGGGGAAGGCAAATGTGGTAGCCGATGCCTTGAGCAGGAAGGACAGAGAACCCATTCGAGTAAAATCTATGAATATAATGATTCATAATAACATTACTACTCAAATAAAGGAGGCGCAACAAGGAGTTTTAAAAGAGGGAAATTTAAAGGATGAAATACCCAAAGGATCGGAGAAGCATCTTAATATTCGGGAAGACGGAACCCGGTATAGGGCTGAAAGGATTTGGGTACCAAAATTTGGAGATATGAGAGAAATGGTACTTAGAGAAGCTCATAAAACCAGATACTCAATACATCCTGGAACGGGGAAGATGTACAAGGATCTCAAGAAACATTTTTGGTGGCCGGGTATGAAAGCCGATGTTGCTAAATACGTAGGAGAATGTTTGACGTGTTCTAAGGTCAAAGCTGAGCATCAGAAACCATCAGGTCTACTTCAACAACCCGAAATCCCGGAATGGAAATGGGAAAACATTACCATGGATTTCATCACTAAATTGCCAAGGACTGCAAGTGGTTTTGATACTATTTGGGTAATAGTTGATCGTCTCACCAAATCAGCACACTTCCTACCAATAAGAGAAGATGACAAGATGGAGAAGTTAGCACGACTGTATTTGAAGGAAGTCGTCTCCAGACATGGAATACCAATCTCTATTATCTCTGATAGGGATGACAGATTTATTTCAAGATTCTGGCAGACATTACAGCAAGCATTAGGAACTCGTCTAGACATGAGTACTGCCTATCATCCACAAACTGATGGGCAGAGCGAAAGGACGATACAAACGCTTGAAGACATGCTACGAGCATGTGTTATTGATTTCGGAAACAGTTGGGATCGACATCTACCGTTAGCAGAATTTTCCTACAACAACAGCTACCATTCAAGCATTGAGATGGCGCCGTTTGAAGCACTTTATGGTAGAATGTGCAGGTCTCCGATTTGTTGGAGTGAGGTGGGGGATAGACAGATTACGGGTCCGGAGATTATACAAGAAACTACCGAGAAGATCATCCAAATTCAACAACGGTTGAAAACCGCCCAAAGTCGACAAAAGAGCTACGCTGACATTAAAAGAAAAGATATAGAATTTGAAATTGGAGAGATGGTCATGCTTAAAGTTTCATCTTGGAAAGGCGTTGTTCGATTTGGTAAACGAGGGAAATTAAATCCAAGGTATATTGGACCATTCAAGATTATTGATCGTGTCGGACCAGTAGCTTACCGACTTGAGTTACCTCAACAACTCGCGGCTGTACATAACACTTTCCACGTCTCGAATTTGAAGAAATGTTTTGCTAAAGAAGATCTCACTATTCCGTTAGATGAAATCCAAATCAACGAAAAACTCCAATTCATCGAAGAACCCGTCGAAATAATGGATCGTGAGGTTAAAAGACTTAAGCAAAACAAAATACCAATTGTTAAGGTTCGATGGAATGCTCGTAGAGGACCCGAGTTCACCTGGGAGCGTGAAGATCAGATGAAGAAGAAATACCCGCATCTATTTCCAGAAGATTCGTCAACACCTTCAACAGCTTAAAATTTCGGGACGAAATTTATTTAACGGGTAGGTACTGTAGTGACCCGAACTTTTCCATGTTTATATATATTAATTGAGATTGATGTTTACATGATTAAATGTTTCCAACATGTTAAGCAATCAAACTTGTTAAGACTTGATTAATTGAAATAGGTTTCATATAGACAATTGACCACCCAAGTTGACCGGTGATTCACGAAAGTTAAAACTTGTAAAAAAACTATATGATGACATATATATGGTTATATATATAGTTAACATGATATTATGATAAGTAAACATATCATTAATTATATTAACAATGAACTACATATGTAAAAACAAGACTACTAACTTAATGATTTTGAAACGAGACATATATGTAACGTTTATCGTTGTAACGACATTTAATGTATATATATCATATTAAGAGATATTCGTACATCATAATATCATGATAATATAATAATTTAAAATCTCTTTTGTTATTATAAACATTGGGTTAACAACATTTAACAAGATCGTTAACCTAAAGGTTTCAAAACAACACTTACATGTAACGACTAACGATGACTTAACGACTCAGTTAAAATGTATATACATGTAGTGTTTTAATATGTATTTATACACTTTTGAAAGACTTCAATACACTTATCAAAATACTTCTACTTAACAAAAATGCTTACAATTACATTCTCGTTCAGTTTCATCAACAATTCTACTCGTATGCACCCGTATTCGTACTCGTACAATACACAGCTTTTAGATGTATGTACTATTGGTATATACACTCCAATGATCAGCTCTTAGCAGCCCATGTGAGTCACCTAACACATGTGGGAACCATCATTTGGCAACTAGCATGAAATATCTCATAAGATTACAAAAATATGAGTAATCATTCATGACTTATTTACATGAAAACAAAATTACATATCCTTTATATCTAATCCATACACCAACGACCAAAAACACCTACAAACACTTTCATTCTTCAATTTTCTTCATCTAATTGAACTCTCTCAAGTTCTATCTTCAAGTTCTAAGTGTTCTTCATAAATTCCAAAAGTTCTAGTTTCATAAAATCAAGAATACTTTCAAGTTTGCTAGCTCACTTCCAATCTTGTAAGGTGATCATCCAACCTCAAGAAATCTTTGTTTCTTACAGTAGGTTATCATTCTAATACAAGGTAATAATCATATTCAAACTTTGGTTCAATTTCTATAACTATAACAATCTTATTTCAAGTGATGATCTTACTTGAACTTGTTTTCGTGTCATGATTTTGCTTCAAGAACTTTGAGCCATCCAAGGATCCATTGAAGCTAGATCCATTTTTCTCTTTTCCAGTAGGTTCATCCAAGGAACTTAAGGTAGTAATGATGTTCATAACATCATTCGATTCATACATATAAAGCTATCTTATTCGAAGGTTTAAACTTGTAATCACTAGAACATAGTTTAGTTAATTCTAAACTTGTTCGCAAACAAAAGTTAATCCTTCTAACTTGACTTTTAAAATCAACTAAACACATGTTCTATATCTATATGATATGCTAACTTAATGATTTCAAACCTGGAAACACGAAAAACACCGTAAAACCGGATTTACGCCGTCGTAGTAACACCGCGGGCTGTTTTGGGTTAGTTAATTAAAAACTATGATAAACTTTGATTTAAAAGTTGTTATTCTGAGAAAATGATTTTTATTATGAACATGAAACTATATCCAAAAATTATGGTTAAACTCAAAGTGGAAGTATGTTTTCTAAAATGGTCATCTAGACGTCGTTCTTTCGACTGAAATGACTACCTTTACAAAAATGACTTGTAACTTATTTTTCCGACTAGAAACCTATACTTTTTTTGTTTAGATTCATAAAATAGAGTTCAATATGAAACCATAGCAATTTGATTCACTCAAAACGGATTTAAAATGAAGAAGTTATGGGTAAAACAAGATTGGATAATTTTTCTCATTTTAGCTACGTGAAAATTGGTAACAAATCTATTCCAACCATAACTTAATCAACTTGTATTATATATTATGTAATCTTGAGATACCATAGACACGTATACAATGTTTCGACCTATCATGTCGACACATCTATATATATTTCAGAACAACCATAGACACTCTATATGTGAATGTTGGAGTTAGCTATACAGGGTTGAGGTTGATTCCAAAATATATATAGTTTGAGTTGTGATCAATACTGAGATACGTATACACTGGGTCGTGGATTGATTCAAGATAATATTTATCGATTTATTTCTGTACATCTAACTGTGGACAACTAGTTGTAGGTTACTAACGAGGACAGCTGACTTAATAAACTTAAAACATCAAAATATATTAAAAGTGTTGTAAATATATTTTGAACATACTTTGATATATATGTATATATTGATATAGGTTCGTGAATCAACCAGTGGCCAAGTCTTACTTCCCGACGAAGTAAAATCTGTGAAAGTGAGTTATAGTCCCACTTTTAAAATCTAATATTTTTGGGATGAGAATACATGCAGGTTTTATAAATGATTTACAAAATAGACACAAGTACGTGAAACTACATTCTATGGTTGAATTATCGAAATCGAATATGCCCCTTTTTATTAAGTCTGGTAATCTAAGAATTAGGGAACAGACACCCTAATTGACGCGAATCCTAAAGATAGATCTATTGGGCCTAACAAACCCCATCCAAAGTACCGGATGCTTTAGTACTTCGAAATTTATATCATATCCGAAGGGTGTCCCGGAATGATGGGGATATTCTTATATATGCATCTTGTTATTGTCGGTTACCAGGTGTTCACCATATGAATGATTTTTATCTCTATGTATGGGATGTGTATTGAAATATGAAATCTTGTGGTCTATTGTTACGATTTGATATATATAGGTTAAACCTATAACTCACCAACATTTTTGTTGACATTTAAAGCATGTTTATTCTCAGGTGAATATTAAGAGCTTCCGCTGTTGCATACTAAAATAAGGACAAGATTTGGAGTCCATGTTTGTATGATATTGTGTAAAAACTGCATTCAAGAAACGGATTTCGATGTAACATATTTGTATTGTAAACCATTATGTAATGGTCGTGTGTAAACAGGATATTTTAGATTATCATTATTTGATAATCTACGTAAAGCTTTTTAAACCTTTATTTATGAAATAAAGGTTATTGTTTGTTTTAAAAATGAATGCAGTCTTTGAAAAACGTCTCATATAGAGGTCAAAACCTCGCAACGAAATCAATTAATATGGAACGTTTTTAATCAATAAGAACGGGACATTTCACATGGCTAAGAAGTTTGAGGTACGAGCAGATGGTACTAGATATTTTGCGGGACGTCTTTGGGTTTCGAAGTTTGGTGATCTGCGACAACTTGTTTTAGATGAACCTCATAAGTCGAGGTACTCTGTTCATCCTGGTACACGAAAGATGTATCATGATCTTAAGGAGCTGTATTGATGGCCTAATTTGAAAATTGATGTGGCTACTTATGTGGCTAAGTGTTTGACTGTGTTAAGGTTAAAGCTGAACATCAGAAACCGTCTGGACTTTTGGTGCAACCTGAGATTCCCGAGTGGAAGTGGGAAGGTATTACGATGGATTTTATTACGAAGTTACCGAGAGTTGTGGGTGGTTATGATACCATTTGGGTGATTGTTGACCGACTCACAAAGTCAGCTCATTTCTTGCCAATTAAGGGAACAGATTCGATGGAGAAGCTTACTCGTTTTTATTTGAAGGAGATTGTTTCTAGACATGGTGTTCCTGTATCTATTATTTCAGACCGAGACAGTTGATTCATATCGAGGTTTTGGCAATCCTTACAGGAAGCTTTGGGAACTAAGTTGAATATGAGCACCGCTTATCATCCGCAAACGGATGGTCAGAGTGAAAGGACCATTCAAATATTAGAAGACATGTTGCGAGCGTGTGTTATTGATTTTGGTAATGGGTGTGATAGATATTTGCCGTTGGCTGAATTTTCTTATAATAACAGCTATCATGCAAGTATTAAGGCCGCACTGTTTGAAGCTCTGTATGGTAGAAAGTGTAGGTCTCCCATCTGTTGGAAAAAGGTTGGGGATGCTCAACTCACAGGCCCAAAAATTATTCATGAGACTACCGAGAAGATCGTACAGATTAAAGAAAAATTGAGAACTACCAGAAGTCGGCAAAAGAGTTATGCCGATAAGAGAAGGAAGGATATAGAATTTCAAGTTGGTGGCCGTGTTATGTTGAAGGTATCACCTTGGAAAGGTGTGGTACGATTTGGTAAAAGGGGAAAGTTGAATCCTCGTTTTGTTGGACCATTTGAGATTATCGAGAGAGTTGGACCCGTAGCTTACCGTTTGAAATTGCCACAAGAACTCAGTGCTCTTCATGATGTTTTTCATGTATCGAATTTAAAGAAGTGTTTGACCGAGGCCGATAAGACCATTCCTTTAGATGAACTTCATGTTGATAAACAACTCCATTTTATTGAGGAACCTGTTGAGATTATGGATCGAGGTTAAGACTCTCAAGCAAAGTAGAATTCCTATCGTTCGAGTTAGATGGAATGCCAGACGCGATCCCGAGTTCACTTGAGAGCATGAAGATCAGATGAGGCAGAAGTACCCGCATTTGTTCCCAGATGTCGAGTCAACCCCTGCACCTGCTTAAATTTTGGGACGAAATTTCCGTAATGGGAAGGTACTGTCACGACCCTACTTTTTTCGTTATCTTTTACCGTTTATTATTTAACGTTCGATAATTGTTATTTGTGCCACGTCATTTCAATGACCTATATTACTATTTTAGTAATAATATATTAATTATTATGTGTTATGTGAATATTTGTATTCATATTTTAAATTTGTACGTTTATACGAATCGTGGATTTCTATCCGGCGAATCTTTTCGGTTTTCAAACCAACGGTCAAGCTTTTGGGATTTTTAAATCCAAATTATTTTAAATATGATATTTTGATGTCATATGATTATATATAGTGTTTATATATTTTATTCGTCGCGTATTTGTTATCTCTCCGAATTATTAATCGCGTAGTAGCGTTTTCGCGTTTCAGGCTTCGATCGAGCGTTCGGGCCATAAGTAATTAATCAAAAAACAAAATTGGGCCATGGGGCCCACCCCCATGCACCCAATCGGTCGAACCCCTTAGAGGGGGGGGGAGTGCCTTTTCCTTTTCTCATTTTTACACTACTTCACATTCTAATAAACCTAATTTGAGATTTTGCTCTCATCTCCTCTCCTCCCTCCCTTCTTGGCCGTCGCCCAACCTCACACCATCATCATCATCTTCATCAAAAATAATACTTGGATCAAGCAATCATTTATATAATCGGATTCTACACAACGATCTCTACGCTTTCATACTCTTTGATTCTTGATTAGGGAATAAACCCTAACCCTAAATTTTTTGATTTTTCTTTAATTTTTATTTTTTTATATGTTATTATGATAGTATAGTGCTTGTATGATGTTGGATTATTGATTGTATGCATAGAAAAACTCGTTAATTCATGATTTCGGTTTGATTGGATTTGGACAGCGGAGTATTTGACCACTTTTGTAAACTAAACTGATGTTTTTGTTAAATTAAAGTGTTTAGATGTGTTCCTTTCATCGAGACATTAATTTTAGACTCCGGATTCATGTTATTTCGATTCCCGGAACTTAAGTTATGATTAAAATGATGTTTTCAGGAAATTAAAATGTAAAAACGAATGTGTTCAGGTTTGGTCCGACTTTGTGACCATTTTTGGAGTCTCTAGGGTGTACTAGTGTGTTAGTATTGATGATTAGATGAACTTTCATGTTCGGATCATCGAAATCCGAGCCACGGATCACCCGGTATGACTAAAACATGTTTTTGAACGGATTAAAGCTCCAAGTTGATATATGGCTGTTGCTCACGAATTGGGGGCTGTCCTTAGGGTGTTCTTGAGTGCACTAATGTGTCAGGTGGTTTGGTTAGGCGAAGATTTATATAAGACTCGCCGAAAACTGACACCCGGGGCTCAAGTTATGACCCGACGAACTTTTAATTAAAACTTATGTTATAAAATGGAACTTATGACATAAATAATGATTTTCATTATTAATAAATTACTTAGAATATAAAAAGTAATTATTATAATTTAAGACTTATGATATACATATTTACTATATCATTTAATAATTACTTATGATTTAATTAAATATTTAATTAAACTTATGATTAGTAACACTTTTATTATAAATGAATAATACTTATGATAAGTATTAAACTTATGTTATGAGATTATTATAAAAAGACTTATAATAAGGATTAATTAATTATTTAATTATTATAAGACTTAGTTATTATTTAATAATAATTTAATTATTAAATACTTATGGTTTAATAATTATAATTAAATACTTATTATATGATTCATAATTCATTATTAATTAATAATACTTATGATATGATTAAACATTTATTATTAATTAATAATACTTATATTATTATTAATATTTAATTAATTAATTAATTAAATACTTATGTTATATTAATTATATCATTTAAACTTATGTTAACTTTAATAATTTAATTTAATTTAATTTAATTAAACTTATGTTATGACATAATTATACATAAATGACTTTAGATAACATTATAACTTATATTATTATTATAACTTATACTTTAAAAATTAATGTTGACTATGTTTGACCAAGGTTGACTTTTGAGTTGACTTTCGGGTGACTTTGACTTTCAGTTGACTTTTGTTGACTTTCTAATTAAGGAAACTTTCCTAAGTTATAAACTTTTCAAAAATAGCAACTTTATAAATATGGAAACTTTCTAAAAATAGAAACTTTCCTAAAATAGAAACTTTCCAAAAATGAAAACCTGCTAAAAATAGAAACTTTCTAAAAATAGAAAGTACGTGTCCTTACGCTGTTCTGATCAAACCGAAGCATATTGAGTGTTGTTCTATGTTTACTTGCAATAAGTACTATAGCTATCATACTAAGACTTGACCTAAGTGAGTTATTTATATCGACCTGCTTTATTTATAGGTCGGCGTTGTGATCATTCCTGATTACTTTACTTCGTGGATTTCACGTTTTCTGTGTTACTACTTCGTTTATGTTAAGGTGAGTTATAGTCCCGTTTTTCATACTTTTTAAAGTATTTTTGGGATGTGATTACATGCATTTTTTTTACGTTTAGACACAAGTGGCAATTAAATTTAAATTATTCATTATGAGTTGAACAAAAACATTCCCTTGTCTGGTAACTGTAATCACTGGTTTCTACTGGTGAACGCGAATCCTATGGATAGATCTATTGGGCTTGACAGCCCCATTTCGAGCTAGTCGCGCTAGCAATTTATAATCGTAATGTATTAGTACTTCGTATTTATTTGAAGATACACCTGTTCAGTGTATATATTGTGTTTGGTAAGGGTAAGTAAATGGTTAAGTGGTTACCAGGTGGCTCATAGATAATGGAATAATATTTTATGTTTTCTAACATTTTAAATCTTGTGGTCTAAAGTTTATACGCTTATTTAAACCTATAATTCACTCTACATTTTTGTTGACAGTTTACTCGCATGTTTTCACAGGTACTTGATTGTTTGGTGATTCCGCTGTGTTAGAAGTGTCTGCATACATTTGGGCAGATTTTGTTAAACATTTTATGGAATACTAAAAATTTGCATTCTTGTTGGTTATTTAAACTTGTGGTTATTTGGTTGACAGTGTTTTATGTCAACTTTGATTATTTAATATATTGAGTTTGTTTAAAACTACATATTTTGGTAAATTTCCTTTTTAGAAACTTTTTGAATAAAAGAATGAAATGTTGTTTATTAAATTCATTTAAAGTTCGATCAAGCTGTGGGACCAAGTTACGGAGCCATTAAGTGTACTTGACAGGGCCATCACAAAAAGTGTCAAAAAAATGAACAATTAAACCAAGATGTCACTAAACGTGTAAGGATTTGTCGCTAGTAGGGATATATTAACCCCAAAAAAATTCTCAATGAACCTAAATAAAGTGTTACATAATAAACAAGTATCAAAATGGTATTTAAATATGCATAAATGTTCAAATGTAAATGTAATAATTATCATAAAATCTGAAAATTCAAAATTCACCTTTAGAAATATCAAAACAACTTTTTCGGCATCAAAACTATTTCGAATGGAAGCAAGCCTTCAGGAAGTCTTGCTCGTAGAATCATTATCTATTCATCATGCGAAAGTGGGTCCAATTTTCAACCGAAGTTTTTTGTAGCATGCTTGCCACATAATTTGACCCGATTATGTGGCCAACGTACTATGCTCAAAAATGTGTTTTGCGGCCATGGATTATTATCGAAATGAAACAATAGTCAAATATATGTTCATTAATATGAAATTTTAAAATAGAAACAATTATAGAGTTATGAATTGAGAGATATCAAAAAGTGTCACAAAATAATCGAACCATTAAGCCATGATGTCACTAAACGTGTAAGGATTTGTGGCTAGTAGGGATATATTAACCCCAAAAATATTCTCAATGAACCTAAATAAAGTGTTATATAAAATACAAGTATCAAAATGACATTTAAATATGCATAAAAGTTCAAATGCAAAGGTAATAATTATCGTAAAATTTGAAATTTCAAAATTCACCTTTAGAAATACCAAAATGACTTTTTTGGCGTCAAAACTATTTCGAATGGAAGCAAGCCTTCGGGAAGTTTTACTCATAGCATCGATATCTATTCATTGTGTGAAAGTGGGTCCAACTTTCAACCAAAGTGTTTTTAGCATGCTTGCCACATAATTTGGCCCGATTATGTGGCCAACGTAATGTGCTCAAAAATGTGTTTTGAGACCATGAATTATTATCGAAATGAAACTATAGTCAAATATATTTTCATTCAATAAGAAATTTTAAAATAGAAACAATTATCGAGTTATGAATTTAGAGATATTAAAAAGTGTCACAAAAATAATTGAACCATTAAACCAAGATGTCAATAAACGTGTACGGATTTGTGGCTAGTAGGGATATATTAACCCCAAAAATATTCTCAATGTACCTAAATAAAGTGTTACATAAAAAACAAGTATCAAGATGGTATTTAAATATGCATAAGAGTTCAAATGCAAAGGTAATAATTATCGTAAAATCTGAAAGTTCAAAATTCACCTTTAGAAATAGCAAAATGACTTTTTTGGCGTCAAAACTATTTCGAATGGAAGAAAGCCTTCAAGAAGTCTTGCTCATAGCGTCGTTATCTAATCATCGCGTGAAAGTGGATCCAGTGTTCAACCGAAGTTTTTTTAACATGTTTGCCACATAATTTGGCCCGATTATGTGGCCAACGTAATGTGCTAAAAATGTGTTTTACGGCCATAAATTATTATCGATACGAAACTATAGGTAAATATACTTTCATTGAATATGAAATTTTAATATAGAAACAATTATAGAGTTATGAATTGAGATATATCAGAAAGTGTAACAAATTAATCGAAACATTAAACCAAGATGTCACTAAACGTGTAAGGATTTGTGGCTAGTAGGTGAAGGTATTTCGTATGCCCGAGAGACATATTAAATCAATGTGGCTAATATGTTATGATCCAAGTCGGGTCATACCCAATAACAAGCTTACCAACACTTTATATGTATTTATTTTGACAGTTGGATTGTTAAATAAATACGCGACACTTAAACTTTAGAAAATCGGTTTTCTAAATTATAATCACTCGAGATAAATTATTTGGATAATTTATGTATGATGTGGATTTAATTATTTATAGGTTTAAATAATTATGTTGTGTTATAGTTTTATAAAATGGTTTATAAAATAAAAGCTACTTAACAAATAAAATGGGGTTTATTACTTGAATAAAATGGCATGTTTTATAAAAATTAAAAGTCTTGAAAAACCCCATGTGGGGGGGGGGGGGGACGGTTTTTTTGTGTCCCAAGACATCAAACCCATGTTTTTTTTTTTTTTTGTTAAGTTTAAGAATGCACAACTCCTAATGTGCATGCTAGTATCTTGAACCAAGTTTCTTTGACTACTACATGCATAAGAGAATCCATAAAAAAAGATACACTTGTGTCTTCCCTTTTTTTCTGCTGGCCGAAATATTGAGGAGACAAGAAGAGTGTTTTGCTTGTTAATTAAATACATCAAGTGTCCACAAAATCCTAACCAAATTATAGAGGGTGTTGGTGATTGAAAGCTTGGGGTATGCTACACTTGAGGCTTCAAGTTAGAAGCTATAAACTCTTCAACATCATCAAACATTCAGCTCAAAACACTGCTGCTGCTGTTCGGTTTTAACAAGGGTAGAAAAGTGGGTTTTAAGCTAGGTTTCAAGGTGATAAAGGTTTAACTAACTCAAGAGTGGTTTGGTGTATTGTTCTATCATCTCCATCATCATCTTAAGCCTTCTAAACAGCCCTCAAACTAGTTTTGAGGAGGTATAATCTCTATCCTTTCTTGTTAGTTTGTAAGTATTATTTCACAACTTGATCCATGGGGTTTAACTTTAAATTGGTTTAAAGATTAACAAGTTTAAATTGGTAATTACACGCTTCCGTTTTTCTTATAATCATAAATGGTTTTAAGAGTATATGAACTTGTTAAATCCCAACAATGGTATCAGAGCCGAAGTTGTTGAAATATGCTTCGAGATGGTTATTAAACCCACTATAATTTTGCATTCTATGAACATGCATGAAGTAGAATGTAAAATTTTCGGTTTTGGGTGGTTGTCATTTTGGCCAAAATCACTTGTGATACTGCATTCTGTACTGCCAATCACTTGTGATTCTGTACTGCCAATCACTTGTGATTCTGTATTGCCAATCACTTGTGATTCTGTGTTGCAGATCACTTGTGATTCTGTGTTTCCAATCACTTGTGATTCTGTGTTGCAGATCACTTGTGATTCTGTGTTTCCAATCACTTGTGATTCTGTATTGCCTATCACTTATGTTGATGATGTTCACAATCTTAGCCTTGACCTTGTGTTTGGTTGCATGCATGGTTGATTGATATTTATTCAATTGGTTTGTAATAATATTTATTCATTTGGCATGTAATAATTCATTTGGTTATGTAATTTATTTTATATTTGGTATGTAAAATAGATTAGGTTGTAATTTCATTTTTTAGACAAAATGTATTAGGATACATATTTTGTAAAAATGAAGATACAAGATGATGAAGACTTGAAGAACACAAGGAGCATATGGATGCAAGAATAAGTGGGAGATTTGAAATCTCCTACTTTGTATGATTAACCCTTACCCGGTGACATTTGTTTTCGGCTAAACAAATGTCTACCAAAATGGCTAGATTGTGAACATACTTATTTTGCATGTGTGGTTGCTTGTATGTTTATTATGTTTGTGTGATTTGGATGATACAATTAATTACTAGATAACAACAAGCAAAACGACTATTTAATCGGTTAAATTAGACGTATTAACGACATGCAAAACGGCAATTTAAAATGGTTAAATATAAATGGCAAAAAGGACCTTAATAAATGGTTATTAAGAATAAGAACAAGGATATGATCATATATATATATAAAATGGTTTATATCAAGTAATTGACTAATTACAAGACATGAAAATGGTTTTTCATAAGTACCATACACTAAATGCATGTTGGTGTATGGCATAAATGTTTTCTAAAACTAGAATTAACGAAAACTTAAAATCCCTTTTACAAACAAGGTAAACAAGTTTAACGCCATCCTTTTGTGCGACACTTAAACATATTAGGGAACTCATGATGGGATAAAGGTCACCTAACCGTCATGAACAAACTAATGTGGTTAAGGTGAATTTGACATGCTTGCGGGATAAAGGTCACCTAACCACTTGTATGTTAAGTTCACATGTTTACACAAGTAGGACGACTTGATTTGGGAATCATGAACTTAGGGTCACCGAAGCATGAGGAACAAATAGGCGTTGATGGGATAAATATGCCATGCAAAAGGATTGCATGATCCCATACCTTAGAAGTTGCAAAAGGATTGCAATTGTCATGGAATGACTACCTAGCTAAATCAAATAACGGGATAAAGGTCACCTAACCGAAATTTGGTTTACCGTTGGATTCTAAAATTTAACATGGATCAATTAAATTAAAAGGGTATTGATTGTTAAATTATAAATCAATTCTTAAACAAACTTTGTCAAATTTTGTAGATGGCCGCTAATAACAAACCACAACATTCCGAACGCACCAATCAACCTTAATAACCTATCATTGAGGTCCATCCTCGAAAAGAAAAATAACTCCAAATCCATTTCATCTTATGTACTAAAGATGAAAAGCCTTATTGATCGATTGAACCGTCTAAATTGTAACATGTCTAATGGATTAGCCACGGTCCTTATCCCCGACTCTTTGTCAAAAAGGTTTGACACATTCATGTTGAATTACAACATGAATAGTTGGGATAAAAGCATTGGCAAATTACATGCCATGCTTAAGACGGCCAAATCAAGCATGGGTAAAAGGGCTTCACCTGTGCTAATGATCAAAGAAGGTGGGTCTAAGAACAATTCAACTTCTAAGCCAAAGGTGGCTAAGAGAAAAGGACCCGCCTACAAAGGCAAGGACAAAAGAAAAAGGAAGTTGGTTACCCCAACCAACATAAATAAAAGCAAAAGGTTGCCAGACAAGCAAACCCCAAGGAAGATCCGTGCTTTGGTTGCGGTGTGATAGGTCACTGGAAACGCAACTGCCCGGTCTACCTAAAGGAGTTGAATACAAAGAGGGATGCGGGGCAAACCTCAGGTAATGTATACATGATATACGTTGAGCTTAGTATTACTTCTTCTAATACATGGGTATTAGACACAGGATGTGGAACTCATATTTGCAATTCATTGCAAGGGTTCATAAGAAGTAAACTAAATGCGGGAACAACAAGTCTCTATATGGGAAATGGTGCAAAGGTGCACGTAAAGGCTCAAGGAGACTTTGTTTTAAAGCTACCAAGTGGTTTGGAGCTTATATTGAAAAATGTTTTGTATGCACCTGATTTAACACGAAACATTATTTCTGTTTCCCGTTTAAGACATTGTGGTTTTAATCTTAATTTTATTAAGGATGATATCCACGTTTTCTTGAATGATATGTTATATTTTAAGGCTTCGCCTTTGAATGGTATTTATGAATTGGTTCATGATAACACATCATTCGATAGCTCAATATACCAAACAAGCACCAAGAAGCTCAAAATGGATTTGAGTGATTCCTACTTATGGCATTGTCGTCTTGGTCACATAAACAAGAATCGAGTACATACACTTCAAAATAATGGACTTTTAAAATCAAGTGAGCTGGATTCGTTTGATGTATGTGAATCTTGTTTACAAGGCAAAATGACTAAAGCACCTTTCAAAGGGACCTATGAAAGGGCTAAAGACTTATTAGGATTAATACATTCGGATGTATGTGGACCTTTTAAGCCCATGACTAGGAATGGTAAAAAAAAAAATGCTTCGTCACTTTCATTGATGACTTCAGTCGTTTCGAATATGTCTACTCATTAAGACACAAGGATGAAACTTTTGAAGCATTCAAAGAATATCGAAACGAAGTACAAAATCAACTCAACAAGACAATTAAGGTACTTCGTACCGATAGAGGAGGTGAATACCTAAGCGATGCTTTCCAAGATCATCTTAGGAGTTGTGGGATTATCTCACAACTTACTCCACCCGGAACACCTCAGCTTAATGGAGTGTCCGAAAGGAGAAACCGAACCCTAATGGATATGGTTCGATCTATGATGGCAAGAAGCTCGTTACCTCTATCATTTTGAGGTTATTGTCTAAGTTCCGCGGCTCGTATTCTAAATATGGCCCCAACCAAGAAAGTGGAACGAACTCCTCATGAGATATGGTTTGGAAAACCTCCATCTCTATCATACTTAAAGGTATAGGGATGTGAAGCTTATCCTAAGCACTACATCCCTAATAAGTTAAATGATCGATCCACAAAGTGTACCTTCATAGGATATCCCAAGGATGATAAGGGATACTATCTCTATGATCCAATCGAGCAAAATCTTTTATTGCTTGAAAGGTAGAATTCCTTGTAGCTAAGTTCCTTATGGAAGGTAATAGTGAAAGGAAGATAGATCTTGAATAGGTTCAAGATCAAGGAGATGATACACAATTGGTTGACACTAGCACTCAACATGAAAATGTTGAGAATGATCAAATGGATGATCAAAGTATACAAAACGTTAGTAGATCAGGTAGGATTAGTAATTCTCCTGAGAGATTTGGATTCTCATGGATGGTTGCTATGTGGTTTATTTGGATGAACCAACTAACTACCAAGAAGCTTTATCAAGGTCTGATAAAGATAAATGGCAGGAAGCCATGAACGTTGAGATGCAATCCATGTATGACAACCAAGTTTGGGAATTGGTTACACAACCTACTAACTCCAAGTTAGTTGATTGTAAATGGCTTTTCAAGGAGAAAACCAAGATGCATGGAAACTTGGATACATATATAAAGTATGCAAGTTTAAGAAATCAATCTACGGATTGAAACAAGCATCAAGAATGTGAAATCGTCGTTTTAATGATTTGGTTTCATTAATAAAGGTGAAAGGTGATGAAGCTTATGTATACAAGAAAGCTAGTGGGAGCACTATCATGTTCCTTATACTATATGTGGATGATATATTATTATTTGGAAATAATATCCCGCAAATGCAAGGATTTAAAAACTTGGCTAAGTAGCAGCTTCTCCATTTAGGATCTTGGAGAAGCACAATACATTTTGGGGAAAAGGATCTACAGGGATAGATCCAAGAAATTGATAGGTTTGAATCAAAGTGCATACATTGAAAAGACTTGAAAAGGTTCAAGATGGTAAACTCTAAGAAAGGTTTGGTATCTTTTCAAAGAGGAACGCTTCTCAGTTCATCTCAGTGCCCCACCACGAAAGATGAACAAGAAAGCATAAAAATGTCCCATATGCGTCTGTTATTGGGTCAATCATGTATGCGATGATATGCACTATATCGGATGTGTCATGCGCTCTTAGCATGACAAGTAGATACCAGAATAACCCGGGAAACAGTCATGGGACTGTGGTTAAAAGTATATTGAAATACCTTGAATGGATTAAGGATATGTTTCTAATATACGGGTCTGGTGAGGAGGAACTCGCTGTAAAAGGTTACATGGACGCGAGCTTCCAAACTGATCGAAATGATTCTCGATCACAATCTGGTTATGTCTTCATTTTAAATGGAGGTGCGGTCTCTTGGAAGAGTTTAAAACATAATGTTGTTGCTTTATCCACTACAAAATCAGAGTACATCGCCGTCTCATTGGCAGCTAAGGAAGCTGCAAGGATGAAGAAATTCATCGACGACTTAGGAGTGGTCCCTACCATTCAGGACACTCTTGAGATCTTTTGTGGCAACGAATGTGCGATTGCTCAAATCAAGGAACCTCGTGCTCACCAAAAGACCCGTCCATTGAGCGGAGATTCAACTACATTAGGGATGAAGTTGAAAAGGGAAAGATATGTATTCGCAAAGTTCACACAGATCATAACATGGCGGATCCACTCACGAAACTATTATATGGAGCAAAACATGAAGGACATGTTTGTGCATTAGGGCTTCGATATTCTAGTGATTGGTCATGATCTGTTTTAAGTATTGTAACGGAACGAAGTGGTTCAAACTCATTGATATAATTATGGTTTAATTTATTTTGAGTTAAGTTCCTATTTTGCATATTTTATCCATGAATAAGTTATTATTCTAAATTCCGTAGTCGATCACATTTGTGGGAACAAGTGTGAGGTTTAGACTATTATGAACTTGGATTGGTATACATTCACGGACTGAATGTGGGGCAAGGTTGCTACCAAGGTTCGTAGATATTTGTGGGATACAAATATTGGTTATCCATGAATAAGCTATTATTCTAAATTCCGTAGTCGATCACATTTGTGGGAATGAGTGTGAGGTTTAGACTATTATGAACTTGGATTGGTATACATTCACAGGTTGAATGTGGGGCAGGGTTGCTACCAAGGTTCATAGATATTTGTGGGATACAAATATTGGAAGACCCGCTCTCAAGATTTACTGTATGGAGCCTTTGTGGTTGATCACATGTAATCTTGAGTAAAGGCGAATATCATCGTATCCTCTGACCTGAGATACATATTGGGTCCTGATATTCATCGAGTATTATGCCTTGATTCTTTCCTTGCTATTCTGAAATATGGTAGTACATAAGGAAGAACTCAGGTATAATACAAAAGTGTGTATCTAGGACGTATGTAGTTAAGATGGAATTTGTCCCTCTTATTCGTTGAGAGTCAGATGTCTAAGGCCTGATAAAGTTAAATCTATAAGAGAGTGATCACTCTGTATCTCTTGGATTTGACATGACATCTAGGATGAAAGGATATAATGAAAGATTCACCTAATCATATTCGAGATGGGAACTCGAAAGGGATGATGTTATTGAATGGCACAAAATCATAACATATTTGGGGTGATGGACGGTGTGTTAGGCTGTATCCATCACTTGCATTAATTTCTTATGTTTCTTGTGCAAGTGGGAGATTGAAGGTATTTCGTATGCCCGAGAGACATATTAAATCAATGTGGCTAATATGTTATGATCCAAGTCGGGTCATACCCAATAACAAGCTTACCAACACTTTATATGTATTTATTTTGACAGTTGGATTGTTAAATAAATACGCGACACTTGAACTTTAGAAAATCGGTTTTCTAAATTATAATCACTCGAGATAAATTATTTGGATAATTTATGTATGATGTGGATTTAATTATTTATAGGTTTAAATAATTATGTTGTGTTATAGTTTTATAAAATGGTTTATAAAATAAAAGCTACTTAACAAATAAAATGGGGTTTATTACTTGAATAAAATGGCATGTTTTATAAAAATTAAAAGTCTTGAAAAACCCCATGTGGGGGGGGGGACGGTTTTTTTGTGTCCCAAGACATCAAACCCATGTTTTTTTTTTTTTTGTTAAGTTTAAGAATGCACAACTCCTAATGTGCATGCTAGTATCTTGAACCAAGTTTCTTTGACTACTACATGCATAAGAGAATCCATAAAAAAAGATACACTTGTGTCTTCCCTTTTTTTCTGCTGGCCGAAATATTGAGGAGACAAGAAGTGTGTTTTGCTTGTTAATTAAATACATCAAGTGTCCACAAAATCCTAACCAAATTATAGAGGGTGTTGGTGTTGAAAGCTTGGGGTATGCTACACTTGAGGCTTCAAGTTAGAAGCTATAAACTCTTCAACATCATCAAACATTCAGCTCAAAACACTGTTGCTGCTGTTCGGTTTTAACAAGGGTAGAAAAGTGGGTTTTAAGCTAGGTTTCAAGGTGATAAAGGTTTAACGAACTCAAGAGTGGTTTGGTGTATTGTTCTATCATCTCCATCATCATCTTAAGCCTTCTAAACAGCCCTCAAACTAGTTTTGAGGAGGTATAATCTCTATCCTTTCTTGTTAGTTTGTAAGTATTATTTCACAACTTGATCCATGGGGTTTAACTTTAAATTGGTTTAAAGATTAACAAGTTTAAATTGGTAATTACACGCTTCCGTTTTTCTTATAATCATAAATGGTTTTAAGAGTATATGAACTTGTTAAATCCCAACAGTAGGGATATATTAACCCCAAAAATATTTTCAATGAACCTAAATGTAGTGTTACATTAAAAAAAAGTATCAAAATGGTATTTAAGTATGCATAACAGTTCAAATGCAAAGGTAATAATTATCTTAAAATCTGAATTTCAAAATTCACCTTTAGAAATAGCATAACGACTTTTTTAGCGTCAAAACTATTTTGAATGGAAGCAAACCTTCAAGAAGTCTTGCTCATAGCGTCGTTATCTATTTATCGTGCAAAAGTGGGTCCAACTTTCAATCGAAGTTTTATTAGCATGTTAGCCACATAATTTGGTCTGATTATGTGGCAAACGTAATGTGCTCAAAAATTTATTTTGCGGCCATGAATTATTATCGAAACGAAATTATAGTCATATATATTTTCCATAAATATGAAATTTAAAAATAGAAAAAATTACATAGTTATGAACTGAGAGATATTAAAAAGTGTCAAAAAATAATTGAACCATTAAACCAAGATGTCACTAAACGTGTAAGGATTTGTAGCTAGTAGGATATATTAACCCCAAAAATATTCTCAATGAACCTAAATAAAGTGTTACATAATAAACAAGTATCAAAATGGTATTTAAATATGTAAAAAGTTCAAATGCAAATGTAATAATTATCGTAAAATCTGAAAAATCATAATTCACCTTTAGAAATAGCAAAACGACTTTTTCGGCATCAAAATTATTTTGAATGGAAGCAAGCCTTCAGGAAGTCTTGCTCATAGCGTCGTTATCTATTCATCGTGCGAAAGTGGGTCTAATTTTCAACCGATGTGTTTTTAGCAAGCTTGCCCCATAATTTGGCCCGATTATGTGGACAACTTAATGTGCTTAAAAATGTATTTTGCGGCCATGAATTATTATCGAAATGGAACTATAGACTAATACATTTTCAATAATATAAAATTTTAAAATAGAAACAATTATAGAGTTATGAATTGAGAGATATCAAAAAGTGTCACAAAATAATCGAACCATTAAACCAAGATGTCGCTAAACGTGTAAGGATTTGTGGCTAGTAGGGATATATTAACCCAAAAAATATTCTCAATGAATGTAACGACCCGGAAATTTCCGACCAAATTTAAACCTTAAACTCTATATGTTTCCGACACGATAAGCAAAAACCTTGATGTTGAGTCTAGAAAGTCTGAAATCTAAATCTGGAAGATTAGTTACCCTTTTGACCAAGCCTGACGATTCACGAATGATTATGTGTATATGTGTTATATGATTATTTATAGTTAACGATAACAAAAGTATTAGATACGTAATAGGTTTTGAAATAAGATTATTATATTGGCAAGAGTAAAAGATAATATGTTTAATAAATATCTGAAACCATTTTTGTCAAATTATTTAAGAATCATTTTAATAAGATTAAACGTTTTAACGTTATTTT
The DNA here is from genome assembly GCF_046630445.1 of Rutidosis leptorrhynchoides. Taxonomy (NCBI): domain Eukaryota; kingdom Viridiplantae; phylum Streptophyta; class Magnoliopsida; order Asterales; family Asteraceae; genus Rutidosis; species Rutidosis leptorrhynchoides. The sequence goes on along the minus strand of NC_092336.1, from coordinate 574,817,660 downwards.
AAAAGTCATAACTTTTCTAGAAACCTTTTGTTAAACGATAAATGTAACGGTCCGTGATTTTTATAAAAATAAATATTTAATTAAAACGTGTTTATTAAATATATATTTATGTATTTTACAAAATGATTAAATATAGTCTTTAACTAAATATAAAACGTTTTGTATTTAAAAACACTTAGTTAAACAACGAACTCATTTTTTTTCGATATAATATAATTTGATTATAAAATATTTTTATGGATTTTCAATAATATAAAAATAAAAATAAAGATAATATAAAGATTTTTAATGACACCAAAAGACTACAACATTTCATCACATGATTGTAAGTTAAAACATTGTAAATCACTAAACCTGCGCACTTGCACGAGAAAAATCATAACTAATTCATTCGGACTCGAAAAAGGGTGATCTTGGTGTCCAAACGACCGTAACTCAAAAATCTACAACTTTCGTGACTATACCTTACACGAATCGTGTACCCATCTACACGAAACGTGTAATGTTTTGCCGACATAAAGTGGGTAGGTGACGAAAATTTCTTTAAAAGGCCTTCTAGGTACCAGTTATTTCATTTCATCGCACAACACACACATATACATTTATATTACTCCGTAGTATTACTTATAATTATTATTATTATTAATTTTAAAAATTAATTAATCTTATTATTATTAATAATAAGATTAAGATCAAGATTAATAATGTTAATTTTACGATTAGGAGTGCTATTAATGTTAAAAATACCCAAAATATTATGACGGGGCTCTGCCCAAGTGTTCCAAAACTGGTTTCATGAATGGGATAGAATTAAGGAGATTATGGGTTATAGCTATGGAGGTTATGGGTAATGATCAGGGGTTTTGCTCGTGAAACAAACTAGTGTTTGTCAACTTCGTTGTGTCTAAATACTATCCTGCAATATTGAATCTCAATATTGATACGTGAGCACTCTAAACTTGACTTTTATTTACTTTTAGTGTATCCCTGACTAGTGCTCGAGAAATTAGGATCGTGCATGTTATTTTATTTATTTTTGACAAAATATGTTTTAGGATAGAATCTGAGTAAGATACTCATGCGGTTAAGATAAGCTATATGATATATATGTTTTTGGAAAGGTGGCGAAAAACTATAAACTTTTCATTTAGATGTCGAATGGATTCGACAGATGAATTTGATGATATAGTCAATTGAATTTTGTGTAAATTATTGAAAATGAATATTTTTACTACGACCTCATTAAAATCATTGTTAAAAAAAATATTGATTGTTATAATTATTATTATCAAAATATTATTATCATGATTTTTATCAACAATTAAAATATATATATATTTTTTTATCAAAAACTATTAAAATATTATTTTTAAAACTATCAAAATATTATTTTGATCATTAAATTATTATTTTGATCATTATTATTAAAACTATCAATTTATTATTTTTAACATTAAAATTTTGATGTAAATATTATAAAACATCATTTTATATATATATAAAGTATTAGTAATGAATTATAGCATTAATTACTTTAATAAGTTTTATAAAAATATTTTAAACAACAATATTTAATTATATTTAATCGTGTATAAATTCTTTGAAAATATTATTATAAAGTATTAACTTATCATTTTAGTATATATTTTTATGTAAAGTTTTATTTATTAATAAGTGAATTATATTATAATTTACTCTAATAAATTTTGTAAAAATATTTAAGAATATAAAATGACAATATTTAACTAAAAATAATTATGTATAAATTTTGGAAATCTTTTTGAGTCAAATGAATTTCTGTTAACTTTTACATATTAGTCTCGAGCATTAGGATTGTGGTACACTATAAATTAACTTCACTTGTTAAATAGATATTAACCGATATAAAAATATATAATTAGGTTCGTGAATCGAAGGCCAACCTTATAAGTTATCAATGGTGTTATATGTATTTTTACTACAAAATACATTAGGTGAGTATATAGTCCCACTTTTAAACTTTAAATATTTCGGGATGAGAATACATGCATTTTATATTTTACGATATGGACACAAGTAACTGAAAAATATATTCTACGTTGAGTTGTACCACTGGCATACTTCCCTGTAGCTTGGTAACTACTATTTACAGCGGTATTGTAAACGCGAATCTTGTTGATAGATCTATCAGGCCTGACAACCCCAACCGGGCTGGACGACCAGTATTCAACGGTTGCACAGTACTTCGTTTTGTGACTACACTTGGTACAGCGTAGTAAGATTTCATATTAAAGGGAATATGCGACGTGATTAATTGTTAAGTATGGTTACCAAGTGCTCAACCACTTAGAATATTTTTATTAAATGATTATATACGAAATCTTGTGGTCCATTGTTATAACGCTGCTAGCATCAAACCTATATATCTCACCAACTTTATGTTGACGTTTTAAAGCATGTTATTCTCAGGTACGAATTAAGACTTCCGCTGTGCTTTAGCTCGTATTAAGGATACTAGATGGGACCAAATTAAGCTATGATACAAGAACGTTGCATTCGAGTCATTGAAGATTATTAAAGACTATCATTAAGTAAAAGACAGATTAGGTCATTTGGATATTGTGAAATGATAGACGATCATATCAATTTTTGATGTAAAGATAGATTGCCTATTAAGAATAAATGCAACGTTTGTAAAATGTATCATATAGAGGTCAAGTACCTCGCTATGTTATCAACTATTATAATTCGTTTATAATCAATATGGACGTTGTCCGGATGGATTAGTTCGGGTTATTAGAGTTGGTATCAGAGCGTTGGTCTTAGCACACCAGGCATTGCATTAGTGTGTCTAACTGGTAGTTGTTAGGATACATTAGTGAGTCTGGACTTTGACCGTGTCTGCCTGTCAAAAGTTTTGCTTATCATTCCTAGTCGGAAATCATCTGCTTATCATCCTTAGGAAATAGCCTGCTTATCATTCATAAGTCTAGACACGTCTTATTGCATTTAGTGCATCGATAGTGTATAGACGAAATTCATATCTTAGCGCATCTTAGACTTGCCTAATATATGCCGTAAATTCCTCTGTAGCCTACGAAATCTTTAGAATTATATATAGATATTCTATATAGTTAGAATATCATCCGACATCCGAAAATCATTTCACAACAAAGATCCTTCTCATTCATCAAATTGCCCTCTTGGCAATGAACCTGAAAGCACTTACCGACGAACCTATTCGAGCAATCATTCTCTCTCTCATTTTTAGAGTATCTCGTCACGATTATATACTTTTCCATATCTCGAATCTTATTCATCCGCTCGCTTCAACCGTCAATCATCCAGTAGTACTAGAAGAAGTTAACACACTACGCGCTTGTGTAACGATTTTGGAGAAACGGGTGCGAGGGTTACGAACACCAGCAGCAGCATCATCAGCATAATCAAGTACCACCATCATCGACGTCGACAGTACCCTTATCATCCCTAAACCATAACCGCGCCGTAACTCTTAACATCACAATCTGTACCTCGAATATCAACATTACACGCCTCAATATCACCATTTGTACCTCGAGTATGATCTTCGTTCTACATATCGTTCTACATCGATTAATTTCGTTCTACGTATTGTTCTACCTCATTTACTTTCGTTCGACATGGCAATTATGTAATCTCTAATGTCTAGAGATCATGTAATCAAGTGCCAACAATAAATCAAATGAGTATAACATTTTCTTTACTCATTAAATCCATAATTACATCCGATGAAAATATATATGCAAGTATATTTTCATAAAAATGGTAATTAAAAATTCTTTCGTACAAACTGTTAATGATGAAAATATTTTAACGGGTGGGTAGCACCCGAGGAATATTTAGATTTAACATTAATAAGTTACACTGTACATTCTTCGAATCTGATTCAGCGGTCATCTATTATTCTACTCACAACCACCGATATTCGTATCCGCTTATCCCAGAATAACCATTCTCATTTAAATTTCATATTCGGATTTTGATCTATCAGAATCCAACAAGTGGCATAATGAAGAAAACATTGGATATATTAAAATTGTTAGAAACACACGATTTAACTAATTGAAAATCTATTAAGGATTCCACGCTAACTGTTCCGGCTAACTGTTCCCAGCTAACTGATTAACATTTAATTTATCGCAATTTACATTCTCGCAATTTTATTTATCGTCATTTAATTTCTGTTATTTACTTTTATGCATTTTGAGTCGGGATACATGTACGCAATACGTCGGATTAATTCTGAGACAACACGGTGCATGGGTCATGATATATATTTATTTATTTTACGCACTTTAAATAAACGGGACACGTATACAAGGTTTCGACATATCATATTGACCCATCTATATATATATTTCGGAACAACCGTAGACACTCTATATGTGAAGGTGGGAGTTAGCTATACAGGGTCGGAGTTGATTCCAAAATATGTATATACTTTGAGTTGTGATCGACACCGAGACCGGTACACGGGTCACGATATGTATTATTTAATTCGAATATTATATATATATATATATATATATATATATATATATATATATATATATATATATATATATATATATATATATATATATATATTATTAAACTATTGGACTATTGGACAATCGAACTAACAGACTGCTAACTATGGACAAGTAAAATTAATTAAAATATTGATTATAACATATGAAACTAAATAATTCTTCAAGTTTGCCACTTGATTCTATCTTAAACCTCATTCGTATCTTGACAATTACAATTCGCATTCACAACTTTTCATGATTCCTGAAAACACCTCGGTCGAGAAGTTGAACCAGCCGCACCTCGTCTATGAAAAAAAGATTTATGCATACAGTTATGCACCTGAAGAACTCTCAAACCCGAATTCATAGTTTAACACATACCGTGTTGAATCCTTTGCCATTTATTAGCAAAAACAATCTTACACTTCCTTTTCAAGAAGCTAATTTTGTCACAGCTCCACTTCGACTTCTCAGTAAGACTACTCCTATTATAACTTCGATATTTATATCTTGTTCTTTCGCCAACATCACCGGAGAACCTTTTATATTCCACGACATCAAGTAGTTCGTCATATCTTTGGCGGAATCCGCAATCTGTATTTTGAAAATCTCGTAGAAATTCTTCCAGTTATACCGAAAACGTCTATCCCTAAGAGTTTCATACTTCGAATGTGAAGTTTCTGAAAAACACCCTGAACTATGAAGTAGTTCTTAAAATGCTGATGAAGCAGCAAAAACTGTAAACGACTTTAACAAGTTAAAGGTTGACGATAAAGAACAGTAGGTTGGTAAAGCTCAGAAAAAGAGAAGGGTTGGAACTGGAAAACGGATTGAGCAAAGTATGAAGGAGACCGTGAACAAATCGTGAAAACAGAACCTGTCTTCAAAGGATCCAAATGATCCAGTGCCTGCTGAAACCGTTAGTAAGAACTCTACTCCTTATTCTAAACTTTTCAAGATGATATTCTTCATCATCATCTTATCTTAGATATTATGAGATATTTTCATATCCTTCGTTATACATATTCTCCATATTTCTGGAGATATTCTCACAACTATTCCTATCTGCGATCATTCAACCCTTCGTAACATCTGCGTTACAATATAAAAGAAACTACATTAGTATCTAAATTCTGAAACCTTTGAAATTAAAATATGAATGTTTGAAGTAGTGTTGGGAACTGATGCATGAATTAGTATAATATAATGAAACTTGATCAACTTCATTATATTACAGTAAGTCATGTTAAGTTTCTAATGGAAGGTGATGATTCACAATACCATCATCATATGCCATGCTACATTGCTTTTACATTCTATCCAATCTCCAAACATATTAGAACGTATCACCCTGATAGTTCTAATTTTTCGAAATATTCTGGTAATTTGACCAATCAAAATCGTGCCATTACCATTTCTTTTTAAGAACAATAACTATATTCATTTCGAATCTCATACCTACGAATTTCAGACCATTACAAGAGACGCTTAAACACAAGAAGAGGGAACCAAAGAATGAAGCTTAGAAATAGAAATTAGGGTATAGATCGCAACAAATAGGAGGAAGCATTAACTGTGAATGACAATAATTATGGAAAACAGAAGTAGGGATATCAAAATATAAGGGAAGATATAAAACCCAACAACCACTCAGAAACTACAAACCGTGTATATCAATACGTATTGCAACGTAAAGACACGGGAGAATTAGAAACATTATAATTCCAAGGAAATCATAAAAGTGAATAGATTCTTCTGGCGGCAGATGAAAGAGAAGAATGAAAGATATGAAAGTTAGAAGTATAATAAGAATTAGGATTGGGTGAAGCATATTAAGGAATGAGTAGAGAAATAAGGGATAGAAGGTGTGAAGAATAGGAAAAATGAAGGGGGTGAATTTATAGAAAAATATTCGACAGAAAAATCGAAACAGATTGCCGCATTACATTCGAGAAGATTCCGATCGCTGAAAAATCAAATCTTATTACGTAAGATTTTCTTAAAATCCCTTAAATTCCGGAAATCAAACCTAATCATGTCATTGGTTAAAAACAATTCCATATTCACTCATTTCACTCTTTTGTGATAGCTTCACTCGCGCGCCTCATAATCGAATCATTTTATCTATATTTTTTTCAATAATGACAAAACTCCGTTATCATCTCATATTCGTCATGAAAACATTCCTATTGTTATTTATGACAACCTCTACCAAATTTCGAGGACGAAATTTCTTTAACGGGTGGGTACTGTAACGACCCGGAAATTTCCGACCAAATTTAAACCTTAAACTCTATATGTTTCCGACACGATAAGCAAAAACCTTGATGTTGAGTCTAGAAAGTCTGAAATCTAAATCTGGAAGATTAGTTACCCTTTTGACCAAGCCTGACGATTCACGAATGATTATGTGTATATGTGTTATATGATTATTTATAGTTAACGATAACAAAAGTATTAGATACGTAATAGGTTTTGAAATAAGATTATTATATTGGCAAGAGTAAAAGATAATATGTTTAATAAATATCTGAAACCATTTTTGTCAAATTATTTAAGAATCATTTTAATAAGATTAAACGTTTTAACGTTATTTTAAAAGTCATAACTTTTCTAGAAACCTTTTGTTAAACGATAAATGTAACGGTCCGTGATTTTTATAAAAATAAATATTTAATTAAAACGTGTTTATTAAATATATATTTATGTATTTTACAAAATGATTAAATATAGTCTTTAACTAAATATAAAACGTTTTGTATTTAAAAACACTTAGTTAAACAACGAACACATTTTTTTTCGATATAATATAATTTGATTATAAAATATTTTTATGGATTTTCAATAATATAAAAATAAAAATAAAGATAATATAAAGATTTTTAATGACACCAAAAGACTACAACATTTCATCACATGATTGTAAGTTAAAACATTGTAAATCACTAAACCTGCGCACTTGCACGAGAAAAATCATAACTAATTCATTCGGACTCGAAAAAGGGTGATCTTGGTGTCCAAACGACCGTAACTCAAAAATCTACAACTTTCATGACTATACCTTACACGAATCGTGTACCCATCTACACGAAACGTGTAATGTTTTGCCGACATAAAGTGGGTAGGTGACGAAAATTTCTTTAAAAGGCCTTCTAGGTACCAGTTATTTCATTTCATCGCACAACACACACATATACATTTATATTACTCCGTAGTATTACTTATAATTATTATTATTATTAATTTTAAAAATTAATTAATCTTATTATTATTAATAATAAGATTAAGATCAAGATTAATAATGTTAATTTTACGATTAGGAGTGCTATTAATGTTAAAAATACCCAAAATATTATGACGGGGCTCTGCCCAAGTGTTCCAAAACTGGTTTCATGAATGGGATAGAATTAAGGAGATTATGGGTTATAGCTATGGAGGTTATGGGTAATGATCAGGGGTTTTGCTCGTGAAACAAACTAGTGTTTGTCAACTTCGTTGTGTCTAAATACTATCCTGCAATATTGAATCTCAATATTGATAAGTGAGCACTCTAAACTTGACTTTTATTTACTTTTAGTGTATCCCTGACTAGTGCTCGAGAAATTAGGATCGTGCATGTTATTTTATTTATTTTTGACAAAATATGTTTTAGGATAGAATCTGAGTAAGATACTCATGCGTTTAAGATAAGCTATATGATATATATGTTTTTGGAAAGGTGGCGAAAAACTATAAACTTTTCATTTAGATGTCGAATGGATTCGACGGATGAATTTGATGATATAGTCAATTGAATTTTGTGTAAATTATTGAAAATGAATATTTTTAATACGACCTCATTAAAATCATTGTTAAAAAAAAAATATTGATTGTTATAATTATTATTATCAAAATATTATTATCATGATTTTTATCAACAATTAAAATATATATATTTTTTTAATCAAAAATATTAAAATATTATTTTTAAAACTATCAAAATATTATTTTGATCATTAAATTATTATTTTGATCATTATTATTAAAACTATCAATTTATTATTTTTAACATTAAAATTTTGATGTAAATATTATAAAACATCATTTTATATATATATAAAGTATTAGTAATGAATTATAGCATTAATTACTTTAATAAGTTTTATAAAAATATTTTAAACAACAATATTTAATTATATTTAATCGTGTATAAATTCTTTGAAAATATTATTATAAAGTATTAACTTATCATTTTAGTATATATTTTTATGTAAAGTTTTATTTATTAATAAGTGAATTATATTATAATTTACTCTAATAAATTTTGTAAAAATATTTAAGAATATAAAATGACAATATTTAACTAAAAATAATTATGTATAAATTTTGGAAATCTTTTTGAGTCAAATGAATTTCTGTTAACTTTTACATATTAGTCTCGAGCATTAGGATTGTGGTACACTATAAATTAACTTCACTTGTTAAATAGATATTAACCGATATAAAAATATATAATTAGGTTCGTGAATCGAAGGCCAACCTTATAAGTTATCAATGGTGTTATATGTATTTTTACTACAAAATACATTAGGTGAGTATATAGTCCCACTTTTAAACTTTAAATATTTCGGGATGAGAATACATGCATTTTATATTTTACAATATGGACACAAGTAACTGAAAAATATATTCTACGTTGAGTTGTACCACTGGCATACTTCCCTGTAGCTTGGTAACTACTATTTACAGCGGTATTGTAAACGCGAATCCTGTTGATAGATCTATCGGGCCTGACAACCCCAACCGGATTGGACGACCAGTATTCAACGGTTGTACAGTACTTCGTTTTGTGACTACACTTGGTACAGTGTAGTAAGATTTCATATTAAAGGGAATATGCGACGTGATTAATTGTTAAGTATGGTTACCAAGTGCTCAACCACTTAGAATATTTTTATTAAATGATTATATACGAAATCTTGTGGTCCATTGTTATAACGCTGCTAGCATCAAACCTATATATCTCACCAACTTTATGTTGACGTTTTAAAGCATGTTATTCTCAGGTACGAATTAAGACTTCCGCTGTGCTTTAGCTCGTATTAAGGATACTAGATGGGACCAAATTAAGCTATGATACAAGAACGTTGCATTCGAGTCATTGAAGATTATTAAAGACTATCATTAAGTAAAAGACAGATTAGGTCATTCGGATATTGTGAAATGATAGACGATCATATCAATTTTTGATGTAAAGATAGATTGCCTTTTAAGAATAAATGCAACGTTTGTAAAATGTATCATATAGAGGTCAAGTACCTCGCTATGTTATCAACTATTATAATTAGTTTATAATCAATATGGACGTTGTCCGGATGGATTAGTTCGGGTTATTAGAATGAACCTAAAAAAAATTGTTACATAAAATACAAGTATCAAAATGAGATTTAAATATGGATAAGAGTTCAAATGCAAAGGTAATAATTATCGTAAAATCTGAAAGTTCAAAATTTACCTTTAGAAATAGCAAAACAACTTTTTTGGCGTCAAAACTATTTTGAATGGAAGCAAGCCTTCGGGAAGTTTTGTTCATAGCATCGTTATCAATTCATCGTGCGAAAGTGGGTCTAACTTTCAACAGAAGTTTTTTTTAACATGCTTGCCACATAATTTGGCCCGATTATGTGGCAAACGTAATGTGCTCGAAAATGTGTTTTGCGACCATGAATTTTTATAGAAATGAAACTATAGTTAAATATATTTTCATTCAATATGAAATTTTACAATAGAAACAATCATAGAGTTATGAATTTAAAGATATTAAAAAGTGTCACAAAATAATCGAACCACTAAACCAAGATGTCAATAAACGTGTAACGATTTGTGGCTAGTAGGGATATATTAATCCCAAAAATATTCTCAATGTACATAAATAAAGTGTTACATAAAAAATAAGTATCAAAATGGTATTTAAATATGCATGAGAGTTCAAATGCAAAGGTAATAATTATCGTAAAATCTGAAAGTTCAAAATTCACCTTTAGAAATAGCAAAATGACTTTTTCGGCGTCAAAACTATTTCGAATGGAGGCAAGCCTACAGGAAGTATTGCTCATAGCGTCGTTATCTATTCATCGTGCAAAACTGGGTCCAATTTTCATATGACGTTTTTTTAGCATGCTTGCCACATAAATTTGGCCCGATTATGTGGCCAATGTAATGTGCTCAAAAATGTGTTTTGCGGCCATAATTTATTATCGAAACGAAACTATAGTTAAATATATTTTCAATCAATATGAAATTTTAAAATAGAAACAATTATAGAGTTATGAATTGAGAGATATCAAAAAGTGTCACAAAATAATAGAAACATTAAACCAAGATGTCACTAAACGTGTGAAAATTTGTGGCTAGAAGGGATATATTGACCCCAAATATATTTTCAATGAACGTAAATAAAGTTTTACATAAAAAGTAAGTATCAAAAATGTTATTTAAATACGCTTGAGAGTTCAAATGAAAAGGTAATAATTATCGTTACATCTGAAAGTTCAAAATTCACCTTTAGAAAAAGCAAAACGACTTTTTTGGCGTCAAAATTATTTCGAATGGAAGCAAGCCTTTGGGAAGTTTTGTTCATAGCATCGTTATCTATTCATCGTGCGAAAGTGGATCCAACTTTCAACCGAAGTTTTTTAAGTATGCTTGCCACATAATTTGGCCCGCTTATGTGGCCAACGTAATGTTCTCAAAAATGTGTTTTGCGACCATGAATTATTATCGAAATGAAACTATAGCAAATATATTTTCATTCAATATGAAATTTTACAATTGAAACAATTATAGAGTTATGAATTTAGAGATATTAAAAAGTGTCAAAAAATAATCGAACCATTAAACCAAGTTGTCAATAAACGTGTAACGATTTGTGGCTAGTAGGGATATAATTACCCCAAAAATATTCTCAATGTACCTAAATAAAGTGTTACATAAAAAACAAGTATTAAAATGGTATTTAAATATGCATAAGAGTTCAAATGCAAATGTAATAATTATCGTAAAATCTGAAAGTTCAAAATTCACCTTTACAAATAGCAAAACAACTTTTTCGGCGTCAAAACTATTTTGAATGGAAGCAAGCCTTCGGGAAGTCTTGCTCATAGCGTCTGTATCTATTCATCGTGCGAAAGTGGGTCTAATTTTCAACCGATGTTTTTTTACAATGTTTGCCACATAATTTGGCCCGATTATGTGGCCAAATATTGTGCTCAAAACTATGTTTTGCGGCCATGAATTATTATTGAAACGAAACTATAGTCAAATATACTTTCAATCCAATATGAAATTTTAAAGTAGTAACAATTATAGAGTTATGAATTGAGAGGTATCAAAAGGTGTCACAAAATAATCAAACCATTAAACCAAGATAAAGTGTAGCTAGTAGGGATATATTAACCCAAAAATATTCTCAATGAACCTAAATAAAGTGTTACATAAAAAACAAGTATAAAAATGGTATTTAAATATGCATAAAAGTTCATTTTCAAAGGTAATAATTATCGTAAAATCTGAAAGTTCAAAATTCACCTTTAGAAATAGCAAAACGAATTTTTCGGCGTCAAAACTATTTCGAATGGAAGCAATCCTTCAAGAATTCTTGCTCATAGCTTCTTTATCTATTAATCATGCAAAAGTGGGTCCAACTTTCAACCGAAAGTTTATTAGCATGTTTGCCACATAATTTGGCCCGATTATGTGGCCAACGTAATGTGTTCAAAAATGTGTTTTCCGACCACGAATTATTATCGAAACGAAACTATAGTCAAATATATTTTCAATAAATATGAAAGTTTAAAATAGAAAAAATTATAGAGTTATGAATCGAGAGATATCAAAAAGTGTCAAAAAATAAATGAACCATTAAACCAAGATGTCACTTAACGTGTAAGGATTTGTAGCTAGTAGGGATATATTAACCCCAAAAATATTCTCAATGAATATAAATAAAGAGTTACATAATAAACAAGTATCAAAATGATATTTAAATATGCATAAGAGTTCAAATGCAAATGTAATAATTATCGTAAAATCTGAAAATTCAAAATTCATCTTTAGAAATAGCAAAACAACTTCTTCAGCATCAAAACTATTTCGAATGGAAGCAAGCCTTTAGGATTTCTTGCTCATAGCGTCGTTATCTATTCTTCGTGCGAAAGTGGGTCAAATTTTCAATGGAAGTTTTTTTAGCATACTGATGTTATGCGAGGTGTATATGAAATAGCTTATATTTTACTAGGAAAAACTATTAAATACTATACAATTTTACACAAGATATTTATTTATTTATAGAATGGATATACTTAAACCTTGCTACAACACTTATAGGCAGTGTACCTAATCGTACAGTAGTGTGGTTTTTAGTAAGTCCGGTTCGTTCCACAGGGAAATCTTTTAAACAAAGCTTAACGCTATATTAGTTTTAATTTATAAAAATACAAATATATATAAGTAATATTATTATTATAAAAAGGGGGTTTTTACCGTTTAATGACCGGTTTGTCGATTTTTAAAACTTTAGTCGCAGTTAAAACCTAATGTAAAATATTAAATAAATAAAAGACTTAATTTAAAGCGTAAAGTAAATAATGATAATGAAATTGCAATAAATAAAAGTACGATAATATAAACTTGCGATAATTAAAAAGTACTATAATTAAAAGTACAATTAAATACAATGACAATAAATAAAAGTGAGATAATTAGAAGTGCAATTAAATATGAAAATAAAGGAATTATGCTTATTTAAACTTCCGTAATCATGATGTTTGACGTGTTGATTTTAGTTTATTCCCATGGGTTAATTGTCCTTTGTCCTGGATTATTTAATATGTCCGTCTGGTTTTTCTCCATAACAGTCCATCAGTCATAAATATAAAGTGCGAGTATCCTCGTCAAATTATCCTTATACCCGAAGTCAAATATTCCAACTAATTGGGGACTTAAACTGTAACAAGGTTTTAATACTTTGTTTAATAATTACACCAGGTTATCGACTGCGTGTAACCCAAGGTTTTAATACTTTGTTATCAATTATGCCAAGTCTCCTTGTACATAATTTCACCCCTGTTTTAATAATTCTAGTGACTATTAATCCATTCCCGTGTCCGGTTAAATGAACGATTATTCGTACATATAAATATCCCGCCCATCGTGTCCGATCGAGTGTATATGGTTATTTATAGGTACGTCCAATTGTAAATCTTTATATTAAAATTAACAAACTGCCATTTAGTTAAACAAATATAAAGCCCATTAATAGCCCATAGTCTAATTTCCACAAGTGTCGTTCTTTTGTCCAAACCCCAATTATGGTACAAAGCCCAATTACCCAATTTTAGTATTTAGCCCAACATCATGATTACTTCGTTTTAAATAAGCATAATAATAATTTAGCTATGAGACATTAATGTAAAAAGGTTGAACATAACTTACAATGATTAAAAATAGCGTAGCGTTACACGGACAGAATTTGGACTTACACCCTTACAATATTCGCTAACATACCCTTATTATTAGAAATTAAAATTAAAATTAAAATTAAAATATAAATATATATACATATACGTTGATGAATGAGGAGAAAAAGATGTGTTAAATGATGCTCCAAACTGCGAATTTTATAGGCCTGTGAACTTAAAAAGAGGCTCATGCGATCGCATGAGCTTTGCCCTTCAAGGCCATGCGATCGCATGGCCAGCTGGGGAGGCTCACATGTGGTTGTTTTCTTCTGCCGACGGTTTATTAATATATTATACAATATATAAATAATTATAAGAATTATTTAAATATTATATTATATTTATGTGCATAGTTGACTTGTAATTTTTAGTCCGTTGCGTCAAACGTTGAGAGTTAACTCTGGTCCCGGTCCCAGATTTTTGAACGTCCTTGCGTATAATTTAATATCTTGTACTTTGCGTTTTGCTTCTTGTACTCTTGTAATTTCGAGACGTTTCTTATCAATAATTGGAACCTCTTTGATTGTACTTTGTACTTTTGAGCTTTTTGGTCTTTTGCGTCTTCAATTCACCGAGTCTGTCTTTTGTCTTCACCTTTTATTATTTAAACGAATATTACGTGTAAATAGAACAATTGCAACTAAAAGCTTGTCTTTCTTGAGGGATAATGCTATGAAATATATGTTCGTTTTTAGCATTATCAAATATTCCCACACTTGAGCATTGCTTGTCCTCAAGCAATATAGTCTTGAAATATACTAGAATCACTTCTTTATTCTTCACACTTTGTACATCAGTGATTTCTTTACGGCGGTATAAACAATGGTAGTAACGATGTGGTTTACAGTCCCACATGACTATAAAAATTTAGATCCTTTAAGGAAATTGGATCTTTATGAAAACATTTGATATTTTGAAAATTAAATCTAGCTTTTACCCTAGATAAGTTTTCCAGAATAACACTTCACCGGTGTTTGCAAATTGTTTTTGTGGGTTTGGTGGGTTTCAGATTTGAAAATTTTAGCTCAAAACTTATGGTTTTGTGTCACCCACATGCTAACCTTGTATTAGGAAAGAAACACGTCCAGTATACTTGCTCCGTATATTACTTTTCGGTAAACTACATTCCGGTTGTAAAGAAAAGCATTGAACAAGCAACTATTAGGGCGATGTCTAATGACATGCAGATGTTCATTGTCTACAACGTATCAGATGCAATTACTATCCTTTGTAGGAGCAATAGTAAAGCTCACCCTTATAATTTTTCGGTCTGGCACAAGGTCCTGTCTTTGACCATGCTATGCAACCACCGTTCTTACGGTTGACACCCGATTTGGTTCAGGTGACCTAATGAATTCCAGGTGAATTCCTAGGATTTTACGTTCAATGGTAATGAACGCATTGAAAATGGGTTTTCTCGTTCAAGCTCGAGTTTAGATATCATTGAATTCCATGAGTTTGTAATTCTCAATCTTTAAGGTCAATCTCAAGGATTGAGTAATATCAGTCTTAAAAGCTGATTTTTAATCTTTAAGGAGATTATCCTTTCTGGGGATCTGATTCATTAGTCTTATCAAGCTAATTTGCACGGCGTCCTCCTCATTTTACAAGACAGATCCTCTCATGGTTAGGATAAGTCTGACCACTTGACAACCCTGTTTGATGCTGAGGTCCGTGGATTTCCTGCTGATTTTAGAGATGACTTTTCTAGATTTTTCGTCAACCTACAGCTGGTCTGGACGACAACTTCATGACCTAAATCAAGAAGCGCGTTTCTTTTTCGGAAGACTTTACTTCCTTTTAATGATGGAATTGATTCATCGTGTAGATCCATCTTTTTTACAGTAAATCGGGTAAAACTTTTTAGAAATTGTCCAAAACAAAAGTATCTTCAGTTATTTGTACAAAAATATGTGATATATGTTTTAAATAACTTGGTAATTTTTCCCACACTTGGCTTTTTATTTTCCTTTTTATTGTCCTCTATTCCATTTTAAATGAATTCTAACATTTTAGTTTGTTTCTCAATTTATGTCCTTTCCGAGGTAACAATAATTTCGGTGTTAACACCTAGTTTTATCGTTCATAAATATGTATAAACATGATTTTGAATTCATTTAATTGAAAATTTTGAAAATTTTTACTAGAATTGGGTAGTCAGTATATAAGACTAGGGCTGTTCTTTATTATCAGAGAGCACTAGATTCTAATACAACTACTGCTTTACTAGTATTTTTAATGGTAACCAAGTGTTTAAGATAAAAATTTTAAAAATCCGAAAGAATTTAACCCCTTCCCACACTTAAGATCTTGCAATGCCCTCATTTGCAAGAAATCAGTAACAATTTAAATTATTGAGGGTGATTAGCGTAAAAAATGATTAAATTTTACCAAAGTTTCCAAACATATCGGCGTTTGTTTGCTGAATGATAAATGGTGCACATCCTTTGTTCATTCCATCTTGTTGTTTCATCATGTTTGTTTTTCGTTTTGTCATCAAAACTAGCTTTTGCTGAACTTAATGCCAGTCTTTGAAAATGCGCTGTTTTACCCTGATTTTGTACAATTAACAATATACATACATACAAATATAAACATGTGTGACGACCCGAAGATTTCTGACCAAATTTAAACTTTAATCTTTATATGTTTCCGACATGATAAGCAAAGTTTGCTAAATTAAATATAAAGGATTTTAAACTATGTTCATACATTCATTTAACCTCGACCAAATTTCAATGATTCACGAATCACTAAATGAACGTATATGATTAGATATGTTTATGTGTAAATATATTAAATTAAAAACGTCAACAAAGTATTAAACGTATAATACTTTACATAAACGTAATCGTCTCAAAATATATATTCAAATAGTTATCGATGGAATTAGAAGATGTTATCAAATTAGTGATTTAACAGTACATTGAATTATGATTACTAGTCTCTATTAAGAGGTCCACTTTGATTTAGAAAACCTTTTCCTTTTAAAGGTATTCGGAATGGTTGGTAAAAGTGATTTGCCAAAGTTTCATTTACGAGAGATATTCAAAAGTTAGTAATCGTTTCAGTTTAAAATTCAAAAGCGTACTTTACTTGATTTACTCGTGTCTCTCGATAAATCAACTCGTTAGTTGTTATCTTAAAAACATTAATTGGTAACATAACTACTATTATTTAAAAACTTTGAAATGTAATGGGAATTGAAAGACTAAATATTATATCAGTAAATAAATATTTCAAACATTTATATATTATGTACAAATTTAGAATTTTAAATAAATAAATATATATATATATATATATATATATATATATATATATATATATATATATATATATATATATATATATATATATATATATATATATATATATATATATATTTACTTAGTCATAAAACGTCTTAATTTAAAATAACATATTTTGATGAATAACGAGTCACTGATTTATAGAAGCAAATGACCACAACACTCAATTATATAAGCTACATTTTTATAAAGTAATTTGTTGATGAGAAAGTCAAATTATTAATAAGGATACGCGTCGCGTGTAGTGACCCGAACTTTTCCATGTTTATATATATTAAATGAGATTGATATTTACATGATTAAATGTTTCCAACATGTTAAGTAATCAAACTTGTTAAGACTTGATTAATTGAAATATGTTTCATATAGACAATTGACCACCCAAGTTGACCGGTGATTCACGAACGTTAAAACTTGTAAAAACTATATGATGACATATATATGGATATATATATATATATATATAGTTAACATGATACTATGATAAGTAAATATATCATTAAGTATATTAACAATGAACTACATATGTAAAAACAAGACTACTAACTTAATGATTTTTAAACGAGACATATATGTAACGATTATCGTTGTAAAGACATTTAATGTATATATATCATATTAAGAGATATTCATACATGATAATATCATGATAATATAATAATTTAAAATCTCATTTGATATTATAAACATTGGGTTAACAACATTTAACAAGATCGTTAACCTAAAGGTTTCAAAACAACACTTACATGTAACGACTAACGATGACTTAACGACTCAGTTAAAATGTATATACATGTAGTGTTTTAATATGTATTTATACACTTTTGAAAGACTTCAATACACTTATCAAATTACTTCTACTTAACAAAAATGCTTACAATTACATCCTCGTTCAGTTTCATCAACAATTCTACTCGTATGCACCCGTATTCGTACTCGTACAATACACAGCTTTTAGATGTATGTACTATTGGTATATACACTCCAATGATTAGCTCTTACCAGCCCATGTGAGTCACCTAACACATGTGGGAACCATCATTTGGCAACTAGCATGAAATATCTCATAAAATTACAAAAATATGAGTAATCATTCATGACTTATTTACATGAAAACAAAATTACATATCCTTTATATCTAATCCATACACCAACGACCAAAAACACCTACAAACACTTTCATTCTTCAATTTTTTTCATCTAATTAATCTCTCTCAAGTTCTATCTTCAAGTTCTAAGTGTTCTTCATATATTCTACAAGTTCTAGTTACATAAAATCAAGAATACTTTCAAGTTTGCAAGCTCACTTCCAATCTTGTAAGGTGATCATCCAACCTCAAGAAATCTTTGTTTCTTACAGTAGGTTATCATTCTAATATAGGGTAATAATTATATTCAAACTTTGGTTCAATTTCTATAACTATAACAATCTTATTTCAAGTGATGATCTTACTTGAACTTGTTTTCGTGTCATGATTCTGCTTCAAGAACTTCGAGCCATCCAAGGATCCGTTGAAGCTAGATCCATTTTTCTCTTTTCCAGTAGGTTTATCCAAGGAACTTAAGGTAGTAATGATGTTCATAACATCATTCTATTCATACATATAAAGCTATCTTATTCGAAGGTTTAAACTTGTAATCACTAGAACATAGTTTAGTTAATTCTAAACTTGTTCGCAAACAAAAGTTAATTCTTCTAACTTGACTTTTAAAATCAACTAAACACATGTTCTATATCTATATGATATGATAACTTAATGATTTAAAACCTGGAAACACGAAAAACACCGTAAAACTGGATTTACGCCGTCGTAGTAACACCGCGGGCTGTTTTGGGTTAGTTAATTAAAAACTATGATAAACTTTGATTTAAAAGTTATTATTCCGAGAAAATGATTTTTATTATGAACATGAAACTATATCCAAAAATTTTGGTTAAACTCAAAGTGGAAGTATGTTTTCTAAAATGGTCATCTAGACGTCGTTCTTTCGACTGAAATGACTACCTTTACAAAAACGACTTGTAACTTATTTTTCCGACTATAAACCTATACTTTTTCTGTTTAGAATCATAAAATAGAGTTCAATATGAAACCATAGCAATTTGATTCACTCAAAACGGATTTAAAATGAAGAAGTTATGGGTAAAACAAGATTAGATAATTTTTCTCATTTTAGCTACGTGAAAATTGGTAACAAATCTATTCCAACCATAACTTAATCAACTTGTATTGTATATTATGTAATCTTGAGATACCATAGACACGTATACAATGTTTCGACCTATCATGTCGACACATCTATATATATTTCGGAACAACCATAGACACTCTATATGTGAATGTTGGAGTTAGCTATACAGGGTTGAGGTTGATTCCAAAATATATATAGTTTGAGTTGTGATCAATACTGAGATACCTATACACTGGGTCGTGGATTGATTCAAGATAATATTTATCGATTTATTTCTGTACATCTAACTGTGGATAACTTGTTGTAGGTTACTAACGAGGACAGCTGACTTAATAAACTTAAAACATCAAAATATATTAAAAGTGTTGTAAATATATTTTGAACATACTTTAATATACATGTATATATTGTTATAGGTTCGTGAATCAACAGTGGCCAAGTCTTACTTCCCGACGAAGTAAAAATCTGTGAAAGTGAGTTATAGTCCCACTTTTAAAATCTAATATTTTTGGGATGAGAATACATGCAGGTTTTATAAATGATTTACAAAATAGACACAAGTACGTGAAACTACATTCTATGGTTGAATTATCGAAATCGAATATGCCCCTTTTTATTAAGTCTGGTAATCTAAGAATTAGGGAACAGACACCCTAATTGACGCGAATCCTAAAGATAGATCTATTGGGCCTAACAAACCCCATCCAAAGTACCGGATGCTTTAGTACTTCAAAATTTATATCATATCCGAAGGGTGTCCCGGAATGATGGGGATATTCTTATATATGCATCTTGTTAATGTCGGTTACCAGGTGTTCACCATATGAATGATTTTTATTTCTATGTATGGGATGTGTATTGAAATATGAAATCTTGTGGTCTATTGTTACGATTTGATATATATAGGTTAAACCTATAACTCACCAACATTTTTGTTGACGTTTAAAGCATGTTTATTCTCAGGTGAATATTAAGAGCTTCCGCTGTTGCATACTAAAATAAGGACAAGATTTGGAGTCCATGTTTGTATGATATTGTGTAAAAACTGCATTCAAGAAATTGATTTCGATGTAACATATTTGTATTGTAAACCATTATGTAATGGTCGTGTGTAAACAGGATATTTTAGATTATCATTATTTGATAATCTACGTAAAGCTTTTTAAACCTTTATTTATGAAATAAAGGTTATGGTTTGTTTTAAAAATGAATGCAGTCTTTGAAAAACGTCTCATATAGAGGTCAAAACCTCGCAACGAAATCAATTAATATGGAACGTTTTTAATCAATAAGAACGGGACATTTCAGTTGGTATCCGAGCGTTGGTCTTAGAGAACCAGAATTTTGCATTAGTGTGTCTTATCGAGTTTGTTAGGATGCATTAGTGAGTCTGGACTTCGACCGTGTTTACTTGAAAAAAAATGATTGCTTAACAAATTTTGTTGAAAACTATATATTTTTAACATGTGAATATTATGTGATATATTAATCTCTTAACGCGTTTGATATTATGTGATAGATGTCTACCTCTAGAACAAGTCCCATTGACTCACCTAATAATAATGAAGAGTCAAATGTAAATTGGAATGATTCGTGGACTGATTCACAAGTTCCCGAAGAGGAACCGGAAGAAGAGTCGGAACCAGAAGAAGAATCGGAACCGGAAGAAGAATCGGAACCGGATGAAGAAATAGAACCGGTGGGGGAAATAATAAAACGGTTAAGTAAAAGAAAATCCTCAACCAACCGACCAAGGCTAATTATGGTCAATGGTGTTTCCGCCAAGGAAGCAAAATATTGGGAGGATTACCAATTCTTTCGATGAATCGGATTCCGACGAGAATTCTGATGATGTTATAGAAATTACCCCAACTGAATTTAAAAAGGCAAAAGAAAATAATAAGGGAAAGGGCATAAAAATAGAGAAATCTAATTCCAACCCCGATGAACTTTATATGTATCGTCAACCCCCGAAGTCCTTAAGTTGTAACAATGACCCGGGAACCTCTAAACCACCAGGTTTTTCTAAACCAATGTGGAAAATAACGGCTCGTATTAGGGGAACATCATATATCCCTAGAAACTTGGCAAAACGAACCAAAACCGAAGAAGAAGAAACAAGCGAGTCGGAATAAGATAGTTGTATTCGTGTGGTGTAATATATGTAATATAGTGTGCTTATGCTTTATGATATATGTAAAAATTGCTTGTATTAATAAGTATCTTTTTTATGAATCTAACTCTTGTCTATTTTACAGTATAAAAATACAAAATGGATAGACAACCCAATATTTTAAGAGACCTACCCGGAGACATGATTGATGAAATCTTGTCTAGAGTTGGTCAGAATTCTTCGGCACAACTATTTAAGGCGAGATCAGTTTGTAAGACATAAAAAGAACGTTCCAAGAATGCCTTGGTTTATAAAAGGTTTTCGTTCGAAAGATGGGGGATATCACATTGGGAAATTCATAAGTTACGATGTGTTTACTTTGACGCATATATTGCGGGGAACCCAAATGCTATTTTACGCAATGGGTTAAGAAATTATTTTGACTCAATATATCCGAATATTGGACTTCGTGATTTAGAAAAAGCGGCTAACATGCAACATAAAGAAGCATGTTATGCTTACGGATTAGTAATGTTCGCTTCTCACCAAAGTGAGAACAAGAACATCGGGCTACAACTATTAAACAAAACATTCCCACAAGTGACGGAGTTGGTAATTGGGGTAAGAAATGAGGTTTTTAGATTGTTACGGGACTGTTGGACATTACGTAACCCTCGTCCCTTTGACGACGTTACAACACGCTGTCTTATCAACGGCCATAACGGTTATGTTCCACAAGACCAAGGATGGGAAGTAGTCCTAGTAAAACCAGAATGCATGACTTGTTTCTGGACGTATGAATTACGTGTCTTTATTGCCTTTGCTGAACGACTTGTGTACTAGCTAGAATTATCTTCACAACTATCTTGTATCAAAGTTATTGTGTGCTATATTTCATGCTTTATGTAAAATAAGCGGTATTGTAAGTTTGTAAAATATTGTATAAAAGTTTGAACGCGAAATATTATTATAATCAGTTTTTCATATAGAATTGTAGTAGTTGAATTGTATATTAGCTACTAAGTATGAACTTAACGGGTAGGTACTACCCGAATTTAAACTTATAAAACGCTAATATGAAGAAAAAGCTTTTATAAATGAGTTCATATTATGCTACGAAATACTATTAACTACTCTTAATATTCTGTATGATTAACTTGTTCCATTTGACAATTTTGAAGGAAATGGCACCGACTACTCGACACACCGTGAATATGAATGAAGAGGAATTCCGTACTTTTCTAGCTTCAAACATAGCCGCAGTACAGGCTGCGCTACATACCAACAATAACCTTGGATCTAGCAGTACAGGAAATCGTGTAGGATGCACCTACAAAGAATTCACTGCCTGCAAACCTTTGGAATTTGATGGAACCGAAGGACCGATCGGATTGAAACGGTGGACCGAGAAGGTCGAATCCGTGTTTGCCATAAGTAAGTGTACTGAAGAGGACAAAGTAAAGTACGCTACGCATACCTTCACAGGTTCTGCGTTAACATGGTGGAATACCTATCTAGAGCAAGTGGGACAAGACGATGCGTACGCACTACCGTGGTCAGCATTCAAGCACTTGATGAACGAGAAGTACCGTCCCAGAACCGAGGTCAATAAGCTCAAGACAGAACTTAGAGGGTTACGAACCCAAGGATTTGATATTACCACGTACGAAAGACGATTCACAGAATTGTGCCTATTGTGTCCGGGAGCATTCGAAGATGAGGAAGAGAAGATCGACGCGTTTGTGAAAGGATTACCGGAAAGAATCCAAGAAGATATAAGTTCACACGAGCCCGCCTCTATACAACAGGCATGTAGAATGGCTCACAAACTAGTGAACCAGATTGAAGAAAGAATTAAAGAACAGACTGCTGAAGAGGCCAATGTGAAGCAAGTCAAAAGAAAGTGGGAGGAAAACGGTGATAAGAATCACCAATACAACAACAACAGCAATTACAACAATAATCGCAACAATTATCCCAACAATCGCAACATTAATCGAAACTACAACAAACGGCCCAACAACAACAACAACAACAACAACAACAACAACAGCAACTACAACAATCATCCCAATAATAATAATAACCGCAACAACAACAACAACAATCAGAAGCAGCTATGCCAAAGGTTTGAAAAGTATCACTCGGGGTTCTGCACCAAATTTTGCAATAAGTGTAAAAGAAATGGTCATAGCGCGGCGAAGTGTGAGATCTACGGACCAGGGGTTAATAGAACGAAAGGAACAAATGGTGTCGGAACGAGTAATGGCGGAGCAAGTAGTGTCGGAGCAAGTTATGCCAATGTAGTTTGTTATAAATGTGGAAAACCGGGCCACATTATTAGAAATTGCCCGAACCAGGAGAACACGAATGGACAAGGCCGCGGAAGAGTTTTCAATATTAATGCGGCAGAGGCACAAGAAGACCCGGAGCTTGTTACGGGTACGTTTCTTATTGACAATAAATCTGCTTACGTTTTATTTGATTCGGGTGCGGATAGAAGCTATATGAGTAGAGATTTTTGTGCTAAATTAAGTTGTCCATTGACGCCTTTGGATAGTAAATTTTTACTCGAATTAGCAAATGGTAAATTAATTTCAGCAGATAATATATGTCGGAATCGAGAAATTAAACTGGCTAGCGAAACATTTAAGATTGATTTGATACCAGTAGAGTTAGGGAGTTTTGATGTGATAATTGGTATGGACTGGTTGAAAGAAGTGAAAGCAGAGATCGTTTGTTACAAAAATGCAATTCGCATTATACGAGAAAAAGGAAAACCCTTAATGGTGTACGGAGAAAAGGGCAACACGAAGCTACATCTTATTAGTAATTTGAAGGCACAAAAACTAATAAGAAAAGGTTGCTATGCTGTTCTAGCACACGTCGAGAAAGTACAAACTGAAGAAAAGAGCATCAATGATGTTCCCATTGCAAAAGAATTTCCCGATGTATTTCCGAAAGAATTACCGGGATTACCCCCACATCGATCCGTTGAATTTCAAATAGATCTTGTACCAGGAGCTGCACCAATAGCTCGTGCTCCTTACAGACTCGCACCCAGCGAGATGAAAGAACTGCAAACCAAATTACAAGAACTTTTAGAGCGTGGTTTCATTCGACCAAGCACATCACCGTGGGGAGCTCCTGTTTTGTTTGTCAAGAAGAAAGATGGTACATTCAGGTTGTGTATCGACTACCGAGAGTTGAACAAACTTACCATCAAGAACCGCTACCCACTACCGAGAATCGACGACTTATTTGATCAACTACAAGGCTCGTCTGTTTATTCAAAGATTGACTTACGTTCCGGGTATCATCAAATGCGGGTGAAAGAAGATGATATTCCAAAGACTGCTTTCAGAACACGTTACGGTCATTACGAGTTTATGGTCATGCCATTTGGTTTAACTAATGCACCAGCTGTGTTCATGGACCTTATGAACCGAGTGTGTGGACCATACCTTGACAAGTTTGTCATTGTTTTCATTGATGACATACTTATTTACTCAAAGAATGACCAAGAACACGGTGAACATTTGAGAAAGGTGTTAGAAGTATTGAGGAAGGAAGAATTGTACGCTAAGTTTTCAAAGTGTGCATTTTGGTTGGAAGAAGTTCAATTCCTCGGTCACATAGTGAACAAAGAAGGTATTAAGGTGGATCCGGCAAAGATAGAAACTGTTGAAAAGTGGGAAACCCCGAAAAATCCGAAACACATACGCCAGTTTTTAGGACTAGCTGGTTACTACAGAAGGTTCATCCAAGACTTTTCCAGAATAGCAAAACCCTTGACTGCATTAACGCATAAAGGGAAGAAATTTGAATGGAATGATGAACAAGAGAAAGCGTTTCAGTTATTGAAGAAAAAGCTAACTACGGCACCTATATTGTCATTGCCTGAAGGGAATGATGATTTTGTGATTTATTGTGACGCATCAAAGCAAGGTCTCGGTTGTGTATTAATGCAACGAACGAAGGTGATTGCTTATGCGTCTAGACAATTGAAGATTCACGAACAAAATTATACGACGCATGATTTGGAATTAGGCGCGGTTGTTTTTGCATTAAAGACTTGGAGGCACTACTTATATGGGGTCAAAAGTATTATATATACCGACCACAAAAGTCTTCAACACATATTTAATCAGAAACAACTGAATATGAGGCAGCGTAGGTGGATTGAATTGTTGAATGATTACGACTTTGAGATTCGTTACCACCCGGGAAAGGCAAATGTGATAGCCGATGCCTTGAGCAGGAAGGACAGAGAACCCATTCGAGTAAAATCTATGAATATAATGATTCATAATAACCTTACTACTCAAATAAAGGAGGCGCAACAAGGAGCTTTAAAAGAGGGAAATTTAAAGGATGAAATACCCAAGGGATCGGAGAAGCATCTTAATATTCGGGAAGACGGAACCCGGTATAGGGCTGAAAGGATTTGGGTACCAAAATTTGGAGATATGAGAGAAATGGTACTTAGAGAAGCTCATAAAACCAGATACTCAATACATCCTGGAACGGGGAAGATGTACAAGGATCTCAAGAAACATTTTTGGTGGCCGGGTATGAAAGCCGATGTTGCTAAATACGTAGGAGAATGTTTGACGTGTTCTAAGGTCAAAGCTGAGCATCAGAAACCATCAGGTCTACTTCAACAACCCGAAATCCCAGAATGGAAATGGGAAAACATTACCATGGATTTCATCACTAAATTGCCAAGGACTGCAAGTGGTTTTGATACTATTTGGGTAATAGTTGATCGTCTCACCAAATCAGCACACTTCCTGCCAATAAGAGAAGATGACAAGATGGAGAAGTTAGCACGACTGTATTTGAAGGAAGTCGTCTCCAGACATGGAATACCAATCTCTATTATCTCTGATAAGGATGGCAGATTTATTTCAAGATTCTGGCAGACATTACAGCAAGCATTAGGAACTCGTCTAGACATGAGTACTGCCTATCATCCACAAACTGATGGGTAGAGTGAAAGGACGATACAAACGCTTGAAGACATGCTACGAGCATGTGTTATTGATTTCGGAAACAGTTGGGATCGACATCTACCGTTAGCAGAATTTTTCTACAACAACAGCTACCACTCAAGCATTGAGATGGCGCCGTTTGAAGCACTTTATGGTAGAAAGTGCAGGTCTCCGATTTGTTGGAGTGAAGTGGGGGATAGACAGATTACGGGTCCGGAGATTATACAAGAAACTACCGAGAAGATCATCCAAATTCAACAACGGTTGAAAACCGCCCAAAGTCGACAAAAGAGCTACGCTGACATTAAAAGAAAAGATATAGAATTTGAAATTGGAGAGATGGTCATGCTTAAAGTTGCACCTTTGAAAGGCGTTGTTCGATTTGGTAAACGAGGGAAATTAAATCCAAGGTATATTGGACCATTCAAGATTATTGATCGTGTCGGACCAGTAGCTTACCGACTTGAGTTACCTCAACAACTCGCGGCTGTACATAACACTTTCCATGTCTCAAATTTGAAGAAATGTTTTGCTAAAGAAGATCTCACTATTCCGTTAGATGAAATCCAAATCAACGAAAAACTTCAATTCATCGAAGAACCCGTCGAAATAATGGATCGTGAGGTTAAAAGACTTAAGCAAAACAAGATACCAATTGTTAAGGTTCGATGGAATGCTTGTAGAGGACCCGAGTTCACCTGGGAGCGTGAACATCAGATGAAGAAGAAATACCCGCATCTATTTCCAGAAGATTCGTCAACACCTTCAACAGCTTAAAATTTCGGGACGAAATTTATTTAACGGGTAGGTACTGTAGTGACCCGAAATTTTCCATGTTTATATATATTAAATGAGATTGATATTTACATGATTAAATGTTTCCAACATGTTAAGTAATCAAACTTGTTAAGACTTGATTAATTGAAATATGTTTCATATAGACAATTGACCACCCAAGTTGACCGGTGATTCACGAACGTTAAAACTTGTAAAAACTATATGATGACATATATATGGATATATATATATATAGTTAACATGATACTATGATAAGTAAATATATCATTAAGTATATTAACAATGAACTACATATGTAAAAACAAGACTACTAACTTAATGATTTTTAAACGAGACATATATGTAACGATTATCGTTGTAAAGACATTTAATGTATATATATCATATTAAGAGATATTCATACATGATAATATCATGATAATATAATAATTTAAAATCTCATTTGATATTATAAACATTGGGTTAACAACATTTAACAAGATCGTTAACCTAAAGGTTTCAAAACAACACTTACATGTAACGACTAACGATGACTTAACGACTCAGTTAAAATGTATATACATGTAGTGTTTTAATATGTATTTATACAATTTTGAAAGACTTCAATACACTTATCAAATTACTTCTACTTAACAAAAATGCTTACAATTACATCCTCGTTCAGTTTCATCAACAATTCTACTCGTATGCACCCGTATTCGTACTCGTACAATACACAGCTTTTAGATGTATGTACTATTGGTATATACACTCCAATGATTAGCTCTTAGCAGCCCATGTGAGTCACCTAACACATGTGGGAACCATCATTTGGCAACTAGCATGAAATATCTCATAAAATTACAAAAATATGAGTAATCATTCATGACTTATTTACATGAAAACAAAATTACATATCCTTTATATCTAATCCATACACCAACGACCAAAAACACCTACAAACACTTTCATTCTTCAATTTTCTTCATCTAATTAATCTCTCTCAAGTTCTATCTTCAAGTTCTAAGTGTTCTTCATATATTCTACAAGTTCTAGTTACATAAAATCAAGAATACTTTCAAGTTTGCTAGCTCACTTCCAATCTTGTAAGGTGATCATCCAACCTCAATAAATCTTTGTTTCTTACAGTAGGTTATCATTCTAATACAGGGTAATAATTATATTCAAACTTTGGTTCAATTTCTATAACTATAACAATCTTATTTCAAGTGATGATCTTACTTGAACTTGTTTTCGTGTCATGATTCTGCTTCAAGAACTTCGAGCCATCCAAGGATCCGTTGAAGCTAGATCCATTTTTCTCTTTTCCAGTAGGTTTATCCAAGGAACTTAAGATAGTAATGATGTTCATAACATCATTCTATTCATACATATAAAGCTATCTTATTCGAAGGTTTAAACTTGTAATCACTAGAACATAGTTTAGTTAATTCTAAACTTGTTCACAAACAAAAGTTAATTCTTCTAACTTGACTTTTAAAATCAACTAAACACATGTTCTATATCTATATGATATGTTAACTTAATGATTTAAAACCTGGAAACACGAAAAACACCGTAAAACTGGATTTACGCCGTCGTAGTAACACCGCGGGCTGTTTTGGGTTAGTTAATTAAAAACTATGATAAACTTTGATTTAAAAGTTGTTATTCTGAGAAAATGATTTTTATTATGAACATGAAACTATATCCAAAAATTTTGGTTAAACTCAAAGTGGAAGTATGTTTTCTAAAATGGTCATATAGACGTCGTTCTTTCGACTGAAATGACTACCTTTACAAAAACGACTTGTAACTTATTTTTCTGACTATAAACCTATACTTTTTCTGTTTAGAATCATAAAATAGAGTTCAATATGAAACCATAGCAATTTGATTCACTCAAAACGGATTTAAAATGAAGAAGTTATGGGTAAAACAAGATTAGATAATTTTTCTCATTTTAGCTACGTGAAAATTGGTAACAAATCTATTCCAACCATAACTTAATCAACTTGTATTGTATATTATGTAATCTTAAGATACCATAGACACGTATACAATGTTTCGACCTATCATGTCGACACATCTATATATATTTCGGAACAACCATAGACACTCTATATGTGAATGTTGGAGTTAGCTATACAGGGTTGAGGTTGATTCCAAAATATATATAGTTTGAGTTGTGATCAATACTGAGATACGTATACACTGGGTTGTGGATTGATTCAAGATAATATTTATCGATTTATTTCTGTACATCTAACTGTGGATAACTTGTTGTAGGTTACTAACGAGGACAGCTGACTTAATAAACTTAAAACATCAAAATATATTAAAAGTGTTGTAAATATATTTTGAACATACTTTAATATACATGTATATATTGTTATAGGTTCGTGAATCAACAGTGGCCAAGTCTTACTTCCCGACGAAGTAAAAATCTGTGAAAGTGAGTTATAGTCCCACTTTTAAAATCTAATATTTTTGGGATGAGAATACATGCAGGTTTTATAAATGATTTACAAAATAGACACAAGTACGTGAAACTACATTCTATGGTTGAATTATCGAAATCGAATATGCCCCTTTTTATTAAGTCTGGTAATCTAAGAATTAGGGAACAGACACCCTAATTGACGCGAATCCTAAAGATAGATCTATTGGGCCTAACAAACCCCATCCAAAGTACCGGATGCTTTAGTACTTCGAAATTTATATCATATCCGAAGGGTGTCCCGGAATGATGGGGATATTCTTATATATGCATATTGTTAATGTCGGTTACCAGGTGTTCACCATATGAATTATTTTTATCTCTATGTATGGGATGTGTATTGAAATATGAAATCTTGTGGTCTATTGTTACGATTTGATATATATAGGTTAAACCTATAACTCACCAACATTTTTGTTGACGTTTAAAGCATGTTTATTCTCAGGTGAATATTAAGAGCTTCCGCTGTTGCATACTAAAATAAGGACAAGATTTGGAGTCCATGTTTGTATGATATTGTGTAAAAACTGCATTCAAGAAACTGATTTCGATGTAACATATTTGTATTGTAAACCATTATCTAATGGTCGTGTGTAAACAGGATATTTTAGATTATCATTATTTGATAATCTACGTAAAGCTTTTTAAACCTTTATTTATGAAATAAAGGTTATGGTTTGTTTTAAAAATGAATGCAGTCTTTGAAAAACGTCTCATATAGAGGTCAAAACCTCGCAACGAAATCAATTAATATGGAACGTTTTTAATCAATAAGAACGGGACATTTCATCGCGTAACGTAAAAGGCTAGTTTTCTAAACGTACGAAAGTGCGCTCGAAAAACCGAAAGTGATACATGAGTCGTGAGATCATGTCCGTGTCACTTTAGTAAAAATTACATTTTTACTACGCACGTAAATATAATATAATATTTAATTAATTCTAAAGATTAAATATAATATATATATTAAATAATATATGAAATTACAACCTGTAATATAAGATGCATACTATAAGAGTGTCGGCAACATAAACTTTATGAGCTGGAAGCATGCACGAAAAAAAAAAAAAAAAAAAAAAACCTTCTTTAAAATCGCTCGAAATCTGGTTCAATTCATCCTATCTCATTCTATCTCTCTAACTCTACATATATTACTCCGTATAGATATATTTTACTCCGTGATAATTCAAGCTAAATTTCCAAATTAGTATTAATAGTATACAAATACAATAGCAAGTAAACGGGTGTTTTTAATTTGGGTTTCAACCCGTTTTAAAGGAAATATGGGTATTGTTCGTGAGTCCAAGGCTAACCAAACATTAGTCCACTACGCTGCATCTGCATATTTTTCCTACAATATTGAACCACAATATTGATATGTGAGTTTATAGATCCATTTTTAAACGCTTTAAATATTTTTGGGTCTTGAAACTAATCGGGTTTTGTTTTTAAAAATTGATACTTGCGCTTTTGTTTATAAATAAAAATATAGTGTCCTACGTTAATTATGATTCATAAATAAGAACCAAATATATATAATTTGAGGGTTAATATGAAACGGAAGTCGTTGTGTATAATAGACATCGGTTTTTACTAATAAATCTGAATCCAAAAACTCAATATAACATGGTATTTGTGATAGATTGAGTTATATTTAATTAAAGAATTAAGAAAATGTTCATAATTACAAGAAAATTGTTTTGTTGATTTATGTACACGAGAAACCAAAAAAAAAAAAGAAAAGAAAGATTCGGTGAAGTCTTGATGTTATTTTATAAATTACACTTTTAGTCCCCGAAGTATTTACAAGTTTACAACATAAGTTAACAAAATGTTAAACGTACGTGTTCAACCCCTAAGTACAACAATAATACAAAATAGATTCTAAAGTAGTTACTACTTATTTACTATCATAAGTTTTAAATGTATACAATTATCCAGGACATACTCATTTTGAGGTCAATTACTCGTTTATCCGTTACCTTTCATTACTCGGACTAAGGTGAGTTTCATTTGCTCCCTTTTTAATTGCTTTTGCAATATATATTTTGGGCTGAGAATACATGCAATATTTTATAAATGCTTTACGAAATAGAGACAAGTGATCAAAAATGATAATTCTGCGGATTGATGTGCTAGGTAATTTAGTTACATGTTATAAGAACATGTGAGCGCGAATCCTAAAGATAGATCTATCGGGCTTAACACCCCCATCCTGTAGGCTGCACTAGACATAAGAGCTAGTGGGCGGATGTTTAGTACTTCGAGGATTATTTATACACTTGCGAGTGTACGTATCCATCTTTGCGAAGATGACTTATTATATTATTGTTAAGGTTGGTTACTGAGGCCTCAACATAAGCAGAACGGTTTTATACACTTGCGAGTGTACATATATTTATAAACGGAAATCTTGTGGTCTATTAATATGTTGAAATGATTGTTATGATAAACCTATGAACTCACCAACCTTTTGGTTGACACTTCTAAGCATGTTTATTCTCAGATATGAAAGAAATCTTCCGCTGTGCATTTGCTCATTCTACATGGAGTCATTCATGGTATATTTAAGTCAGTACCTCGCAATGGAACCAAATGTTGAAGACTTCGTCCAGGAGGATTAGGACGGGTCGTCTCAACATGCATGGCAATATGAAATGGGACTTAAAATCCCACTTTCAAATCCTAAATGTGAAATATTAGTACACAATAATAATAAAAATGATAAAAATTACATAAATATATCCAATAACATAAGTTTAAACATGAAAAAATAGAAAGATAAAAACATAAAAATCATAAAAATAACCAATGGAACTAAATCAGTCTGGATAGGGGTTCCAGTTCATCTCGTCAGGTAGGTTCCATTGTTGGTTATAGGTGTCCTGATAGGCTTGGTTATAGTCATACCGGTTAAAGGGTGGTCGGATCTCGGGGTTGTGTGGCGGAAAATGGGCAGGTCGAGTAGGTACGTAGTTATTTGGTACCTGATATGATAGCTGGCTCATGATTTGGTGCTGATGAACTAACCAGCTATCGTGTTGGCGTCGCCTATAATCCTTGTATACTCGCTCGGAGTTCCACTGCTCATACATACTATGTCTGGCCGCGTTCGTCATTGATTCCTCATCTATACGAACGTGGATGTCAAGAATAGCATCTCGAAAGACATCCCTAATGTCTTCCGCTTCCTTCATTTCCTCGTCTGAGACCCTTTCTACATGTGGATGAGGGCCCTCATAGGGTACTGCCTGGTTGCGTCTACTTTCCAATACCTTAGCACCCACATAAACTTTCAATCCTAAAGGCTCAACCTGTTCTCTACAAACTTGTAATGGACCCCCTTGGTTCCTATCAACACCTAAATACTCTCCAATGAGAGTAACAAAAATACCTCCTCCTATTATACTCCCGTCCTGCATTCCCTCTACCATTTTAGATAAATAAAAACCAACACAGTAAGAGATATTAACAAAGCTTCTCGGGTCTCGAATACACTTTAGGTAAAATAAATCATGTAAGGTCAATTTTTCTTTGTTGTAACCTCTCTGTGTAATCGAGTTAGCCAAAAATCTATTAATCACATGAAGCTCGGCTTTGTTAATATGTAAGTAGGAGTGTTTTCCTCTCAGTGTAAAAACATTATAGTTTGACATACGCCTCCAAACGGCGTCAGCGTCAAAGTTCCTATCTACCCTTTCACCACGATAAATCAAACTCATACAATCGGGTAGTAGCAATTCACTAGGAGTGTAAATCTGTAATGCCTTGGCCATGTCCATCATGGACATTCTGTACATCCTACCGCCAAGGATAAATCTAAGAAAACTTCTATCATCTAACCTATCTACATCTACATTTAACGCTATAGTACTCATCAACTCAACACACCATTCCTTATATACAGGTCTATGAATGGTGAAAAGACTTTCTCAATCTGTAAAAGAAGAACTGCCATACCTTTGTACCAAATGTTGTCTAACACGGTCAGCTAGATGGACCGTTTCCAAAGGATTCCAATCAATTACCCTCGGCACCTCTACGTCTTTTGTTACCAATTTAAATTTATTACTTTGATATGCCGGGTAATCTCTCCATCGTCTATCGAATCTCAGATTAGGATGTAACGTGTGTTCCATAATTGTTGGGTATTCGACAGGCGGATGCGGGGGAAATACTGTGAATTCATTAGGTAACTATAGCAGATCATAATAAGGTACGTGCTGATCAGGCTGATGTTGTGGTTCCTGTTGTGGTTGTTGTTCAGGTTCATATTGCATTTCTGGTTCTGGTTCTGGAGCTGGAGCAGATTGTCTAGATGATGATGATCCTGAACCTCCAGTATCGGCTTTCTGCAAAACACATTAAACACAAAATTTGTGCATCCAAATATGCATTAGTGTTAGCAAAATAACAATTTAAAACAATCACAATAACATGTTAAATCAAAAATAAACTTATACACATTTTCACAATTTTTCACAATTCTACACTTTTTCAAATAAGCACATATGAAAATGTATACAAAGTTCATAAGCATTTAACTCAAATAACATGTCAAAATAGTCATTACTAACAATTAAACAAGTCTCAATTGGCAATTATATCAAATTAATCAAGTTCATGAATTTTGTACCTAAAAAGTCCTCTTTAATCTTTAAAAATCATGTTTAGGATCAATGTTTGGATCATTTAACTACCTAAACATGTTACACTACTCTATTTAGCAATAATTCATGACAAAAATCGGCCATAACCTGTTTATATCAAAAAGCCCCAAATTGCTCAAGAACACAAACCCTAGATTTCTAAAAATTTTGAAGTTTTTGGCTTCAAATCATGTTAAATAGCATCAATCTAGGTTATACATGCATAAAATACTAACAATTTATTACAAATTACACTAGAAATTAACAAAATTGCATGTAACGACCCGCACTTTTTCGATCGTTCTATACTTATAAGATTAATATTTACATAAATTAAACCTTACCAACATGATAAGCAATCCAAATTGTTGAGATTTATGTTTCCGAAAAGAGTTTTACACAACGTTTGACCGTCTAGTTTGACCGATGATATCACGAACCATACAATATATGATAATTATACGTTTGTGTATATATATGTATATATATACATATTTAACATGATTAATGAATGTTTTAATATCTTATTTTGTATTAATAACAATAAGTTATAAGTATATTTTGAAACTACTAACTTAAGTTTTCAAAACGATAACCATACGTAACGTTAATTGACATAAATACTTATAATCTATAATGTTTATACATATATCGTATAAGTAATGTATTTAATCACTTTTAAGAACTTAAATACATAAAACCATATAAGTGTATTCACAAAAGATAGCTATATTTGAATCCTCATTCCATTTTTCACAAAATTTCTATACGTATATCTAGAGTATTTGTACTCGTATCATACCTAGCTTCTATACGTATTTACTATTGGTATATACACATCAAATCACCACCAACCAGCCCTTGTTCAATGCCTTATGTATAAGGTAATTGCTTTTGTATGATTGTTTGACAAATACACAAGATTACAAGCTTAAAAGTTTTGTCCTTTCCCCCCCCTAAATCACGTTTTTAAGGAGGATCATGTATCCTCATTTTGATTCAACTTTCACTTCCATTTTCTAGCTAAAACACACACTCTTTCTTAACCCTTAAACTCCATAACCATTCAGCAAGAAACCATGAAGATCTAGCCATAGAAACAAGCCTTAATCACCATAAGAAAACCCTTACAAAAACACTTCAAGAATCCTTTCCAAGAACACAAACTTACTTCCAATCTTTCATCCAATTCCATCACCCTTTTGGTTCTAGGTTCTTACTCCTCTTTTACAGAAATCTTGTCCAAGTAACTTGAGGTAGTAACTTTGTTCATAACCTTATTCGATTCATATATATATAGCTATCTTATTTTATGGTATAAAATTTTAACAACAAGAACATAGTTTGAATGTTTTCAAACTTGTTTGCAAACTAAATAGATCCTTCTAACTTAACTTTTAAAATACTTCAAGACCTGTAATATTACTTAAATATATGCTAATTTAACAAGGTATAACTTGGTTTTTCAAAGAACACCTTAAAAACTGTTTTTACGACGTCGGAGTGCAACCGGGGGCTGTTTTGGGTTGGATAATTAAAAACCATCTTAAACTTTGAATTGGAGGTTTATTTTCTGGAAAAATGATTTTTACTATGAATATGATAACACATAAAAATTTCATGATTTAACTCAAAGTATAAGTATTTTTAGAAAAATAATCATTTAAGGTTGTTTACATGATGGAAAATGATTAACTTCATAAGTTTCACTAAAGTTTGACCTATGACCTGTGATTTCGAATACAAACTAAGGTATTTACAGTTCATAGTCTTAAAGAGGGACTCGATCCAAGGAAGTGGCAAGTTGAACCAACGAAAACGGAGTTGTAACGAAGAAACTATGACCAAAACGAAATCGGATATCCAAGACTAATTTAGCTACGTGATTAATTGGAAAAAAATTAAATAAATCACATCTTTCTAAAATAACATGATATTTTATATATATGTACTCATAATTTAATTTTATATGGTTCAGGATCACCCGTAAACAATACGAGAAGATTAATCATAAGATCCCATGATTGTACACAACACGTCATTTGACAACACCGGTACTTTATGTACGCAACACATCATTTGACAACACCGGTACCGTGGGTCAAGATTAATCTCGACCAATACATATACGATGGGGTTTTTATTTATTTCATTGGGGGTTTATTAATCACCTAAAAATGAACCATTTAAAATTGAATTACTAACATCGAACTGCTAACTACGGACTAAGGAATTATTAAAAGTATTATAAGTATATATATGTGACGATTGTTTAAAAAGAAAAGGTATTGATATATTATATATGGTTAGGTTTGTGATATCAATCGGAGACCAAGTCAAAATTACATATCTTCAAGACGAAAGTGAGTATATAGTCCCACTTTTAAACTCTAAATATTTCGGGATGAGAATACATGTATTTTATGTTTTACGATATGAACACAAGTAACTGAAAAATATATTCTACGTTGAGTTGTACCACTGGCATACTTCCCTGTAGCTTGGTAACTGTTATTTACAGCGGTATTGTAAACGCGAATCCTGTTGATAGATCTATCGGGCCTGACAACCCCAACCGGACTGGACGACCAGTATTCAACGGTTGTACAGTACTTCGTTTCGTGACTACACTTGGTACGGTGTAGTAAGATTTCATAATAAAGGGAATATGCGACGTGATTAAATGTTAAGTATGGTTACCAAGTGCTCAACCACTTAGAATATTTTTATTAAAACGTTTATATATGAAATCTTGTGGTCTATATATATATTGCTGCCGGCATTAAACCTATATCTCACCAACTTTATGTTGACGTTTTAAACAGGTCTATTCTCAGGTGATAATTAGAAGCTTCCGCTGCAACATGTTGAATTTAAACAAGATCTTTAGTATGCATATTTGTGTCAAAAATAAAACTGCACATCGGAGGATTTGTAATGTAAAATATGCTAGAAATCGTATTGTTATCATCACATGTAAAGTTTGTAAGTCTAAGATTATCGCTAAACGATAATCATCTTTTTATTGTCTAAAGCTTGTATTAAAATAAGAGTTATGGTTTGTAATGTAAAATAAATGCAGTTGTTCTTTTAAAAATGTCGCATATAGAGGTCAATACCTCGCAATTAAATCATACGTTATCTAACTCGTTCTTATGGTTAAGGACGGGTTATGACATGTGGTATCAGAGCGGTGGTCTTAGCGAACCAGGTTTGCATTAGTGTGTCTAACTGATAAGTCGTTAGGATACATTAGTAAGTCTGGACTTTGACCGGGTCTGAT
Organism: Rutidosis leptorrhynchoides; assembly: GCF_046630445.1. Classification (NCBI taxonomy): domain Eukaryota; kingdom Viridiplantae; phylum Streptophyta; class Magnoliopsida; order Asterales; family Asteraceae; genus Rutidosis; species Rutidosis leptorrhynchoides. The sequence goes on along the minus strand of NC_092336.1, from coordinate 574,779,811 downwards.
TTAAAAACCATTGCTTATCATTGTTGGTTAAAATTTATATGTAAATATTATGTAGTACTAATGGGTTAGTTGTTGTGTGATAGATGTCGGGCTCAAAACTTGTCATCACGTTCAGCGACTCTGAACCAGAATCTTCAGATGGTGTTCCAGTCATTAACCTATCCGATGACGAAAATAATATCTTTGGGGAAGACTCACAAATTCCGGATGAACCGACTATAGAGAACCCGGAAAGTGAACCCGAGGAGGAAAGTGAACCCGAGGAGGAAAGTGAACCCGAGGAGGAAAGTGAACCCGAGGAAGAAATACAGGAAATTACAAAAGACGAGTTCGAACTAGGAAAGAAACGAAAGGCTAATGAATTAGAAAATTCAAATCCCGAGTTTAGTAAGGATGATGTGGCACCAACTCCACTAGACACTACCACCCCTATTCCCGCTATTCCTATTCGTTCTATCCCGGCATCCAGTTCTTCAGTCCCACAGCCAAAATATAGGCAGACAGCCAGGATAAGCGTTAAGCGATTCTTTGAACCTAAACGTCCTAGAAAATAGACCAAACGATGCGCTGCCGTATTAAACCATGGGATCATATAATGTTTTGTATAATATTATTAGTGTGGTTTGTTTAATGTTCGATGTAAGATAAGCATATGTAAAATAGTGAAGTGTGAAATGCAATAATTTTCCATGGTTAAGTATTATTTAGATGGTAGTAATTGATTCTGTACTAAGCTATTAAGTATGGACATTAACGGGTAGGTACTACCCTAGATATAATTATAAAACGCTAATAAGAAGAAAAGGCTTTTATAATAATACCTGGTTCATATTATTAATAAGCTATAATGTACTGTAAATATACACTACATCTATAATATTCCATGTGAATAATTATTTTCTTTTCATTCTTATAGAAGAATATGGCGCGATTGAACCGAATGACGGAACAAGAAATCCAGGAACTCATCAATCAGCGAGTGAACGACAGAATGTTATGGGTCGAGGCTGCAAGAGGTGCTGCAGTTTACCCAAATCCTCGTGTGGGGTGCACTTACAAAACTTTTCAAGCTTGCAAGCCCTCATCATTCAGTGGAACAGAAGGACCAATCGGTTTAACCCGGTGGATAGAAAAGATGGAGACTGTGTTTAAAATCAGTGGTTGTGTTGAAAAGGACATGACCAAGTATGCATCGTGCACTTTACAAGATAGTGCACTCACGTGGTGGAAAAATTATGTGAAGGCTGTAGGAGGAGATGTAGCTTATGATACTCCGTGGGAAGAATTCAAAACAATGTTAATCAACGAATATTGTCCAAGGAACGAGGTTAGGAAGTTGGAAGATGAGTTACGAAGTCTGAAGGTTATTGGTACTAAAATCACCAACTACAATCAGCGATTCATGGAATTAGTTTTGCTATGTCCTGAATTGGTTCCAACCGAAGAACGGAAGATTGAAATGTACAAAGATGGTTTGCCCAAAAAGGTCAAGGCAAATGTTACAGCATCGAAACCTAAGACAATTCATGAAGCTATAACCATGGCAAACGAGCTAATGGATCAGGTCATCATGGATAAGAAAGTATCCAATACTGATGTGAAGGTATCAGGTAACAAAAGAAAGTGGAATGGAAATTATGATCGAGGTAACCAACAACAATCTTTTAAGAAACAAGAAAACATGCAAGGTGCGGGTAGTGGTTTAAGCTTTGGTTATAAAGGACAAAATCCTTTATGCAACCGATGCCACAAACATCACTCTGGTTACTGTAATGTGGTATGCAACAAATGTAATCGAAAGGGTCATCTTGCTGAAGATTGTAGGGCTCTCGTTACAAATACAAATGGTACCAAGACTCCTGCCACCAATGCAAATAGAACTGCTTTGGCTACCATTACTTGTTTTGGGTGTGGAAAACAAGGTCACTATAAGAGCCAGTGCCCGAATCCAGAGAAGAATATCGGACCTGCATGTGGGAGAGCATTTGTTATTAATGCTAGAGAGGCATGTGAAGACCCGGAGCTTGTTACGGGTACGTTTACCATTAATAACTTATCCGCATCTATTATATTTGATACTGGTACTGATAGAAGTTACGTGTGTAGAGACTTTCACGCTAAATTGAATTGTTCATCATTACCTCTAGATGCTAAGTACATGATTGAGTTAGCTAATGGTAAACTAATTAAAGCCGATAAAATTTGCCGTGATTGTAAAATAAATTTAGCCGGAGAAACATTTAAGATTGATTTGATACCCGTAGAATTAGGAAGTTTTGATGTAATAATCGGCATGGACTGGATGTCCAAAATAGGAGCTGAAGTTGTGTGCGCCAAGAAGGCAATTCGCATTCCTCGTAAGGATAAAACGCCAGTAACGATTTATGGAGAGAAGGGTAACTCAAAGCTAAAACTCATTAGTTATTTGAAAGCTCATAAGTGCTTGAAGAAAGGGTGCTATGCTATCTTAGCACATGTTAATAAAGTCGAAAAGAAAGAAAAAGAGAAGTACATCAATGACGTGCCTGTGGCAAGAGATTTTCCTGAAGTATTTCCGGAAGAGTTGCCGGGATTACCTCCATTTAGATCTGTAGAATTTCAAATAGATCTTGTACCAGGAGCTGCACCGGTTGCCCGTGCTCCATATAGACTTGCACCGTCCGAGTTAAAAGAACTTCAGAGTCAGTTAAAAGAATTACTGGATCGTGGATTCATACGACCAAGTACTTCACCGTGGGGAGCTCCAATTTTATTCGTCAAGAAGAAAGACGGATCTTTCCGAATGTGTATAGATTATCGTGAATTAAATAAGTTAACTATCAAGAATCGGTATCCACTACCGAGAATTGATGACTTATTTGATCAACTCCAAGGATCATGTGTGTACTCGAAAATTGACCTAAGATCGGGCTATCATCAATTACGTGTCAAAGAAGAAGATATACCGAAAACTGCTTTTCGGACACGCTACGGTCATTACGAATTTTTGGTCATGCCATTTGGATTGACGAATGCGCCAGCTGTATTCATGGACCTCATGAATCGAGTTTGAAGTCCATATTTACATAAGTTTGTTATCGTTTTCATTGATGATATTCTTATCTATTCCAAGAGTGAGCAAGAGCATGAGCAGCATTTAAGGTTGATATTAGAGTTGTTAAGAAAAGAACAGCTATATGCTAAATTTTCTAAATGTGCTTTCTGGTTGAAAGAAGTGCAATTTCTTGGCCACGTTGTTAGTAGCAAAGGAATTCAGGTTGATCCAGCAAAAATTGAAGCCATTGAAAAATGGGAGACTCCTAAGACACCAATGCAGATACGCCAATTTTTGGGTTTAGCCGGTTATTATAGAAGGTTTATTCAAGATTTTTCCCGAATAGCTAAGCCTTTGACAGCGTTAACGCAAAAAGGGAAGAAATATGAATGGACTTCTGAGCAAGAGAGTGCATTTCAATTACTGAAAAAGAAGTTGACTACGGCGCCTATTTTATCGTTACCAGAAGGGAACGATGATTTTGAAATATATTGTGACGCTTCGCGACAAGGTTTTGGTTGCGTTCTTATGCAACGGAAGAAAGTTATTGCATACGCATCCCGACAATTAAAGATTCACGAGCGGAATTATACGACGCATGATCTAGAACTGGGAGCAGTCGTGTTTGCATTGAAGATGTGGAGACACTACTTGTATGGAGTTAAATGCACTGTGTTTACTGATCATAAAAGCCTTCAACATATTTTTGATCAGAAACAGCTGAACATGAGGCAACGTAGGTGGGTCGAGTTAATAAACGACTATGATTGTGAAATTCGTTATCATCCCGGGAAAGCGAATGTGGTGGCTGACGTATTAAGCAGAAAGGAACGAGAACCAATTCGAGTACGAGCGATGAACATAAAAATTCGCATGAATCTCAACTCACAAATCAAAGAAGTTCAACGAGAAGCACTTACTAAAGAAAACATAAGAAATGAAATAATGAAGAAGTATGAGAAGCAACTCGTTATACGGGAAGATGGAATTCGATATTTTGCAAATCGTATTTGGGTACCGAAGTTGGGTGGATTAAGGAAGTTGATATTGAACGAGGCACATAAGACAAGATACTCGATACATCCTGGAGTTGGAAAGATGTACCAAGATCTTAAGACACGTTATTGGTGGCCTAATTTAAAGACAGACGTTGCAACATATGTTGGGGAGTGTTTAACTTGTTCTAAGGTCAAAGCAGAACACCAGAAGCCGTCAGGGTTACTTCAACAACCAGAAATCCCAGAATGGAAATGGGATGGTATTACCATGGATTTCATCACGAAGTTACCAAAGACTGCTTGGGGATACGACACCATTTGGGTGATTGTTGATCGTCTTACCAAATCTGCACATTTCTTGCCTAAAGGAAACGGATAGAATGGAGAAATTATTACGATTATATATAAAGGAAATAGTTTCAAGGCATGGAATACCTATTTCCATTATATCTGATCGTGATAGTAGATTTACCTCAAAGTTCTGGCAATCACTACAGGAGGCACTAGGAACTCGTTTGGATATGAGTACCGCATATCATCCGTAAACCGACGGGCAGAGTGAAAGAACAATTCAGACTCTTGAAGACATGCTCAGGGCATGTGTGATCGATTTTGGAAACGGATGGGATAAATATCTACCATTAGCAGAATTCTCGTATAATAATAGTTATCATGCGAGCATTAAAGCTGCGCCATTCGAAGCATTGTACGGAAGGAAGTGTAGATCTCCTATTTGTTGGAATGAAGTAGGAGATCGACAATTAACCGGTCCCGAGTTCATACACGAAACGACTGAGAAGATAGTACAAATCAAGGAGAGATTGAAAACAGCCCGTAGTCGCCAAAAGAGCTACGCCGATGTCCGAAGGAAACCATTAGAGTTTCAGATCGGTGACATGGTTATGCTAAAGGTGTCACCTTGGAAAGGTGTAATACATTTTGGAAAAAGGGGTAAACTAAACCCAAGGTATGTAGGCCCGTTCAAGATCATCGAACGCATTGGACCGGTAGCTTACCGCAACAACTCGCCGGAGTACATAATACTTTTCACGTCTCAAACCTTAAGAAGTGTCTTGCAAAGGAAGACCTCACCATTCCTCTTGAAGAAATCCATGTCGACGAGAAACTACAATTCATCGAAGAACCAATCGAAATCATGGATCGTGAAGTTAAACAGCTTAAGCAGAGCAACATACCGATTGTTAAGGTTCGTTGGAGTGCTAGAAGAGGTCCCGAGTTTACTTGGGAACGAGAGGATCAGATGAAACAAAAGTATCCACACTTTTTTCTCAATGACGCAAAATAGGTACAATTTTAAAATTTCGGGACGAAATTTATTTAACGGGGAGGTAATGTAACGACCCGCACTTTTTCGATCGTTCTATACTTATAAGATTAATATTTACATAAATTAAACCTTACCAACATGATAAGCAATCCAAATTGTTGAGATTTATGTTTCCGAAAAGAGTTTTACACAACGTTTGACCGTCTAGTTTGACCGATGATATCACGAACCATACAATATATGATAATTATACGTTTGTGTATATATATGTATATATATACATATTTAACATGATTAATGGATGTTTTAATATCTTATTTTGTATTAATAACAATAAGTTATAAGTATATTTTGAAACTACTAACTTAAGTTTTCAAAACGATAACCATACGTAACGTTAATTGACATAAATACTTATAATCTATAATGTTTATACATATATCGTATAAGTAATGTATTTAATCACTTTTAAGAACTTAAATACATAAAACCATATAAGTGTATTCACAAAAGATAGCTATATTTGAATCCTCATTCCATTTTTCACAAAATTTCTATACGTATATCTAGAGTATTTGTACTCGTATCATACCTAGCTTCTATACGTATTTACTATTGGTATATACACATCAAATCACCACCAACCAGCCCTTGTTCAATGCCTTATGTATAAGGTAATTGCTTTTGTATGATTGTTTGACAAATACACAAGATTACAAGCTTAAAAGTTTTGTCCTTCCCCCCCCCCCTAAATCACGTTTTTAAGGAGGATCATGTATCCTCATTTTGATTCAACTTTCACTTCCATTTTCTAGCTAAAACACACACTCTTTCTTAACCCTTAAACTCCATAACCATTCAGCAAGAAACCATGAAGATCTAGCCATAGAAACAAGCCTTAATCACCATAAGAAAACCCTTACAAAAACACTTCAAGAATCCTTTCCAAGAACACAAACTTACTTCCAATCTTTCATCCAATTCCATCACCCTTTTGGTTCTAGGTTCTTACTCCTCTTTTACAGCAATCTTGTCCAAGTAACTTGAGGTAGTAACTTTGTTCATAACCTTATTCGATTCATATATATATAGCTATCTTATTTTATGGTATAAAATTTTAACAACAAGAACATAGTTTGAATGTTTTCAAACTTGTTTGCAAACTAAATAGATCCTTCTAACTTAACTTTTAAAATACTTCAAGACCTGTAATATAACTTAAATATATGCTAATTTAACAAGGTATAACTTGGTTTTTCAAAGAACACCTTAAAAACTGTTTTTACGACGTCGGAGTGCAACCGGGGGCTGTTTTGGGTTGGATAATTAAAAACCATCTTAAACTTTGAATTGGAGGTTTATTTTCTGGAAAAATGATTTTTACTATGAATATGATAACACATAAAAATTTCATGATTTAACTCAAAGTATAAGTATTTTTAGAAAAATAATCATTTAAGGTTGTTTACATGATGGAAAATGATTAACTTCATAAGTTTCACTAAAGTTTGACCTATGACCTGTGATTTCGAATACAAACTAAGGTATTTACAGTTCATAGTCTTAAAGAGGGACTCGATCCAAGGAAGTGGCAAGTTGAACCAACGAAAACGGAGTTGTAACGAAGAAACTATGACCAAAACGAAATCGGATATCCAAGACTAATTTAGCTACGTGATTAATTGGAAAAAATTAAATAAATCACATCTTTCTAAAATAACATGATATTTTATATATATGTACTCATAATTTAATTTTATATGGTTTAGGATCACCCGTAAACAATACGAGAAGATTAATCATAAGATCCCATGATTGTACGCAACACGTCATTTGACAACACCGGTACTTTATGTACGCAACACGTCATTTGACAACACCGGTACCGTGGGTCAATATTAATCTCGACCAATACATATACGATGGGGTTTTTATTTATTTCATTGGGGGTTTATTAATCACCTAAAAATGAACCATTTAAAATTGAATTACTAACATCGAACTGCTAACTACGGACTAAGGAATTATTAAAAGTATTATAAGTATATATATGTGACGATTGTTTAAAAAGAAAAGGTATTGATATATTATATATGGTTAGGTTTGTGATATCAATCGGAGACCAAGTCAAAATTACATATCTTCAAGACGAAAGTGAGTATATAGTCCCACTTTTAAACTCTAAATATTTCGGGATGAGAATACATGTATTTTATGTTTTACGATATGGACACAAGTAACTGAAAAATATATTCTACGTTGAGTTGTACCACTGGCATACTTCCCTGTAGCTTGGTCACTGTTATTTACAGCGGTATTGTAAACGCGAATCCTGTTGATAGATCTATCGGGCCTGACAACCCCAACCGGACTGGACGACCAGTATTCAACGGTTACACAGTACTTCGTTTCGTGACTACACTTAGTACGGTGTAGTAAGATTTCATAATAAAGGGAATATGCGACGTGATTAAATGTTAAGTATGGTTACCAAGTGCTCAACCACTTAAAATATTTTTATTAAAACGTTTATATATGAAATCTTGTGGTCTATATATATATTGCTGCCGGCATTAAACCTATATCTCACCAACTTTATGTTGACGTTTTAAACATGTCTATTTTCAGGTGATAATTAGAAGCTTCCGCTGCAACATGTTGAATTTAAACAAGATCTTGAGTATGCATATTTGTGTCAAAAATAAAACTGCATATCGGAGGATTTGTAATGTAAAATATGCTAGAAATCGTATTGTTATCATCACATGTAAAGTTTGTAAGTCTAAGATTATCGCTAAACGATAATCATCTTTTTATTGTCTAAAGCTTGTATTAAAATAAGAGTTATGGTTTGTAATGTAAAATAAATGCAGTTGTTCTTTTAAAAATGTCGCATATAGAGGTCAATACCTCGCAATGAAATCATACGTTATCTAACTCGTTCTTATGGTTAAGGACGGGTTATGACATTGCATTAGGTAAAATATTGGTAATTATCACAAAAACTAGGAATTTATAGAGTTTAGGGGTGTAATTTTTACCTTTTTGCTGAAGAATGCGAATCTAGGCATGATTAGAGCAAGAAATTTGACGAATTACGGTGAATTTTGGTGAAATTTGGAGAGAATTTGAGTGTGTTTTCGTATGTGTTTGTGTGTTGTGGTGTTGAAGAACAGCTCGCTGCCCTTTTGTGTCTGGCCTGATTTCCAGCCTCACGCGATCGCATGAGGTTGGTGTGTAAACCCCATGCAATCGCATGGAGTCCCGGGTACAGTGTTTTTGCATTTATTTTTTTTTTAATAAAAACCTTATACTTTATAAAACATATAATTAATAAAATTTTAAAAATTTGTTTCTTTTTTAGGATGAGGGCTTTTCGGATCGATGTCCTAGTCCGTCCCTCGACAAAATTTTAAAATTTTTCAATTCAAAGCGTAGTTTTAAAAGCAAAGATTTTTGGGTTTTTAATGTTTTTTGGCATACTTTAATTCAATAAGATTAAAAATAATGATAATAAAAGTTCTCGTCCCTCCCTCGGGTAAAGCAATTTCGGTTCAAAGACCTAGTCTTCAACTCACGTCGAATTTTAAAAATCATATTTTTAACTTAGCGAAATAAAGTAAATTTTTGTTTTTAAATTCACACCAAACTTAAATTTAAAATGCATAAAATTAAAAATTCATATTAAAAATTCGTACCAAACTTAAATTATATTTTTGTTTTTATACATACAAACTTATATTAAAAATATTAATTTTTCAGATATTTACAATTTTAAAGAATTTTACAATATTAATTTAATATTTATATATTAATTTTAAAAACATGGTAAAAAAAAATTGAAAATCTTTTTGGCTTTTATCCCACTTTAATCAATCAAATATTATCAAAAATATGCGCCCCTCTTTTCGGTAAAGTAATTTCGGTTCCATGACCTAATTTAACTCATGATGAATTTTTGAAATATTTTTGGTTGATTGATTAAAGATATTTATACCTTAAGAATAAACGTTAAATTTCGCAGTGATGTAATAAATTTTTGTATGATATCAATAATTTCGGTCGCAAGACCTAATTTTATTGAATACCAATTTAATACTTTATAGCGAACAAATTAGCGTTTATTATCAAAAGGTTAAAAATAAAGTAACGAATTCGGTATTGGAATATGGCTACATAGGCGTAACCTCGAGCATTCAACGTTTTTTCTTCTAAACATATGAACGGTCCATCTCTTCATAAAGTAACGAATTCGGTATTGGAATATGTCTCATTCGTCGAACATTTTCCTTCGTGTGACCATTTTCCGCATTTGTGACATCTTTCAAGGTGTCGTGCTCTTCTTTTGGCTGCGGATTTTGATTTTCCTTTACCAAATTGTAACTTATTATTTTTGCATCTGGATTCTTTTCTTACTCCGTCCAATTTACCTCTGATTAATGATACTATTTCACTTGGAAGGGTGTCATTATTACGTTTAGTGATCAAAGCGTGTAGCATTAGACCATGGTTTAGTTCACAGGAAGTCTTCATCTCGTAAAACCTAAAAAAATAAAAATTCAGAATGGGGGGAGAAGACTAGTTCTTTAGGGTCTGCTAGGGAAAGACCATTCGGGTTGCATTTTCAAGAACTACACGAAAACAGAAAATCTAACTCTAACAGAAATACATATTATCCTTTAAAAGACTTGATTCTCCTCACACTTAGTTAGCTGTGGTATCAAAATTGTGATTAACTTCGTTGTCAACTTCCATTGGACTATCTATGTAATGTTTAACTCTGTGACCATTAACCTTAAATTCAATCCCATTTGAATTTATCAATTCTACTGTTCCGTACGGAAAAACTCTTTTAACTATGAATGGTCCAGACCATCTTGATTTCAATTTTCCAGGAAATAGCTTGAATCGTGAATTGAAAAGAAGAACTCTGTCTCCTTCTTTAAATTCTTTTGAACTTCTGATTCTTTTATCATGCCATTTTTTCGTTCTTTCTTTATAGATCAATGAATTTTCGTATGCTTCATGTCTTAATTCTTCTAATTCGTTTAGTTGACTTAATCGTAGACGTCCTGCTTCATGTAAATCAAGATTACATGTCTTCAAAGCCCAAAATGCTTTGTGTTCAATTTCTACTGGAAGATGACATGCTTTTTCGTAAACGAGTTTAAAAGGTGTGGTACCAATTGGAGTTTTGTAGGCTGTTCTAAAAGCCCAGAGTGCATCCTCTAATTTAATGGACCATTCCTTCGGATTTGATCCTATAGTTTTCTCTAGAATACGTTTTAAAGCTCGGTTGGTATTTTCAACTTGTCCACTTGTTTGTGGATGATAAGCAGTGGAGATTTTATGAGTTACTCCATATCTTTTGAGAACTTTCTCAAGTTGATTATTACAGAAATGAGTACCCCTATCACTTATTAAAGCTTTCTGTGTTCCAAACCTTGTAAAAAGACGTTTTAAAAAGTTGACTACAACTCTTTCATCGTTAGTTGGGAGAGCTTGTGCTTCCGCCCATTTAGATAGATAATCAATGGCTACAAGAATATATAGATTATTATGAGATTTTGGAAATGGACCCATAAAGTCAATACCCCAAATGTCAAATACTTCACATACTTGAATGACATTTTGTGGCATTTCATCACGTTGACTTATTTTTCCGACCCTTTGACAAGCATCACAGGATTTGCAAAGAAGGTATGCGTCTTTGTAAATTGTAGTCCAATAGAATCCAGCATCATAAACTTTTCTTGCTGTAAGTTGAGGCCCATAATGTCCTCCTGTTAGTCCTGTGTGACAATGGTTTAAGATTTTACTAGCTTCATCTCCGAATACACATCGACGTATTATTCCATCTGGACAACTTTTAAACAAATGTGGATCTTCCCAGAAATAGTGTTTTATATCACTAAAGAATTTCTTTAGTTTTTGGTACGATAATCCCTTTTCAAGGAATCCACATACTAAATAGTTTGCATAGTCTGCAAACCATGGAATTTCATTATAATCTATCTTTAATAGATATTCATCAGGAAAGTTGTCTTGTATGGCCGATTCATTTAGAACTTCTAATTCGGGATTTTCAAGACGAGAAAGATGATCAGCGGCGAGATTTTCTGCTGCCTTTTTGTCTCGGATTTCAATATCGAACTCTTGTAAGAGTAAGATGCAACGGATTAATCTTGGTTTAGCATCTTGTTTCAAAAATAGGTATCTAAGAGCAGAATGGTCAGTATAGACCACTGTTTTAGCTAGAACGAGATATGATCGAAATTTTTCAAAAGCAAAGACAATAGCAAGGAGTTATTTTTCAGTAGTTGTGTAATTTGTTTGTGCTCCTTGTAACGTCTTACTAGCATAATAAATAGGTTGAAATCGTTTTTCAATCCTTCGTCCTAAAACGGCTCCCATTGCAAAATCACTTGCATCACACATTAGTTCAAACGGTAGATTCCAATTTGGTGTTATCATGATCGGCGCATTAGTGAGTTTTTCTTTAAGAATATTAAAAGATTTGATGCATTCATCTGAAAAGATGAATGGAGCATCCTTTTCTAGGAGTTTATTCATAGGAGTGACAATTTTAGAAAAATCTTTTATGAAACGTCGGTAAAAACCGGCATGCCCTAGAAAACTCCTAACTCCTCTAACATTGGTGGGATGTGGAAGTTTAGCAATTACATCTACTTTAGCTCTATCCACTTCAATTCCTTCCTTTGAAATTTTATGTCCAAGAACGATACCTTCTGTAACCATGAAATGGCATTTCTCCCAATTAAGAATTAGATTTGATTGTTCACATCTAATAAGCATTCGTTCAAGATTAACTAGACATGATTCAAATGTATCACCGAAGACTGAAAAGTCATCCATGAAAACTTCCATGCATTTTTCTATCATGTCGTGAAAAATCGCCATCATGCACCTTTGAAAGATTGCAGGGGCGTTGCAAAGTCCAAATGGCATGCGTTTGTAAGCAAAAGTTCCATAAGGGCACGTGAACGTGGTTTTCTCTTGATCCTCGGGTGCTATTGGAATTTGAAAATATCCGAAAAAACCATCAAGAAAACAATAGTAACTGTTTCCGGCTAATCTTTCCAACATTTGATCAATGAAAGGTAAGGGAAAGTGATCTTTTCTGGTGGCGTCATTTAATTTTCTATAATCAATACAAACACGCCATCCTGTTACAGTCCTAGTAGGAATAAGCTCATTTTTCTCATTTGTGATAACATTCATGCCACCCTTCTTAGGTACGCATTGAACTGGGCTTACCCATGGACTATCAGAAATTGGATAAATTAAACCTGCATCAAGCAGTTTAATAATTTCTTTCTTAACAACATCTTGCATATTAGGATTTAGTCTTCGTTGGCGTTGCACATACGTTTTATGACCTTCTTCCATAAGGATTTTATGTGTGCAATACGAAGGACTTATTCCTTTAATATCATGAATCTTCCATGCAATAGCTGGTTTATGAGCTTTCAACACAGAAATGAGTTGAGATTTTTCATTTTTAGTAAGAGAAGACGATATTATTACAGGTAATTCAGATTCACCATGTAAATAAGCATATTCCAAATGGTTTGAAAGTGGCTTTAACTCTAATTTCGGTGGTTCTTCTATCGATGATTTATATCGATATCTGTCTTCTTCTTTTAGCATTTGAATTTCTTCTGTTGTTAGTTCATATCCATTAGCCATAAGTGTAGCTAACATTTCAGTTTCATCAATTGGTTCAATACCTTCTCCTAAAGAACATTCTCCTGTTCCTTGTAATTCTGGAAATTCTTCTAACAATTCTGCATGTGATTCTATAGTTTGAATATAATAACATTTATCATCTGCAGATTGGGGTTGTTGCATTGCTCTATCAACAGAAAAGGTAACACTCTCGTCCTCTATACTTAGGGTCAATTTTTTTACCAAACACGTCTATCATTGCTTTGGCCGTGTTTAAGAATGGTCTTCCTAATATGAGAGGAACTTGAGAATCTTCTTCCATGTCCAGAACAACAAAATCTACTAGAAATACTAAAGTACTAACTTTAACTAGCATGTTCTCCATTATCCCTCTAGGATATTTTATTGATCTATCGACTAGTTGTATGCTTATTCGTGTTGGTTTCAATTCTCCTAGGTCTAGTTTAGTGTATAGTGAATACGGCATTAAATTTATACTAGCACCTAAATCTGCCAATGCTTCTATTGAACTTAGACTACCTAGAAAATATGGAATTGTGAAACTTCCTGGATCTGATAATTTTTCTGGTATCTTATTCAACAGCACTGCTGAACAATTAGCATTCATAGTAACAGCCGAGAGTTCTTCCATTTTCTTTCTATTTGAGATTAGATCTTTCAGAAATTTAGCATATCTTCTGAAATCACATCAATGAAAGGAAGATTTACATTTATCTGTTTAAACATATCCGAGAATTTGGATTGCTCGGCTTCGAGTCTCTATTTTTTCATTTTACTCGGGTAAGGAAGTGGTGGTTGGTATGGTTTAACATAAGGTTTAGCTTTAACTGTGTTATCTTCATTAACCTTTTCAACTACCGGTTCTTTTTCCTTATCTTGTTCAGGTTGTGGTTCTTGTGGAGTAGGAATAACTTCATCAGAAATTACAGGTATTTCAGGTGGTTTAAGTGTTGTACCACTTCTTGTGGTAATAGCTTTAGCTGTTTCATTCCGGGGGTTAGCATTTGTATCACTAGGTAGACTTCCCGGTTTTCTTTCACCTATTAACCTTGCTAGTTTGCTCACTTCTTGTTCCAGATTTTGAATAGAAGCTTGTTGATTTCTAAATGCTTGAGCATTTTGTTCATTCGTTTGTTTCTGAGATGTGAAAAACTGTGTTTGAGATTCAACTAGCTTCGTCATCATATCTTCTAAATTCGGCTTTTTATCATCGGTTTGTGGTGGTTTGTTTTGAAAATTAGGTCTTTGCTGATTGTAAGTATTATTGGATACTTGTTGATTACTAGGACCTTGTTGGTTGTTGTATGGAACATTGCGATTATAATTCTGGTTTTGATTGTAAATCGGTCTTGGTGGTTGATAATTATTCTGATAATTATTTCCAGGTCTTTGGTTTAGATATGAAACATTCTCTCTTTGTTCCATTGTTAGTTCAATACCGAGACAATCTTTTGTCAAATGTGATCCTCCACACTGCTCACAACTAATTCGTATCGAGTGTATATCCTTAGTCATCTTTTCCATTCATCTCTCGACAGCATCTATCTTTGCGGAAATGGAATCTAAGTCATGGCTAGAATCGGCTCTAGCTGCTTTAGATGATCTAACGATATCTTTTTCTTGGTGCCACTCATGTGAGTGGGAAGCAGTGTTATCAATAATTTTATAAACATCAGTTTCTGTTTTCTTCATAATAGAACCACCAGCTGCTATATCGATGTCTTTCCTTGTAGTGATGTCGCATCCTTGGTAGAATATTTGTACTATTTGACAGGTGTCTAAACCATGTTTCGGACATCCTCTTAATAACTTCCCAAATCTTGTCCATGCCTCATATAGAGTTTCATTTGTCTTTTGTGTGAATGTAACAATTTCTCCTTGAAGTCTCACGGCTTTAGATGCTGGAAAGAATTGTTTAAGAAATTTTTCAACTAAAACGTCCCATGTATCAATTGCCCCTTTAGGTAACGATTCCAACCAATCTTTGGCTTCTCCCTTTAAAGTCCAGGGAAATAACATGCGATATATCTGTTCATCCTCAACTTCTCTTATTTTAAGTAGAGTGCAGATCCTATTAAAGGTACGAAGATGTTCATTTGGATCTTCCTTCGGCGCACCACTAAATTGGCATTGATTAGTCACCATGTGTAGGATTTGTCCTTTGATTTCATAATCTGGCGCATTAATATCTGGATGAGTAATTGAGTGACCTTGGCCAGTGCGTTTAGCTCTCATTCGGTCTTCCATACTTAAAGGTTCCAGATTCTCCATGATTGAATTTGTTGAATCTGAATCACTAGAGGATTCTGATTTAATGGTTCGTTCCTCAACAATCTCTGTTTGAATGATTGGTGGTTCCGGAGGAAAAATTAATGGTTCAGGATCTATGAATTGTCCCTGAATATTCTCCGGATTCTCAATTGTGAGGTCGGGTTCAAAAAATGGATTATCGGAAATTTGAATTGGAGTACTTGGTCGACTGGATGACGATTCTAAAGAAAAATCAACGGCGACAATATTTGCTAGATGTCTTGATCGAGTTACAGGTGGTGAACGTACAAAAGGTGGTGAACATTTTGCTCGGTGCATTTACTGAATATCCTATTAGTTTTTTTAAAAAGAAAGAAAAATTATATAAGTTATCCAATTAATAGACTTTTCTTATTTTGCCCACGTTTCGAATAGCCAAAAGATGCAGCAGAGGGGCAGGATTCGTTTGGTCTCAATATAATTGAGTACTGTTTGGCTCCAATAACCCGGTCCACGTACAAATCCAACTATTACTACGAACCAGAAAATTTTGATGTCTATCAATTTAACCGCTTAAAATAATTTTTTGTAATTTAAAGAAATTTAGAGAAGAAGTAGAAAATTCTATGTCGTAAAAACTAGAATGGCGAGAAATAAGAAAGAAAAAGAGCGCGTCGGTATTAAAATTGGAGAAATAAGAAAGAGAAAGAGTGACTTAAAAAACTTTAAAACACTCGACTAACCCAACCTTATTATTATCACTAACTTAAAATTAAAATTGCAAATTGAGATTACTAATTGGAGTGATAATTGATACATAGGTAAAAGGCATCGAAAAATAAAAATAAGAAAGTAGCGCGTTGAAACTTAAAAAGGAACTAAAAAACTAAGAATTAAAAGTTGCGTCTAAAAATATTAAAGCTTACAAGTAAACTTATATCTCAAATGGCAATAACTTAAAAAGGAACTAAAACTTAAAAAGGCGTCGCAAAATTCTAAAGAACCTAAATCTTAGTCTAAAGAAAAAGCACTTAAGGGATTTTACGGCAAAGCCTAAAAATTTAGAAATAAAAATAACTATGGCAAAAACTATGTCTTGAAACTAAAAACGAGCGAAAAATACAAATATTACGCTAAAACGAATAAAAAGGGTACAAAATATAAAAATATACTTAAAGTTGTAAAAAGTATAATTTTTATAAAAATATTATTTTTATATTATTTATTTAATAAAACTATTAATTTTATAAATTATTAAAACTAAATTAACTAAAAATACAAATTAAAGAATTAAAACTAAACTAATTAATAAAATATTAAAACCTAATTAGCGTTTAATTATAAAAAATAATAATACACCGTAATGATTGCTGTTTTAGGGTAAACTGTGGCGTGTCAGGTGCCTTCATGCGATCGCATGAAGTTATGCCTTCGTACTCATGCGATCGCATGAGATTTGATTTTGGGCCACGGTCTGGGCTGCAACAGTACCAGGCCGTGAGAGTTTTTAAAATTTTTTTTTTCTGTTTTATATATTTATATATATGTAAATAAAACTTATATATTTTTTTACAAACTAAAATAAAATTAAGGAAACTTTATAAAACTTATGTTTAACAAACTCTTAAAAATATTTATATTTTTCTTTTTCTTTTTATATTTTTGAATTTTTAAAACGTATTTTTACAAAAGCGTAATTTTTATAAAAGTGGACTTAAAAGTTAATAAATTTTTTTTTTTTTATATATTAGCATTGCGCTTCCGGCGTTTTAGCTAGTCCCCGGCAGCGGCGCCAAAAATACTTGATGTTATGCGAGGTGTATATGAAATAGCTTATATTTTACTAGGAAAAACTATTAAATACTATACAATTTTACACAAGATATTTATTTATTTATAGAATGAATATACTTAAACCTTGCTACAACACTTATAGGCAGTGTATCTAATCGTACAGTAGTGTAGTTTTTAGTAAGTCCGGTTCGTTCCACAGGGAAATCTTTTAAACAAAGCTTAACGCTATATTAGTTTTAATTTATAAAAATACAAATATATATAAGTAATATTATTATTATAAAAAGGGGGTTTTTACCGTTTAATGACCGGTTTGTCGATTTTTAAAACTTTAGTCGCAGTTAAAACCTAATGTAAAATATTAAATAAATAAAAGACTTAATTTAAAGCGTAAAGTAAATAATGATAATGAAATTGCAATAAATAAAAGTGCGATAATATAAACTTGCGATAATTAAAAAGTACGATAATTAAAAGTGCAATTAAATACAATGACAATAAATAAAATTGCGATAATTAGAAGTGCAATTAAATATGAAAATAAAGGAATTATGCTTATTTAAACTTCCGTAATCATGATGTTTGACGTGTTGATTTTAGTTTATTTCCATGGGTTAATTGTCCTTTGTCCTGGATTATTTAATATGTCCGTCTGGTTTTTGTCCATAACAGTCCATCAGTCATAAATATAAAGTGCGAGTATCCTCGTCAAATTATCCTTATACCCGAAGTCAAATATTCCAACTAATTGGGGACTTAAACTGTAACAAGGTTTTAATACTTTGTTTAATAATTACACCAGGTTATCGACTGCGTGTAACCCAAGGTTTTAATACTTTGTTATCAATTATGCCAAGTCTCCTTGTACATAATTTCACCCCTGTTTTAATAATAATAGTGACTATTAATCCATTCCCGTGTCCGGTTAAATGAAAGATTATTCGTACATATAAATATCCCGCCCATCGTGTCCGATCGAGTGTATATGGTTATTTATAGGTACGTCCAATTGTAAATTTTTATATTAAAATTAACAAACTATCATTTAGTTAAACAAATATAAAGCCCATTAATAGCCCATAGTCTAATTTCCACAAGTGTCGTTATTTTGTCCAAACCCCAATTATGGTACAAAGCCCAATTATCCAATTTTAATATTTAGCACAACATCATGATTATTTCATTTTAAATAATCATAATAATAATTTAGCTACGAGACATTAATGTAAAAAGGTTGAACATAACTTACAATGATTAAAAATAGCGTAGCGTTACACGGACAGAATTTCGACTTACACCCTTACAATATTCGCTAACATACCCTTATTATTAGAAATTAAAATTAAAATTAAAATTAAAATATAGATATATATACATATACGTTGATGAATGAGGAGAAAAAGATGTGTTAAATGATGCTCCAAACTGCGAATTTTATGAAATGTCCCGTTCTTATTGATTAAAAACGTTCCATATTAATTGATTTCGTTGCGAGGTTTTGACCTCTATATGAGACGTTTTTCAAAGACTGCATTCATTTTTAAAACAAACCATAACCTTTATTTCATAAATAAAGGTTTAAAAAGCTTTACGTAGATTATCAAATAATGATAATCTAAAATATTCTGTGTACACACGACCATTACATAATGGTTTACAATACAAATATGTTACATCGAAATCAGTTTCTTGAATGCAGTTTTTACACAATATCATACAGACATGGACTCCAAATCTTGTCCTTATTTTAGTATGCAACAGCGGAAGCTCTTAATATTCACCTGAGAATAAACATGCTTTAAACGTCAACAAAAATGTTGGTGAGTTATAGGTTTAACCTATATATATCAAATCGTAACAATAGACCACAAGATTTCATATTTCAATACACATCCCATACATAGAGATAAAAATCATTCATATGGTGAACACCTGGTAACCAACATTAACAAGATACATATATAAGAATATCCCCATCATTCCGGGACACCCTTCGGATATGATATAAATTTCGAAGTACTAAAGCATCCGGTACTTTGGATGGGGTTTGTTAGGCCCAATAGATCTATCTTTAGGATTCGCGTCAATTAGGGTGTCTGTTCCCTAATTCTTAGATTACCAGACTTAATAAAAAGGGGCATATTCGATTTCGATAATTCAACCATAGAATGTAGTTTCACGTACTTGTGTCTATTTTGTAAATCATTTATAAAACCTGCATGTATTCTCATCCCAAAAATATTAGATTTTAAAAGTGGGACTATAACTCACTTTCACAGATTTTTACTTCGTCGGGAAGTAAGACTTGGCCACTGGTTGATTCACAAACCTATAACAATATATACATATATATCAAAGTATGTTTAAAATATATTTACAACACTTTTAATATATTTTGATGTTTTAAGTTTATTAAGTCAGCTGTCCTCGTTAGTAACCTACAACTAGTTGTCCACAGTTAGATGTACAGAAATAAATCGATAAATATTATCTTGAATCAATCCACCACCCAGTGTATACGTATCTCAATATTGATCACAACTCAAACTATATATATTTTGGAATCAACCTCAACCCTGTATAGCTAACTCCAACATTCACATATAGAGTGTCTATGGTTGTTCCGAAATATATATAGATGTGTCAACATGATAGGTCGAAACATTGTATACGTGTCTATGGTATCTCAAGATTACATAATATACAATACAAGTTGATTAAGTTATGGTTGGAATAGATTTGTTACCAATTTTCACGTAGCTAAAATGAGAAAAATTATCCAATCTTGTTTTACCCATAACTTCTTCATTTTAAATCCGTTTTGAGTGAATCAAATTGCTATGGTTTCATATTGAACTCTATTTTATGAATCTAAACAGAAAAGTATAGGTTTATAGTCAGAAAAATAAGTTACAAGTCATTTTTGTAAAGGTAGTCATTTCAGTCGAAAGAACGACGTCTAGATGACCATTTTAGAAAACATACTTCCACTTTGAGTTTAACCATAATTTTTGGATATAGTTTCATGTTCATAATAAAAATCATTTTCTCAGAATAACAACTTTTAAATCAAAGTTTATCATAGTTTTTAATTAACTAACCCAAAACAGCCCGCGGTGTTACTACGACGGCGTAAATCCGGTTTTACGGTGTTTTTCGTGTTTCCAGGTTTTAAATCATTAAGTTAGCATATCATATAGATATAGAACATGTGTTTAGTTAATTTTAAAAGTCAAGTTAGAAGGATTAACTTTTGTTTGCGAACAAGTTTAGAATTAACTAAACTATGTTCTAGTGATTACGAGTTTAAACCTTCGAATAAGATAGTTTTATATATATGAATCGAATAATGTTATGAACATCATTACTACCTCAAATTTAGTAGGTAAACCTACTGGAAGTGACAAGAAATGATCTAGCTTCAAAAGATCTTGGATGGCTTGAAAGTTCTTGAAGTAGGATCGTGACACCAAAACAAGTTCAAGTAAGATTTTTACTCGAATTAAGATAGTTTATAGTTATAGAAATTGAATCAAAGTTTGAATATGAATATTACCTTGAATAAGAAAGATAACCTACTGTATATAACAAAGGTTTCTTGATCTTAGATGATTACTTGGAATGGATTAGAAAGCTTGGAAGTAAATTAGTAAACTTGAAGGGATTTTTGAAGTGTTCTTGAAGTGTTCTTCCTATGATGATTATAGCTTGATTCTTGAAGTGATTTTTGATGAAGATGATGATTAACTACTAGAAAAATACGTTCATAATAGTGTGTGTGTGTTGAGAGAGAATTAGAAAGAGAATTGGAAGTGAAATGGAGTGAATGATGAGTGGTAATTGGTGAGTGGTGAGTGGGGTTAAAAGGAGTTCTAGTTAGTTGACTAGCTCATGGTAGAAGTTAAAATTGATTAGTCATACATGACATAATCAAGAGTGGAATCCCATGCTAGTTCCTATTGGTATATACCCATAGTAAGTACGTTTTGAAGCTGTGTATAATACGGATAAGAATACGACTAGAATTCTTGATGAAAGAAAAGAATGGGAAAGTAACTGTAACCATTTTTGTTAAGTATGTGTGTTTTGATATATGTCTTGAAGTCTTCAAAAAGTATTTTAATACATCTAAATACACTACATGTATATACATTTTAACTGAGTCGTTAAGTCATCGTTAGTCGTTACATGTAAGTGTTGTTTTGAAACCTTTAAGTTAGCGATCTCAATTAATGTTGTTAACCCATTGTTTATTATATCTAATGAGATGTTAAATTATTATATTATCATGATATTATGATATATTAATATATCTTAATATGATATATATACATTTAAATGTCGTTACAATGATAATCGTTACATATATGTCTCGTTTCGAAATCCATATGTTTTTAGTCTTGTTTATATGTATATAACTCATTGTTAATATACTTATGGAGATACTTACTTATCATAATCTCATTTTAACCATATGTATATCCATATATATATCGTCATGTCGTTTTTACAAGTTTTAACGTTCGTGAATCGCCGGTCAACTTGGGCGGTCAATTGTCTATATGAAACATATTTCAATTAATCAAGTTTTAACAAGTTTGATTGCTTAACATGTTGGAAACATTTAATCATGTAAATATCAATCTCAATTAATATATATAAACATGGAAAAGTTCGGGTCACTACAGTACCTACCCGTTAAATAAATTTTGTCCCGAAATTTTAAGCTGTTGAAGGTGTTGACGAATCTTCTGGAAATAGATGCGGGTATTTCTTCTTCATCTGATCTTCACACTCCCAGATGAACTCGGGTCCTCTACGAGCATTCCATCGAACCTTAACAATTGGTATCTTGTTTTGCTTAAGTCTTTTAACCTCACGATCCATTATTTAGACGGGTTCTTCGATGAATTGGAGTTTTTCGTTGATTTGGATTTCATCTAACGGAATAGTGAGATCTTCTTTAGCAAAACATTTCTTCAAATTCGAGACGTGGAAAGTGTTATGTACAGCCGCGAGTTGTTGAGGTAACTCAAGTCGGTAAGCTACTGGTCCGACACGATCAATAATCTTGAATGGTCCAATATACCTTGGATTTAATTTCCCTCGTTTACCAAATCGAACAACGCCTTTCCAAGGTGCAACTTTAAGCATGACCATCTCTCCAATTTCAAATTCTATATCTTTTCTTTTAATGTCAGCGTAGCTCTTTTGTCGACTTTGGGCGGTTTTCAACCGTTGTTGAATTTGGATGATCTTCTCGGTAGTTTCTTGTATAATCTCTGGACCCGTAATCTGTCTATCCCCCACTTCACTCCAACAAATCGGAGACCTGCACTTTCTACCATAAAGTGCTTCAAACGGCGCCATCTCAATGCTTGAATGGTAGCTGTTGTTGTAGGAAAATTCTGCTAATGGTAGATGTCGATCCCAACTGTTTCTGAAATCAATAACACATGCTCGTAGCATGTCTTCAAGCATTTATATCGTCCTTTCGCTCTGCCCATCAGTTTGTGGATGATAGGCAGTACTCATGTCTAGACGAATTCCTAATGCTTGCTGTAATGTCTGCCGGAATCTTGAAATAAATCTGCCATCCCTATCAGAGATAATAGAGATTGGTATTCCATGTCTGGAGACGACTTCCTTCAAATACAGTCGTGCTAACTTCTCCATCTTGTCATCTTCTCTTATTGGCAGGAAATGTGCTGATTTGGTGAGACGATCAACTATTACCCAAATAGTATCAAAACCACTTGCAGTCCTTGGCAATTTAGTGATGAAATCCATGGTAATGTTTTCCCATTTCCATTCCGGGATTTCGGGTTGTTGAAGTAGACCTGATGGTTTCTGATGCTCAGCTTTGACCTTAGAACACGTCAAACATTCTCCTACGTATTTAGCAACATCGGCTTTCATACCCGGCCACCAAAAATATTTCTTGAAATCCTTGTACATCTTCCCCGTTCCAGGATGTATTGAGTATCTGGTTTTATGAGCTTCTCTAAGTACCATTTCTCTCATATCTCCAAATTTTGGTACCCAAATCCTTTCAGCCCTATACCGGGTTTCGTCTTCCCGAATATTAAGATGTTTCTCCGATCCTTTGGGTATTTCATCCTTTAAATTTCCCTCTTTTAAAACTCCTTGTTGCGCCTCCTTTATTTGAGTAGTAAGGTTATTATGAATCATTATATTCATAGATTTTACTCGAATGGGTTCTCTGTCCTTCCTGCTCAAGGCATCGGCTACCACATTTTCCTTCCCCGGGTGGTAACGAATCTCAAAGTCGTAATCATTCAATAATTCAATCCACCTACGCTGCCTCATATTCAGTTGTTTCTGATTAAATATGTGTTGAAGACTTTTGTGGTCGGTATATATAATACTTTTGACCCCATATAAGTAGTGCCTCCAAGTCTTTAATGCAAAAACAACCGCGCCTAATTCCAAATCATGCGTCGTATAATTTTGTTCGTGAATCTTCAATTGTCTAGACGCATAAGCAATCACCTTCGTTCGTTGCATTAATACACAACCGAGACCTTGCTTTGATGCGTCACAATAAATCACAAAATCATCATTCCCTTCAGGCAATGACAATATAGGTGCCGTAGTTAGCTTTTTCTTTAATAACTGAAACGTTTTCTCTTGTTCATCATTCCATTCAAATTTCTTCCCTTTATGCGTTAATGCAGTCAAGGGTTTTGCTATTCTGGAAAAGTCTTGGATGAACCTTCTGTAGTAACCAGCTAGTCCTAAAAACTGGCGTATGTATTTCGGAGTTTTCGGGGTTTCCCACTTTTCAACAGTTTCTATCTTTGCCGGATCCACCTTAATACCTTCTTTGTTCACTATGTGACCGAGGAATTGAACTTCTTCCAACCAAAATGCACACTTTGAAAACTTAGCGTACAATTCTTCCTTCCTCAATACTTCTAACACCTTTCTCAAATGTTCACCGTGTTCTTGGTCATTCTTTGAGTAAATAAGTATGTCATCAATGAAAACAATGACAAACTTGTCAAGGTATGGTCCACACACTCGGTTCATAAGGTTCATGAACACAGCTGGTGCATTAGTTAAACCAAATGGCATGACCATAAACTCGTAATGACCGTAACGTGTTCTGAAAGCAGTCTTTGGAATATCATCTTCTTTCACCCGCATTTGATGATACCCGTAACGTAAGCCAATCTTTGAATAAACAGACGAGCCTTGTAGTTGATCAAATAAGTCGTCGATTCTCGGTAGTGGGTAGCGGTTCTTGGTGGTAAGTTTGTTCAACTCTCGGTAATCGATACACAACCTGAATGTACCATCTTTCTTCTTGACAAACAAAACAGGAGCTCCCCACGGTGATGTGCTTGGTTGAATGAAACCATGCTCTAAAAGTTCTTGTAATTGACTTTGCAGTTCTTTCATCTCGCTGGGTGCGAGTCTGTAAGGAGTACGAGCTATTGGTGCAGCTCCTGGTACAAGATCTATTTGAAATTCAACGGATCGATGTGGAGGTAATCCCGGTAATTCTTTCGGAAATACATCGGGAAATTCTTTTGCAATGGGAACATCATTGATGCTCTTTTCTTCAGTTTGTACTTTCTTGACGTGTGCTAGAACAGCATAGCAACCTTTTCTTATTAGTTTTTGTGCCTTCAAATTACTAATAATATGTAGCTTCGTGTTGCCCTTATTTTCGTACACCATTAAGGGTTTTCCTTTTTCTCGTATAATGCGAATTGCATTTTTGTAACAAACGATCTCTGCTTTCACTTCTTTCAACCAGTCCATACCGATTATCACATTAAAACTCCCTAACTCTACTGGTATCAAGTAAATCTTAAATGTTTTGCTAACCAGTTTAATTTCTCGATTCTGACATATATTATCTGCTGAAATTAATTTACCATTTACTAATTCGAGTAAAAATTTACTATCCAAAGGCGTCAATGGACAACTTAATTTAGCACAAAAATCTCTACTCATATAGCTTCTATCCGCACCCGAATCAAATAAAACATAAGCAGATTTATTGTCAATAAGAAACGTACCCGTAACAAGCTCCGGGTCTTCCTGTGCCTCTGCCGCATTAATATTGAAAACTCTTCCGCGGCCTTGTCCATTCGTGTTCTCCTGGTTCGGGCAATTTCTAATAATGTGGCCCGGTTTTCCACATTTATAACAAACTACATTGGCATAACTTGCTCCGACACTACTTGCTCCGCCATTACTCGTTCCGACACCATTTGTTCCTTTCGTTCTATTAACCCCTGGTCCGTAGACCTCACACTTCACCGCGCTATGACCATTTCTTTTACACTTGTTGCAAAATTTGGTGCAGAACCCCGAGTGATACTTTTCACACCTTTGGCATAGCTGCTTCTGATTCTTGTTGTTGTTGCGGTTATTATTGTTGTTGGGATGATTGTTGTAGTTGCTGTTGTTGTTGTTGTTGTTGTTGGGCCATTTGTTGTAGTTGCGATTGATGTTGCGATTGTTGGGATAATTGTTGGGATAATTGTTGTAATTGCTGTTGTTGTTGTATTGGTGATTCTTATCACCGTTTTCCTCCCACTTTCTTTTGACTTGCTTCACATTGGCCTCTTCAGCAGTCTGTTCTTTAATTCTTTCTTCAATCTGGTTCACTAGTTTGTGAGCCATTCTACATGCCTGTTGTATGGAGGCGGGCTCGTGTGAACTTATATCTTCTTGGATTCTTTCCGGTAATCCTTTCACAAACGCGTCGATCTTCTCTTCCTCATCTTCGAATGCTCCCGGACACAATAGGCACAATTCTGTGAATCGTCTTTCGTACGTGGTAATATCAAATCCTTGGGTTCGTAAACCTCTAAGTTCTGTCTTGAGCTTATTGACCTCGGTTCTGGGACGGTACTTCTCGTTCATCAAGTGCTTGAATGCTGACCACGGTAGTGCGTACGCATCATCTTGTCCCACTTGCTCTAGATAGGTATTCCACCATGTTAACGCAGAACCTGTGAAGGTATGCGTAGCGTACTTCACTTTGTCCTCTTCAGTACACTTACTTATGGAAAACACCGATTCGACCTTCTCGGTGTAGTGACCCGAACTTTTCCATGTTTATATATATTAATTGATTTACATGATTAAATGTTTCCAACATGTTAAGCAATCAAACTTGTTAAGACTTGATTAATTGAAATATGTTTCATATAGACAATTGACCACCCAAGTTGACCGGCGATTCACGAACGTTAAAACTTGTAAAAACGACATGACGATATGTATATATGGATATACATATGGTTAACATGAGATTATGATAAGTAAGTATCTCCATAAGTATATTAACAATGAGTTATATACATATAAACAAGACTACTAACTTAAGGATTTCGAAACGAGACATATATGTAACGATTATCGTTGTAACGACATTTAAAAGTATATATATCATATTAAGATATATTAATATATCATAATATCATGATAATATAATAATTTAACATCTCATTAGATATAATAAACAATGGGTTAACAACAACAAAAAAAAGATCGTTAACCTAAAGGTTTCAAAACAACACTTACATGTAACGACTAACGATGACTTAACGACTCAGTTAAAATGTATATACATGTAGTGTTTTAATATGTATTTATATACTTTTGAAAGACTTCAATACACTTATCAAAATACTTCTATTTAACAAAAATTCTTACAATTACATCCTCGTTCAGTTTCATCAACAATTCTACTCGTATGCACCCGTATTCGTACTCGTACAATACACAGCTTTTAGATGTATGTACTATTGGTATATACACTCCAATTATCAGCTCTTAGCAGCCCATGTGAGTTACCTAACACATGTGGGAATCATCATTTGGCAACTAGCATGAAATATCTCATAAAATTACAAAAATATGAGTAATCATTCATGACTTATTTACATGAAAACAAAATTACATATTCTTTATATCTAATCCATACACCAACAACCAAAAACACCTACAAACACTTTCATTCTTCAATTTTCTTCATCTAATTGATCTCTCTCAAGTTCTATCTTCAAGTTCTAAGTGTTCTTCATATATTCTACAAGTTCTAGTTACATAAAATCAAGAATACTTTCAAGTTTGCTAGCTCACTTCCAATCTTGTAAGGTGATCATCCAACCTCAAGAAATCTTTGTTTCTTACAGTAGGTTATCATTCTAATACAAGGTAATAATCATATTCAAACTTTGGTTCAATTTCTATAACTATAACAATCTTATTTCAAGTGATGATCTTACTTGAACTTGTTTTCGTGTCATGATTCTGCTTCAAGAACTTCGAGCCATCCAAGGATCCGTTGAAGCTAGATCCATTTTTCTCTTTTCCAGTAGGTTTATCCAAGGAACTTAAGATAGTAATGATGTTCATAACATCATTCGATTCATACATATAAAGCTATCTTATTCGAAGGTTTAAACTTGTAATCACTAGAACATAGTTTAGTTAATTCTAAACTTGTTCGCAAACAAAAGTTAATCCTTCTAACTTGACTTTTAAAATCAACTAAACACATGTTCTATATCTATATGATATGCTAACTTAATGATTTAAAACCTGGAAACACGAAAAACACCGTAAACCCGGATTTACGCCGTCGTAGTAACACCGCGGGCTGTTTTGGGTTAGTTAATTAAAAACTATGATAAACTTTGATTTAAAAGTTATTATTCTGAAAAAATGATTTTTATTATGAACATGAAACTATATCCAAAAATTATGGTTAAACTCAAAGTGGAAGTATGTTTTCTAAAATGGTCATCTAGACGTCGTTCTTTCGACTGAAATGACTACCTTTACAAAAACGACTTGTAGCTTATTTTTCCGACTATAAACCTATACTTTTTCTGTTTAGATTCATAAAATATAGTTCAATATGAAACCATAGCAATTTGATTCACTCAAAACGGATTTAAAATGAAGAAGTTATGGGTAAAACAAGATTGGATAATTTTTCTCATTTTAGCTACGTGAAAATTGGTAACAAATCTATTCCAACCATAACTTAATCAACTTGTATTGTATATTATGTAATCTTGAGATACCATAGACACGTATACAATGTTTCGACCTATCATGTCGACACATCTATATATATTTCGGAACAACCATAGACACTCTATATGTGAATGTTGGAGTTAGCTATACAGGGTTGAGGTTGATTCCAAAATATATATAGTTTGAGTTGTGATCAATACTGAGATACGTATACACTGGGTCGTGGATTGATTCAAGATAATATTTATCGATTTATTTCTGTACATCTAACTGTGGACAACTAGTTGTAGGTTACTAACGAGGACAGCTGATTTAATAAACTTAAAACATCAAAATATATTAAAAGTGTTCTAAATATATTTTGAACATACTTTAATATATATGTATACATTGTTATAGGTTCGTGAATCAACAGTGGCCAAGTCTTACTTCTTGACGAAGTAAAAATCTGTGAAAGTGAGTTATAGTCACACTTTTAAAATCTAATATTTTTGGGATGAGAATACATGCAGGTTTTATAAATGATTTACAAAATAGACACAAGTACGTGAAACTACATTCTATGGTTGAATTATCGAAATTGAATATGCCCCTTTTTATTAAGTCTGGTAATCTAAGAATTAGGGAACAAA
Source organism: Rutidosis leptorrhynchoides (assembly GCF_046630445.1). Taxonomy (NCBI): domain Eukaryota; kingdom Viridiplantae; phylum Streptophyta; class Magnoliopsida; order Asterales; family Asteraceae; genus Rutidosis; species Rutidosis leptorrhynchoides. The sequence continues at coordinate 574,751,074 of NC_092336.1, read as the reverse complement.
CACCCTAATTGACGCGAATCCTAAAGATAGATCTATTGGGCCTAACAAACCCCATCCAAAGTACCGGATGCTTTAGTACTTTGAAATTTATATCATATCCGAAGGGTGTCCCGGAATGATGAGGATATTCTTATATATGCATCTTGTTAATGTCGGTTACCAGGTGTTCACCATATGAATGATTTTTATCTCTATGTATGGGATGTGTATTAAAATATGAAATCTTGTGGTCTATTGTTACGATTTGATATATATAGGTTAAACCTATAACTCACCAACATTTTTGTTGACGTTTAAAGCATGTTTATTCTCAGGTGAATATTAAGAGCTTCCGCTGTTGCATACTAAAATAAGGACAAGATTTGGAGTCCATGTTTGTATGATATTGTGTAAAAACTGCATTCAAGAAACTGATTTCGATGTAACATATTTGTATTGTAAACCATTATGTAATGGTCGTGTGTAAACAGGATATTTTAGATTATCATTATTTGATAATCTACGTAAAGCTTTTTAAACCTTTATTTATGAAATAAAGGTTATGGTTTGTTTTAAAAATGAATGCAGTCTTTGAAAATGTCTCATATAGAGGTCAAAACCTCGCAACGAAATCAATTAATATGGAACGTTTTTAATCAATAAGAACGGGACATTTCAGTTGGTATTCGAGCGTTGGTCTTAGAGAACCAGAATTTTGCATTAGTGTGTCTTATCGAGTTTGTTAGGATGCATTAGTGAGCCTGGACTTCGACCGTGTTTACTTGAAAAATGATTGCTTAACAAATTTTGTTGGAAACTATATATTTTTAACATGTGAATATTATGTGATATATTAATCTCTTAACGCGTTTGATATTATGTGATAGATGTCTACCTCTAGAACAAGTCCCATTGACTCACCTAATAATAATGAAGAGTCAAATGTAAATTGGAATGATTCGTGGACTGATTCACAAGTTCCCGAAGAGGAACCGGAAGAAGAATCGGAACCGGAAGAAGAATCGGAACCGGATGAAGAAATAGAACCGGTGGGGGAAATAATAAAACGGTTAAGTAAAAGAAAATCCTCAACCAACCGACCAAGGTTAATTATGGTCAATGGTGTTTCCTCCAAGGAAGCAAAATATTGGGAGGATTACCAATTCTCCGATGAATCGGATTCCGACAAGAATTCCGATGATGTTATAGAAATTACCCCAACTGAATTTAAAAAGGCAAAAGAAAATAATAAGGGAAAGGGCATAAAAATAGAGAAATCTAATTCCAACCCCGATGAACTTTATATGTATCGTCAACCCCCGAAGTCCTTAAGTTGTAACAATGACCCGGGAACCTCTAAACCACCAGGTTTTTCTAAACCGTTGTGGAAAACGACAGCTCGTATTAGGGGAACATCATATATCCCTAGAAACTTGGCAAAACGAACCAAAACCGAAGAAGAAGAAACAAGCGAGTCGGAATAAGATAGTTGTATTCGTGTGGTGTAATATATGTAATATAGTGTGCTTATGCTTTATGATATATGTAAAAATTGCTTGTATTAATAAGTATTTTTTTATGAATCTAACTCTTGTCTATTTTACAATATAAAAACACAAAATGGATAGACAACCCAATATTTTAAGAGACCTACCCGGAGACATGATTGATGAAATCTTGTCTAGAGTCGGTCAGAATTCTTCGGCACAACTATTTAAGGCGAGATCAGTTTGTAAGACATTCGAAGAACGTTCCAAGAATGCCTTAGTTTATAAAAGGCTTTCGTTCGAAAGATGGGGGATATCACATTGGAAAATCCATAAGTTACGATGTGTTTACTTTGACGCATATATTGCGGGGAACCCAAATGCTATTTTACACAATGGGTTAAGAAATTATTTTGACTCAATATATCCGAATATTGGACTTCGTGATTTAGAAAAAGTGGCTAACATGCAGCATAAAGAAGCATGTTATGCTTACGGATTAGTAATGTTCGCTTCTCACTAAAGTGAGAACAAGAACATCGGCCTACAACTATTAAACAAAACGTTCCCACAAGTGACGGAGTCGGTAATTGGGGTAAGAAATGAGGTTTTTAGATTGTTACGGGACTGTTGGACATTACGTAACCCTCGTCCTTTTGACGACGTTACAAAACGCTGTCTTATCAACGGCCATAATGGTTATGTTCCACAAGACCAAGGATGGGAAGTAGTCCTAGTAAAACCAGAATGCATGACTTGTTTCTGGACGTATGAATTACGTGTCTTTATTGCCTTTGCTGAACGACTTGTGTACTAGCTAGAATTATCTTCACAACTATCTTGTATCAAAGTTATTGTGTGCTATAATTCATGCTTTATGTAAAATAAGCGGTATTGTAAGTTTGTAAAATATTGTATAAAAGTTTGAACGCGAAATATTATTATAATCAATTTTTCATATAGAATTGTAGTAGTTGAATTGTATATTAGCTACTAAGTATGAACTTAACGGGTAGGTACTACCCGAATTTAAACTTATAAAACGCTAATATGAAGAAAAAGCTTTTATAAATGAGTTCATATTATGCTACGAAATACTATTAACTACTCTTAATATTCTGTATGATTAACTTGTTCCATTTGACTATTTTGAAGGAAATGGCACCGACTACTCGACACACCGTGAATATGAATGAAGAAGAATTCCGTACTTTTCTAGCTTCAAACATAGCCGTAGTACAGGCTGCGCTACATACCAACAATAACCTTGGATCTAGCAGTACAGGAAATCGTGTAGGATGCACCTACAAAGAATTCACTGCCTGCAAACCTTTGGAATTTGATGGAACCGAAGGACCGATCGGATTGAAACGGTGGACCGAGAAGGTCGAATCGGTGTTTGCCATAAGTAAGTGTACTGAAGAGGACAAAGTGAAGTACGCTACGCATACCTTCACAGGTTCTGCGTTAACATGGTGGAATACCTATCTAGAGCAAGTGGGACAAGATGATGCTTACGCACTACCGTGGTCAGCATTCAAGCACTTGATGAACGAGAAGTACCGTCCCAGAACCGAGGTCAATAAGCTCAAGACAGAACTTAGAGGGTTACGAACCCAAGGATTTGATATTACCACGTACGAAAGACGATTCACAGAATTGTGCCTATTGTGTCCGGGAGCATTCGAAGATGAGGAAGAGAAGATCGACGCGTTTGTGAAAGGATTACCGGAAAGAATCCAAGAAGATATAAGTTCACACGATCCCGCCTCCATACAACAGGCATGTAGAATGGCTCACAAACTAGTGAACCAGATTGAAGAAAGAATTAAAGAACAGACTGCTGAAGAGGCCAATGTGAAGCAAGTCAAAAGAAAGTGGGAGGAAAACGGTGATAAGAATCACCAATATAACAACAACAGCAATTACAACAATAATCGCAACAATTATCCCAACAATCGCAACATCAATCGCAACTACAACAAACGACCCAACAACAACAACAACAACAACAACAACAACAAAAACAACAACTACAACAATCATCCCAACAACAATAATAACCGCAACAACAACAACAACAATCAGAAGCAGCTATGCCAAAGGTGTGAAAAGTTTCACTCGGGGTTCTGCACCAAATTTTGCAACAAGTGTAAAAGAAATGGTCATAGCGCGGTGAAGTGTGAGGTCTACGGACCAGGGGTTAATAGAACGAAAGGAACAAATGGTGTCGGAACGAGTAATGGCGGAGCAAGTGGTGTCGGAGCAAGTTATGCCAATGTAGTTTGTTATAAATGTGGAAAACCGGGCCACATTATTAGAAATTGCCCGAACCAGGAGAACACGAATGGACAAGGCCGCGGAAGAGTTTTCAATATTAATACCGTAGAGGCACAGGAAGACCCGGAGCTTGTTACGGGTACGTTTCTTATTGACAATAAATCTGCTTACGTTTTATTTGATTCGGGTGCGGATAGAAGCTATATGAGTAGAGATTTTTGTGCTAAATTAAGTTGTCCATTGACGCCTTTGGATAGTAAATTTTTACTCGAATTAGCAAATGGTAAATTAATTTCAGCAGATAATATATGTCGGAATCGAGATATTAAACTGGTTAGCGAAACATTTAAGATTGATTTGATACCAGTAGAGTTAGGGAGTTTTGATGTGATAATCGGTATGGACTGGTTGAAAGAAGTGAAAGCAGAGATCGTTTGTTACAAAAATGCAATTCGCATTATACGAGAAAAAGGAAAACCCTTAATGGTGTACGGAGAAAAGGGCAACACGAAGCTACATCTTATTAGTAATTTGAAGGCACAAAAACTAATAAGAAAAGGTTGCTATGCCGTTCTAGCACACGTCGAGAAAGTACAAACTGAAAAAAAGAGCATCAATGATGTTCCCATCGCAAAAGAATTTCCCGATGTATTTCCGAAAGAATTACCGGGATTACCCCCACATCGATCCGTTGAATTTCAAATAGATCTTGTACCAGGAGCTGCACCAATAGCTCGTGCTCCTTACAGAGTCGCACCCAGCGAGATGAAAGAACTGCAAAGCCAATTACAAGAACTTTTAGAGCATGGTTTCATTCGACCAAGCACATCATCGTGGGGAGCTCCTGTTTTGTTTGTCAAGAAGAAACATGGTACATTCAGGTTGTGTATCGACTACCGAGAGTTGAACAAACTTACCATCAAGAACCGCTACCCACTACCGAGAATCGACGACTTATTTGATCAACTACAAGGCTCGTCTGTTTATTCAAAGATTGACTTACGTTCCGGGTATCATCAAATGCGGGTGAAAGAAGATGATATTCCAAAGACTGCTTTCAGAACATGTTACGGTCATTACGAGTTTATGGTCATGCCATTTGGTTTAACTAATGCACCAGCTGTGTTCATGGACCTTATGAACCGAGTGTGTGGACCATACCTTGACAAGTTTGTCATTGTTTTCATTGATGACATACTTATTTACTCAAAGAATGACCAAGAACACGGTGAACATTTGAGAAAGGTGTTAGAAGTATTGAGGAAGGAAGAATTGTACGATAAATTTTCAAAGTGTGCATTTTGGTTGGAAGAAGTTCAATTCCTCGGTCACATAGTGAACAAAAAAGGTATTAAGGTGGATCCGGCAAAGATAGAAACTGTTGAAAAGTGAGAAACCCCAAAAACTCCGAAACACATACGCCAGTTTTTAGGACTAGCTGGTTACTACAGAAGGTTCATCCAAGACTTTTCCAGAATAGCAAAACCCTTGACTACATTAACGCATAAAGGGAAGAAATTTGAATGGAATGATGAACAAGAGAAAGCGTTTCAGTTATTAAAGAAAAAGCTAACTACGGCACCTATATTGTCATTACCTGAAGGGAATGATGATTTTGTGATTTATTGTGACGCATCAAAGCAAGGTCTCGGTTGTGTATTAATGCATTGAACGAAGGTGATTGCTTATGCGTCTAGATAATTGAAGATTCACGAACAAAATTATACGACGAATGATTTGGAATTAGGCGCGGTTGTTTTTGCATTAAAGACTTGGAGGCACTACTTATATGGGGTCAAAAGTATTATATATACTGACCACAAAAGTCTTCAACACATATTTAATCAGAAACAACTGAATATGAGGCAGCGTAGGTGGATTGAATTATTGAATGATTACGACTTTGAGATTCGTTACCACCCGGGGAAGGCAAATGTGGTAGCCGATGCCTTGAGCAGGAAGGACAGAGAACCCATTCGAGTAAAATCTATGAATATAATGATTCATAATAACCTTACTACTCAAATAAAGGAGGCGCAACAAGGAGTTTTAAAAGAGGAAATTTAAAGGATGAAATACCCAAAGGATCGGAGAAGCATCTTAATATTCGGGAAGACGGAACCCGGTATAGGACTGAAAGGATTTGGGTACCAAAATTTGGAGATATGAGAGAAATGGTACTTAGAGAAGCTCATAAAACCAGATACTCAATACATCCTGGAACGGAGAAGATGTACAAGGATCTCAAGAAACATTTTTGGTGGCCGGGTATGAAAGCCGATGTTGCTAAATACGTAGGAGAATGTTTGACGTGTTCTAAGGTCAAAGCTGAGCATCAGAAACCATCAGGTCTACTTCAACAACCCGAAATCTCGGAATGGAAATGGGAAAACATTACCATGGATTTCATCACTAAATTGCCAAGGACTGCAAGTGGTTTTGATACTATTTGGGTAATAGTTGATCGTCTCACCAAATCAGCACACTTCCTGCCAATAAGAGAAGATGACAAGATGGAGAAGTTAGCACGACTGTATTTGAAGGAAGTCGTCTCCAGACATGGAATACCAATCTCTATTATCTCTGATAGGGATGGCAGATTTATTTCAAGATTCTGGCAGACATTACAGCAAGCATTAGGAACTCGTCTAGACATGAGTACTGCCTATCATCCACAAACTTATGGGCAGAGCGAAAGGACGATACAAACGCTTGAAGACATGCTACGAGCATGTGTTATTGATTTCGGAAACAGTTGGGATCGACATCTACCGTTAGCAGAATTTTTCTACAACAACAGCTACCATTCAAGCATTGAGATGGCGCCGTTTGAAGCACTTTATGGTAGAAAGTGCAGGTCTCCAATTTGTTGGAGTGAAGTGGGGGATAGACAGATTACGGGTCCGGAGATTATACAAGAAACTACCGAGAAGATCATCCAAATTCAACAACGGTTGAAAACCGCCCAAAGTCGACAAAAGAGCTACGCTGACATTAAAAGAAAAGATATAGAATTTGAAATTGGAGAGATGGTCATGCTTAAAGTTGCACCTTGGAAAGGCGTTGTTCGATTTGGTAAACGAGGGAAATTAAATCCAAGGTATATTGGACCATTCAAGATTATTGATCGTGTCGGACCAGTAGCTTACCGACTTGAGTTACCTCAACAACTCGCGGCTGTACATAACACTTTCCACGTCTCGAATTTGAAGAAATGTTTTGCTAAAGAAGATCTCACTATTCCGTTAGATGAAATCCAAATCAACGAAAAACTCCAATTCATCGAAGAACCCGTCAAAATAATGGATCGTGAGGTTAAAAGACTTAAGCAAAACAAGATACCAATTGTTAAGGTTCGATGGAATGCTTGTAGAGGACCCGAGTTCACTTGGGAGCGTGAAGATCAGATGAAGAAGAAATACCCGCATCTATTTCCAGAAGATTCGTCAACACCTTCAACAGCTTAAAATTTCGGGACGAAATTTATTTAACGGGTAGGTACTGTAGTGACCCGAACTTTTCCATGTTTATATATATTAATTGATTTACATGATTAAATGTTTCCAACATGTTAAGCAATCAAACTTGTTAAGACTTGATTAATTGAAATATGTTTCATATAGACAATTGACCACCCAAGTTGACCGGCGATTCACGAACGTTAAAACTTGTAAAAACGACATGACGATATATATATGGATATACATATGGTTAACATGAGATTATGATAAGTAAGTATCTCCATAAGTATATTAACAATGAGTTATATACATATAAACAAGACTACTAACTTAAGGATTTCGAAACGAGACATATATGTAACGATTATCGTTGTAACGACATTTAAAAGTATATATATCATATTAAGATATATTAATATATCATAATATCATGATAATATAATAATTTAACATCTCATTAGATATAATAAACAATGGGTTAACAACAACAAAAAAAAGATCGTTAACCTAAAGGTTTCAAAACAACACTTACATGTAACGACTAACGATGACTTAACGACTCAGTTAAAATGTATATACATGTAGTGTTTTAATATGTATTTATACACTTTTTAAAGACTTCAATACACTTATCAAAATACTTCTACTTAACAAAAATTCTTACAATTACATCCTCGTTCAGTTTCATCAACAATTCTACTCGTATGCACCCGTATTCGTACTCGTACAATACACGGCTTTTAGATGTATGTAATATTGGTATATACACTCCAATTATCAGCTCTTAGCAGCCCATGTGAGTCACCTAACACATGTGAAAATCATCATTTGGCAACTAGCATGAAATATCTCATAAAATTACAAAAATATGAGTAATCATTCATGACTTATTTACATGAAAAAAAAATTACATATCCTTTATATCTAATCCATACACCAACGACTAAAAACACCTACAAACACTTTCATTCTTCAATTTTCTTCATCTAATTGATCTCTCTCAAGTTCTATCTTCAAGTTCTAAGTGTTCTTCATATATTCTACAAGTTCTAGTTACATAAAATCAAGAATACTTTCAAGTTTGCTAGCTCACTTCCAATCTTGTAAGGTGATCATCCAACCTCAAGAAATCTTTGTTTCTTATAGTAGGTTATCATTCTAATACAAGGTAATAATCATATTCAAACTTTGGTTCAATTTCTATAACTATAACAATCTTATTTCAAGTGATGATCTTACTTGAACTTGTTTTCGTGTCATGATTCTGCTTCAAGAACTTCGAGCCATCCAAGGATCCGTTGAAGCTAGATCCATTTTTCTCTTTTCCAGTAGGTTTATCCAAGGAACTTAAGGTAGTAATGATGTTCATAACATCATTCGATTCATACATATAAAGCTATCTTATTCGAAGGTTTAAACTTGTAATCACTAGAATATAGTTTAGTTAATTCTAAACTTGTTCGCAAACAAAAGTTAATCCTTCTAACTTGACTTTTAAAATCAACTAAACACATGTTCTATATCTATATGATATGCTAACTTAATGATTTAAAACCTGGAAACACGAAAAACACCGTAAAACCGGATTTACGCCGTCGTAGTAACACCGCGGGCTGTTTTGGGTTAGTTAATTAAAAACTATGATAAACTTTGATTTAAAAGTTGTTATTCTGAGAAAATGATTTTTATTATGAACATGAAACTATATCCAAAAATTATGGTTAAACTCAAAGTGGAAGTATGTTTTCTAAAATGGTTATCTAGACGTCGTTCTTTCGACTGAAATGACTACCTCTACAAAAACGACTTGTAGCTTATTTTTCCGACTATAAACCTATACTTTTTATATTTAGATTCATAAAATAGAGTTCAATATGAAACCATAGCAATTTGATTCACTCAAAACGGATTTAAAATGAAGAAGTTATGGGTAAAACAAGAGTGGATAATTTTTCTCATTTTAGCTCCGTGAAAATTGGTAACAAATCTATTCCAACCATAACTTAATCAACTTGTATTGTATATTATGTAATCTTGAGATACTACAGACACGTATACAATGTTTCGACCTATCATGTCGACACATCTATATATATTTCGAACAACCATAGACACTCTATATGTGAAAGTTGGAGTTAGCTATACAGGGTTGAGGTTGATTCCAAAATATATATAGTTTGAGTTGTGATCAATACTGAGATACGTATACACTGGGTCGTGGATTGATTCAAGATAATATTTATCGATTTATTTTTGTACATCTAACTGTGGACAACTAGTTGTAGGTTACTAACGAGGACAGCTGACTTAATAAACTTAAAATATCAAAATATATTAAAAGTGTTGTAAATAAATTTTGAACATACTTTAATATATATGTATATATTGTTATAGGTTCGTGAATCAACAGTGGCCAAGTCTTACTTCTCGACGAAGTAAAAATCTGTGAAAGTGAGTTATAGTCCCACTTTTAAAATCTAATATTTTTGGGATGAGAATACATGCAGGTTTTATAAATGATTTACAAAATAGGCACAAGTACGTGATGTAGTGACCCGAACTTTTCCATGTTTATATATATTAATTGAGATTGATGTTTACATGATTAAATGTTTCCAACATATTAAGCAATCAAACTTGTTAAGACTTGATTAATTGAAATAGGTTTCATATAGACAATTGACCACCCAAGTTGACCGGTGATTCACGAACGTTAAAACTTGTAAAAAAACTATATGATGACATATATATGGTTATATATATAGTTAACATGATATTATGATAAGTAAACATATCATTAATTATATTAACAATGAACTACATATGTAAAAACAAGACTACTAACTTAATGATTTTGAAACGAGACATATATGTAACGTTTATCGTTGTAACGACATTTAATGTATATATATCATATTAAGAGATATTCGTACATCATAATATCATGATAATATAATAATTTAAAATCTCTTTTGATATTATAAACATTGGGTTAACAACATTTAACAAGATCGTTAACCTAAAGGTTTCAAAACAACACTTACATGTAACGACTAACGATGACTTAACGACTCAGTTAAAATGTATATACATGTAGTGTTTTAATATGTATTTATACACTTTTGAAAGACTTCAATACACTTATCAAAATACTTCTACTTAACAAAAATGCTTACAATTACATTCTCGTTCAGTTTCATCAACAATTCTACTCGTATGCACCCGTATTCGTACTCGTACAATACACAGCTTTTAGATGTATGTACTATTGGTATATACACTCCAATGATCAGCTCTTAGCAGCCCATGTGAGTCACCTAACACATGTGGGAACCATCATTTGGCAACTAGCATGAAATATCTCATAAGATTACAAAAATATGAGTAATCATTCATGACTTATTTACATGAAAACAAAATTACATATCCTTTATATCTAATCCATACACCAACGACCAAAAACACCTACAAACACTTTCATTCTTCAATTTTCTTCATCTAATTGAACTCTCTCAAGTTCTATCTTCAAGTTCTAAGTGTTCTTCATAAATTCCAAAAGTTCTAGTTTCATAAAATCAAGAATACTTTCAAGTTTGCTAGCTCACTTCCAATCTTGTAAGGTGATCATCCAACCTCAAGAAATCTTTGTTTCTTACAGTAGGTTATCATTCTAATACAAGGTAATAATCATATTCAAACTTTGGTTCAATTTCTATAACTATAACAATCTTATTTCAAGTGATGATCTTACTTGAACTTGTTTTCGTGTCATGATTTTGCTTCAAGAACTTTGAGCCATCCAAGGATCCATTGAAGCTAGATCCATTTTTCTCCTTTCCAGTAGGTTCATCCAAGGAACTTAAGGTAGTAATGATGTTCATAACATCATTCGATTCATACATATAAAGCTATCTTATTCGAAGGTTTAAACTTGTAATCACTAGAACATAGTTTAGTTAATTCTAAACTTGTTCGCAAACAAAAGTTAATCCTTCTAACTTGACTTTTAAAATCAACTAAACACATGTTCTATATCTATATGATATGCTAACTTAATGATTTAAAACCTGGAAACACGAAAAACACCGTAAAACCGGATTTACGCCGTCGTAGTAACACCGCGGGCTGTTTTGGGTTAGTTAATTAAAAACTATGATAAACTTTGATTTAAAAGTTGTTATTCTGAGAAAATGATTTTTATTATGAACATGAAACTATATCCAAAAATTATGGTTAAACTCAAAGTGGAAGTATGTTTTCTAAAATGGTCATCTAGACGTCGTTCTTTCGACTGAAATGACTACCTTTACAAAAACGACTTGTAACTTATTTTTCCGACTAGAAACCTATACTTTTTTTGTTTAGATTCATAAAATAGAGTTCAATATGAAACCATAGCAATTTGATTCACTCAAAACGGATTTAAAATGAAGAAGTTATGGGTAAAACAAGATTGGATAATTTTTCTCATTTTAGCTACGTGAAAATTGGTAACAAATCTATTCCAACCATAACTTAATCAACTTGTATTATATATTATGTAATCTTGAGATACCATAGACACGTATACAATGTTTCGACCTATCATGTCGACACATCTATATATATTTCGGAACAACCATAGACACTCTATATGTGAATGTTGGAGTTAGCTATACAGGGTTGAGGTTGATTCCAAAATATATATAGTTTGAGTTGTGATCAATACTGAGATACGTATACACTGGGTCGTGGATTGATTCAAGATAATATTTATCGATTTATTTCTGTACATCTAACTGTGGACAACTAGTTGTAGGTTACTAACGAGGACAGCTGACTTAATAAACTTAAAACATCAAAATATATTAAAAGTGTTGTAAATATATTTTGAACATACTTTGATATATATGTATATATTGTTATAGGTTCGTGAATCAACCAGTGGCCAAGTCTTACTTCCCGACGAAGTAAAAATCTGTGAAAGTGAGTTATAGTCCCACTTTTAAAATCTAATATTTTTGGGATGAGAATACATGCAGGTTTTATAAATGATTTACAAAATAGACACAAGTACGTGAAACTACATTCTATGGTTGAATTATCGAAATCGAATATGCCCCTTTTTATTAAGTCTGGTAATCTAAGAATTAGGGAACAGACACCCTAATTGACGCGAATCCTAAAGATAGATCTATCGGGCCCAACAAGCCCCATCCAAAGTACCGGATGCTTTAGTACTTCGAAATTTATATCATATCCGAAGGGTGTCCCGGAATGATGGGGATATTCTTATATATGCATCTTGTTATTGTCGGTTACCAGGTGTTCACCATATGAATGATTTTTATCTCTATGTATGGGATGTGTATTGAAATATGAAATCTTGTGGTCTATTATTACGATTTGATATATATAGGTTAAACCTATAACTCACCAACATTTTTGTTGACGTTTTAAGCATGTTTATTCTCAGGTGATTATTAAGAGCTTCCGCTGTCGCATACTTAAATAAGGACAAGATTTGGAGTCCATGCTTGTATGATATTGTGTAAAAACTGCATTCAAGAAACTTATTTTGTTGTAACATATTTGTATTGTAAACCATTATGTAATGGTCGTGTGTAAACAGGATATTTTAGATTATCATTATTTGATAATCTACGTAAAGCTTTTTAAACCTTTATTGATGAAATAAAGGTTATGGTTTGTTTAAAAATGAATGCAGTCTTTGAAAAACGTCTCATATAGAGGTCAAAACCTCGCAACGAAATCAATTAATATGGAACGTTTTTAATCAATAAGAACGGGACATTTCACGTGAAACTACATTCTATGGTTGAATTATCGAAATCGAATATGCCCCTTTTTATTAAGTCTGGTAATCTAAGAATTAGGGAACAGACACCCTAATAGAGGCGAATCCTAAAGATAGATCTATTGGGCCTAACAAACCCCATCCAAAGTACCGGATGCTTTAGTACTTCGAAATTTATATCATATCCGAAGGGTGTCCCGGAATGATGGGGATATTCTTATATATGCATCTTGTTAATGTCGGTTACCAGGTGTTCACCATATGAATGATTTTTATCTCTATGTATGGGATGTGTATTGAAATATGAAATCTTGCGGTCTATTATTACGATTTGATATATATAGGTTAAACCTATAACTCACCAACATTTTTGTTGACGTTTAAAGCATGTTTATTCTCAGGTGAATATTAAGAGCTTCCGCTGTTGCATACTAAAATAAGGACAAGATTTGGAGTCCATGTTTGTATGATATTGTGTAAAAACTGCATTCAAGAAACTGATTTCGATGTAACATATTTGTATTGTAAACCATTATGTAATGGTCGTGTGTAAACAGGATATTTTAGATTATCATTATTTGATAATCTACGTAAAGCTTTTTAAACCTTTATTTATGAAATAAAGGTTATGGTTTGTTTTAAAAATGAATGCAGTCTTTGAAAAACGTCTCATATAGAGGTCAAAACCTCGCAACGAAATCAATTAATATGGAACGTTTTTAATCAATAAGAACGGGACATTTCACTCGGTCCACCGTTTCAATCCGATCGGTCCTTCGGTTCCATCAAATTCCAAAGGTTTGCAGGCAGTGAATTCTTTGTAGGTGCATCCTACACGATTTCCTGTACTGCTAGATCCAAGGTTATTGTTGGTATGTAGCGCAGCCTGTACTGCGGCTATGTTTGAAGCTAGAAAAGTACGGAATTCCTCTTCATTCATATTCACGGTGTGTCGAGTAGTCGGTGCCATTTCCTTCAAAATAGTCAAATGGAACAAGTTAATCATACAGAATATTAAGAGTAGTTAATAGTATTTCGTAGCATAATATGAACTCATTTATAAAAGCTTTTTCTTCATATTAGCGTTTTATAAGTTTAAATTCGGGTAGTACCTACCCGTTAAGTTCATACTTAGTAGCTAATATACAATTCAACTACTACAATTCTATATGAAAAACTGATTATAATAATATTTCGCGTTCAAACTTTTATACAATATTTTACAAACTTACAATACCGCTTATTTTACATAAAGGATGAAATATAGCACACAATAACTTTGATACAAGATAGTTGTGAAGATAATTCTAGCTAGTACACAAGTCGTTCAGCAAAGGCAATAAAGACACGTAATTCATACGTCCAGAAACAAGTCATGCATTCTGGTTTTACTAGGACTACTTCCCATCCTTGGTCTTGTGGAACATAACCGTTATGGCCATTGATAAGACAGCGTGTTGTAACTTCGTCAAAGGGACGAGGGTTACGTAATGACCCACAGTCTCGTAATAACCTAAAAACCTCATTTCTTACCCCAATTACCGACTCCGTCACTTGTGGGAACATTTTGTTTAATAGTTGTAGCCCAATGTTCTTGTTCTCACTTTGGTGAGAAGCGAACATTACTAACACGTAAGCATAACATGCTTCTTTATGTTGCATGTTAGCCGCTTTTTCTAAATCACGAAGTCCTATATTCGGATATACTGAGTCAAAATAATTTCTTAACCCGTTGCGTAAAATAGCATTTGGGTTCCCCGCAATATATGCGTCAAAGTAAACACATCGTAACTTATGGATTTCACAATGTGATATCCCCTATCTTTCGAACGAAAGCCTTTTATAAACCAAGGCATTCTTGGAACGTTCTTCGAATGACTTACAAACTGATCTCGCCTTAAATAGTTGTGCCGAGGAATTCTGACCGACTCTAGACAAGATTTCATCAATCATGTCTCCGGGTAGGTCTCTTAAAATATTGGGTTGTCTATCCATTTTGTGTTTTTATACTGTAAAATAGACAAGAGTTAGATTCATAAAAAAATACTTATTAATACAAGCAATTTTTACATATATCATAAAGCATAAGCACATTATATTACATATATTACACCACACGAATACAACTATCTTATTCCGACTCGCTCGTTTCTTCTTGTTCGGTTTTGGTTCGTTTTGCCAAGTTTCTAGGGATATATGATGTTCCCCTAATACGAGCCGTCGTTGTCCACATTGGTTTAGAAAAACCTGGTGGTTTAGAGGTTCCCGGGTCATTGTTACAACTTAAGGACTTCGGGGGTTGACGATACATATAAAGTTCATCGGGGTTGGAATTAGATTTCTCTATTTTTATGCCCTTTCCCTTATTATTTTGTTTTGCCTTTTTAAATTCAGTTGGGGTAATTTCTATAACATCATCGGAATTCTCGTCGGAATCCGATTCATCGGAGAATTGGTAATCCTCCCAATATTTTGCTTCCTTGGCGGAAACACCATTGACCATAATTAACCTTGGTCGGTTGGTTGAGGATTCTCTTTTACTTAACCGTTTTATTATTTCCCCCACCGGTTCTATTTCTTCTTCCGGTTCCGATTCATCTTCCGGTTCCGATTCTTCTTCCGGTTCCGACTCTTCTTCCGGTTCCTCTTCGGGAACTTGTGAATCAGTCCACGAATCATTTCAATTTACATTTGACTCTTCATTATTATTAGGTGAGTCAATGGGACTTGTTCTAGAGGTAGACATCTATCACATAATATCAAACACGTTAAGAGATTAATATATCACATAATATTCATATGTTAAAAATATATAGTTTCCAACAAAAATGTTAAGCAATCATTTTTAAAGAAAACACGGTCGAAGTCCAGACTCACTAATGCATCCTAACAAACTCGATAAGACACACTAATGCAAATTTTCTGGTTCTCTAAGACCAACGCTCAGATACCAACTGAAATGTCCCGTTCTTATTGATTAAAAATGTTCCATATTAATTGATTTCGTTGCGAGGTTTTAACCTCTATATGAGACGTTTTTCAAAGACTGCATTCATTTTTAAAACAAACCATAACCTTTATTTCATAAATAAAGGTTTAAAAAGCTATACGTAGATTATCAAATAATGATAATCTAAAATATCCTGTGTACACACGACCATTACATAATGGTTTACAATACAAATATGTTACATCAAAATCAGTTTCTTGAATGCAGTTTTTACACAATATCATACAAACATGGACTCCAAATCTTGTCCTTAATTTAGTATGCAACAGCGGAAGCTCTTAATATTCACCTGAGAATAAACATGCTTTAAACGTCAACAAAAATGTTGGTGAGTTATAGGTTTAACCTATATATATCAAATCGTAACAATAGACCACAAGATTTCATATTTCAATACACATCGCATACATAGAGATAAAAATCATTCATATGGTGAACACCTGGTAACCGACATTAACAAGATACATATATAAGAATATCCCCATCATTCCGGGACACCCTTCGGATATGATATAAATTTCGAAGTACTAAAGCATCCGGTACTTTGGATGGGGTTTGTTAGGCCCAATAGATCTATCTTTAGGATTCGCGTCAATTAGGGTGTCTGTTCCCTAATTCTTAGATTACCAGACTTAATAAAAAGGGGCATATTCGATTTCGATAATTCAACCATAGAATGTAGTTTCACGTACTTGTGTCTATTTTGTAAATCATTTATAAAACCTGCATGTATTCTCATCCCAAAAATATTAGATTTTAAAAGTGAGACTATAACTCACTTTCAGAGATTTTTACTTCGTCGGGAAGTAAGACTTGGCCACTGGTTGATTCACGAACCTATAACAATATATACATATATATCAAAGTATGTTTAAAATATATTTACAACACTTTTAATATATTTTGATGTTTTAAGTTTATTAAGTCAGCTGTCCTAGTTAGTAACCTACAACTAGTTGTCCACAGTTAGATGTACAGAAATAAATCGATAAATATTATCTTGAATCAATCCACGACCCAGTGTATACGTATCTCAGTATTGATCACAACTCAAACTATATATATTTTGGAATCAACCTCAACCCTGTATAGCTAACTCCAACATTCACATATAGAGTGTCTATGGTTGTTCCGAAATATATATAGATGTGTCGACATGATAGGTCGAAACATTGTATACTTGTCTATGGTATCTCAAGATTACATAATATACAATACAAGTTGATTAAGTTATGGTTGGAATAGATTTGTTACCAATTTTCACGTAGCTAAAATGAGAAAAATTATCCAATCTTGTTTTACCCATAACTTCTTCATTTTAAATCCGTTTTGAGTGAATCAAATTGCTATGGTTTCATATTGAACTCTATTTTATGAATCTAAACAGAAAAGTATAGGTTTATAGTCGGAAAAATAAGTTACAAGTCGTTTTTGTAAAGGTAGTCATTTCAGTCGAAAGAACGACGTCTGGATGACCATTTTAGAAAACATACTTCCACTTTGAGTTTAACCATAATTTTTGGATATAGTTCCATGTTCATAATAAAAATTATTTTCTCAGAATAACAACTTTTAAATCAAAGTTTATCATAGTTTTTAATTAACTAACCCAAAACAGCCCGCGGTGTTACTACGACGGCGTAAATCCGGTTTTACGGTGTTTTTCGTGTTTCCAGGTTTTAAATCATTAAGTTAGCATATCATATAGATATAGAACATGTGTTTAGTTAATTTTAAAAGTCAAGTTAGAAGGATTAACTTTTGTTTGCGAACAAGTTTAGAATTAACTAAACTATGTTCTAGTGATTACGAGTTTAAACCTTCGAATAAGATAGTTTTATATATATGAATCGAATGATGTTATGAACATCATTAATACCTCAAATTTAGTAGGTAAACCTACTGGAAGTGACAAGAAATGATCTAGCTTCAAAGGATCTTGGATGGCTTGAAAGTTCTTGAAGTAGTATCATGACATAAAAACAAGTTCAAGTAAGATTTTTACTCGAATTAAGATAGTTTATAGTTATAGAAATTGAATCAAAGTTTGAATATGAATATTACCTTGAATAAGAAAGATAACCTACTGTATATAACAAAGGTTTCTTGATCTTAGATGATTACTTGGAATGGATTAGAAAGCTTGGAAGTAAATTAGTAAACTTGAAGGGATTTTTGAAGTGTTCTTGAAGTGTTCTTCCTATGATGATTATAGCTTGATTCTTGAAGTGATTTTTGATGAAGATGATGATTAACTACTAGAAAAATACGTTCATAATAGTGTGTGTGTGTTGAGAGAGAATTAGAAAGAGAATTGGAAGTGAAATGGAGTGAATGATGAGTGGTAATTGGTGAGTGGTGAGTGGGGTTAAAAGGAGTTCTAGTTAGTTGACTAGCTCATGGTAAAAGTTAAAATTGATTAGTCATACATGACATAATCAAGAGTGGAATCCCATGCTAGTTCCTATTGGTATATACCCATAGTAAGTACGTTTTAAAGCTTTGTATAATACGGATAAGAATACGACTAGAATTCTTGATGAAAGAAAAGAATGGGAAAGTAACTGTAACCATTTTCGTTAAGTATGAGTGTTTTGATATATGTCTTGAAGTCTTCCAAAAGTATTTTAATACATCTAAATACACTACATGTATATACATTTTAACTGAGTCGTTAAGTCATCGTTAGTCGTTACATGTAAGTGTTGTTTTGAAACCTTTAAGTTAGCGATATCAATTAATGTTGTTAACCCATTGTTTATTATATCTAATGAGATGTTAAATTATTATATTATCATGATATTATGATATATTAATATATCTTAATATGATATATATACATTTAAATGTCGTTACAACGATAATCGTTACATATATGTCTCGTTTCGAAATCCTTAAGTTAGTAGTCTTGTTTATATGTATATAACTCATTGTTAATATACTTATGGAGATACTTACTTATCATAATCTAATGTTAACCATATGTATATCCATATATATATCGTCATGTCGTTTTTACAAGTTTTAACGTTCGTGAATCGCCGGTCAACTTGGGTGGTCAATTGTCTATATGAAACATATTTCAATTAATCAAGTCTTAACAAGTTTGATTGCTTAACATGTTGGAAACATTTAATCATGTAAATATCAATCTCAATTAATATATATAAACATGGAAAAGTTCGGGTCACTACATTTTATAGGCCTGTGAACTGAAAAAGAGGCTCATGCGATCGCATGAGCTTTGCCCTTCAAGGCCATGCGATCGCATGGCCAGCTGGGGAGGCTCACATGTGGTTTTTTTCTTCTGGCGACGGTTTATTAATATATTATATAATATATAAATAATTATAAGAATTATTTAAATATTATATTATATTTATGTGCATAGTTGACTTGTAATTTTTAGTCCGTTGCGTCGAACGTTGAGAGTTGACTCTGGTCCCGGTTCCGGATTTTTGAACGTCCTTGCGTATAATTTAATATCTTGTACTTTGCGTTTCGCTTCTTGTACTCTTGTAATTTCGAGACGTTTCTTATCAATAATTGGAACCTCTTTGATTGTACTTTGTACTTTTGAGCTTTTTGGTCGTTTGCGTCTTCAATTCGTCGAGTCTGTCTTTTGTCTCACCTTTTATTATTTAAACGAATATTACTTGTAAATAGAACAATTGCAACTAAAATCTTGTCTTTCTTGAGGGATAATGCTATGAAATATATGTTTGTTTTTAGCATTATCACATACTTGCCATATAATTTGGCCCGATTATGTGGCCAACGTAATGTGCTCAAAATGTGTTTTGCGGCCATGAATTATTATCGAAATGAAACTATAGTCAAATATATTTTCATTAATATGAAATTTTAAAATAGAAACAATTATAGATTTATGAATTGAGAGATATCAAAAAGTATCACAAAATAATCGAACCATTAAACCAGGATGTCACTAAACATGTAAGGATTTGTAGCTAGTAGGGATATAATAACCCCAAAAATATTCTCAACGAATCTAAATAAAGTGTTACATAAAATACAAGTATCAAAATGATATTTAAATATGCATAATAGTTCAAATGTAAAGGTAATAATTATCGTAAAATTTGAAAGTTCAAAATTCACCTTTAGAAATAGCAAAATGACTTTTTTGGCGTTAAAACTTTTTCGAATGAAAGCAAGCTTTCGGGAAGTTTTGCTCATAGCGTCGATATCTATTCATCGTGCGAAAGTGGGTCCAACTTTCAACCGAAGTTTTTTTTTTAGCATGTTTGCCACATAATTTGGCTTGATTATGTGGCCAACGTAATGTGCCCAAAAATGTATTTTGCGGTCATGAATTATTATCGTAATGAAACTATAGTCAAATATACTTTCATTTAATATGAAATTTTAAAATAGAAACAATCATAGAGTTATGAATTGAAAGATATCAAAAAGTGTCACAAAATAATCGAAACATTAAACAAAGCTGTCACTAAACGTGTAAGGATTTGTGGCTAGTACGGATATATTAACCCCAAAAATTTTCTCAATGAACCTAAATAAAGTGTTACATAAAAAACAAGTATTAAAATGGTATTTAAATATGCATAAGAGTTCAAATCCAAAGGTAATAATTATCGTAAAATCTGAAAGTTCAAAATTCACATTTAGAAATAGCAAAATGACTTTTTTGGCATCTAAACTATTTCGAATGGAAGAAAGCCTTCAAGAAGTCTTGCTCATAGCGTCGTTATCTATTTATCGTGCGAAAGTGGGTCCAACTTTTAACCGAAGTTTTTTTTAGCATGCTTGCCATATAATTTGACCCGATTATGTGGCCAACGTAATGTGCTCAAAAATGTGTTTTGCGGCAATGAATTATTATCGAAACGAAAATATAGTCAAGTATATTTTCATTAAATATGAAGTTTTAAAATAGAAGAAATTATAGAGTTAAAAATTGAGAGATATCAAAAAGTGTCACAAAATAATCGAAACATTAAACCACGATGTCACTAAACGTGTAAGGATTTGTGGCTAGTAGGGATATATTAATCCCAAAAATATTCTCAATGAACCTTAATAAAGTGTTACATAAAAAACAAGTATCAAATGGTATTTAAATATGCATAAAAGTTCAATTGCAAAAGTAATAATTATCGTAAAATCTGAAAGTTCAAAATTCACCTTTAGCAATAGCAAAACGAATTTTTCTGCGTGAAAACTATTTCGAATGGAAGCCAGCCTTCAGGAAGTGTTGCTCATAGCATCATTATCTTTTCATCGCGCGAAATTGGGTCTAATTTTCAACCGAAGTTTTTTTTAGCATGTTTGTCACATAATTTGGCTCGATTATGTGGCCAATGTAATTTGCTCAAAAATGTATTTTGGGGCCATGAATTATTATCGAATCCAAACTATAGTCAAATATACTTTCATTTAATATGAAATTTTAAAATAGAAACAATTATAGAGTTATGAATTGAGAGATATCAAAAAGTGTCACAAAATAATCGAAACATTAAACCACGATGTCACTAAACGTGTAAGGATTTGTGGCTAGTACGGATATATTAACCCCAAAAATATTCTCAATGACCTTAAATAAAGTGTTACATAAAAAACAATTATCAAAATGGTATTTAAATATGCATAAGAGTTGAAATGCAAATGTAATAATTATCGTAAAATCTGAAAGTTCAAAATTCACCTTTAGAAATAGCAAAAACGACTTTTGGCGTCAAAACTATTTTGAATGGAAGAAAGCCTTCAAGAAATCTTGCTCATAGCGTCGTTATCTATTTATCGTGCGAAAGTAGGTCCAACTTTCAATCGACGTTTTTTTAGCATGCTTGCCACATAATTTGGCCCGATTATGTGGCCACCGTAATGTGCTCAAAAATGTGGTTTGCGGCCATGAACTATTATCGAAACAAAAATAGAGTCAATTATGTTTTCATTAAATATGAAATTTTAAAATAGAAAAAAATATAGAGTTATGAATTGGGAGATATCAAAAATTGTAAAAAAAATAATCGAACTATTAAACCAAGATGTCTCTAAACGTGTAAGGATTTATAGCTAGTAGGGAAATATTAACCTCAAAAAATTTCTCAATGAACCTAAATAAAGTGTTACATAAAAAACAAGTATCAAAATGGTATTTAAATATGCATAAGAGTTCAAATGCAAATGTAATAATTATCGTAAAATTTGAAACTTCAAAATTCACCTTTAGAACTAGCAAAATGACTTTTTCGGCATCAAAACTATTTCGAATGGAAGCAAGCCTTCAGGAAGTCTTTCTTATAGCGTCGTTATCTATTCATCATGCGAAAGTGGGTCTAATTTTCAACCGAAGTTTTTTTAGCATGCTTGCCACATAATTTGGCCCGATTATGTGGCTAACGTAATGTACTCAAAAATGTGTTTTCATGAATTATTATCGAAATGAAACTATAGCCAAATATACTTTCATTCAATATGAAATTTTAAAATAGAAACAATTATAGTGTTATGAATTCAGAGATATCAAAAAGTGTCACAAAATAATCCAACTATTAAATCAAGATGTCACTAAACATGTAAGAATTTGTAGCTATTAGGGATATATTAATCGTAAAAATATTCTCAATGTACCTAAATAAAGTGTTACATAAAAAACAAATATCAAAATGGTATTTAAATATGCACAAGAGTTCAATTGCAAAGGTAATAATTATAGTAGAATCTGAAAGTTCAAAATTCACCTTTAGAAATAGCTAAACAATTTTTTCGGCGTCAAAACTATTTCGAATGTAAGCAAGCCTTCAGGAAGTCTTGCACATAGTGACATTATCTATTCATCGTGAGAAAGTGGGTCCAATTTTCAACCGAAGTTTTTTTTAGAATGTTTGCCACATAATTTGGCCCGACTATGTGGCCAACGTAATGTGCTCAAAAATGTGTTTTGCGGCCTTGAATTATTATCGAAATGAAACTATAGTCAAATATACTTTCATTCAATATGAAATTTTAAAATAGAAACAATTATAGAGTTATGAATTCAGAGATATCAAAAAGTGTCACAAAATAATCGAACTATTAAACCAAGATGTTACTAAACGTGTAAGGATTTGTAGCTATTCGGGATATATTAATCCCAAAAATATTCTCAATGTACCTAAATAAAGTGTTACATTAAAAACAAGTATCAAAATGGTATTTAAATATGCACAAGAGTTCAATTGTAAAGGTAATAATTATCGTAGAATCTGAAAGTTCAAAATTCACCTTTAGAAATAGCCAAACGAATTTTTCGGCGTCAAAACTATTTCGAATGTAAGCAAGCCTTCAGGAAGTCTTGCTCATAGCGACGTTATCTATTCATCGTGCGAAAGTGGGTCCAATTTTCAACCGAAGTTTTTTTTTTAGAATGTTTACCACATAATTTGGCCCGATTATGTGACTAACGTAATGTGTTCAAAAATGTGTTTTGCGGCCTTGAATTATTATTGAAATGAAACTATAGTCAAATATACTTTCATTCAATATGAAATTTTAAAATAGAAACAATTATAGAGTTATGAATTCAGAGATATCAAAAAGTGTCAAAAAATAATCGAACCATAAAACCAAGATGTTACTAAACGTGTTAGGATTTATAGTTATTAGGGATATATTAATCCTAAAAATATTCTCAATGAACCTTAATAAAGTGTTACATAAAAAACAATTATCAAAATGGTATTTAAATATGCATAACAGTTCAATTGCAAAAGTAATAATAATCAAAAATTCTGAAAGTTCAAAATTCACCTTTGAAAATAGCAAAACGACTTTTTCTGCGTTAATTCTATTTCGAATGGAAGCCAGCCCTAAGGAATTCTTGCTCATAGCGTTGTTATCTTTTAATCGCGTGAAAGTGGGTCTAATTTTTAACCGAAGTTTTTTTAGCATGTTTGCCACATAATTTGGCTCGATTATGTGGCCAACGTAATGTGCTCAAAAATGTGTTTTACGGTCATGAATTATTATCAAAACGAAACTATAGTCAAATATAATTTCATTTAATATGAAATTTTAAAATAGAAACAATCATAGAGTTATGAATTGAAAGATATCAAAAATTGTCACAAAATAATCGAAACATTAAACCAAGCTGTCACTAAACGTGTAAGGATTTGCGGCTAGTATGGATATTTTGTAACACCCTGTTTTTTTTAAATCACAGCAGAAGACTTAATTTACATAATTAACCTTAGTTAATTACAAACATAATTATCACAAATCATTATTTAATTACTTAATTACAAACCACCGGTGTTACGTTAAACGACTAGTTACATATTTACAAAAGTTAAGACATCAGAGTTCGTCTTGTCAAACATATCGTCAGCCCAACTCCCGTCCCTACCAGCACTAAGATTCAAAACCTGCAAGGGAGGAGGTGAGGGGTTAGCACGAGGCTAAGTGAATGGAACTATCAAAAGGTCTAGCATACAGTACCAACTTGTACTCCTACAGCAACAACATACAACAACAAGCAACGTACAACAACTGGCAACTATGCTCCATCTAGAGGACCGGCAGCTTGTACGGGCACACGACCACTAGCTGATCAGGCTAGAGTCTACCGATAGTCCTTACTACTAAATCCCCAGTATAGTCATTCACACGCAGGTTATGCGTCGTTTAACACTATAATCAACAAACAGTAGCCAACTGGACCTAACCACAACTAGGTTGACCTCTCTGAGCTAAACCTAACAGATCAAGGTTCCAACTACAACAACAACAACTTGTGAACATACAATCAGTCAACTACTACTACTACAACAGACAACTAATACTACTAAAAGCATGGCAACCCTAATTGCGATCAACTGTAGAACATAACTACTAATCATGGCAACTAACAACAATATAAATATAGTAGCGCAACTTGCTACTCTATACTACACCAAGTGATAATCCCACTCACCGATTACCAGCAACAGAAGGCACTCAGAATTCTAATCTTACTAAGCCTTCTCATCCTCCTTATCACTTGAGAATAGACATAACACAGTTAGTAATCATGTCTTGATAACAACCTGACAACAAGACAATAACACCAATACTAACACTTAATCACTTTACAACTGGTCTACCAACCGTACGAGTAACACCATCACACATGAAATGTCCCGTTCTTATTGATTAAAAACGTTCCATGTTAATTGATTTCATTGCGAGGTTTTGACCTCTATATGAGACGTTTTTCAATGACTGCATTCATTTTTTAAAACAAACCATAACCTTTATTTCATAAATAAAGGTTTAAAAAGCTTTACGTAGATTATCAAATAATGATAATCTAAAATATTCTGTTTACACACTACCATTACATAATGGTTTACAATAAAAATATGTTACATGGAAATCAGTTTCTTGAATGCAGTTTTTACACAATATCATACAAACATGGACTCCAAATCTTGTCCTTATTTTAGTATGCAACAGCGGAAGCTCTTAATATTCACCTGAGAATAAACATGCTTTAAACGTCAACAAAAATGTTGGTAAGTTATAGGTTTAACCTATATATATATCAAATCGTAACAATAGACCACAAGATTTCATATTTCAATACACATCCCATACATAGAGATAAAAATCATTCATATGGTGAACACCTGGTAACCGACATTAACAAGATGCATATATAAGAATATCCCCATCATTCCGGGACACCCTTCGGATATGATATAAATATCGAAGTACTAAAACATCCGGTACTTTGGATGGGGTTTGTTAGGCCCAATAGATCTATCTTTAGGATTCGCGTCAATTAGGGTGTCTGTTCCCTAATTCTTAGATTACCAGACTTAATAAAAAGGGGCATATTCGATTTCGATAATTCAACCATAGAATGTAGTTTCACGTACTTGTGTCTATTTTGTAAATCATTTATAAAACCTACATGTATTCTCATCCCAAAAATATTTGATTTTAAAAGTGGGACTATAACTCACTTTCACAGATTTTTACTTCGTCGGGAAGTAAGACTTGGCCACTGGTTGATTCACAAACCTATAACAATATATACATATATATCAAAGTATGTTCAAAATATATTTACAACACTTTTAATATATTTTGATGTTTTAAGTTCATTAAGTCAGCTGTCCTCGTTAGTAACCTACAACTAGTTGTCCACAGTTAGATGTACAGAAATAAATCGATAAATATTATCTTGAATCAATCTACCACCTAGTGTATGCGTATCTCAGTATTGATCACAACTCAAACTATATATATTTTGGAATCAACCTCAACCCTGTATAGCTAACTCCAACATTCACATATAGAGTGTCTATGGTTGTTCTGAAATATATATAGATGTGTCGACATGATAGGTCGAAACATTGTATACGTATCTATGGTATCTCAAGATTACATAATATACAATACAAGTTGATTAAGTTATGGTTGGAATAGATTTGTTACCAATTTTCACGTAGCTAAAATGAGAAAAATTATCCAATCTTGTTTTACCCATAACTTCTTCATTTTAAATCCGTTTTGAGTGAATCAAATTGCTATGGTTTCATATTGAACTCTATTTTATGAATCTAAACAGAAAATGTATAGGTTTATAGTCGGAAAAATAAGTTACAAGTCATTTTTATAAAGGTAGTCATTTCAGTCGAAAGAACGACGTCTAGATGACCATTTTAGAAAACATACTTCCACTTTGAGTTTAACCATAATTTTTGGATATAGTTTCATGTTCATAATAAAAATCATTTTTCCAGAATAACAACTTTTAAATCAAAGTTTATCATATTTTTTAATTAACTAACCCAAAACAGCCCCCAGTGTTACTACGACGGCGTAAATCCGATTTTACGGTGTTTTTCGTGTTTCCAGGTTTTAAATCATTAAGTTAGAATATAATATAGATATAGAACATGTGTTTAGTTGATTTTAAAAGTCAAGTTAGAAGGATTAACTTTTATTTGCGAACAAGTTTAGAATTAACTAAACTATTTTCTAGTGATTACAAGTTTAAACCTTCGAATAAGATAGCTTTATATGTATGAATCAAATGATGTTATGAACATCATTACTACCTCAAGTTCCTTGGATAAACCTACTGGAAATGAGAAAAATAGATCTAGCTTCAAAGGATCCTTGGATGGCTTGAAAGTTCTTGAAGCAGAATCATGACACGAAAACAATTTCAAGTAAGATTTCCACTAGAAATAAGATTGTTATAGTTATATAAATTGAATTAAAGTTTGAATATGATTATTACCTTGTATTAGAAAGATAACCTACTGTAAGTAACAAAGGTTTCTTGATCTTGGATGATTACTTGGAATGTATTTAGAAAACTTGGAAGTAAACTTGCAATCTTGGAAGTATTCTTGATTTTATGAAACTAGAACTTTTGGAATTTATGAAGAACACTTAGAACTTGAAGATAGAACTTGAGAGAGATCAATTAGATGAAGAAAATTGAAGAATGAAAGTGTTTGTAGGTGTTTTTGGTCGTTGTTGTATGGATTAGATATAAAGGATATGTAATTTTGTTTTCATGTAAATAAGTCATGAATGATTACTCATATTTTTGTAATTTTATGAGATATTTCATGCTAGTTGCCAAATGATGGTTCCCACATGTGTTAGGTGACTCACATGGGCTAATAAGAGCTGATCATTGGAGTGTATATACCAATAGTACATACATCTAAAAGCTGTGTATTGTACGAGTAAGAATACGGGTGCATACGAGTAGAATTGTTGATGAAACTGAACGAGGATGTAATTGTAAACATTTTTGTTAAGTAGAAGCATTTTGATAAGTGTCTTGAAGTCTTTCAAAAGTGTATGAATACATATTAAAACACTACATGTATATACATTTTAACTGAGTCGTTAAGTCATCGTTAGTCGTTACATGTAAATGTTGTTTTGAAACCTTTAGGTTAACGATCTTGTTGAATGTTGTTAACCCATTGTTTATTATAACAAATGAGATGTTAAATTGTTATATTATCATGATATTATGATATATAATATATCTTAGTATGATATATATACAGTTAAATGTCGTTACAACGATAATCGTTACATATATGTCTCGTTTCGAAATCATTATGTTAGTAGTCTTATTTTTACATATGTATTTCATTGTTAATACACTTAATAATATATTTACTTATCATTTAACATAATTAACCAAGTGTATCAATATCTTAATATGATTCATATGTACCTAGTAAGACGTTGTTATAACGATAATCGTTATATATATCGTTTTCGAGTTTCTTAAATTAATAGTCTCATTTTTATGTATATAACTCATTGTTAAAATACCTAATGAGATACATACTTATAATAAAATCATGTTAACTATATATATAACCATATATATGTCATCGTATAGTTTTTACAAGTTTTAACGTTCGTGAATCACCGGTCAACTTGGGTGGTCAATTGTCTATATGAAACCTATTTCAATTAATCAAGTCTTAACAAGTTTGATTGCTTAACATGTTGGAAACACTTAATCATGTAAATAACAATTTCATTTAATATATATTTAAACATGGAAAAGTTCGGGTCACTACAGTACCTACCCGTTAAATAAATTTCGTCCCGAAATTTTAAGCAGTTGGAGGTGTTGACGTATCTTCTGGAAATAAATGCGGGTATTTCTTCTTCATCTGATCTTCACGCTCCCAGGTGAACTCGGGTCCTCTACGAGCATTCCATCGAACCTTAACAATCGGTATCTTGTTTTGTTTAAGTCTCTTAACCTCACGATCCATTATTTCGACGGGTTCTTCAATGAATTAAAGTTTTTCATTGATTTGGATTTCGTCCAACGGAATAGTGAGATCTTCTTTAGCAAAACATTTCTTCAAATTTGAGATGTGGAAAGTGTTATGTACAGCCGCGAGTTGTTGAGGTAGCTCCAGTTGGTAAGCTACTGGTCTGACACGATCTATAATCTTGAATGGTCCAAAGTACCTTGGATTTAGTTTCCCCCATTTACCAAATCGAACAACGCCTTTCCAAGGTGAAACCTTAAGCATGACCATTTCTCCAATTTCAAACTCTATATCTTTTCTTTTACTGTCCGCGTAGCTCTTTTGTCGACTCTGGGCGGTTTTCAATCTTTATTGAATTTGGATGATTTTCTCGGTATGTTCTTGTATTATCTCCGGACCCGTAATCTGTCTATCCCCCACTTCACTCCAACAAATCGGAGACCTGCACTTTCTACCATAAAGTGCTTCAAACGGCGCCATCTCAATGCTTGAATGGTAGCTGTTGTTGTAGGAAAATTCTGCTAACGGTAGATGTCGATCCCAACTATTTCCGAAATCAATAACACAAGCTCGTAGCATGTCTTCAAGCATTTGTATTGTCCTTTCGCTCTGCCCATCAGGTTGTGGATGATAGGCAGTACTCATGTCTAGACGAGTTCCCAATGCTTGCTATAATGTCTGCCAGAATCTTGAAATAAATCTGCCATCCCTATAAGAGATAATAGAGATTGGTATTCCATGTCTGGAGACGACTTCCTTCAAATATAGTCGTGCTAACTTCTCCATCTTGTCATCTTCTCTTATTCGCAGGAAGTGTGCTGACTTGGTGAGACGATCAACTATTACCCAAAAAGTATCATAACCACTTGCAGTCCTTGGCAATTTTGTAATGAAATCCATGGTAATATTTTCCCATTTCCATTCCGGGATTTCAGGTTGTTGTAGTAGACCTGATGGTTTCTGATGTTCAGCTTTGACCTTAGAACACGTCAAACATTCTCCTACATATTTAGCAA
This sequence comes from Rutidosis leptorrhynchoides, assembly GCF_046630445.1. NCBI lineage: Eukaryota > Viridiplantae > Streptophyta > Magnoliopsida > Asterales > Asteraceae > Rutidosis > Rutidosis leptorrhynchoides. The sequence continues at coordinate 574,721,259 of NC_092336.1, read as the reverse complement.
TATCGGCTTTCATACCTGGCCACCAAAAATGTTTCTTAAGATCCTTGTACATCTTCCCCGTTCCAGGATGTATTGAGTATCTGGTTTTATGAGCTTCTCTAAGTACCATTTATCTCATATCTCCAAATTTTGGTACCCAAATTCTTTCAGCCCTATACCGGGTTCCGTCTTCCCAAATATTAAGATGCTTCTCCGATCCTTTGGGTATTTCATCCTTTAAATTTCCATCTTTTAAAAATCCTTGTTGTGCCTCCTTTATTTGGGTAGTAAGGTTAGTGTGAATCATTAAATTCATAGATTTTACTCGAATGGGTTCTCTGTCCTTTCTGCTCAAGGCGTCGGCTACCACATTTGCCTTCCCCGGGTGGTAACGAATCTCAAAGTCGTAATCATTCAACAATTCAATTCACCTACGCTGCCTCATATTCAGTTGTTTCTGATTAAATATGTGTTGAAGACTTTTGTGGTCGGTATATATAATACTTTTGACCCCATATAAGTAGTGCCTCCAAGTCTTTAATGCAAAAACAACCGCGCCTAATTCCAAATCATGCGTCGTATAATTTTGCTCGTGAATCTTTAATTGTCTAGACGCATAAGCAATCACCTTCGTCCGTTGCATTAATACACAACCGAGACCTTGCTTTGATGCGTCACAATAAATCACAAAATCATCATTCCCTTCAGGCAATGACAATATAGGTGCCGTAGTTAGCTTTTTCTTCAATAATTGAAACGCCTTCTCTTGTTCATCCTTCCATTCAAATTTCTTCCCTTTATGCGTTAATGCAGTCAAGGGTTTTGCTATTTTGGAGAAATCTTGGATAAATCTTCTGTAGTAACCAGCCAATCCTAAAAATTGACGTATATGCTTTCGAGTTTTTGGGGTTTCCCACTTTTCAACGGTTTTGATCTTTGCCGGGTCCACCTGGATACCTTCTTTGTTCACTATGTGACCGAGGAATTGAACTTATTCCAACCAAAATGCACACTTTGAAAACTTAGCGTACAGTTTTTCTTTCCTCAATACTTCTAGCACTTTTCTCAAATGTTCTTCGTGCTCTTGATCCTTCTTTGAGTAAATAAGTATGTCATCGATGAAAACAATGACAAACTTGTCAAGATATGGCCCACACACTCGGTTCATAAGGTCCATGAACAAAGCTGGTGCGTTAGTCAATCCAAACGGCATAACCATAAACTCGTAATGACCATAACGCGTCCTAAAAGCAGTTTTTGGAATATCATCCTCCTTTACTCGCATTTGATGATATCCAGAACATAAATCGAACTTCGAATAAACCGACGAGCCTTGTAGTTGATCAAATAAGTCGTCAATTCTCGGCAGTAGATAACGTTTTTTGATGGTAAGTTTGTTCAACTCTCTGTAGTCAATACACAACCTAAATGTACCATCCTTCTTCTTGACAAACAAAACAGGAGCTCCCCATGGTGATGTGCTTGGTCGAATTAAACCACGTTCTAATAGTTCTTGCAGTTGGCTTTGCAGTTCTTTCATCTCGCTGGGTGCGAGTCTATAAGGAGCACGAGCTATTGGTGCAGCTCCTGGTACAAGATCTATTTGAAATTCAACAGATCGATGTGGAGGTAGTCCCGGTAATTCTTTCGGAAATACATCGGGAAATTCTTTTGCGACGAGAACATCATTGATGCTCTTTTCTTCAGTTTGTACTTTCTCGACGTGTGCTAGAACAGCATAGCAACCTTTTCTTATTAGTTTTTGTGCCTTCAAATTACTAATAAGATGTAGCTTCATGTTGCCCTTTTCTCCGTACACCATTAAGGGTTCTTCTTCTTCTCGTACAATGCGAATTGCATTTTTATAACATACGATCTCTGCTTTCACCTTCTTCAGCCAGTCCATGCCAACTATTACATCAAAACTCCCTAACTCTACTGGTATCAAATCAATCTTAAATATTTCGCTACCCAGTTTAATTTCTCGATTCCGGCATATATTATCTGCTGAAATTAATTTAGCGTTTGCTAATTCGAGTAAAAATTTACTATCCAACGGCGTCAATGGACAACTTAATTTAGCACAAAAATCTCTACTCATATAGCTTCTATCCGCACCCGAATCAAATAAAACGTAAGCAGATTTATTGTCAATAAGAAACGTACCCATAACAAGCTCCGGGTCTTCCTGTGCCTCTGCCGCATTAATATTGAAAACTATTCCGCGGCCTTGTCCATTCGTGTTCTCCTGGTTCGGGCAATTTCTAATAATGTGGCCCGGTTTTCCACATTTATAACAAACTACATTGGCATAACTTGCTCCGACACTACTTGCTCTGCCATTACTCGTTCCGACACCATTTGTTCCTTTCGTTCTGTTAACCCCTGGTCTGTAGACCTCACACTTCGCCGCACTATGACCATTTCTTTTACACTTGTTGCAAAATTTGGTGCAGAACCCCGAGTGATACTTTTCACACCTTTGGCATAGATGCTTTTGATTGTTGTTATTGTTGTTGCGGTTGTTATTGTTGTTGGGATAATTGTTGTAGTTGCTGTTGTTGTTGTTGTTGTTGTTGTTGTTGTTGTTGTTGTTGTTGTTGTTGTTGTTGTTGTTGTTGTTGTTGTTGTTGTTGTTGTTGGGCCGTTTGTTGTAGTTGCGATTGATGTTGCGATTGTTTGGATAATTGTTGCGATTATTATTGTAATTGCTGTTGTTGTTGTATTGGTGATTCTTATCACCGTTTTCCTCCCACTTTCTTTTGACTTGCTTCACATTGGCCTCTTCAGCCGTCTGTTCTTTAATTCTTTTCTCAATCTGGTTCACTAGTTTGTGAGCCATTCTACATGCCTGTTGTATGGAGGCGGGCTCGTGTGAACTTATATCTTCTTGGATTCTTTCCGGTAATCCTTTCACAAACGCATCGATCTTCTCTTCCTCATCTTCGAACGCTCCCGGACACAATAGGCACAATTCTGTGAATCGTCTTTCGTACGTGGTAATATCAAATCCTTGGGTTCGTAACCCTCTAAGTTCTGTCTTGAGCTTATTGACCTCGGTTCTGGGACGGTACTTCTCGTTCATCAAGTGCTTGAATGCTGACCACGGTAGTGCGTACGCATCATCTTGTCCCACTTGCTCTAGATAGGTATTCCACCATGTTAACGCAGAACCTGTGAAGGTATGCGTAGCGTACTTCACTTTGTCCTATTCAGTACACTTACTTATGGCAAACACCGATTCGACCTTCTCGGTCCACCGTTTCAATCCGATCGGTCCTTCGGTTCCATCAAATTTCAAAGGTTTGCAGGTAGTGAATTCTTTGTAGGTGCATCTTACACGATTTCCTGTACTGCTAGATCCAAGGTTATTGTTGGTATGTAGCGCAGCCTGTACTGCGGCTATGTTTGAAGCTAGAAAAGTACGGAATTCCTCTTCATTCATATTCACGGTGTGTCGAGTAGTCGGTGTCATTTCCTTAAAAATAGTCAAATGGAACAAGTTAATCATACAGAATATTAAGAGTAGTTAATAGTATTTCGTAGCATAATATGAACTCATTTATAAAAGCTTTTTCTTCATATTAGCGTTTTATAAGTTTAAATTCGGGTAGTACCTACCCGTTAAGTTCATACTTAGTAGCTAATATACAATTCAACTAGTACAATTCTATATGAAAAACTGATTATAATAATATTTCGCGTTCAAACTTTTATACAATATTTTACAAACTTACAATACCGCTTATTTTACATAAACATGAAATATAGCACACAATAACTTTGATACAAGATAGTTGTGAAGATAATTCTAACTAGTACACAAGTCGTTCAGCAAAGGCAATAAAGACACGTAATTCATACATCCAGAAACAAGTCATGCATTCTGGTTTTACTAGGACTACTTCCCATCCTTGGTCTAGTGGAACATAACCGTTATGGCCGTTGATAAGACAGCGTGTTGTAACGTCGTCAAAGGGACGAGGGTTACGTAATGACCAACAGTCCCGTAATAACCTAAAAACCTCATTTCTTACCCCAATTACCGACTCCGTCACTTGTGAGAACGTTTTGTTTAATAGTTGTAGCCCGATGTTCTTTTTCTCACTTTGGTAAGAAGCGAACATTACTAACCCGTAAGCATAGCATGCTTCTTTATGTTGCATGTTAGCCGCTTTTTCTAAATCATGAAGTCCTATATTCGGATACATTGAGTCAAAATAATTTCTTAACCCGTTGCGTAAAATAGCATTTGGTTTCCCCGCAATATATGCGTCAAAGTAAACACATCGTAACTTATGGGTTTCCCAATGTGATATCCCCCATCTTTCAAACGAAAGTCTCTTATAAACCAAGACATTCTTGGAACGTTCTTCGAATGTCTTACAAACTGATTTCGCCGTAAATAGTTGTGCCGAAGAATTATGACCGACTCTAGACAAGATTTCATCAATCATGTCTCCGGGTAGGTCTCTTAAAATATTGGGTGGTCTATCCATTTTGTGTTTTTATATTGTAAAATAGACAAGAGTTAGATTCATAAAAAAAATACTTATTAATACAAGCAATTTTTACATATATCATAAAGCATAAGCACACTATATTACATATATTACACCACACAAATACAACTATCTTATTCCTACCCGCTCATTTCTTCTTCTTCGGTTTTGGTTCGTTTTGCCAAGTTTCTAGGGATATACGATGTTCCCCTAATACGAGCTGTCGTTTTCCACAACGGTTTAGAAAAACCTGGTGGTTTAGAGGTTCCCGGGTCATTGTTACAACTTAAGGGCTTCGGAGGTTGACGATACATATAAAGTTCATCGGGATTGGAATTAGATTTCTCTATTTTTATGCCCTTTCCCTTATTATTTTCTTTTGCCTTTTTAAATTCAGTTGGGGTAATTTCTATAACATCATCGGAATTCTCGTCGGAATCCGATTCATCGGAGAAATGGTAATCCTCCCAATATTTTGCTTCCTTGGCGGAAACACCATTGACCATAATTAACCTTGGTCGGTTGGTTGAGGATTTTCTTTTACATAACCGTTTTATTATTTCCCCCAGCAGTTCTATTTCCTCCTCCGGTTCCTCCTCTCTCGGTTCTGATTCTTCTTCCGGTTCTGATTCTTCTTCCGGTTCTTCTTCGTTAACTTGTGAATCAGTCCAATATATATTCGACTCTTCGTTATTATTAGGTGAGTCAATGTGATTTGTGCTAGAGGTAGACATCTATCACACAATATCAAACATGTTAAGAGATTAATATATCACATAATATATACATGTTAATAATATATAGTTTCCAACAAAAATGTTAAGCAATCATTTTTAAAGAAAGCACGGTCGAAGTCCAGACTCACTAATGCATCCTAACAAACTCGATAAGACACACTAATGCAAATTTTCTGGTTCTCTAAGACCAACGCTCGGATACCAACTGAAATGTCCCGTTCTTATTGATTAAAAACGTTGCATATTAATTGATTTCGTTGCGAGGTTTTGACCTCTATATGAGACGTTTTTCAAAGACTGCATTCATTTTTTAAAACAAACCATAACCTTTATTTCATAAATAAAGGTTTAAAAGGCTTTACGTAGATTATCAAATAATGATAATCTAAAATATCCTGTTTACACACGACCATTACATAATGGTTTACAATACAAATATGTTACAACAAAATAAGTTTCTTGAATGCAGTTTTTACACAATATCATACAAGCACGGACTCCAAATCTCGTCCTTATTTAAGTATGCGACAGCGGAAGCTCTTAATAATCACCTGAGAATAAACATGCTTAAAACGTCAACAAAAATGTTGGTGAGTTATAGGTTTAACCTATATATATCAAATCATAATAATAGACCACAAGATTTCATATTTCAATACACATCCCATACATAGAGATAAAAATCATTCATATGGTGAACACCTGGTAACCGACATTAACAAGATGCATATATAAGAATATCCCCATCATTCCGGGACACCCTTCGGATATGATATAAATTTCGAAGTACTAAAGCATCCGGTACTTTGGATGGGGTTTGTTAGGCCCAATAGATCTATCTTTAGGATTCACGTCAATTAGGGTGTCTGTTCCCTAATTCTTAGATTACCAGACTTAATAAAAAGGGGCATATTCGATTTCGATAATTCAACCATAGAATGTATTTTCACGTACTTGTGTCTATTTTGTAAATCATTTATAAAACCTGCATGTATTCTCATCCCAAAAATATTAGATTTTAAAAGTGGGACTATAACTCACTTTCACAGATTTTTACTTCGTCGGGAAGTAAGACTTGGCCACTGGTTGATTCACGAACCTATAACAATATATACATATATATCAAAGTATATTCAAAATATATTTACAACACTTTTAATATATTTTGATGTGTTAAGTTTATTAAGTCAGATGTCCTCGTTAGTAACCTACAACTAGTTGTCCACAGTTAGATGTACAGAAATAAATCGATAAATATTATCTTGGATCAATCCACGACCCAGTGTATACGTATCTCAGTATTGATCACAACTCAAACTATATATATTTTGGAATCAACCTCAACCCTGTATAGCTAACTCCAACATTCACATATAGAGTGTCTATGGTTGTTCCGAAATATATATAGATGTGTCGACATGATAGGTTGAAACATTGTATACGTGTCTATGGTATCTCAAGATTACATAATATACAATACAAGTTGATTAAGTTATGGTTGGAATAGATTTGTTACCAATTTTCACGTAGCTAAAATGAGAAAAATTATCCAATCTTGTTTTACCCATAACTTCTTCATTTTAAATCCGTTTTGAGTGAATCAAATTGCTATGGTTTCATATTGAACTCTATTTTATGAATCTAAACATAAAAAGTATAGGTTTATAGTCGGAAAAATAAGTTACAAGTCATTTTTGTAAAGGTAGTCATTTCAGTCGAAAGAACGACGTCTAGATGACCATTTTAGAAAACATACTTCCACTTTGAGTTTAACCATAATTTTTGGATATAGTTTCATGTTCATAATAAAAATCATTTTCCCAGAATAACTACTTTTAAATCAAAGTTTATCATAGTTTTTAATTAACTAACCCAAAACATCCCGCGGTGTTACTACGACGGCGTAAATCCGATTTTACGGTGTTTTTCGTGTTTCCAGGTTTTAAATCATTAAGTTAGCATATCATATAGATATATAACATGTGTTTAGTTGATTTTAAAAGTCAAGTTAGAAGGATTAACTTTTATTTGCGAACAAGTTTAGAATTAACTAAACTATGTTCTAGTGATTACAAGTTTAAACCTTCGAATAAGATAGCCTTATATGTATGAATCGAATGATGTTATGAACATCATTACTACCTCAAGTTCCTTGGAAACCTACTGGAAATGAGAAAAATAGATCTAGCTTCAAAGGATCCTTGGATGGCTTGAAAGTTCTTGAAGAAGAATCATGACACGAAAACAATTTCAAGTAAGATTTCCACTCGAAATAAGATTGTTATAGTTATAGAAATTGAATTAAAGTTTGAATATGATTATTACCTTGTATTAAAAAGATAACCTACTGTAAGTAACAAAGGTTTCTTGATCTTGGATGATTACTTGGAATGGATTTAGAAAACTTGGAAGTAACTTGCAATCTTGGAAGTATTCTTGATTTTATGAAACTAGAACTTTTGGAATTTATGAAGAACACTTAGAACTTGAAGATAGAACTTGAGAGAGATCAATTAGATGAAGAAAATTGAAGAATGAAAGTGCTTGTAGGTGTTTTTGGTCGTTGGTGTATGGATTAGATATAAAGGATATGTAATTTTGTTTTCATGTAAATAAGTCATGAATGATTACTCATATTTTTGTAATTTTATGAGATATTTTATGCTAGTTGCCAAATGATGGTTCCCACATGTGTTAGGTGACTCACATGGGCTGCTACGAGCTGATCATTGGAGTGTATATACTGTAGTGACCCGAACTTTTCCATGTTTATATATATTAATTGAGATTGATATTTACATGATTAAATGTTTCCAACATGTTAAGCAATCAAACTTGTTAAGACTTGATTAATTGAAATATGTTTCATATAGACAATTGACCACCCAAGTTGATCGGTGATTCACGAACGTTAAAACTTGTAAAAACTATATGATGACATATATATGGATATATATATATATAGTTAACATGATACTATGATAAGAAAACATATCATAAAGTATATTAACAATGAACTACATATGTAAAAACAAGACTACTAACTTAATGATTTTTAAACGAGACATATATGTAACGATTATCGTTGTAAAGACATTTAATGTATATATATCATATTAAGAGATATTCATACATGATAATATCATGATAATATAATAATTTAAAATCTCATTTGATATTATAAACATTGGGTTAACAACATTTAACAAGATCGTTAACCTAAAGGTTTCAAAACAACACTTACATGTAACGACTAACGATGACTTAACGACTCAGTTAAAATGTATATACATGTAGTGTTTTAATATGTATTTATACACTTTTGAAAGACTTCAATACACTTATCAAAATACTTCTACTTAACAAAAATGCTTACAATTACATCCTCGTTCAGTTTCATCAATAATTCTACTCGTATGCACCCGTATTCGTACTCGTACAATACACAGCTTTTAGATGTATGTACTATTGGTATATACACTCCAATGATCAGCTCTTAGCAGCCCATGTGAGTCACCTAACACATGTGGGAACCATCATTTGGCAACTAGCATGAAATATCTCATAAAATTACAAAAATATGAGTAATCATTCATGACTTATTTACATGAAAACAAAATTACATATCCTTTATATCTAATCCATACACCAACGACCAAAAACACCTACAAACACTTTCATTCTTCAATTTTATTCATCTAATTGATCTCTCTCAAGTTCTATCTTCAAGTTCTAAGTGTTCTTCATAAATTCTAAAAGTTCTAGTTTCATAAAATCAAGAATACTTTCAAGTTTGCTAGCTCACTTCCAATCTTGTAAGGTGATCATCCAACCTCAAGAAATCTTTGTTTCTTACAGTAGGTTATCATTCTAATACAAGGTAATAATCATATTCAAACTTTGGTTCAATTTCTATAACTATAACAATCTTATTTCAAGTGATGATCTTACTTGAACTTGTTTTCGTGTCATGATTCTGCTTCAAGAACTTCGAGCCATCCAAGGATCCATTGAAGCTAGATCCATTTTTCTCTTCTCCAGTAGGTTTATCCAAGGAAATTAAGGTAGTAATGATGTTCATAACATCATTCGATTCATACATATAAAGCTATCTTATTCGAAGGTTTAAACTTGTAATCACTAGAACATAGTTTAGTTAATTCTAAACTTGTTCGCAAACAAAAGTTAATCCTTCTAACTTGACTTTTAAAATCAACTAAACACATGTTCTATATCTATATGATATGCTAACTTAATGATTTAAAACCTGGAAACACGAAAAACACCGTAAAACCGGATTTACGCCGTCGTAGTAACACCGCGGGCTGTTTTGGGTTAGTTAATTAAAAACTATGATAAACTTTAATTTAAAAGTTGTTATTCTGAGAAAATGATTTTTATTATGAACATGAAACTATATCCAAAAATTATGGTTAAACTCAAAGTGGAAGTATGTTTTCTAAAATGGTCATCTAGACGTCGTTCTTTCGACTGAAATGACTACCTTTACAAAAACGACTTGTAACTTATTTTTCTGACTATAAACCTATACTTTTTCTGTTTAGATTCATAAAATAGAGTTCAATATGAAACCATAGCAATTTGATTCACTCAAAACGGATTTAAAATGAAGAAGTTATGGGTAAAACAAGATTGGATAATTTTTCTCATTTTAGCTACGTGAAAATTGGTAACAAATCTATTCCAACCATAACTTAATCAACTTGTATTGTATATTATGTAATCTTGAGATACCATAGACACGTATACAATGTTTCGACCTATCATGTCGACACATCTATATATATTTCGGAACAACCATAGACACTCTATATGTGAATGTTGGAGTTAGCTATACAGGGTTGAGGTTGATTCCAAAATATATATAGTTTGAGTTGTGATCAATACTGAGATACGTATACACTGGGTCGTGGATTGATTCAAGATAATATTTATCGATTTATTTCTGTACATCTAACTGTGGACAACTAGTTATAGGTTACTAACGAGGACAGCTGACTTAATAAACTTAAAACATCAAAATATATTAAAAGTGTTGTAAATATATTTTGAACATACTTTAATATATATGTATATATTGTTATAGGTTCGTGAATCAACAGTGGCCAAGTCTTACTTCCCGACGAAGTAAAAATCTGTGAAAGTGAGTTATAGTCCCACTTTTAAAATCTAATATTTTTGGGATGAGAATACATGCAGGTTTTATAAATGATTTACAAAATAGACACAAGTATGTGAAACTACATTCTATGGTTGAATTATCAAAATCGAATATGCCCCTTTTTATTAAGTCTGGTAATCTAAGAATTAGGGAACAGACACCCTAATTGACGCGAATCCTAAAGATAGATCTATTGGGCCTAACAAACCCCATCCAAAGTACCGGATGCTTTAGTACTTCGAAATTTATATTGAAGGTATTTCATATGCCCGAGAGACATATTAAATTAATGTGGCTAGTATGTTATGATCCAAGTCGGGTCATACCCAAATAACAAGCTTACCGACACCTTATAAGTATTTAATCTTAACGAATGGATCGTTAAATAAATACGCGACACTTGAATTTCAGAAAATCGGGTTTCTGAAATAATTTCACTTGAGATAAATTATTTGGATAATTTATATAATGAGGGTTTAATTATTTAATTGGTTTAAATAATTATTTGTGTTTATATTTATAAAAGGTTTATAAATATATATGTGCAAGTAACAAAATACATAAGATTTTATATCAAATAAATGTTATAAATTAAAATGAACATTTTATATATAAAATGCCATATGGGACGGCTCATGGGGTCTTAAAAAGATTCCCATGCTTGCTTTTCTTGTGACTTGCAATTTTACAACCCAAGGCAAGCATGCTAGTTCAATAAACCAAGGGATCTTGACTCCTTTTCAAGACGAAGAAGTGGAGAACATTCTGAATTTTTTTTTGGGGTGTTGCTGGCCGAACTAGAAGCTGTTATTCAGCTTAGTTCTGGTCGAATTAATACAAGGCAAAAGGAGAGTGATTTGCATGCAAAATCAAGTGATCAAGTTCCATAAAATCCTAACCAATCCAAAGGGTGGTGTTGGTATTCAAAGCTTGGGGTATACTACACTTGAGGCTTCAAGTTAGAAGCTTTAATTCATCACATTCATCATCATTTGAGCTGCAAAAGGGATGCTGCTGTCCGGTTTTTTCCTAAGGCATAAAAGTGGGTTTCAAGCTTGCTAGACAAGGTTGTTAAGGTTCTAAGGTCTAGCTTAATTAAAGGTGGTGTTGGAGGATCAAAAGCTTGGAGTTTTAACACACTTGTTCATCACCTTCTTGTATTAAACAACCCTCAACTAGCTTGAGGAGGTATTATTTTCTTCCTCCTTAATATATATATATGTGTGAGCATTTATCCATGACTTGATATGAATATGGGATTTAACAAAATGACCTTAAAAATGTAATTGTTCTCTAAATGCTTCCGCTTGCTTTTTAACTACATTAAATTGGTTTAATGATCTAGTTATCTTTAAGAACATGTTGTTTATCAAACTTTGTTAAATTCCATCAATGGTATCAAGAGCCGAGGTCTATGGATTATGCTTCGTATATGGTCTTTAAACCCACTATATTTGCATTTCAAGTACATGCATGAAAATTGAATGCAAAAATTTTCGGGTTTGGGAGGGTTGCAAAGGTTGGCCGAAATTTTGGATGCCCAAAATGGGTTTTGGGTTGTTCCATTTTGGTCATATTTGTTGATATATTGATGTTCACAATCATAGCCAAGACCTTGTGTTTGAATGAATATTTATTTGGTTGATTTGTTAATCTTTCCATGTGGTTGTTATATTCATTCATTTGGTTTGTAAAATTAATTATTCATTTGGTATGTAATATTAATTTTGGTTATGTAATTTATTTTATATTTGGTATGTAAAATAGATTAGGTTGCATTTTCTTTTTTTAGAAAAATGTATTAGGATATGTTTTTTTTGTAAAAATGAAGATGCAAAAGATGGAGTCAAAGGAAAAACACAAGAAGAGTCTACTTGGATGCTAGATTAAGTGGGAGTGGTAAAATCTCCTACTTTGTGTTATGACCCTTTACCCGGTGGCGTTTTGTTTTCGGCTAAACAAAATGCTTACCAAAAGGCTTGATTGTGAACATAATTGTCTTGCATGCATGGTTGTGTTGTTTGATTATGGTTTGTATGTTTGGTTACTACAAGTTATCACGCAAGTTAACAACAAGCTAACTACAATTTAATTGGTTAAATTAGACATAATTGACGACATGCAAAACGACAAATTTAAATGGCTAAATTAAAATAGCGAAAGGACATTAATAAACGGTTATTAAGAACGCTAAATGGATTATAATAATTGGTTATTTAAACACATATAAAGTGGTTTATATCAATGTAATGAATTGGCTTTATTACACAACTTGAAAATGGATTTTCAAATAAACCGTACACTAAATGCATGTTGGTGTATGGTGTAAAAGTTTTCTCATACTAGAATTAATGAAAACTCAAAATCCCTTTAACAAACAAGCTAAACAAGTTTAACGCCATCCTTTTGTGAAAACACTTAGACATATTAAGAAACTCTTGACGGGATAAAGGTCACCTAACCGTCATGAGCGGACTAATATCAATAAGGTAAATTTCGCACACTTGTGGGATAAAGGTCACCTAACCACTTGTATGTTGAATTTACATGTTTACACAAGTGGGACGACTTGATTTGGGAATCATGAACTTAGGGTCACCGAAGCATGAGGAACAAAAAAGGCGTTGATGGGATAAATATGCCATGCAAAAGGATTGCATGATCCCATAACTTAGAAGTTGCAAAAGGATTGCAATTGTCATATAATGACTACCTAGCTAAATCAAATAACGGGATAAAGGTCACCTAACCGAAATTTGATTTACCGTTGGATTCTAATATTTAATAAGTCAATTAAAATTTTAAAAGGGTATTGAATGTTAAATTAAAATCGATACTTAAACGAACTTTGTTAATTTTGTAGATGGCCGCCAATAACAACAACAACATTCCAAACGCACCACTTAACCTGAACCACCTATCATTAAGGTCTCTCTTAGAGAAAGACAAACTCAACCATACAAACTTTATGGATTGGTTCCGCAATCTTCGGATTGTCCTCAAACAAGAGGATAAAATGTATGTGCTTGAGGACCCCATTCCCGATCAACCGGATGAGAATGATGTGGAGGCAATGGCCTCTTACGATAAGTATTGCCACGACTCCCTTCAAGTCTCATGCTTAATGCTTGGGACTATGATACCCGAACTCCAAAAGGATTTCGAGCATCATAGTGCATACGACATGATAACGCAATTGAAGGAGATGTTCCTCCAACAAGCGCGTGTCGAACGCTTCGAAACGGTTCGGGCGCTACATGCTTGTCGTATGGACGATACCCAATCGGTTTCATCTTATGTACTTAAGATGAAAAGCCTTATCGATCGTGCTAACCGTCTTAACCTAAACATATCTAATGAGTTAGCCACCGATCTTATCCTTAACTCCCTATCAAAAAGGTTTGATCAATTTGTAATTAATTACAATATGAATGGGATGGATAAGAGCATAGGTGAGCTTCACGGTATGCTTAGAACGGCGGAAACTAGCATGGGTAAAAGGGCTTTACCCGTGTTAGCAATCGATCAAGGTGGATCCAAAGGTAACACCTCTAAGCCAAAGGTGGCTAAGAGGAAAGGACCCGCCCATCAAGGCAAAGGGAAGGGGAAGATGGTTACCCCAACCAAGAACAAGGCTAAGAAGCAAAAGGTAGCCGAGAAGGCAAACCCAAAGGAAGACCCATGTTTCGGTTGCGGTGAAATGGGTCATTGGAAACGAAACTGTCCGGTCTATCTTAAGGAGTTGAAGGACAAGAGGGATGCAGGGCAAACCTCAGGTAATATATATATGGTATATATAGAGCTTAGTATTACTTCTTCTAATACATGGGTATTAGACACTGGATGTGGAACTCACATTTGCAATTCATTGCAGGGGTTCAAAAGAAGTAGCAAGCAAACGGGAACATCAAGTCTCTACATGGGTAATGGAGCCAAAGTGCAAGTGAAGGCTCAAGGAGACTTTGTGTTAAAGCTTCCAAGTGGTTTGGAACTTATTTTGAAAGATGTTTTGTATGCACCCGATTTATGTCGAAACATTATTTCCATTTCCCGTTTGAAACAATGTGGTTTTTATCTTAATTTTGTTAATGATGATATCCATATTTATTTGGATAATGTATTCTATTTCAAGGCTTCACCTTCAAATGGAATTTATGAATTGGTTCATGATGACACATCATCTAGTAGCTCAATGTACCATACAAGCACCAAGAAACTCAAAAGGGATTTGAGTGATTCCTATTTATGGCATTGTCGCCTTGGTCACATAAACAAGAACCGAATGCATACACTTCAAAAGGATGGACTTTTGAAATCAAATGAAATGGATTCGTTTGATGTATGTGAATCTTGTTTACAAGGCAAGATGACTAAAGCACCTTTCAAAGGGACTTATGAAAGGGCTAAAGATTTATTGGGATTAATACATTCGGATGTATGTGGACCCTTTAAACCCATGACTAGAAATGGTGAAAGATACTTTGTTACTTTCATTGATGACTTTAGTCGTTTCGGATATGTCTATTTATTAAGACACAAGGACGAAACGTTTGAAGCATTCAAAGAATATCAAAACGAAGTACAAAATCAACTCAACAAGACAATTAAGGTACTTCGTACCGATAGAGGAGGTGAATACCTAAGCGATGCTTTCCAAGATCATCTTAGGAGTTGTGGGATTATCTCACAACTTACTCCACCCGGAACACCCCAACTTAATGGAGTTTCCGAAAGGAGGAACCGAACCCTAATGGATATGGTTCGATCTATGATGGCAAGAAGCTCGTTGCCTCTATTATTTTGGGGTTATTGTCTAAGCTCCGCGGCTCGTATTTTAAATATGGCCCCAACCAAGAAAGTGGAACGAACTCCTCACGAGATGTGGTTTGGTAAAACCCCATCTCTATCATACTTAAAGGTATGGGGATGTGAAGCTTATCCTAAGCGTTACGTCCCTAATAAGTTGAATGCTCGATCCACGAAGTGTATCTTCATAGGATATCCCAAGGATGATATGGGATACTATTTCTATGATCCATCCGAGCAGAATGTATTTGTTGCTCGGAAGGCGGAATTCCTTGAAACTAAGTTCCTAATGGAAGGAAATAGTGAAAGGAAGATAGATCTTGAAGAGGTTCAAGATCAAGTAGATGATACACAATTGGTTAACACTAGCACTCAACATGAAAATGTTGATAGTGATCAAATGGATGATCAAAATACACAAGACATTCGTAGATCTGGTAGGATTAGCAATCCTCCTGAGAGATATGGGTTTCTCATAGATGGTTGTTATACGGTTGATTTGGATGAACCGACAAACTACCAAGATGCTTTATCAAGGATTGATAAAGATAAATGGCAGGATGCCATGGACGCCGAGATGCAATCCATGTATGAAAACCAAGTGTGGGAACTTGTTGAGCAACCTCCTAGCTCTAAGCTAGTTGATTGCAAATGGCTTTTCAAGAAGAAAACCGACATACATGGAAACTTGGATACATATAAAGCTAGACTTGTAGCAAAAGGTTTCACTCAAACTCAAGGGGTTGATTATGATGAAACTTTCTCGCCAGTGGCAATGCTAAAGTCTATTAGGATATTATTTGCCATTGCTGCTCACTACGACTATGAAATATGGCAAATGGATGTCAAAACCGCTTTCCTAAATGGATATCTTATGGAAGATGTCTATATGGTCCAGCCTGAAGGTTTTGTTGATCCAAAATATCCTAAAAGGGTATGCAAGTTAAAGAAGTCAATCTACGGATTGAAACAAGCATCTAGAATGTGGAATCATCGTTTTAATGAGGAAGCCGAGAAATTTGGCTTCATTAAAAATGGTGATGAAGCTTGTGTATATAAGAAAGCTAGTGGGAGCACTATCATATTCCTTGTACTATATGTGGATGATATATTATTATTTGGGAATGATATTACCACAATGCAAGGAGTCAAAACTTGGCTAAGGAGTTGCTTCTCCATTAAGGATCTTGGAGATGCACAATACATATTGGGGATAGGGATCTATAGGAATAGATCCAAGAGATTGATAGGTTTAAGTCAAAGTACATACATTGATAAAATCTTGAAAAGGTTCAAGATGGAAAACTCTAAGAAAGGTTTGGTACCTATTCAAAGAGGAACCAGTCTCAGTTCATCTCAGTGTCCCACCACGAAAGATGAACAAGAGAAAATGAAGAAAGTCCCATACGCATCTGCTATTGGGTCTATCATGTATGCAATGATATGTACTAGACCGGATGTGTCATGCGCTCTAAGCTTGACAAGTAGATACCAGAATAACCCAGGAAACAGTCATTGGATTGCTGTTAAAAGTATATTGAAATACCTTAGGAGGACTAAGGATATGTTTCTAATATATGGGTCTGGTGAGGAGGAACTTGTTGTAAAAGGTTACGTGGATGCGAGTTTCCAAACTGATCGAGATGACTCTCGATCACAATCCGGTTATGTCTTCATGGTGGTGCGGTCTCTTGGAAGAGTTCGAAACAGGAGGTTGTTGCGTTATCCACTACAGAGTCGGAGTACATTGCCGCCTCACTGGCAGCTCAGGAAGCTGCATGGATGAAGAAATTCATCGACGACTTAGGAGTGGTCCCTTCCATTCAGGACCCTCTTGAGATCTTTTGTGACAACGAGGGTGCGATTGCTCAAATCAAGGAACCTCGTGCCCATCAAAAGACTCGTCACATTGAGCGGAGATTCAACTACATAAGGGATGAAGTTGAAAAGGGAAAGATATGTATTCGCAAAGTTCATACAGATCATAATGTTGCGGATCCACTCACGAAGCTTTTACATGGGCCAAAACATGAGGGACATGTTTGTGCATTAGGGCTTCGACATTCTAGTGATTGGTTATGATCTGTTTTAAGTATTTGTAACGGAACGAAATGGTTCAAACTCATTAATACAATTATGGGTTAATTTATCTTGAGTTATGTTCCTATTTTGCATATTTTATCCATGAATAAGTAATTATTCTAAATTCCGTAGTCGATCACATTTGTGGGAGCAAGTGTGAGGTTTAGACTATTATGAACTTGGATTGGTATACATTCAGGTTGAATGTAGGGCAAGGTTGCTACCAAAGTTCATAGATATTTGTGGGAAACAAATATTGGAAGACCCGCTCTCAAGATTTACTGTATGGAGCCTTTGTGGTTGATCACATGTAATCTTGAGTAAAGGCGAATATCATCGTATCCTCTGACCTTAGATACATATTGGGTCCTGATATTCACCGAGTATTATGCCTTGATTCTTTCCTTCGCTATTCTGAAATATGGTAGTACAAAAGGAAGAGCTCAGGTATAATACAAAGTGTGTATCTAGGACGTATGTAGTCAAGATGGAATTTGTCCCTCTTATTCGTTGAGAGTTAGATGTCTAAGGCCTGATAAAGTTAAATCTATAAGAGAGTGGTCACTCTGTATCTCTTGGATTTGACATGACATCTAGGACGAAAGGATATAATGAAAGATTCACCTAATCATATTCGAGATGGGAACTCGAAAGGGATGATGTTATTGAATGGCACAAAGTCATAACATATTAGGGGTAATGGACGGTGTGTTAGGCTGTATCCATCACTTGCATTAATTTCTTATGTTTCTCGTGCAAGTGGGAGATTGAAGGTATTTCATATGCCCGAGAGACATATTAAATTAATGTGGCTAGTATGTTATGATCCAAGTCGGGTCATACCCAAATAACAAGCTTACCGACACCTTATAAGTATTTAATCTTAACGAATGGATCGTTAAATAAATACGCGACACTTGAATTTCAGAAAATCGGGTTTCTGAAATAATTTCACTTGAGATAAATTATTTGGATAATTTATATAATGAGGGTTTAATTATTTAATTGGTTTAAATAATTATTTGTGTTTATATTTATAAAAGGTTTATAAATATATATGTGCAAGTAACAAAATACATAAGATTTTATATCAAATAAATGTTATAAATTAAAATGAACATTTTATATATAAAATGCCATATGGGACGGCTCATGGGGTCTTAAAAAGATTCCCATGCTTGCTTTTCTTGTGACTTGCAATTTTACAACCCAAGGCAAGCATGCTAGTTCAATAAACCAAGGGATCTTGACTCCTTTTCAAGACGAAGAAGTGGAGAACATTCTGAATTTTTTTTTGGGGTGTTGCTGGCCGAACTAGAAGCTGTTATTCAGCTTAGTTCTGGTCGAATTAATACAAGGCAAAAGGAGAGTGATTTGCATGCAAAATCAAGTGATCAAGTTCCATAAAATCCTAACCAATCCAAAGGGTGGTGTTGGTATTCAAAGCTTGGGGTATACTACACTTGAGGCTTCAAGTTAGAAGCTTTAATTCATCACATTCATCATCATTTGAGCTGCAAAAGGGCTGCTGCTGTCCGGTTTTTTCCTAAGGCATAAAAGTGGGTTTCAAGCTTGCTAGACAAGGTTGTTAAGGTTCTAAGGTCTAGCTTAATTAAAGGTGGTGTTGGAGGATCAAAAGCTTGGAGTTTTAACACACTTGTTCATCACCTTCTTGTATTAAACAACCCTCAACTAGCTTGAGGAGGTATTATTTTCTTCCTCCTTAATATATATATATGTGTGAGCATTTATCCATGACTTGATATGAATATGGGATTTAACAAAATGACCTTAAAAATGTAATTGTTCTCTAAATGCTTCCGCTTGCTTTTTAACTACATTAAATTGGTTTAATGATCTAGTTATCTTTAAGAACATGTTGTTTATCAAACTTTGTTAAATTCCATCATATATCATATCCGAAGGGTGTCCCGGAATGATGGGGATATTCTTATATATGCATCTTGTTATTGTCGGTTACCAGGTGTTCACCATATGAATGATTTTTATCTCTATGTATGGGATGTGTATTGAAATATGAAATCTTGTGGTCTATTGTTACGATTTGATATATATAGGTTAAACCTATAACTCACCAACATTTTTGTTGACGTTTAAAGCATGTTTATTCTCAGGTGAATATTAAGAGCTTCCGCTGTTGCATACTAAAATAAGGACAAGATTTGGAGTCCATGTTTGTATGATATTGTGTAAAAACTGCATTCAAGAAACGTATTTCGATGTAACATATTTGTATTGTAAACCATTATGTAATGGTCGTGTGTAAACAGGATATTTTAGATTATCATTATTTGATAATCTACGTAAAGCTTTTTAAACCTTTATTTATGAAATAAAGGTTATGGTTTGTTTTAAAAATGAATGCAGTCTTTAAAAAACGTCTCATATAGAGGTCAAAACCTCGCAACGAAATCAATTAATATGGAACGTTTTTAATCAATAAGAACGGGACATTTCAGTTGGTATCCGAGCGTTGGTCTTAGAGAATCAGAAAATTTGCATTAGTGTGTCTTATCGAGTTTGTTAGGATGCATTAGTGAGTCTGGACTTCGACCGTGTTTTCTTTAAAAATGATTGCTTAACATTTTTGTTGGAAACTATATATTTTTAACATATGAATATTATGTGATATATTAATCTCTTAATGTGTTTGATATTATGTGATAGATGTCTACCTCTAGAACAAGTCCCATTGACTCACCTAATAATAATGAAGAGTCAAATGTAAATTGGAATGATTTGTGGACTGATTCACAAGTTCCCGAAGAGGAACCGGAAGAAGAGTCAGAACCGGAAGAAGAATCGGAACCGGAAGAAGAATCGGAACCGGATGAAGAAATAGAACCGGTGGGGGAAATAATAAAACGGTTAAGTAAAAGAAAATCCTCAACCAACTGACCAAAGTTAATTATGGTCAATGGTGTTTCCACCAAGGAAGCAAAATATTGGGAGGATTACCAATTCTCCGATGAATCGGATTCCGACGAGAATTCCGATGATGTTATAGAAATTCCCCCAACTGAATTTAAAAAGGCAAAAGAAAATAATAAGGGAAAGGGCATAAAAATAGAGAAATCTAATTCCAACCCCGATGAACTTTATATGTATCGTCAACCCCCGAAGTCCTTAAGTTGTAACAATGACCCGGGAACCTCTAAACCACCAGGTTTTTCTAAACCAATGTGGACAACGACGGCTCGTATTAGGGGAACATCATATATCCCTAGAAACTTGGCAAAACGAACCAAAACCGAAGAAGAAGAAACGAGCGAGTCGGAATAAGATAGTTGTATTCGTGTGGTGTAATATATGTAATATAGTGTTCTTATGCTTTATGATATATGTAAAAATTGCTTGTATTAATAAGTATTTTTTTTATGAATCTAACTCTTGTCTATTTTACAGTTTAAAAACACAAAAATGGATAGACAACCCAATATTTTAAGAGACCTACCCGGAGACATGATTGATGAAATCTTGTCTAAAGTCGGCCAGAATTCTTCGGCACAACTATTTAAGGCGAGATCAGTTTGTAAGACATTCGAAGAACGTTCCAAGAATGTCTTGGTTTATAAGAGACTTTCGTTTGAAAGATGGGGGATATCACATTGGGAAACCCATAAGTTACGATGTGTTTACTTTGACGCATATATTGCGGGGAACCCAAATGCTATTTTACGTAACGGGTTAAGAAATTATTTTGACTCAATATATCCGAATATTGGACTTCGTGATTTAGAAAAAGCGGCTAACATGCAACATAAAGAAGCATGTTATGCTTACGGATTAGTAATGTTCGCTTCTCACCAAAGTGAGAACAAGAACATCGGGCTACAACTATTAAACAAAACGTTTCCACAAGTGACGGAGTCGGTAATTGGGGTAAGAAATGAGGTTTTTAGATTATTACGGGACTGTTGGACATTACGTAACCCTCGTCCCTTTGATGACATTACAACACGCTGTCTTATCAACGGCCATAACGGTTATGTTGCACAAGACCAAGGATGGGAAGTAGTCCTAGTAAAACCAGAATGCATGACTTGTTTCTGGACGTATGAATTACGTGTCTTTATTGCCTTTGCTGAACGACTTGTGTACTAGCTAGAATTGTCTTCACAACTATCTTGTATCAAAGTTATTGTGTGCTATATTTCATGCTTTATGTAAAATAAGCGGTATTGTAAGTTTGTAAAATATTGTATAAAAGTTTGAACGCGAAATATTATTATAATCAGTTTTTCATATAGAATTGTAGTAGTTGAATTGTATATTAGCTACTAAGTATGAACTTAACGGGTAGGTACTACCCGAATTTAAACTTATAAAACGCTAATATGAAGAAAAAGCTTTTATAAATGAGTTCATATTATGCTACGAAATACTATTAACTACTCTTAATATTCTGTATGATTAACTTGTTCCATTTAACTATTTTGAAGGAAATGGCACCGACTACTCGACACACCGTGAATATGAATGAAGAGGAATTCCGTACTTTTCTAGCTTCAAACATAGCCGCAGTACAGGCTGCGCTACATACCAACAATAACCTTGGATCTAGCAGTACAGGAAATCGTGTAGGATGCACCTACAAAGAATTCACTGCCTGTAAACCTTTGGAATTTGATGGAACCGAAGGACCGATCGGATTGAAACAGTGGACCGAGAAGGTTGAATCGGTGTTTGCCATAAGTAAGTGTACTGAAGAGGACAAAGTGAAGTACGCTACGCATACCTTCACAGGTTCTGCGTTAACATGGTGGAATACCTATCTAGAGCAAGTGGGACAAGATGATGCGTACGCACTACCATGGTCAGCATTCAAGCACTTGATGAACGAGAAGTACCGTCCCAGAACCGAGGTCAATAAGCTCAAGACAGAACTTAGAGGGTTACGAACCCAAGGATTTGATATTACCACATACGAAAGACGATTCACAGAATTGTGCCTATTGTGTCCGGGAGCATTTGAAGATGAGGAAGAGAAGATCGACGCGTTTGTGAAAGGATTACCAGAAAGAATCCAAGAAGATATAAGTTCACACGAGCCCGCCTCCATACAACAGGCATGTAGAATGGCTCACAAACTAGTGAACCAGATTGAAGAAAGAATTAAAGAACAGACTGCTGAAGAGGCCAATGTGAAGCAAGTCAAAAGAAAGTGGGAGGAAAACGGTGATAAGAATCACCAATACAACAACAACAGCAATTACAACAATAATCGCAACAATTATCCCAACAATCGCAACATCAATCGCAACTACAACAAACGGCCCAACAACAACAACAACAACAGCAACTACAACAATCATCCCAACAACAATAATAACCGCAACAACAACAACAATCAGAAGCAGCTATGCCAAAGGTGTGAAAAGAATCACTCGGGGTTCTGCACCAAATTTTGCAACAAGTGTAAAAGAAATGGTCATAGCGCGGCGAAGTGTGAGGTCTACGGACCAGGGGTTAATAGAACGAAAGGAACAAATGGTGTCGGAACGAGTAATGGCGGAGCAAGTAGTGTCGGAGCAAGTTATGCCAATGTAGTTTGTTATAAATGTGGAAAACCAGGCCACATTATTAGAAATTGCCCGAACCAGGAGAACACGAATGGACAAGGCCGTGGAAGAGTTTTCAATATTAATGCGGTAGAGGCACAGGAAGACCCGGAGCTTGTTACGGGTACGTTTCTTATTGACAATAAATCTGCTTACGTTTTATTTGATTCGGGTGCGGATAGAAGCTATATGAGTAGAGATTTTTGTGCTAAATTAAGTTGTCCATTGACGCCTTTGGATAGTAAATTTTTACTCGAATTAGCAAATGGTAAATTAATTTCAGCAGATAATATATGTCGGAATCGAGAAATTAAACTGGTTAGCGAAACATTTAAGATTGATTTGATACCAGTAGAGTTAGGGAGTTTTGATGTGATAATCGGTATGGACTGGTTGAAAGAAGTGAAAGCGGAGATTGTTTGTTACAAAAATGCAATTCGTATTATACGAGAAAAAGGAAAACCCTTAACGGTGTACGGAGAAAAGGGCAACACGAAGCTACATCTTATTAGTAATTTGAAGGCACAAAAACTAATAAGAAAAGGTTGCTATGCTGTTCTAGCACACGTCGAGAAAGTACAAACTGAAGAAAAGAGCATCAATGATGTTCCCATTGCAAAAGAATTTCCCGATGTATTTCCGAAAGAATTACCCGGATTACCCCCACATCGATCCGTTGAATTTCAAATAGATCTTGTACCAGGAGCTGCACCAATAGCTCGTGCTCCTTACAGACTCGCACCCAGCGAGATGAAAGAACTGCAAAGCCAATTACAAGAACTTTTAGAGCGTGGTTTCATTCGACCAAGCACATCACCGTGGGGAGCTCCTGTTTTGTTTGTCAAGAAGAAAGATGGTACATTCAGGTTGTGTATCGACTACCGAGAGTTGAACAAACTTACCATCAAGAACCGCTACCCACTACCGAGAATCGACGACTTATTTGATCAACTACAAGGCTCGTCTGTTTATTCAAAGATTGACTTACGTTCCGGGTATCATCAAATGCGGGTGAAAGAAGATGATATTCCAAAGACTGCTTTCAGAACACGTTACGGTCATTACGAGTTTATGGTCATGCCGTTTGGTTTAACTAATGCACCAGCTGTGTTCATGGACCTTATGAACCGAGTGTGTGGACCATACCTTGACAAGTTTGTCATTGTTTTCATTGATGACATACTTATTTACTCAAAGAATGACCAAGAACACGGTGAACATTTGAGAAAGGTGTTAGAAGTATTGAGGAAGGAAGAATTGTACGCTAAGTTTTCAAAGTGTGCATTTTGGTTGGAAGAAGTTCAATTCCTCGGTCACATAGTGAACAAAGAAGGTATTAAGGTGGATCCGGCAAAGATAGAAACTGTTGAAAAGTGGGAAACCCCGAAAACTCCGAAACACATACGCCAGTTTTTAGGACTAGCTGGTTACTACAGAAGGTTCATCCAAGACTTTTCCAGAATAGCAAAACCCTTGACTGCATTAACGCATAAAGGGAAGAAATTTGAATGGAATGATGAACAAGAGAAAGCGTTTCAGTTATTGAAGAAAAAGCTAACTACGGCACCTATATTGTCATTGCCTGAAGGGAATGATGATTTTGTGATTTATTGTGATGCATCAAAGCAAGGTCTCGGTTGTGTATTAATGCAACGAACGAAGGTGATTGCTTATGCGTCTAGACAATTGAAGATTCACGAACAAAATTATATGACGCATGATTTGGAATTAGGCGCGGTTGTTTTTGCATTAAAGACTTGGAGGCACTACTTATATGGGGTCAAAAGTATTATATATACCGACCACAAAAGTCTTCAACACATATTTAATCAGAAACAACTAAATATGAGGCAGCGTAGGTGGATTGAATTATTGAATGATTACGACTTTGAGATTCGTTACCACCCGGGGAAGGCAAATGTGGTAGCCGATGCCTTGAGCAGGAAGGACAGAGAACCCATTCGAGTAAAATCTATGAATATAATGATTCATAATAACATTACTACTCAAATAAAGGAGGCGCAACAAGGAGTTTTAAAAGAGGGAAATTTAAAGGATGAAATACCCAAAGGATCGGAGAAGCATCTTAATATTCGGGAAGACGGAACCCGGTATAGGGCTGAAAGGATTTGGGTACCAAAATTTGGAGATATGAGAGAAATGGTACTTAGAGAAGCTCATAAAACCAGATACTCAATACATCCTGGAACGGGGAAGATGTACAAGGATCTCAAGAAACATTTTTGGTGGCCGGGTATGAAAGCCGATGTTGCTAAATACGTAGGAGAATGTTTGACGTGTTCTAAGGTCAAAGCTGAGCATCAGAAACCATCAGGTCTACTTCAACAACCCGAAATCCCGGAATGGAAATGGGAAAACATTACCATGGATTTCATCACTAAATTGCCAAGGACTGCAAGTGGTTTTGATACTATTTGGGTAATAGTTGATCGTCTCACCAAATCAGCACACTTCCTACCAATAAGAGAAGATGACAAGATGGAGAAGTTAGCACGACTGTATTTGAAGGAAGTCGTCTCCAGACATGGAATACCAATCTCTATTATCTCTGATAGGGATGGCAGATTTATTTCAAGATTCTGGCAGACATTACAGCAAGCATTAGGAACTCGTCTAGACATGAGTACTGCCTATCATCCACAAACTGATGGGCAGAGCGAAAGGACGATACAAACGCTTGAAGACATGCTACGAGCATGTGTTATTGATTTCGGAAACAGTTGGGATCGACATCTACCATTAGCAGAATTTTCCTACAACAACAGCTACCATTCAAGCATTGAGATGGCGCCGTTTGAAGCACTTTATGGTAGAAAGTGCAGGTCTTCGATTTGTTGGAGTGAAGTGGGGGATAGACAGATTACGGGTCCGGAGATTATACAAGAAACTACGGAGAAGATCATCCAAATTCAACAACGGTTGAAAACCGCCCAAAGTCGACAAAAGAGCTACGCTGACATTAAAAGAAAAGATATAGAATTTGAAATTGGAGAGATGGTCATGCTTAAAGTTGCACCTTGGAAAGGCGTTGTTCGATTTGGTAAACGAGGGAAATTAAATCCAAGGTATATTGGACCATTCAAGATTATTGATCGTGTCGGACCAGTAGCTTACCGACTAGAGTTACCTCAACAACTTGCGGCTGTACATAACACTTTCCACGTCTCGAATTTAAAGAAATGTTTTGCTAAAGAAGATCTCACTATTCCGTTAAATGAAATCCAAATCAACGAAAAACTTCAATTCATCGAAGAACCCGTCGAAATAATGGATCGTGAGGTTAAAAGACTTAAGCAAAACAAGATACCAATTGTTAAGGTTCGATGGAATGCTCGTAGAGGACCCGAGTTCACCTGGGAGCGTGAAGATCAGATGAAGAAGAAATACCCGCATCTATTTCCAGAAGATTCGTCAACACCTTCAACAGCTTAAAATTTCGGGACGAAATTTATTTAACGGGTAGGTACTGTAGTGACCCGAACTTTTCCATGTTTATATATATTAATTGAGATTGATATTTACATGATTAAATGTTTCCAACATGTTAAGCAATCAAACTTGTTAAGACTTGATTAATTGAAATATGTTTCATATAGACAATTGACCACCCAAGTTGATCGGTGATTCACGAACGTTAAAACTTGTAAAAACTATATGATGACATATATATGGATATATATATATATAGTTAACATGATACTATGATAAGAAAACATATCATAAAGTATATTAACAATGAACTACATATGTAAAAACAAGACTACTAACTTAATGATTTTTAAACGAGACATATATGTAACGATTATCGTTGTAAAGACATTTAATGTATATATATCATATTAAGAGATATTCATACATGATAATATCATGATAATATAATAATTTAAAATCTCATTTGATATTATAAACATTGGGTTAACAACATTTAACAAGATCGTTAACCTAAAGGTTTCAAAACAACACTTACATGTAACGACTAACGATGACTTAACGACTCAGTTAAAATGTATATACATGTAGTGTTTTAATATGTATTTATACACTTTTGAAAGACTTCAATACACTTATCAAAATACTTCTACTTAACAAAAATGCTTACAATTACATCCTCGTTCAGTTTCATCAACAATTCTACTCGTATGCACCCGTATTCGTACTCGTACAATACACAGCTTTTAGATGTATGTACTATTGGTATATACACTCCAATGATCAGCTCTTAGCAGCACATGTGAGTCACCTAACACATGTGGGAACCATCATTTGGCAACTAGCATGAAATATCTCATAAAATTACAAAAATATGAGTAATCATTCATGACTTATTTACATGAAAACAAAATTACATATCCTTTATATCTAATCCATACACCAACGACCAAAAACACCTACAAACACTTTCATTCTTCAATTTTATTCATCTAATTGATCTCTCTCAAGTTCTATCTTCAAGTTCTAAGTGTTCTTCATAAATTCCAAAAGTTCTAGTTTCATAAAATCAAGAATACTTTCAAGTTTGCTAGCTCACTTCCAATCTTGTAAGGTGATCATCCAACCTCAAGAAATCTTTGTTTCTTACAGTAGGTTATCATTCTAATACAAGGTAATAATCATATTCAAACTTTGGTTCAATTTCTATAACTATAACAATCTTATTTCAAGTGATGATCTTACTTGAACTTGTTTTCGTGTCATGATTCTGCTTCAAGAACTTCGAGCCATCCAAGGATCCATTGAAGCTAGATCCATTTTTCTCTTTTCCAGTAGGTTTATCCAAGGAAATTAAGGTAGTAATGATGTTCATAACATCATTCGATTCATACATATAAAGCTATCTTATTCGAAGGTTTAAACTTGTAATCACTAGAACATAGTTTAGTTAATTCTAAACTTGTTCGCAAACAAAAGTTAATCCTTCTAACTTGACTTTTAAAATCAACTAAACACATGTTCTATATCTATATGATATGCTAACTTAATGATTTAAAACCTGGAAACACGAAAAACACCGTAAAACCGGATTTACGCCGTCGTAGTAACACCGCGGGCTGTTTTGGGTTAGTTAATTAAAAACTATGATAAACTTTAATTTAAAAGTTGTTATTCTGAGAAAATTATTTTTATTATGAACATGAAACTATATCCAAAAATTATGGTTAAACTCAAAGTGGAAGTATGTTTTCTAAAATGGTCATCTAGACGTCGTTCTTTCGACTGAAATGACTACCTTTACAAAAACGACTTGTAACTTATTTTTCTGACTATAAACCTATACTTTTTCTGTTTAGATTCATAAAATAGAGTTCAATATGAAACCATAGCAATTTGATTCACTCAAAACGGATTTAAAATGAAGAAGTTATGGGTAAAACAAGATTGGATAATTTTTCTCATTTTAGCTACGTGAAAATTGGTAACAAATCTATTCCAACCATAACTTAATCAACTTGTATTGTATATTATGTAATCTTGAGATACCATAGACACGTATACAATGTTTCGACCTATCATGTCGACACATCTATATATATTTCGGAACAACCATAGACACTCTATATGTGAATGTTGGAGTTAGCTATACAGGGTTGAGGTTGATTCCAAAATATATATAGTTTGAGTTGTGATCAATACTGAGATACGTATACACTGGGTCGTGGATTGATTCAAGATAATATTTATCGATTTATTTCTGTACATCTAACTGTGGACAACTAGTTATAGGTTACTAACGAGGACAGCTGACTTAATAAACTTAAAACATCAAAATATATTAAAAGTGTTGTAAATATATTTTGAACATACTTTAATATATATGTATATATTGTTATAGGTTCGTGAATCAACAGTGGCCAAGTCTTACTTCCCGACGAAGTAAAAATCTGTGAAAGTGAGTTATAGTCCCACTTTTAAAATCTAATATTTTTGGGATGAGAATACATGCAGGTTTTATAAATGATTTACAAAATAGACACAAGTATGTGAAACTACATTCTATGGTTGAATTATCAAAATCGAATATGCCCCTTTTTATTAAGTCTGGTAATCTAAGAATTAGGGAACAGACACCCTAATTGACGCGAATCCTAAAGATAGATCTATTGGGCCTAACAAACCCCATCCAAAGTACCGGATGCTTTAGTACTTCGAAATTTATATCATATCCGAAGGGTGTCCCGGAATGATGGGGATATTCTTATATATGCATCTTGTTATTGTCGGTTACCAGGTGTTCACCATATGAATGATTTTTATCTCTATGTATGGGATGTGTATTGAAATATGAAATCTTGTGGTCTATTATTACGATTTGATATATATAGGTTAAACCTATAACTCACCAACATTTTTGTTGACGTTTAAAGCATGTTTATTCTCAGGTGAATATTAAGAGCTTCCGCTGTTGCATACTAAAATAAGGACAAGATTTGGAGTCCATGTTTGTATGATATTGTGTAAAAACTGCATTCAAGAAACTGATTTCGATGTAACATATTTGTATTGTAAACCATTATGTAATGGTCGTGTGTAAACAGGATATTTTAGATTATCATTATTTGATAATCTACGTAAAGCTTTTTAAACCTTTATTTATGAAATAAAGGTTATGGTTTGTTTTAAAAATGAATGCAGTCTTTAAAAAACGTCTCATATAGAGGTCAAAACCTCGCAACGAAATCAATTAATATGGAACGTTTTTAATCAATAAGAACGGGACATTTCATATACCAATAGTACATACATCTAAAAGCTGTGTATTGTACGAGTACGAATACGGGTGCATACGAGTAGAATTGTTGATGAAACTGAACGAGGATGTAATTGTAAGCATTTTTGTTAAGTAGAAGTATTTTGATAAGTGTCTTGAATTCTTTCAAAAGTGTATGAATACATATTAAAACACTACATGTATATACATTTTAACTGAGTCGTTAAGTCATCGTTAGTCGTTACATGTAAATGTTGTTTTGAAACCTTTAGGTTAACGATCTTGTTGAATGTTGTTAACCCATTGTTTATTATAACAAATGAGATGTTAAATTGTTATATTATCATGATATTATGATATATAATATATCTTAGTATGATATATATACAGTTAAATGTCGTTACAATGATAATCGTTACATATATGTCTCGTTTCGAAATCATTAAGTTAGTAGTCTTATTTTTACATATGTATTTCATTGTTAATACACTTAATAATATATTTACTTATCATTTAACATAATTAACCAAGTGTATCAATATCTTAATATGATTCATATGTACCTAGTAAGACGTTGTTATAACGATAATCGTTATATATATCGTTTTCGAATTTCTTAAATTAATAGTCTCATTTTTATGTATATAACTCATTGTTAAAATACCTAATGAGATACATACATATAATAAAATTATGTTAACTGTATATATAACCATATATATGTCATCGTATAGTTTTTACAATTTTTAACGTTCGTGAATCACCGGTCAACTTGGGTGGTCAATTGTCTATATGAAACCTATTTCAATTAATAAAGTCTTAACAAGTTTGATTACTTAACATGTTGGAAACACTTAATCATGTAAATAAAAATTTCATTTAATATATATATAAACATGGAAAAGTTCGGGTCACTACAACACGCACGTTTGATAACACTCAACTGTGCGGTTGATAACTCACTCGTACGTTTGGTCTAGGACCAAACATCCTAATGTGACTCACCTGATCCGTACGGTTCACCACACGAGTGACCAATGACTCGTACGAGTCACGTCTTAATTGTACATATCATCACAATCAAAACATAAGTTCCCATCACCACTCACTCACACGGTTCACCACACGGTTGACTATCTCAACCGTACGAGTGAATGCTCGCTCGTGCGAGTGATGAAGAACAGTAGCATCAACTATTTAGATGGGTTTCAACCCAAAATGCACATTATCAAACATTAGTACATACTCTAAATCAGCACTACAATCATGTATTCACTATATGATAAGTCTACATTATAATTTCAATCAATAACCTCACTTAAATGCGTACAAAACAAGACATACACGCTAAAACCCCTTTTTCTGACCAAAATAAAGTTTGATCTAGCTTCTTAAACATTTACCATTGAAAATTACTCTTCAATACGATTCCAACGATATTTGATTCATCAAAAACGGAGTTAAAGTTTAAAAGTTATGCCCTTTTTAATTTTACCAAAAGCTGACCAGTTCTCAACCGCGTGGTTGAGCCCTCAACCGTACGGTTGAGCCCTCAACCGCATTGTTGAGCCCTCAAACGCGTGCTCAACCGCATGATTGAGCTGTCAAAAGTGTGGGAGCTGTAGAACAGCTCCAGCTCGTTGTTTTCGTGTTTTTGACTCCAAATCATGATTTTTGCAAGTTCTAAAACCAAAACCACTTCAAAAACATCATATAAACTATATATAAGCTATTTCTAACAACAACTAACACTTACAAACATAGTTCATCATGATTCAAGAATCAAAGTGCATAAAACCCATTTAACCTCAAAACCCAATTTCAAGCAAGAATCATTACACAAATCTGAGTAATACTTACCTTATGATGATCACTAGTATACAAGGAACTGATTTCTAACTTGAATTCCAACAAATTAGCAAACTTTAATCTTAGGGTTTAGAGATGAGGAACAATTAGGTACGGAGTACTTGTTTTCTTATTTAGGGAAAATGAGAAGGAATCTCCAGAAACATACATATAAATGGGTTATAAACCCATACCTCATATCACACGGATATTTATCAGTTATCTTATAACTTAATTACTTCGTTAGGCAGTCCTAATAGAGTCCAAATCTAGCAAATAAACCTGTTCTGTGACCCTTATCACAAACTAGTCTTAACTAAATCATCAAATAATCAAAAACATACAATTATTAAAATCACTTTTAATAACACTTAAGGGCAAAATAGTCTATTTCAACTAGGCCCGGTCATAGGATGTTACATATATTAACCCTAAAAATATTCTCAATGAACATAAATAAAGTGTTACATAAAAAACAAGTATCAAAATGGTATTTAAATATGCATAAGAGTTCAAATGCAAATGTAATAATTATCGTAAAATCTGAGAGTTCAAACTTCACCTTTAGAAATAGCAAAATGACTTTTTTTGCGTCAAAACTAGTTCGAATGGAAAAAAGCCTACAAGAAGTCTTGCTCATAGCGTCGTTATCTATTTATCGTGCGAAATTTGGTCCAACTTTCAACCGAAGTTTTTTTTAGCATGCTTGCCACATAATTTGGCCCGATTATGTGGCCAACGTAATGTGCACAAAAATATGTTTTTCGGCCATGAACTATTATCAAAACGAAAATATAGTCAAGTATATTTTCAATAAATATGAAATTTTAAAATAGAAGAAATTATAGAGTTATGAATTGGGAGATATCAAAAAGTTTCAAAAAGATAATCGAACCATTAAGCCAAGATGTCACTAAACGTGTAACGATTTATAGCTAGTAGGGATATATTTACCTCAAAAATATTCTCAATGAACCTAAATAAAGTGTTACATAAAAAACAAGTATCAAAATGGTATTTAAATATGCATAAGAGTTCAAATACAAATGTAATAATTATCGTAAAATCTGAAAGTTCAAAATTCACCTTTAGAACTAGCAAAACGACTTTTTCGGCATCAAAACTATTTCGAATGGAGTTGCTTATAGCATCGTTATCTATTCATCGTGCGAAAGTAGGTCTAATTTTTAACCGAAGTTTTTTTAGCATGCTTTCCACATAATTTAGCCCGATTATGTGAAATGTCCCGTTCTTATTGATTAAAAACGTTCCATATTAATTGATTTCGTTGCGAGGTTTTGACCTCTATATGAGACGTTTTTCAAAGACTGCATTCATTTTAAAACAAACCATAACCTTTATTTCATCAATAAAGGTTTAAAAAGCTTTACGTAGATTATCAAATAATGATAATCTAAAATATCCTGTTTACACACGACCATTACATAATGGTTTACAATACAAATATGTTACAACAAAATAAGTTTCTTGAATGCAGTTTTTACACAATATCATACAAGCATGGACTCCAAATCTCGTCCTTATTTAAGTATGCGACAGCGGAAGCTCTTAATAATCACCTGAGAATAAACATGCTTAAAACGTCAACAAAAATGTTGGTGAGTTATAGGTTTAACCTATATATATCAAATCATAATAATAGACCACAAGATTTCATATTTCAATACACATCCCATACATAGAGATAAAAATCATTCATATGGTGAACACCTGGTAACCGACATTAACAAGATGCATATATAAGAATATCCCCATCATTCCGGGACACCCTTCGGATATGATATAAATTTCGAAGTACTAAAGCATCCGGTACTTTGGATGGGGTTTGTTAGGCCCAATAGATCTATCTTTAGGATTCGCGTCAATTAGGGTGTCTGTTCCCTAATTCTTAGATTACCAGACTTAATAAAAAGGGGCATATTTGATTTCGATAATTCAACCATAGAATGTAGTTTCACGTACTTGTGTCTATTTTGTAAATTATTTATAAAACCTGCATGTATTCTCATCCCAAAAATATTAGATTTTAAAAGTGGGACTATAACTCACTTTCACAGATTTTTTACTTCTTCGGGAAGTAAGACTTGGCCACTGGTTGATTCACGAACCTATAACAATATATACATATATATCAAAGTATATTCAAAATATATTTACAACACTTTTAATATATTTTGATGTTTTAAGTTTATTAAGTCAGCTGTCCTCGTTAGTAACCTACAACTAGTTGTCCACAGTTAGATGTACAGAAATAAATCGATAAATATTATCTTGAATCAATCCACGACCCAGTGTATACGTATCTCAGTATTGATCACAACTTAAACTATATATATTTTGGAATCAACCTCAACCCTGTATAGCTAACTCCAACATTCACATATAGAGTGTCTATGGTTGTTCCGAAATATATATAGATGTGTCGACATGATAGGTCGAAACATTGTATACGTGTCTATGGTATCTCAAGATTACATAATATACAATACAAGTTGATTAAGTTATGGTTGGAATAGATTTGTTACCAATTTTCACGTAGCTAAAATGAGAAAAATTATCCAATCTTGTTTTACCCATAACTTCTTCATTTTAAATCCGTTTTGAGTGAATCAAATTGCTATGGTTTCATATTGAACTCTATTTTATGAATCTAAACAGAAAAAGTATAGGTTTATAGTTTGAAAAATAAGTTACAAGTCGTTTTTGTAAAGGTAGTCATTTCAGTCGAAAGAACGATGTCTAGATGACCATTTTAGAAAACATACTTCCACTTTGAGTTTAACCATAATTTTTGGATATAGTTTCATGTTCATAATAAAAATAATTTTCTCAGAATAACAACATTTAAATCAAAGTTTATCATAGTTTTTAATTAACTAACCCAAAACAGCCCGCGGTGTTACTACGACGGCGTAAATCCGGTTTTACGATGTTTTTCGTGTTTCCAGGTTTTAAATCATTAAGTTAGCATATCATATAGATATAGAACACGTGTTTAGTTGATTTTAAAAGTCAAGTTAGAAGGATTAACTTTTGTTTGCGAACAAGTTTAGAATTAACTAAACTATGTTCTAGTGATTACAAGTTTAAACCTTCGAATAAGATACCTTTATATGTATGAATCGAATGATGTTATGAACATCGTTACTACCTTAAGTTCCTTGGATAAACCTACTAGAAAAGAGAAAAATGGATCTAGCTTCAACGGATCCTTGGATGGCTCGAAGTTCTTGAAGCAGAATCATGACACGAAAACAAGTTCAAGTAAGATCATCACTTGAAATAAGATTGTTATAGTTATAGAAATTGAACTAAAGTTTGAATATGATTATTACCTTGTATTAGAATGATAACCTACTGTAAGAAACAAAGATTTCTTGAGGTTGGATGATCACCTTACAAGATTGGAAGTGAGCTAGCAAACTTGAAAGTGTTCTTGATTTTATGTAACTAGAACTTGTAGAATTTATGAAGAATACTTAGAACTTGAAGATAGAACTTGAGAGAGATCAATTAGATGAAGAAAATTGAAGAATGAAAGTGTTTGTAGGTGTTTTTGGTCGTTGGTGTATGGATTAGATATAAAGGATATGTAATTTTGTTTTCATGTAAATAAGTCATGAATGATTACTCATATTTTTATAATTTTATGAGATATTTCATGCTAGTTGCCAAATGATGGTTCCCACATGTGTTAGGTGACTCACATGGGCTGCTAAGAGCTGATCATTGGAGTGTATATACCAATAGTACATACATCTAAAAGCTGTGTATTGTACGAGTACGAATACGGGTGCATACGAGTAGAATTGTTGATGAAACTGAACGAGGATGTAATTGTAAGCATTTTTGTTAAGTAGAAGTATTTTGATAAGTGTATTGAAGTCTTTCAAAAGTGTATAAATACATATTAAAACACTACATGTATATACATTTTAACTGAGTCGTTAAGTCATCGTTAGTCGTTACATGTAAGTGTTGTTTTGAAACCTTTAGGTTAACGATCTTGTTAAATGTTGTTAACCCAATGTTTATAATATCAAATGAGATTTTAAATTATTATATTATCATGATATTATCATGTATGAATATATCTTAATATGATATATATACATTAAATGTCTTTACAACGATAATCGTTACATATATGTCTCGTTTAAAAATCATTAAGTTAGTAGTCTTGTTTTTACAATGTAGTTCATTGTTAATATACTTAATGATATGTTTACTTATCATAGTATCATGTTAACTATATATATATCTCCATATATATGTCATCATATAGTTTTTACAAGTTTTAACGTTCTTGAATCACCGGTCAACTTGGGTGGTCAATTGTCTATATGAAACATATTTCAATTAATCAAGTCTTAACAAGTTTGATTGCTTAACATGTTGGAAAAATTTAATCATGTAAATATCAATCTCAATTAATATATATAAACATGGAAAAGTTCGGGTCACTACAGTACCTACCCGTTAAATAAATTTCGTCCCGAAATTTTAAGCTGTTGTAGGTGTTGACGAATCTTTGGAAATAGATGCGGGTATTTCTTCTTCATCTGATCTTCACGCTCCCAGGTGAACTCGGGTCCTCTACGAGCATTCCATCGAACCTTAACAATTGGTATCTTGTTTTGCTTAAGTCTTTTAACCTCACGATCCATTATTTCGACGGGTTCTTCGATGAATTGGAGTTTTTCGTTGATTTGGATTTCATCTAACGGAATAGTGAGATCTTCTTTAGCAAAACATTTCTTCAAATTCGAGACGTGGAAAGTGTTATGTACAGCCGCGAGTTGTTGAGGTAACTCAAGTCGGTAAGCTACTGGTCCGACACGATCAATAATCTTGAATGGTCCAATATACCTTGGATTTAATTTCCCTCGTTTACCAAATCGAACAATGCCTTTCCAAGGTGCAACTTTAAGCATGACCATCTCTCCAATTTCAAATTCTATATCTTTTCTTTTAATGTCAGCGTAGCTCTTTTGTCGACTTTGGGCGGTTTTCAACCGTTGTTGAATTTGGATGATCTTCTCGGTAGTTTCTTGTATAATCTTCGGACCCGTAATCTGTCTATCCCCCACTTCACTCCAACAAATCGGAGACCTGCACTTTCTACCATAAAGTGCTTCAAACGGCGCCATCTCAATGCTTGAATGGCAGCTGTTGTTGTAGGAAAATTCTGCTAATGGTAGATGTCGATCCCAACTGTTTCCGAAATCAATAACACATGCTCGTAGCATGTCTTCAAGCGTTTGTATCGTACTTTCACTCTGCCCATCAGTTTGTGGATGATAGGCAGTACTCATGTCTAGACGAGTTCCTAATGCTTGCTGTAATGTCTGCCAGAATCTTGAAATAAATCTGCCATCCCTATCAGAGATAATAGAGATTGGTATTCCATGTCTGGAGACGACTTCCTTCAAATACAGTCGTGCTAACTTCTCCATCTTGTCATCTTCTCTTATTGGCAGGAAGTGTGCTGATTTGGTGAGACGATTAACTATTACCCAAATAGTATCAAAACCACTTGCAGTCCTTGGCAATTTAGTGATGAAATCCATGGTAATGTTTTCCCATTTCCATTCCGGGATTTTGGGTTGTTGAAGTAGACCTGATGGTTTCTGATGCTCAGCTTTGACCTTAGAACACGTCAAACATTCTCCTACATATTTAGCAACATCAGCTTTCATACCCGGCCACCAAAAATGTTTCTTGAGATCCTTGTACATCTTTCCCGTTCCAGGATGTATTGAGTATCTAGTTTTATGAGCTTCTCTAAGTACCATTTCTCTCATATCTCCAAATTTTGGTACCCAAATCCTTTCAGCCCTATACCGGGTTCCGTCTTCCCGAATATTAAGATGCTTCTCCGATCCTTTGGGTATTTCATCCTTTAAATTTCCCTCTTTTAAAACTCCTTGTTGCGCCTCCTTTATTTGAGTAGTAAGGTTATTATGAATCATTATATTCATAGATTTTACTCGAATGGGTTCTCTGTCCTTCCTGCTCAAGGCATCGGCTACCACATTTGCCTTCCCCGGGTGGTAACGAATCTCAAAGTCGTAATCATTCAATAATTCAATCCACCTACGCTGCCTCATATTCAGTTGTTTCTGATTAAATATGTGTTGAAGACTTTTGTGGTCGGTATATATAATACTTTTGACCCCATATAAGTAGTGCCTCCAAGTCTTTAATGCAAAAACAACCGCGCCTAATTCTAAATCATGCGTCGTATAATTTTGTTCGTGAATCTTCAATTGTCTAGACGCATAAGCAATCACCTTCGTTCGTTGCATTAATACACAACCGAGACCTTGCTTTGATGCGTCACAATAAATCACAAAATCATCATTCCCTTCAGGCAATGACAATATAGGTGCCGTAGTTAGCTTTTTCTTCAATAACTGAAATGCTTTCTCTTGTTCATCATTCCATTCAAATTTCTTCCCTTTATGCGTTAATGCAGTTAAGGGTTTTGCTATTCTGGAAAAGTCTTGGATGAACCTTCTGTAGTAACCAGCTAGTCCTAAAAACTGGCGTATGTGTTTCGAAGTTTTCGGGGTTTCCCACTTTTCAACAGTTTCTATCTTTGCCGGATCCACCTTAATACCTTCTTTGTTCACTATGTGACCAAGGAATTGAACTTCTTCCAACCAAAATGCACACTTTGAAAACTTAGCGTACAATTCTTCCTTCCTCAATACTTCTAACACCTTTCTCAAATGTTCACCGTGTTCTTGGTCATTCTTTGAGTAAATAAGTATGTCATCAATGAAAACAATGACAAACTTGTCAAGGTATGGTCTACACACTCGGTTCATAAGGTCCATGAACACAGCTGGTGCATTAGTTAAACCAAACGGCATGACCATAAACTCGTAATGACCGTAACGTGTTCTGAAAGCAGTCTTTGGAATATCATCTTCTTTCACCCGCATTTGATGATACCCGGAACGTAAGTCAATCTTTGAATAAACAGACGAGCCTTGTAGTTGATCAAATAAGTCGTCGATTCTCAGTAGTGGGTAGCGGTTCTTGATGGTAAGTTTGTTCAACTCTCGGTAGTCGATACACAACCTGAATGTACCATCTTTCTTCTTGACAAACAAAACAGGAGCTCCCCATGGTGATGTGCTTGGTCGAATGAAACCACGCTCTAAAAGTTCTTGTAATTGGCTTTGCAGTTCTTTCATCTCGCTGGGTGCAAGTCTGTAAGGAGCACGAGCTATTGGTGCAGCTCCTGGTACAAGATCTATTTGAAATTCAACGGATAGATGTGGGGGTAATCCCGGTAATTCTTTCGGAAATACATCGGGAAATTCTTTTGCAATGGGAACATCATTGATGCTCTTTTCTTCAGTTTGTACTTTCTCGACGTGTGCTAGAACAGCATAACAACCTTTTCTTATTAGTTTTTGTGCCTTCAAATTACTAATAAGATGTAGCTTCGTGTTACCCTTTTCTCCGTACACCATTAAGGGTTTTCCTTTTTCTCGTATAATGCGAATTGCATTTTTGTAACAAACGATCTCTGCTTTCACTTCTTTCAACCAGTCCATACCGATTATCACATCAAAACTCCCTAACTCTGCTGGTATCAAATCAATCTTAAATGTTTCGCTAACCAGTTTAATTTCTCGATTCCGACATATATTATCTGCTGAAATTAATTTACCATTTGCTAATTCGAGTAAAAATTTACTATCCAAAGGCGTCAATGGACAACTTAATTTAGTACAAAAATCTCTACTCATATAGCTTCTATCCGCACCCGAATCAAATAAAACGTAAGCAGATTTATTGTCAATAAGAAACGTACCCGTAACAAGCTCCGGGTCTTCCTGTGCCTCTGCCGCATTAATATTGAAAACTCTTCCGCGGCCTTGTCCATTCGTGTTCTCCTGGTTCGGGCAATTTCTAATAATGTGGCCCGGTTTTCCACATTTATAACAAACTACATTGGCATAACTTGCTCCGACACTACTTGCTCCTCCATTACTCGTTCCGACACCATTTGTTCCTTTCGTTCTATTAACCCCTGGTCTGTAGACCTCACACTTCGCCGCGCTATGGCCATATCTTTTACACTTGTTGCAAAATTTGGTGCAGAACCCCCGAGTGATACTTTTCACACCTTTGGCATAGCTGCTTCTGATTGTTGTTGTTGTTGCGGTTATTATTGTTGTTGGGATGATTGTTGTAGTTGTTGTTGTTGTTGTTGGGCCGTTTGTTGTAGTTGCGATTGATGTTGCGATTGTTGGGATAATTTTTGCGATTATTGTTATAATTGCTGTTGTTGTTGTATTGGTGATTCTTATCACCGTTTTCCTCCCACTTTCTTTTGACTTGCTTCACATTGGCCTCTTCAGCAGTCTGTTCTTTAATTCTTTCTTCAATCTGGTTCACTAGTTTGTGAGCCATTCTACATGCCTGTTGTATGGAGGCGGGCTCGTGTGAACTTATATCTTCTTGGATTCTTTCTGGTAATCCTTTCACAAATGCGTCGATCTTCTCTTCCTCATCTTCGAATGCTCCCGAACACAATAGGCACAATTCTGTGAATCGTCTTTCGTACGTGG
Organism: Rutidosis leptorrhynchoides; assembly: GCF_046630445.1. Taxonomy (NCBI): domain Eukaryota; kingdom Viridiplantae; phylum Streptophyta; class Magnoliopsida; order Asterales; family Asteraceae; genus Rutidosis; species Rutidosis leptorrhynchoides. The sequence continues at coordinate 574,681,202 of NC_092336.1, read as the reverse complement.
TAATATCAAATCCTTGGGTTCGTAACCCTCTAAGTTCTGTCTTGAGCTTATTGACCTCGGTTCTGGGACGGTACTTCTCGTTCATCAAGTGCTTGAATGCTGACCACGGTAGTGCGTACGCAGAACCTGTGAAGGTATGCGTAGCGTACTTCACTTTGTCCTCTTCAGTACACTTACTTATTCCAAACACCGATTCGACCTTCTCGGTCCACCGTTTCAATCCGATCGGTCCTTCGGTTCCATCAAATTCCAAAGGTTTGCAGGCAGTGAATTCTTTGTAGGTGCATCCTACACGATTTCCTGTACTGCTAGATCCAAGGTTATTGTTGGTATGTAGCGCAGCCTATACTGCGGCTATGTTTGAAGCTAGAAAAGTACGGAATTCCTCTTCATTCATATTCACGGTGTGTCGAGTAGTCGGTGCCATTTCCTTCAAAATAGTCAAATGGAACAAGTTAATCATACAGAATATTAAGAGTAGTTAATAGTATTTCGTAGCATAATATGAACTCATTTATAAAAGCTTTTTCTTCATATTAGCATTTTATAAGTTTAAATTCGGGTAGTACCTACCCGTTAAGTTCATACTTAGTAGCTAATATACAATTCAACTACTACAATTCTATATGAAAAACTGATTATAATAATATTTCGCGTTCAAACTTTTACACAATATTTTACAAACTTACAATACCGCTTATTTTACATATAGCATGAAATATAGCACACAATAAATTTGATACAAGATGGTTGTGAAGATAATTCTAGCTAGTACACAAGTCGTTCAGCAAAGGCAATAAAGACACGTAATTCAAACGTCCAGAAACAAGTCATGCATTCTGGTTTTACTAGGATTACTTCCCATCCTTGGTCTTGTGGAACATAACCGTTATGGTCGTTGATAAGACAGCGTGTTGTAACGTCGTCAAAGGGACGAGGGTTACGTAATGTCCAACAGTCCCGTACCAATCTAAAAACCTCATTTCTTACCCCAATTACCGACTCCGTCACTTGTGGGAATGTTTTGTTTAATAGTTGTAGCCCGATGTTCTTGTTCTCACTTTGGTGAGAAGCGAACATTACTAATCCGTAAGCATAACATGCTTCTTTATGTTGCATGTTAGCCGCTTTTTCTAAATCACGAAATCCAATATTCGGATATATTGAGTCAAAATAATTTCTTAACCCATTGCGTAAAATAGCATTTGGGTTCCCCGCAATATATGCGTCAAAGTAAACACATCGTAACTTATGGATTTCCCAATGTGATATCCCCCATCTTTCGAACGAAAGCCTTTTATAAACCAAGGCATTCTTGGAACGTTCTTCGAATGTCTTACAAACTGATCTCGCCTTAAATAGTTGTGCCGAAGAATTCTGACCGACTCTAGACAAGATTTCCTCAATCATGTCTCCGGGTAGGTCTCTTAAAATATTGGGTTGTCTATCCATTTTGTGTTTTTATACTCTAAAATAGACAAGAGTTAGATTCATAAAAAAAAATACTTATTAATACAAGCAATTTTTACATATATCATAAAGCATAAGCACACTATATTACATATATTACACCACACGAATACAACTATCTTATTCCAACTCGCTTGTTTCTTCTTCTTCGGTTTTGGTTCGTTTTTCCAAGTTTCTAGGGATATATGATGTTCCCCTAATACGAGCCATCGTTTTCCACATTGGTTTAGAAAAACCTGGTGGTTTAGAGGTTCCCGGGTCATTGTTACAACTTAAGGACTTCGGGGGTTGACGATACATATAAAGTTCATCGGGGTTGGAATTAGATTTCTCTATTTTTATGCCCTTTCCCTTATTATTTTCTTTTGCCTTTTTAAATTCAGTTGGGGTAATTTCTATAACATCATCGGAATTCTCGTCGGAATCCGATTCATCAGAGAATTGGTAATCCTCCCAATATTTTGCTTCCTTGGCGGAAACACCATTGACCATAATTAACCTTGGTCGGTTGGTTGAGGATTTTCTTTTACTTAACCATTTTATTATTTCCCCCACCGGTTCTATTTCTTCATCCGGTTCCGAGTCTTCTTCCGGTTCCGATTCTTCTTCCGGTTCCGACTCTTCTTCCGGTTCCTCTTCGGGAACTTGTGAATCAGTCCACGAATCATTCCAATTTACATTTGACTCTTCATTATTATTAGGTGAGTCAATGGGACTTGTTCTAGATGTAGACATCTATCACATAATATTAAACGCGTTAAGAGATTAATATATCACATAATATTCACATGTTAAAAATATATAGTTTCCAACAAAATTTGTTAAGCAATCATTTTTCAAGTAAACACGGTCGAAGTCCAGACTCACTAATGCATCCTAACAAACTCGATAAGACACACTAATGCAAAATTCTGGTTCTCTAAGACCAACGCTCGGATACCAACTGAAATGTCCCGTTCTTATTGATTAAAAACGTTCCATATTAATTGATTTCGTTGCGAGGTTTTGACCTCTATATGAGACGTTTTTCAAAGACTGCATTCATTTTAAAACAAACCATAACCTTTATTTCATCAATAAAGGTTTAAAAAGCTTTACGTAGATTATCAAATAATGATAATCTAAAATATCCTGTTTACACACGACCATTACATAATGGTTTACAATACAAATATGTTACAACAAAATAAGTTTCTTGAATGCAGTTTTTACACAATATCATACAAGCATGGACTCCAAATCTCGTCCTTATTTAAGTATGCGACAGCGGAAGCTCTTAATAATCACCTGAGAATAAACATGCTTAAAACGTCAACAAAAATGTTGGTGAGTTATAGGTTTAACCTATATATATCAAATCATAATAATAGACCACAAGATTTCATATTTCAATACACATCCCATACATAGAGATAAAAATCATTCATATGGTGAACACCTGGTAACCGACATTAACAAGATGCATATATAAGAATATCCCCATCATTCCGGGACACCCTTCGGATATGATATAAATTTCGAAGTACTAAAGCATCCGGTAATTTGGATGGGGTTTGTTAGGCCCAATAGATCTATCTTTAGGATTCGCGTCAATTAGGGTGTCTGTTCCCTAATTCTTAGATTACCAGACTTAATAAAAAGGGGCATATTCGATTTCGATAATTCAACCATAGAATGTAGTTTCACGTACTTGTGTCTATTTTGTAAATCATTTATAAAACCTGCATGTATTCTCATCCCAAAAATATTAGATTTTAAAAGTGGGACTATAACTCACTTTCACAGATTTTTTACTTCGTCGGAAAGTAAGACTTGGCCACTGGTTGATTCACGAACCTATAACAATATATACATATATATATCAAAGTATATTCAAAATATATTTACAACACTTTTAATATATTTTGATGTTTTAAGTTTATTAAGTCAGCTGTCCTCGTTAGTAACCTACAACTAGTTGTTCACAGTTAGATGTACAGAAATAAATCGATAAATATTATCTTGAATCAATCCACGAACCAGTGTATACGTATCTCAGTATTGATCACAACTCAAACTATATATATTTTGGAATCAACCTCAACCCTGTATAGCTAACTCCAACATTCACATATAGAGTGTCTATGGTTGTTCCGAAATATATATAGATGTGTCGACATGATAGGTCGAAACATTGTATACGTGTCTATGGTATCTCAAGATTACATAATATACAATACAAGTTGATTAAGTTATGGGTGGAATAGATTTGTTACCAATTTTCACGTAGCTAAAATGAGAAAAATTATCCAATCTTGTTTTACCCATAACTTCTACATTTTAAATCCGTTTTGAGTGAATCAAATTGCTATGGTTTCATATTGAACTCTATTTTATGAATCTAAACAGAAAAAGTATAGGTTTATAGTCGAAAAAATAAGTTACAAGTCGTTTTTGTAAAGGTAGTCATTTCAGTCGAAAGAACGATGTCTAGATGACCATTTTAGAAAACATACTTCCACTTTGAGTTTAACCATAATTTTTGGATATAGTTTCATGTTCATAATAAAAATCATTTTCTCAGAATAACAACATTTAAATCAAAGTTTATCATAGTTTTTAATTAACTAACCCAAAACAGCCCGCGGTGTTACTACGACGGCGTAAATCCGGTTTTACGATGTTTTTCGTGTTTCCAGGTTTTAAATCATTAAGTTAGCATATCATATAGATATAGGACATGTGTTTAGTTGATTTTAAAAGTCAAGTTAGAAGGATTAACTTTTGTTTGCTAACAAGTTTAGAATTAACTAAACTATGTTCTAGTGATTACAAGTTTAAACCTTCGAATAAGATAGCTTTATATGTATGAATCGAATGATGTTATGAACATCGTTACTACCTTAAGTTCCTTGGATAAACCTACTAGAAAAGGGAAAAATGGATCTAGCTTCAACGGATCCTTGGATGGCTCGAAGTTCTTGAAGCAGAATCATGACACGAAAACAAGTTCAAGTAAGATCATCACTTGAAATAAGATTGTTATAGTTATAGAAATTGAACTAAAGTTTGAATATGATTATTACCTTGTATTAGAATGATAACCTACTGTAAGAAACAAAGATTTCTTGAGGTTGGATGATCACCTTACAAGATTGGAAGTGAGCTAGCAAACTTGAAAGTGTTCTTGATTTTATGTAACTAGAACTTGTAGAATTTATGAAGAATACTTAGAACTTGAAGATAGAACTTGAGAGAGATCAATTAGATGAAGAAAATTGAAGAATGAAAGTGTTTGTAGGTGTTTTTGGTCATTGGTGTATGGATTAGATATAAAGGATATGTAATTTTGTTTTCATGTAAATAAGTCATGAATGATTACTCATATTTTTGTAATTTTATGAGATATTTCATGCTAGTTGCCAAATGATGGTTCCCACATGTGTTAGGTGACTCACATGGGCTGCTAAGAGCTGATCATTGGAGTGTATATACCAATAGTACATACATCTAAAAGCTGTGTATTGTACGAGTACGAATACGGGTGCATACGAGTAGAATTGTTGATGAAAATGAACGAGGATGTAATTGTAAGCATTTTTGTTAAGTAGAAGTATTTTGATAAGTGTATTGAAGTCTTTCAAAAGTGTATAAATACATATTAAAACACTACATGTATATACATTTTAACTGAGTCGTTAAGTCATCGTTAGTCGTTACATGTAAGTGTTGTTTTGAAACCTTTAGGTTAATGATCTTGTTAAATGTTGTTAACCCAATGTTTATAATATCAAATGAGATTTTAAATTATTATATTATCATGATATTATCATGTATGAATATCTCTTAATATGATATATATACATTAAATGTCTTTACAACGATAATCGTTACATATATGTCTCGTTTAAAAATCATTAAGTTAGTAGTCTTGTTTTTACATATGTAGTTCATTGTTAATATACTTAATGATATGTTTACTTATCATAGTATCATGTTAACTATATATATATCTCCATATATATGTCATCATATAGTTTTTACAAGTTTTAACGTTCGTGAATCACCGGTCAACTTGGGTGGTCAATTGTCTATATGAAACATATTTCAATTAATCAAGTCTTAACAAGTTTGATTACTTAACATGTTGGAAACATTTAATCATGTAAATATCAATCTCAATTAATATATATAAACATGGAAAAGTTCGGGTCACTACATTATGTGGCCAACGTAATGTGCTAAAAAATGTGTTTTGCGGCCATAAACTATAGTCAAATATACTTTCATTCAATATGAAATTATAAAATAGAAACAATTATAGAGTTATGAATTCAGAGATATCAAAAAGTGTCACAAAATAATCGAACTATTAAACCAAGATGCCACTAAACGTGTAATGATTTGTAGCTATTAGGGATATATTAATCCCAAAAATATTCTCAATGTACCTAAATAAATTGTTACATAAAAAATATGTATCAAAATGGTATTTAAATATGCACAAGAGTTCAATTGCAAAGGTAATAATTATCGTAGAATCTGAAAGTTCAAAATTCACCTTTAGAAATAACCAAACGAATTTTTCGGCATCAAAACCATCTCGAATGTAAGCAATCCTTCAGGAAGTCTTGCTCATAGCGACGTTATCTACTCATCGCGCGAAAGTGGGTCCATTTTTCAACTGAAGTTTTTTTTAGAATGTTTGCCACATAATTTGGCCCGATTATGTGGCCAACGTAATGTGCTCAAAAATGTGTTTTGCAGCCTTGAATTATTATCGAAATGAAACTATAGTCAAATAAACTTTCATTCAATATGAAATTTTAAAATAGAAACAATTATAGAGTTATGAATTCAGAGATATCAAAAAGTGTCACAAAACAATCGAACTATTAAACCAAGATGTCACGAAACGTGTAAGAATTTGTAGCTATTAGGGGTATATTAATCTCAAAAATATTCTCAATGAACCTTAATAAAGTGTTACATAAAAAACAAATATCAAAATGGTATTTAAATATGCATAAAAGTTCAATTGCAAAAGTAATAATTATCATAAAATTTGAAAGTTCAAAATTCACCTTTAGAAATAGTAAAACGACTTTGTCTGCATCAAACCTATTTCGAATGGAAGCTAGCCCTCAGGAATTCTTGCTCATGGTGTCGTTACCTTTTCATCGCGCGAAAGTGGGTCTAATTTACCACCGGAGTTTTTTTAGAATGTTTGCCACATAATTTGGCTCGATTATGTGGCCAACGTAATGTGCTCAAAAATATGTTTTGCAGTCATGAATTATTATCGAAATGAAACTTTGGTCAAATATACTTCATTTAACATGAAATTTTAAAATAGAAACAATTATAGAGTTATGAATTGAGAGATATCAAAAAGTGTCACAAAATAATTGAAACATTAAACCAAGCTGTCACTAAACTTGTAAGGATTTGTGGCTAGTAAGGATATATTCACCCCAAAAATATTCTCAATGAACCTAAATAAAGTGTTACATAAAAAAAAGTATCAAAATGGTATTTAAATATGCATAAGAGTTCAAATGCAAAGGTAATAATTATCGTAAAATCTGAAAGTTCATAATTCACATTTAGAAATAGCAAAATGATTTTTTTAGCATCAAAACTATTTCGAATGGAAGAAAGCCTTCAAGAAGTTTTGCTCATAGCGTCGTTATCTATTTATCGTGCGAAAGTGGGTCCAACTTTCAACCAAAGTTTTTTTAGCATGCTTGCCACATAATTTGGCCGGATTATGTGGCCAACGTAATGTGGTCAAAAATGTGTTTTGCGGCCATGAATTATTTTCGAAACGAAAATATAGTCAAGTATATTTTCATTAAATATGAAATTTTTAAATAGAAGAAATTATAGAGTTATGAACTGAGAGATATCAAAAAGTGTCAAAAAATAATCGAACTATTAAACCGAGATGTCACTAAACATGTAAGGATTTATAGCTAGTAGGGATATATTAACCTCAAAAATGTTCTCAATGAACCTAAATAAAGTGTTACATAAAAAACAAGCATCAAAATGGTATTTAAATATGCATAAGAGTTCAAATGCAAATGTAATAATTATCGTAAAATCTGAAATTTCAAAATTCACCTTTAGAACTAGCAAAATGACTTTTTCGACATCAAAACTATTTTGAATGGAAGCAAGCCTTCAAGAAGTATTTCTTACAGCATCGTTATCTATTCTTCGTGCGAAAGTGGGTCTAATTTTCAATCGAAGTTTTTTTAGCATGCTTGCCACATAATTTGGCCCGATTACGTGACCAACGTAATGTGCTCAAAAATGTGTTTTGCGGCCATGAATTATTATCGAAATGAAACTAGAGTCAAATATACTTTCATTCAATATGAAATTTTAAAATAGAAACAATTATAGAGTTATGAATTCAAATATATCAAAAAGTGTCACAAAACAATCGAACTATTAAACCAAGATGTCACTAAACGTGTAAGGATTTGTAGCTATTAGGGGTATATTAATCTCAAAAATATTCTCAATGAACCTTAATAAAGTGTTACATAAATAACAAGTATCAAAATGATATTTAAATATGCATAAAAGTTCAATCGCAAAAGTAATAATTATCGTAAAATTTGAAAGTTCAAAATTCACCTTTAGAAATAGTAAAACGACTTTTTCTGCATCAAATCTATTTTGAATGGAAGCCAGCCTTCAGGAAGTCTTGCTCATAATGTCATTATCTTTTCATCGTGCGAAAGTGGGTCTAATTTTCAACCGAATTTTTTTAGCATGTTTGCCACATAATTTGGCTCGATTATGTGGCCAACGTAATGTGCTCAAAAATGTATTTTGCGGCCATGAATTATTATCGAAACGAAACTATAGTCAAATATACTTTCATTTAATATGAAATATTAAAATAGAAACAATTATAGAGTTATGAATTGAGAGATATCAAAAAGTGTCACAATAATCGAAACATTAAACCACGATGTCACTAAACGTGTAAGGATTTGTGGCTAGTAGGGATATATTAACCCCAAAAATATTCTCAATGAATCTAAATAAAGTGTTACATAAAAAACAAGTATCGAAATTGTATTTAAATATGCATAAGAGTTCAAATGCAAAGGTAATATTTATCGTAAAATCTGAAAGTTCAAAATTCACCTTTAGAAATAGCAAAACAACTTTTTTGTCGTCAAAACTATTTTGAATGGAAGAAAGCCTTCAAGAAGTCTTGCTCATGAAAGAACCCGTCCTAATTCATCTGGACGAATACATTACATTTGGTTACATCGCGAGGTACTTGACCTCTATATGATACATTTTACAAACATTGCATTCGTTTTTAAAAGACAAACTTTCATTTACATCGAAAGTTGACGGCATGCATACCATTTCATAATATATTCAACTATAATTGACTTAATAATAATCTTGTTGAACTCAACGACTCGAATGCAACTTCTTTTGAAATATGTCATGAATGACTCTGTGATGACCCGGAAATTTTTGACCAAATTTAAACTTAATCTTTAACGTTTCCGACACGATAAGCAAAGTCTGTAAAGTTGAATCTCAAAATTTTTGAACCATTCAATTACCTTTCGATTGTTCTCAACGATTCGCGAACAATTATAGGTAAATAGATACATATATATACTATAACTTGAAAACGTAACAAAGTGTTGAGTATATGATACTGTGCATTAAACTTATTGGTTTGATTATCTGATTGATATATTTTGATACAGAGTTAAACAATTATGCCAAACGATTGAATTAAAAGATAATTATTGAGTCCCTTAAGGATTATGATATTATTACGGGTCTCTGTTGTAAGGTCCACGTTGATTTGGAAAATCATTCATTCTTAACGGTATTCGGAATAAATTGTAAAGTGTTTATTTAAATAACGTAATTTGGACACATACAATAATAAAGGAATATCAACTGTTGGAATTAGATATATGAATAACTTGCGATATGTATTTTAAAACGTGTTTATTAATATCGAAAATATATATATAACAATACGATAAAATATAATATTAATTTGGTCATAAAAATGAATTGTTATTATATATATATTAACAAATAGCGAGACGATGATTTATAGAAGTAAATGATCAAAATACTAAAAAGTTTAAGATATACTTTGAGTGGTATAGTTTAGGGATAATTTAAGGCTATATTTTGACAAAGGTACGTGACACGAAATGTAAAATACAAGTTTTCTCAGCGTACGAAAGGACATTTGAAAAACCGAAACCGGGACATAAGTTGAGTGATGAGGTACGACTTATCGAAATAAAAATTACAAGTCAACTATGCATGTGAATTTAATATATTATATAATTAATTATATAAATTAAATATATTATATAAAATTTTGTCGACAAACAAAAAGTTAAAAGTTTGTGAGCTGGATCAGAGGGCCACGCGATCGCATGGCCTTGAAGCACAAATCCCATGCGATCGCATGGGGTGCTTTTTCAGAAAAGGTACTATAAATTCAATTGTTTTGCTCGAACATCACACACACTTACACAGATATAGATATATACTCCGTAATATTTATATTATTTATATTATTATTATTATTAATATTATTATTATAATTATTATAATAATTATTATTAAAGATTAATATTAATATTAATATTAATATTATTATTATCAGTAGTATTAATATTATTTTTATTAGTATTATACATAAAATACTACGACGAGGTCATGTTCAAACGATTTCAAAAATGATTTTCGAGTGAATTAAAGCTAAGGAAATTATGGGTTATTGCCAAGGAGGTTATGTGTAATGTTCGGGGGTATAATTGTGAGTCAAACTTAGTGTTTATCATCTCCGTTACGTCTACGTACTTTTCTACAATATTGAATTTCAATATTAATACGTAAGCATTTATATTTTATATTTTATAAATTAATAGTGTATACATACTAGTGCTCGAGTGTATATATTTATACATGCTTGTATGCTAAATTTCGTCGTTAAACAGTTTATAATAAATCACGAATTAAATACATATATTACGGGTAAAAGGTATATGATATACATGTTTTCGGAAAGCTGGCGAAAAATCAATAACTGTTCATTTAGATATCGAATAGTTTCGAGGAACGAATCAAAAGATATGGTCAACTGAATTATAATTGACATTAATTGGAATTGCTTTTTGAATCTGCAATTAATACTTAAAAAACTTGTTTACGAGATTGATAAAATGGATTTTTGAATATTACCAACCGAGTAAATGAATCCTTATATAAGGTACGACTCGTTTGTTGAACTATTGTCAAAATTGACTTTTTGAAACAACTTTGAATAACTTTTGTATGTCAATTTCGAGCATTAGGATTGTGATACACTATGACCTGACCTATCTTGATAGACATTTATTGACCAACATATGTTCTCTAGGTTGAGATCTACGATTATTTGATATACCGAGTTTCGGTCACATTACAATGAACAACTTTATGTGCTGCTAAGGTGAGTTTCATTGATCCCCTTTTAATTGCTTTTGTAATATATATTTTTGGACTGAGAATACATGCAATTTATTTTAAACACAATGGATACAAGTACATACTAAATTCTACACTGAGTTTGAACCGAAAATCCCTTAGCTTTGGTAACTAGTAACTGCCGGTTATTAGAACTGGTGGGCGCGAGTAGTAGTATATGGATCCATAGGGCTTGATATCCCCGTCTGAGCTAGAGCACTAGCCTTTTAACGGACGTATGCTATTTGAGAAGCGTACACATTGGTTTGCGTGTATTATTAAGATGATTATACAAAGGGTACAAATTATATATACGTTAAGTTTATTTACCAGGGTGCTCAATTTCGTAGAATATTTTGATAAACGTTTCTGGATGAAACAACTGAAATCTTGTGATCCATCTTCATATACAGATTATGCGAAACATACAAACTCTGAACTCTCCAACCTTTGTGTTGACACTTGTTAGCATGTTTATTCTCAGGTTCCCTAGAAGTCTTCCGCTGTTTGCTTATATGATAGACAAGCTATGTGCATGGAGTCTTATATGGCATATTTTTCAAGAAAACGTTGCATTCACCAATTCATCATCATGTACCTTATTTTGACTGCATTGTCAACTGAAGTACTATTGTAAACTATTATATACGGTGATTGTCTATATGTAGAAATCATCAGATGTCGAAAACCTTTGATTTAAATATTCATTTATGGTGTGCCTTTTCAAAAGAATGCAATGTTTACAAAATGTATCATATAGAGGTCAAATACCTCGCAATGAAATCAATGAATGACGTGTTCATCCATATGGATTTGGAGCGATTGTCACAGTTGGTATCAGAGCGTTGGTCCTAGCGAACTAGGTCTTGCATGAATGTGTCTAACTGATAGTTGTTAAGATGCATTAGTAAGTCTGGACTTCGACCGTGTCTGCATGTTAAAAGTTTTGCTTACCATTTCTTGTCGGAAATTACATGCTTATCATTCTTAAGTCTAGACACATTTTCCTGCATTTATTGCATAAATAGTGTATAGACAAAAATTCATATCTTAGCGTATCTGTTACTGTAAACTTTTCCTGATATCTTCCGAAAATTTCTCCGTGATTTATGGAATTTGGTATTATATATACATATGTAAATTATGTATTGAAGAATACCAAACTAAATTCTATAATCTAATTCATATCAAAAATCATCTCCCTAATTATACAAGATGGATCTCGTATCTAGTTCAAACTCTGACAGCTATTCCGATATGGATATTCACCTGAATTCCGAAGACAGTGTAACCAGAATGGATCAACCAATTAGCCATCATCTATTCTGGATGCATTGGGGGTGGGTTCGTAGCCTACTTAATTATTGGAGATAAGAAAAAGGCGATCCCTTTCATCCACCACATTGCCCTCTTGGCGAAGAACCTGAAGCACTTACTGACGAACCTGTTCGAGACACCATTTTCTCTCTCATTTCCAGAGTATCTCATCACGATAATATACTATCTTCAATTCTGGATCTTATTCATCCGCTCGTCCGAACCGCCAATCATCCCAGTGTAGTAGAGGAAGTCAACGAGCTTCGTGCTCGGGTAGTGGCTTTGGAGAATATGGTGCAAAGGTTACAAACACCAGTAGCATCACCGACATCAACAGTACCACCGACAACAACACCAACAGTACCATTACCACCACCAACAACATCCGCATCGCAAACCTCAACTTCACAATCTGTTCCACGAGTATCAACGTCATACGCACCGTAGTTACCAAGAAATACCAGCAACAATAACCGATGAAGTATTAACTCATTTCCCCTGAAGAAATTTTATGTATATTTAATATATATGAATTTTGAAATCAAAATAAATATTTTCGTACTAAGCTATTACGTGTGAATCTTAACTGGTAGGTACTACTCGGTTAGTTCATATTACTAATATGTAATGATGTACATCCTCCTTAACAACTTAACCATTGTTAACTACAATATCCGTTTCAACTCCATGAATTCCATTTCATAATAAACCAAGTGTATTAATCAATTACATAATTGATTTTACATTTTCAATTTCAATATACTTGAAACTTTTCAGAAAACATCATCTGTGCCTTGTAAGCTTCACAAAAATTCCACGAGCACCAATATCCTTCACCGAGGAATATCAATAAGAATAAATAATGAAGTATCGATTACATTAGCGAAATACTCCGCAAAGATTATGTAATCATTAATGTTTTAGAGATTAATCATTTCTAAGTCAAGCCGAAAATTAAATGAGCTTAATATGATATTAACTCATTAAATCTGTGTTACATCTGAAGAAAATATACATACATATATTTTCATAAAGACGGTTATAAAAATTCTTTTGTACAAAGTATTAATTGCGAAATCTTTAACGGGTAGGTAATACCTGGGAAATATATAAGTTCGCAATTAATATGTTACACTGTACATTCTTCAATTTTGATTCAAAAATTATTAACTATGCTCACAGCGATATACAATCGTTTCCATACAAATTCAATTACATATTCTGATATTGACATAGCAGAATCCAAGTCAAGATTTAACAAGTGACATCATTCTTAGATCTCTACATCTTTCAAAGCTATACTTTGACTTCAGAACGGTGAAAGATCCTTTAGCATTGTTATTACCGAAAATAATCTTGTAATTTCTTTTCAAAGTATCCAGTTTTATCACACTTCCAACCAGTCAACTTCAACTTTTCAGATTAAACCTTATTGTAACCTTGATATATACGTTTTGTTACTGGGGAACCTTTCATGTTCCGCCACATTAGCAGTAAATTTACCAAATAACTTTATTAATCCTTGACCTTTCGAAAAATTCTTATACTCATTGAAACCCTATCATGTACTCATCCACATCTTGTAACAATAATTTCCATACCAACCACCGGGAATTAGCAATCAGTATTTTGAATCTCGCAGCATTTTCTACGACAACAGTTATATATATAAAATCTATCTTCTAGACTTACATACTTCGAATGTGAAGTTTCTGAAAAACACACCAAACTACGAAACTAGTTCTACAAATTTTGGAAAAATGCTGATGAAGCAGCAAAAACTATAAACGACTTTAATAGTCGAAAGTTTGATGATAAAGAGTAGTGTGTTGGAAAAGCACAGAAAAAGAGAAGGTTTGAAACTGGAAAACGGGTTGAACAAAGTATGAAGGAAGCTGTAGAAAAATCACAAGGACGAAATCTACCTTCAAAGAATTCAAATGATTCAGTGTCTGCTGAAACCATTAGTAATAATCTTACTTCTTATTCTAAACCTTCACAGACAGATTTTCCGCATCATCCTCTGATATTAGAAATTCTAAGATATCATCGTATTTTCCATTATAAATATCCTCCATATTTCTGAAGATATTTTCATAACTATTCTTATCTGAAATAATTTATCTCTTCACGCTATCTGTGTTACATCATAAAAGAAACTATTTTAGTTTCTAATTTCTAAAAATTTCGAAAAATGGATGTTTTTGAAGTAGTGTTGGGAATTGAAGCATGAGTTAGTATAATATAATGACACTTGATCAACGTGATTATATTACAGTAAGTCATGCTGAGTTTCTAATGGAACGTGATAAAGGTTCACAGATCATACCCTCATCATGAACCATGTTACATAACTCTTTCATTCTATTTAACCTCTAAACATATCAAGAAAATATTTTTCTTGATGATTCGGTCTTTTTCGAGGTATTCTGGTAATTTGACAAGTCAGATTGTGCCATTACCGTTTCTTTCTTAGAACATTAATTATGATCATTTCAAAATCCATACCTACAAATTTTGGACCATTATTCGCTTGACTTAAAGTCGGGAAGAGAAAACGAAAGCATGAAGCTCCGAAATATAATGAAAAATATAAAGCGCGAAAACAACCCCGAAATTACAAACCGTGTATATCAATGCATATAGCAATATAAAGATACGAGAGAATGAAAAATAATATAACCCCAAGGTAATAGTAGAAGAAAATAACCTCCTCTGGTGGCAGATGAAAAAGAAGAATGAATGATATGATAGCTAAGAAAATATCAAGAATCAGAACTGGATGAAGCATTTTCACAAATCTTTTGTAAGTATGAAATAAGAAAGAAGATTATAGGAGTGGTGAAAATAAATGAAACGGAAGAGGTTAATTTATAGCAAAATATCAGACATACCAATCGAGGCAGATTACGCATTTACTCAAAGGAAATCCTAATTTCCTTAAATTCCGAAGAATCAAATCTTATTTAAATTATGAAGATTTTCTATTCCTTAAATTCCGGAAATCAATCGTTACTACATCAAGAGATAAGACGAATCTCTATTCTCCATTTCACTCTATTACGATAACTTCTCTCATACGCTTCGAGTAATCGGATTGTTTTATTCGTATTATTCAATGGTGATAAAATTCTATTTACCAACTCATATTCGTCATGAAAACATTTTTATTGTCAGCCATGACTACCTCACTCAAATTTCGGGACAAAATTTCTTTAACGGGTAGGTACTGTGATGACCCAAAAATTTTTGACCAAATTTAAACTTAATCTTTAACGTTTCCGACACGATAAGCAAAGTCTGTAAAGTTGAATCTCAAAATTTTTGAACTATTCAATTACCTTTTGATTGTTCTCAACGATTCACGAACAATTATAGGTAAATAGATACATATATATACCATAACTTGAAAACGTAACAAAGTGTTGAGTATATGATACTGTGCATTAAACTTATTGGTTTGATTATCTGATTGATATATTTAGATACAGAGTTAAAAGATTATGCCAAACGATTGAATTAAAAGATAATTATTGAGTCCCTTAAAGATTATGATATTATTACGGGTCTCTGTTGTAAGGTCCACGTTGATTTGGGAAATCATTCATTCTTAACGGTATTCGGAATAAATGGTAAAGTGTTTGTTTAAATAACGTAATTTGGACACATACAATAATAAGGAATATCAACTGTTGGAATTAGATATATGAATAACTTGCGATATGTATTTTAAAACGTGTTTATTAATATCGAAAATATATATTTAACAATACGATAAAATATAATATTAAATTGGTCATAAAAACGAATTGTTATTATATATATATTAACAAATAGCGAGACGATGATTTATAGAAGTAAATGATCAAAATACTCGAAAGTTTAAGATATACTTTGAGTGGTATAGTTTAGGGATAATTTAAGGCTATATTTTGACAAAGGTACGTGACACGAAATGTAAAATACAAGTTTTCTCAGCGTACGAAAGGACATTTGAAAAACCGGAACCGGGACATAAGTCGAGTGATGACGTACAACTTATCGGAACAAAAATTAAAAGTCAACTATGCATGTGAATTTAATATAATATATAATTAATTATATAAATTAAATATATTATATATATTATATAAAATTATGTCGACAAACAAAAAGTTAAAAGTTTGTGAGCTGGATCAGAGGGCCACACGATCGCATGGCCTTGAAGCACAAATTTCATGCGATCGCATGGGGTGCTTTTTCAGAAAAGGTACTATAAATTCAATTGTTTTGCTCGAACATCACACACACTTATACAGATATAGATATATACTCCGTAATATTAATATTATTTATATTATTATTATTATTATTATTATTATTATTATTATTAATATTATTATTATAATTATTATAATAATTATTATTAAAGATTAATATTAATATTAATCTTATTATTATCAGTAGTATTAATATTATTTTTATTAGTATTATACATAAAATACTACGACGAGGTCATGTTCAAGCTATTTCAAAAATGATTTTCGATTGAATTAAAGCTAAGGAAATTATGGGTTATTGCCAAGGAGGTTATGGGTAATGTTCGGGGGTATAATTGTGAATGAAACTTAGTGTTTATCATCTCCGTTACGTCTACGTACTTTTCTACAATATTGAATCTCAATATTAATAAGTAAGCATTTATATTTTATATTTTATAAATTAATAGTGTATACATACTAGTGCTCGAGTGTATATATTTATACATGCTTGTATGCTAAATTTCTTCGTTAAACAGTTTATAATAAATCACGAATTAAATACATATATTACGGGTAAAAGGTATATGATATACATGTTTTCGGAAAGCTGGCGAAAAAATCAATAACTTTTCATTTAGATATCGAATAGTTTCGAGGAACGAATCAAAAGATATGGTCAACTGAATTATAATTGACATTAATTGGAATTGCTTTTTGAATATGCAATTAATACTTAAACAACTTGTTTACGAGATTGATAAAATGGATTTTTGAATATTACCAACCGAGTAAATGAATCCTTATATAAGGTACGTCTCGTTTGTTGAACTATTGTCAAAATTGACTTTTTGAAACAACTTTGAATAACTTCTGTATGTCAATTTCGAGCATTAGGATTGTGATACAATATGACCTGACCTAGCTTGATAGACATTTATTGACCAACATATGTTCTCTAGGTTGAGATCTACGATTATTTGATATACCGAGTTTCGGTCACATTACAATGAACAACTTTATGTGCTGCTAAGGTGAGTTTCATTGATCCCCTTTTAATTGCTTTTGCAATATATATTTTTGGACTGAGAATACATGCAATTTATTTTAAACACAATGGATACAAGTACATACTAAATTCTATACTGAGTTTGAACCGAAAATCCCTTAGCTTTGGTAACTAGTAACTGCCGGTTATAAGAACTGGTGGGCGCGAGTAGCAGTATATGGATCCATAGGGCTTGATATCCTCGTCCGAGCTAGAGCACTAGCCTTTTAACGGACGTATGCTATTTGAGAAGTGTACACGTTGGTTTGCGTGTATTATTAAGATGATTATACAAAAGGTACAAATTATACATACATTAAGTTTAGTTACCAGGGTGCTCAATTTCGTAGAATATTTTGATAAACGTTTCTGGATGAAACAATTGAAATCTTGTGATCCATCTTTATATACAGATTATGCGAAACATACAAACTATGAACTCACCAACCTTTGCGTTGACACTTGTTAGCATGTTTATTCTCAGGTTCCCTAAAAGTCTTCCGCTGTTTGCTTATATGATAGACAAACTATGTGCATGGAGTCTTATATGGCATATTTTTCAAGAAAACGTTGCATTCACCAATTCATCATCATGTACCTTATTTTGACTGCATTGTCAATGGAAGTACTATTGTAAACTATTATATACAGTGATTGTCTATATGTAGAAATCATCAGATGTCGAAAACCTTTGATTTAAATATTCATTTATGGTGTGCCATTTCAAAAGAATGCAATGTTTACAAAACGTATCATATAGAGGTCAAATACCTCACAATGAAATCAATGAATGACGTGTTCGTCCATATGGATTTGGAGCGATCGTCACAGACTCCTAGTAATATCTTTAAAATGAGCAAATGCACAGCGGAAGATTTCTTTAATACCTGAGAATAAACATGCTTTCAAGTGTCAACCAAAAGGTTGGTGAGTTCATAAGTTTACGTAAATAATAAAATTCATCATTTTGATAGACCACAAAATTTAAATGCTACATGGTACAAATGGGCTCGAATCCTACACCCACCTGTAATGTACATGCGCTATCTTTTAAATACAGTACACCTTTCTCGTGTACGAAATCATCTTTCATAAATCTTAGTAACCGTACACATATCTCGTGCACAAAAATAACATACACATAACCTGTGTATAAAATCATTCTCTCGATACATAACATTCACTTTTCATTTCTTTCATAGCTTAGCTTGGTAACCGACCTTAACATATAATGCGCATAATAATATCCCCAAAACAGAACATCTCGTCTGTATAATAATCATATAAACTTCAAAGTACTAAACACCACGCCTACTAGCCCTTTCGTCTAGTGAACATTCTAGGTGGGAGTGTTAAACCCAAGTAGCTACCTTTAGGATTCGCGTCAATTAGGCATGCACTAATTCTCAAAATTAGTGATGTTCCCTAATTCTTAGGTTACCAAGCAATAATAATCAGGGGAAAAATATTCATATCAATTGTGGCAATTATCACGTCCACATAATTCAATGATGTCAATTATCACATCCACATAATTCATTCGAGGAATTTTTTACTTGTGTCTATCTCGTCAAACATTTATAAAAGCATTTCATGTATTCACAGTTCAAAATGTATTTCAAAAGCATTTAATAAAGCAGTTGTAAAAGTAGCGCATGTATTCTCAGTCCCAAAAATGTAAAGAGTAAAAGGGAATCAAATGAACTCACGCGTATAAATATTGCAAAACAGTTATTAAAACATTGTATGTATTCTCAGCCCAAAAATGTAATGAGTAAAAGGGAGCAAATGAACTCACCATACTATATTTTGTAGTAAAAATACATATGACGACATTTAACAATTCTAGGGTTGGCCTCGGATTCACGAACCTATATCATTTGTATGTATTAAAACGTATAATTGTAATCGAGCAATCATCTATATATATATATATATATATATATATATATATATATATATATATATATATATATATATATATATATATATATATATATATATATATATATATATTATTACTAATAATATACTTGTTATTTTATATTTTATTTAGATAAATTTAATTTATATGTTATATATATCTATAATTCACTATCAATAATGAAACTGTATATTAAGGTTTATATATGGTAAAATTATATATTTATATATAATTTGATATCTTTTATATATAGTTTAGTTAATATATATATATATATATATATATATATATATATATATATATATATATATATATATATATATATATATATATATATATATGTATTTTTTTTTTAAAAATAGTGTAATGTATTTATATATATAAAAAAATATCTATTTGTAATAATATTGATAGTTTTAGTGATATTAAAATAATAATCTTAGTAATAATGATAATAATGATAATACATTTAATAATAACAACACTACTAATCATATTAATAATAAGAATGATATTGTCAATAATAATACTTATACATATGATAATAATAATGATAATTATAATATTAATAATAAAAATAGCAATAATAATAATCCTAATCATATTTATAATACTTATACTAATAATAATAATAATACTCTTAATTTGATTAATGATTCTTTTAAATATTAGGAGTAATAATCAATTATCATAATATTAATAATAATAATAATAACAATAATAATAATAACAATAATGATAATAATAACTTTAATTGCGTTAATGATAATAATACTCATAATATTAATACTAGTGATAATAATAATTAAAACAATAACAATAACATAATTAATAATAATAGTAATAATAATAATACAAGTAATAATAATAATGTTATATAAATAATTAAATAAACTACCTTAAGAAAGTCAGCTTTCTAAAAAGGATTTGTCACAGCTAGGGCTCGATCCTGCGACCTTCTGTTAGTCCCACACCCCCAATATCCACTCGACCATTATTGTTTTTAGGATTTAAACTGTAACTTAATATTAATAACCCAGTTACTGTTCTGGTTCTTATTCCTTCTTCTTTTCCACTATTAATTCAACTCAAGTCCAAAACAAATCACCAACCGGTTAATTATTTGATGTTTAAGATTTTTTTTTAGACGAAACGGAAATAATGAATTGAAGTGATTCAATTTAATAGAAAAAAAAATAATAAGAAGTAAAGCAGTAGCAGCAGACGCAGGAAGAACCCAACCAAAATCCAATCGTGTTTTAAAGTTTTATACTCTTTTAGGTTATACTTGCAACATAAAATTTGTAGTAAATCCCTCATGGAAACTATCCGAATCCTTAATTTCAATAGACACGACTTATAAAACGCCAATTTAATCTTTGAACACACAGTTGACTTTTTCTTCGAAATCTTTGACTTAAAATTTTTGAATTTGATATGAAAAATTGAGATCTCAAACCTTACAGAGAGTTTAAGTGATGGATTTAGAACAGAACGGCATTAGTGGATTATGAAAATTGACTCGAACTTGGGTTTTGGTTAAAAACTTTCGCGAGCAGAGGGAAAAAAAAGAAAACAAGTGTGTTCTAAATTTTTTGTTTTTTTTCTTTGATTTGCAACTAATACCAACAGTATATAAATGATAATAAAGATCTTAATCTAATCTTTGAAGCAGTATATTTGATTGATGTTTAGTGTTGGTGGTTGACACTCTTAATCAAATGCAGAGAATGAATCAAAGAATAAATTAAAACAAAGAAAATAAAACAAAATGAGAAAGGGTTCATTGACAGATTAGTACCAATCAGGAGCAGTAATTAAACTAAATTAATTGTGGTTAACTATTATGTGCTGTATTAGTGTCATGTGTATAGCTTTATGCAATATATATGAGTTCCTTTATTTATCTGTTATATATTCATTAGCTGTTATATATTTATACGTATTTAGTTATAGATATAAATATATATTATTAATAATCAAAATACTAATAACAATAATATAATCTATATATAAAAAAATGATATAAATAATAATACGATTAATATTATCGTACTAATAATAATATTAATACCAATAATGAAAGTAATATAGTAACTATATTTTTAACTCGTAATTAAATTTAATGTAATGATATTACGTTTTATTGATTAAGTAATACCTATAGTAACACATTTGAACATTTAATATCTATCTATATTAGATATACTACTACATACATATCATATTAATTGTGTACTGAATTCATATATATATTTATATATTTTTATTTTAATAACATCTTAATTATTTCGTATATTACTCTACTTATTCAATTCAAAAGATTAAATGGTATTATATTAATTCAACACTTATATTTATATTTGCATATATATATTTATTTACTTATTTATTTCCACCCTATTGTTCGTGAATCGTCGGGAATAGTCAAAGGTTAACTGAATAATCAATAGTCTATACAATAATTAATAGTCTATACAAAGTATGTTATTTAAACAAAACATTTTAAATAATCAAATTCTATTAAATCAAAAAATGTTTTCGCACGTTTGAACTAATTAATTGAATATTATGAACTTTAGTTCTCCACTAATTTTTGTCTAACTCTCGTTATTTGACACCTTGTCCTTAATTGAAGATCACTTTACCATTATTTCCAAATACCGTTAAAAGAAAAGTTTTCTTAAATCAAAGTGGACCTCTCAATAGAGACTCGTAATCATACAATGTATCTGATAAATCAATCATCTGATTATATCTTCTAATTCCATCGATAAACATATTGAAACTAATACGTTCATGCAAAGTATTATACGTTTAATACTTTGTTAATATTCTCAAGTTATAATATATATATATATATATATATATATATATATATATATATATATATATATATATACATACATATACATACATATACATATTCATATTCAATTATATAATGGTTCGTGAATCGTCGGGGTTTGGTCAAAGTTAAATGAATGTATGAACACAGTTTTAAAATCTTTGAGATTCAACTTACAAAACTTTGCTTATCGTGGCAGAATAATATAAAGATAAAGTTTAAATTTGGTCAGAAATTTCCGGGTTGTCACAGTACCTACCCGTTAAAGAAATTTCGTCCCGAAATTTGATCGTGGTCGTCATGGCTATCCATAAAAATGTTTTCATGATGAATATGAGTCGATAAATAGAGTTTTATCATCATTGAGTAATATGGATAAAATAATTTTATTACGCGAAAAGTATAAGTGAAGTTATCGTAAAAGAGTGAAATGAGTAAATGTAGATTCGTCAACTCTTTTGACGTAGATAGGATTGATTTCCGGAGTTCAAGGGATTTCGAGAAAATCTTCGTAATAAGATTTGGTTCTTCGGTAATTAAGGAACTTAGGATCTCCTTTGATTAAATGCGATAATCTGTTTTGATTGCCCTGTCGAATATTTTACTATATATCCACCCTCTTCGTTTCCTCATTCTCACAGCTCACACCTTCTATTCTTCCTTCCTCAATTCATATTTTAAAACATTCGTTAATATGCTCCAACCCGTTCTGATCCTTGATATACTCCTAACTTTCATATCTGTCATTCTTCTCTTTCATCTACCACCGCATGATTTTATTTATTTTTACTATTACCTTGGGGTTATAGTAATTTTAATTCTCTCGTGCCTTTACGTGGCAATACGTATTGATATGCATGATTTGTAATTTATGTGTTGTGGTCGAGCTTTATATTTTCTTTTATATTCAAGAGTTCTATACTTTTGTCTCCTCTTCTCGACTTCAAGTCAAGCGAATAATGGTCTAGAATTCGTAGGTATAGATTTTGAAATGAACATAGTTAATGTTCTAAGAAGAAAATTGTAATGGCATGATCTTGATTTGTCAAATTACCAGAATACCTCGGAAAAGGTCGAATCATCAAGAAAAATATTTTCTTGATATATTTATAGTTTAAGTAGAATACAAGAGTCGTGTAACATGGCACATGTTGCTGTTATGATCTGTGAATCATCACGTTCCATTTAGAAACTCAGCATGACTTACTGTAATATAATCACGTTGATCAAGTGTCATTATATTATACTAACTCATGCTTCAGTTCCTAACACTATTTCAAAAACATTTATATTTTAAACTTGAAGGTTTCAGAATTTAGAAATTAAAATGGTTTCTTTTATGATGCAGCACAGATAGTGCGAATAGATAAATAATCTCAGGTTAGAATAGTTATGAATATATCTTCATAATTATCGAAGATATTTATAATGAAAGATTCGATGATGTTTTAGAATTTTAAAATATCTGGAATCAAAGGATGATACAGGAAATTTGTCTGTGAAGGTTTAGAATAAGGAGTAAGGTGTTCGCTAACGATTTCAGCAGACACTGAATCATTTGGATCCTTTGAAGGTAGATTTCGTCCTTGTAATTTGTCCACAGCCTCCTTCATGGTTTACTCAATCCATTTTCCAGTTCCAAACCTTCTCTTTTTCTGAGCTTTTCCAACACATTATTCTTTATCATTAAACTTTTCACAGTTACGGTTGTCTGTAGTTTCTGCTGCTTCATTCAGCTTTTTGAAAATTCGGAGAAATAGTTCGCAGTTTAGGGCATTTTTCAGAAACTTCACATTCGCAGTATATAAGTCTAGGAGATAAATGTTATATGTATACATATAATTGTTAAAGTGAAAACGCTGTGAAATTCGAGATTGATGATTGATGATTCCCGGTAGTTGGTATGTCAATTATCGTTAAATGATGCGGATGAGTATATGATAGGGTTTTAATGAATAAATATAATGACTTTTCGGAGAGGCTAAAGTCAAAGGGTAATGAAGTTGCTGGTACATCTGCTGATAATGTGGTGGAATATAAAAGGTTCCCCGGTAACAAAAGGGTAATCGTATATGTCAGGGTTATAATAAGACTACTCCGGATAAAAATCGAAGTTGAGTTGTTGGAGCTGTGACAAAACTGACTAATTTGAAAAGGAATCACAAAGTTATTTTTGCTAATAAATGCCAAAGGGTCTGACACGGATACATGTTAAACTATGACTTTGGTTTCGAGAGCTTCTCAGGTGTAAGACTGTGGTTAATATGTGGTTGGATCATTATCTCGAATGTTCAATATTTGAAGTGTCTTCAGGAATTTCGAAGGGTTTGAACATAGATTGTAATTGTTAATATACATATGATGTTCTAGGATTTTGAATGATACAAATATTTTTCTGGGTTCTATGAATAGAAATAATGTTCTAGCACAGTTTCGAAGTCAAAGTATAGCTTTGAAAGATGTAGGAATCTAAGAGTGATGTCTTCTGTTAAATTTGGACTTGTATTTTTGATTTGTCAAAATCAGAATATGTAATCAAATTTGGATGAGAAACGTTGTTTTAATTTCTATGAAGGGATGTACGTTGTTGTGAAAGTAGTGAGTATAGTTGATGATTGCGGAATCAGATTCGAAGAATGTAACCTATTAATTGTGAATTTATATATTCCTCGGGAATTACCTACCCGTTAAAAAAAATTTCACAATAATATTTTGTACAAAAGAATTTTATTACAGTCTTTATGAAATATATATGTGTATATTTTCTTCAGATGTAACATAGATTTAATGAGTTAATATTAAATTAAACTCATTTGATTTACGGTTGAAACTAGAATTGAATAATCCCTAAAAACTTTAGAAATTACATAACTTTTACGGAGTATTTCTTCAATGTAATTGAAATTATGAATCAATACTTTGTTATTTGTTGATGCATGATGTTGGTGTTCGTGGAATTCTTGTGAACTTCGCAAGGTACGAATGATGTTATCTGAAAAATTTCGAGTACATCAATGATGAAAGTGTAAAATCAAACATATATTTGAATATTACACTTGATTTATTACGAAATGGAATTCATTGAATTAAAAACAGAGATTGTAGTTAACGATGATTAAGTCGCTAACGAAGAATGTACATCATAGCATATTAGTAATATGAATTAACCGAATAGTTAAGATTCACACATAATAGCTTAGTACGGAAAGAATTTTTTTTTATGGTTTAAAAATTTATATGTATAAGTTATACATATAAATCCTTCAGTGGGAATGAGTTAATACTTCATAACTTGTTATTTCGATATACCTATTGGTGATTGTGTTGTCGATATCGTTGGTGGTTATGTAATTGATGACGCTTGTAGTGTTACAGGTGTTTCTGGTGTTGGGAATACTGACGGTGACTTTGGCGGTACTGGCGGTGCTAATGATGCTGACGGTACTATTGATGCTGCTGGTAAACAAGTCTAGCTTGTAATTCGTGCACCATCCTTGTCAGGGTTTCTATTCTTCCCTGTATCATTTCTAACCATCCATTCATCTTGGTTTACGGCTATGATTTGAATAAATAATCTCTAAAACTTTAGAGATTACGTAATCACCGTAGAATATTTCTCCGATGAAGTTATGAATCAATACTTCATCGTTTGTTGTTGTTAGTACTCCTTGGTATCTATGGTGTGTGTGACATTGATACTCAAGGTACTGATTGTGATGTTAAAGTGTGGGATGCGAATGTTGCTGTTGGTGGTAGTGATGGTACTGTTGGTGGTATTGTTGCTGCCGGTGATGCTGGTGCTTGTAACCTTTGCACCATATTCTCCAAAGCTACTACCCGAGCGCGAAGCTCGTTGA
The DNA here is from genome assembly GCF_046630445.1 of Rutidosis leptorrhynchoides. Taxonomy (NCBI): domain Eukaryota; kingdom Viridiplantae; phylum Streptophyta; class Magnoliopsida; order Asterales; family Asteraceae; genus Rutidosis; species Rutidosis leptorrhynchoides. The sequence goes on along the minus strand of NC_092336.1, from coordinate 574,654,996 downwards.
CTTTTTTATTACACCGGGGTGGTTTTCGGTTCGGACGAGTGGGTGAATAAGATCTAGAATGTGAGATAGTATATAATTGTGACGAGACACTCTGGAAATGAGAGAGAAAATGGTATTACGAACAGGTTCGCCGGTAAGTGCTTCAGATTCTTCACCAAGAGGGCAATGTGGTGGATGGAAGGGATCGCCTTCTTCTTGTCTCCAATGATTAAGTAGACTACGAACCCATCCCCAATTCATCCAGAAAAGATGATGGCTGATTAGTTGATCCATTCCGGTCACACTGCTTTCGGAGCTTGAGTGAAATTCCATATCGGAATCCGAGGGACTTGAACTCGTGGCGTAATCCATTTTGTACGATTAAACAAAGGATTTTTCAATATGAAATCATTTCCGGCTATCAGATGATATTCTAATTACATAGAATATCTATATATATAGAGCAAAAGATTTCGTAGATTACGGAGGAATTTACAGAATATGTCAGGCATAGTTTACAGTAACAGATACGCTAAGATATGAATTTTGTCTATACACTACTCATGCAATCAATGCAGTAAGATGTGTCTAGACTAGGAATGATAAGCATTTAATTTCCGACAAGAAATGATAAGCAAATTTTTTTTTTACATGCAACTAAGGTCGAAGTCCAGACTCACTAATGCATCCTAACGACTATCAGTTAGACACACTAATGCAGACCTGGTTCGCTAAGACCACTGCTCTGATAACACATGAGACAACCCATCCTAATCCATAAGGACGAATACAATAACATATGAATGCATTGCGAGGTATTTGACCTCTATATGATACATTTTACAAACATTGCATTCATTTTAAAAGACAAACTTTCCTTTCATCGAAAGTTAATAGGCATGCATACCATTTCATAATATCCAACTATAAATGACCTAATCTGTCATTTGTTTAATCATAATCTTTAATGAGCTCAACGACTTGAATGCAACATCTTTGGAAATATGCCATGTGAAACGACCCTTCAATATACACTTGACGACCATCGTTATCTTGGTCCCACAGCTTGATCATAACTCTATATGAATTTGATAAATAACCTTGCATTCTTTATTTAAAAATAATTTCTGAAGGTATTTCGTATGCCCGAGAGACATATTAAATTAATGTGGCTAATGTGTTATGATCCAAGTCGGGTCATACCCAATAACAAGCTTACCGACACCTTATATGTATTTAATCTTAACGATTGGATTGTTAAATAAATACGCGACACTTAAACTTTGGAAAATCGGTTTTCTAAAATATTATTACTTGAGATAAATTATTTGGATAATTTATATTTAATTATTTATAGGTTTAAATAATTATGTTGTGTTATATTTTATAAAAGGTTATAAAATATATAAGTAACAAAATATATGTATATATATTTATACATGGGTTTATAAATATTTTTTTATAAAACAATTTGCATATTATAATGCCCATGATGTGTGCAGAATTTAGGACTCCAAGAGAGAGCTCACATGCTTATTTTGCTACTTCCTATATACACAACTTCATAGGTGCATGTCTCACACTTGAACCAAGGCTAGACTCACTTTCTCTCAAGTAATACTAGACTTTTATACTTGTAAAAACTGCACAGAATTCTGCTCTAAAAGAGCTGAAGGCCGTGGCCTATTAGGGACTCAAGGGAGTTCATATTTTGGTTTTACAAGCTCATATCTAGTGTCAATCAAATCCTAACTAATTACAAAGGTGTTGGTGCAAAGCTTGGGGTATAACTACTTGAGGTTTCATAGTTTTGGAGCTCCATTTATCATCATCTTCATCATCATCTATCAACAAGCTAGGAGAAGGTATAAACTCTTTTCTTGCTTATAGTTTGTAAGTATGTTTCACAACTTGATCCAAATTGGGATTTAACTTTAATTGGTTAAAGATATACATGTTCTTAATTGGTAATTAACATGCTTCCGCTTTCTTATTTCTTAAAATGGTTTAAGTATTATATGAACTTGTTAAATCCCAACATTGGTATCTAGAGCCGAAGTTGTTGAAATATGCTTCGAGATGATTATTAAACTCACTATATATTTTGCATTTTATGTACATGCATGATTGTAAAATGCAAAAATTTATAGTTTTGGGTGGGTTTATTATATGGCCGAATTTATGGAGTTCCAAAAGTGGGTTTTGGTTTTTCCATTTGGTTCATACTTGGTTGTATGTTAAAGTTCACAATCTAAGCCTTGACCTTGTGTTTGGTTGCATGCATGATTGATTTATATTTATTCAACTGGTTTGTAATAATATTTATTCATTTGGCATGTAATAATTCATTTGGTTATGTAATTTATTTTATATTTGGTATGTAAAATAGATTAGGTTGTAATTTCATTTTTTAGACAAAAATGTATTAGGATATATTTTGTAAAATGATGAAGATAATGAAGACTTGAAGAACACATGAAGAATCATTTGGATGCAAGATTAAGTGGGAGATTTAAAATCTCCTACTTTGTGTAATTACCCCTTACCCGGTGGCATTTTGTTTTCGGCTAAACAAAATGCTTACCAAAAGGCTTGATTGTGAACATGTTGTTTTGCATGCTTGGTTGTTTATTGTATGATTGTGGATTGTATGTATGCTACAAGTTAATCACACATGTTAACACCAAACTAAAATGACAATTTAATTGGTTAAATTTAACATTATTAACACATGCAAAACTACAATTTAATTGGTTAAATTGAAATGGCAAAAGACGTTAATAAATGGTTATTAAGAATTAGAAACGGATTGCACATATAAAATGGTTTATATCAAAGTAATAAAATTGGCATTGTTACATGACATGAAAATGGATTTTCATAAGAACCATAGACTAAATGCATGTTGATGTATGGCATAAAAGTTTTCTCAAACTAGAAATAATGAAAACTTAAAATCCCTTTAACACATTAGGTTAACAAGTTTAAACGCCATCCTATTGTATGACACTTAGACGTATTAAGGAACTTATAATGGGATAAAGGTCACCTAACCGTTATGAGCAAACTAATATGATTAAGGTAAATTTCGCACACTTGTGGGATAAAGGTCACCTAACCACTTGTATGTTAAGTTTACATGTCTAAACAAGTAGGACGACTTGATTTGGAAATCATGAACTTAGGTTCACCGAAGCATGATGAACAAATAGGCGTTGATGGGATAATATGTCATGCAAAAGGATTGCATGATCCCATAACTTAGAAGTTGCAAAAGGATTGCAATTGTCATATAATGACTACTAGCTAAATCAAATGACGGGATAAAGGTCACCTAACCGAAATTTGGTTTACCGTTGGATTCTAAAATTTAATATATATCAATTGGATTTAAAGGGTATTGATTGTTAAATTTAAAATCGATACTTAAATGAACTTTGTTAAATTTTGTAGATGGCCGCCAATAACAACAACATGCAAAACGCACCTATTAACTTGAACAACCTATCGTTAAGGTCTCTCCTCGAGAAAGACAAACTCAACCATACGAACTTTATGGATTGGTTCCACAATCTTAGGATTGTCCTCAAACTTGAGGATAAGGCGTATGTGTTGGAAGACCCCATTCCCGATCAACCCGACGAGGATGATACAGAAGGCATGGCTTATTGGGATAAGTATTGCACCGATTCAGTGCAAGTCGCTTTCCTAATGCTTGGGACTATGATACCCGAACTCCAAAAGGATTTCGAGCATCATACTGCATACGACATGATCACGCAATTGAAGGAGATGTTCCTTCAACAAGCACGTGTCGAGCGCTTCGAGACCGTTCGAGCGCTTCATGCATGTCGTATGGACGACTCCCAATCCGTTTCATCTTATGTCCTCAAGATGAAAATCCTCATTTATCGCGCAAACCGTCTTAATCTCAACATATCTAATGAGCTAGCCACGGATCTTATCCTAAACTCCTTGTCAAAGAGGTTTGACCAATTTGTAATTAATTACAATATGAATGGAATGGATAAGACCATTGGCGAACTTCATGGCATGCTTAGGACAGCGGAAACTAGCATGGGTAAGAGGGCTTCACCCGTGCTAATGATCAATGATGGTGGGTCCAAAGGTAACAACACCTCTAAGCCAAAGGCGGCTAAGAGGAAAGGACCCGCCCATCAAGGCAAGGGAAAGGGGAGGATGGTTACTTTAGTGACCCGAACTTTTTCATGTTTATATATATTAATTGAGATTGATATTTACATGATTAAATGTTTCCAACATGTTAAGCAATCAAACTTGTTAAGACTTGATTAATTGAAATATGTTTCATATAGACAATTGACCACCCAAGTTGACCGGCGATTCACGAACGTTAAAACTTGTAAAAACGACATGACGATATATATATGGATATACATATGGTTAACATGAGATTATGATAAGTAAGTATCTCCATAAGTATATTAACAATGAGTTATATACATATAAACAAGACTACAAACTTAAGGATTTCGAAACGAGACATATATGTAACGATTATCGTTGTAACGACATTTAAATGTATATATATCATATTAAGATATATTAATATATCATAATATCATGATAATATAATAATTTAACATCTCATTAGATATAATAAACAGTGGGTTAACAACATTAATCAAGATCGTTAACTTAAAGGTTTCAAAACAACACTTACATGTAACGACTAACGATGACTTAACGACTCAGTTAAAATGTATATACATGTAGTGTATTTAGATGTATTAAAATACTTTTGGAAGACTTCAAGACATATATCAAAACACTCATACTTAACGAAAATGGTTACAGTTACTTTCCCATTCTTTTCTTTCATCAAGAATTCTAGTCGTATTCTTACCCGTATTATACACAGCTTCAAAACGTACTTACTATGGGTATATACCAATAGGAACTAGCATGGGATTCCACTCTTGATTATGTCATGTATGACTAATCAATTTTAACTTCTACCATGAGCTAGTCAACTAACTAGAACTCCTTTTAACCCCACTCACCACTCACCAATTACCACTCATCATTCACTCCATTTCACTTCCAATTCTCTTTCTAATTCTCTCTCAACACACACACACACTATTATGAACGTATTTTTTCAGTAGTTAATCATCATCTTCATCAAAAATCACTTCAAGAATCAAGCTATAATCATCATAGGAAGAACACTTCAAGAACACTTCAAAAATCCCTTCAAGTTTACTAATTTACTTCCAAGCTTTCTAATCCATTCCAAGTAATCATCTAAGATCAAGAAACCTTTGTTATATACAGTAGGTTATCTTTCTTATTCAAGGTAATATTCATATTCAAACTTTGATTCAATTTCTATAACTATAAACTATCTTAATTCGAGTAAAAATCTTACTTGAACTTGTTTTTGTGTCATGATCCTACTTCAAGAACTTTCAAGCCATCCAAGATCCTTTGAAGCTAGATCATTTCTTGTCACTTACAGTAGGTTTACCTACTAAACTTGAGGTAGTAATGATGTTCATAACATCATTCGATTCATATATATAAAACTATCTTATTCGAAGGTTTAAACTCGTAATCACTAGAACATAGTTTAGTTAATTCTAAACTTGTTCGCAAACAAAAGTTAATCCTTCTAACTTGACTTTTAAAATTAACTAAACACATGTTCTATATCTATATGATATGCTAACTTAATGATTTAAAACCTGGAAACACGAAAAACACCGTAAAACCGGATTTACGCCGTCGTAGTAACACCGCGGGCTGTTTTGGGTTAGTTAATTAAAAACTATGATAAACTTTGATTTAAAAGTTGTTATTCTGAGAAAATTATTTTTATTATGAACATGAAACTATATCCAAAAATTATGGTTAAACTCAAAGTGGAAGTATGTTTTCTAAAATGGTCATCTAGACGTCGTTCTTTTGACTGAAATGACTACCTTTACAAAAACGACTTGTAACTTATTTTTCCGACTATAAACCTATACTTTTCTGTTTAGATTCATAAAATAGAGTTCAATATGAAACCATAGCAATTTGATTCACTCAAAACGGATTTAAAATGAAGAAGTTATGGGTAAAACAAGATTGGATAATTTTTCTCATTTTAGCTACGTGAAAATTGGTAACAAATCTATTCCAACCATAACTTAATCAACTTGTATTATATATTATGTAATCTTGAGATACCATAGACACGTATACAATGTTTCGACCTATCATGTCGACATATCTATATATATTTCGGAACAACCATAGACACTCTATATGTGAATGTTGGAGTTAGCTATACAGGGTTGAGGTTGATTCCAAAATATATATAGTTTGAGTTGTGATTAATACTGAGATACGTATACACTGGGTCGTGGATTGATTCAAGATAATATTTATCGATTTATTTCTGTACATCTAACTGTGGACAACTAGTTGTAGGTTACTAACGAGGACAGCTGACTTAATAAACTCAAAACATCAAAATATATTAAAAGTGTTGTAAATATATTTTGAACATACTTTAATATATATGTATATATTGTTATAGGTTCGTGAATCAGCAGTAGCCAAGTCTTACTTCTCGACGAAGTAAAAATCTGTAAAAGTGAGTTATAGTCCCACTTTTAAAATCTAATATTTTGGGATGAGAATACATGCAGGTTTTATAAATGATTTACAAAATAGACACAAGTACGTGAAACTACATTCTATGGTTGAATTATCGAAATCGAATATGCCCCTTTTTATTAAGTCTGGTAATCTAAGAATTAGGGAACAGACACCCTAATTGATGTGAATCCTAAAGATAGATCTATTGGGCCTAACAAACCCCATCCAAAGTACCGGATGCTTTAGTACTTCGAAATTTATATCATATCCGAAGGGTGTCCCGGAATGATGGGGATATTCTTATATATGCATCTTGTTAATGTCGGTTACCAGGTGTTCACCATATGAATGATTTTTATCTCTATGTATGGGATGTGTATTGAAATATGAAATCTTGTGGTCTATTGTTACGATTTCATATATATAGGTTAAACCTATAACTCACCAACATTTTTGTTGACGTTTAAAGCATGTTTATTCTCAGGTGAATATTAAGAGCTTCCGTTGTTGCATACTAAAATAAGAACAAGATTTGGAGTCCATGTTTGTATGATATTGTGTAAAAACTACATTCAAGAAACTGATTTCGAAGTAACATATTTTTATTGTAAACCATTATGTAATGGTCGTGTGTAAACAGGATATTTTAGATTATCATTATTTGATAATCTACGTAAAGCTTTTTAAACCTTTATTTATGAAATAAAGGTTATGGTTTGTTTTAAAAATGAATGCAGTCTTTGAAAAACGTCTCATATAGAGGTCAAAACCTCGCAACGAAATCAATTAATATGGAACGTTTTTAATCAATAAGAACGGGACATTTCAGTTGGTATCAGAGCGTTGGTCTTAGAGAACCAGAATTTTGCATTAGTGTGTCTTATCGAGTTTGTTAGGATGCATTAGTGAGTCTGGACTTCGACCGCGTTTACTTGAAAAATGATTGCTTAACAAATTTTGTTGGAAACTATATATTTTTAACATGTGAATATTATGTGATATATTAATCTCTTAACGCGTTTGATATTATGTGATAGATGTCTACCTCTTGAACAAGTCCCATTGACTCACCTAATAATAATGAAGAGTCAAATGTAAATTGGAATGATTCGTGGACTGATTCACAAGTTCCCGAAGAGGAACCGGAAGAAGAGTCGGAACCGGAAGAAGAATCGGAACCGGAAGAAGAATCGGAACCGGATGAAGAAATAGAACCGGTGGGGGAAATAATAAAAAGGTTAAGTAAAAGAAAATCCTCAACCAACCGACCAAGGTTAATTATGGTCAATGGTGTTTCCGCCAAGGAAGCAAAATATTGGGAGGATTACCAATTCTCCGATGAATCGGATTCCGACGAGAATTCCGATGATGTTATAGAAATTACCCCAAATGAATTTAAAAAGGCAAAAGAAAATAATAAGGGAAAGGGCATAAAAATAGAGAAATCTAATTCCAACCCCGATGAACTTTATATGTATCGTCAACCCCCGAAGTCCTTAAGTTGTAACAATGACCCGGGAACCTCTAAACCACCAGGTTTTTCTAAACCAATGTGGAAAACGACGGCTCGTATTAGGGGAACATCATATATCCCTAGAAACTTGGCAAAACGAACCAAAACCGAAGAAGAAGAAATAAGCAAGTCGGAATAAGATAGTTGTATTCGTGTGGTGTAATATATGTAATATAGTGTGCTTACGCTTTATGATATATGTAAAAATTGCTTCTATTAATAAGTATTTTTTTTATGAATCTAACTCTTATCTATTTTACAGTATAAAAACACAAAATGGATAGACAACCCAATATTTTAAGAGACCTACCCGGAGACATGATTGATGAGATCTTGTCTAGAGTCGGTCAGAATTCTTCGGCACAACTATTTAAGGCGAGATCAGTTTGTAAGACATTCGAAGAACGTTCCAAGAATGCCTTGGTTTATAAAAGGCTTTCGTTCGAAAGATGGGGGATATCACATTGGGAAATCCATAAGTTACGATGTGTTTACTTTGACGCATATATTGCGGGGAACCCAAATGCTATTTTACGCAATGGGTTAAGAAATTATTTTGACTCAATATATCCGAATATTGGACTTCGTGATTTAGAAAAAGCAGCTAACATGCAACATAAAGAAGCATGTTATGCTTACGGATTAGTAATGTTCGCTTCTCACCAAAGTGAGAACAAGAACATCGGCCTACAACTATTAAACAAAACGTTCCCACAAGTGACGGAGTCGGTAATTGGGGTAAGAAATGAAGTTTTTAGATTTTTACGGGACTGTTGGACATTACGTAACCCTCGTCCCTTTGACGACGTTACAACACGCTATCTTATCAACCATAACGGTTATGTTCCACAAGACCAAGGATGGGAAGTAGTCCTAGTAAAACCAGAATGCATGACTTGTTTCTGGACGTATGAATTACGTGTCTTTATTGCCTTTGCTGAACGACTTGTGTACTAGCTAGAATTATCTTCACAACTATCTTGTATCAAAGTTATTGTGTGATATATTTCATGCTTTATGTAAAATAAGCGGTATTGTAAGTTTGTAAAATATTGTATAAAAGTTTGAACGCGAAATATTATTATAATCAGTTTTTCATATAGAATTGTAGTAGTTGAATTGTATATTAGCTACTAAGTATGAACTTAACGGGTAGGTACTACCCGAATTTAAAATTATAAAACGCTAATATGAAGAAAAAGCTTTTATAAATGAGTTCATATTATGCTACGAAATACTGTTAACTACTCTTAATATTCTGTATGATTAACTTGTTCCATTTGACTATTTTGAAGGAAATGGCACCGACTACTCGACACACCGTGAATATGAATGAAGAGGAATTCCGTACTTTTCTAGCTTCAAACATAGCCGCAGTACAGGCTGCGCTACATACCAACAATAACCTTGGATCTAGCAGTACAGGAAATCGTGTAGGATGCACCTACAAAGAATTCACTTCCTGCAAACCTTTGGAATTTGATGGAACCGAAGGACCGATCGGATTGAAACGGTGGACCGAGAAGGTCGAATCGGTGTTTGCCATAAGTAAGTGTACTGAAGAGGACAAAGTGAAGTACGCTGCGCATACCTTCACAGGTTCTGCGTTAACATGGTGGAATACCTATCTAGAGCAAGTGGGACAAGACGATGCGTACGCACTACCATGGTCAGCATTCAAGCACTTGATGAATGAGAAGTACCGTCCCAGAACCGAGGTCAATAAGCTCAAGACAGAACTTAGAGGGTTACGAACCCAAGGATTTGATATTACCACATACGAAAGACGATTCACAGAATTGTGCCTATTGTGTCCGGGAGCATTCGAAGATGAGGAAGAGAAGATCGACGCGTTTGTGAAAGGATTACCGGAAAGAATCCAAGAAGATATAAGTTCACACGAGCCCGCCTCCATACAACAGGCATGTAGAATGGCTCACAAACTAGTGAACCAGATTGAAGAAAGAATTAAAGAACAGACTGCTGAAGAGGCCAATGTGAAGCAAGTCAAAAGAAAGTGGGAAGAAAACGGTGATAAGAATCACCAATACAACAACAACAGCAATTACAACAATAATCGCAACAATTATCCCAACAATCGCAACATCAATCGCAACTACAACAAACGGCCCAACAACAACAACAACAACAACAGCAACTACAACAATCATCCCAACAACAATAATAACCGCAACAACAACAACAATCAGAAGCAGCTATGCCAAAGGTGTGAAAAGTATCACTCGGGGTTCTGCACCAAATTTTGCAACAAGTGTAAAAGAAATGGTCATAGCGCGGCGAAGTGTGAGGTCTACGGACCAGGGGTTAATAGAACGAAAGGAACAAATGGTGTCGGAACGAGTAATGGCGGAGCAAGTAGTGTCGGAGCAAGTTATGCCAATGTAGTTTGTTATAAATGTGGAAAACCGGGCCACATTATTAGAAATTGCCCGAACCAGGAGAACACGAATGGACAAGGCCGCAGAAGAGTTTTCAATATTAATGCGGCAGAGGCACAGGAAGACCCGGAGCTTGTTACGGGTACGTTTCTTATTGACAATAAATCTGCTTACATTTTATTTGATTCGGGTGCGGATAGAAGCTATATGAGTAGAGATTTTTGTGCTAAATTAAGTTGTCCATTGACGCCTTTGGATAGTAAATTTTTACTCGAATTAGCAATTGGTAAATTAATTTCAGCAGATAATATATGTCGGAATCGAGAAATTAAACTGGTTAGCGAAACATTTGAGATTGACTTGATACCAGTAGAGTTAGGGAGTTTTGATGTGATAATCGGTATGGACTAGTTGAAAGAAGTGAAAGCAGAGATCGCTTGTTACAAAAATGCAATTCGCATTATACGAGAAAAAGGAAAACCCTTAATGGTGTACGGAGAAAAGGGCAACACGAAGCTACATCTTATTAGTAATTTGAAGGCACAAAAACTAATAAGAAAAGGTTGCTATGCTGTTCTAGCACACGTCGAGAAAGTACAAACTGAAGAAAAGAGCATCAATGATGTTCCCGTCGCAAAAGAATTTCCCGATGTATTTCTGAAAGAATTACCGGGATTACCCCCACATCGATCCGTTGAATTTCAAATAGATCTTGTACCAGGAGCTGCACCAATAGCTCGTGCTCCTTTCAGACTCGCACCCAGCGAGATGAAAGAACTGCAAAGCCAATTACAAGAACTTTTAGAGCATGGTTTCATTCGACCAAGCACATCACCGTGGGGAGCTCCTGTTTTGTTTGTCAAGAAGAAAGATGGTACATTCAGGTTGTGTATCGACTACCGAGAGTTGAACAAACTTACCATCAAGAACCACTACCCACTACCGAGAATCGACGACTTATTTGATCAACTACAAGGCTCGTCTGTTTATTCAAAGATTGACTTACGTTCCGGGTATCATCAAATGCGGGTGAAAGAAGATGATATTCCAAAGACTGCTTTCAGAACACGTTACGGTCATTACGAGTTTATGGTCATGCCATTTGGTTTAACTAATGTACCAGCTGTGTTCATGGACCTTATGAACCGAGTGTGTGGACCATACCTTGACAAGTTTGTCATTGTTTTCATTGATGACATACTTATTTACTCAAAGAATGACCAAGAACACGGTGAACATTTGAGAAAGGTGTTAGAAGTATTGAGGAAGGAAGAATTGTACGCTAAATTTTCAAAGTGTGCATTTTGGTTGGAAGAAGTTCAATTCCTCGGTCACATAGTGAACAAAAAAGGTATTAAGGTGGATCCGGCAAAGATAGAAACTGTTGAAAAGTGGGAAACCCCGAAAACTTCGAAACACATACGCCAGTTTTTAGGACTAGCTGGTTACTACAGAAGGTTCATCCAAGACTTTTCCAGAATAGCAAAACCCTTGACAGCATTAACGCATAAAGGGAAGAAATTTGAATGGAAGGATGAACAAGAGAAAGCGTTTCAGTTATTGAAGAAAAAGATAACTACGACACCTATATTGTCATTGCCTGAAAGGAATGATGATTTTGTGATTTATTGTGACGCATCAAAGCAAGGTCTCGGTTGTGTATTAATGCAACGAACGAAGGTGATTGCTTATGCGTCTAGACAATTGAAGATTCACGAGCAAAATTATACGACGCATGATTTGGAATTAGGCGCGGTTGTTTTTGCATTAAAGACTTGGAGGCAATACTTATATGGGGTCAAAAGTATTATATATACCGACCACAAAAGTCTTCAACACATATTTAATCAGAAACAACTGAATATGAGGCAGCGTAGGTGGATTGAATTATTGAATGATTACGACTTTGAGATTCGTTACCACCCGGGGAAGGCAAATGTGGTAGCCGATGCCTTGAGCAGGAAGGACAGAGAACCCATTCGAGTAAAATCTATGAATATAATGATTCAAAATAACCTTACTACTCAAATAAAGGAGGCGCAACAAGGAGTTTTAAAAGAGGGAAATTTAAAGGATGAAATACCCAAAGGATCGGAGAAGCATCTTAATATTCGGGAAGACGGAACCCGGTATAGGGCTGCAAGGATTTGGGTACCAAAATTTGGAGATATGAGAGAAATGGTACTTAGAGAAGCTCATAAAACCAGATACTCAATACATCCTGGAACGGGGAAGATGTACAAGGATCTCAAGAAACATTTTTGGTGGCCGGGTATGAAAGCCGATGTTGCTAAATACGTAGGAGAATGTTTGACGTGTTCTAAGGTCAAAGCTGAGCATCAGAAACCATCAGGTCTACTTCAACAACCCGAAATCCCAGAATGGAAATGGGAAAACATTACCATGGATTTCATCACTAAATTGCCAAGGACTGCAAGTGGTTTTGATACTATTTGGGTAATAGTTGATCGTCTCACCAAATCAGCACACTTCCTGCCAATAAGAGAAGATGACAAGATGGAGAAGTTAGCACGACTGTATTTGAAGGAAGTCGTTGAAATGTCCCGTTCTTATTGATTAAAAACGTTCCATATTAATTGATTTTGTTGCGAGGTTTTGACCTCTATATGAGACGTTTTTCAAAGACTGCATTCATTTTAAAATAAACCATAACCTTTATTTCATCAATAAAGATTTAAAAAGCTTTACGTAGATTATCAAATAATGATAATCTAAATTATCATGTTTACACACGACCATTACATAATGGTTTACAATACAAATATGTTACAACAAAATAAGTTTCTTGAATGCAGTTTTTATACAATATCATACAAGCATGGACTCCAAATCTCGTCCTTATTTAAGTATGCGACAGCGGAAGCTCTTAATAATCACCTGAGAATAAACATGCTTAAAACGTCAACAAAAATGTTGGTGAGTTATAGGTTTAACCTATAGATATCAAATCATAATAATAGACCACAAGATTTCATATTTCAATACACATCCCATACATAGAGATAAAAATCATTCATATGGTGAACACCTGGTAACCGACATTAACAAGATGCATATATAAGAATATCCCCATCATTCCGGGACACCCTTCGGATATGATATAAATTTCGAAGTACTAAAGCATCCGGTACTTTGGATGGGGTTTGTTAGGCCCAATAGATCTATCTTTAGGATTCGCGTCAATTAGGGTGTCTGTTCCCTAATTCTTAGATTACCAGACTTAATAAAAAGGGGCATATTCGATTTCGATAATTCAACCATAGAATGTAGTTTCACGTACTTGTGTCTATTTTGTAAATCATTTATAAAACCTGCATGTATTCTCATCCCAAAAATATTAGATTTTAAAAGTGGGACTATAACTCACTTTCACAGATTTTTACTTCGTCGGGAAGTAAGACTTGGCCACTGGTTGATTCACGAACCTATAACAATATATACATATATATCAAAGTATGTTCAAAATATATTTACAACACTTTTAATATATTTTGATGTTTTAAGTTTATTAAGTCAGCTGTCCTCGTTAGTAACCTACAACTAGTTGTCCACAGTTAGATGTACAGAAATAAATCGATAAATATTATCTTGAATCAATCCACGACCCAGTGTATACGTATCTCAGTATTGATCACAACTCAAACTATATATATTTTGGAATCAACCTCAACCCTGTATAGCTAACTCCAACATTCACATATAGAGTGTCTATGGTTGTTCCGAAATATATATAGATGTGTCGACATGATAGGTCAAAACATTGTATACGTGTCTATGGTATCTCAAGATTACATAATATACAATATAAGTTGATTAAGTTATGGTTGGAATAGATTTGTTACCAATTTTCACGTAGCTAAAATGAGAAAAATTATCCAATCTTGTTTTACCCATAACTTCTTCATTTTAAATCCGTTTTGAGTGAATCAAATTGCTATGGTTTCATATTGAACTCTATTTTATGAATCTAAACAGAAAAAGTATTGGTTTATAGTCAGAAAAATAAGTTACAAGTCGTTTTTGTAAAGGTAGTCATTTCAGTCGAAAGAACGACGTCTAGATGACCATTTTAGAAAACATACTTCCACTTTGAGTTTAACCATAATTTTTAGATATAGTTTCATATAATAAAAATCATTTTCTCAGAATAAAAACTTTTAAATCAAAGTTTATCATAGTTTTTAATTAACTAACCCAAAACAGCCCGCGGTGTTACTACGACGGCGTAAATCCGGTTTTACTGTGTTTTTCGTGTTTCCAGGTTTTAAATCATTAAGTTAGAATATCATATAGATATAGAACATGTGTTTAGTTGATTTTAAAAGTCAAGTTAGAAGGATTAACTTTTGTTTTGCGAACAAGTTTAGAATTAACTAAACTATGTTCTAGTGATTACGAGTTTAAACCTTCGAATAAGATAGTTTTATATATATGAATCGAATGATGTTATGAACATCATTACTACCTCAAGTTTAGTAGGTAAACCTACTGGGAGTGACAATAAATGATCTAGCTTCAAAGGATCTTGGATGGCTTGAAAGTTCTTGAAGTAGGATCATGACACAAAAACAAGTTCAAGTAAGATTTTTACTCGAATTAAGATAGTCTATAGTTATAGAAATTGAATCAAAGTTTGAATATGAATACTACCTTGAATAAGAAAGATAACCTACTATATATAACAAAGGTTTCTTGATCTTAGATGATTACTTGGAATGGATTAGAAAGCTTGGAAGTAAATTAGTAAACTTGAAGGGATTTTTGAAGTGTTCTTGAAGTGTTCTTCCTATGATGATTATAGCTTGATTCTTGAAGTGATTTTTGATGAAGATGATGATTAACTACTGGAAAAATACGTTCATAATAGTGTGGGTGTGTTGAGAGAGAATTAGAAAGAGAATTGGAAGTGAAATGGAGTGAATGATGAGTGGTAATTGGTGAGTGGTGAGTGGGGTTAAAAGGAGTTCTAGTTAGTTGACTAGCTCATGGTAGAAGTTAAAATTGATTAGTCATACATGACATAATCAAGAGTGGAATCCCATGCTAGTTCCTATTGGTATATACCCATAGTAAGTACGTTTTGAAGCTGTGTATAATACGGGTAAAAATACGAATAGAATTCTTGATGAAAGAAAAGAATGGGAAAGTAACTGTAACCATTTTCGTTAAGTATGAATGTTTTGATATATGTCTTGAAGTCTTCCAAAAGTATTTTAATACATCTAAATACACTACATGTATATACATTTTAACTGAGTCGTTAAGTCATCGTTAGTCGTTACATGTAAGTGTTGTTTTGAAACCTTTAAGTTAACGATCTCAATTAATGTTGTTAACCCATTGTTTATTATATCTAATGAGATGTTAAATTATTATATTATCATGATATTATGATATATTAATATATCTTAATATGATATATATACATTTAACTGTCGTTACAACGATAATCGTTACATATATGTCTCGTTTCGAAATCCTTAAGTTAGTAGTCTTGTTTATATGTATATAATTCATTGTTAATATACTTATGGAGATACTTACTTATCATAATCTCATGTTAACCATATGTATATCCATATATATATATCGTGATGTCGTTTTTACAAGTTTTAACATTCGTGAATCGCCGGCCAACTTGGGTGGTCAATTGTCTATATGAAACATATTTCAATTAATCAAGTCTTAACAAGTTTGATTGCTTAACATGTTGGAAACATTTAATCATGTAAATATCAATCTCAATTAATATATATAAACATGGAAAAGTTCGGGTCACTACAGTACCTACCCGTTAAATAAATTTCGTCCCGAAATTTTAAGCTGTTGAAGGTGTTGACGAATCTTCTGGAAATAGATGCGGGTATTTCTTCTTCATCTGATCTTCACGCTCCCAGGTGAACTCGGGTCCTCTACGAGCATTCCATCGAACTTTAACAATTGGTATCTTGTTTTGCTTAAGTCTTTTAACCTCACGATCCATTATTTCGACGGGTTCTTCGATGAATTGAAGTTTTTCGTTGATTTGGATTTCATCTAAAGGAATAGTGAGATCTTCTTTAGCTAAACATTTCTTCAAATTCGAGACGTGGAAAGTGTTATGTACAGCCACGAGTTGTTGAGGTAACTCAAGTCGGTAAGCTACTGGTCCGACACGATCAATAATCTTGAATGGTCCAATATACCTTGGATTTAATTTCCCTCGTTTACCAAATCGAACAACGCCTTTCCAAGGTGCAACTTTAAGCATGACCATCTCTCCAATTGCAAATTCTATATCTTTTCTTTTAATGTCAGCGTAGCTCTTTTGTCGACTTTGGGCGGTTTTCAACCGTTGTTGAATTTGGATGATCTTCTCGGTAGTTTCTTGTATAATTTCCGGACCCGTAATCTGTCTATCCCCCACTTCACTCCAACAAATCGGAGACCTGCACTTTCTACCATAAAGTGCTTCAAACGACGCCATCTCAATGCTTGAATGGTAGCTGTTGTTGTAGAAAAATTCTGCTAACGGTAGATGTCGATCCCAACTGTTTCCGAAATCAATAACACATGCTCGTAGCATGTCTTCAAGCGTTTGTATCGTACTTTCACTCTGCCCATCAGTTTGTGGATGATAGGCAGTACTCATGTCTAGACGAGTTCCTAATGCTTGCTGTAATGTCTGCCAGAATCTTGAAATAAATCTGCCATCCCTATCAGAGATAATAGAGATTGGTATTCCATGTCTGGAGACGACTGTAGTGACCCGAACTTTTCCATGTTTATATATATTAATTGAGATTGATATTTACATGATTAAATGTTTCCAACATGTTAAGCAATCAAACTTGTTAAGACTTGATTAATTGAAATATGTTTCATATAGACAATTGACCACCCAAGTTGGCCGGCGATTCACGAATGTTAAAACTTGTAAAAACGACATGACGATATATATATGGATATACATATGGTTAACATGAGATTATGATAAGTAAGTATCTCCATAAGTATATTAACAATGAGTTATATACATATAAACAAGACTACTAACTTAAGGATTTCGAAACGAGACATATATGTAACGATTATCGTTGTAACGACAGTTAAATGTATATATATCATATTAAGATATATTAATATATCATAATATCATGATAATATAATAATTTAACATCTCATTAGATATAATAAACAATGGGTTAACAACATTAATTGAGATCGTTAACTTAAAGGTTTCAAAACAACACTTACATGTAACGACTAACGATGACTTAACGACTCAGTTAAAATGTATATACATGTAGTGTATTTAGATGTATTAAAATACTTTTGGAAGACTTCAAGACATATATCAAAACACTCATACTTAACGAAAATGGTTACAGTTACTTTCCCATTCTTTTCTTTCATCAAGAATTCTATTCGTATTTTTACCCGTATTATACACAGCTTCAAAACATACTTACTATGGGTATATACCAATAGGAACTAGCATGGTATTCCACTCTTGATTATGTCATGTATGACTAATCAATTTTAACTTCTACCATGAGCTAGTCAACTAATAAGAACTCCTTTTAACCCCACTCACCACTCACCAATTACCACTCATCATTCACTCCATTTCACTTCCAATTCTCCTTCTAATTCTCTCTCAACACACCCACACTATTATGAACGTATTTTTCCAGTAGTTAATCATCATCTTCATCAAAAATCACTTCAAGAATCAAGCTATAATCATCATAGGAAGAACACTTCAAGAACACTTCAAAAATCCCTTCAAGTTTACTAATTTACTTCCAAGCTTTCTAATCCATTCCAAGTAATCATCTAAGATCAAGAAACCTTTGTTATATACAGTAGGTTATCTTTCTTATTCAAGGTAATATTCATATTCAAACTTTGATTCAATTTCTATAACTATAAACTATCTTAATTCGAGTAAAAATCTTACTTGAACTTGTTTTTGTGTCATGATCCTACTTCAAGAACTTTCAAGCCATCCAAGATCCTTTGAAGCTAGATCATTTATTGTCACTCCCAGTAGGTTTACCTACTAAACTTGAGGTAGTAATGATGTTCATAACATCATTCGATTCATATATATAAAACTATCTTATTCGAAGGTTTAAACTCGTAATCACTAGAACATAGTTTAGTTAATTCTAAACTTGTTCGCAAACAAAAGTTAATCCTTCTAACTTGACTTTTAAAATCAACTAAACACATGTTCTATATCTATATGATATGCTAACTTAATGATTTAAAACCTGGAAACACGAAAAACACCGTAAAACCGGATTTACGCCGTCGTAGTAACACCGCGGGCTGTTTTGGGTTAGTTAATTAAAAACTATGATAAACTTTGATTTAAAAGTTGTTATTCTGAGAAAATGATTTTTATTATATGAAACTATATCCAAAAATTATGGTTAAACTCAAAGTGGAAGTATGTTTTCTAAAATGGTCATCTAGACGTCGTTCTTTCGACTGAAATGACTACCTTTACAAAAACGACTTGTAACTTATTTTTCTGACTATAAACCAATACTTTTTCTGTTTAGATTCATAAAATATAGTTCAATATAAAACCATAGCAATTTGATTCACTCAAAACGGATTTAAAATGAAGAAGTTATGGGTAAAACAAGATTGGATAATTTTTCTCATTTTAGCTACGTGAAAATTGGTAACAAATCTATTCCAACCATAACTTAATCAACTTGTATTGTATATTATGTAATCTTGAGATACCATAGACACGTATACAATGTTTCGACCTATCATGTCGACACATCTATATATATTTCGGAACAACCATAGACACTCTATATGTGAATGTTGGAGTTAGCTATACAGGGTTGAGGTTGATTCCAAAATATATATAGTTTGAGTTGTGATCAATACTGAGATACGTATACACTGGGTCGTGGATTGATTCAAGATAATATTTATCGATTTATTTCTGTACATCTAACTGTGGACAACTAGTTGTAGGTTACTAACGAGGACAGCTGACTTAATAAACTTAAAACATCAAAATATATTAAAAGTGTTGTAAATATATTTTGAACATACTTTGATATATATGTATATATTGTTATAGGTTCGTGAATCAACCAGTGGCCAAGTCTTACTTCCCGACGAAATATATTGTTATATGTATATATTGGAAGTGAAATGGAGTGAATGATGAGTGGTAATTGGTGAGTGGTGAGTGGGGTTAAAAGGAGTTCTTATTAGTTGACTAGCTCATGGTAGAAGTTAAAATTGATTAGTCATACATGACATAATCAAGAGTGGAATACCATGCTAGTTCCTATTGGTATATACCCATAGTAAGTATGTTTTGAAGCTGTGTATAATACGGGTAAAAATACGAATAGAATTCTTGATGAAAGAAAAGAATGGGAAAGTAACTGTAACCATTTTCGTTAAGTATGAGTGTTTTGATATATGTCTTGAAGTCTTCCAAAAGTATTTTAATACATCTAAATACACTACATGTATATACATTTTAACTGAGTCGTTAAGTCATCGTTAGTCGTTACATGTAAGTGTTGTTTTGAAACCTTTAAGTTAACGATCTCAATTAATGTTGTTAACCCATTGTTTATTATATCTAATGAGATGTTAAATTATTATATTATCATGATATTATGATATATTAATATATCTTAATATGATATATATACATTTAACTGTCGTTACAACGATAATCGTTACATATATGTCTCGTTTCGAAATCCTTAAGTTAGTAGTCTTGTTTATATGTATATAACTCATTGTTAATATACTTATGGAGATACTTACTTATCATAATCTCATGTTAACCATATGTATATCCATATATATATCGTCATGTCGTTTTTACAAGTTTTAACATTCGTGAATCGCCGGCCAACTTGGGTGGTCAATTGTCTATATGAAACATATTTCAATTAATCAAGTCTTAACAAGTTTGATTGCTTAACATGTTGGAAACATTTAATCATGTAAATATCAATCTCAATTAATATATATAAACATGGAAAAGTTCGGGTCACTACAGTCGTCTCCAGACATGGAATACCAATCTCTATTATCTCTGATAGGGATGGCAGATTTATTTCAAGATTCTGGCAGACATTACAGCAAGCATTAGGAACTCGTCTAGACATGAGTACTGCCTATCATCCACAAACTGATGGGCAGAGTGAAAGGACGATACAAACGCTTGAAGACATGCTACAAGCATGTGTTATTGATTTCGGAAACAGTTGGGATCGACATCTACCGTTAGCAGAATTTTCCTACAACAACAGCTACCATTCAAGCATTGAGATGGCGCCGTTTGAAGCACTTTATGGTAGAAAGTGCAGGTCTCCGATTTTTTGGAGTGAAGTGGGGGATAGACAGATTACGGGTCCGGAGATTATACAAGAAACTACCGAGAAGATCATCCAAATTCAACAACGGTTGAAAACCGCCCAAAGTCGACAAAAGAGCTACGCTGACATTAAAAGAAAAGATATAGAATTTGAAATTGGAGAGATGGTCATGCTTAAAGTTGCACCTTGGAAAGGCGTTGTTCGATTTGGTAAACGAGGGAAATTAAATCCAAGGTATATTGGACCATTCAAGATTATTGATCGTGTCGGACCAGTAGCTTACCGACTTGAGTTACCTCAACAACTCGCGGCTGTACATAACACTTTCCACGTCTCGAATTTGAAGAAATGTTTTGCTAAAGAAGATCTCACTATTCCGTTAGATGAAATCCAAATCAACGAAAAACTTCAATTCATCGAAGAACCCGTCGAAATAATGGATCGTGAGGTTAAAAGACTTAAACAAAACAAGATACCAATTGTTAAGGTTCGATGGAATGCTCGTAGAGGACCCGAGTTCACCTGGGAGCGTGAAGATCAGATGAGGAAGAAATACCCGCATCTATTTCCAGAAGATTCGTCAACACCTTCAACAGCTTAAAATTTCGGGAAGAAATTTATTTAACGGGTAGGTACTGTAGTGACCCGAACTTTTCCATGTTTATATATATTAATTGAGATTGATATTTACATGATTAAATGTTTCCAACATGTTAAGCAATCAAACTTGTTAAGACTTGATTAATTGAAATATGTTTCATATAGACAATTGACCACCCAAGTTGACCGGCGATTCACGAACGTTAAAACTTGTAAAAATGACATGACGATATATATATGGATATACATATGGTTAACATGATATTATGATAAGTAATTATCTCCATAAGTATATTAACAATGAGTTATATACATATAAACAAGACTACTAACTTAAGGATTTTGAAACGAGACATATATGTAACGATTATCGTTGTAACGACATTTAAATGTATATATATCATATTAAGATATATTAATATATCATAATTTCATGATAATATAATAATTTAACATCTCATTAGATATAATAAACAATGGGTTAACAACATTAATTGAGATCGTTAACTTAAAGGTTTCAAAACAACACTTACATGTAACGACTAACGATGACTTAACGACTCAGTTAAAATGTATATACATGTAGTGTATTTAGATGTATTAAAATACATTTGGAAGACTTCAAGACATATATCAAAACACTCATACTTAACGAAAATGGTTACAGTTACTTTCCCATTCTTTTCTTTCATCAAGAATTCTAGTCGTATTCTTACCCGTATTATACACAGCTTCAAAACGTACTTACTATGGGTATATACCAATAGGAACTAGCTTGGGATTCCACTCTTGATTATGTCATGTATGACAAATCAATTTTAACTTCTACCATGAGCTAGTCAACTAACTAGAACTCCTTTTAACCCCACTCACCACTCACCAATTACCACTCATCATTCACTCCATTTCACTTCCAATTCTCTTTCTAATTCTCTCTCAACACACACACACTATTATGAACGTATTTTTTCAGTAGTTAATCATCATCTTCATCAAAAATCACTTCAAGAATCAAGCTATAATCATCATAGGAAGAACACTTCAAGAACACTTCAAAAATCCCTTCAAGTTTACTAATTTACTTCCAAGCTTTCTAATCCATTCCAAATAATCATCTAAGATCAAGAAACCTTTGTTATATACAGTAGGTTATCTTTCTTATTCAAGGTAATATTCATATTCAAACTTTGATTCAATTTCTATAACTATAAACTATCTTAATTCGAGTAAAAATCTTACTTGAACTTGTTTTTGTGTCATGATCCTACTTCAAGAAATTTCAAGCCATCCAAGATCCTTTGAAGCTAGATCATTTCTTGTCACTTCCAGTAGGTTTACCTACTAAACTTGAGGTAGTAATGATGTTCATAACATCATTCGATTCATATATATAAAACTATCTTATTCGAAGGTTTAAACTCGTAATCACTAGAACATAGTTTAGTTAATTCTAAACTTGTTCGCAAACAAAAGTTAATCCTTCTAACTTGACTTTTAAAATTAACTAAAAACATGTTCTATATCTATATTATATGCTAACTTAATGATTTAAAACCTGGAAACACGAAAAACACCGTAAAACCGAATTTACGCCGTCGTAGTAACACCGCGGGCTGTTTTGGGTTAGTTAATTAAAAACTATGATAAAA
This sequence comes from Rutidosis leptorrhynchoides, assembly GCF_046630445.1. Lineage (NCBI taxonomy): Eukaryota > Viridiplantae > Streptophyta > Magnoliopsida > Asterales > Asteraceae > Rutidosis > Rutidosis leptorrhynchoides. The sequence continues at coordinate 574,631,847 of NC_092336.1, read as the reverse complement.
TTTGATTTAAAAGTTGTTATTCTGAGAAAATGATTTTTATTATGAACATGAAACTATATCCAAAAATTATGGTTAAACTCAAAGTGGAAGTATGTTTTCTAAAATGGTCATCTAGACGTCGTTCTTTCGACTGAAATGACTACCTTTACAAAAATGACTTGTAACTTATTTTTCCGACTATAAACCTATACTTTTCTGTTTAGATTCATAAAATAGAGTTCAATATGAAACCATAGCAATTTGATTCACTCAAAACGGATTTAAAATGAAGAAGTTATGGGTAAAACAAGATTGGATAATTTTTCTCATTTTAGCTACGTGAAAATTGGTAACAAATCTATTCCAACCATAACTTAATCAACTTGTATTATATATTATGTAATCTTGAGATACCATAGACACGTATACAATGTTTCGACCTATCATGTCGACACATCTATATATATTTCGGAACAACCATAGACACTCTATATGTGAATGTTGGAGTTAGCTATACAGGGTCGAGGTTGATTCCAAAATATATATAGTTTGAGTTGTGATCAATACTGAGATACGTATACACTGGGTCGTGGATTGATTCAAGATAATATTTATCGATTTATTTCTGTACATCTAACTGTGGACAACTAGTTGTAGGTTACTAACGAGGACAGCTGACTTAATAAACTCAAAACATCAAAATATATTAAAAGTGTTGTAAATATATTTTGAACATACTTTAATATATATGTATATATTGTTATAGGTTCGTGAATCAGCAGTAGCCAAGTCTTACTTCTCGACGAAGTAAAAATCTGTAAAAGTGAGTTATAGTCCCACTTTTAAAATCTAATATTTTGGGATGAGAATACATGCAGGTTTTATAAATGATTTACAAAATAGACACAAGTACGTGAAACTACATTCTATGGTTGAATTATCGAAATCGAATATGCCCCTTTTTATTAAGTCTGGTAATCTAAGAATTAGGGAACAGACACCCTAATTGACGCGAATCCTAAAGATAGATCTATTGGGCCTAACAAACCCCATCCAAAGTACCGGATGCTTTAGTACTTCGAAATTTATATCATATCCGAAGGGTGTCCCGGAATGATGGGGTTATTCTTATATATGCATCTTGTTAATGTCGGTTACCAGGTGTTCACCATATGAATGATTTTTATCTCTATGTATGGGATGTGTATTGAAATATGAAATCTTGTGGTCTATTGTTACGATTTGATATATATAGGTTAAACCTATAACTCACCAACATTTTTGGTGACGTTTAAAGCATGTTTATTCTCAGGTGAATATTAAGAGCTTCCGCTGTTGCATACTAAAATAATGACAAGATTTGGAGTCCATGTTTGTATGATATTGTGTAAAAACTGCATTCAAGAAACTGATTTCGATGTGACATATTTGTATTGTAAACCATTATATAATGGTCGTGTGTAAACAGGATATTTTAGATTATCATTATTTGATAATCTACGTAAAGCTTTTTAAACTTTTATTTATGAAATAAAGGTTATGGTTTGTTTTAAAAATGAATGCAGTCTTTGAAAAACGTCTCATATAGAGGTCAAAACCTCGCAACGAAATCAATTAATATGGAACATTTTTAATCAATAAGAACGGGACATTTCAGTTACCCCAACCAAAAACAAGAACAAGAAGCAAAAGATTGCTGGACAAGCAAACCCCAAGGAAGACCCGTACTTCGGTTGCGGTGAAATGGGTCACTGGAAACGCAACTGCCCGGTCTACCTTAAGGAGTTGAAGGAAAAGAGGGATGCGGGGCAAACCTCAGGTAATATATATATGGTATATATAGAGCTTAGTATTACTTCTTCTAATACATGGGTATTAGACACTGGATGTGGAACTCACATTTGCAATTCTTTGCAGGGGTTCAAAAGAAGTAGCAAGCAAATGGGAACATCAAGTCTCTTTATGGGTAATGGAGCCAAAGTGCAAGTGAAGGCTCAAGAAGACTTTGTATTAAAGCTTCCAAGTGGTTTGGAACTTATTTTGAACAATGTTTTGTATGCACCGGATTTATGTCGAAACATTATTTCAGTTTCTCGTTTAAAACAATGTGGTTTTTATCTTAATTTTGTTAATGATGATATCCACATTTATTTAGATAATCTATTCTATTTTAAGGCTTCGCCTTCAAATGGAATTTATGAATTGGTTCATGATGACACATCATCTAGTAGCTCAATATACCATACTAGTGTAGTGACCCAAACTTTTCCATGTTTATATATATATTAATTGAGATTGATATTTACATGATTAAATGTTTCCAACATGTTAAGAAATCAAACTTGTTAAGACTTGATTAATTGAAATATGTTTCATATAGACAATTGACCACCCAAGTTGACCGGTGATTCACGAACGTTAAAACTTGTAAAAACTATATGATAACATATATATGGATATATATATAGTTAACATGATACTATGATAAGTAAACATATCATTAAGTATATTAACAATGAACTACATATGTAAAAATAAGACTACTAACTTAATGATTTTTAAACGAGACATATATGTAACGATTATCGTTGTAAAGACATTTAATGTATATATATATCATATTAAGAGATATTCATACATGATAATATCATGATAATATAATAATATAAAATCTCATTTGATATTATAAACATTGGGTTAACAACATTTAACAAGATCGTTAACCTAAAGGTTTCAAAACAACACTTACATGTAACGACTAACGATGACTTAACGACTCAGTTAAAATGTATATACATGTAGTGTTTTAATATGTATTTATACACTTTTGAAAGACTTAAATACACTTATCAAAATACTTCTACTTAACAAAAATGCTTACAATTAAATCCTCGTTCAGTTTCATCAACAATTCTACTCGTATGCACCCGTATTCGTACTCGTACAATACACAGCTTTTAGATGTATGTACTATTGGTATATACATTCCAATGATCAGCTCTTAGCAGCCCATGTGAGTCACCTAACACATGTGAGAACCATCATTTGGCAACTAGCATGAAATATCTCATAAAATTACAAAAATATGAGTAATCATTCATGACTTATTTACATGAAAACAAAATTACATATCCTTTATATCTAATCCATACACCAACGACCAAAAACACCTATAAACACTTTCATTCTTCAATATTCTTCATCTAATTGATCTCTCTCAAGTTCTATCTTCAAGTTCTAAGTGTTCTTCATATATTCTACAAGTTCTAGTTACATAAAATCAAGAATACTTTCAAGTTTGCTAGCTCACTTCCAATCTTGTAAGGTGATCATCCAACCTCAAGAAATCTTTTTTTTCTTACAGTAGGTTATCATTCTAATACAAGGTAATAATCATATTCAAACTTTGGTTCAATTTCTATAACTATAACAATCTTATTTCAAGTGATGATCTTACTTGAACTTGTTTTCGTGTCATGATTCTGCTTCAAGAACTTCGAGCCATCCAAGGATCCGTTGAAGCTAGATCCATTTTTCTCTTTTCCAGTAGGTTTATCCAAGGAACTTAAGGTAGTAATGATGTTCATAACATCATTCGATTCATATATATAAAGCTATCTTATTCGAAGGTTTAAACTTGTAATCACTAGAACATAGTTTAGTTAATTCTAAACTTGTTCGCAAACAAAAGTTAATCCTTCTAACTTGACTTTTAAAATCAACTAAACACATGTTCTATATCAATATGATATGCTAACTTAATGATTTAAAACCTGGAAACACGAAAAACACCGTAAAACCGGATTTACGCCGTCGCAGTAACACCGCGGGCTGTTTTGGGTTAGTTAATTAAAAACTATGATAAACTTTGATTTAAAATTTGTTATTCTAAGAAAATGATTTTTATTATGAACATGAAACTATATCCAAAAATTATGGTTAAACTCAAAGTGGAAGTATGTTTTCTAAAATGGTCATCTAGACGTCGTTCTTTCGACTGAAATGACTACCTTTACAAAAAATGACTTGTAACTTATTTTTCCGACTATAAACCTATAATTTTTCTGTTTAGATTCATAAAATAGAGTTTAATATGAAACCATAGCAATTTTATTCACTCAAAACGGATTTAAAATGAAGAAGTTATGGGTAAAACAAGATTGGATAATTTTTCTCATTTTAGCTACGTGAAAATTGGTAACAAATCTATTCCAACCATAACTTAATCAACTTGTATTGTATATTATGTAATCTTGAGATACCGTAGACACGTATACAACGTTTCGACCTATCATGTCGACACATCTATATATATTTCGGAACAACCATAGACACTCTATATGTGAATGTTGGAGTTAGCTATACAGGGTTAAGGTTGATTCCAAAATATATATAGTTTGATTTCTGATCAATACTGAGATACGTATACACTGGGTCGTGGATTGATTCAAGATAATATTTATCAATTTATTTCTGTATATCTAACTGTGGACAACTAGTTGTAGATTACTAACGAGGACAGCTGAGTTAATAAACTTAAAACATCAAAATATATTAAAAGTGTTGTAAATATATTTTGAACATACTTTGATATATATGTATATATTGTTATAGGTTCGTGAATCAACCAGTGGCCAAGTCTTACTTCCTGACGAAGTAAAAATCTGTGAAAGTGAGTTATAGTCCCACTTTTAAAATCTAATATTTTTGGGATGAGAATACATGCAGGTTTTATAAATGATTTACAAAATAGCCACAAGTACGTGAAACTACATTCTATGGTTGAATTATCGAAATCGAATATGCCCCTTTTTATTAAGTCTGGTAACCTAAGAATTAGGGAACAGACACCCTAATTGACGCGAATCCTAAAGATAGATCTATTGGGCCTAACAAACCCCATCCAAAGTACCGGATGCTTTAGTACTTCGAAATTTATATCATATCCGAAGGGTGTCCCGGAATGATGGGGATATTCTTATATTTGCATCTTGTTAATGTTGGTTACCAGGTGTTCACCATATGAATGATTTTTATCTCTATGTATGGGATGTGTAATGAAATATGAAATCTTGTGGTCTATTATTATGATTTGATATATATAGGTTAAACCTATAACTCACCAACATTTTTGTTGACGTTTTAAGCATGTTTATTCTCAGGTGATTATTAAGAGCTTCCGCTGTCGCATACTTAAATAAGAACGAGATTTGGAGTCCATGCTTGTATGATATTGTGTAAAAACTGCATTCAAGAAACTTATTTTGTTGTAACATATTTGTATTGTAAACCATTATGTAATGGTCGTGTGTAAACAGGATATTTTAGATTATCATTATTTGATAATCTACGTAAAGCTTTTTAAACCTTTATTGATGAAATAAAGGTTATGGTTTGTTTTAAAATGAATGCAGTCTTTGAAAAACGTCTCATATAGAGGTCAAAACCTCGCAACGAAATCAATTAATATGGAACGTTTTTAATCAATAAGAACGGGACATTTCAGTTGGTATCCGAGCGTTGGTCTTAGAGAACCAGAATTTTGCATTAGTGTGTCTTATCGAGTTTGTTAGGATGCATTAGTGAGTCTGGACTTCGACCGTGTTTACTTGAAAAATGATTGCTTAACAAATTTTGTTGGAAACTATATATTTTTAACATGTGAATATTATGTGATATATTAATCTCTTAACGCGTTTGATATTATGTGATAGATGTCTACCTCTAGAAAAAGTCCCATTGACTCACCTAATAATAATGAAGAGTCAAATGTAAATTGGAATGATTCGTGGACTGATTCACAAGTTCCCGAAGAGGAACCAGAAGAAGAGTCGGAACCGGAAGAAGAATCGGAACCGGAAGAAGAATCGGAACCGGATGAAGAAATAGAACTGGTGGGGGAAATAATAAAACGGTTAAGTAAAAGAAAATCCTCAACCAACCGACCAAGGTTAATTATGGTCAATGGTGTTTCCTTCAAGGAAGCAAAATATTGGGAGGATTACCAATTCTCCGATGAATCGGATTCCGACGAGAATTCCAATGATGTTATAGAAATTACCCCAACTGAATTTAAAAAGGCAAAAGAAAATAATAAGGGAAAGGGCATAAAAATAGAGAAATCTAATTCCAACCCCGATGAACTTTATATGTATCGTCAACCCCCGAAGTCCTTAAGTTGTAACAATGACCCGGGAACCTCTAAACCACCAGGTTTTTCTAAACCAATGTGGAAAATGACGGCTCGTATTAGGGGAACATCATATATCCCTAGAAACTTGGCAAGATGAACCAAAACCGAAGAAGAAGAGGAATAAGATAGTTGTATTCGTGTGGTGTAATATATGTAATATAGTGTGCTTATGCTTTATGATATATGTAAAAATTGCTTGTATTAATAAGTATTTTTTTTATGAATCTAACTCTTGTCTATTTTACAGTATAAAAACACAAAATGGATAGACAACCCAATATTTTAAGAGACCTACCCGGAGACATGATTGAGGAAATCTTGTCTAGAGTCGGTCAGAATTCTTCGGCACAACTATTAAAGGCGAGATCAGTTTGTAAGACATTCGAAGAACGTTCCAAGAATGCCTTGGTTTATAAAAGGCTTTCGTTCGAAAGATGGGGGATATCACATTGGGAAATCCATAAGTTACGATGTGTTTACTTTGACGCATATATTGCGGGGAACCCAAATGCTATTTTACGCAATGGGTTAAGAAATTATTTTGACTCAATATATTCGAATATTGGACTTCGTGATTTAGAAAAAGCGGCTAACATGCAACATAAAGAAGCATGTTATGCTTACGGATTAGTAATGTTCACTTCTCACCAAAGTGAGAACAAGAACATCGGGCTACAACTATTAAACAAAACGCTCCCACAAGTGACGGAGTCGGTAATTGGGGTAAGAAATGAGGTTTTTAGATTGTTACGGGACTGTTGGACATTACGTAACCCTCGTCCCTTTGACGACGTTACAACACGCTATCTTATCAACGGCCATAACGGTTATGTTCCACAAGACCAAAGATGGGAAGTAGTCCTAGTAAAACCAGAATGCATGACTTGTTTCTGGACGTATGAATTACGTGTCTTTATTGCCTTTGCTGAATGACTTGTGTACTAGCTAGAATTATCTTCACAACCATCTTGTATCAAATTTATTGTGTGCTATATTTCATGCTTTATGTAAAATAAGCGGTATTGTAAGTTTGTAAAATATTGTATAAAAGTTTGAACGCGAAATATTATTATAATCAGTTTTTCATATAGAATTGTAGTAGTTGAATTGTATATTAGCTACTAAGTATGAACTTAACGGGTAGGTGCTACCCGAATTTAAACTTATAAAACGCTAATATGAAGAAAAAGCTTTTATAAATGAGTTCATATTATGCTACGAAATACTATTAACTACTCTTAATATTCTGTATGATTAACTTGTTCCATTTGACTATTTTGAAGGAAATGGCACCGACTACTTGACACACCGTGAATATGAATGAAGAGGAATTCCGTACTTTTCTAGCTTCAAACATAGCCGCAGTACAGGCTGCGCTACATACCAACAATAACCTTGGATCTAGCAGTACAGGAAATCGTGTAGGATGCACCTACAAAGAATTCACTGCCTGCAAACCTTTGGAATTTGATGGAACCGAAGGACCGATCGGATTGAAACGGTGGACCGAGAAGGTCGAATCGGTGTTTGCCATAAGTAAGTGTACTGAAGAGGACAAAGTGAAGTACGCTACGCATACGTTCATAGGTTCTGCGTTAACATGGTGGAATACCTATCTAGAGCAAGTGGGACAAGACGATGCGTACGCACTACCGTGGTCAGCATTCAAGCACTTGATGAACGAGAAGTACCGTCCCAGAACCGAGGTCAATAAGCTCAAGACATAACTTAGAGGGTTACGAACCCAAGGATTTGATATTACCACGTACGAAAGACGATTCACAGAATTGTGCCTATTGTGTCCGGGAGCATTCGAAGATGAGGAAGAGAAGATCGACGCGTTTGTGAAAGGATTACCGGAAAGAATCCAAGAAGATATAAGTTCACACGAGCCCGCCTCCATACAACAGGCATGTAGAATGGCTCACAAACTAGTGAACCAGATTGAAGAAAGAATTAAAGAACAGACTGTTGAAGAGGCCAATGTGAAGCAAGTCAAAAGAAAGTGGAAGGAAAACGGTGATAAGAATCACCAATACAACAACAACAGCATTTACAACAATAATCGCAACAATTATCCCAACAATCGCAACATCAATCGCAACTACAACAAACGGCCCAACAATTATCCCAACAATCGCAACATCAATCGCAACAATTTTTCACCTCCGCCATTACTCGTTCCGACACCATTTGTTCCTTTCGTTCTATTAACCCCTGGTCCGTAGACCTCACACTTCGCCGCGCTATGACTATTTCTTTTACACTTGTTGCAAAATTTGGTGCAGAACCCCGAGTGATACTTTTCACACCTTTGGCATAGCTGCTTCTGATTGTTGTTGTTGTTGCGGTTATTATTGTTGTTGGGATGATTGTTGTAGTTAATGTTGTTGTTGTTGTTGTTGTTGTTGTTGGGCCGTTTGTTGTAGTTGCGATTGATGTTGCGATTGTTGGGATAATTGTTGCGATTATTGTTGTAATTGCTGTTGTTGTTGTATTGGTGATTCTTATCACCGTTTTCCTCCCACTTTCTTTTGACTTGCTTCACATTGGCCTCTTCAGCAGTCTGTTCTTTAATTCTTTCTTCAATCTGGTTCACTAGTTTGTGAGCCATTCTACATGCCTGTTGTATGGAGGCGGGCTCGTGTGAACTTATATCTTCTTGGATTCTTTTCGGTAATCCTTTCACAAACGCGTCGATCTTCTCTTCCTCATCTTCGAATGCTCCCGGACAAAATAGGCACAATTCTGTGAATCGTCTTTCCTACGTGGTAATATCAAACCCTTGGGTTCGTAACCCTCTAAGTTCTGTCTTGAGCTTATTGACCTCGGTTCTGGGACGGTACTTCTCGTTCATCAAGTGCTTGAATGCTGACCACGGTAGTGCGTACGCATCGTCTTGTCCCACTTGCTCTAGATAGGTATTCCACCATGTTAACGCAGAACCTGTAAAAGTATGCATAGCGTACTTCACTTTGTCCTCTTCAGTACACTTACTTATGGCAAACACCGATTCGACCTTCTCGGTCCACCGTTTCAATCCGATCGGTCCTTCGGTTCCATCAAATTCCAAAGGTTTGCAGGCAGTGAATTCTTTGTAGGTGCATCCTACACAATTTCCTGTACTGCTAGATCCAAGGTTATTGTTGATATGTAGCGCAGCCTGTACTGCGGCTATGTTTGAAGCTAGAAAAGTACGGAATTCCTCTTCATTCATATTCACGGTGTGTCGAGTATTCGGTGCCATTTCCTTCAAAATAGTCAAATGGAACAAGTTAATCATACAGAATATTAAGAGTAGTTAATAGTATTTCGTAGCATAATATGAACTCATTTATAAAAGCTTTTTCTTCATATTAACGTTTTATAAGTTTAAATTCGGGTAGTACCTACCCGTTAAGTTCATACTTAGTAGCTAATATACAATTCAACTACTACAATTCTATATGAAAAACTGATTATAATAATATTTCGCGTTCAAACTTTTACACAATATTTTACAAACTTACAATACCGCTTATTTTACATATAGCATAAAATATAGCACACAATAAATTTGATACAAGATGGTTGTGAAGATAATTCTAGCTAGTACACAAGTCGTTCAGCAAAGGCAATAAAGACACGTAATTCATACGTCCAGAAACAAGTCATGCATTCTGGTTTTACTAGGATTACTTCCCATCCTTGGTCTTGTGGAACATAACCGTTATGGCCGTTGATAAGACAGCGTGTTGTAACGTCGTCAAAGGGACGAGGGTTACGTAATGTCCAACAGTCCCGTAACAATCTAAAAACCTCATTTCTTACCCCAATTACCGACTCCGTCACTTGTGGGAACGTTTTGTTTAATAGTTATAGCCCGATGTTCTTGTTCTCACTTTGGTGAGAAGCGAACATTACTAATCCGTAAGCATAACATGCTTCTTTATGTTGCATGTTAGCCGCTTTTTCTAAATCACGAAGTCCAATATTCGAATATATTGAGTCAAAATAATTTCTTAACCCATTGCGTAAAATAGCATTTGGGTTCCCCGCAATATATGCGTCAAAGTAAACACATCGTAACTTATGGATTTCCCAATGTGATATCCCCCATCTTTCGAACGAAAGCCTTTTATAAACCAAGGCATTCTTGGAACGTTCTTCGAATGTCTTACAAACTGATCTCGCCTTAAATAGTTGTGCCGAAGAATTCTGACCGACTCTAGACAAGATTTCATCAATCATGTCTCCGGGTAGGTCTCTTAAAATATTGGGTTGTCTATCCATTTTGTGTTTTTATACTGTAAAATAGACAAGAGTTAGATTCATAAAAAAAATACTTATTAATACAAGCAATTTTTACATATATCATAAAGCATAAGCACACTATATTACATATATTACACCACATGAATACAAATATCTTATTCCGACTCGCTTGTTTCTTCTTCTTCGGTTTTGGTTCGTTTTGCCAAGTTTCTAGGGATATATGATGTTCCCTTAATACGAGCCGTCGTTTTCCACATTGGTTTAGAAAAACCTGGTGGTTTAGAGGTTCCCGGGTCATTGTTACAACTTAAGGACTTCGGGGGTTGACGATACATATAAAGTTCATCGGGGTTGGAATTAGATTTCTCTATTTTTATGCCCTTTCCCTTATTATTTTCTTTTGCCTTTTTAAATTCAGTTGGGGTAATTTCTATAACATCATCGGAATTCTCGTCGGAATCCGATTCATCGGAGAATTGGTAATCCTCCCAATATTTTGCTTCCTTGGCGGAAACACCATTGACCATAATTAACCTTGGTCGGTTGGTTGAGGATTTTCTTTTACTTAACCGTTTGATTATTTCCCCCACCGGTTCTATTTCTTCATCCGGTTCCGATTCTTCATCCGGTTCCGATTCTTCTTCCGGTTCTGACTCTTCTTCCGGTTCCTCTTCGGGAACTTGTGAATCAGTCCACGAATCATTCCAATTTACATTTGACTCTTCATTATTATTAGGTGAGTCAATGGAACTTGTTCTAGAGGTAGACATCTATCACTTAATATCAAACGCGTTAAGAGATTAATATATCACATGATATTCACATGTTAAAAATATATAGTTTCCAACAAAATTTGTTAAGCAATCATTTTTCAAGTAAACACGGTCGAAGTCCAGACTCACTAATGCATCCTAACAAACTCGATAAGACACACTAATAAAAAATTCTAGTTCTCTAAGACCAACGCTCGGATACCAACTGAAATGTCCCGTTCTTATTGATTAAAAACGTTCCATATTAATTGATTTCGTTGCGAGGTTTTGACCTCTATATGAGACGTTTTTCAAAGACTGCATTTATTTTAAAACAAACCATAACCTTTATTTCATCAATAAAGGTTTAAAAAGCTTTACGTAGATTATCAAATAATGATAATCTAAAATATCCTGTTTACACACGATCATTACATAATGGTTTACAATACAAATATGTTACAACAAAATAAGTTTCTTGAATGCAGTTTTTACACAATATCATACAAGCATGGACTCCAAATCTCGTCCTTATTTAAGTATACGACAGCGGAAGCTCTTAATAATCACCTGAGAATAAACATGCTTAAAACGTCAATAAAAATGTTGGTGAGTTATAGGTTTAACCTATATATATCAAATCATAATAATAGACAACAAGATGCAAATCATTCATATGATATAAAAATCATTCATATGTTGAACACCTGGTAACCGACATTAACAAGATGCATATATAAGAATATCCCCATCATTCCGGGACACCCTTCGGATATGATATAAATTTCAAAGTACTAAAGCATCCAGTACTTTGGATGGGGTTTGTTAGGCCCAATAGATCTATCTTTAGGATTCGCGTCAATTAGGGTGTCTGTTCCCTAATTCTTAGATTACCAGACTTAATAAAAATGGGCATATTCGATTTCGATAATTCAACCATAGAATGTAGTTTCACGTACTTGTGGCTATTTTGTAAATCATTTATAAAACCTGCATGTATTCTCATCCCAAAAATATTAGATTTTAAAAGTGGGACTATAACTCACTTTCACAGATTTTTTACTTCGTCAGGAAGTAAGACTTGGCCACTGGTTGATTCATGAACCTATAACAATATATACATATATATCAAAGTATGTTCAAAATATATTTACAACACTTTTAATATATTTTGATGTTTTAAGTTTATTAAGTCAGCTGTCCTCGTTAGTAACCTACAACTAGTTGTCCACAGTTAGATGTACAGAAATAAATCGATAAATATTATCTTGAATCAATCCACGACCCAGTGTATACGTATCTCAGTATTGATCACAAATCAAACTATATATATTTTGGAATCAACCTCAACCCTGTATAGCTAACTCCAACATTCACATATAGAGTGTCTATGGTTGTTCCGAAATATATATAGATGTGTCGACATGATAGGTCGAAACATTGTATACGTGTCTATGGTATCTCAAGATTACATAATATACAATACAAGTTGATTAAGTTATGGTTGGAATAGATTTGTTACCAATTTTCACGTAGCTAAAATGAGAAAAATTATCCAATCTTGTTTTACCCATAACTTCTTCATTTTAAATCCGTTTTGAGTGAATCAAATTGCTATGGTTTCATATTGAACTCTATTTTATGAATCTAAACAGAAAAATTATAGGTTTATAGTCGGAAAAATAAGTTACAAGTCATTTTTTGTAAAGGTAGTCATTTCAGTCGAAAGAACGACGTCTAGATGACCATTTTAGAAAACATACTTCCACTTTGAGTTTAACCATAATTGTTGGATATAGTTTCATGTTCATAATAAAAATCATTTTCTTAGAATAACAAATTTTAAATCAAAGTTTATCATAGTTTTTAATTAACTAACCCAAAACAGCCCGCGGTGTTACTACGACGGCGTAAATCCGGTTTTACGGTGTTTTTCGTGTTTCCAGGTTTTAAATCATTAAGTTAGCATATCATATAGATATAGAACATGTGTTTAGTTGATTTTAAAAGTCAAGTTAGAAGGATTAACTTTTGTTTGCGAACAAGTTTAGAATTAACTAAACTATGTTCTAGTGATTACAAGTTTAAACCTTCGAATAAGATAGCTTTATATGTATGAATCGAATGATGTTATGAACATCATTACTACCTTAAGTTCCTTGGATAAACCTACTGGAAAAGAGAAAAATGGATCTAGCTTCAACGGATCCTTGGATGGCTCGAAGTTCTTGAAGCAGAATCATGACACGAAAACAAGTTCAAGTAAGATCATCACTTGAAATAAGATTGTTATAGTTATAGAAATTGAACCAAAGTTTGAATATGATTATTACCTTGTATTAGAATGATAACCTACTGTAAGAAACAAAGATTTCTTGAGGTTGTATGATCACCTTACAAGATTGGAAGTGAGCTAGCAAACTTGAAAGTATTCTTGATTTTATGTAACTAGAACTTGTAGAATTTATGAAGAACACTTAGAACTTGAAGATAAAACTTGAGAGAGATCAATTAGATGAAGAAAATTGAAGAATGAAAGTGTTTGTAGGTGTTTTTGGTCGTTAGTGTATGGGTTAGATATAAAGGATATGTAATTTTGTTTTCATGTAAATAAGTCATGAATGATTACTCATATTTTTGTAATTTTATGAGATATTTCATGCTAGTTGCCAAATGATGGTTCCCACATGTGTTAGGTGACTCACATGGGCTGCTATGAGCTAATCATTGGAGTGTATATACCAATAGTACATACATCTAAAAGCTGTGTATTGTACAAGTACGAATACGGGTGCATACGAGTAGAATTGTTGATGAAACTGAACGAGGATGTAATTGTAAGCATTTTTGTTAAGTAGAAGTATTTTGATAAGTGTATTGAAGTCTTTCAAAAGTGTATAAATACATATTAAAACACTACATGTATATACATTTTAACTGAGTCGTTAAGTCATCGTAAGTCGTTACATGTAAGTGTTGTTTTGAAACCTTTAGGTTAATGATCTTGTTAAATGTTGTTAACCCAATGTTTATAATATCAAATGAGATTTTAAATTATTATATGATCATGATATTATCATGTATGAATATCTCTTAATATGATATATATATATAGATTAAATGTCTTTACAACGATAATCGTTACATATATGTCTCGTTTAAAAATCATTAAGTTAGTAGTCTTGTTTTTACATATGTAGTTCATTGTTAATATACTTAATGATATGTTTACTTATCATAGTATCATGTTAACTATATATATATCCATATATATGTCATCATATAGTTTTTACAAGTTTTAACGTTCGTGAATCACCGGTCAACTTGGGTGGTCAATTGTCTATATGAAACATATTTCAATTAATCAAGTCTTAACAAGTTTGATTGCTTAACATGTTGGAAACATTTAATCATGTAAATACCAATCTCAATTAATATATATAAACATGGAAAAGTTCGGGTCACTACACAAGGCTCGTCTGTTTATTCAAAGATTGACTTACGTTCCGGGTATCATCAAATGCGGGTGAAAGAAGATGATATTCCAAAGACTGCTTTCAGAACACGTTACGGTCATTACGAGTTTATGGTCATACCGTTTGGTTTAACTAATGCACCAGCTGTGTTCATGGACCTTATGAACCGAGTGTGTGGACCATACCTTGATAAGTTTGTCATTGTTTTCATTGATGACATACTTATTTACTCAAAGAATGACCAAGAACACGGTGAACATTTGAGAAAGGTGTTAGAAGTATTGAGGAAGGAAGAATTGTACGCTAAGTTTTCAAAGTGTGCATTTTGGTTGGAAGAAGTTCAATTCCTCGGTCACATAGTGAACAAAGAAGGTATTAAGGTGGATCCGGCAAAGATAGAAACTGTTGAAAAGTGGGAAACCCCGAAAACTCCGAAACACATACGCCAGTTTTTAGGACTAGCTGGTAACTACAGAAGGTTCATCCAAGACTTTTCCAGAATAGCAAAACCCTTGACTGCATTAACGCATAAAGGGAAGAAATTTGAATGGAATGATGAACAAGAGAAAGCGTTTCAGTTATTGAAGAAAAAGCTAACTACGACACCTATATTGTCATTGCCTGAAGGGAATGATGATTTTGTGATTTATTGTGACGCATCAAAGCAAGGTCTCGGTTGTGTATTAATGTAACGAACGAAGGTGATTGCTTATGCGTCTAGATAATTGAAGATTCACAAACGAAATTATACGACGCATGATTTGGAATTAGGCGCGGTTGTTTTTGCATTAAAGACTTGGAGGCACTACTTATATGGGGTCAAAAGTATTATATATACCGACCACAAAAGTCTTCAACACATATTTAATCAGAAACAACTGAATATGAATCAGCAAAGGTGGATTGAATTATTGAATGATTATGAATTTGAGATTCGTTACCACCCGGGGAAGGCAAATGTGGTAGCCGATGCCTTGAGTAGGAAGGACAGAGAACCCATTCGAGTAAAATCTATGAATATAATGATTCATAATAACCTTACTACTCAAATAAAGGAGGCGCAACAAGGAGTTTTAAAAGAGGGAAATTTAAAGGATGAAATACCCAAAGGATCGGAGAAGCATCTTAATATTCGGGAAGACGGAACCCGGTATAGGGCTGAAAGGATTTGGGTACCAAAATTTGGAGATATGAGAGAAATGGTACTTAGAGAAGCTCATAAAACCAGATACTCAATACATCCTGGAACGGGGAAGATGTACAAGGATCTCAAGAAACATTTTTGGTGTCCGGGTATGAAAGCCGATGTTGCTAAATACGTAGGAGAATGTTTGACGTGTTCTAAGGTCAAAGCTGAGCATCAGAAACCATCAGGTCTACTTCAACAACCCGAAATCCCGAAATGGAAATGGGAAAACATTACCATGGATTTCATCACTAAATTGCCAAGGACTGCAAGTGGTTTTGATACTATTTGGGTAATAGTTGATCGTCTCACCAAATCAGCACACTTCCTGCCAATAAGAGAAGATGACAAGATGGAGAAGTTAGCACGACTGTATTTGAAGGAAGTCGTCTCCAGACATGGAATACCAATCTCTATTATCTCTGATAGGGATGGCAGATTTATTTCAAGATTCTGGCAGACATTACAGCAAGCATTAGGAACTCGTCTAGACATGAGTACTACCTATCATCCACAAACTGATGGGCAGAGCAAAAGGACGATACAAACGCTTGAAGACATGCTACGAGCATGTGTTATTGATTTCGGAAACAGTTGGGATCGACATCTACCGTTAGCAGAATTTTCCTACAACAACAGCTACCATTCAAGCATTGAGATGGCGCCGTTTGAAGCACTTTATGGTAGAAAGTGCAGGTCTCTGATTTGTTGGAGTGAAGTAGGGGATAGACATATTACGGGTCCAGAGATTATACAAGAAACTACCGAGAAGATCATCCAAATTCAACAACGGTTGAAAACCGCCCAAAGTCGACAAAAGAGCTACGCTGACATTAAAAGAAAAGATATAGAATTTGAAATTGGAGAGATGGTCATGCTTAAAGTTGCACCTTGGAAAGGCGTTGTTCGATTTGGTAAACGATGGAAATTAAATCCAAGGTATATTGGACCATTCAAGATTATTGATCGTGTCGGACCAGTAGCTTACCGACTTGAGTTACCTCAACAACTCGCGGCTGTACATAACACTTTCCACGTCTCGAATTTGAAGAAATGTTTTGCTAAAGAAGATCTCACTATTCCATTAGATGAAATCCAAATCAACGAAAAACTTCAATTCATCGAAGAACCCGTCGAAATAATGGATCGTGAGGTTAAAAGACTTAAGCAAAACAAGATACCAATTGTTAAGGTTCGATGGAATGCTCGTAGAGGACCCGAGTTCACCTGAGAGCATGAAGATCAAATGAAGAAAAAATACCCGCATCTATTTCCAGAAGATTCGTCAACACCTTCAACAGCTTACAATTTCGGGACAAAATTTATTTAACGGGTAGGTACTGTAGTGACCCGAACTTTTCCATGTTTATATATATTAATTGAGATTGATATTTACCTG
This sequence comes from Rutidosis leptorrhynchoides, assembly GCF_046630445.1. Taxonomy (NCBI): domain Eukaryota; kingdom Viridiplantae; phylum Streptophyta; class Magnoliopsida; order Asterales; family Asteraceae; genus Rutidosis; species Rutidosis leptorrhynchoides. The sequence goes on along the minus strand of NC_092336.1, from coordinate 574,614,608 downwards.
ATTAAATGTTTCCAACATGTTAAGCAATCAAACTTGTTAAGACTTGATTAATTGAAATATGTTTCATATAGACAATTGACCACCCAAGTTGACCGGTAATTCATGAACGTTAAAACTTGTAAAAACTATATGATGACATATATATGGATATATATATAGTTAACATGATACTATGATAAGTAAACATATCATTAAGTATATTAACAATGAACTACATATGTAAAAACAAGACTACTAACTTAATGATTTTTAAACGAGACATATATGTAACGATTATCGTTGTAAAGACATTTAATGTATATATATCATATTAAGAGATATTCATACATGATAATATCATGATAATATAATAATTTAAAATCTCATTTGATATTATAAACATTGGGTTAACAACATTTAACAAGATCGTTAACCTAAAGGTTTCAAAACAACACTTACATGTAACGACTAACGATGACTTAACGACTCAGTTAAAATGTATATACGTGTAGTGTTTTAATATGTATTTATACACTTTTGAAAGACTTCAATACACTTATAAAAATACTTCTACTTAACAAAAATGCTTACAATTACATCCTCGTTCATTTTCATCAACAATTTCTATAACTATAACACTCTTATTTCAAGTGATGATCTTACTTGAACTTGTTTTCGTGTCATGATTCTGCTTCAAGAACTTCGAGCCATCCAAGGATCCGTTGAAGCTAGATCCATTTTTCTCTTTTCCAGTAGGTTTATCCAAGGAACTTAAGGTAGTAATGATGTTCATAACATCATTCGATTCATATATATAAAGCTATCTTATTCGAAGGTTTAAACTTGTAATCACTAGAACATAGTTTAGTTAATTCTAAACTTGTTCGCAAACAAAAGTTAATCCTTCTAACTTGACTTTTAAAATCAACTAAACACATGTTCTATATCTATATGATATGCTAACTTAATGATTTAAAACCTGGAAACACGAAAAACACCGTAAAACCGGATTTACGCCGTCGTAGTAACACCGCGGGCTGTTTTGGGTTAGTTAATTAAAAACTATGATAAACTTTGATTTAAAAGTTGTAATTCTGAGAAAATGATTTTTATTATGAACATGAAACTATATCCAAAAATTATGGTTAAACTCAAAGTGGAAGTATGTTTTCTAAAATGGTCATCTAGACGTCGTTCTTTCGACTGAAATGACTACCTTTACAAAAACGACTTGTAACTTATTTTTTCAACTATAAACCTATACTTTTTCTGTTTAGATTCATAAAATAGAGTTCAATATGAAACCATAGCAATTTGATTCACTCAAAACGGATTTAAAATGAAGAAGTTATGGGTAAAACAAGATTGGATAATTTTTCTCATTTTAGCTACGTGAAAATTGGTAACAAATCTATTCCAACCATAACTTAATCAACTTGTATTGTATATTATGTAATCTTGAGATACCAAAGACACGTATACAATGTTTCAACCTATCATGTCGACACATCTATATATATTTCGGAACAACCATAGACACTCTATATGTGAATGTTGGAGTTAGCTATACAGGGTTGAGGTTGATTCCAAAATATATATAGTTTGAGTTGTGATCAATACTGAGATACGTATACACTGGGTCGTGGATTGATTCAAGATAATATTTATCGATTTATTTCTGTACATCTAACTGTGGACAACTAGTTGTAGGTTACTAACGAGGACAGCTGACTTAATAAACTTAAAACATCAAAATATATTAAAAGTGTTGTAAATATATTTTGAACATACTTTGATATATATGTATATATTGTTATAGGTTCGTAAATCAACCAGTGGCCAAGTCTTACTTCCCGACGAAGTAAAAATCTGTGAAAGTGAGTTATAGTCCCACTTTTAAAATCTAATATTTTTGGGATGAGAATACATGCAGGTTTTATAAATGATTTACAAAATAGACACAAGTACGTGAAACTACATTCTATGGTTGAATTATCGAAATCAAATATGCCCCTTTTTATTATGTCTGGTAATCTAAGAATTAGGGAACAGACACCCTAATTGACGCGAATCCTAAAGATAGATCTATTGGGCCTACAAACCCCATCCAAAGTACCAGATGCTTTAGTACTTCGAAATTTATATCATATCCGAAGGGTGTCCCGAAATGATGGGGATATTCTTATATATGCATCTTGTTAATGTCGGTTACCAGGTGTTCACCATATGAATGATTTTTATCTCTATGTATGGGATGTGTATTGAAATATGAAATCTTGTGGTCTATTATTATGATTTGATATATATAGGTTAAACCTATAACTCACCAACATTTTTGTTGACGTTTTAAGCGTGTTTATTCTCAGATGATTATTAAGAGCTTCCGCTATCGCATACTTAAATAAGGACGAGAGTTGGAGTCCATGCTTGTATGATATTATGTAAAAACTGCATTCAAGAAACTTATTTTGTTGTAACATATTTGTATTGTAAACCATTATGTAATGGTCGTGTGTAAACAGGATATTTTAGATTATCATTATTTGATAATCTACGTAAAGCTTTTTAAACCTTTATTGATGAAATAAAGGTTATGGTTTGTTTTAAAATGAATGCAGTCTTTGAAAAACGTCTCATATAGAGGTTAAAACCTCGCAACGAAATCAATTAATATGGAACGTTTTTAATCAATAAGAACGGGACATTTCAACTAGCACCAAGAAACTCAAAAGGGATTTGAGTGATTCCTACTTATGGCATTGTCGCCTTGGTCACATAAACAAGAATCGAATGCATACACTCCAAAAGAATGGCCTTTTGAAATCAAATGAACTAGACTCGTTTGATGTATGTGAATCTTGTTTACAAGGCAAAATGACTAAAGCACCTTTCAAAGGGACCTACGAAAGGGCTAAAGACTTATTGGGATTAATACATTCGGATGTATGTGGACCCTTTAAGCCCATAACTAGGAATGGTGAAAGATACTTCGTTACTTTCATTGATGACTTCAGTCGTTTCGGATATGTCTACTTGTTAAGACATAAGGACGAAACTTTTGAAGCATTCAAAGAGTATCAAAACGAAGTACAAAATCAACTCAATAAGACAATCAAGGTACTTCGTACTGATAGAGGAGGTGAATACCTAAGCGATGCCTTCCAAGATCATCTTAGAAGTTGTGGGATTATCTCACAACTTACTCCACCCGGGACACCACAGCTTAATGGTGTGTCCGAAAGGAGGAACCGAACCCTAATGGATATGGTTCGATCTATGATGGCTAGAAGCTCGTTACCTCTATCATTTTGGGGTTATTGTCTATGCTCTGCGGCTAGTATTTTAAATATGGCCCCAACCAAGAAAGTGGAACGAACACCTCATGAGATGTGATTTGGAAAACCTCCATCTCTATCATACTTAAAGGTATGGGGATGTGAAGCTTACCCTAAGGATTACGTCCCCAATAAGTTGAATGCTCGATCCACGAAGTGTATCTTCATAGGATATCCCTGTAACATCCCGCATTTTTCCGTTAAATTATTTTTAACGCCGTCTTTTTTTTTTTTTTTTTTATTATTTAATATCCTCAGTATCTCGATTCGTATCCTCCATTACCTACATTCTTAAAATATTTTCGTTATTGGATTATAACGTCTCCCGTACTCTCATGTAATTCAAAATATTCATTCGGTTAATTCCCGCACCCGACTACAAACTAGAGGGACTAGTTTTGCCAAAAAGACAAAGAGGTGACTAGCACTTTGACTAGTCAACCTCCTCCCCATCTTTCTTTTTCATTTCTTTTCCAATTTCTTTTCATACTTCTCCATTTCTCTCAATCCTTCAAAAAGGAAATCATCATCCATTTCAAATCGATCAAGCTTCAATCCAAACAAATTACATATTTGGAATCCTTGCATCTTCCTCTTCGATTCCATACCGATTTCATCAAATTTGGGTAACTTTCTAAAATCACTAATTTTATGTGTTCTTGAGATTTTTGAGTTATAAAGTTGTTAATTAGTGTCTATGGCTCATTGTGATGTCGTGTATGTAATTTGTATGCTCGATTCGTTGTTTTTGGTGTAACTAGTTCAATATGAAAATTACTTGCTAAATCCTTGATTTTGGATGATCAAATGTTGTTAGATTGTTAAAGTGCATGTTTTAAAAGTGTTACTAGTATCATTAGCTTCGTTTTGATGTATAGGTTGATTAAGGAAACTCCAAGAACATGATTAATGATTTTGTGAACTTGGATTAGGGTTTGATAAGCTTTAGATGAACTTTTGATGCACCAAATGCTATGAAATATTGTAGATAAGAATTTTGTTGCAATGTGTGTATGATTACCTTCGAAACGGCATATCATACATGTAAATTGGTTGCCCGAATCATAAAATGCGTTTTAGAACTTGAAACTTTGATTATGAACGTTTAATGCGGTTTTTGGTTGTTGTTAGTGATGAATTGCTTGATGAAATGTGCTTAGTTGTTTTCCTTGTCAAATTACCTATCTAATGATATAGGTTATGCGTTTTAAGTGTTTTCGGTGCATGAAATGTGTTATATTGTATTTTGGTTCGTGACTTGGACCATTTTTCTGCAAACTGCATGATTTCCAGGTATTGCGCGCCGCGCATTTACCCGCGCGCCGCGCAGAATCAGAGATCCCAGATGTTTGCCTTCTTGGTTGAGTTCTGACCAGAAATTGCACTTGGGTGCGCGCCGCGCAACCCAGTGCGCGCCGCGCAAAAGCCCCAGGCCACTCTCTTTTGTTTTTAAATGTCACAAAAATGTTTCCGCTTAACTAAAACTCCGTTTAACATGAAACTTGACTATTAGGCTCTTATATGACTTCTCGTCTTGGGAAAATTGTCGGATACCCGACCCGACCCCGTTGACTTTGACTTTGACCAAGTTTGACTTTTAGTCAAACTTAACCAAACGATTATACAATCGTTCTAACATACTTAACTACTTGTATTGTGCATGAAACTTGACAAATTGATTCACATGCTATATTAATCGAGTCATAACGAGCCATAGGACTAATTGAACATCTTTGACCATTTGTGTTTACCGTTATTGATACAACCTATATGTTTAGGTCAAGACTAGCTTTGTCTTTGCACGCGTCTACTTGTTGAAGTACTTTATTAACTCTCGCGCTCAAGGTGAGATCATAGTCCCACCTTTTCAACAACTTTTATACTTTTAAATCGTGGGCTGAGAAAACATATACTTTGTTACATCTTGTACTACTTACTTTTATGTTTTGAACACAAGTGTGAAAACAAACATTCCACGTGCGAGTTAGAACAAAAATGCCTCAATTCGATTGTCATTAGTTACACTTGCAGGGTGTAAGCGAGAACTTATATTGTGTGGCCATACGGGTTTAACAAACCCTCATTCGGACGGTTCGCTACCGTTATGCGGATGAAATATATTTTTGTGTTTTAGTGTGGGTTCTAGCACTGTGTGATGGGGTAACGTTGGTTAAGTTTTGATAATTGAGTGCTCGCGTATAACGACACTTTTGGAATGCAAATGATTTGGATAATCTACGTTATGGAAATACAAAATCTTGTGGTTCAAAAACAACGTTTAATACTTACTAAACCTATGATTTCACCAACGTTTTCGTTGACAGATTCTTCTATGTTTTCTCAGGTTTTGAATGCTTAGTGATACATGCTTCCGCACTCTTTTGATACTTGCTTGGATGTCGAGTATACATGCATTTTGGAGCATCTTTTGAACTTATTTAAACTGTGTCGCATAGTTTTCATTTGTACTTATAACGTTGTAACTTAACTTGTGGTCAATTATCTTTGTAAACCTTGAAACAATCTTTACACTTGAATGGATGCGACATATTTTGGGTCAAACGTCTGTTTTAAAGACTTATGACCAGGTAATGGGACCTACGTAGTCGACGCCGTCACTTGACGATTTGTCGGGGTCGCTACAAGTGGTATCAGAGCCTTGGTTGTAGGGATTTAGAGTTCATTTGTGTCCACCCCGAGTCATAGGGTACATAGGTGAATCTAGACTACAACCGGCATATAGACTGAAGTAGGAATTACTTGACTATTTGTGCATCTATACTCGAACTCTTCTATCATATCTAACTCGTATTCGATCTTGATCTTACGTTGATAAATTTTGTTGACGCGCCACCTTGACTTTATAAAGTAATGTTAAATGCACATGTAAATCAGGGTAATATAATTTCCGGGATCATATTACGGTGATTCACATGGACGTTCCGACATTATGACATAAAGAATTTAAGGCGAGTCAAGGAAAATTTTCTCTACATCATCATTCCCTATCATGATTAGTATTATTGAGAATACTAATCAACGATATTCTTGTGTCTTGAAGGAACAATGCCTCCCCGTCGCGGGCCACGTAATGAAACTTCCGAACAAGCTTTTCAACGCATGATAGCCACCGCCATAGGTGCGGCTATGGCTAGTATCTCCTCCGACATCAATAACAACCACAACCACAACAACCATGGAGCCGGTAATTCAAACGAGGGTTGCTCCTACAAAACTTTCATGGGGTGCAAACCTCACACCTTCGATGGGACCGGAGGACCGGTTACTCTCACCCGATGGTTTGAACAAACAGAATCCGTTTTTAGCATAAGCGGTTGTCGGGACCAAGACAAAGTCAAATATTCCACCCACACTTTCGCCGGTATCGCCCTCACATGGTGGAATACGTATGTGCTGTCGGTGGGTATCGATGAAGCTCACACTCTCTCATGGGCCGACTTAAAGAAAAAGATGATCACCGAATACTTCCCGCGCGAAGAGACCCGTAAGCTCGAACATGAACTAAGAACTTTAAAAGCGGTCGGGAATGACCTAAAGGCATATAATCAACGATTTTCTGAGCTATCCTTGATGTGCCCAAACCTCGTGACCCCCGAACCTCTAAGGGTTGAACTTTACATGGATGGTCTTCCCCAGAGCATCAAACAAGGAGTAATGTCATCCAAACCCAGTAATCACCAAGAGGCCCTGAATATGGCCCGTCAATTGATCGAAACGGTAGACGAGATTGAAGTGCCGGCACCTAAAGCCGAGGATGAGTCGGGTGACAACAAAAGAAAATGGGAAGCCCCCCAATCGAGCAACTACAACAACAACTTTGCCAAGGAACCTCTCACCCCCGTCGGCAAGAAAAGTTATGCCGGGACACGACCTTTTTGCAACAAATGCCCCAAGCATCATTTTGGTGAATGTGGCAAGCTAATTTGCCATCGGTGCCAAGGTAGTGGTCATATTGCCAAGTATTGTGGAAGTACCGCCCCCGTCACTCAAAAGGGGCCCGACGCACCAAAGCCGAGTATTTGCTACAAATGTGGCCAATCGGGTCATTTTAGGAATGAATGCCCAAAGAATAAAGCAAAAACCAACGCGCGCCGTTGAACTTACAACATCGACACCTAGGATGCCCGAGACGATGATGGACTAGTCACGGGTACGTTTCTTCACAACAAACCGTATATTTCATACTTATTCGATTCGAGTACCGTTAGACGTTTTATAACCAAGGATTTGACTCGTGCTCTTTATATTCCACCTCTTTCCCCCAGATACTACTTAGACGATTTAAGTGACCGACGGAAAATATTGTGTGCCTATAAATTTTATCGGAGGATATACGTTAAGAAATTGGACTCGGCACCTATAGAACTAAGGAGCTCAGAACCTATTCGTTAGGGAGAAATTGTTTCCCTACAACTAGGTATAGATTATTGTGAACCGAGTAATTTTCGGTTGGAAGCCGATACCCTCTTCCTCATATCCATTACCTCATGATTATTTGCGTGGATCCCGTGTATTCCAAATCGACCTCTGTTCTGGTTATCATCAATTGGGGGTTAAGGGAGACGATGTCTCCTAAGCCATTTTTCGAGCTCGCAACGTTAGTTGTAAATCCCTCTTAGTACCGTTTGATTTATTTAGGACTCCGTCCGTATTCATGAACCTCCTAAACCACGTATGCAACTTATCTAGACAAACCTGTTATCATATTTATAGATGACATCTTAACTTATTCAAGTAAAGAAGGCAAACGAACAACATCATCATCTTACGCTCGAACTTTGAGAAAAGAGCAACTCTATACCAAATTCTCCGAGTGAGAATTTCTGTTAAACGAAGTCAAATTTTCTAGACCATGATGTTAATGGTCAAGGCATTACAATCAATCTCAAAATCAAGCCACACGTAATCATGAAACTTTCTCAACTCAGACTTGTATTCGTAAAATCTTAGATCTCGCCTGTTATCACCGAAGATTCATTTCTGACTTTTCTCGTGTTACCCGACTTTTAAACTCGTTAACTCACTAAGGAAAACTTTAAACCTCTCCGTGTTCGCACCTTGAGCGTGATCCTTCACACCAACATTTCTAGTTAAAAATCGTATAGCAACAGATGGAACTCGAACATGGAAATATTTCTACTTGAACGCCGAAAGGCATACTCTCTCGACTCAAAATCAACGTAACTAAAATTCGTTATTTTGCGCGAGGAATTCGAATACTAAATTGTGGATCCGATCAATTTTCTCGTCATCCCGTACCACACTACCTACCTCTGTTATTTCACCGTCACCGTCTAATATTACTGGAATTTAAGATAACACACAATCCAACGATACTTCACTCTTCTTTGACTTAACGCCCTTGTGTTTCTGATAATCGGTCAACTATTATTCAACCCCGAACTATACAACTACGTGTACTACCTCGTTTCTCTTTCAGACTTCAACTTTTGACAACTAGAGGCACGTTATGGCAACCCCGAGATGTAAGCTCATCCTATTCTCAGTCCTCATTTCACTCCTATCTTTATCGCTCGCATTTCCGTTTAAAGAAACTCCTTGTAACATTTCTCCATGGATAGAGAAACTCCTCATATTACATAAGTATTCGCCACGAGGGTGAATAGTCCTAACGAACATTTTTCGAACCCTAACTAACTTGTTCAAACGTATCTTAAGAGATTCTATTCCAACACGGTGTATCCTTGTCAATTATCCCGTATCGAAATACTCGTTTCACTTCTAGTTTTACAAGAAACCCTGGAGACCCGCTTAGACATGAGTACCACGAACCACCCACAAACCGATGAACCGAGCAAACGAACGATTTACGTCTTGGAAAGACATGTCACAAACTCGTATTGTCACCTTTAGTAGATCACTCTTACAACAGTAGTTACCACTCGTGTGTTCACGCGCACTTTCCGAAACCCTATATGACCGCTAATGTCATACCCCTGTTCATTTAACCAAAGCATCAACCACCGAAATCTGAACTCCATCAAGAAACAACAATTGAAATCATTCAAATCCGAGGAGGGCTATAGACGATCAGTAGTCGCCAAAAGAGTTATACCAAACTTAGATGAAAACCTCACAAATCCAGTGTGTAACCGCGTAATATTGAGAAACCGCACCTTGGAAAGGTGTAATCCATTTTGAGAAATCGAGAAAGGCTATAGCCGCAATATTGAACCTTTTGAAACCTTGGGGCGTATTGAAACCGCTTCCTATCGTTTAGAACTTCCGACTCAATTAAGTTTCCGTTTACCTTACATTTCGTGTAACAAACATAGAAACGTGTCCTGCGGAACAGGAACGTGCAATTCCTCTAAATGCACCAACTATTGAAGACAAACTACTCTTCATAGGAAAACCAGTTGAAACCAGGGATCGTAAAAACCAAACCTTAATACAACGTGAAACCCTAACTATCCAAATTCATGAGAACACTCAAGGACGTACCTTCACTTATTCATAGCATTGACATCTCCGGTCTCGAGTGAGAGGCATCGATTATTATTTTCCAACTAAATTTCGGGATGAAATTTCTTTTGAGGTGTGGATAATGTAACATCCCGCATTTTTCCGTTAAATTATTTTTAACGCCGTCTTTTTATTTTTTTTTATTTTATTATTTAATATCCTCAGTATCTCGATTCGTATCCTCCATTACCTACATTCTTAAAATATTTTCGTTATTGGATTATAACGTCTCCCGTACTCTCATGTAATTCAAAATATTCATTCGGTTAATTCCCACACCCGACTACAAACTAGAGGGACTAGTTTTGCCAAAAAGACAAAGAGGTGACTAGCACTTTGACTAGTCAACCTCCTCCCCATCTTTCTTTTTCATTTCTTTTCCAATTTCTTTTCATACTTCTCCATTTCTCTCAATCCTTCAAAAAGGAAATCATCATCCATTTCAAATCGATCAAGCTTCAATCCAAACAAATTACATATTTGGAATCCTTGCATCTTCCTCTTCAATTCCATACCGATTTCATCAAATTTGGGTAACTTTCTAAAATCACTAATTTTATGTGTTCTTGAGATTTTTGAGTTATAAAGTTGTTAATTAGTGTCTATGGCTCATTGTGATGTCGTGTATGTAATTTGTATGCTCGATTCGTTGTTTTTGGTGTAACTAGTTCAATATGAAAATTACTTGCTAAATCCTTGATTTTGGATGATCAAATGTTGTTAGATTGTTAAAGTGCATGTTTTAAAAGTGTTACTAGTATCATTAGCTTCGTTTTGATGTATAGGTTGATTAAGGAAACTCCAAGAACATGATTAATGACTTTGTGAACTTGGATTAGGGTTTGATAAGCTTTAGATGAACTTTTGATGCACCAAATGCTATGAAATATTGTAGATAAGAATTTTGTTGCAATGTGTGTATGATTACCTTCGAAACGGCATATCATACATGTAAATTGGTTGCCCGAATCATAAAATGCGTTTTAGAACTTGAAACTTTGATTATGAACGTTTAATGCGGTTTTTGGTTGTTGTTAGTGATGAATTGCTTGATGAAATGTGCTTAGTTGTTTTCCTTGTCAAATTACCTTTCTAATGATATAGGTTATGCGTTTTAAGTGTTTTCGGTGCATGAAATGTGTTATATTGTATTTTGGTTCGTGACTTGGACCATTTTTCTGCAAACTGCATGATTCCCAGGTATTGCGCGCCGCGCATTTACCCGCGCGCCGCGCAGAATCAGAGATCCCAGATGTTTGCCTTCTTGGTTGAGTTCTGACCAGAAATTGCACTTGGGTGCGCGCCGCGCAACCCAGTGCGCGCCGCGCAAAAGCCCCAGGCCACTCTCTTTTGTTTTTAAATGTCACAAAAATGTTTCCGCTTAACTAAAACTCCGTTTAACATGAAACTTGACTATTAGGCTCTTATATGACTTCTCGTCTTGGGAAAATTGTCGGATACCCGACCCGACCCCGTTGACTTTGACTTTGACCAAGTTTGACTTTTAGTCAAACTTAACCAAACGATTATACAATCGTTCTAACATACTTAACTACTTGTATTGTGCATGAAACTTGACAAATTGATTCACATGCTATATTAATCGAGTCGTAACGAGCCATAGGACTAATTGAACATCTTTGACCGTTTGTGTTTACCGTTATTGATACAACCTATATGTTTAGGTCAAGACTAGCTTTGTCTTTGCACGCGTCTACTTGTTGAAGTACTTTATTAACTCTCGCGCTCAAGGTGAGATCATAGTCCCACCTTTTCAACAACTTTTATACTTTTAAATCGTGGGCTGAGAAAACATATACTTTGTTACATCTTGTACTACTTACTTTTATGTTTTGAACACAAGTGTGAAAACAAACATTCCACGTGCGAGTTAGAACAAAAATGCCTCAATTCGATTATCATTAGTTACACTTGCAGGGTGTAAGCGAGAACTTATATTGTGTGGCCATACGGGATTAACAAACCCTCATTCGGACGGTTCGCTACCATTATGCGGATGAAATATATTTTTGTGTTTTAGTGTGGGTTCTAGCACTGTGTGATGGGGTAACGTTGGTTAAGTTTTGATAATTGAGTGCTCGCGTATAATGACACTTTTGGAATGCAAATGATTTGGATAATCTACGTTATGGAAATACAAAATCTTGTGGTTCAAAAACAACGTTTAATACTTACTAAACCTATGATTTCACCAACGTTTTCGTTGATAGATTCTTCTATGTTTTCTCAGGTTTTGAATGCTTAGTGATACATGCTTCCGCACTCTTTTGATACTTGCTTGGATGTCGAGTATACATGCATTTTGGAGCATCTTTTGAACTTATTTAAACTGTGTCGCATAGTTTTCATTTGTACTTATAACGTTGTAACTTAACTTGTGCTCAATTATCTTTGTAAACCTTGAAACAATCTTTACACTTGAATGGATGCGACATATTTTGGGTCAAACGTCTGTTTTAAAGACTTATGACCAGGTAATGGGACCTACGTAGTCGACGCCGTCACTTGACGATTTGTCGGGGTCGCTACAATCCCAAGGATGATATGGGATACTATTTCTATGATCCATCCAAGCAAAATGTATTTGTTGCTTGGAAGGCTGAATTCCTTGAAAGAAAGTTCCTAATGGAAGGTAATAGTGAAAGGAAGATAGATCTTGAGGAGGTTCAAGATCAAGTAGATGATACACAATTGGTTGACACTAGCACTCAACATGAAAATGTTGAGAATGATCAAATGGATGATCAAAATATACAAGACGTTTGCAGATCTGGTAGGATTAGTAATCCACCTGAGAGATATGGGTTTCTCATGGATGGTTGCTATGTGGTTGATTTGGATGAACCAACAAACTACCAAGATGCTTTATCAAGGATTGATAAAGATAAATGGCAGGAAGCCATGAACGCTGAGATGCAATCCATGTATGACAACCAAGTTTGGGAACTTGTTACACAACCGACTGGCTCAAGGCTAGTTGATTGTAAATGGCTTTTCAAAATGAAAACCGACATACATGGAAACTTGGATACATATAAAGCTAGACTTGTAGCAAAAGGTTTCACTCAAACTCAAGGGGTTGACTATGATGAAACTTTTTCGCCTGTGGCAATGCTAAAGTCTATTAGGATATTAGTTGCCATTGCTGCTCATTATGATTATGAAATATGGCAAATGGATGTCAAGACCGCTTTCCTAAATGGATATCTTGTGGAAGATGTCTATATGGTTCAGCCTGAAGGTTTTGTTGATCCGAAATATCCTAAAAAGGTATGCAAGTTAAAGAAGTCAATCTACGGATTAAAACAAGCATCTAGAATGTGGAATCATCGTTTTAATGAGGAAGCCGAGAAATTTGGCTTCATTAAAAATGGTGATGAAGCTTGTATATATAAGAAAGCTAGTGGGAGCACTATCATGTTCCTTGTACTATATGTGGATGATATATTGTTATTTGGAAATGATATTCCGGCAATGCAAAGAGTTAAAACTTGGCTAAGTAAATGCTTCTCCATTAAGGATCTTGGAGAAGCACAATACATTTTGGGGATTGGGATCTACAGGAATAGATCCAAGAAACTGATAGGTTTTAATCAAAGTGCATACATTGAAAAGATCTTGAAAAGGTTCAAGATGGAGAACTCTAAGAAAGGTTTGGTACCTATTCAAAAGGGAACACTTCTCAGTTCATCTCAGTGCCCCACCACAAAAGATGAACAGGAGAGAATGATGAAAGTCCCATATGCGTCTGCCATTGGGTCAATCATGTATGCAATGATATGCACTAGACCGGATATGTCATGCGCTCTTAGCTTGACAAGTAGATACTAGAATAACCCAGGAAACAGTCATTGGATTGCGGTTAAAAGTATATTGAAATACCTTAGGAGGACTAAGGATATGTTTCTAATATATGGGTCTGGTGATGAGGAACTCGCCGTAAAAGGTTTCGTGGACGCAAGTTTCCAAACTGATCGAGATGATTCTCGATCACAGTCCGGTTATGTCTTTACATTAAATGGAGGTGCGGTCTCTTGGAAGAGTTCAAAACAGGATGTTTTTGCTTTATCCACTACAGAGTCGGAGTACATCGCCGCATCATTGGCAGCTCAGGAAGCTGCATGGATGAAGAAATTCATCGACGACTTAGGAGTAGTCCCTTCCATTCAGGACCCTCTTGAGATCTTTTGTGACAACGAGGGTGCGATTGCTCAAATCAAAGAACCTCGTGCTCACCAAAAGACCCGTCACATTGAGCGGAGATTCAACTACATAAGGGATGAAGTTGAAAAGGGAAAGATATGTATTCACAAAGTTCACACAGATCTTAATATAGCGGATCCTCTCACGAAGTTCTTACATGGAGCAAAACATACTGGACATGTTTGTGCATTAGGGCTTCGATATTCTAGTGATTGGTCATGATTTGTTTTAAGTATTGTAATGGAACGAAATTGTTTAAACTCATTAATATAATTATGGCATTAATTTATTTTGAGTTATGTTCCTATTTTGCATATTTTATCCATAAATAAGTAATTATTCTAAATTCCGTAGTCGATCACATTTGTGGGAGCAAGTGTGAGGTTTAGACTATTATGAACTTGGATTGGTATACATTCACGGGATGAATGTGGGGCAAGGTTGCAACCAAGGTTCATAGATATTTGTGGGACACAAATATTGGAAGACCCGCCCTCAAGACTTACTAAATGGAACCTTTGTGGTTGATCACATGTAATCTTGAGTAAAGGCGAATATCATTGTATCCTCTGACCTGAGATACATATTGGGTTCAGATATTTACCAAGTATTGTGCCTTGATTCTTTCCTTCGCTATTCTGAAATATGGTAGTTCATAAGGAAGAGCTCAGGTATAATGCAAGGTGTATATTTAGGACGTATGTAGTCAAGATGGAATTTTTCCCTCTTATTCGTTGAGAGTCAGATGTCTAAGGCCTGATAAAGTTAAATCTAAAAGAGAGTGATCACTCTGCATCTCTTAGATTTAACATGACATCTAGGACGAAAGGATATAATGAAAGATTCACCTATTCATATTCGAGATGGGAACTCGAAAGGGATGATGTTATTGAACGGCACAAAGTCATAACATATTGGGGGTGATGGACGGTCGTTAGGTGGTATCCGTCACTTGCATTAATTTCATATATTTCTCGTGCAAGTGGGAGATTGAAGGTATTTCGTATGCCCGAGAGACATATTAAATTAATGTGGCTAATGTGTTATGATCCAAGTCGGTTCATACCCAATAACAAGCTTACCGACACCTTATATGTATTTAATCTTAACGATTGGATTGTTAAATAAGTACGCGACACTTAAACTTTGGAAAATCGGTTTTCTAAAATATTATTACTTGAGATAAATTATTTGGATAATTTATATTTAATTATTTATAGGTTTAAATAATTATGTTGTGTTATATTTTATAAAAGGTTATAAAATATATAAGTAACAAAATATATGTATATATATTTATACATGGGTTTATAAATATTGTTTTATAAAACAATTTGCATATTATAATGCCCATGATGTGTGCAGAATTTGGGACTCCAAGAGAGAGCTCACATGCTTATTTTGCTACTTCCTATATACACAACTTCATAGGTGCATGTCTCATACTTGAACCAAGGCTTGACTCACTTTCTCTCAAGTAATACTAGACTTTTATACTTATAAAAACTGCACAGAATTCTGCTCTAAAAGAGCTGAAGGCCGTGGCCTATTAGGGACTTAAGGGAGTTCATATTTTGGTTTTACAAGCTCATATCTAGTGTCAATCAAATCCGAACTAATTACAAAGGTGTTGGTGCAAAGCTTGGGGTATAACTACTTGAGGTTTCATAGTTTTGGAGCTCCATTTATCATCATCTTCATCATCATCTATCAACAAGCTAGGAGAAGGTATAAACTCTTTTCTTGCTTGTAGTTTGTAAGTATGTTTCACAACTTGATCCAAATTGGGATTTAAGTTTAATTGGTTAAAGATATACATGTTCTTAATTGGTAATTAACATGCTTCCGCTTTCTTATTTCTTAAAATGGTTTAAGTATTATATGAACTTGTTAAATCCCAACAATTTCCTCTAAAGGAAACCTACCAAAATGTGTAAGTTTAGAAAAACCATACATTATTACTTAACCAAAAGTTGACCAAAATGAGTCAACAACATCCATTATTAAATGTATCAAAATAGAATGCAAGTTAATGTTTAACAAAAGCTGTCACCATAAATATGCAGACTCTCTAAGTACAGCGGAAGCAATCAATCATGAACCTGAGAATAAAACATGCGAGTAACTGTCAACAAAAATGTTGAGTGAATTATAGGTTTAATATTGCAAACAATATTTAATTTAAACCATAAAAATTTATGTTTGAAAACATAAAAACTCCTTTTTGGACCACAAAATCATATGCTAGAAAACATAGAAAAACATTATTCCATTTTCCGTGAGCCACCTGGTAACCACTTAACCACTTATTTACCCTTGCCAAACACAATAAATAATATACACCGAATAAGTGTATCTACAACTAAATACGAAGTACTAAACATTCTGATTATAAATTGCTAGCGCGACTAGCTCGAAATGGAGTTGTCAAACCCGATATATCTATCCATAGGATTTGCGTTCACCAGTAGAAACCAGTGATTACAATTACCAGATTAGGAAATATTTTTATTCGACTCACAATGAATAATTTAAACCAACTTCCACTTGTGTCCAATACGTAAAAATAAAATGCATGTATTCTCATCCCAAAAGATTTAAAGTGGAAAAATGGGATTATGACCCACCTTAAAGCAAATGAAGTAAACACACAAAAAGCAAACAACAAACGAAGTAAAGTGATCAAGAATGATCACAACGCCGACCTATAAACAAAGCAGGTCGATATAAATAACTAACTTAGGTCAAGTTTTAGTATGATACCTATAGTACTTGTCGCAAGTAAACATAGAACAACACTCAGTATGCTTCGGTTTGATCAGGACAGCGTAAGGACACGTACTTTCTATTTTTAGAAAGTTTCTATTTTTAGCAGGTTTCCATTTTTGGAAAGTTTCAATTTTAGGAAAGTTTCAATTTTTGGAAAGTTTCCATATTTAGAAAGTTTACATATTTAGAAAGTTTTCCTATTTAGAAAGTTTCTATTTTTAGAAAGTTTTTAAGTTAGGAAAGTTTTCTTAATTAGAAAGCCAACAAAAGTCAACTGAAAATCAAAGTTAACCGAAAGTAAACTCAAAAGTCAACCTTGTTCAAACATAGTCAACATTAAATTTTAAAGTATAAATTATATTAATAATATAAGTTATAATGTTATTTAAAGTCATATATATATAATTATGTCATAACATAAGTTTAATTAAATTAAATTGAATTATTAAAGTTAACATAAGTTTAAATGATATAATTAATATAACATAAGTATTTAATTAATTAGTGAAATATTAATCATAATATAATTATTAATAATTAATAATAAATTTTAATCATATCATAAGTATTATTAATTAATAATGAATTATTAATCATATCATAAGTTTTAATTATAATTATTAAATCATAAGTATTTAATAATTAAATTATCATTAAGTAATAACTAAGCCTTATAATAATTAAATAATTAATTAATCCTTATTATAAGTCTTATTATAATAACCTCATATCATAAGTTTAATACTTTCCATAAGTATTTTTCATTAATAATAAAAGTATTATTAATCATAAGTTTAATTAAAAGTATAATTAATCATAATGTAATTAATAAATGATATAATTAATATATATATCATAAGTCTTAATTAAATTTAATTACTTTTATATCATAAGTAATTTAATAATAATTCCAAACATTATTTATAACATAAGTTTCAATTTTATAACCATAAGTTTAATTAAACGTTCGTCGGGTCGTAACTTGAGCCCCGGGTGTCGGTTTTCGTCGAATTTTATATATATCTTCATCTAACCAAACATCCATACACATTAGTGCACTTAAGAACACCCTAAGGTCAGTTCATGAATCATTAAGAACAGCCATGAACCAACCTAAACCATTAATCCGTTCAAAATCTTGTTTTGGCCATTCCGGGTGATCCGTGGCTCGGAATACGATGACCCGAACATGAATGTTCATCCAATCATCAATTCTAACCCACTAGTACACCCTAGAGCCTCCAAAAATGGTAACAAAGTCGGACCCCAACTGATCACATTCATTTTTTACATTTTAATTTTATCAAAACCCTAAATCGGGCATAGCTTTTGATCCGAAACTCAAAACAACATGAATCCAAAGCCTAAAATTATTGTATTGGTGAGAGAAACTCATCTAAACACTTTATTTTATCAAAAACCACTGTTAAGTTTACTGATTTTAACCAACAATCTGCTGTCCAAAATTAATCAAACCGAAAACATATGAAATCGAGTATTTCTACGCATAATAACAACAATACAATCATACACAAGTACTATAACATCATCATATATATAAAAATCAGTAAAAAATAAATAAAATTTAAAAATCTAGGGTTAGGGTTTATACCCTAATCAAGAACAAGTGATATGAGCTTGTAGATCTTGAAATGGAGAACCCGATGAGATAAAAAGCCCTAAATCTTCAAGTATAAAATTGTTGAAGATAATGATGATTATGGTGGAGGTGGTGAACGTCCAATATGAGAGAAAAATGGAGGAGAAGAAGAAAAATAAAATGAATTAGGTTAAAATGAAGTAGTGTGCTTATTTTGATCATGTAACTACAACTTTCAAAAATTGACACATAACCCCCCTCCATGGGAATTTTGGCCGACCCAACAAAGGGAGTGGGCTCCATTTAGTCCATTTTGATGACAAGAGAAAAATCTTGTGGCCCGTAAGCCCAAACGGATCCCGATTCGTGAAAACACGGCTACGCGATTAAAAATTCGGAAAGACACGTACACGCGACAAATAAAATATAAAAATACTTTTTTTACTCATATGATATAAAAATATCATAATTAAAATAATTGGGATTCAAAAATATCAAAAGTCTAATCGTTGGTTTAAAAACCGAAATGATTCGCCGGACAGAAATCCACGACGTGTATGAACGTACGATTTATAATATGAATATAAATATTCATTTAACACATAATAATTAATATATTATTACTAAAATAATAATATAGGTCATAGAAATAATGTGGCACGAATAACAGTTAACGGTCATTATATAATTAACGGTAAAAGATAACGGAAAAAGTAGGGTCGTTACAGTACCTTCCCGTTACGGAAATTTCGTCCCGAAATTTAAGCTGGTGCAAGGGTTGACTTAGAATCTAGGAACAAATGTGGGTACTTCTGCTTCATCTGATCTTCACGCTCCAAAGTGAACTCGGGACCACGTCTGGCGTTCCATATAACTCGGACAATAGGAATTTCTACTCTGCTTGAGAGTCTTAACCTCTCGATCCATAATTTCAACAAGTTCCTCAATAAAATGGAGTTGTTTATCAACATGAAGCTCCTCTAGAGGAATGGCTTCATCGGCTTCGGCCAAACACTTCTTTAAATTCGATACATGACAAACGTCATGAGCAGCACTGAGTTCTTGTGGTAATTTCAAACGATAAGCCACGGGTCCAACTCTCTCAATAATCTCAAAAGGTCCAACAAAACGAGGATTCAACTTTTCCCTTTTACCAAAACGTATCATGCCCTTCCAAGGTGATACCTTCAACATAACACAATCATTGACCTGAAATTCAATATCGTTCCTTCTCTTATTGGCATAACTCTTTTGCCAACTTCTGGTGGTTCTCAATCTTTCTTTAATCTGTACGATCTTCTCAGTAGTTTCATGAATAATTTCTGGACCTGTGAGTTGAGCATCCCCAACCTCATTCCAACAGACATGAGACCTACACTTTCTACCATACAAAGCTTCAAATGGTGCGACTTTAATACTTGCATGGTAGCTATTATTATAAGAAAATTCAGCTAGCGACAAATATCTATCCCACCCATTATCAAAATCAATAACACACGCTCGTAACATGTCTTCTAACGTTTGAATGGTCCTTTCACTCTGACCATCCGTCTGAGGATGATAAGTGGTGCTCATATCCAACTTAGTTCTCAAAGCTTCCTATAAGGATTGCTAAAACCTCGATATAAATCGACTGTCTCGGTCTGAAATAATAGATACAGGAATGCCATGTCTAGAAACAATCTCCTTCAAATACAAACGAGTAAGCTTCTCCATCGAATCTGCTTCCTTAATCGACAAAAAGTGAGCTGACTTAGTGAGTCGGTCAACAATCACCCAAATGGTATCATAACCACCCACAACTCTCGGTAACTTCGTAATAAAGTCCATCGTAATACCTTCCCACTTCCACTCGGGAATTTCGGGTTGAACCAAAAGTCCGAACGATTTCTGATGTTCAGCTTTAACCTTAGCATAGGTCAAGCACTTAGCCACATAAGTAGCCACATCAGCTTTCAAATTAGGCCACTAATATAGCTCCTTAAGATCATGATACATCTTTCGTGAACTATGATGAATAGAGTACCTAGACTTATGAGCTTCATCTAGATCAAGTTTTCGCAAATCACCAAACTTCAGAACCCAAAGACGTCTCGCAAAGTACCTAGTACCATCGGTTCGTACCTCAAACTTCTTACCCATGCCTCTGACCTTCTCATTCGCAAAATTCTCTTCCTTCAAGGCTTCTTGCTGAGCCGCAGGAATCTGCCTTGCGAGGTTTGTTCGAATTGTCATATTCAAGGCTCTAAATCTACGAGGTTCAACCCTCTCTTTACGACTTAAGGCATCAGCCATAACATTGGACCTTCCTGGATGATAAAGGAATTCGCAATCATAATCGTTCAACAACTCAACCCATATATGCTGTCTCATATTCAACTGTTCCTGATCAAGGATATGTTGAAGACTTTTGTGATCAATGTACACTGTACCTTTGACCCCATATAGATAATGTCTCCAAATCTTAAGCGCAAACACAACAACTCCCAACTCTAAATCATGGGTTGTATAATTCTGCTCGTGAATCTTCAACTGACGTGACGCGTAAGCAATGACTTTCTTTCGCTGCATCAAAACACAGCCAAAGCCCTTGCGTGAAGCATCACAATAAACAACAAAATCATCATTACCCTCAGGCAGTGACAATATCGAAGCGGTAGTCAACTTCTTCTTCAGAGTTTGAAAAGCAGTCTCTTGTTCATCCTTCCACTATACTTCTTCCCCTTATGCGTTAAAGCAGTCAGCGGTTTCGCTACTCTTGAAAAATCTTGAATGAACCTTCTATAATAGCCTGCCAAACCTAGGAACTGACGAATCTGAGTAGGAGTTTTCAGAATTTCCCACTTCTCAATCGCCTCATTCTTAGCAGGATCGACTTGAATTCCCTTCTTACCAACAACGTGTCCAAGGAATTGACCTTCTTTCAACCAGAACGCGCACTTAGAGAACTTAGGGTACAACTCTTCCGTCCTCAACAAATCAAGGACCGACTTCAAATGTTCTTCGTGTTCTTGATCACTCTTGGAATAGATAAGAATATCACCGATGAAAACGATAACGAACTTGTCTAGATAAGGTCTGCACACACGATTCATGAGGTCCATGAACACAGCAGGTGCGTTAGTCAATCCGAACGGCATAACAAGAAATTCGTAGTGACCATAACGGGTACGGATAGCGGTTTTCGGAATATCAGTTTCTTTAGCCAGCAGTTGGTGATAACCGGAACGAAGATCAATCTTACCCGGAAGAGGGTAACGGTTCTTACCCGTAAGCTTGTTCAACTCGCGATAATTAATACACAATCGAAACGAACCACCTTTCTTCTTAACGAACAAAATAGGAGCTCCCCAAGGGGACTAACTGGGACGAATGAAATATAGTTACAACAATGAAGGAAGAAATATATGGAGTAGTCACATCGGTGGCATAGATATATATAAGGCAATTCTCTTTAAGGAGATAACGAGGATCATGGACTTCAAAGTAAATTTTCATTACATTTCCGTAAGGAAGACATACGAAAGGTGTGATATTTCAATGAGAGTGAAATTCCTTGTACAATGAGCGAGGAAATCTAGGATTCATCCATATTCTTAAATTTATGTGCAGAGGAAAAGAACGCGAATCATGGGTTATAAGGAATGGTCGACTCCAGGTGAGATGAATCTCCAAAAATAATTTCGTGTACCTCAAAGTATTGAATCCTAAGATTGATGTTTACGAGGGTGTTGCGGTTGACAGCGAATATTGAGAGTAGAAACTCCCCATATGGTCTAGTGTGATATCTATCTGTGATACCAATTATAACAACAGTTGGGGTAGAAACCCACCCAGTGCCTTTCCTGAGAACAGGGTGGCCACCGAGTGTACCCCAGAAAACTGATTTATCGGTCCGCGTTTCGGCCATGTCCAACCATAAGAGGGAAAATTTTATGAGTGCAAAGATTTTCCAACAAATTTTATAAAACCGGCATCCAAAGTGGTATAAGAGCTTCAATCAATGAACTTAATGGTAAGTTTCATCCTTAAACGGGGGATGAGAAGAACTGTGATCCAAACACTCTGTAGAGTAATGCGAAAATTTGATAAAATCGATCAAAGGAGTTTTGAAAAAGCTCTAAATGTTTGACGTGACAACATAAATGGAACAAAGTTCTTAGTAAATTTAGAAGCATGTGCAACGTGTACCATTTTATATAAAGCAAACTGACTTAGTCAAATAGCTCAATAAACGAGTGGTTTTAAAAACAATTTTGAAGGTATGATTTAGTATATACTAGCCAAAATAGGTAAGGGTAAATTTATTCATTTAAATCCATACGTACATATATGATTTTATAAGTTGTATACATGACAAAATATTTCATTACTTCTATTTGCCCATAATCCCGTGAGGACCGCCTAATTAAACAAATGTGTAAAACTCCCAATGATAACAGAGTATCTGTATTTCAGATGTTACAAGTTGAAGTAAGATCGTGGAAGATCGAGTAGAGGACTTGAATCGTCGTGCGACATTTGACCAACAAATGTTACGAGGTCATGAAACCAATGAGTTAAATGTTGTTATGACTATTATCAGGACATAAGTCCTTGGGCCAAAACTGTTCCCGAGCGAAGCTGTTGCTAACAAGCGAGTTATGAAGGATAAAGCATGAGATAGAAAATCTGGTTAAAAAGAGCTTCTCGTATATCAACAAATAAGATAATGAATATTTTCCCTATCCATGTAATACATCGGAACTTCTGAATGAGTAGTGTAAAAATTTTCTTTGACTCGCATTCTATTCCTCATGTCACAATATTGGGACTTCTTTATGAATTAACGTAATATAATCACGTTGGCCTGACGCCATTACATTTCACTAATTCATAGTTCAATTCCAATAGCACTACATGACGTCAGGACACGCGATCAACCTCAGATTTCCACACAATTTTCTCTAAAATAATTTCCTAAACAATGTGCTAAGGATAGCACAAGAGACAAAACATCATAAGTAACGAATAGGAGTAACGAATGACATAAAAATGTCTTCGAAGTACCAAAAATGTAGTGACCCGAACTTTTCCATGTTTATATAGATATTAAATGAAATTGTTATTTACATGCTTAAGTGTTTCCAACATGTTAAGCAATCAAACTTGTTAAGACTTGATTAATTGAAATAGGTTTCATATAGACAATTGACCACCCAAGTTGACCGGTGATTCACGAACGTTAAAACTTGTAAAACTATACGATGACATATATATGGTTATATATATATAGTTAACATGATTTTATTATAAGTATGTATCTCATTAGGTATTTTAACAATGAGTTATATACATAAAAATGAGACTATTAATTTAAGAAACTCGAAAACGATATATATAACGATTATCGTTATAACAACGTCTTACTAGGTACATATGAATCATATGAAGATATTGATACACTTGGTTAATTATGTTAAATGATAAGTAAATATATTATTAAGTGTATTAATAATGAAATACATATGTAAAAATAAGACTACTAACTTAATGATTTCGAAACGAGACATATATGTAACGATTATCGTTGTAACGGCATTTAACTGTATATATATCATACTATGATATATTATATATCATAATATCATGATAATATAACAATTTAACATCTCATTTGTTATAATAAACAATGGGTTAACAACATTCAACAAGATCGTTAACCTAAAGGTTTCAAAACAACATTTACATGTAACGACTAACGATGACTTAACGACTCAGTTAAAATGTATATACATGTAGTGTTTTAATATGTATTCATACACTTTTGAAAGACTTCAAGACACTTATCAAAATACTTCTACTTAACAAAAATTCTTACAATTACATCCTCGTTCAGTTTCATCAACAATTCTACTCGTATGAACCCGTATTCGTACTCGTACAATACACAGCTTTTAGATGTATGTACTATTGGTATATACACTCCAATGATCAGCTCTTAGCAGCCCATGTGAGTCACCTAACACATGTGGGAACCATCATTTGGCAACTAGCATGAAATATCTCATAAAATTACAAAAATATGAGTAATCATTCATGACTAATTTACATGAAAACAAAATTACATATCCTTTATATCTAATCCATACACCAATGACCAAAAACACCTACAAACACTTTCATTCTTCAATTTTCTTCATCTAATTGATCTCTCTCAAGTTCTATCTTCAAGTTCTAAGTGTTCTTCATAAATTCCAAAAGTTCTAGTTTCATAAAATCAAGAATACTTCCAAGATTGCAAGTTTACTTCCAAGTTTTCTAAATCCATTCCAAGTAATCATCCAAGATCAAGAAACCTTTGTTACTTACAGTAGGTTATATTTCTAATAAAGGTAATAATAATATTCAAACTTTAATTCAATTTCTATAACTATAACAATCTTATTTCGAGTGGAAATCTTACTTGAAATTGTTTTCGTGTCATGATTCTGCTTCAAGAACTTTCAAGCCATCCAAGGATCCTTTGAAGCCAGTAGGTTTATCCAAGGAACTTGAGGTAGTAATGATGTTCATAACATCATTCGATTCATACATATAAAGCTATCTTATTCGAAGGTTTAAACTTGTAATCACTAGAACATAGTTTAGTTAATTCTAAACTTGTTCGCAAATAAAAGTTAATCCTTCTAACTTGACTTTTAAAATCAACTAAACAAATGTTCTATATCTATATGATATGCTAACTTAATGATTTAAAACCTGGAAACACGAAAAACACCCGGATTTACGCCGTCGTAGTAACACCGCGGGCTGTTTTGGGTTAGTTAATTAAAAACTATGATAAACTTTGATTTAAAAGTTGTTATTCTGGAAAAATGATTTTTATTATGAACATGAAACTATATCCAAAAATTATGGTTAAACTCAAAGTATGAGTATGTTTTCTAAAATGGTCATCTAGACGTCGTTTTTTCGACTGAAATGACTACCTTTACAAAAACGACTTGTAACTTATTTTTTCGACTATAAACCTATACTTTTTCTGTTTATATTCATAAAATAAAGTTCAATATGAAACCATAGCAATTTGATTCACTCAAAATGGATTTAAAATGAAGAAGTTATGGGTAAAACAAGATTGGATAATTTTTCTCATTTTAGCTACGTGAAAATTGGTAACAAATCTATTCCAACCATAACTTAATCAACTTGTATTATATATTATGTAATCTTGAGATACCATAGACACGTATACAATGTTTCGACCTATCATGTCGACACATCTATATATATTTCGGAACAACCATAGACACTCTATATGTGAATGTTGGAGTTAGCTATACAGGGTTGAGGTTGATTCCAAAATATATATAGTTTGAGTTGTGATCAATACTGAGATACGTATACACTGGGTCGTGGATTGATTCAAGATAATATTTATCGATTTATTTCTGTACATCTAACTGTGGACAACTAGTTGTAGGTTACTAACGAGGACAGCTGACTTAATAAACTTAAAACATCAAAATGTATTAAAAGTTTTGTAAATATATTTTGAACATACTTTGATATATATGTATATATTGTTATAGGTTCGTGAATCAACCAGTGGCCAAGTCTTACTTCCCGACGAAGTAAAAATCTGTGAAAGTGAGTTATAGTCCCACTTTTAAAATCTAATATTTTTGGAATGAGAATACATGCAGGTTTTATAAATGATTTACAAAATAGACACAAGTACGTGAAACTACATTCTATGGTTGAATTATTGAAATCGAATATGCCCCTTTTTATTAAGTGTGGTAATCTAAGAATTAGGGAACAGACACCCTAATTGACGCGAATCCTAAAGATAGATCTATTGGGCCTAACAAACCCCATCCAAAGTACCGGATGCTTTAGTACTTCAAAATTTATATCATATCCGAAGGGTGTCCCGGAATGATGGGGATATTCTTATATATATGCATCTTGTTAATGTCGGTTATCAGGTGTTCACCATATGAATGATTTTTTTATCTCTTTGTATGGGATGTGTATTGAAATATGAAATCTTGTGGTCTATTGTTACGATTTGATATATATAGGTTAAACCTATAACTCACCAACATTTTTGTTGACGTTTAAAGCATGTTTATTCTCAGGTGAATACTAAGAGCTTCCGCTGTTGCATACTAAAATAAGGACAAGATTTGGAGTCCATGTTTGTATGATATTGTGTAAAAACTGTATTCAAGAAACTGATTTCGATGTAACATATTTGTATTGTAAACCATTATGTAATGGTCGTGTGTAAACAGGATATTTTAGATTATCATTATTTGATAATCTACGTAAAGCTTTTTAAACCTTTATTTATGAAATAAAGGTTATGGTTTGTTTTAAAAATGAATGCAGTCTTTGAAAAACGTCTCATATAGAGGTCAAAACCTCGCAACGAAATCAATTAATATGGAACATTTTTAATCAATAAGAACGGGACATTTCAAAAAATCTCTAAAAGTCAAGAATGACGTTTTCCGGTTCAAAAACCAAAGCACATAGGCACAACGGCACAAAGGCACGTAATATAACAAGAATGTTATATACCTAACCATAATAGCTGACATTGAAATGTCGAGCATTTAGAAGTCAAGAATGACATCTCGCGTAATATAACTCAAACGTTATATACATAACCATAATAGATGACATAGAAATGTCGAGAATTTCAGAAGTCAAGAATGACGTCCCTCGGTTTCACTACCCGAGGTGTTCTTATAAGGATAGTTCGCATGAGTCGGAGAATACATTTAAATCGGAATGGGAGTTCCTCCCGAATTCAGAATATAATAGAGATGTATGTATGATAACAATATACATACCAATACAATACAAATGATCATATATAATAATATATTATAGGCCGGGCTGTAGACTAGACTCACTATTGCACCCTATTGACTCAGGTAACGACATCAATGCAGCCTAATTCCCTACAACCAACGCTCTGATACCAACTGAAACGACCCGTCAAAGTACACTTGACGACCATCATTATCTTGGTCCCACAGCTTGATCATAACTCTATATGAATTTGATAAATAACCTTGCATTCTTTATTTAAAAATGATTTCCTCTAAAGGAAACCTATTAAAATGTGTAAGTTTAGAAAAACCATACATTATTACGTAACCAAAAGTTGACCAAAACAAGTCAACAACATCCACTATTAAATGTATCAAAATAGAATGCAAGTTAATGTTTAACAAAAGCTGCCATCATAAATATGCAGTCTCTCTAAGCACAGCGAAAGCAATCAATCATAAACCTGAGAATAAAACATGCGAGTAACTGTCAACAAAAATGTTGAGTGAATTATAGGTTTAATATTGTAAACAATATTTAATTTAAACCATAAAAATTTATGTTTGAAAAAATAAAAACTCCTTTTTGGACCACAAAATTATATGCTAGAAAACATATAAAAACATTATTCCATTTTCCGTGAGCCACCTGGTAGCCACTTAACCATTTATTTACCCTTGCCAAACACAATAAATAATATACACCGAACAAGTGTATCTACAACTAAATACGAAGTACTAAACATTCCGATTATAAATTGCTAGCGCGACTAGCTCGAAATGGGGTTGTCAAACCCGATAGATCTATCCATAGGATTCGCGTTCACCAGCAGAAACCAGTGATTACAATTACCATATTAAGGAATATTTTTTTTCGACTTACAATGAATAATTTAAACCAACTTCCACTTGTGTCCAATACATAAAAATAAAATGCATGTATTCTCATCCCAAAAGATTTAAAATGGAAAAATGGGACTATGACTCACCTTAAAGAAAATGAAGTAACCACAAAAAAAGCGAACAGCAAACGAAGTAAAGTGATCTAGAATGATCACAACGCCGACTTATAAACAAAGTAGGTCGATATAAATAACTAACTTAGGTCAAGTATTAGTATGATAGCTACAGTACTTGTCGCAAGTAAACATAGAACAACACTCAGTATGCTTCGGTTTGATCAGGACAGCGTAAGGACACGTACTTTTTATTTTTAGAAAGTTTCTATTTTTAGTAGGTTTCCATTTTTGGAAAGTTTCTATTTTAGGAAAGTTTCTATTTTTGGAAAGTTTCCATATTTAGAAAGTTTCCCTATTTAGAAAGTTTCTATTTTTAGAAAGTTTTTAAGTTAGGAAAGTTTCCTTAATTAGAAAGCCAACAAAAGTCAACTGAAAGTCAAAGTCAACCGAAAGTCAACTCAAAAGTCAACCTTGGTCAAACATAGTCAACATTAAATTTTAAAGTATAAATTATATTTATAATATAAGTTATAATGTTATTTAAAGTCATATATGTATAAATATGTCATAACATAAGTTTAATTAAATTAAATTGAATTATTAAAGTTAACATAAGTTTAAATGATATAATTAATATAACATAAGTATTTAATTAATTAGTGAAATATTAATCATAATATAAGTATTATTAATTAATAATAAATTTTAATCATATCATAAGTATTATTAATTAATAATGAATTATTAATCATATCATAAGTTTTAATTATAATTATTAAATCATAAGTATTAAATAATTAAATTATCATTAAGTAATAACTAAGCCTTATAATAATTAAAAAATTAATTAACCCTTATTATAAGTCTTATTATAATAACCTCATATCATAAGTTTAATACTTACCATAAGTATTTTTCATTAATAATAAAATTATTATTAATCATAAGTTTAATTAAAAGTATAATTAATCATAATGTAATTAATAAATGATATAATTAATATATATCATAAGTCTTAATTAAATTTAATTACTTTTATATCATAAGTAATTTAATAATAATGCCAAACATTATTTATAACATAAGTTTCAATTTTATAACCATAAGTTTAATTAAACGTTCGCCGGGTTAATGGTTTAGGTCGGTTTTCGACGAATTTTATATATATCTTCGTCTAACCAAACAACCCTACACATTAGTGCACTCAAGAACACCCTAAGGTCAATTCATGAATCATGAAGAACGGCCATGAACCAACCTAAACCATTAATCCGTTCAAAATCATGTTTTGGCCATTCCGAGTGATCCGTGGCTCGGATTTCGATGACCCGAACATGAATGTTCATCCAATAATTAATCCTAACCCACTAGTACACCCTAGAGCCTCTAAAAATGGTCACAAAGTCGGACCCCAACTGATCACATTCATTTTTTACATTTTAATTTCATCAAAACCCTAAATCGGGCATAACTTTTGATCCGAAACTCAAAACAACATGAATCCAAAGCCTAAAATTATTATATTGATGAGAGGAACTCATCTAAACACTTTATTTTATCAAAAACCACTGTTAAGTTTACTAATTTTAACCAACAATCTTCTGTCCAAAATTAATCAAACCGAAAACATATCAAATCGAGTATTTCTACGCATAGTAAAAAAATAAATAAAATTGAAAAATCTAGGGTTAGAGTTTATACCCTAATCAAGAACAAGTGATATGAGCTTGTAGATCTTGAAATGGAGAACCCGATGAGATAAAAAGCCCTAAATCTTCAAGTATAAAATTGTTGAAGATAATGATGATTATGGTGGAGGTGGTGAACGTCCAATATTAGAGAAAAAGGGAGGAGAAGAAGAAAAATAAAATGAATTAGGTTAAAATGAAGTAGTGTGCTTATTTTGATCATGTAACTACAACTTTCAAAAATTGACACATAACCCCACTCCATGGGGATTTTGGCCGACCCAACAAAGGGAGTGGGATCCATTTAGTCCATTTTGATGACAAGAGAAAACGCTTGTGGCCCGTAAGCCCGAACGGATCCCGATTCGTGAAAACACGGCTACACGATTAAAAATTCGGAAGAACACGTACACGCGACAAATAAAATATAAAAATACTTTTTATACTCATATGATATAAAAATATCATAATTAAAATAATTGGGATTCAAAAATATCAAAAGTCTAATCGTTGGTTTAAAAACCGAAATGATTCGCCGGACAGAAATCCACGACGTGTGAACGTACGATTTAAAATATGAAAACAAATATTCATTTAACACATAATAATTAATATATTATTACTAAAATAATAATATAGATCATAGAAATGATGTGGCACGAATAACAGTTAACTGTCTTTATATAATTAACGGTAAAAGATAACGGAAAAAGTAGGGTCGTTACACCATGAATGACTCCAAGTAGCAGAAGATTTCTTTAAATCCTAAGAATAAACATGCTTTAAAGTGTCAACCAAAAGGTTGGTGAGTTCATTAGTTTATCATCAATATTTATTTCCATCATTTTTAATAGACCACAAGATTTCATATTTCAATTTCTCATAAACATCATGCATGCATATAACCATCTGCATAAAAATCATTCATTTGGGTTGAACACCCGGTAACTGACATTAACCATAATGCATAGAATATCCCCACAGACATCGTCGTCTGTATAATAATAATCTCGAAGTACTAAAGCCATCTATAGACATGAATAAGGGTTGTTAGGCCTAATAGATCTATCTTTAGGATTCACGTCAATTAGGGGCAATTTCCCTAATTCTTAGGTTACCAGACTTAAAGAGCGATATTCGATTTCGATAATCTAACCATAGAATGTAATTTCGATTACTTGTGTCTATATTGTAAAATATTTATAAAAGCAGCGCATGTATTCTCAGTCCCAAAAATATATATTGCAAAAGCATTTAAAAAGGGAACAAATGAAACTCACAATACTATATTTCGTAGTAAAAATACATATGACGGCATTGAACAAATGCAAGATTGGCCTCGGATTCACGAACCTATATTAAGTATATATATATATATATATATATATATATATATATATCTGTCTAGCAATTTAGGTCAAGTCGTAGTGTATCATAATCCTAATTTCGAGACTGATATGCAAAAGTTGACAAAGGTCAATTTGACCCAAAATGACTTTAAAAAACTATACATGTTTACTATATATCTTAAATGTAAGACCCTGATAAATGGCCTAGATGAAACGAATAAATATTATTATTTTATTATATGATTTAAATATGATATTTAAATTATGGATGAATAATATCGACTAAATATAAAAGTGAAATAATAAATTATGAGTGGAGTATCTATTAAGTGGACAAATGAATACTTTTTATGACGATGGTCTCTAGAAAATATCTTTTTGGTTGAATTGGGCTCCGCTAAGACCGTCTAACGTGGGCATTGTGTTTTAAATAACGGGTTAATACCTATGTATTATTAATTATGTGAGACGGTTACCAAATACCAAGTGATGAAGATAGAACGACTAGTGCTCGTATGTTTCATTCCGTTATAATCCATTTGTAAAATTTAGAATACAAAAAACACACACATATGCGCATGTACAAACTGATCCACTTTGCTCACAACTTTAATTCTTGATCTTTTTATTAACAAGTACTCCGTATTTTTTTAGTCTTCCTTGTAATCCATCAAGTTTAACTAAGGTATGTATATATTTATATTGAATTATATATAAGTTTTTATAAATTTTGATGACTAATAGGATAATGATCAAATCTTGTTGTAGGTTGTAATGATAAAATCTTGTTGTAGGTTGTATATATAATTGAATTGCACTAATTTGTGAGTTATGTGCATATAGAGTTGTGACAAAATTATATATGAATATATATTAACACATGTATGACTTCGATATTGGATTCAAGAAAGATATTAGTATTAATAGTTCATGAGATTCATAACCAAAAATAAGCAAGTTGATATGTGAATTATATTGATTAATATTTGTGTTTTTAATGAGTTTGTACAAAATTAGGAGTAAATGATTAGATCATGTTGAATGATGGTTGTATGATAAAATTGGTGATCGCTATAGATTATATATGTTATGTACGAAGTATATGTTATATGCATGAATTGTTTGATTAATATTTCTAGAAATAATGATTTTAGGGTTTATGTCAAAAAGTGTGTTAAATGGACTTTGGCATGAATATTGTGTGAAAAGTGTTTTTAATACTTGTTTGATGTTAAAAAATATGTTGTGTGAATTTCGTGTATAATAATTCGATCAAAATAGTGCTTTTGATTCAGTATATATTTTTGAGATATGATTACTGACTTGGATTGTATTATTCTCAGGTGATAAGAGTAAGCAGAAGACTCAGTAATATTAGACCACTGAGTACTTGTGATATCGGTGAGT
Organism: Rutidosis leptorrhynchoides; assembly: GCF_046630445.1. Lineage (NCBI taxonomy): Eukaryota > Viridiplantae > Streptophyta > Magnoliopsida > Asterales > Asteraceae > Rutidosis > Rutidosis leptorrhynchoides. Next base: position 574,581,963 of record NC_092336.1, on the reverse strand, counting down.
GGAACTATCCTTTCGGATATTAGTATAGAGTAGCTAGTTGTGCTACTGTTGCCCTGACTGCCCGATTAGATTGCCACGATAGTATATTGTTGATATGTTGTGTTGATTATATGATTAGATGTGCACCAGTTGATTCGATCTTGATTTGTGAGGTCGAATGTTGGGAGTCAGTCTTGATTTGTGAGGCTGGACTCATGAGGTCAACCTTGATTTGTGAGGTTGGGTTCGAGTGTTACTATCTGTGTAGTATAGCTTTGAATGACACATCCGTTGCGTCTGGATTACTATGCGAAAGAGTCAGTAACAAGAACTATCGGTAGACTCTAGCCCGATCAACTAGGGTTGCAGGTCAGGCCTGGCCGCCGGTCCTCTGGGATGGCAAAGTTGTTTGTTGTTAGTTGCTACCCACAGTTGTATGATTTGATACTGTATGCTAATGCTGTTATGATAGTTTCATTCACTTAGCTTCGTGCTAATCCCTCTCATCTTCCCTGCAGGTTGATGGTTATTTCATGCTACTTTTTGGGTGAAGATGGGATGTCTAGTGGATATGTTTGACAACCTTTAGAACTCTGATGTCGTGATTTTGTAATAAAGGAATTGTTTTGTTAAGTAACACCATATTGTGGGTTTTTAAATAATAAATGCTTGTGTTTAATAAATAAATATGTTATGGTTGTTTTAAATACTTCTGCTGTGATAAAAAAATCTAGGGTGTTATAATTTGGTATCAGAGCATTGGTTTGGCAGCATATACACGCAAGTGTCATGTTCCCAAATCTTGAGTAGTGTCAAACATATCAGTGGGGATGGGGTTAAGTGAATGTAGGTTCTATACGTGTTAGTTGATAGGTACTAACGGTTTATTTACTAAGCTTTGGTGAGATGTTGTGATAGTACAGGCATGTCAGATCCACGAAGAAGTGTTGTTGCCCCCTCGACCCCCAGAACCTTCCGAGCACCTGCTGAAGGGTCTGACTCAGATGATGAGCAACGAGAATACATTCTCAAGTTAGAAGCGCAACTCAAGGAAGCCCGTGATAGAGTGGCTGAGTTAGAAGCTACACAGCAGACTGTTGCCCTGACTACTACACCAATTTTTACCCCAACTATAACACCAGCTGCTACTAATGCTGGTGGGCAACCTCCTGGGTTTCCGACACCACAGTTTCCGTCCATGCCTAGTGGAAACACCTCGCAACCGTGTCATAACCCGACCTTAACCATAAGGACGAATACAATAACATATGATTTCATCGCGAGGTATTGACCTCTATATGCGACATTTTTCAAAAACTGCATTCGTTTTTACAATACAAACCATAGCTTTTATTACAAATACAAGGTTTAAACAACTTAATAATGATTATTGTTTAGCGATAATCTTAGACTTACAAACTTTACATGTGATAATAACAATACGACCTCCAACATATTTTACATTACAAATCCTCCGATATGCAGTTTTATTTTTGACACAAATATGCATACTCAAGATCTTGCTTAAATTCAACATGTTGCAACGGAAGCTTTTAGTTATCACCTGAGAATAAACATGCTTAAAACGTCAACATAAAGTTGGTGAGATATAGGTTTAATGCCGGCAGCGTTATAAATATAGACCACAAGATTTCATAAATAAACGTTTTAATAAAAATATTCTAAGTTGTTGAGCACTTGATAACCATACTTAACATTTAATCAACGTCGCATATTCCCTTTATTATGAAATCTTACTACACCGTACCAAGTGTAGTCACCGAAACGAAGTACTGTGCAACCGTTGAATACTGGTCGTCCAGTCCGGTTGGGGTTGTCAGGCCCGATAGATCTATCAACAGGATTCGCGTTTACAATACCTCATGTAAATAATAGTTACCAAGTTACAGGGAAGTATGCCAGTGGTACAACTCAACGTAGAATATATATTTTTAATCACTTGTGTCCATAACGTAAATCATAAAATGCATGTATTCTCATCCCGAAATATTTAGAGTTTAAAAGTGGGACTATATACTCACTTTTGCCTTGAAGGTATTTATCACGACTTGGTCTCCGATTGATATCACAAACCTAACCATATATATAATATATCAACATATTTTCTTTTCAAGTAATCGTTATATATATATATATATATATATATATATATATATATATATATATATATATATATATATATATATATATATATATATATATATATATATATATATATATATATATATATATATATACTTTTAATATTTTCTTAGTTCGTAGTTAGCAGTCCGATGTTAGTGGTCCACAATTAGTTGCTTAAATAAAATAAATAAAGACCCCATCGTATTCGTATTGATCAGAATTAATCTTGACCCATGGTACCATGTTGTCAAATGACGTGTTGCGTACATAAAGTACCGTGTTGTCAAATGACGTGTTGCGTACAATCATGAGGTCTTATGATTAATCTTCTCGTGTTGTTTACGGGTGGTCCTGAAATATATAAAATCAAATCATAAGTAAATATATATTAAATATTATGTTAATTAGCCAAGATATTATTAATCCGATTTTGTCATAATATGATATATTACAGGTCTTGAAGTGTTTTTAAAAATCAAATTAGAAGGATCTATTTAGTTTGCGAACAAGTTTGAAATCACTCAAACTATGTTCTTGTTGTTAAAATTTTACAACACAAAATAAGATAGCTATATAAATATGAATCGAATAAGGTTATGAATAAGGTTACTACCTCAAGTTACTTGGACAAAGCTACTGGAAAAGGTAAGAAAAATCTTGGAATCAAAAGAGTGGTGGAGTGGGATTGAAAGATTGGAAGTAATCTCCTTGAAATCGGATGACTATATTGATACGTTCTTGGGTAGGTAAATGAAGAGAGATTAGGGAGTGAATTAACTTGAAAGAAAATTGGAAATGAAATTGTATGTGTGTGTGTGCAAAATAGCATGATTATGGGATGGATATATAGGAGATTTAGTTTGTTTTCTTGCACAAAAGTCACACATGAGGTTAAATGGCTGGTCCCCACATGTTGGTATATACCAATAGTAAATACGTATAGAAGCTGGGTATGATACGGTTACATATACCCTAGATATACTTGTAGAAATTTTGAGGAATCGGAACAAGAATTCAAATATGGACGGGTTTATAACTGTAAAAGAGGCTCAAAACTGGGCTTTTATTTTTGGGTCAAACCGGGCCAAAATAAAATTTTAAGACATTTTTAATAAAGCAATGTTAGCCCAAAAAAAAATTTCCAGCCAGGGGCTCTGCCCCTTGGACCCCGCCAGGGGTTGCCACCCCTTGGACCCCGCTTATCGGGGGCGCTGCCCCCGAACCCCCGTCATAATCAAGATAAGTTCAAACAAGTGTGCACTCCACATAATCGTAAGTATATATGTCAAAGAACGTTACATATAGTTATCGTTTTGAAAACTTAAGTTAGTGGTCTCAAAGTATACTTATAACTCATTGTTGTTAGTTCACAATGAAATGTTAAACCATCCTTAAATCATGTTAAATATGTATAGATATGTACATATACATAATCGTATAATTATCGTGTGTTATATAGTTCGTGATATCATCGGTCAAATTGGACGGTCAAACGTTGTGTGAAACTCTTTTCAAAAACATAAGTCTCAACAGTTTGGATTTCTTATCATGTTGGTAAGGTTTATTTTATGTAAATATTAATCTCATAAGTATAAAATGATCGGAAAAATCCGGGTCGTTACAGTACCTACCACCGTTTCCCCAACATTATCAGATACCTCAACAGTTTCAGATGCCAACACAGTTTGGTAACCAGTACCCTAATCAAATGTGAAACCCGTATCATATGTCCATGTTTCAACAACCGAAGAAGGGTACCTTCAAACAATTCATGGATTGTAAACCGCCTGAGTATTCAGGAAGCCCTGACCCAACTATAACCGTAAACTGGTGGAGGGAAATGGAAAGAGTTTTTTAGGCATGCCAGTGTTAACCAGAATTAAGGGTTATTTTTGCCAGTAGGTTTTTAAAGAACAGAGCACTGGTTTGGTGGGATTCAGTTATCTCTAGTATACCAAAAGAACAAGTGAGCCTAATTAGACCACTGAGTACTTGTGATATCGGTGAGTGGAACTATCCTTTTGGATATTAGTATAGAGTAGCTAGTTGTGCTACTGTTGCCCTGACCGCCCGATTAGATTTCCACGATAGTATATTGTTGATATGTTGTGTCGATTATATGATTATATGTGCACCAGTTGATTCGATCTTGATTTGTTATGGCAAATCCCGGGAGTCAGTCTTGATTTGTGAGGCTGGACTCATGAGGTCAACCTTGATTTGTGAGGTTGGGTTCGAGTGTTACTATCTGTGTAGTATAGCTTTGAATAACGCATCCGTTGCGTCTAGATTATTATCCGAAAGAGTCAGTAACAAGAACTATCGGTAGACTCTAGCCCGATCAACTAGGGTTGCAGGTCATGCCTGGCCGCCGGTCCTCTGGGATGGCAAAGTTGTTTGTTGTTAGTTGCTACCCACAGTTATATGATTTGATACTGTATGCTAATGTTGTTATGATAGTTTCATTCACTTAGCTTCGTGCTAATCCCTCTCATCTTCCCTGCAGGTTGATGGTTATTTCATGCTACTTTTTGGGTGAAGATGGGATGTCTAGTGGATATGTTTGACAACCTTTGGAACTCTGATGTCGTGATTTTGTAATAAAGGAACTGTTTTGTTAAGTAACACCATATTGTGGGTTTTTAAATAATAAATGCTTGTGTTTAATAAATAAATATGTTATGGTTGTTTTAAATACTTCCGCTGTGATAAAAAAAATCTTGGGTGTTATATTAAATATAGTCGTTTATATATATATAAATATATTTATCAGATTTTATTATAGTAAATAATACAAACAATTTATTAATAAATAAAAATTTATATTAAAGTTTATTAAAATATACTTTTATATATCTCAAGTAATAACATTTATTAAGTTAACTTAATATCATAAAAAATATAGTGGTATGTATTATTAATGTAATTATATTACGTGTGGTAAAAATATCTTTGTATCACATAATTATTTGGTAAAATAATATTGATAATAATAATGAGTAAAAGTTTTATTATTTTGTGATAATAATAATATTAATTATAAAAACAATATTTATATTTACTAATGATTGTAATAATTTTTATAATTAATAATAATCTTTTATAATAATACCAATGTCATAATAATAATATTACTAATAATGATAAAAATATTATAATCATGTTAATGATAATTACAATGTTAATAATATTGTTTTTATTAATAATATAATACTAATAATAATAAAAACGATAATTTAAATGGAAATATAAGTTTTAAGATTTATAATGATATTTTCTAACAACCATGATAATTATAATAATAACGATACTTTTTAATATTAACTGTAGTAATAATAATATTTTATATAATAATAATACTATGATAATTTTTAATAATAATACTAAAATGTTTATAATAATGATATTTTATAATAACAATGATATTTCTATTAAAAATGATAATTTTAATAAAAATAATGGTTTTAATATTTAATGATACTTTTAATAATAATAATGACGATAAAAATAATAAAATGATAGTTTTGATAAAAATATTAATTATTTTAATAATAATAATAATAATAATAATAATAATAATAATAATAATAATAATAATAATAATAATAATAATAATAATAATAATAATAATAATAATAATAATAATAATGATATTATTGATTATTAGATAATAATAATAATAACGATAATAATGACGATAACGATAACGATAACAATAACGATAACGATAATAATAATCATTTTAACAATAATACTTAAAATTATAGATAATTCAATTGATGATATCTTTTAATCCATTCATCGAAATCATACGCTTTCTAAATGAAAAGTTATAAATTTTTCGACAGCTTTCCAACGACATGCATATCATATACCTTATATCAGTAATATATGTAATTAATTCATGATCTATCATAAAGTATTTAACGACAATAATAAGCATACAAGCATGCATAACCAAATATACTCGAGCACTAGTCAGGGATACACTATTAATATATAAAAGATAAGATTTGAGTGCTCACGTATCAATATTGAGATTCAATATTGCAGGAAAGGTACGTAGATGCAACGGAGATGATAAACACTAGATCAACCTCACGAGCATACCCCCGAACCATACCCATAACCTCCATAGCTACAACCCATAATTTCCTTAGCTCTATCCCACTCAAAAACCAGTTTTGAAATAACTCGCCCATAACCTCGTCGTAGTATTTTATGTAAATAATACTAATAATAATAATAATGAGATTAATAATATTATTAATCTTAATAATAATAATAATATAAATAATAATTATAATACAGAGAAGGAAGAGAGAAAGAAGAGAGAAAGGATGAATGATTGTGTGCACAAAATGAACGAATTTAGCTCAATTTATAATTGTGGCCATCTCCTAACCTCCATGCGATCGCATGGAATGGAAGTGTTATAGCCATGCGATCGCATGGCTTTTTTTTCCAGCACATATCGCATTAAAATTCTTGCCGACACTCGATTTAATATTATATATATAAATATATTTAATTTATATAATTAATTAAATATTATATTATATTTACATGCATAGTTAACTTAAAATTTTAACACCGATGATTTATACGTTGTCACTTGACTTACGTGTTGGTTCCGGTTTTTCAATCGTTCTTTCATACGCTTAGAAAACTAGCACTTTACGTTACGCGACGTGTACCTTTATTAATAATTAAACTTAATTATAAATAAACTATATCACTCGAAGTGTAACTTAATCATTTAAGTCTTTTAGTTATTTTCTTCTATAAATCACCGTCTTGTTGTACATACATATACATATATATATTTATATATAATAATACTCTTTTGACTCAACATGTTTTTTATAATTAACTTAATATTATACTTTGTTATATTGTAAAATATATATTTTCATTTTTTAAAATATATCAACTTGTACATAGCGTATGTATATGAAATATTTCTTTAATAATAAGATATTTAGTTTTTCAAAACTAATTATATTTCAAAGTTCCTTTTTAAAATCGTTTACAAAATATTATAATATGTAATGTTTACTCTTTAAAACTCAACTTCATATCATTCATTTATGTGCCAACATTTATTCTAAAAACATATCTAAATATTAATCGAGCCACATAACCAATGTTACTATCGTTTACTTAACTAATTTGAAATCATATAAATTTTCAATATTCATAAACACGTTTTAAATACACGTTACGAGTTATTTATTTCCAATAACTAATAGTCTATACAAATTATGTTATTTAAACAAAACATTTTAAATAATCAAATTATATTGAATCAAAAAATATTTCCGCACGTTTGAACTAATCAATTGAATATAATGAACTTTAGTTCTCCACTAATTTTTGTCTAACTCTCGTTATTTGACACCTTGTCCTTAATTGAAGATCGCTTTACCATTATTTCCGAATACCGTTAAAAGAAAAGGTTTCCTAAATCAAATTGGACCTCTCAATAGAGACTCGTAATCATACAATGTATCTGATAAATCAATCATCTAATTATATCTTCTAATTCTATCGATAAACATACTGAAACTAATTCGTTCATGTAAAGTATTATACGTTTAATACTTTGTTAATATTCTTAAGTTATAATATATATATATATATATATATATATATATATATATATATATATATATATATATATATATATATATATATATATATATATATATACATACATATACATATTCATATTCAATTATATAATGGTTCGTGAATCGTCAGGGTTTGGTCAAAGTTAAATGAATGTATGAACACAGTTTTAAAATCCATGAGATTCAACTTACCAAACTTTGCTTATCGTGTCGGAATAATATAAAGATAAAGTTTAAATTTGGTCAGAAATTTCTGGGTTGTCACAACTGCCACAAGAACTTATTTCCGTTCATGACGTTTTTCATGTACCGAATTTGAAGAAGCGTTTGGCCGAGGCCGATGAAATCATTCCTCTTGATGAACTTCATGTTGATAAACAACTCCATTTTATTGAGGAACCTGTCGAGATTTTGGATCGAGAGGTTAAGACCGTCAAGCAAAGTAAAATTCCTATCGTCCGAGTTAGATGGAATGTCATACACGGACCCGAGTTCACTTGGGAACGTGAAGATCAGATGAGGCAGAAGTACCCGCATTTGTTCCCAGATGTCGAGTCAACCCCTGCACCTGATTAAATTTTGGGACGAAATTTCCGTAACGGGAAGGTACTGTCACGACCCTACTTTTTCCGTTATCTTTTACCTTTTATTATTTAATGCCCGTTAATTGTTATTCATGCCATGTCATTTCTATGACCTATATTATTATTTTAGTAATAATATATTAATTATTATGTGTTATGTGAATATTAGTATTCATTTCAAAATTTTACGTTTCTACGTGTCGTGGATTTCTATCCGGCGAATCTTTTCGGTTTTCAAACCAACAGTCAGACTTTTGAGATTTTCGAATCCCAATTATTTTAAATATGATATTTTTATGTCATATGAATATATATATATATATATATACATATATATATATATATATATATATATATATATATATATATATATATTGTTTATATATTTTATTTGTCGCGTATATGTTATCTCTCCGAAGAATTAATCGCGTAGTAGCGTTTCGCGTTTAGGGCTTCGATCGGGCGTTCGGGCTAAAAGCAATTTATCAAATATCAAAAGTGGCCCACTATGGGGCCCACCCCATTCCAAAATCAGCCAAACCCCAGGAAGGGGGGGAGTGTCTTGCCTTTTTGTCATTTTTACATTTTCACTTCACATTTCATTTCACAAAATCCTAATTTCTATTTTTGCTCTCATCTCCTCCTCTCCTCCCTTTTGTGGCCATCGCCATCCACCAACAACATCATCATCATCTTTCAATTTTTACCTTGAAGGTTTAGAGCTCTCATCATAATCGGATTGCTCTCGTTCTCCTCTACACGATCATACCTTTCATTTCTCGATTAGGGTATAAACCCTAACCCTAACTTTTTGATTTTTATTTAATTTTATTGATTTTGATGTTATTATGATTATATAGTACTTGTGTATTGTTGTGTTGATGATTGTATGCGTAGAAATGCTCGTTAGTGTATGTTTTCGGTTTGACTGAATTGGGACATCGGAATTTTTGATGATTTCTGTACACATGGATTTTTTTTATGATAAAATAAATTGTTTATATGAGTTCCTCTCATCAAGACAATAATTTTTGACTTTGGATTCATGTTAATTCGAGTCCCGGATCAAAAGTTATGTTTGATTTAGTGTTTTCATGAGATTAAAATGTAAAAACGAATGTAATCAGTTGAAGTCCGACTTTGTGACCATTTTTGGAGTCTCTAGGGTTTAATAGTGGGTTATATTGGTGATTGGATGAATATTCATGTTCGGGTCATCGAAATCCGAGCCACGGATCACCCGGAATGGCTAAAATAAGTTTTTGAACGGATTAGTGATTTAGGTTGATTCATGGCTGTTTTTTATGGCTCATGAACTGAACTTTGGGTGTTCTTGAGGCATTAATGTGTCGGGTGGTTTGGTTAGACGAAGATATATATAAAATTCGTCGAAAACCGACACCTGAAGCTCAAGTTACGACCCGGCGAACTTTTAATTAAACTTATGGTTATAAATTTGAACTTATGATATAAAATAATGATTTTCATTATTATTAAATTACTTATGATATAAAAGTAATTATTTTAATTTAAGACTTATGATATATATATTTATTATATCATTTATTAATTACATTATGATTTAATTAAACATTTAATTAAACTTATGATTAATAATACTTTTATTATTAATGAAAAATACTTATGATAAGTATTAAACTTATGTTATGAGATTATTATAATAAGACTTATAATAAAGATTAATTAATTATTTAATTATTATAAGGCTTAGTTATTATTCAATTATAATTTAATTAGTAAATACTTATGGTTTAATAATTATAATTAAATACTTATGATATGATTAATAATTCATTATTAATTAATAATACTTATGATATGATTAAAAATTTATTATTAATTAATAATACTTATGTTATGATTAATATTTAGTTAATTAATTAAATACTTATGTTATATTAATTATATCATTTAAACTTAGGTTAACTTATTAATTAAATTTAATTTAATTAAACTTATGATATGACATGATTATACATATATGACTTTAAATAACATTATAACTTATATTATTAACATAATATACACTTTAAAATTCAATGTTGACTATGTTTGACAAAGGTTGACTTTTGAGTTGACTTTCGGTTGACTTTGACTTTCAGTTGACTTTTGTTGACTTTCTAATTAAGGAAACTTTTCTAAGTTAAAAACTTTCTAAAAATAGAAACCTTCTAATTATAGAAACTTTCCTAATATAGTTACTTTCTAATTATGGAAACTTTTCAAAAATAGAAACTTTCCAAAAATGGAAACCTGCTAAAAATAGAAACTTTCTAAAAATAGAAAGTACGTGTTATACGCTGTCTCGATCATACCGAAACATACTGAGTGTTGTTCTATGTTTACTTGCAACAAGTACTATCGCTATCATACTAAGACCTGACCTAAGTTAGTTATTTATATCGACCTGCTTTATTTATAGGTCAGCGTTGTGATCATTCTTGATCACTTTATCTTTTGCTGCTCACGTTTCTGTGTTATCACTTCGTTTACGTCAAGGTGAGTTATAGTCCCATTTTCATACTTTTTAAAGTATTTTTGAGATGTGATTACATGCATTTTTGTTTTACGTTTAGACACAAGTGGCAATTAAATTTAAATTATTCATTATGAGTTGAACAAAAATATTCCCTAGTCTGGTAACTGTAATCACTGGTTTCTACCGGTGAACGAGAATCCTATGGATAGATTTTATCGGGCTTGACAGCCCCATTTCGAGCTAGTCGCGCTAGCAATTTATAATCGAAATGTATTAGTACTTCGTTATTATTTGAAGGTACACCTGTTCAGTGTATATTGTGTTTGGTAAGGGTATGGAAATGGTTAAGTGGTTACCAGATGACTCATGGATTAATGGAATAATAGTTTAATGTTTTCTAACATTTTAAATCTTGTGGTCTATGTGACGACCCGGAAATTTTCGACCAAATTTAAACTTAATCTTCATATAATTTCTATACGATAAGCAAAGTCTGTAATGTTGAGTCTTGAAAATTTTGAAACTATATTTATATATGATATCGCGTATTTTATACACATTTTCATTAGCGATATCGGTCACATTTTGGTCCATTCGAATATGATTTGGTTGTTATATTGATCATATTGAGATTTGTTCGAGTTTGAAAAGCTAAGTGTTGAAACGTGGTGTTTTATGGGGTTTATGAGGCGTTTTGTTAGTTTGTTATTGCTAAAGGCGCACCGAGGATGAAAACGTTAAGTATTTATCGGGTATATTGGGTTTTGAGTGAAGAAAGAGTGTAAAAAGTCGAAGGAACCAGACGCAGTGTATCGTCGCGGCGCGGAAAGGGGCCTCGCGGCGCGACATAGTACTAGTTTCCAGATCAGAAAGTGAGTTAAGAAGGTAATTATTTTATGAGTATCTCCGCGGCGCGACCAATAACGTCGCGGCGCGACACCTCTGGCGGTTCAGCTATTTTGGCAAGTATAAAAGGCCCGAATTTAACCCTAAATAATTCATTATCGTATCCAGACGAATTCCAGCCACTTTTTGACGAACTTAGGTGATTTTTGGGGATCTTCAAGGTCATTCTAAGGTACCAATCATTCCGGGAACAAGTCTCGATTCGTTTATCTTTCAGGATTCAATCTTTGATTAGGTTTATTCTTTTGTTATCAACAATGAATTTCTCTATTTCTTTGATTGTTATTTTGGTTTTAGCCATGATTGTAGGCTAAGCTTTTAATGTTTGTCTAGACTGAATATTTGCAAGTGTTTGGATGAAACCTTGATGTTTTATTAATTGATGCATGATAATTATGAGTTTTGATTAAGAACCATTCTTGTGGGTGTTGATTATTGTTACTAGGTTGATTATTGAATCTTGTTTGAACAAAGGGAACCCTGTTTCGATTTAGTGATCTAATTTCCAATTGATTTGTCTTAACCGATTGGGTGCTTACTGGACCAAGGGGGTAAACCGGGTAACGTAATTGAACAAAATAGGGGTGAATTGTGTGGAGCGAACGCGTAACCAATTGAATCTTAATCTTATAATTAGCTAGTTACTAAGTCACAAACGAAAGATGGTATTTGGTGAAAGGGAACCCTAAGCCAATTAATCCTAGTTTGACGTGTTTGCTAAAAGAGAACTCTGGGTAAACCGACTCTGTAATTGCGTGCATTGATTAATAGAACTAGTGCTTAATAACAAATCATCCAACACTGCGAATAGGATATCTAGGCGAACATTCTTTTATCCATTGAATTCAAATATCTTTACTTTTCCGTTGAGTCTGCATTTCTTTTACTTAAACTTAAAAACACAAAAATATTGTCTTTTACTTTTTAAAGCTATCTTGATTTGGCTAATCGTTAAATAGCCGCAAAACAAACTATCTCGTACTTTCAATTTTCATAGTTTAACTTAGTTTACTTTTATTTGCAAACTTAATTCTCACGTTAATACTTTCCTTGGAACGATACTTGGAATTACCATTTTTATACTATTGCACGATCGGGTACACTGCCCGTAAGTGTGTAGTAATCTTTAACCAGGCATATTTCCAAAGATAATTTATATACTAGATTTCACACATCAAGTTTTTGGCGCCGCTGCCGGGGACAGTTGTGTTGAAAATTAAGTTTGATAATTAAGTTTGAAAATTAAGTTTGTTCTTAGTTAATTTTAACTGTTTATTTTAGTTTAATTCTAATTGAGTCGGTGCGTTTAATCGGTTTGTTAGCTGTGTTCTTGCAGTTACAGGTAGTGCATGCCACACACGCGTTCTTCAAGTTCTCCGATTTTAACACCGTTTGACGAGCCTGAAAGAGAGTTGTTCAAAGCCTTAAGTCAAGAGCAAAAATCTAAAAAGGATTCATCACCGTCTTCGAGTGAAATAGTAGTCAATTTGTTCAGTAACACAGACATTGTGGTGCCCGAGACACCACCAGAAGTTAACTCAGAAGAAGATTCTTACGTTTCGTCTGACACCTCAGATACTGAAGAAATGGCCGAAGAACCACCTCGTCCTCAGACTATGGCAGAAAAGTTGAAGGCCACCCGAGGAGGCCAAGGCAATTCGATTACTCAGCCGGATATTAATCAGCCTTTTCAAATCACAGGGCCGATCCTGAATTTGATTTCTTCTGATTGCCGATTCTATGGCAAAGATACCGAGGATGCTAACGAGCATCTTCGTAATTTTAATGATGTTTGTAACTTGTTTAAACTACATGAGGTTGCCGACACTTCAATCAAGACAAGGCTTTTCCCTTGGACTCTTAAGGGAGAAGCCAAGAGATGGTTAGATAAGCAACCAGAAGGTACGATTACATCTTGGGCGACTTTGGAAGATAAGTTTTTGTCGAAGTTTTTCCCTGCTTCTCGAGCTGCTCGACCTTAAGCAGATATTTCTCAATTTAGACAAAAGAGCAGTGAGACATTGTTTGATGCTTGGGACCATTTTGCTACTTTGTTACGCTCGTGTCCGCAACACGGGTTGAATGATTTACAGAAGGTTCAGATTTTCTACAAAGGTTGTGATATTCCTACGCGTCAAAGTATTGATCAAGCAGCAGGTGGAACGTTAATGGATAAGACCGAAGAAGAGGCATTAGCGATTATTGAAAAGCAAGCTGCTTATTCTCATGAGTGGCATCAGGATCATGAGTCTTTCCATTCAGCTTCAGTTAAGAGAATAGAAACTACAGGTACAGGTGCTTATGATGATTTTGGGTCTTTCAGTGCTAAGTTGGATTCGTTTGGTAGGAATTTGGAGAAGATGAACAAAGACATTCATGGTATGAAGGTTGGTTGTGAATACTGTGGAGGTTTACATCTGGGCAAAGATTGTGATGCAGGTTTGACTATGAATCAGAAAGAAGAGATTAATTACATTAGTCAGCAGAATAACAATCAGTTTCAGGGACGTGCTCAGTTTAACAGGAATTTCAACAATCCTTATAATCCGCAAGGTAATCAGGGTTCGAGGTTCCAACCGGGTTCTAGTGGAGGTTTTCAGCAGCAAGCTCCCGGTTATTTTCAGAAACCACAGGTCGAAGAGAAAAAGTCCAACCTTGAGGCTATGATCGAGAAGTTAGTGATATCTCAGACTCAACTTGTCACTACCGTTACTCAGAATAATGAAAAGAGTGACCAAATGTTTCGAAATCAACAAGCAGCTATTCATAATCTTGAACAGCAGATTGGTCAACTTGCTAATAAGAGTAGTGAGAGGAAACCGGGAGAGTTACCGAGCAAGACAGATACTAACCCGAAAAACGGGCATGTTAATGCTATCACCACCCGAAGTGGTTTAGCATATTATCCACTGAGGAAGCCCGACGAGTATGATTTGAGGGTACCGTTAGTTAATGATAGTGAGCCGGTTGTTGAAAGTGAACCGGAAAGGGAAAAGGAGCCGGAACAGGTGGCTGAAAAAGTTGTTAAGGAACCGGTTACTGTTGCTTCTAAATCGGTAGTTAGAGAGTATCAACCACCGCTCCCATTCCCGAGGAAACAGCGATTGGAGAAGCTAGAGGCCGAAAAGTCCAAGTTCATGGACTTGATTAAAAAAGTTAACATAAATATGCCTTTTATTGATGTTATTGCAGGTATGCCTAAGTATGCGAGGTTTCTCAAAGATTTGGTGACTAACAGGCAGAAGCTGGAGAACGTGTCTTCAGTCAGGTTGAATGCCGCATGCTCAGCGGTTGTTGCAAACAAGCTTCCCGAGAAGCTTGAAGATCCTGGAAGTTTTACCATTCCTTGTTTACTTGGTAATTTGGACTGTATGAGGGCTTTGGCGGATTTGGGGGCTAGCATTAATTTAATGCCTTATTCTATTTACTTAAAGCTAGACCACGGGGAGTTAAAACCCACGCGTATGGCTGTGCAGCTAGCTGACCGCTCTATTAAATTCCCTCGTGGAATCATAGAGAATATGCTAGTGAAGACCGGGTCGTTAGTTTTTCCGGCGGATTTTGTGGTTTTGGATATGGAAGTGGATGAAAGGATTCCACTAATTTTGGGTCGGCCATTCTTAAATACTGCTAGGTGTATGATTGATGTGTATGGCCAAAAGTTGACCCTTAGGATAGACGATTTGAGTGCAACATTCTCAATCGACCATGCTTTAAAATACCCTGGCTACACTGATGATACATGTTATTTTCTTAACTCTGTGAATGTCCAGTCTGAGTTTTTGCAGGAATTCCCAGAGTTACAGGGTTCAGGAGAATGCTCATTGGTTGAGATTGATGAAGAGTTGCAGGTTGAGGAGGTGGATATTTTAACCACCTTGATGGAAAACGGCTATGAGCCGACTGAAGAGGAGTTCAAAGAACTCGAACGTGATTCAGATTACCGGAGCAAGTCTTCAATTGAAGAACCTCCCGAGCTTGAATTGAAGCCACTTCCAGATCATTTAGAATACGCTTACTTGCATGAGGAATCTAAGCTTCCGGTAATTATTTCTTCTTCTCTTTCAGCAGGTCAGAAAACTGAGCTTGTAACCATGCTAAAGGCCCATAAATCGGCCATTGCATGGAAGATTCACGACATTAAGGGTATTAGTCCCTCCTATTGCACCCACAAAATTCTAATGGAGGATAACTCCAAACCTGTGGTGCAACGTCAAAGGAGGTTGAACCCGCACATGCAAGATGTCGTGAAGAAAGAGATCGTTAAGCTCCTTGATGCAGGTCTGATTTACCCGATTTCTGACAGTCCGTGGATTAGCCCGGTACACTGTGTACCTAAGAAAGGTGGTATGACTGTTACCACTAATGATAAAAATGAGTTAATTTCCACTCGGACTGTCACGGGGTGGCGTGTTTGTATCGACTACCGTAAGTTGAACGACGCCACACGCAAAGACCACTTCCCGCTACCTTTCATAGATCAAATGCTAGAGAGGTTGGCAGGAAACAGTTTCTATTGCTTTCTCGATGGTTTCTCGGGCTATTTTCAAATTCCTATCTCGCCCGAGGACCAAGAGAAGACTACTTTCACGTGCCCGTATGGCACGTTTTCATATCGACGCATGCCTTTTGGCCTTTGCAATGCTCCGACCACTTTTCAAAGGTGCATGATGGCCATATTCCATGACATGATAGAAGATTGCATGGAGGTGTTCATGGATGACTTATCGGTCTTCGGTGACACTTTCGATTCATGCCTTCTCAATTTAGAACGGATGTTGGTCAGGTGCGAAAAATCCAATCTTGTGCTCAACTGGGAGAAGTGCCATTTCATGGTTCAAGGGGGCATAGTTCTCGGGCACAAGATTTCTAAAAACGGTATAGAGGTGGATCCCGCAAAGGTTACCGCTATTAAAAACCTTCCACCTCCCACCGATGTTAAGGGTGTTAGGAGTTTCCTCGGGCACGCCGGTTTTTACCGGCGATTCATTAAAGATTTTTCTAAGATTGCAAACCCGATGAATAAACTCCTTGAAAAAGACAGCCCGTGGAACTTCTCCGAAGAGTGCCAAAAGGCATTCGAGCTTTTGAAGGAGAAACTCATCAATGCACCAATCATAATTGCTCCGAATTGGTCCCTTCCATTCGAGCTTATGTGCGATGCATCTGATTTCGCTGTTGGCTCTGTTTTGGGTCAAAGGGTCGAGAAGCATTTCCGACCCATCTATTATGCAAGCAAGACCTTGCAAGGAGCGCAATTATATTATACTACCACTGAAAAAGAGCTCCTTGCAGTGGTCTTTTCATTTGATAAGTTCCGGTCCTACTTAGTCTTGTCTAAGACTATTGTTTTTACGGACCATTCTGCTTTAAAGTACCTTTTTGCTAAACCGGATGCAAAACCCCGACTTCTTAGATGGATCTTACTTTTGCAAGAATTTGATGTTGAGATCCGGGATAAAAAGGGTGCTGAAAACTTAGCGGCCGATCACCTTTCACGTCTTGAGAACCCCTCCCGTGAGGTTCTCGATGAGACTACCATTCATGATGATTTTCCCGACGAATATCTCATGAAGGTGGATAAGGTTGACGAGCCGTGGTATGTGGACATTGCTAATTATCTCGTTGGGAGATTCTTAGAAAAAGGGTGGTCACATCAAAAGAGGAAGAAATTCTTCAGTGACCTTAAGTACTATTTCTGGGAGGATCCCTATCTTTTTCGTTGTTGTCCCGATGGGGTTATCCGCCGGTGTGTTTCAGGTGATGAGTGTATGCGTATTTTAACCGAGTGCCATAGTGGGCCTACCGGTGGGCATTTTGGACCCCAAATTACGGGGCGTAAAGTCTATGATGCCGGCTTTTATTGGCCGACAATCTTCAAGGATGCCCACCTGGTTTGTAAGTCATGTGATTCGTGCCAAAAGGCCGGTAAAGTCACCAAACGGGATGAGATGCCTCAACAAAGCATCCAAGTTTGCGAAGTATTTGACGTTTGGGGAATTGACTTTATGGGGCCATTTCCGAAATCTCAGAATTATAGTTACATACTCGTTGCCATTGACTACGTGTCTAAATGGGCCGAAGCGCAAGCTTTACCCACAAATGATGCACGAGTTGTGATTTCATTCCTTAAGCGTTTATTCTCTCGATTTGGAACTCCTAAAGCTTTAATTAGCGATAGGGGTACTCATTTTTGTAACGCCCAAATGGAAAAGGTATTGAAGCGATATGGAGTTCTCCATAAAGTTTCTACTTCATACCATCCCCAAATGAGCGGACAAGTTGAGAATACCAATCGAGCTCTTAAAAGTATTCTTGAGAAAACTGTGGGTTCGAATCCGAAGGAGTGGGTAAATAAGCTCGATGAAGCTTTGTGGGCGTTTAGAACCGCCTACAAAACGCAATTGGTACCACTCCTTATTGGTTGGTTTATGGGAAAGCGTGCCATCTCCCGTTGGAGATTGAGCATAAGGCTATGTGGGCACTTAAACAGTGCAATTTAGATTTGAAGTAAGCCGGACGCCTAAGGGCGTGGCAATTGAATGAGCTTGGTGAATTATGCCTAGATGCGTACGAGAATTCATTGATCTATAAAGAGAAAACCAAGCAATGGCATGATAGGAAGTTAAAGGGTCCAAAAGAGTTTAACGAAGGCGACCGAGTGCTTTTGTTTAACTCTAGATTAAAGCTTTTACCGGGAAAACTCAAGTCCCGGTGGACGGGACCATTTGAGGTTGTTAAGGTGTACCCATACGGTACGATCGAGTTAAAAAATGCGAATGGTATTACCTTTAAGGTTAACGGACATCGTGTGAAGAAGTATTTTGATGGTCCGTTAGAGATTAATGATGAGGTTCACGTTGAACCCGATCCCAACGCCAATTGAAGTTGGGGACGAGTCGCGTGAACGACTCGTAAAATAAGGTTCACATTGTTGTATAGTTTGTATAATTAGGTGTGATCACGGGTTTGCTGCGTCTAAATTGCTAAATAATTGCTTTTGATCGATTACTTGTTGGTTATATGGTTAGTTTTGGGGTTTAAAGGTAATCAAAGGCTGCTGTATTATAAAAAGGGCGAAATGCCAATTCCAGTGAAAGGCCGCGGCGCGGAAATGGGGATCGCGGCGCGATGATGTTAATGATTTGGTAACAGAAAGAGGCCTAAAGATGGTTTTTACACGCGTGTATTACCGCGTCGCGACATATGGGGTCGCGGCGCGAGGTATAGCAGGATTTTGGTTCATGTATTTTTATAGATGTTTGTGTCAGGTGTAGTATACTGCCGCGGCGCGGCAAGTAACGTCGCGGCGCGACGATACAGGCGCGACGATTCTGAACCCCTCGTTAGTGTTTAAAGTTAAATGGGTCAACCCAATTTTTCACATAACCCGACGAGTATTACACCCTTTTTAGGGTTTTTGCATCAGTTTTTCACCACAACTCTCATACTTATCTTTCAAACTTACATAAGGCTTTCAAACCCTAATTTCAATCTACCCAAATTGCTACTTAATTTCTTCAATTGCTTGCTTAAACATGCCGGTTAAGGTCCGAATTAAACTAATCTCTTACTTTTTCTTCCATGTATCTTGATTAATCTTGTTAATTCTAGGGTTCATGTTTGAATTTTTAAGGGGTTATGTTTAATTGAATCTTTTATGCTTTAATATGAATTAATTGTTGATGAATATGATATTATTGTGTTGTCTTCATGATTTATTGTGTTGATTATGCATAATATTGATTCTTGAAATTAGGGTAGTGATTAAATCCGAATTTTATGTTAATTATTTGGGGATTTTGTTTTTAAGGGAGTTGATTGTTAATGATGGAATGTTTTAAGATAGTGTGGGGTAATTTGGGCGGGTTTTATGTGTGATTTGGAAATTGGTTAAGCTTGATGAGATTTGTGATTAATGCGTTCATTTACTTGAATGTTGGAATTGTTTAATATTGTTGGAATTGGGTATTTGACTTGTTGAGTTGGTTAAATTGAGTTTCAAGTGAATTGTGTAATGAGGAGTTTTATGCTTTAGAGTTTTGGAGTTGGTTTGAATTGGTTAAATAGAACACAAACATATGTTTTGGATACTTGCTATGGTCTAAATGCTTAATTGAAGTTGAAACAAGTTTGATGGTAGTTGATGCAAGTATGTGGAACATGTTGATTTCGCTTAACGCTAACTTTTCAATGTTTTGTGTTTGGATTGGTTTTTGTTTAATTTGTGTAGAGAAGCAGAGGTAATGCTCCATCATCCTCCACGGCTCAAGCCCGTAGGGAGGAAGAGCGACGAACAAACCCGGAAGTTTGGTTGGAACAAGTGCAGGAAGAATTCTCTAATTACTATGAATTTATTTCGGCTAGAAATATCCAAGCTACTTGGTATTTTAGCTGGAATGAATTAGAGAGAGCGTCTGGTGATGTTAAGGAGGATGTTGCTTCATTGTTGTCGATGTCTTATCATGGGTTCGATCTAGATTCCTGGGAACGTGCCATGTCCTTAAGGGAGGATCTTTATAGAGAGTTAATTGTTGAATTTTTCTCCTCTCTTAGCTACCGTACTAGAAGAAATGGGGAAGATCAAGCGTTCTTAACTTTTCGCTTGGGAGGCGAGAGACGGGCAATGAGTCGACTCGATTTAGCTCAGGCATTAAATTTATATGAAGGGTGGAACGAGAATTTGTTGAAACGGTATTTAAAAGAAACAGAGTTTATTGGAAGCCAGGAAGGTTATAGTGAGCGTGATTTTTGGGAAGAGATATCGGGTTTGGTGCCATTTGTGTCTAATGAATCGAAAGGCTCTGATATTCAGCACAGGGATTTACGGTTGTTTCAGAAACTTTTGTCAAGTACTTTTTGTGGCAGACGGAATGGGAACGACAAAGTAAATTCCACCGAGTTCTGGATTATGTATAGGTATACGCGTAGTGCACATGTGGATTTGTGCAATCTTATTGGTACATATTTGTCGAATCATTCAAGAGAAACTAGAGCGACACGGCCAATTCTTGGTGGTCATTATGTTACGCGAATAGCGAAGTTTTTCGATATTGATTTCAGCAGGTGCACCAAATTAACCGATCAGTTGCAAGTTATGAAACCTTTTAATTTAAGGTTTTATTTTAACGCAAATTTTGTTATGTGGAATGCGAATCGAGATGGTGTGGTAGCATTTGTTGAGCCACAAGCACCTGCAGTTGGAGGTGCTAATCAGGGTGTTAATGATCCGGAGCCGGTTGCTCCAAATGTGCATGCAGGGGGTGAAAAACAGTGGGGTATTTCCCAAGAGGTTTGGGACGGTTTGGTTTCGTCAGTTGGTAATTTACAGGTTGGTATGTCAAGAGGGTTCAGTGATTTCCGAGGGGATCAGCGGGAACATGATAACCGCATGTGGGCTAGCCAGGAAAGAGTAGAGTCGAGTAACTCTAGGCAGGAGGAAAGGTTAGATGAGATAGCCCATGATCAGCAGTGGATTGCATATGGCAATGATTGGCAGCGCCATAATGATCGCCTCTATTATTATGATCCGAATAATTATTATGGCACAACAGCTCAGACACCGGTTTATTACCGCAGTGATGTTCGGCCAGGAGTTCAGGCCCCTATTTATGACGAGCAGGAGAGGTTGGAGAACGCGCGAGAGCGTTTTCAGCAGCAGTACCCATACGGCAGCTGGCCGTATGGTGGATTTCAGTGAGGAGGGCCTGCGAGCCCGTGATCTTGTTGTATTTGTTTAGACTATTTTCATTTCGTTTGGGTTGTACTTGAATATTTTTATTTTTCATATTATGTACTTGAGACCTTATTAGGGGCAAGGCGTTTCGGTACCGGGTGGTACCACCTTGTCCCATGTATGTAGTTTGCTTGTTTTTCTTTTCTTAGGTGTGTTAGTGAAATAGTTTTTCAAGTCTGGCATTAAGTTCAGCAAAACTACTTGAGTGATGATATTGGTGTGAGGATCGGGAATGGACGATGTTCTTATGCTGGCAGTCAGTTCAGCGCCATCTGTCACTGTCATTCCACGATCTGTGGTTAAGCTCGATAAGTTTTTATTTTTCTTACCCTTTCGATTTTAATCCATTTTTGATCTCAAATAATGGGGACATTACTTGATCTCAAGTGTGGGGTGGGGGATGTAAAATCTCTCGGGTTGGTTATTAATAGAATCATCATTATTTTGGTTTTGATATCTAAAAGACTTGACGTTTCACGGGGTTTTGGTCGTAAAAAAAAAAAATTTGAAAAATTTAGGGGAAAATAAAAAAAATGAAAAATTAGTTAGCGAAAAAAAAAAGAAAAAAATATATATAGAAAATATAGTTAAAAATTCGACCAAAACCCTTGTTTAAGTATGGCTTGGTATTTATATTTCATGATGTTTAAAGAAGCCAAGGTTGTTCCACATGTTCATTACCATTGAACATGAAATCTTACGAGTTCGGGGAACTCAATAGTAGGTCACCTGTACCAAAACGGGTGTAAACCGTGAGAGAGCGGTGATTGCATAGCGTGATTGTGACCGAATCACGTGCCAGATCAAAAATTTTTGGTTACTTGGTATAGCATACTTCCGAAACTATATCATTTTATTATTGCATCATTTAAATGATGTGATACTGTAGGAAGAGGAGCCTTGAGCTTCACCAGTGCTGTCCTTTTTAGGAGCAATAGCTACGTGCTTGTGTTTGCTTGGACAACACAACCCATAGCCAAAAGCTATGGAACCCGAAGGTTTTCGGGATTTTTCAAAACCGGTGTCAAGTGAAACAGATTGGCACTTCCGAGTGATTCAGATCCACTCATTAAGGAAGTAAAGTCTTCCGACCGTCCTACTTGGTACGTATACCTCTTAAGCGTGCCATTTCATTACCCATCATATCACGATGAGGTACCGTTAGAGGAGAAAGTCTTGAACTTTCAAAACACGTTCATTATTTTGAATGTGAAATCCTACATGAACATTCAGTTCATACGTAGGTCACTTGTACAAAAACGGGTGTCAATCGTATGAACGGTGATTGGATCGTGTGGTCGAAGCTGGGCCATACGCTAGATCGAAAACTTATACAGGGCGATCTTCATTGTTTCTCCTAACAAGGACAATGTATGCGCTCGACCACCTTTTATGACCATACAGGATGAATCCACTCCATCCTAAAAGGAGTCAAGTCTCCCGAACGACACACTTGCTGATTTATTTCAGAAGATGTAGTCCAGACCAGTTGTAGGGTGACGAAAAACCTTGAAAAGTCATTGCTAAAATCGACTGGAAATCTACCAGGCCTCAACATCAAATAGGGAAACTGGTAGTCAAAGCTTATCTCAATGAGGGAGATTTGCTAGCCAAATGGGAAGCGCACCATGATACATAAAATGTCAGTGATTGATTAGATTCCTAGTGGATAACCTCCGGAAAGGTAAGATATCAGCTTTTAAGCCTGATGAACTTCAATCTTCATGATTGACCTAACAGATTAGACGGTTACCTCATAACCGTCGATGATATCCGGACGTAATGTGTATCCTCCTAAGCACATTATTTTCTTACCGACATCTCGCGATGTTAGGTACTGTGGGAGGCTTGGCTTGACCAATTGCGGGGTAGCCCATGCGTTCTCTTGGCACATGTGTTCGATTGCTTATTCCTTGGTGCTAGGTTCCCACTTGATTCCCGGATTCTTTGAAGATTTATATTATGATCGAGATTCTATACTTCATCATTATGGAACGTTATCGAGATTATTTTTGGTTACTATATTGATTCATATTGATTGCAGTTTGGGAAGTTACATCGGGGGAATGCAAGTAGGAACCATGGTTGTTATTTATGCCAAATCGTGCCCACGCTAGTTGCTTGTTTGGTTTCTTGTTCATTGGTTCTACATTCATGTTTGAAGACGTTATTATATTGTAGAAGATTATTTTCGAGTTCTATTGCTTGAGGACAAGCAAAACTTTAGTGTGGGGTGGTTTGATATCGCGTATTTTATACACATTTTCATTAGCGATATCGGTCACATTTTGGTCCATTCGGATACGATTTGGCGGTTATATTGATCATATTGAGATTTGTTCGAGTTTGAAAAGCTAAGTGTTGAAACGTGGTGTTTTATGGAGTTTATGAGGCGTTTTGTTAGTTTGTTATTGCTAAAGGCGCACCGAGGATGAAAACGTTAAGTATTTATCGGGTATATTGGGTTTTGAGTGAAGAAAGAGTGTAAAAAGTCGAAGGAACCAGACGCAGTGTATCGTCGCGGCGCGGAAAGGGGCCTCGCGGCGCGACATAGTACTAGTTTCCAGATCAGAAAGTGAGTTAAGAAGGTAATTATTTTATGAGTATCTTCGCGGCGCGACCAATAACGTCGCAGCGCGACACCTCTGGCGGTTCAGCTATTTTGGCATGTATAAAAGGCCCGAATTTAACCCTAAATAATTCATTATCGTATCCAGACGAATTCCAGCCACTTTTTGACGAACTTAGGTGATTTTTGGGGATCTTCAAGGTCATTATAAGGTATCAATCATTCCGGGAACAAGTCTCGATTCGTTTATCTTTCAGGATTCAATCTTTGATTAGGTTTATTCTTTTGTTATCAACAATGAATTTCTCTATTTCTTTGATTGTTATTTTGGTTTTAGCCATGATTGTAGGCTAAGCTTTTAATATTTGTCTAGACTGAATATTTGCAAGTGTTTGGATGAAACCTTGATGTTTTATTAATTGATGCATGATAATTATGAGTTTTGATTAAGAACCATTCTTGTGGGTGTTGATTATTGTTACTAGGTTGATTAGTGAATCTTGTTTGAACAAAGGGAACCCTGTTTCAATTTAGTGATCTAATTTCCAATTGATTTGTCTTAACCGATTGGGTGCTTACTGGACCAAGGGGGTAAACCGGGTAACGTAATTGAACAAAATAGGGGTGAATTGTGTGGAGCGAACGCGTAACCAATTGAATCTTAATCTTATAATTAGCTAGTTACTAAGTCACAAACGAAAGATGGTATTTGGTGAAAGGGAACCCTAAGCCAATTAATCCTAGTTTGACGTGTTTGCTAAAAGAGAACTCTGGGTAAACCGACTCTGTAATTGCGTGCATTGATTAATAGAACTAGTGCTTAATAACAAATCATCCAACACTGCGAATAGGATATCTAGGCGAACATTCTTTTATCCATTGAATTCAAATATCTTTACTTTTCCGTTGAGTCTGCATTTCTTTTACTTAAACTTAAAAACACAAAAATATTGTCTTTTACTTTTTAAAGCTATCTTGATTTGGCTAATCGTTAAATAGCCGCAAAACAAACTATCTCGTACTTTCAATTTTCATAGTTTAACTTAGTTTACTTTTATTTGCAAACTTAATTCTCACGTTAATACTGTCCTTGGAACGATACTTGGAATTACCATTTTTATACTATGGCACGATCGGGTACACTGCCCGTAAGTGTGTAGTAATCTTTAACCAGGCATATTTCCAAAGATAATTTATATACTAGATTTCACACATCAATATATATATTCAATTGACCTTCGACTGTTCCCAACGATTCACGAACAACTATTTGTAAATACATAACATATATATTTAAATAGGTATTTATAATTTGAAAAACAATTTAGAATATTATATAGTTTAATCATTATAATTTATATTGTAAAATAAATAAAAATAAAATGCGATGTAATGAAAACTATATTTAAGAATATATAGATATATATATAAATATTACTTGTAAAAAATATAAAGTTATATTAAATCTATTTATTTAAAAATATATAATATATTTGTTTTAGTAAGTAAACTTGCTATTTTAAAACTGTTTATATATAAAAAGAGAATAAATGATTTCAAGCTTAAATAGTAAACATCAGTAATACCCGGTTGACATTTCGTTAGTGTTCATATAGATTTAACATGATTTTATGAGAGATTAAAATAAAATTTGAGCTGTAAATCGATTACGAAGATTTTAAATTTGTTAAAAGTATTTTTACCTTTTTAAGTTTAAATATTAGTACTCCGTACATATAAATCGGAACAGAAAATAAATAATTTTTGAACCTTTTTGATTAGATTTCAAACAGGCAATGAGTGAAATAATTAAATATGTTTAATCTAAAAAAATTTGGAATTTTTAGGGACACTTTATACATTAACTGTTTAGCAATGGACACGATATAGCCATCCGGGGAAAAGTGTCGGCAGAATTATTTGTGATGGCGTACTATTTTCTTTCAACCAACACATGCATAAAAGTTATCATTTTTATATTATTATTAATAATTATTATTAATTAATATTAATACTATAATGAATATATAAGATATTATATATATATGTAAGTAATACATCGAGAGATTTAGGAGGAAGATTCATAAACCAATTCACACCTTTCACCACCACCGGGTGCCACCATGCCGCCATCCATGACCACCGTCGATCACCACCTCGTGAACCGCCACTAGACTATCACCATGCACCACCCGACAAACCTCCATGAAATCACCACCATCTCACCACTTCTCGATGTCAAACCACCACTGGAACTCCACCTTGATCACCACCATGGACACCACCTTAATAACCCATCACCATCATCACCGACTGTCACCACCACCGAACACCCACTACAACCACTGTCGACCCCCATCTTTCTTTCTTTAAACCACCATTTTTATTTTATTTATGTTCAAGGGAATAAAATGGTGACAAAGAGAATGAAAGCGAAGATGATTAAACTGCTGTTGGACCTGTTTACATTCTATATCTTGTTGTACGATTTGAGTACCATCTCAAAACACCAACACACCCTGTAACTCCTACGAATTTGTTGCTGCAACATTTTCTTCTATTTTTTTTCTGGATATTCGAACAAGCAGCTACAGCTGCATTTTTTTTTATGTTTCTATTTCAAACCATTGTGGAACAACAATGAAAGCACCCCAACCCTAACCGTCGAAACTACACTTGAAACCCACCACTTAATTCACTAGTTACGTGTTGTTAGATGATGATGACGATTGATAATAGATGAGATATATGATGATAATTTAAGGAAGCTGTGAAAGACGTAGGGCTGTGAACTGGGAATGATGGTGTACTACGAAAAAAAAAGGGCAATGAAGATGGTGGTTCGATATAGACGAAGAGGATAGGGAAGTATGTTGATGATGAAGACGAAAATATGAAGAAGATAATTGTGTTGTTTTCTGTTTCCCTTTCTACTGCTGCTCGATTTTTATCAAAACCAAAACCCACTAAATTGATGATTATGATCCAAGATGAAGATGATGTTAACGTATGATGATGATTGTGGTGATGCTAGATAACAGCCACTTATAATTAAATACATTTCAGATTTATATAACACTAGATGTGAGTTTGTAGCTTGATGGTTTTGGAGGTGGTATGGTGAGCCTGAGGTACAGAGATCGAACCTAGTCAGCTGCACAAATTTTTTTTAATTAAATAGAAACTGTTGGGCCGAATCCTTCTGTTGCCATGTTGGGCTGTGTATAAGTTGTTGGGCCAAAAATCCATCTTAAATGTTGGGGCCGTAAAAACCATTGTGGTGATTGGGCCGAAATACATTTGGGCCGAACTATAGAATAAGAGAATTTATTGGGTAAATTAAGATAGAAAGTAAGCAAGGGTTCAATGGTTAGGAATGAGGTTCTTAATCGAGAGGTCTCAAGTTCGAGTCCCGTCTGTAGCATTCTTTTGAGGAGGGTATACATTTTTCCATTTCCTTTATTATTATTATTATTATTATTATTATTATTATTATTATTATTATTATTATTATTATTATTATTATTATTATTATTATTATTATTATTATTATTATTATTATTATTATTATTATTATTATGTATTAATAAGTATTATTATTATTATTATCATTATTATCATTAGTAGTAAAATTATTATTATAGTTATTGTTGTTATTAGTGTTATAAAGATTATTATTATTATCACTTGCATAAGTATTAAAATTATTACTATTACTATTAGTATTACTAATACAAGTAGTAAATATAAATTATTATTAATACGATTATAATTACAATGATAATATATATTGTTATTACTAAAATTAATATCATTACTAATATGTGTGTTATTATTATTAACATGTTTAGGATTATTATTATCATTATTAACGATATCATTATTAATAAAGTTATTATTATTAATAACTCATTAATATAAAAACTATCATTTTTAACAAATAAATATTTTCATACAAAATATATTTAGTACATATACTATAACGATATTAACATCTCATATAACTACATATTAACATTATATAGATAAATATATATTTTTATCATGTATAAACCCTAAAATAAATTGTTATATTAGCTATATAAATATATAAACTAAATATATTAAATTTATCTTTATCTATATAACATATGAGATAACAAGTATATTATTAATAATAACATATATAACTTGTTCAATTACGAATTATATGTTTTAATAGATATACAAATGATATAGGTTCGTGAATCCAAGACCAACCAAACATTTGTTAAATGACGTCATATGTATTTTTACTACAAAATACAGTATGGTGAGTTTCATTTGCTCCCTTTTACTCTTTATATTTTTGAGACTGAGAATACATGCTCTGTTTTTAAAACTGCTTTATTAAATGCTTTTGGAAATATATTTTGAACTGCGAATACTTGAAATGCTTTTATAAATGTTTGACGAGATAGACACAAGCAAAACATTCCTCGAATGAATTATTATGCAGACAGAAGTTCTACGGATTATTGTTGAATTATGTGGACATGATAATTGCCACAATTGAATTATGTGGACATGATAATTGCCACCATTGAATTATGTGGACATGATAATTGCCACCAATTGATATGAATGTTATGTATCGAGAGAATGATTTGATACACAGGTTATGTGTATGTTATTTTTATGCACGAGATATGTGTACGGTTACTAAGATTTATGAAAGATGATTTCGTACATGAGAAAGGTGTACTGTATTTAAAAGATATCGCATGTACATTACAGGTGGGTATAGGATTTGGGGCCATTTGTACCATGCAGCATTTAAATCTTGTGGTCTATCAAAATGATGAATTTTATTGTTTTATGATAAACTTATGAACTCACCAACCTTTTGGTTGACATTTTAAAGCATGTTTATTCTCAGGTTTGAAAGAAATCTTCCGCTGTGCATTTGCTCATATTACATGGAGTCGTTCATGGCATATAGAGGTCAGAACCTCGCAATGGGACCAACTGTTGAAGACTTCGTCCAGATGGATTAGGACGGGTCACTACAGGTGGTATCAGAGCGGTGGTCTTAGCGAACCAGGTCTTGCATTATTGTGTCTAACTAATAGTTGTTTAGATGCATTAGTGAGTCTGAACTTCGACCGTGTCTGCATGTCAAAAGTTTTGCTTATCGTTTCGTGTCGAAAATTACCTGCTTATCATTCTTAGGGAATAACTTGATTATCATCTTAATTCTACACACGTCTTACTGCATTTAGTGCATCGATAGTGTATAGACAAAATTCATATCTTAGCGTATCTGTTACTATAGACTTTCCTGACAGCTTCCGTAGATTTCTCCGTAACTTATGGGATTTTAGTATTATATATGCATATGTAAATTATGTATTGTAGGGTACTGATCTACATCCTATAATCTATTTCTTATTGAAAAGTCCTTCAGCTGATCGTACGAGATGAATCCCTCAACCAGTTCGAATTCCTCGGATTCCGATAACTATTCCAATATGGATTTTCACTCGAGCTCCGAAAAGCAGTGTAACCAAAATGAATCAACTAATCAGTCATTCCCAATTCATCTGATGCGTTCATAGTTGACTTAATCAAAGGAGATGCGAAGAAGGCGATCCCTTCCATCAACCAAATTCACCTCTTGGCGAAGAACCTGAAGCACTTACCGGTGAACCAGTCCGAAATATCATTTTCACCCTCATTTCTCGAATATCTCATCATGATTACATAATATCTCAGATTCTAAACCTTATTCATTCGCTCGTTCCAATCGACAATCATCCCAGAATAACAGAAGAAGTCAACAAACTTCGCGCTCGAAAAATAAATTTGGAGAAAATGGTGCAAAATTTACCAGCTTCACCAACATCACCGGCACCAGCAGTACCACCAACAACCCAACTTTCAACATCATATGCCTCAACATCTCATTCTGTACCTCGAGCATAATCTTCGTTTTACACCTTGTTCTACATCGATTAATTTTCGTTCTACGAATCGTTCTATATCATTTATCTTCACAGAACATGGCGATTATGTAATCTCTAATGTCTTAGAGATTAGCTTTTCTAGTTCTAACCTAAAACTAAATGAGATTAATATCACATTAACTCATTAAATCCATGATTATATCTGAAGAAAATATATATGTATATATTTTCATAAAGATTGTAATTAAAATTTCTCTTGTACAAACTGTTAATGGTGAAAATATTTTTAACGGGTAGGTAATACCCTAGAAATATTTAGATTTCACATTAATAAGTTACACTGTACATTTTTCGAAGCTGATTCAACAGTCGTTTACTATCCTACTTACATCCACCGATATACAAATTCGTTCACCACAGAATAACCATTTTCATCCAATTTCATATTTGGATTTTGATTTATCAGAATCCAACAAGTGGCATAATGAAGAAAACATTTGACAAAATAAAATTTGTTAGAAACAAACAAATTAACTATGAGAAATTTTGTTAAGAATCCACGCTAACTGTTCCTAGCTAATTGTTCCTAGCTAACTGATTACATTTTATTTATCGCAATTTAATTATCGCAATTTACATTCTCGCAATTTTATATATCGTCATTTAATTTCTGTTATTTACTTTACGCACTTTATTTATCGTCATTTAATTTCTGTCATTTATTTTTACGCACTTTAAATATCGGGACACGTATACAAGGTTTTGACATATCATATCGACGCATCTATATATATTATTTGGAATAACTATAGACACTCTATATGCAGTAATGCTGGAGTTAGCAATACAGGGTTGAGGTTGATTCTACAATAATATATATAGTTTGAGTTGTGATCGAGTCTGAGACATGTACACGGGTCACGATACGTATTAATTAATTCGAATATTATATATTAAACTATATATGAATTATTGGACTATCAACTGTGGACTATCGACTGTGGACTAATAACATTGGACAATTAAAATGAATTAAAATATTGATTATAACATATGAAACTAAACAATTCTTCAAGTTTGCCACTTGATTTCATCTTAAACCTCATTTGTATCTTGACAATTACAATCTACGTCCAAACCTTTCATGATTCTTGAAAACACCTCAATCGAGAGGATGATTCAACCACACGTTATCTACGGAAGAAAAGATCAATGCATCTAGTTATGCACCTTAAAACTCTCGAAAACTGAGTAAACATTTAATGCGTAACTGTGCTAATTCCTTTAGCGTTATTATTGCCGAAAATAACTTTGCAATCTCTTTCCAAATTAGCCAATTTTGTCACAGCTTCAACAAGTCAACTTCGATTTTTCGTTCGAAACAACCTTATTATAACCTTGATATATATGTGTGCTCTTTTATTGTTACCGGGGAACTTTTTATATTCCATCATATTACCAGTAGACGTACCAGCAACCTCGTTGCTCCTTGGCTTAAATCTCTCCTAAAAAAATTTTATATTTATTTATTGAAACCCTATCATGTACTCATTGACATCTTGTAGTGATAGTTGCCATACCATATACGGGGAAGCATTAATCATTAATTCTCGAATTTCGCAGCGTTCCTACGTTAAACAGTTATATATCTATATATAACGTATATCTTCTGGACCGATGAATTTCAATTCAGAATCTTTGAATTTCTGAAAAGCACTCTAGCTTACGAATCAGGTCTCTGAGGTCTGAAAATACTGATGAAGCAACAAAAGTTGTAGATGGTCTTAATGGCCAAGAGTTTGATGATAAAGAATGGAGTGTTGGGAACGCTCGATGGAAAAATTTGGTACTGAAAAACGGATTGAGCTAACCATGAAGGAGACCAAGGTAAAATACAAGGACCATAACATATATACAAAGAATGCTGGTAATTTCAGATCCGTTGAAACCTTCAACGAATACCTTGCTCCGAAGTCATGTTAGAATCTTGCGGAAAATCTTTCATCAACCTACGAACTTATAAATTCCAAAATATCATCATAAATATCTTCGATATTTCTGAGGATATTTTCATAAATATTCTTGTCCGAAATTATCTACCTCTTCGTGTTTTCTGTATTTCATTATATTGAAAACTTCTGTAAAATCTAAGTATAAATTATGAATGAATTGTGGAGAAGTGTTGGGAATTGAAGCATGTGTTAGTATAATATAATGACGCCCGGCCAACGTGATTATATTACAGTAAGTCATGCTGAGTTTCTAATGGAACGAGATAAAGGATCACAGATCATACCTTTATCATGAACCATGTTACATAAATCTTTCATTCTATTTAACCTCTGAACATATCAAGAAAATATATTCTTGATAGTTCCATCCTCAGGGATTCTGGTAATTGACAAATCAAATCGTGCTAATACATTCCTTTCTGCTTAGAATACTATAATCATTCGAAACTCCATACTTACGAATTCTGGACCGTTACTCACTTTACTAGAGGTCTAGAGGATAATAAAAAGGCAAAGAGCTCCAAAATATAAGAGAAAATATAAAGCTCAATAACAACACGGGAGTTACAAACCATGGATATTAATACGAATAGTAATATAAAGACCCGGTATAATTAAGAATAGTATCACCCGAGGAAATAGTAGAAGTAAACAGATTTTTCTGGTAGAAGATTGAAAAGAAGGATGACAGAAATGATAATAAAAAAAATAATATCAAAGATTAGAACGGGATTAAGCATTTTCACAATCTTTTGAATGTATGGACTAAGAAAGAAAGTATAGGAATGGTGAGAATAATGGAACGGAAAAGCTTAATTTATAGTGGAAATATCAGACAGAGTAATTGAGGCAGATCACCGTATTTAATTTTAGAGATCTTAATTTCCTTACTCGCCTAAGAATCAAATCTTTTAGATTTCGAAGATTTTCTTTAATTTCCTTGAATTCCAGAAATCCGCCATGACTACGTCAAAAGTTCAGACGAAACATTTAACTCTTTTGTGATAGCTTTACTCGTACGCTTCACATGATCGAATCGTTTTATCTATATTAATCAATAATGATAAAACTCTAACTCATATTCGTCATGAAAACATTTTTATCGTTAGCCATGACGACCACGATCAAATTTCGGGACGAAATTTCTTTAACGGGTAGGTACTGTGACGACCCGGAAATTTTCGACCAAATTTAAACTTAATCTTCATATAATTTCTATACGATAAGCAAAGTCTGTAATGTTGAGTCTTGAAAATTTTGAAACTATATTAATATATATATATTCAATTGACCTTCGACTGTTCCCAACGATTCACGAACAACTATTTGTAAATACATAACATATATATTTAAATAGGTATTTTTAATTTGAAAAATAATTTAGAATATTATATAGTTTAATCATTATAATTTATATTGTAAAATAAATAAAAATAAAATGCGATGTAATGAAAACTATATTTAAGAATATATAGATATATATATAAATATTACTTGTAAAAAATATAAAGTTATATTAAATCTATTTATTTAAAAATACATAATATATTTGTTTTAGTAAGTAAACTTGCTATTTTAAAACTGTTTATATATAAAAAGGGAATAAATGATTTCGAGCTTAAATAGTAAACATCAGTAATACCCGGTTGACATTTCGTTAGTGTTCATATAGATTTAACATGATTTTATGAGAGATTAAAATAAAATTTGAGCTGTAAATCGATTACGAAGATTTTAAATTTGTTAAAAGTATTTTTACCTTTTTAAGTTTAAATATTAGTACTCCGTACATATAAATCGGAACAGAAAATAAATAATTTTTGAACCTTTTTTATTAGGTTTCAAACAGGTAATGAGTGAAATAATTAAATATGTTTAATCTAAAAAAAATTGGGATTTTTAGGGACACTTTATACGTTAACTGTTTAGCAATGGACACGATATAGCCATCCGGGGAAAAGTGTCGGCAGAATTATTTGTGATGGCTTACTATTTTCTTTCAACCAACACATGCATAAAAGTTATCATTTTTATATTATTATTAATAATTATTATTAATTAATATTAATACTATAATCAATATATAAGATATTATATATATATGTAAGTAATACATCGAGAGATTTAGGAGGAAGATTCATAAACCAATTCACACCTTTCACCACCACCGGGTGCCACCATGCCGCCATCCATGACCACCATCGATCACCACCTCGTGAACCGCCACTAGACTATCACCATGCACCACCCGACAAACCTCCATGAAATCACCACCATCTCACCACTTCTCGATGTCAAACCACCACTGGAACTCCACCTTGATCACCACCATGGACACCACCTTAATAGCCCATCACCATCATCACCGACTGTCACCACCACCGAACACCCACTACAACCACTGTCGACCCCCAACTTTCTTTCTTTAAACCACCATTTTTATTTTATTTATGTTCAAGCAAATAAAATGGTGACGAAGAGAATGAAAGCGAAGATGATTAAACTGCTGTTGGACCTGTTTACATTCTATATCTTATTGTACGATTTGAGTACCATCGCAAAACACCAACACAACCTGTAACTCCTATGAATTTATTGCTGCAACATTTTCTTCTATTATTTTTTTCTGGATATTCGAACAAGCAGCTACAGCTGCATTTTTTTTATGTTTCTATTTCAAACCATTGTGGAACAACAATGAAAGCACCCCAACCCTAACCGTCGAAACTACACTTGAAACCCACCACTTAATTCACTAGTTACGGGTTGTTAGATGATGATGACGATTGATAATAGATGAGATATATGATGATAATTTAAGGAAGCTGTGAAAGACGTAGGGCTGTGAACTGGGAATGATGGTGTACTACGAAAAAAAAGGGCAATGAAGATGGTGGTTCGATATAGACGAAGAGGATAGGGAAGTATGTTGATGATGAAGGCGAAAATATGAAGAAGATAATTGTGTTGTTTTCTGTTTCCCTTTCTACTGCTGCTCGATTTTTATCAAAACCAAAACCCACTAAATTGATGATTATGATCCAAGATGAAGATGATGTTAACGTATGATGATGATTGTGGTGATGATAGATAACAGCCACTTATAAATAAATACATTTCAGATTTATATAACACTAGATGTGAGTTTGTAGCTTGATGGTTTTGGAGGTGGTATGGTGAGCGAGAGGTACAGAGATAGAACCTAGTCAGCTGCACAAATTTTTTTTAATTAAATAGAAACTATTGGGCCGAATCCTTCTGTTGCCATGTTGGGCTGTGTATAAGTTGTTGGGCCAAAAATCCATCTTAAATGTTGGGGCCGTAAAAACCATTGTGGTGATTGGGCCGAAATACATTTGGGCCGAACTATAGAATAAGAGAATTTATTGGGTAAATTAAGATAGAAAGTAAGCAAGGGTTCAATGGTTAGGAATGAGGTTCTTGATCGAGAGGTCTCAAGTTCGAGTCCCGTCTGTAGCATTCTTTTGAGGAGGGTATACATTTTTCCATTTCCTTTATTATTATTATTATTATTATTATTATTATTATTATTATTATTATTATTATTATTATTATTATTATTATTATTATTATTATTATTATTATTATCATTATTATTATCATTATTATTATTGTTATTATTATTATTATTATTATTATTATTATTATTATTATTATTATTATTATTATTATTATTATTATTATTATTATGTATTAATAAGTATTATTATTATTATTATCATTATCATTATTATCATTAGTAGTAAAATTATTATTATAGTTATTGTTGTTATTAGTGTTATAAAGATTATTATTATTATCACTTGCATAAGTATTAAAATTATTACTATTACTATTAGTATTACTAATACAAGTAGTAAATATAAATTATTATTAATACAATTATAATTACAATGATAATATATATTGTTATTACTAAAATTAATATCATTACTAATATGTGTGTTATTATTATTAACATGTTTAGGATTATTATTATCATTATTAACGATATCATTATTAATAAAGTTATTATTATTAATAACTCGTTAATATAAAAACTATCATTTTTAACAAATAAATATTTTCATACAAAATATATTTAGTACATATACTATAACGATATTAACATCTCATATAACTACATATTAACATTATATAGATAAATATATATTTTTATCATGTATAAACCCTAAAATAAATTGTTATATTAGCTATATAAATATATAAACTAAATATATTAAATTTATCTTTATCTATATAACATATGAGATAACAAGTATATTATTAATTATAACATATATAACTTGTTCAATTACGAATTATATGTTTTAATAGATATACAAATGATATAGGTTCGTGAATCCAAGACCAACCCTACATTTGTTAAATGACGTCATATGTATTTTTACTACAAAATACAGTATGGTGAGTTTCATTTGCTCCCTTTTACTCTTTATATTTTTGGGACTGAGAATACATGCTCTGTTTTTAAAACTGCTTTATTAAATGCTTTTGGAAATATATTTTGAACTGCGAATACTTGAAATGCTTTTATAAATGTTTGACGAGATAGACACAAGCAAAACATTCCTCGAATGAATTATTATGCAGACAGAAGTTCTGCGGATTATTGTTGAATTATGTGGACATGATAATTGCCACCATTGAATTATGTGGACATGATAATTGCCACCATTGAATTATGTGGACATGATAATTGCCACCAATTGATATGAATGTTATGTATCGAGAGAATGATTTGATACACAGGTTATGTGTATGTTATTTTTGTGCACGAGATATGTGTACGGTTACTAAGATTTATGAAAGATGATTTCGTACATGAGAAAGGTGTACTGTATTTAAAAGATATCGCATGTACATTACAGGTGGGTATAGGATTTGGGCCCATTTGTACCATGCAGCATTTAAATCTTGTGGTCTATCAAAATGATAAATTTTATTGTTTTATGATAAACTTATGAACTCACCAACCTTTTGGTTGACATTTTAAAGCATGTTTATTCTCAGGTTTGAAAGAAATCTTCCGCTGTGCATTTGCTCATATTACATGGAGTCGTTCATGGCATATAGAGGTCAGAACCTCGCAATGGGACCAACTGTTGAAGACTTCGTCCAGATGGATTAGGACGGGTCACTACAGTCTAAAGCTCATTCGTTCATTTAAACCTATAATTCATTCAAC
Source organism: Rutidosis leptorrhynchoides (assembly GCF_046630445.1). Lineage (NCBI taxonomy): Eukaryota > Viridiplantae > Streptophyta > Magnoliopsida > Asterales > Asteraceae > Rutidosis > Rutidosis leptorrhynchoides. The sequence goes on along the minus strand of NC_092336.1, from coordinate 574,544,766 downwards.
ATTTTTGTTGACAGTTTACTCGCATGTTTTCACATGTACTTGATTATTTGGGCTTCCGCTGTGTTAGAGAGTCTGCATACATTTCGGCAGATTTTTGTTAAACATTAAAACTTTGCATTCTCTTTAATTTGTTAAATTGTGGGTGTTTTGTTGACATGTTTTGGTCAACTTTGGATATTTTAATAAGTTGGGTTTGTTTAAACTACTTATTTTGGTAAATTTCCTTTTTGGAAAATTATTTTGAATAAAGAATGCATTGTTGTTTAATAAATTCATTTAGAGTTCGATCAAGCTGTGGGACCAAGTGACGGAGCCATTAAGGGTACTTGACGGGCCATCACATATACTTTCATTCAATATGAAATTTTAAAATAGAAACAATTATAGAGTGTATATAAAAACAAGTATAAAAATGGCATTTAAATATGCATAACAGTTCTAATGCAAAGGTAATAATTATCGTAAAATCTGAAAGTTTAAAATTCACCTTTAGAAATAGCATAACGACTTTTTTGGAGACAAAACTATTTCGAATGGAAGCAAGCCTTCAAGAAGTCTTGCTCATAGCGTCGTTATCTATTTATCGTGCGAAAGTGGGTCCAACTTTCAATCGAAGTTTTATTAGCATGCTTGCCACATAATTTGGCCCGATTATGTGGCAACCGTAATGTGCTCAAAATATGTTTTGCGGCCATGAATTATTATCGAAACGAAACTATAGTCAAATATATTTTCAATAAATATGAAATTTTAAAATAGAAATAATTACAGAGTTATGAATTAAGAGATATTAAAAAGTGTCAAAAAATAATTAAACCATTAAACCAAGAAGTCACTAAACGTGTAAGGATTTGTTGCTAGTAGGGATATATTAACCCCAAAAATATTCTCATTGAACCTAAATAAAGTGTTACATAATAAACAAGTATCAAAATGGTATTTAAATATGAAAAAGAATTCAAATGCAAATGTAATAATTATCGTAAAATATGAAAATTCAAAATTCATCTTTAGAAATAGAAAAACGACTTTTTCGGTATCAAAACTATTTCGAATGGAATCAAGCCTTCAGGAAGTCTTGCTCGTAGCATCGTTATCTATTCATCATGCGAAAGTGGGTCTAATTTTAACCCGAAGTCTTTTTAGCATGCTTGCCACATTAATTTGGCCCGATTATGTGGCCAACGTAATGTGCTCAAAAATGTGTTTTGCGGCCATGAATTATTATCGAAATAAACTATAATCAAATATATTTTCATTAATATGAAATTTTGAAATAGAAAAAAATTATAGAGTTATGAATTGAGAGATATCAAAAGTGTCAAAAAATAATTGAACCATTAAACTAAGATGTCACTAAACGTGTAAGGATTTGTGCCTAGTAGGGATATATTAACCCCAAAAATATTCTCAATGAACCTAAATAAAGTGTTACATAAAAACAAGTATCAAAATGGTATTTAAATATGCATAAAAATTCAATTGCAAAGGTAATAATTATCGTAAAATCTGAAAGTTCAAAATTCACCTTTAGAAATAGCAAAACGACTTTTTTGGCGTCAAAACTATTTCGAATGAAAGCAGCTTTCAGGAAGTCTTGCTCATAGCGACGTTATCTATTCATCGCGTGAAAGTGGGTCCAATTTTCAACCGATGTTTTTTAGCGTGTTTGCCACATAATTTGGCCCGATTATGTGGCCAATGTATTGTGTTCAAAAATGTATTTTGCGGCCATAAATTATTATCGAAACGAAACTATAGTCAAATATACTTTCATTCAATATGAAATTTTAAAATAGAAACAATTATAGAGTTATGAATTGAGAGATATCAAAAAGTGTCGCAAAATAATCCAAACATTAAACCAAGATGTCACTAAACGTGTTAGGATTTGTGGCTAGTAGGGATATATTAACCCCAAAAATATTCTCAATGAACCTAAATAAAGTGTTACATAAAAACAAGTATCAAAATGGTATTTAAATATGCATAAGAGTTCAAATGCAAAGGTAATAATTATCGCAAAATATGAAAGTTCTAAATTCACCTTTAGAAATAGCAAAACAACTTTTTTGGCGTCAAAACTATTTAGAATGGAAGCAAGATTTCAAAAATTCTTTCTCATAGCGTCGTTATCTATTTATCGTGCGAAAGTGGGTCCAACTTTCAACCGAAGTTTTATTAGCATTCTTGCCACATAATTTGGCCCGATTATGTGGCCAACGTAATGTGCTCAAAAATATTTTTTTCGGTCATTAGTTATCATCGAAACGAAACTATAGTCAAATATATTTTCAATAAATAGAAAAAATTATAGAGTTATGAATCGAGAGATATCAAAAAGTGTCAAAAATAAATGAACCATTAAACCAAGATGTCACTAAACGTGTAAGGATTTGTAGCTAGTAGGGATATATTAACCCTAAAAATATTCTCAATGAACCTATATAAAGTGTTACATAATAAACAAGTATCAAAATGGTATTTAAATATGCATAAGAGTTCAAATGCAAATGTAATAATTATCGTAAAATCTGAAAAATCAAAATTCACCTTTAGAAATAGCAAAACAACTTTTTCGGCATCAAAACTATTTCGAATGGAAGCAAGCCTTCAGAAAGTCATGCTCATAGCATCGTTATCTATTCATCATACGAAAGTGGGTTCAATTTTCAACTGAAGTTATGCTTGCCACATAATTTGGCCTATGTGGCAAACGTAATATGCTCAAAAATGTGTTTTGCGTTCATGAATTATTATTGAAATGAAACTATAGTCAAATATATTTTCATTAATATGAAATTTTAAAATAGAAACAATTATAGAGTTATGAATTGAGAGATATCAAAAAGTGTCACAAATAATCAAACCATTAAACCAAGATGTCACTAAACGTGTAAGGATTTGTGGCTAGTAGGGATATATTAACCCCAAAAATATTCTCAATGATCCTAAATAAAGTGTTACATAAAATACAAGTATCAAAATGACATTTAAATATGCATAAGAGTTCAAATGCAAAAGTAATAATTATCGTAAAATTTGAAAGCTCAAAATTCACCTTTAGAAATAGCAAAATGACTTTTTTGGCATCAAAACTATTTCGAATGGAAGCAAGCCATCGGGAAGTTTTTCTCATAGCGTCGATATCTATTCATCATGCGAAAGTGGGTCCAACTTTCAACCAAAGTTTTTTTTAGCATGCTTGCCACATAATTTGGCCCGATTATGTGGCCAATGTAATGTGCTCAAAAATATGTTTTGCGGCCATGAATTATTATCGAAATGAAACTATAGTCAAATATATTTTCATTAAATATCAAATTTTAAAATAGACATAATAATGTCACAAAATAATTGAACTATTAAACCAAGATGTCAATAAACGTGTAAGGATTGGTGGCTAATAGGGATATATTAACCCCAAAAATATTCTCAATGTACCTAAATAAAGTGTTACATAAAAAACAAATATCAAAATGGTATTTAAATATGCATAGGAGTTCAAATGCAAAGGTAATAATTATCGTAAAATCTGAAAATTTAAAATACGCCTTTAGAAATAGCAAAATGACCTTTTTGGCATCAAAACTATTTCGAATGGAAGCAAGCCTTCAAGAAGTCTTGCTCATAGCATCGTTATCTATTCATCACGCGAAAGTGGGTCCATTTTTCAACTGAAGGGGTTTTATAATTTTCAATAACATGGTTTGATCCCTAATCGACTAGTTATTATGAAAAAGAAGAAGGATAGACAGGAAGGGGTTTTATAATTTTCAATCTGGTTTAAATCAGAGAAGTAGAAGTGGTGGAGTGGTTTGGTGTTATGACGGGTTAGTGAGAGGTCTCGGGTTCGAACCTGGTCTGGGACAATTTTTTTTTATAGAAAAGCTTTTTAAAGGGTATACACTTTTATTTCTATTTCTATTTCTATTATTATTATTATTATTATTATTATTGTTATTATTATTATTATTATTATTATTATTATTATTATTATTATTGTTATTATTATTGTTATTATTAATTATAATTGTTATTATGATTAATATTATTACTACTAATATTAAAAATTTAATTATTATCATCATTAGTACAATTAATATTATTATAATTACTGTTAGTATTAGTAATATTATTATTATTAGTTTATTAATTATTATTTTTATTATTATTATCATTAGTATTAAAATGATTAAAATGATTAATAAGATTATTATTATTATTATTAAAATTAGTATTATTATCATTAGTATTACTGTTGTCATTATTAAAATTAGAAGAAAATTTTAATTTAGTTATTATTATAATTATTGTTATTATTATTACTAAGTATTATTATTATTATCATTATTAATATTATTATTATTAAAAGTAGTATTATTATTACCATTAACATTATTATCATTATAAGTATTATTAAAATTATTAATATCAATACTAACATCATTGTTTTTATGATTTTTATTACTAACACTAAAATATTTTAATTCCAGATATTAACATTGATAATTTTTTTAATATTTTTAAACATTAAAATATAATATTTATAATAAATGACATATTATATATATATATATATATATATATATATATATATATATATATATATATATATATATATATATATATATATATATATATCCTAAATAAAACACTTTAATAAAGAATGTAATATATAAATTTGTTCGATTACTATTATATGTGTTAACATATATATAAATGATATAGGTTCGTGAAAATGAGGCCAACCCTGCATTGTTCAGTTCCGTCGTATGAATATTTTTACTACAAAATATTGTATCGTGAGTTTCATTTGCTCCATTTTAAATGCTTTTGGAATATATATTTTTGGAACTGAGAATATATACGCTGCTTTTATAAATGTTTTACGAAATAGACACAAGTAATCGAAATTACATTCTATGGTTGGATTATCGAAATCGAATATCTCCCCTTTTAGCTTGGTAGCCTAAGAATTAGGGAACAGTGCCCATAATTGACGCGAATCCTAAAGATAGATCTATGAGCCTAACAAACCCCATTCTGGAATTTGGAATGCTTTAGTACTTCGAGTTATTATCATATCCGATGAGAGTCCCGGAATGATGGGGGTATTCTATATGCATCCTTGTTAGTCGGTTACCAGGTGTTCACCATATGAATGATTTTTATCTCTATGCAGTTTGCGAAATGCCTGATATGAGATGTATATTTATGGAGAAAAAAATGAAATCTTGTGGTGTATTAAAATTATGGAAATGATGGATTATGATAAACTAATGAACTCACCAACCTTTTGGTTGATACTTTTAAGCATGTTTATTCTCAGGTATTAAAGAAAATCTTCCGCTGTGCATTTGCTCATTTTAAAGATGTTACTTGGAGTCATTCATGGCATATTTCAAAAGACGTTGCATTCAAGTCGCTGAGTTCAATAAAGATTATTATTAAGTAAATGACAGATTGAGTCATTTATAGTTTGGATATATTATAAAATGGTATGCATGCCTGTCAATTTTTCGTTGTAATGAAAGTTGTCTTTTAAAAACAAATGCAATGTTTGTAAAACTTATCGTATAGAGGTCAAATACCTCGCAATGGAACCATATGTTATTGTATTCATCCTTATGAATTAGGACGGGTCATCTCATGTGGTATCAAAGCGGTGGTCTTAGCAAACCAGGTCTTGCATTAGTGTGTCTAACGGATAGTTATTAAGATACATTAGTAAGTTTGGACTACGACCTTAACTGCATGTCAAAAGTTTTGCTTATCATTTCTAGTCGAAAATCATCTGCTTATCATCCTTAGGAAATTACCTGCTTATTATTCTTAGTCTAGACACATCCTACTGCATTTATTGCATGAATAGTGTATAGACAAAATTCATATCTTAGCGTATCTGCTAATTCATATCTTAGCGTAAATTCCTCCGTAATCTGCGAAATCTGTTGTTATATATATATATATATATATATATATATATATATATATATATATATATATATATATATATATATATTCTATGTAATTAGAATACCATCCGATAGCCGGAAATCATTTCATATCAAAAAATCCTTTATTCAATCGTACGAAATGGAACTCGCCACTAGTTCAAGTCCCTCGGATTCCGATATCGATTTTCACTCTAGCTCCGAAAGCAGTGTGACCGGAATGGATTAACCAATTAGCCATCATCTATTCTGGATGAATTGGGGATAGGTTCGTAGCCTACTAAATCATTGGAGACAAGAAGAAGTTGATCCCTTCGATCCACCACATTCCCCTCTTGGTGAAGAACTTGAAGCACTTACCGGTGAACCTGTTCGTAATACCATTTTCTCTCTCATTTCCAGAGTATCTAGTCATGATTATATACTATCTCAAATTCTAGATCTTATTCATCCACTCGTCAGAACCGACAACCACCCCGGTGTAATAGAAGAAGTCAACGAGCTTCACTCTCTGGTAGTGGCTTTAGAGAATATGGTGCAAAGGTTACAAGCACCAGCAGCATCACCGGTATCAACATGTAACGACCCGGAAAATTTCGACTAATTTTAAACCAAACTCTCGATACGATAGTGTAATTTTAACACGATAAGCAAAGTCTGTTAGGTTGAGTCTCAAAAATTTTGAACTATGTTCATGAATTCAATTACCCTTCGACTGCTCTCGACGATTCACGAACAATTAATTGTAAATAGATATGTGTGTATGTATATATAAATAATAAATCGAAATATAATTTGAAGTATTATGTGTTGTTGTTATTAATTGTATTATAGTTATTATTATTTTTATTATTAACATTTTAATTATTTGTGTTACTAATATTATCGTTATCATCATTAATATCATTATTATTATTATAATTAGTAGTAAAATTATTATTTTAGTTATTATCATGATTACAAAAAAATTATCATTTTATTTAAAAGTATTATATCATTATATAATTTACTTTTATCATTATTCTTATTATTATTAGTATTTTTATTATTATTAATATATTTATATTTAGTTATATTAAATATAATAGGTAAAAACAAATTAGGTTGTACAAGTTATTACATATCGCGATCAAATATATATTTACTTATCTCTTTTCTGTATTTCTGTTTTACTCGTGGTTATTTGTCAACCCTTCCCATCACTTTATGTCAGCCGAACAATTCATCTATAAAGAAAATAATTCAATCTTACACCATTAATATTATAGTATACCATATCTAGATATTTTATGATTCTGTTTTTCATTTAACTGTCCACTGACATATATATTTAATATATATGCATACATATAGAGATTGGATAGAAGGGAAAATCACACAAACATCTTATCTCCTTCATCACCACAAACACCTATGTTTTTTTTTTCTTCTCCACCCTTTATATCCGTCATCACCCTTTTCTTTCTCGATCTCATCTGAAAAACACACCATCGACACACCCACAACCCATCTTCTTCACCAAACCACTATCTTCACCTTCTGTTGCAGCTCCACCATAGCACCACCACTGTCATATGCTACTGTTGCAACCACCACGAAATATTTTTACTGCTATTGCTAACGGTCAATGTTTCTGTTGTGTTTGGATCACCATGGAAACCCCATCTTCGGGCTTTCATCAACCGCCACCTCTAATCACCATCTCTTCCATTTATGACTTTTGATACAACCTCTAATCAACCCTTTCGTTTCTTTGTTGCTGCTATTCGATACTTTCTGATTTTGTCAACCGTGAACCATTACAAAAACCATCACCAAATCCTTCACGTTGCCACTTTCTTCTATCTCTCTCATCCTAGCTCTCTCTAGATTCTGTTTAAAAACCAAACACAATCATCACCACAAAACTGAAAACTTCGTGGATGTTGCAGCTTTTCAAAGGCCAAAGAATTATCAAAACTAAAACCCATATGCTATTATAACTATCTGGGAATCACTTTCGAACGCCACCGTCATTACAATTCATTACCCATCAACCTTGAACTGCTGTTTCTGTTTATTTAGCAACCTTCTCGTGTAGTGACCCGAACTTTTCCATGTTTATATATATTAATTGAGATTGATATTTACATGATTAAATGTTTCCAACATGTTAAGCAATCAAACTTGTTAAGACTTGATTAATTGAAATATGTTTCATATAGACAATTGACCACCCAAGTTGATCGGTGATTCACGAACGTTAAAACTTGTAAAAACTATATGATGACATATATATGGATATATATATATATAGTTAACATGATACTATGATAAGAAAACATATCATAAAGTATATTAACAATGAACTACATATGTAAAAACAAGACTACTAACTTAATGATTTTTAAACGAGACATATATGTAACGATTATCGTTGTAAAGACATTTAATGTATATATATCATATTAAGAGATATTCATACATGATAATATCATGATAATATAATAATTTAAAATCTCATTTGATATTATAAACATTGGGTTAACAACATTTAACAAGATCGTTAACCTAAAGGTTTCAAAACAACACTTACATGTAACGACTAACGATGACTTAACGACTCAGTTAAAATGTATATACATGTAGTGTTTTAATATGTATTTATACACTTTTGAAAGACTTCAATACACTTATCAAAATACTTCTACTTAACAAAAATGCTTACAATTACATCCTCGTTCAGTTTCATCAACAATTCTACTCGTATGCACCCGTATTCGTACTCGTACAATACACAGCTTTTAGATGTATGTACTATTGGTATATACACTCCAATGATCAGCTCTTAGCAGCCCATGTGAGTCACCTAACACATGTGGGAACCATCATTTGGCAACTAGCATGAAATATCTCATAAAATTACAAAAATATGAGTAATCATTCATGACTTATTTACATGAAAACAAAATTACATATCCTTTATATCTAATCCATACACCAATGACCAAAAACACCTAAAAACACTTTCATTCTTCAATTTTCTTCATCTAATTGATCTCTCTCAAGTTCTATCTTCAAGTTCTAAGTGTTCTTCATAAATTCCAAAAGTTCTAGTTTCATAAAATCAAGAATACTTTCAAGTTTGCTAGCTCACTTCCAATCTTGTAAGGTGATCATCCAACCTCAAGAAATCTTTGTTTCTTACAGTAGGTTATCATTCTAATACAAGGTAATAATCATATTCAAACTTTGGTTCAATTTCTATAACTATAACAATCTTATTTCAAGTGATGATCTTACTTGAACTTGTTTTCGTGTCATGATTCTGCTTCAAGAACTTCGAGCCATCCAAGGATCCATTGAAGCTAGATCCATTTTTCTCTTTTCCAGTAGGTTTATCCAAGGAAATTAAGGTAGTAATGATGTTCATAACATCATTCGATTCATACATATAAAGCTATCTTATTCGAAGGTTTAAACTTGTAATCACTAGAACATAGTTTAGTTAATTGTAAACTTGTTCGCAAACAAAAGTTAATCCTTCTAACTTGACTTTTAAAATCAACTAAACACATGTTCTATATCTATATGATATGCTAACTTAATGATTTAAAACCTGGAAACACGAAAAACACCGTAAAACCGGATTTACGCCGTCGTAGTAACACCGCGGGCTGTTTTGGGTTAGTTAATTAAAAACTATGATAAACTTTGATTTAAAAGTTGTTATTCTGAGAAAATGATTTTTATTATGAACATGAAACTATATCCAAAAATTATGGTTAAACTCAAAGTGGAAGTATGTTTTCTAAAATGGTCATCTAGACGTCGTTCTTTCGACTGAAATGACTACCTTTACAAAAACGACTTGTAACTTATTTTTCCGACTATAAACCTATACTTTTTCTGTTTAGATTCATAAAATAGAGTTCAATATGAAACCATAGCAATTTGATTCACTCAAAACGGATTTAAAATGAAGAAGTTATGGGTAAAACAAGATTGGATAATTTTTCTCATTTTAGCTACGTGAAAATTGGTAACAAATCTATTCCAACCATAACTTAATCAACTTGTATTGTATATTATGTAATCTTGAGATACCATAGACACGTATACAATGTTTCGACCTATCATGTCGACACATCTATATATATTTCGGAACAACCATAGACACTCTATATGTGAATGTTGGAGTTAGCTATACAGGGTTGAGGTTGATTCCAAAATATATATAGTTTGAGTTGTGATCAATACTGAGATACGTATACACTGGGTCGTGGATTGATTCAAGATAATATTTATCGATTTATTTCTGTACATCTAACTGTGGACAACTAGTTATAGGTTACTAACGAGGACAGCTGACTTAATAAACTTAAAACATCAAAATATATTAAAAGTGTTGTAAATATATTTTGAATATACTTTAATATATATGTATATATTGTTATAGGTTCGTGAATCAACAGTGGCCAAGTCTTACTTCCCGACGAAGTAAAAATCTGTGAAAGTGAGTTATAGTCCCACTTTTAAAATCTAATATTTTTGGGATGAGAATACATGCAGGTTTTATAAATGATTTACAAAATAGACACAAGTACGTGAAACTACATTCTATGGTTGAATTATCGAAATCGAATATGCCCCTTTTTATTAAGTCTGGTAATCTAAGAATTAGGGAACAGACACCCTAATTGACGCGAATCCTAAAGATAGATCTATTGGGCCTAACAAACCCCATCCAAAGTACCGGATGCTTTAGTACTTCGAAATTTATATCATATCCGAAGGGTGTCCCGGAATGATGGGGATATTCTTATATATGCATCTTGTTATTGTCGGTTACCAGGTGTTCACCATATGAATGATTTTTATCTCTATGTATGGGATGTGTATTGAAATATGAAATCTTGTGGTCTATTGTTACGATTTGATATATATAGGTTAAACCTATAACTCACCAACATTTTTGTTGACGTTTTAAGCATGTTTATTCTCAGGTGATTATTAAGAGCTTCCGCTGTCGCATACTTAAATAAGGACAAGATTTGGAGTCCATGCTTGTATGATATTGTGTAAAAACTGCATTCAAGAAACTTATTTTGTTGTAACATATTTGTATTGTAAACCATTATGTAATGGTCGTGTGTAAACAGGATATTTTAGATTATCATTATTTGATAATCTACGTAAAGCTTTTTAAACCTTTATTGATGAAATAAAGGTTATGGTTTGTTTAAAAATGAATGCAGTCTTTGAAAAACGTCTCATATAGAGGTCAAAACCTCGCAACGAAATCAATTAATATGGAACGTTTTTAATCAATAAGAACGGGACATTTCAGTTGGTATCCGAGCGTTGGTCTTAGAGAACCAGAAAATTTGCATTAGTGTGTCTTATCGAGTTTGTTAGGATGCATTAATGAGTCTGGACTTCGACCGTGTTTTCTTTAAAAATGATTGCTTAACATTTTTGTTGGAAACTATATATTTTTAACATATGAATATTATGTGATATATTAATCTCTTAACGTGTTTGATATTATGTGATAGATGTCTACCTCTAGAACAAGTCCCATTGACTCACCTAATAATAATGAAGAGTCAAATGTAAATTGGAATGATTTGTGGACTGATTCACAAGTTCCCGAAGAGGAACCGGAAGAAGAGTCGGAACCGGAAGAAGAATCGGAACCGGAAGAAGAATCGGAACCGGATGAAGAAATAGAACCGGTGGGGGAAATAATAAAACGGTTAAGTAAAAGAAAATCCTCAACCAACCGACCAAAGTTAATTATGGTCAATGGTGTTTCCGCCAAGGAAGCAAAATATTGGGAGGATTACCAATTCTCCGATGAATCGGATTCCGACGAGAATTTCGATGATGTTATAGAAATTACCCCAACTGAATTTAAAAAGGCAAAAGAAAATAATAAGGGAAAGGGCATAAAAATAGAGAAATCTAATTCCAACCCCGATGAACTTTATATGTATCGTCAACCCCCGAAGTCCTTAAGTTGTAACAATGACCCGGGAACCTCTAAACCACCAGGTTTTTCTAAACCAATGTGGACAACGACGGCTCGTATTAGGGGAACATCATATATCCCTAGAAACTTGGCAAAACGAACCAAAACCGAAGAAGAAGAAACGAGCGAGTCGGAATAAGATAGTTGTATTCGTGTGGTGTAATATATGTAATATAGTGTTCTTATGATTTATGATATATGTAAAAATTGCTTGTATTAATAAGTATTTTTTATGAATCTAACTCTTGTCTATTTTACAGTTTAAAAACACAAAATGGATAGACAACCCAATATTTTAAGAGACCTACCCGGAGACATGATTGATGAAATCTTGTCTAGAGTCGGCCAAAATTCTTCGGCACAACTATTTAAGGCGAGATCAGTTTGTAAGACATTCGAAGAACGTTCCAAGAATGTCTTGGTTTATAAGAGACTTTCGTTTGAAAGATGGGGGATATCACATTGGGAAACCCATAAGTTACGATGTGTTTACTTTGACGCATATATTGCGGGGAACCCAAATGCTATTTTACGCAACGGGTTAAGAAATTATTTTGACTCAATATATCCGAATATTGGACTTCGTGATTTAGAAAAAGCGGCTAACATGCAACATAATGAAGCATGTTATGCTTACGGATTAGTAATGTTCGCTTCTCACCAAAGTGAGAACAAGAACATCGGGCTACAACTATTAAACAAAACGTTTCCACAAGTGACGGAGTCGGTAATTGGGGTAAGAAATGAGGTTTTTAGATTATTACGGGACTGTTGGACATTACGTAACCCTCGTCCCTTTGATGACGTTACAACACGCTGTCTTATCAATGGCCATAACGGTTATGTTGCACAAGACCAAGGATGGGAAGTAGTCCTAGTAAAACCAGAATGCATGACTTGTTTCTGGACGTATGAATTACGTGTCTTTATTGCCTTTGCTGAACGACTTGTGTACTAGCTAGAATTGTCTTCACAACTATCTTGTATCAAAGTTATTGTGTGCTATATTTCATGCTTTATGTAAAATAAGCGGTATTGTAAGTTTGTAAAATATTGTATAAAAGTTTGAACGCGAAATATTATTATAATCAGTTTTTCATATAGAATTGTAGTAGTTGAATTGTATATTAGCTACTAAGTATGAACTTAACGGGTAGGTACTACCCGAATTTAAACTTATAAAACGCTAATATGAAGAAAAAGCTTTTATAAATGAGTTCATATTATGCTACGAAATACTATTAACTACTCTTAATATTCTGTATGATTAACTTGTTCCATTTAACTATTTTGAAGGAAATGGCACCGACTACTCGACACACCGTGAATATGAATGAAGAGGAATTCCGTACTTTTCTAGCTTCAAACATAGCCGCAGTACAGGCTGCGCTACATACCAACAATAACCTTGGATCTAGCAGTACAGGAAATCGTGTAGGATGCACCTACAAAGAATTCACTGCCTGCAAACCTTTGGAATTTGATGGAACCGAAGGACCGATCGGATTGAAACGGTGGACCGAGAAGGTTGAATCGGTGTTTGCCATAAGTAAGTGTACTGAAGAGGACAAAGTGAAGTACGCTACGCATACCTTCACAGGTTCTGCGTTAACATGGTGGAATACCTATCTAGAGCAAGTGGGACAAGATGATGCGTACGCACTACCGTGGTCAGCATTCAAGCACTTGATGAACGAGAAGTACCGTCCCAGAACCGAGGTCAATAAGCTCAAGACAGAACTTAGAGGGTTACGAACCCAAGGATTTGATATTACCACGTACGAAAGACGATTCACAGAATTGTGCTTATTGTGTCCGGGAGCATTCGAAGATGAGGAAGAGAAGATCGACGCGTTTGTGAAAGGATTACCGGAAAGAATCCAAGAAGATATAAGTTCACACGAGCCCGCCTCCATACAACAGGCATGTAGAATGGCTCACAAACTAGTGAACCAGATTGAAGAAAGAATTAAAGAACAGACTGCTGAAGAGGCCAATGTGAAGCAAGTCAAAAGAAAGTGGGAGGAAAACGGTGATAAGAATCACCAATACAACAACAACAGCAATTACAACAATAATCGCAACAATTATCCCAACAATCGCAACATCAATCGCAACTACAACAAACGGCCCAACAACAACAACAACAACAGTAACTACAACAATCATCCCAACAACAATAATAACCGCAACAACAACAACAATCAGAAGCAGCTATGCCAAAGGTGTGAAAAGAATCACTCGGGGTTCTGCACCAAATTTTGCAACAAGTGTAAAATAAATGGTCATAGCGCGGCGAAGTGTGAGGTCTACGGACCAGGGGTTAATAGAACGAAAGGAACAAATGGTGTCGGAACGAGTAATGGCGGAGCAAGTAGTATCGGAGCAAGTTTTGCCAATGTAGTTTGTTATAAATGTGGAAAACCAGGCCACATTATTAGAAATTGCCCGAACCAGGAGAACACGAATGGACAAGGCCGTGGAAGAGTTTTCAATATTAATGCGGCAGAGGCACAGGAAGACCCGGAGCTTGTTACGGGTACGTTTCTTATTGACAATAAATCTGCTTACGTTTTATTTGATTCGGGTGCGGATAGAAGCTATATGAGTAGAGATTTTTGTGCTAAATTAAGTTGTCCGTTGACGCCTTTGGATAGTAAATTTTTACTCGAATTAGCAAATGGTAAATTAATTTCAGCAGATAATATATGTCGGAATCGAGAAATTAAACTGGTTAGCGAAACATTTAAGATTGATTTGATACCCGTAGAGTTAGGGAGTTTTGATGTGATAATCGGTATGGACTGGTTGAAAGAAGTGAAAGCGGAGATCGTTTGTTACAAAAATGCAATTCGCATTATACGAGAAAAAGGAAAACCCTTAATGGTGTACGGAGAAAAGGGCAACACGAAGCTACATCTTATTAGTAATTTGAAGGCACAAAAACTAATAAGAAAAGGTTGCTATGCTATTCTAGCACACGTCGAGAAAGTACAAACTGAAGAAAAGAGCATCAATGATGTTCCCATTGCAAAAGAATTTCCCGATGTATTTCCGAAAGAATTACCGGGATTACCCCCACATCGATCCGTTGAATTTCAAATAGATCTTGTACCAGGAGCTGAACCAATAGCTCGTGCTCCTTACAGACTCGCACCCAGCGAGATGAAAGAACTGCAAAGCCAATTACAAGAACTTTTAGAGCGTGGTTTCATTCGACCAAGCACATCACCGTGGGGAGCTCCTGTTTTGTTTGTCAAGAAGAAAGATGGTACATTCAGGTTGTGTATCGACTACCGAGAGTTGAACAAACTTACCATCAAGAACCGCTACCCACTACCGAGAATCGACGACTTATTTGATCAACTACAAGGCTCGTCTGTTTATTCAAAGATTGACTTACGTTCCGGGTATCATCAAATGCGGGTGAAAGAAGATGATATTCCAAAGACTGCTTTCAGAACACGTTACGGTCATTACGAGTTTATGGTCATGCCGTTTGGTTTAACTAATGCACCAGCTGTGTTCATGGACCTTATGAACCGAGTGTGTGGACCATACCTTGACAAGTTTGTCATTGTTTTCATTGATGACATACTTATTTACTCAAAGAATGACCAAGAACACGGTGAACATTTGAGAAAGGTGTTAGAAGTTTTGAGGAAGGAAGAATTGTACGCTAAGTTTTAAAAGTGTGCATTTTGGTTGGAAGAAGTTCAATTCCTCGGTCACATAGTGAACAAAGAAGGTATTAAGGTGGATCCGGCAAAGATAGAAACTGTTGAAAAGTGGGAAACCCCGAAAACTCCGAAACACATACGCCAGTTTTTAGGACTAGCTGGTTACTACAGAAGGTTCATCCAAGACTTTTCCAGAATAGCAAAACCCTTGACTGCATTAACGCATAAAGGGAAGAAATTTGAATGGAATGATGAACAAGAGAAAGCGTTTCAGTTATTGAAGAAAAAGCTAACTACGGCACCTATATTGTCATTGCCTGAAGGGAATGATGATTTTGTGATTTATTGTGATGCATCAAAGCAAGGTCTCAGTTGTGTATTAATGCAACGAACGAAGGTGATTGCTTATGCGTCTAGACAATTGAAGATTCACGAACAAAATTATACGACGCATGATTTGGAATTAGGCGCGGTTGTTTTTGCATTAAAGACTTGGAGGCACTACTTATATGGGGTCAAAAGTATTATATATACCGACCACAAAAGTCTTCAACACATATTTAATCAGAAACAACTGAATATGAGGCAGCGTAGGTGGATTGAATTATTGAATGATTACGACTTTGAGATTCGTTACCACCCGGGGAAGGCAAATGTGGTAGCCGATGCCTTGAGCAGGAAGGACAGAGAACCCATTCGAGTAAAATCTATGAATATAATGATTCATAATAACCTTACTACTCAAATAAAGGAGGCGCAACAAGGAGTTTTAAAAGAGGGAAATTTAAAGGATGAAATACCCAAAGGATCGGAGAAGCATCTTAATATTCGGGAAGACGGAACCCGGTATAGGGCTGAAAGGATTTGGGTACCAAAATTTGGAGATATGAGAGAAATGGTACTTAGAGAAGCTCATAAAACCAGATACTCAATACATCCTGGAACGGGGAAGATGTACAAGGATCTCAAGAAACATTTTTGGTGGCCGGGTATGAAAGCCGATGTTGCTAAATACGTAGGAGAATGTTTGACGTGTTCTAAGGTCAAAGCTGAGCATCAGAAACCATCAGGTCTACTTCAACAACCCGAAATCCCGGAATGGAAATGGGAAAACATTACCATGGATTTCATCACTAAATTGCCAAGGACTGCAAGTGGTTTTGATACTATTTGGGTAATAGTTGATCGTCTCACCAAATCAGCACACTTCCTACCAATAAGAGAAGATGACAAGATGGAGAAGTTAGCACGACTGTATTTGAAGGAAGTCGTCTCCAGACATGGAATACCAATCTCTATTATCTCTGATAGGGATGGCAGATTTATTTCAAGATTCTGGCAGACATTACAGCAAGCATTAGGAACTCGTCTAGACATGAGTACTGCCTATCATCCACAAACTGATGGGCAGAGCGAAAGGACGATACAAACGCTTGAAGACATGCTACGAGCATGTGTTATTGATTTCGGAAACAGTTGGGATCGACATCTACCGTTAGCAGAATTTTCCTACAACAACAGCTACCATTCAAGCATTGAGATGGCGCCGTTTGAAGCACTTTATGGTAGAAAGTGCAGGTCTCCGATTTGTTGGAGTGAAGTGGGGGATAGACAGATTACGGGTCCAGAGATTATACAAGAAACTACCGAGAAGATCATCCAAATTCAACAACGGTTGAAAATCGCCCAAAGTCGACAAAAGAGCTACGCTGACATTAAAAGAAAAGATATAGAATTTGAAATTGGAGAGATGGTCATGCTTAAAGTTGCACCTTGGAAAGGCGTTGTTCGATTTGGTAAACGAGGGAAATTAAATCCAAGGTATATTGGACCATTCAAGATTATTGATCGTGTCGGACCAGTAGCTTACCGACTAGAGTTACCTCAACAACTCGCGGCTGTACATAACACTTTCCACGTCTCGAATTTAAAGAAATGTTTTGCTAAAGAAGATCTCACTATTCCGTTAGATGAAATCCAAATCAACGAAAAACTTCAATTCATCGAAGAACCCGTCGAAATAATGGATCGTGAGGTTAAAAGACTTAAGCAAAACAAGATACCAATTGTTAAGGTTCGATGGAATGCTCGTAGAGGACCCAAGTTCACTTGGGAGCGTGAAGATCAGATGAAGAAGAAATACCCGCATCTATTTCCAGAAGATTCGTCAACACCTTCAACAGCTTAAAATTTCGGGACGAAATTTATTTAACGGGTAGGTACTGTAGTGACCCGAACTTTTCCATGTTTATATATATTAATTGAGATTGATATTTACATGATTAAATGTTTCCAACATGTTAAGCAATCAAACTTGTTAAGACTTGATTAATTGAAATATGTTTCATATAGACAATTGACCACCCAAGTTGATCGGTGATTCACGAACGTTAAAACTTGTAAAAACTATATGATGACATATATATGGATATATATATATAGTTAACATGATACTATGATAAGAAAACATATCATAAAGTATATTAACAATGAACTACATATGTAAAAACAAGACTACTAACTTAATGATTTTTAAACGAGACATATATGTAACGATTATCGTTGTAAAGACATTTAATGTATATATATCATATTAAGAGATATTCATACATGATAATATCATGATAATATAATAATTTAAAATCTCATTTGATATTATAAACATTGGGTTAACAACATTTAACAAGATCGTTAACCTAAAGGTTTCAAAACAACACTTACATGTAACGACTAACGATGACTTAACGACTCAGTTAAAATGTATATACATGTAGTGTTTTAATATGTATTTATACACTTTTGAAAGACTTCAATACACTTATCAAAATACTTCTACTTAACAAAAATGCTTACAATTACATCCTCGTTCAGTTTCATCAACAATTCTACTCGTATGCACCCGTATTCGTACTCGTACAATACACAGCTTTTAGATGTATGTACTATTGGTATATACACTCCAATGATCAGCTCTTAGCAGCCCATGTGAGTCACCTAACACATGTGGGAACCATCATTTGGCAACTAGCATGAAATATCTCATAAAATTACAAAAATATGAGTAATCATTCATGACTTATTTACATGAAAACAAAATTACATATCCTTTATATCTAATCCATACACCAATGACCAAAAACACCTACAAACACTTTCATTCTTCAATTTTCTTCATCTAATTGATCTCTCTCAAGTTCTATCTTCAAGTTCTAAGTGTTCTTCATAAATTCCAAAAGTTCTAGTTTCATAAAATCAAGAATACTTTCAAGTTTGCTAGCTCACTTCCAATCTTGTAAGGTGATCATCCAACCTCAAGAAATCTTTGTTTCTTACAGTAGGTTATCATTCTAATACAAGGTAATAATCATATTCAAACTTTGGTTCAATTTCTATAACTATAACAATCTTATTTCAAGTGATGATCTTACTTGAACTTGTTTTCGTGTCATGATTCTGCTTCAAGAACTTCGAGCCATCCAAGGATCCATTGAAGCTAGATCCATTTTTCTCTTTTCCAGTAGGTTTATCCAAGGAAATTAAGGTAGTAATGATGTTCATAACATCATTCGATTCATACATATAAAGCTATCTTATTCGAAGGTTTAAACTTGTAATCACTAGAACATAGTTTAGTTAATTCTAAACTTGTTCGCAAACAAAAGTTAATCCTTCTAACTTGACTTTTAAAATCAACTAAACACATGTTCTATATCTATATGATATGCTAACTTAATGATTTAAAACCTGGAAACACGAAAAACACCGTAAAACCGGATTTACGCCGTCGTAGTAACACCGCGGGCTGTTTTGGGTTAGTTAATTAAAAACTATGATAAACTTTGATTTAAAAGTTGTTATTCTGAGAAAATGATTTTTATTATGAACATGAAACTATATCCAAAAATTATGGTTAAACTCAAAGTGGAAGTATGTTTTCTAAAATGGTCATCTAGACGTCGTTCTTTCGACTGAAATGACTACCTTTACAAAAACGACTTGTAACTTATTTTTCCGATTATAAACCTATACTTTTTCTGTTTAGATTCATAAAATAGAGTTAAATATGAAACCATAGCAATATGATTCACTCAAAACGGATTTAAAATGAAGAAGTTATGGGTAAAACAAGATTGGATAATTTTTCTCATTTTAGCTACGTGAAAATTGGTAACAAATCTATTCCAACCATAACTTAATCAACTTGTATTGTATATTATGTAATCTTGAGATACCATAGACACGTATACAATTTTTCGACCTATCATGTCGACACATCTATATATATTTCGGAACAACCATAGACACTCTATATGTGAATGTTGGAGTTAGCTATACAGGGTTGAGGTTGATTCCAAAATATATATAGTTTGAGTTGTGATCAATACTGAGATACGTATACACTGGGTCGTGGATTGATTCAAGATAATATTTATCGATTTATTTCTGTACATCTAACTGTGGACAACTAGTTATAGGTTACTAACGAGGACAGCTGACTTAATAAACTTAAAACATCAAAATATATTAAAAGTGTTGTAAATATATTTTGAATATACTTTAATATATATGTATATATTGTTATAGGTTCGTGAATCAACAGTGGCCAAGTCTTACTTCCCGACGAAGTAAAAATCTGTGAAAGTGAGTTATAGTCCCACTTTTAAAATCTAATATTTTTGGGATGAGAATACATGCAGGTTTTATAAATGATTTACAAAATAGACACAAGTACGTGAAACTACATTCTATGGTTGAATTATCGAAATCGAATATGCCCCTTTTTATTAAGTCTGGTAATCTAAGAATTAGGGAACAGACACCCTAATTGACGCGAATCCTAAAGATAGATCTATTGGGCCTAACAAACCCCATCCAAAGTACCGGATGCTTTAGTACTTCGAAATTTATATCATATCCGAAGGGTGTCCCGGAATGATGGGGATATTCTTATATATGCATCTTGTTATTGTCGGTTACCAGGTGTTCACCATATGAATGATTTTTATCTCTATGTATGGGATGTGTATTGAAATATGAAATCTTGTGGTCTATTGTTACGATTTGATATATATAGGTTAAACCTATAACTCACCAACATTTTTGTTGACGTTTTAAGCATGTTTATTCTCAGGTGATTATTAAGAGCTTCCGCTGTCGCATACTTAAATAAGGACAAGATTTGGAGTCCATGCTTGTATGATATTGTGTAAAAACTGCATTCAAGAAACTTATTTTGTTGTAACATATTTGTATTGTAAACCATTATGTAATGGTCGTGTGTAAACAGGATATTTTAGATTATCATTATTTGATAATCTACGTAAAGCTTTTTAAACCTTTATTGATGAAATAAAGGTTATGGTTTGTTTAAAAATGAATGCAGTCTTTGAAAAACGTCTCATATAGAGGTCAAAACCTCGCAACGAAATCAATTAATATGGAACGTTTTTAATCAATAAGAACGGGACATTTCATCTCGAACCACTGCAACTGCATTCTTTATTTTTCTTGTGTTTCGATTCAATAAGATGAGTTAACTGAAATGTCCCGTTCTTATTGATTAAAAACGTTCCATATTAATTGATTTCGTTGCGAGGTTTTGACCTCTATATGAGACGTTTTTCAAAGACTGCATTCATTTTTAAAACAAACCATAACCTTTATTTCATAAATAAAGGTTTAAAAAGCTTTACGTAGATTATCAAATAATGATAATCTAAAATATCCTGTTTACACACGACCATTACATAATGGTTTACAATACAAATATGTTACATCGAAATCAGTTTCTTGAATGCAGTTTTTACACAATATCATACAAACATGGACTCCAAATCTTGTCCTTATTTTAGTATGCAACAGCGGAAGCTCTTAATATTCACCTGAGAATAAACATGCTTTAAACGTCAACAAAAATGTTGGTGAGTTATAGGTTTAACCTATATATATCAAATCGTAACAATAGACCACAAGATTTCATATTTCAATACACATCCCATACATAGAGATAAAATTCATTCATATGGTGAACACCTGGTAACCGACATTAACAAGATGCATATATAAGAATATCCCCATCATTCCGGGACACCCTTCGGATATGATATAAATTTCGAAGTACTAAAGCATCCGGTACTTTGGATGGGGTTTGTTAGGCCCAATAGATCTATCTTTAGGATTCGCGTCAATTAGGGTGTCTGCTCCCTAATTCTTAGATTACCAGACTTAATAAAAAGGGGCATATTCGATTTAGATAATTCAACCATAGAATGTAGTTTCACGTACTTGTGTCTATTTTGTAAATCATTTATAAAACCTGCATGTATTCTCATCCCAAAAGTATTAGATTTTAAAAGTGGGACTATAACTCACTTTCACAGATTTTTACTTCGTCGGGAAGTAAGACTTGGCCACTGTTGATTCACGAACCTATAACAATATATACATATATATTAAAGTATGTTCAAAATATATTTACAACACTTTTAATATATTTTGATGTTTTAAGTTTATTAAGTCAGCTGTCCTCGTTAGTAACCTACAACTAGTTGTCCACAGTTAGATGAACAGAAATAAATCGATAAATATTATCTTGAATCAATCCACGACACAGTGTATACGTATCTCAGTATTGATCACAACTCAAACTATATATATTTTGGAATCAACCTCAACCCTGTATAGCTAACTCCAACATTCACATATAGAGTGTCTATGGTTGTTCCGAAATATATATAGATGTGTCGACATGATAGGTCAAAACATTGTATACGTGTCTATGGTATCTCAAGATTACATAATATACAATACAAGTTGATTAAGTTATGGTTGGAATAGATTTGTTACCAATTTTCACGTAGCTAAAATGAGAAAAATTATCCAATCTTGTTTTACCCATAACTTCTTCATTTTAAATCCGTTTTGAGTGAATCAAATTGCTATGGTTTCATATTGAACTCTATTTTATGAATCTAAACAGAAAAAGTATAGGTTTATAGTCAGAAAAATAAGTTACAAGTCGTTTTTGTAAAGGTAGTCATTTCAGTCGAAAGAACGACGTCTAGATGACCATTTTAGAAAACATACTTCTACTTTGAGTTTAACCATAATTTTTGGATATAGTTTCATGTTCATAATAAAAATCATTTTCTCAGAATAACAACTTTTAAATCAAAGTTTATCATAGTTTTTAATTAACTAACCCAAAACAGCCCGCGGTGTTACTACGACGGCGTAAATCCGGTTTTACGGTGTTTTTCGTGTTTCCAGGTTTTAAATCATTAAGTTAGCATATCATATAGATATAGAACATGTGTTTAGTTAATTTTAAAAGTCAAGTTAGAAGGATTAAATTTTTTTTGCGAACAAGTTTAGAATTAACTAAACTATGTTCTAGTGATTACGAGTTTAAACCTTCGAATAAGATAGTTTTATATATATGAATCGAATGATGTTATGAACATCATTACTACCTCAAGTTTAGTAGGTAAACCTACTGGAAGTGACAAGAAATGATCTAGCTTCAAAGGATCTTGGATGGCTTGAAAGTTCTTGAAGTAGGATCATGACACAAAAACAAGTTCAAGTAAGATTTTTACTCGAATTAAGATAGTTTATAGTTATAGAAATTGAATCAAAGTTTGAATATGAATATTACCTTGAATAAGAAAGATAACCTACTGTATATAACAAAGGTTTCTTGATCTTAGATGATTACTTGGAATGGATTAGAAAGCTTGGAAGTAAATTAGTAAACTTGAAGGGATTTTTGAAGTGTTCTTGAAGTGTTCTTCCTATGATGATTATAGATTGATTCTTGAAGTGATTTTTGATGAAGATGATGATTAACTACTGGAAAAATACGTTCATAATAGTGTGTGTGTGTTGAGAGAGAATTAAAAAGAGAATTGGAAGTGAAATGGAGTGAATGATGAGTGGTAATTGGTGAGTGGTGAGTGGGGTTAAAAGGAGTTCTAGTTAGTTGACTAGCTCATGGTAGAAGTTAAAATTGATTAGTCATACATGACATAATCAAGAGTGGAATCCCATGCTAGTTCCTATTGGTATATACCCATAGTAAGTACGTTTTGAAGCTGTGTATAATACGGGTAAGAATACGACTAGAATTCTTGATGAAAGAAAAGAATGGGAAAGTAACTGTAACCATTTTCGTTAAGTATGAGTGTTTTGATATATGTCTTGAAGCCTTCCAAAAGTATTTTAATACATCTAAATACACTACATGTATATACATTTTAACTGAGTCGTTAAGTCATCGTTAGTCGTTACATGTAAGTGTTGTTTTGAAACCTTTAAGTTAACGATCTCAATTAATGTTGTTAACCCATTGTTTATTATATGTAATGAGATATTAAATTATTATATTATCATGATATTATGATATATTAATATATCTTAATATGATATATATACATTTAAATATCGTTACAACGATAATCGTTACATATATGTCTCGTTTCGAAATCCTTAAGTTAGTAGTCTTGTTTATATGTATATAACTCATTGTTAATATACTTATGGAGATACTTACTTATCATAATCTCATGTTAACCATATGTATATCCATATATATATCGTCATGTCGTTTTTACAAGTTTTAACGTTCGTGAATCGCCGGTCAACTTGGGTGGTCAATTGTCTATATGAAACATATTTCAATTAATCAAGTCTTAACAAGTTTGATTGCTTAACATGTTGGAAACATTTAATCATGTAAATATCAATCTCAATTAATATATATAAACATGGAAAAGTTCGGGTCACTACAGTACCTACCCGTTAAATAAATTTCGTCCCGAAATTTTAAGCTGTTGAAGGTGTTGACGAATCTTCTGGAAATAGATGCGGGTATTTCTTCTTCATCTGATCTTCACGCTCCCAGGTGAACTCGGGTCCTCTACAAGCATTCCATCGAACCTTAATAATTGGTATCTTATTTTGCTTAAGTCTTTTAACCTCACGATCCATTATTTCGACGGGTTCTTCGATGAATTGGAGTTTTTCGTTGATTTGGATTTCATCTAACGGAATAGTGAGATCTTCTTTAGCAAAACATTTCTTCAAATTCGAGATGTGGAAAGTGTTATGTACAGCCGCGAGTTGCTGAGGTAACTCAAGTCGGTAAGCTACTGGTCCGACACGATCAATAATCTTGAATGGTCCAATATACCTTGGATTTAATTTCCCTCGTTTACCAAATCGAACAACGCCTTTCCAAGGTGCAACTTTAAGCATGACCATCTCTCCAATTTCAAATTCTATATCTTTTCTTTTAATGTCAGCGTAGCTCTTTTGTCGACTTTGGGCGGTTTTCAACCGTTGTTGAATTTGGATGATCTTCTCGGTAGTTTCTTGTATAATCTCCGGACCCGTAATCTGTCTATCCCCCACTTCACTCCAACAAATCGGAGACCTGCACTTTCTACCATAAAGTGCTTCAAACGTCGCCATCTCAATGCTTGAATGGTAGCTGTTTGAAATGTCCCGTTCTTATTGATTAAAAACGTTCCATATTAATTGATTTCGTTGCGAGGTTTTGACCTCTATATGAGACGTTTTTCAAAGACTGCATTCATTTTTAAAACAAACCATAACCTTTATTTCATAAATAAAGGTTTAAAAAGCTTTACGTAGATTATCAAATAATGATAATCTAGAATATCCTGTTTACACACGACCATTACATAATGGTTTACAATACAAATATGTTACAACAAAATAAGTTTCTTGAATGCAGTTTTTTTTTTACACAATATCATACAAGCATGGACTCCAAATCTCGTCCTTATTTAAGTATGCGACAGCGGAAGCTCTTAATAATCACCTGAGAATAAACATGCTTAAAACGTCAACAAAAATATTGGTGAGTTATAGGTTTAACCTATATATATCAAATCGTAACAATAGACCACAAGATTTCATATTTCAATACACATCCCATACATAGAGATAAAAATCATTCATATGGTGAACACCTGGTAACCGACAATAACAAGATGCATATATAAGAATATCCCCATCATTCCGGGACACCCTTCGGATATGATATAAATTTCGAAGTACTAAAGCATCCGGTACTTTGGATGGGGTTTGTTAGGCCCAATAGATCTATCTTTAGGATTCGCGTCAATTAGGGTGTCTGTTCCCTAATTCTTAGATTACCAGACTTAATAAAAAGGGGCATATTCGATTTCGATAATTCAACCATAGAATGTAGTTTCACGTACTTGTGTCTATTTTGTAAATCATTTATAAAACCTGCATGTATTCTCATCCCAAAAATATTAGATTTTAAAAGTGGGACTATAACTCACTTTCACAGATTTTTACTTCGTCGGGAAGTAAGACTTGGCCACTGTTGATTCACGAACCTATAACAATATATACATATATATTAAAGTATGTTCAAAATATATTTACAACACTTTTAATATATTTTGATGTTTTAAGTTTATTAAGTCAGCTGTCCTCGTTAGTAACCTATAACTAGTTGTCCACAGTTAGATGTACAGAAATAAATCGATAAATATTATCTTGAATCAATCCACGACCCAGTGTATACGTATCTCAGTATTGATCACAACTCAAACTATATATATTTTGGAATCAACCTCAACCCTGTATAGCTAACTCCAACATTCACATATAGAGTGTCTATGGTTGTTCCGAAATATATATAGATGTGTCGACATGATAGGTCAAAACATTGTATACGTGTCTATGGTATCTCAAGATTACATAATATACAATACAAGTTGATTAAGTTATGGTTGGAATAGATTTGTTACCAATTTTCACGTAGCTAAAATGAGAAAAATTATCCAATCTTGTTTTACCCATAACTTCTTCATTTTAAATCCGTTTTGAGTGAATCAAATTGCTATGGTTTCATATTGAACTCTATTTTATGAATCTAAACAGAAAAAGTATAGGTTTATAGTCGGAAAAATAAGTTACAAGTCGTTTTTGTAAAGGTAGTCATTTCAGTCGAAAGAACGACGTCTAGATGACCATTTTAGAAAACATACTTCCACTTTGAGTTTAACCATAATTTTTGGATATAGTTTCATGTTCATAATAAAAATCATTTTATCAGAATAACAACTTTTAAATCAAAGTTTATCATAGTTTTTAATTAACTAACCCAAAACAGCCCGCGGTGTTACTACGACGGCGTAAATCCGGTTTTACGGTGTTTTTCGTGTTTCCAGGTTTTAAGTCATTAAGTTAGCATATCATATAGATATAGAACATGTGTTTAGTTGATTTTAAAAGTCAAGATAGAAGGATTAACTTTTGTTTGCGAACAAGTTTAGAATTAACTAAACTATGTTCTAGTGATTACAAGTTTAAACCTTCGAATAAGATAGCTTTATATGTATGAATCGAATGATGTTATGAACATCATTACTACCTTAATTTCCTTGGATAAACCTACTGGAAAAGAGAAAAATGGATCTAGCTTCAATGGATCCTTGGATGGCTCGAAGTTCTTGAAGCAGAATCATGACACGAAAACAAGTTCAAGTAAGATCATCACTTGAAATAAGATTGTTATAGTTATAGAAATTGAACCAAAGTTTGAATATGATTATTACCTTGTATTAGAATGATAACCTACTGTAAGAAACAAAGATTTCTTGAGGTTGGATGATCACCTTACAAGATTGGAAGTGAGCTAGCAAACTTGAAAGTATTCTTGATTTTATGAAACTAGAACTTTTGGAATTTATGAAGAACACTTAGAACTTGAAGATAGAACTTGAGAGAGATCAATTAGATGAAGAAAATTGAAGAATGAAAGTGTTTGTAGGTGTTTTTGGTCATTGGTGTATGGATTAGATATAAAGGATATGTAATTTTGTTTTCATGTAAATAAGTCATGAATGATTACTCATATTTTTGTAATTTTATGAGATATTTCATGCTAGTTGCCAAATGATGGTTCCCACATGTGTTAGGTGACTCACATGGGCTGCTAAGAGCTGATCATTGGAGTGTATATACCAATAGTACATACATCTAAAAGCTGTGTATTGTACGAGTACGAATACGGGTGCATACGAGTAGAATTGTTGATGAAACTGAACGAGGATGTAATTGTAAGCATTTTTGTTAAGTAGAAGTATTTTGATAAGTGTCTTGAAGTCTTTCAAAAGTGTATAAATACATATTAAAACACTACATGTATATACATTTTAACTGAGTCGTTAAGTCATCGTTAGTCGTTACATGTAAGTGTTGTTTTGAAACCTTTAGGTTAACGATCTTGTTAAATGTTGTTAACCCAATGTTTATAATATCAAATGAGATTTTAAATTATTATATTATCATGATATTATCATGTATGAATATCTCTTAATATGATATATATACATTAAATGTCTTTACAACGATAATCGTTACATATATGTCTCGTTTAAAAATCATTAAGTTAGTAGTCTTGTTTTTACATATGTAGTTCATTGTTAATATACTTTATGATATGTTTTCTTATCATAGTATCATGTTAACTATATATATATATCCATATATATGTCATCATATAGTTTTTACAGGTTTTAACGTTCGTGAATCACCGATCAACTTGGGTGGTCAATTGTCTATATGAAACATATTTCAATTAATCAAGTCTTAACAAGTTTGATTGCTTAACATGTTGGAAACATTTAATCATGTAAATATCAATCTCAATTAATATATATAAACATGGAAAAGTTCGGGTCACTACAGTACCTACCCGTTAAATAAATTTCGTCCCGAAATTTTAAGCTGTTGAAGGTGTTGACGAATCTTCTGGAAATAGATGCGGGTATTTCTTCTTCATCTGATCTTCACACTCCCAGGTGAACTCGGGTCCTCTACGAGCATTCCATCGAACCTTAACAATTGGTATCTTGTTTTGCTTAAGTCTTTTAACCTCACGATCCATTATTTCGACGGGTTCTTCGATGAATTGAAGTTTTTCGTTGATTTGGATTTCATCTAACGGAATAGTGAGATCTTCTTTAGCAAAACATTTCTTTAAATTCGAGACGTGGAAAGTGTTATGTACAGCCGCGAGTTGTTGAGGTAACTCTAGTCGGTAAGCTACTGGTCCGACACGATCAATAATCTTGAATGGTCCAATATACCTTGGATTTAATTTCCCTCGTTTACCAAATCGAACAATGCCTTTCCAAGGTGCAACTTTAAGCATGACCATCTCTCCAATTTCAAATTCTATATCTTTTCTTTTAATGTCAGCGTAGCTCTTTTGTCGACTTTGGGCAGTTTTCAACCGTTGTTGAATTTGGATGATCTTCTCGGTAGTTTCTTGTATAATCTCCGGACCCGTAATCTGTCTATCCCCCACTTCACTCCAACAAATCGGAGACCTGCACTTTCTACCATAAAGTGCTTCAAACGGTGCCATTTCAATGCTTGAATGGTAGCTGTTGTTGTAGGAAAATTCTGCTAACGGTAGATGTCGATCCCAACTGTTTCCGAAATCAATAACACATGCTCGTAGCATGTCTTCAAGCGTTTGTATCATCCTTTCGCTCTGCCCATCAGTTTGTGGATGATAGGCAGTACTCATGTCTAGACGAGTTCCTAATGCTTGCTGTAATGTCTGCCAGAATCTTGAAATAAATCTGCCATCCCTATCAGAGATAATAGAGATTGGTATTCCATGTCTGGAGATGACTTCCTTCAAATACAGTCGTGCTAACTTCTCCATCTTGTCATCTTCTCTTATTGGTAGGAAGTGTGCTGATTTGGTGAGACGATCAACTATTACCCAAATAGTATCAAAACCACTTGCAGTCCTTGGCAATTTAGTGATGAAATCCATGGTAATGTTTTCCCATTTCCATTCTGGGATTTCGGGTTGTTGAAGTAGACCTGATGGTTTCTGATGCTCAGCTTTGACTTTAGAACACGTCAAAAATTCTCCTACGTATTTAGCAACATCGGCTTTCATACCCGGCCACCAAAAATGTTTCTTGAGATCCTTGTACATCTTCCCCGTTCCAGGATGTATTGAGTATCTGGTTTTATGAGCTTCTCTAAGTACCATTTCTCTCATATCTCCAAATTTTGGTACCCAAATCCTTTCAGCCCTATACCGGGTTCCGTCTTCCCGAATATTAAGATGCTTCTCCGATCCTTTGGGTATTTCATCCTTTAAATTTCCTTCTTTTAAAACTCCTTGTTGCGCCTCCTTTATTTGAGTAGTAAGGTTATTATGAATCATTATATTCATAGATTTTACTCGAATGGGTTCTCTGTCCTTCCTGCTCAAGGCATCGGCTACCACATTTGCCTTCCCCGGGTGGTAACGAATCTCAAAGTCGTAATCATTCAATAATTCAATCCACCTACGCTGCCTCATATTCAGTTGTTTCTGATTAAATATGTGTTGAAGACTTTTGTGGTCGGTATATATAATACTTTTGACCCCATATAAGTAGTGCCTCCAAGTCTTTAATGCAAAAACAACCGCGCCTAATTCCAAATCATGCGTCGTATAATTTTGCTCGTGAATCTTCAATTATCTAGACGCATAAGCAATCACCTTCGTTCGATGCATTAATACACAACCGAGACCTTGGTTTGATGCGTCACAATAAATCACAAAATCATCATTCCCTTCAGGCAATGACAATATAGGTGCCGTAGTTAGCTTTTTCTTCAATAACTGAAACGCTTTCTCTTGTTCATCATTCCATTCAAATTTCTTCCCTTTATGCGTTAATGCAGTCAAGGGTTTTGCTATTCTGGAAAAGTCTTGGATGAACCTTCTGTAGTAACCAGCTAGTCCTAAAAACTGGCGTATGTGTTTCGGAGTTTTCGGGGTTTCCCACTTTTCAACAGTTTCTATCTTTGCCGGATCCACCTTAATACCTTCTTTGTTCACTATGTGACCGAGGAATTGAACTTCTTCCAACCAAAATGCACACTTTGAAAATTTAGCGTACAATTCTTCCTTCCTCAATACTTCTAACACCTTTCTCAAATGTTCACCGTGTTCTTGGTCATTCTTTGAGTAAATAAGTATGTCATCAATGAAAACAATGACAAAATTGTCAAGGTATGGTCCACACACTCGGTTCATAAGGTCCATGAACATAGCTGGTGCATTAGTTAAACCAAATGGCATGACCATAAACTCGTAATGACCGTAACGTGTTCTGAAAGCAGTCTTTGGAATATCATCTTCTTTCACCCGCATTTGATGATACCCGGAACGTAAGTCAATCTTTGAATAAACAGATGAGCCTTGTAGTTGATCAAATAAGTCGTCGATTCTCGGTAGTGGGTAGCGGTTCTTGATGGTAAGTTTGTTCAACTCTCGGTAGTCGATACACAACCTGAATGTACCATCTTTCTTCTTGACAAACAAAACAGGAGCTCCCCACGGTAATGTGCTTGGTCGAATGAAACCATGCTCTAAAAGTTCTTGTAATTGGCTTTGCAGTTCTTTCATCTCGCTGGGTGCGAGTCTGTAAGGAGCACGAGCTATTGGTGCAGCTCCTGGTACAAGATCTATTTGAAATTCAACGGATCGATGTGGGGGTAATCCCGGTAATTCTTTCGGAAATACATCGGGAAATTCTTTTGCGACGGGAACATCATTGATGCTCTTTTCTTCAATTTGTACTTTCTCGACGTGTGCTAGAACAGCATAGCAACCTTTTCTTATTAGTTTTTGTGCCTTCAAATTACTAATAAGATGTAGCTTCGTGTTGCCCTTTTCTCCGTACACCATTAAGGGTTTTCCTTTTTCTCGTATAATGCGAATTGCATTTTTGTTACAAACGATCTCTGCTTTCACTTCTTTCAACCAGTCCATACCGATTATCACATCAAAACTCCCTAACTCTACTGGTATCAAGTCAATCTTAAATGTTTCGCTAACCAGTTTAATTTCTCGATCCCGACATATATTATCTGCTGAAATTAATTTACCATTTGCTAATTCGAGTTAAAATTTACTATCCAAAGGCGTCAATGGACAACTTAATTTAGCACAAAAATCTCTACTCATATAGCTTCTATCCGCACCCGAATCAAATAAAACGTAAGCAGATTTATTGTCAATAAGAAACGTACCCGTAACAAGCTCCGGGTCTTCCTGTGCCTCTGCCGCATTAATATTGAAAACTCTTCCGCGGCCTTGTCCATTCGTGTTCTCCTGGTTCGGGAAATTTCTAATAATGTGGCCCGGTTTTCCACATTTATAACAAACTACATTGGCATAACTTGCTCCGACACTACTTGCTCCGCCATTACTCGTTCCGACACCATTTGTTCCTTTCGTTCTATTAACCCCTGGTCCGTAGACCTCACACTTCACCGCGCTATGACCATTTCTTTTACACTTGTTGCAAAATTTGGTGCAGAACCCCGAGTGATACTTTTCACACCTTTGGCATAGCTGCTTCTGATTGTTGTTGTTGTTGCGGTTATTATTGTTGTTGGGATGATTGTTGTAGTTGCTGTTGTTGTTGTTGTTGTTGTTGTTGTTGTTGTTGGGCCGTTTGTTGTAGTTGCGATTGATGTTGCGATTGTTGGGATAATTGTTGCGATTATTGTTGTAATTGCTGTTGTTGTTGTATTGGTGATTCTTATCACCGTTTTCCTCCCACTTTCTTTTGACTTGCTTCACATTGGCCTCTTCAGCAGTCTGTTCTTTAATTCTTTCTTCAATTTGGTTCACTAGTTTGTGAGCCATTCTACATGCCTGTTGTATGGAGGCGGGCTCGTGTGAACTTATATCTTCTTGGATTCTTTCCGGTAATCCTTTCACAAACGCGTCGATCTTCTCTTCCTCATCTTCGAATGCTCCCGGACACAATAGGCACAATTCTGTGAATCGTCTTTCGTACGTGGTAATATCAGATCCTTGGGTTCGTAACCCTCTAAGTTCTGTCTTGAGCTTATTGACCTCGGTTCTGGGACGGTACTTCTCGTTCATCAAGTGCTTGAATGCTGACCACGGTAGTGCGTACGCATCGTCTTGTCCCACTTGCTCTAGATAGGTATTCCACCATGTTAACGCAGAACCTGTGAAGGTATGCGTAGCATACTTTACTTTGTCCTCTTCAGTACACTTACTTATGGCAAACACCGATTCGACCTTCTCGGTCCACCGTTTCAATCCGATCGGTCCTTCGGTTCCATCAAATTCCAAAGGTTTGCAGGCAGTGAATTCTTTGTAGGTGCATCCTACACGATTTCCTGTACTGCTAGATCCAAGGTTATTGTTGGTATGTAGCGCAGCCTGTACTGCGGCTATGTTTGAAGCTAGAAAAGTACGGAATTCCTCTTCATTCATATTCACGGTGTGTCGAGTAGTCGGTGCCATTTCCTTCAAAATAGTCAAATGGAACAAGTTAATCATACAGAATATTAAGAGTAGTTAATAGTATTTCGTAGCATAATATGAACTCATTTATAAAAGCTTTTTCTTCATATTAGCGTTTTATAAGTTTAAATTCGGGTAGTACCTACCCGTTAAGTTCATACTTAGTAGCTAATATACAATTCAACTACTACAATTCTATATGAAAAACTGATTATAATAATATTTCGCGTTCAAACTTTTACACAATATTTTACAAACTTACAATACCGCTTATTTTACATATAGCATGAAATATAGCACACAATAAATTTGATACAAGATGGTTGTGAAGATAATTCTAGCTAGTACACAAGTCGTTCAGCAAAGGCAATAATAACACGTAATTCATACGTCCAGAAACAAGTCATGCATTCTGGTTTTACTTGGATTACTTCCCATCCTTGGTCTTGTGGAACATAACCGTTATGGCCGTTGATAAGACAGCGTGTTGTAACGTCGTCAAAGGGACGAGGGTTACGTAATGTCCAACAGTCCCGTAACAATCTAAAAACCTCATTTCTTACCCCAATTACCGACTCCATCACTTGTGGGAACGTTTTGTTTAATAGTTGTAGCCCGATGTTCTTGTTCTCACTTTGGTGAGAAGCGAACATTACTAATCCGTAAGCATAACATGCTTCTTTATGTTGCATGTTAGCCGCTTTTTCTAAATCACGAAGTCCAATATTCGGATATATTGAGTCAAAATAATTTCTTAACCCATTGCGTAAAATAGCATTTGGGTTCCCCGCAATATATGCGTCAAAGTAAACACATCGTAACTTATGGATTTCCCAATGTGATGTAGTGACCCGAACTTTTCCATGTTTATATGTATTAATTGAGATTGATATTTACATGATTAAATGTTTCCAACATGTTAAGCAATCAAATTTGTTAAGACTTGATTAATTGAAATATGTTTCATATAGACAATTGACCACCCAAGTTGACCGGTGATTCACGAACGTTAAAACTTGTAAAAACTATATGATGACATATATATGGATATATATATAGTTAACATGATACTATGATAAGTAAACATATCATTAAGTATATTAACAATGAACTATATATGTAAAAACAAGACTATTAACTTAATGATTTTTTTAAACGAGACATATATGTAACGATTATCGTTGTAAAGACATTTAATGTATATATATCATATTAAGAGATATTCATACATGATCATATCATGATAATATAATAATTTAAAATCTCATTTGATATTATAAACATTGGGTTAACAACATTTAACAAGATTGTTAACCTAAAGGTTTCAAAACAACACTTACATGTAACGACTAACGATGACTTAACGACTCAGTTAAAATGTATATACATGTAGTGTTTTAATATGTATTTATACACTTTTGAAAGACTTATATACACTTATCAAAATACTTTTACTTAACAAAAATGCTTACAATTACATCCTCGTTCAGTTTCATCAACAATTCTACTCGTATGCACCCGTATTCGTACTCGTACAATACACAGCTTTTAGATGTATGTACTATTGGTATATACACTCCAATGATCAGCTCTTAGCAGCCCATGTGAGTCACCTAACACATGTGGGAACCATCATTTGGCAACTAGCATGAAATATCTCATAAAAAATATGAGTAATCATTCATGACTTATTTACATGAAAACAAAATTACATATCCTTTATATCTAATCCATACACCAACGACCAAAAACACCTACAAACACTTTAATTCTTCAATTTTATTCATATAATTGATCTCTCTCAAGTTCTATCTTCAAGTTCTAAGTGTTCTTCATAAATTCTACAAGTTCTAGTTTCATAAAATCAAGAATACTTCCAAGTTTGCTAGCTTACTTCCAATCTTGTAGAGTGATCATCCAACCTCAAGAAATCTTTCTTATTTACAGTAAGATATCTTTCTAATACAAGTTAATAATTATATTCAAACTTTAATTCAATTTCTATAACTATAACAATCTTATTTCGAGTGGAAATCTTACTTGAAATTGTTTTCGTGTCATGATTCTGCTTCAAGAACTTTCAAGCCATCCAAGGATCCTTTGAAGCTAGATCTATTTTTCTAATTTCTAGTAGGTTTATCCAAGGAACTTGAGGTAGTAATGATGTTCATAACATCATTCGATTCATACATATAAAGCTATCTTATTCGAAGGTTTAAACTTGTAATCACTAGAACATAGTTTAGTTAATTCTAAACTTGTTCGCAAACAAAAGTTAATCCTTCTAACTTGACTTTTAAAATAAACTAAACACATGTTCTATATCTATATGATATGCTAACTTAATGATTTAAAACCTGGAAACACGAAAAACACCGTAAAACCGGATTTACGCCGTCGTAGTAACACCGCGGGCTGTTTTGGGTTAGTTAATTAAAAACTATGATAAACTTTGATTTAAAAGTTGTTATTCTGAGAAAATGATTTTTATTATGAACATGAAACTATATCCAAAAATTATGGTTAAACTCAAAGTGAAAGTATGTTTTCTAAAATGGTCATCTAGGCGTCGTTCTTTCGACTGAAATGACTACCTTTACAAAAATGACTTGTAACTTATTTTTCCGACTATAAACCTATACTTTTTCTGTTTAGATTCATAAAATAGGGTTCAATATGAAACCATAGCAATTTGATTCACTCAAAACGGATTTAAAATGAAGAAGTTATGGGTAAAACAAGATTGGATAATTTTTCTCATTTTAGCTACGTGAAAATTGGTAACAAATCTATTCCAACCATAACTTAATCAACTTGTATTGTATATTATGTAATCTTGAGATACCATAGACACGTATACAATGTTTCGACCTATCATGTCGACACATCTATATATATTTCGGAACAACCATAGACACTCTATATGTGAATGTTGGAGTTAGCTATACAGGGTTGAGGTTGATTCCAAAATATATATAGTTTGAGTTGTGATCAATAGTGAGATACGTATACACTGGGTCGTGGATTGATTCAAGATAATATTTATCAATTTATTTCTGTACATCTAACTGTGGACAACTAGTTGTAGGTTACTAACGTGGACAGCTGACTTAATAAACTTAAAACATCAAAATATATTAAAAGTGTTGTAAATATATTTTGAACATACTTTGATATATATGTATATATTGTTATAGGTTCGTGAATCAACCAGTGGCCAAGTCTTACTTCCCGACGAAGTAAAAATCTATGAAAGTGAGTTATAGTCCCACTTTTAAAATCTAATATTTTTGGGATGAGAATACATGCAGGTTTTATAAATGATTTACAAAATAGACACAAGTACGTGAAACTACATTCTATGGTTGAATTATCGAAATCGAATATGCCCCTTTTTATTAAGTCTGGTAATCTAAGAATTAGGGAACAGACACCCTAATTGACGCGAATCCTAAAGATAGATCTATTGGGCCTAACAAACCCCATCCAAAGTACTGGATGCTTTAGTACTTCGAAATTTATATCATATCCGAAGGGTGTCCCAGAATAATGGGGATATTCTTATATATATGCATCTTGTTAATGTCGGTTACCAGGTGTTCACTATATGAATGATTTTTATCTCTATGTATGGGATGTGTATTGAAATATGAAATCTTGTGGTCTATTATTATGATTTGATATATATAGGTTAAACCAATAACTCACCAACATTTTTGTTGACATTTTAAGCATGTTTATTCTCAGGTGATTATTAAGAGCTTCCGCTGTCGCATACTTAAATAAGGACGAGATTTGGAGTCCATGCTTGTATGATATTGTGTAAAAACTGCATTCAAGAAACTTATTTTGTTGTAACATATTTGTATTGTAAACCATTATGTAATGGTCGTGTGTAAACAGGATATTTTAGATTATCATTATTTGATAATCTACGTTGTAGTGACCCGAACTTTTCCATGTTTATATATATTAATTGAGATTGATGTTTACATGATTAAATGTTTCCAACATGTTAAGCAATCAAACTTGTTAAGACTTGATTAATTGAAATAGGTTTCATATAGACAATTGACCACCCAAGTTGACCGGTGATTCACGAACGTTAAAACTTGTAAAAAACTATATGATGACATATATATGGTTATATATATATAGTTAACATGATATTATGATAAGTAAACATATCATTAATTATATTAACAATGAACTACATATGTAAAAACAAGACTACTAACTTAATGATTTTGAAACGAGACATATATGTAACGTTTATCGTTGTAACGACATTTAATGTATATATATCATATTAAGAGATATTCGTACATCATAATATCATGATAATATAATAATTTAAAATCTCTTTTGATATTATAAACATTGGGTTAACAACATTTAACAAGATCGTTAACCTAAAGGTTTCAAAACAACACTTACATGTAACGACTAACGATGACTTAACGACTCAGTTAAAATGTATATACATGTAGTGTTTTAAT
The DNA here is from genome assembly GCF_046630445.1 of Rutidosis leptorrhynchoides. Taxonomy (NCBI): domain Eukaryota; kingdom Viridiplantae; phylum Streptophyta; class Magnoliopsida; order Asterales; family Asteraceae; genus Rutidosis; species Rutidosis leptorrhynchoides. Next base: position 574,507,246 of record NC_092336.1, on the reverse strand, counting down.
ATGTATTTATACACTTTTGAAAGACTTCAATACACTTATCAAAATACTTCTACTTAACAAAAATGCTTACAATTACATTCTCGTTCGGTTTCATCAACAATTCTACTCGTATGCACCCGTATTCGTACTCGTACAATACACAGCTTTTAGATGTATGTACTATTGGTATATACACTCCAATGATCAGCTCTTAGCAGCCCATGTGAGTCACCTAACACATGTGGGAACCATCATTTGGCAACTAGCATGAAATATCTCATAAGATTACAAAAATATGAGTAATCATTCATGACTTATTTACATGAAAACAAAATTACATATCCTTTATATCTAATCCATACACCAACGACCAAAAACACCTACAAACACTTTCATTCTTCAATTTTCTTCATCTAATTGAACTCTCTCAAGTTCTATCTTCAAGTTCTAAGTGTTCTTCATAAATTCTAAAAGTTCTAGTTTCATAAAATCAAGAATACTTTCAAGTTTGCTAGCTCACTTCCAATCTTGTAAGGTGATCATCCAACCTCAAGAAATCTTTGTTTCTTACAGTAGGTTATCATTCTAATACAAGGTAATAATCATATTCAAACTTTGGTTCAATTTCTATAACTATAACAATCTTATTTCAAGTGATGATCTTACTTGAACTTGTTTTCGTGTCATGATTTTGCTTCAAGAACTTTGAGCCATCCAAGGATCCATTGAAGCTAGATCCATTTTTCTCTTTTCCAGTAGGTTCATCCAAGGAACTTAAGGTAGTAATGATGTTCATAACATCATTCGATTCATACATATAAAGCTATCTTATTCGAAGGTTTAAACTTGTAATCACTAGAACATAGTTTAGTTAATTCTAAACTTGTTCGCAAACAAAAGTTAATCCTTCTAACTTGACTTTTAAAATCAACTAAACACATGTTCTATATCTATATGATATGCTAACTTAATGATTTAAAACCTGGAAACACGAAAAACACCGTAAAACCGGATTTACGCCGTCGTAGTAACACCGCGGGCTGTTTTGGGTTAGTTAATTAAAAACTATGATAAACTTTGATTTAAAAGTTGTTATTCTGAGAAAATGATTTTTATTATGAACATGAAACTATATCCAAAAATTATGGTTAAACTCAAAGTGGAAGTATGTTTTCTAAAATGGTCATCTAGACGTCGTTCTTTCGACTAAAATGACTACCTTTACAAAAACGACTTGTAACTTATTTTTCCGACTAGAAACCTATACTTTTTTTGTTTAGATTCATAAAATAGAGTTCAATATGAAACCATAGCAATTTGATTCACTCAAAACGGATTTAAAATGAAGAAGTTATGGGTAAAACAAGATTGGATAATTTTTCTCATTTTAGCTACGTGAAAATTGGTAACAAATCTATTCCAACCATAACTTAATCAACTTGTATTGTATATTATGTAATCTTGAGATACCATAGACACGTATACAATGTTTCGACCTATCATGTCGACACATCTATATATATTTCGGAACAACCATAGACACTCTATATGTGAATGTTGGAGTTAGCTATACAGGGTTGAGGTTGATTCCAAAATATATATAGTTTGAGTTGTGATCAATACTGAGATACGTATACACTGGGTCGTGGATTGATTCAAGATAATAATTATCGATTTATTTCTGTACATCTAACTGTGGACAACTAGTTATAGGTTACTAACGAGGACAGCTGACTTAATAAACTTAAAACATCAAAATATATTAAAAGTGTTGTAAATATATTTTGAACATACTTTAATATATATGTATATATTGTTATAGGTTCGTGAATCAACCAGTGGCCAAGTCTTACTTCCCGACGAAGTAAAAATCTTTGAAAGTGAGTTATAGTCCCACTTTTAAAATCTAATATTTTTGGGATGAGAATACATGCAGGTTTTATAAATGATTTACAAAATAGACACAAGTACGTGAAACTACATTCTATGGTTGAATTATCAAAATCGAATATGCCCCTTTTTATTAAGTCTGGTAATCTAAGAATTAGGGAACAGACACCCTAATTGACGCGAATCCTAAAGATAGATCTATTGGGCCTAACAAACCCCATCCAAAGTACTGGATGCTTTAGTACTTCGAAATTTATATCATATCCGAAGGGTGTCCCGGAATGATGGGGATATTCTTATATATGCATCTTGTTATTGTCGGTTACCAGGTGTTCACCATATGAATGATTTTTATCTCTATGTATGGGATGTGTATTGAAATATGAAATCTTGTGGTCTATTGTTATGATTTGATATATATAGGTTAAACCTATAACTCACCAACATTTTTGTTGACGTTTTAAGCATGTTTATTCTCAGGTGATTATTAAGAGCTTCCGCTGTCGCATACTTAAATAAGGACAAGATTTGGAGTCCATGCTTGTATGATATTGTGTAAAAACTGCATTCAAGAAACTTATTTAGTTGTAACATATTTGTATTGTAAACCATTATCTAATGGTCGTGTGTAAACAGGATATTTTAGATTATCATTATTTGATAATCTACGTAAAGCTTTTTAAACCTTTATTGATGAAATAAAGGTTATGGTTTGTTTAAAAATGAATGCAGTCTTTGAAAAACGTCTCATATAGAGGTCAAAACCTCGCAACGAAATCAATTAATATGGAACGTTTTTAATCAATAAGAACGGGACATTTCAGTTGGTATCCGAGCGTTGGTCTTAGAGAACCAGAAAATTTGCATTAGTGTGTCTTATCGAGTTTGTTAGGATGCATTAGTGAGTCTGGACTTCGACCGTGTTTTCTTTAAAAATGATTGCTTAACATTTTTGTTGGAAACTATATATTTTTAACATATGAATATTATGTGATATATTAATCTCTTAACGTGTTTGATATTATGTGATAGATGTCTACCTCTAGAACAAGTCCCATTGACTCACCTAATAATAATGAAGAGTCAAATGTAAATTGGAATAATTTGTGGACTGATTCACAAGTTCCCGAAGAGGAACCGGAAGAAGAGTCGGAACCGGAAGAAGAATCGGAACCGGAAGAAGAATCGGAACCGGATGAAGAAATAGAACCGGTGGGGGAAATAATAAAACGGTTAAGTAAAAGAAAATCCTCAACCAACCGACCAAAGTTAATTATGGTCAATGGTGTTTCCGCCAAGGAAGCAAAATATTGGGAGGATTACCAATTCTCCGATGAATCGGATTCCGACGAGAATTCCGATGATGTTATAGAAATTACCCCAACTGAATTTAAAAAGGCAAAAGAAAATAATAAGGGAAAGGGCATAAAAATAGAGAAATCTAATTCCAACCCCGATGAACTTTATATGTATCGTCAACCCCCGAAGTCCTTAAGTTGTAACAATGACCCGGGAACCTCTAAACCACCAGGTTTTTCTAAACCAATGTGGACAACGACGGTTCGTATTAGGGGAACATCATATATCCCTAGAAACTTGGCAAAACGAACCAAAACCGAAGAAGAAAAAACGAGCGAGTCGGAATAAGATAGTTGTATTCGTGTGGTGTAATATATGGAATATAGTGTTCTTATGCTTTATGATATATGTAAAAATTGCTTGTATTAATAAGTATTTTTTTTTATGAATCTAACTCTTGTCTATTTTACAGTTTAAAAATACAAAATGGATAGACAACCCAATATTTTAAGAGACCTACCCGGAGACATGATTGATGAAATCTTGTCTAGAGTCGGCCAGAATTCTTCGGCACAACTATTTAAGGCGAGATCAGTTTGTAAGACATTCGAAGAACGTTCCAAGAATGTCTTGGTTTATAAGAGACTTTCGTTTGAAAGATGGGGGATATCACATTGGGAAACCCATAAGTTACGATGTGTTTACTTTGACGCATATATTGCGGGGAACCCAAATGCTATTTTACGCAACGGGTTAAGAAATTATTTTGACTCAATATATCCGAATATTGGACTTCGTGATTTAGAAAAAGTGGCTAACATGCAACATAAAGAAGCATGTTATGCTTACGGATTAGTAATGTTCGCTTCTCACCAAAGTGAGAACAAGAACATCGGGCTACAACTATTAAACAAAACGTTTCCACAAGTGACGGAGTCGGTAATTGGGGTAAGAAATGAGGTTTTTAGATTATTACGGGACTGTTGGACATTACGTAACCCTCATCCCTTTGATGACGTTACAACACGCTGTCTTATCAACGGCCATAACGGTTATGTTGCACAAGACCAAGGATGGGAAGTAGTCCTAGTAAAACCAGAATGCATGACTTGTTTCTGGACGTATGAATTACGTGTATTTATTGCCTTTGCTGAACGACTTGTGTACTAGCTAGAATTGTCTTCACAACTATCTTGTATCAAAGTTATTGTGTGCTATATTTCATGCTTTATGTAAAATAAGCGGTATTGTAAGTTTGTAAAATTATGTATAAAAGTTTGAACGCGAAATATTATTATAATCAGTTTTTCATATAGAATTGTAGTAGTTGAATTGTATATTAGCTACTAAGTATGAACTTAACGGGTAGGTACTACCCGAATTTAAACTTATAAAACGCTAATATGAAGAAAAAGCTTTTATAAATGAGTTCATATTATGCTACGAAATACTATTAACTACTCTTAATATTCTGTATGATTAACTTGTTCCATTTGACTATTTTGAAGGAAATGGCACCGACTACTCGACACACCGTGAATATGAATGAAGACGAATTCCGTACTTTTCTAGCTTCAAACATAGCCGCAGTACAGGCTGCGCTACATACCAACAATAACCTTGGATCTAGCAGTACAGGAAATCGTGTAGGATGCACCTACAAAGAATTCACTGCCTGCAAACCTTTGGAATTTGATGGAACCGAAGGACCGATCGGATTGAAACGGTGGACCGAGAAGGTCGAATCGGTGTTTGCCATAAGTAAGTGTACTGAAGAGGACAAAGTGAAGTACGCTACGCATACCTTCACAGGTTCTGCGTTAACATGGTGGAATACCTATCTAGAGCAAGTGGGACAAGATGATGCGTACGCACTATCGTGGTCAGCATTCAAGCACTTGATGAACGAGAAGTACCGTCCCAGAACCGAGGTCAATAAGCTCAAGACAGAACTTAGAGGGTTACGAACCCAAGGATTTGATATTACCACGTACGAAAGACGATTCACAGAATTGTGCCTATTGTGTCCGGGAGCATTCGAAGATGAGGAAGAGAAGATCGACGCGTTTGTGAAAGGATTACCGGAAAGAATCCAAGAAGATATAAGTTCACACGAGCCCGCCTCCATACAACAGGCATGTAGAATGGCTCACAAACTAGTGAACCAGATTGAAGAAAGAATTAAAGAACAGACTGCTGAAGAGGCCAATGTGAAGCAAGTCAAAAGAAAGTGGGAGGAAAACGGTGATAAGAATCACCAATACAACAACAACAGCAATTACAACAATAATCGCAACAATTATCCCAACAATCGCAACATCAATCGCAACTACAACAAATGGCCCAACAACAACAACAACAACAACAGCAACTACAACAATCATCCCAACAACAATAATAACCGCAACAACAACAACAATCAGAAGCAGCTATGCCAAAGGTGTGAAAAGAATCACTCGGGGTTCTGCACCAAATTTTGCAACAAGTGTAAAAGAAATGGTCATAGCGCGGCGAAGTGTGAGGTCTACGGACCAGGGGTTAATAGAACGAAAGGAACAAATGGTGTCGGAACGAGTAATGGCGGAGCAAGTAGTGTCGGAGCAAGTTATGCCAATGTAGTTTGTTATAAATGTGGAAAACCAGGCCACATTATTAGAAATTGCCCGAACCAGGAGAACACGAATGGACAAGGCCGTGGAAGAGTTTTCAATATTAATGCGGTAGAGGCACAGGAAGACCCGGAGCTTGTTACGGGTACGTTTCTTATTGACAATAAATCTGCTTACGTTTTATTTGATTCGGGTGCGGATAGAAGCTATATGAGTAGAGATTTTTGTGCTAAATTAAGTTGTCCATTGACGCCTTTGGATAGTAAATTTTTACTCGAATTAGCAAATGGTAAATTAATTTCAGCAGATAATATATGTCGGAATCGAGAAATTAAACTGGTTAGCGAAACATTTAAGATTGATTTGATACCAGTAGAGTTAGGGAGTTTTGATGTGATAATCGGTATGGACTGGTTGAAAGAAGTGAAAGCGGAGATCGTTTGTTACAAAAATGCAATTCGCATTATACGAGAAAAAGGAAAACCCTTAATGGTGTACGGAGAAAAGGGCAACACGAAGCTACATCTTATTAGTAATTTGAAGGCACAAAAACTAATAAGAAAAGGTTGCTATGCTGTTCTAGCACACGTCGAGAAAGTACAAACTGAAGAAAAGAGCATCAATGATGTTCCCATTGCAAAAGAATTTCCCGATGTATTTCCGAAAGAATTACCGGGATTACCCCCACATCGATCCGTTGAATTTCAAATAGATCTTGTACCAGGAGCTGCACCAATAGCTCGTGCTCCTTACAGACTCGCACCCAGCGAGATGAAAGAACTGCAAAGCCAATTACAAGAACTTTTAGAGCGTGGTTTCATTCGACCAAGCACATCACCGTGGGGAGCTCCTGTTTTGTTTGTCAAGAAGAAAGATGGTACATTCAGGTTGTGTATCGACTACCGAGAGTTGAACAAACTTACCATCAAGAACCGCTACCCACTACCGAGAATCGACGACTTATTTGATCAACTACAAGGCTCGTCTGTTTATTCAAAGATTGACTTACGTTCCGGGTATCATCAAATGCGGGTGAAAGAAGATGATATTCCAAAGACTGCTTTCAGAACACGTTACGGTCATTACGAGTTTATGGTCATGCCGTTTGGTTTAACTAATGCACCAGCTGTGTTCATGGACCTTATGAACCGAGTGTGTGGACCATACCTTGACAAGTTTGTCATTGTTTTCATTGATGACATACTTATTTACTCAAAGAATGACCAAGAACACGGTGAACATTTGAGAAAAGTGTTAGAAGTATTGAGGAAGGAAGAATTGTACGCTAAGTTTTCAAAGTGTGCATTTTGGTTGGAAGAAGTTCAATTCCTCGGTCACATAGTGAACAAAGAAGGTATTAAGGTGGATCCGGCAAAGATAGAAACTGTTGAAAAGTGGGAAACCCCGAAAACTCCGAAACACATACGCCAGTTTTTAGGACTAGCTGGTTACTACAGAAGGTTCATCCAAGACTTTTCCAGAATAGCAAAACCCTTGACTGCATTAACGCATAAAGGGAAGAAATTTGAATGGAATGATGAACAAGAGAAAGCGTTTCAGTTATTGAAGAAAAAGCTAACTACGGCACCTATATTGTCATTGCCTGAAGGGAATGATGATTTTGTGATTTATTGTGACGCATCAAAGCAAGGTCTCGGTTGTGTATTAATGCAACGAACGAAGGTGATTGCTTATGCGTCTAGACAATTGAAGATTCACGAACAAAATTATACGACGCATGATTTGGAATTAGGCGCGGTTGTTTTTGCATTAAAGACTTGGAGGCACTACTTATATGGGGTCAAAAGTATTATATATACCGACCACAAAAGTCTTCAACACATATTTAATCAGAAACAACTGAATATGAGGCAGCGTAGGTGGATTGAATTATTGAATGATTACGATTTTGAGATTCGTTACCACCCGGGGAAGGCAAATGTGGTAGCCGATGCCTTGAGCAGGAAGGATAGAGAACCCATTCGAGTAAAATCTATGAATATAATGATTCATAATAACATTACTACTCAAATAAAGGAGGCGCAACAAGGAGTTTTAAAAGAGGGAAATTTAAAGGATGAAATACCCAAAGGATCGGAGAAACATCTTAATATTCGGGAAGACGGAACCCGATATAGGGCTGAAAGGATTTGGGTACCAAAATTTGGAGATATGAGAGAAATGGTACTTAGAGAAGCTCATAAAACCAGATACTCAATACATCCTGGAACGGGGAAGATGTACAAGGATCTCAAGAAACATTTTTGGTGGCCGGGTATGAAAGCCGATGTTGCTAAATACGTAGGAGAATGTTTGACGTGTTCTAAGGTCAAAGCTGAGCATCAGAAACCATCAGGTCTACTTCAACAACCCGAAATCCCGGAATGGAAATGGGAAAACATTACCATGGATTTCATCACTAAATTGCCAAGGACTGCAAGTGGTTTTGATACTATTTGGGTAATAGTTGATCGTCTCACCAAATCAGCACACTTCCTACCAATAAGAGAAGATGACAAGATGGAGAAGTTAGCACGACTGTATTTGAAGGAAGTCGTCTCCAGACATGGAATACCAATCTCTATTATCTCTGATAGGGATGGCAGATTTATTTCAAGATTCTGGCAGACATTACAGCAAGCATTAGGAACTCGTCTAGACATGAGTACTGCCTATCATCCACAAACTGATGGGCAGAGCGAAAGGACGATACAAACGCTTGAAGACATGCTACGAGCATGTGTTATTGATTTCGGAAACAGTTGGGATCGACATCTACCGTTAGCAGAATTTTCCTACAACAACAGCTACCATTCAAGCATTGAGATGGCGCCGTTTGAAGCACTTTATGGTAGAAAGTGCAGGTCTCCGATTTGTTGGAGTGAGGTGGGGGATAGACAGATTACGGGTCCGGAGATTATACAAGAAACTACCGAGAAGATCATCCAAATTCAACAACGGTTGAAAACCGCCCAAAGTCGACAAAAGAGCTACGCTGACATTAAAAGAAAAGATATAGAATTTGAAATTGGAGAGATGGTCATGCTTAAAGTTTCACCTTGGAAAGGCGTTGTTCGATTTGGTAAACGAGGGAAATTAAATCCAAGGTATATTGGACCATTCAAGATTATTGATCGTGTCGGACCAGTAGCTTACCGACTTGAGTTACCTCAACAACTCGCGGCTGTACATAACACTTTCCACGTCTCGAATTCGAAGAAATGTTTTGCTAAAGAAGATCTCACTATTCCGTTAGATGAAATCCAAATCAACGAAAAACTCCAATTCATCGAAGAACCCGTCGAAATAATGGATCGTGAGGTTAAAAGACTTAAGCAAAACAAGATACCAATTGTTAAGGTTCGATGGAATGCTCGTAGAGGACCCGAGTTCACCTGGGAGCGTGAAGATCAGATGAAGAAGAAATACCCGCATCTATTTCCAGAAGATTCGTCAACACCTTCAACAGCTTAAAATTTCGGGACGAAATTTATTTAACGGGTAGGTACTGTAGTGACCCGAACTTTTCCATGTTTATATATATTAATTGAGATTGATGTTTACATGATTAAATGTTTCCAACATGTTAAGCAATCAAACTTGTTAAGACTTGATTAATTGAAATAGGTTTCATATAGACAATTGACCACCCAAGTTGACCGGTGATTCACGAACGTTAAAACTTGTAAAAAACTATATGATGACATATATATGGTTATATATATAGTTAACATGATATTATGATAAGTAAACATATCATTAATTATATTAACAATGAACTACATATGTAAAAACAAGACTACTAACTTAATGATTTTGAAACGAGACATATATGTAACGTTTATCGTTGTAACGACATTTAATGTATATATATCATATTAAGAGATATTCGTACATCATAATATCATGATAATATAATAATTTAAAATCTCTTTTGATATTATAAACATTGGGTTAACAACATTTAACAAGATCGTTAACCTAAAGGTTTCAAAACAACACTTACATGTAACGACTAACGATGACTTAACGACTCAGTTAAAATGTATATACATGTAGTGTTTTAATATGTATTTATACACTTTTGAAAGACTTCAATACACTTATCAAAATACTTCTACTTAACAAAAATGCTTACAATTACATTCTCGTTCAGTTTCATCAACAATTCTACTCGTATGCACCCGTATTCGTACTCGTACAATACACAGCTTTTAGATGTATGTACTATTGGTATATACACTCCAATGATCAGCTCTTAGCAGCCCATGTGAGTCACCTAACACATGTGGGAACCATCATTTGGCAACTAGCATGAAATATCTCATAAGATTACAAAAATATGAGTAATCATTCATGACTTATTTACATGAAAACAAAATTACATATCCTTTATATCTAATCCATACACCAACGACCAAAAACACCTACAAACACTTTCATTCTTCAATTTTCTTCATCTAATTGAACTCTCTCAAGTTCTATCTTCAAGTTCTAAGTGTTCTTCATAAATTCCAAAAGTTCTAGTTTCATAAAATCAAGAATACTTTCAAGTTTGCTAGCTCACTTCCAATCTTGTAAGGTGATCATCCAACCTCAAGAAATCTTTGTTTCTTACAGTAGGTTATCATTCTAATACAAGGTAATAATCATATTCAAACTTTGGTTCAATTTCTATAACTATAACAATCTTATTTCAAGTGATGATCTTACTTGAACTTGTTTTCGTGTCATGATTTTGCTTCAAGAACTTTGAGCCATCCAAGGATCCATTGAAGCTAGATCCATTTTTCTCTTTTCCAGTAGGTTCATCCAAGGAACTTAAGGTAGTAATGATGTTCATAACATCATTCGATTCATACATATAAAGCTATCTTATTCGAAGGTTTAAACTTGTAATCACTAGAACATAGTTTAGTTAATTCTAAACTTGTTCGCAAACAAAAGTTAATCCTTCTAACTTGACTTTTAAAATCAACTAAACACATGTTCTATATCTATATGATATGCTAACTTAATGATTTAAAACCTGGAAACACGAAAAACACCGTAAAACCGGATTTACGCCGTCGTAGTAACACCGCGGGCTGTTTTGGGTTAGTTAATTAAAAACTATGATAAACTTTGATTTAAAAGTTGTTATTCTGAGAAAATGATTTTTATTATGAACATGAAACTATATCCAAAAATTATGGTTAAACTCAAAGTGGAAGTATGTTTTCTAAAATGGTCATCTAGACGTCGTTCTTTCGACTGAAATGACTACCTTTACAAAAACGACTTGTAACTTATTTTTCCGACTAGAAACCTATACTTTTTTTGTTTAGATTCATAAAATAGAGTTCAATATGAAACCATAGCAATTTGATTCACTCAAAACGGATTTAAAATGAAGAAGTTATGGGTAAAACAAGATTGGATAATTTTTCTCATTTTAGCTACGTGAAAATTGGTAACAAATCTATTCCAACCATAACTTAATCAACTTGTATTGTATATTATGTAATCTTGAGATACCATAGACACGTATACAATGTTTCGACCTATCATGTCGACACATCTATATATATTTCGGAACAACCATAGACACTCTATATGTGAATGTTGGAGTTAGCTATACAAGGTTGAGGTTGATTCCAAAATATATATAGTTTGAGTTGTGATCAATACTGAGATACGTATACACTGGGTCGTGGATTGATTCAAGATAATAATTATCGATTTATTTCTGTACATCTAACTGTGGACAACTAGTTATAGGTTACTAACGAGGACAGCTGACTTAATAAACTTAAAACATCAAAATATATTAAAAGTGTTGTAAATATATTTTGAACATACTTTAATATATATGTATATATTGTTATAGGTTCGTGAATCAACCAGTGGCCAAGTCTTACTTCCCGACGAAGTAAAAATCTGTGAAAGTGAGTTATAGTCCCACTTTTAAAATCTAATATTTTTGGGATGAGAATACATGCAGGTTTTATAAATGATTTACAAAATAGACACAAGTACGTGAAACTACATTCTATGGTTGAATTATCAAAATCGAATATGCCCCTTTTTATTAAGTCTGGTAATCTAAGAATTAGGGAACATACACCCTAATTGACGCGAATCCTAAAGATAGATCTATTGGGCCTAACAAACCCCATCCAAAGTACTGGATGCTTTAGTACTTCGAAATTTATATCATATCCGAAGGGTGTCCCGGAATGATGGGGATATTCTTATATATGCATCTTGTTATTGTCGGTTACCAGGTGTTCACCATATGAATGATTTTTATCTCTATGTATGGGATGTGTATTGAAATATGAAATCTTGTGGTCTATTATTATGATTTGATATATATAGGTTAAACCTATAACTCACCAACATTTTTGTTGACGTTTTAAGCATGTTTATTCTCAGGTGATTATTAAGAGCTTCCGCTGTCGCATACTTAAATAAGGACAAGATTTGGAGTCCATGCTTGTATGATATTGTGTAAAAACTGCATTCAAGAAACTTATTTAGTTGTAACATATTTGTATTGTAAACCATTATCTAATGGTCGTGTGTAAACAGGATATTTTAGATTATCATTATTTGATAATCTACGTAAAGCTTTTTAAACCTTTATTGATGAAATAAAGGTTATGGTTTGTTTAAAAATGAATGCAGTCTTTGAAAAACGTCTCATATAGAGGTCAAAACCTCGCAACGAAATCAATTAATATGGAACGTTTTTAATCAATAAGAACGGGACATTTCATACGTAAAGCTTTTTAAACCTTTATTGATGAAATAAAGGTTATGATTTGTTTTAAAATGAATGCAGTCTTTGAAAAACGTCTCATATAGAGGTCAAAACCTCGCAACGAAATCAATTAATATGGAACGTTTTTAATCAATAAGAACGGGACATTTCAGTTGGTATCAGAGCGTTGGTCTTAGAGAACCAGAATTTTGCATTAGTGTGTCTTATCGAGTTTGTTAGGATGCATTAGTGAGTCTGGACTTCGACCGTGTTTACTTGAAAAATGATTGCTTAACAAATTTTGTTGGAAACTATATATTTTTAACATGTGATATATTAATCTCTTAACGCGTTTGATATTATGTGATAGATGTCTACCTCTAGAACAAATCCCATTGACTCACCTAATAATAATGAAGAGTCAAATGTAAATTGGAATGATTCGTGGACTGATTCACAAGTTCCCGAAGAGGAACCGGAAGAAGAGTCGGAACCGGAAGAAGAATCAGAACCGGAAGAGGAGGAACCGGAGGAGGAAATAGAACCGGTGGGGGAAATAATAAAACGGTTAAGTAAAAGAAAATCCTCAACCAACCGACCAAGGTTAATTATGGTCAATGGTGTTTCCGCCAAGGAAGCAAAATATTGGGAGGATTACCAATTCTCCGATGAATCGGATTCCGACGAGAATTCAGATGACGTTATAGAAATTACCCCAACTGAATTTAAAAAGGCAAAAGAAAATAATAAGGGAAAGGGCATAAAAATAGAGATATCTAATTCCAACCCCGATGAACTTTATATGTATCGTCAACCCCCGAAGCCCTTAAGTTGTAACAATGACCCGGGAACCTCTAAACCACCAGGTTTTTCTAAACCAATGTGGAAAACGACAGCTCGTATTAGGGGAACATCATATATCCCTAGAAACTTGGCAAAACGAACCAAAACCGAAGAAGAAGAAACGAGCGAGTCGGAATAAGATAGTTGTATTCGTGTGGTGTGATATATGTAATATAGTGTGCTTATGCTTTATGATATATGTAAAAATTGCTTGTATTAATAAGTAAATTTTTTTTATGAATCTAACTCTTGTCTATTTTACAGGTTAAAAACACAAAATGGATAGACAACCCAATATTTTAAGAGACCTACCCGGAGACATGATTGATGAAATCTTGTCTAGAGTCGGTCAGAATTCCTCGGCACAACTATTTAAGGCGAAATCAGTTTGTAAGACATTTGAAGAACGTTCCAAGAATGTCTTGGTTTATAAGAGACTTTCGTTTGAAAGATGGGGGATATCACATTGGGAAACCCATAAGTTACGATGTGTTTACTTTGACGCATATATTGCGGGGAACCCAAATGCTATTTTACGCAACGGGTTAAGAAATTATTTTGACTCAATGTATCCGAATATAGGACTTCATGATTTAGAAAAAGCGGCTAACATGCAACATAAAGAAGCATGTTATGCTTACGGGTTAGTAATGTTCGCTTCTCACCAAAGTGAGAACAAGAACATCGGGCTACAACTATTAAACAAAACGTTTCAACAAGTGACGGAGTCGGTAATTGGGGTAAAAAATGAGGTTTTTAGGATATTACGAGACTGTTGGTCATTACGTAACCTTTGTCCTTTTGACGACGTTACAACACGTTGTCATACTATCGGTCACAACAGTTACATTCCACAAGACCAAGGATGGGAAGTGGTATTAGTAAAACCAGAATGCATGACTTGTTTCTGGACGTATGAATTACCTGTCTTTGTTGCCTTTGCTGAACGCCTTATTTATTAACTAGAATTATCTTCGCAACTACTTTGTATCAAAGTTTTATGTGCTATATTTCATGTTATATGTAAAATAGCGGTATTGTAAGTTTGCAAGTTATTGTATAAAGGTTTAAATATGATATATATTTTTTTGTGATTAGTTTTTCATATACAATTGTAGTAGTTGAAATGGTATGTTAGCTACTAAGTATGAACTTAACGGGTAGGTACTACCCGAATTTAAACTTATAAAATGCTAATATGAAGAAAAAGCTTTTATAAATGAGTTCATATTATGCTACGAAATACTATTAACTACTCTTAATATTCTGTATGATTAACTTGTTCCATTTGACTATTTTAAAGGAAATGGCACCGACTACTCGACACACCGTGAATATGAATGAAGAGGAATTCCGTACTTTTCTAGCTTCAAACATAGCCGCAGTACAGGCTGCGCTACCTACCAACAATAACCTTGGATCTAGCAGTACAGGAAATCGTGTAGGATGCACCTACAAAGAATTCACTGCCTGCAAACCTTTGGAATTTGATGGAACCGAAGGACCGATAGGATTGAAAAGGTGGACCGAGAAGGTCGAATCGGTGTTTGCCATAAGTAAGTGTACTGAAGAGGACAAAGTGAAGTACGCTACGCATACCTTCACAGGTTCTGCGTTAACATGGTGGAATACCTATCTAGAGCAAGTGGGACAAGACGATGCGTACGCACTACCGTGGTCAGCATTCAAGCACTTGATGAACGAGAAGTACCATCCCAGAACCGAGGTCAATAAGCTCAAGACAGAACTTAGAGGGTTACGAACCCAAGGATTTGATATTACCACGTACGAAAGACGATTTACAGAATTGTGCCTATTGTGTCCGGGAGCATTCGAAGATGAGGAAGAGAAGATCGACGCGTTTGTGAAAGGATTACCGGAAAGAATCCAAGAAGATATAAGTTCACACGAGCCCGCCTCCATACAACAGGCATGTAGAATGGCTCACAAATTAGTGAACCAGATTGAGGAAAGAATTAAAGAACAGACGGCTGAAGAGGCCAATGTGAAGCAAGTCAAAAGAAAGTGGGAGGAAAACGGTGATAAGAATCACCAATACAACAACAACGGCAATTACAATAATAATCGCAACAATTATCCCAACAATCGCAACATCAATCGCAACTACAACAAACAGCCCAACAACAACAACAACAACAGCAACAACAACAACAACAACAACAACAACAACAACAACAGCAACTACAACAATCATCCCAACAACAATAACAACCGCAACAACAACAACAATCAGAAGCAGCTATGCCAAAGGTGTGAAAAGTATCACTCGGGGTTCTGCACCAAATTTTGCAACAAGTGTAAAATAAATGGTCATAGCGCGGTGAAGTGTGAGGTCTACGGACCAGGGGTTAACAGAACGAAAGGAACAAATGGTGTCGGAACGAGTAATGGCGGAGCAAGTAGTGTCAGAGCAAGTTATGCCAATGTAGTTTGTTATAAATGTGGAAAACCGGGCCACATTATTAGAAATTGCCCGAACCAGGAGAACACGAATAGACAAGGCCGCGAAAGAGTTTTCAATATTAATGCGGCAGAGGCACAGGAAGACCCGGAGCTTGTTACAGGTACGTTTCTTATTGACAATAAATCTGCTTACGTTTTATTTGATTCGGGTGCGGATAGAAGCTATATGAGTAGAGATTTTTGTGCTAAATTAAGTTGTCCATTGACGCCGTTGAATAGTAAATTTTTACTCGAATTAGCAAACGGTAAATTAATTTCAGCAGATAATATATGCCGGAATCGAGAAATTAAACTGAGTAGCGAAATATTTAAGATTGATTTGATACCAGTAGAGTTAGGGAGTTTTGATGTAATAGTTGGCATGGACTGGCTGAAGAAGGTGAAAGCAGAGATCGTATGTTATAAAAATGCAATTCACATTGTACGAGAAGAAGGAGAACCCTTAATGGTGTACGGAGAAAAGGGCAACATGAAGCTACATCTTATTAGTAATTTGAAGGCACAAAAACTAATAATAAAAGGTTGCTATGTTGTTCTAGCACACGTCGAGAAAGTACAAACTGAAGAAAAGAGCATCAATGATGTTCCCATTGCAAAAGAATTTCCCGATGTATTTCTGAAAGAATTACCGGGATTACCCCCACATCGATCCGTTGAATTTCAAATAGATCTTGTACCAGGAGCTGCACCAATAGCTCGTGCTCCTTACAGACTCGCACACAGCGAGATGAAAGAACTGCAAAGCCAATTACAAGAACTTTTAGAGCGTGGTTTCATTCGACCAAGCACATCACCGTGGGGAGCTCCTGTTTTGTTTGTCAAGAAGAAAGATGGTACATTCAGGTTGTGTATCGACTACCGAGAGTTGAACAAACTTACCATCAAGAACCGCTACCCACTACCACGAATCGATGACTTATTTGATCAACTACAAGGCTCGTCTGTTTATTCAAAGATTGAATTACCTTCCGGGTATCATCAAATGCGGGTGAAAGAAGATGATATTCCAAAGACTGCTTTCAGAACACGTTACGGTCATTACGAGTTTATGGTCATGCCGTTTGGTTTAACTAATGCACCAGCTGTGTTCATGGACCTTATGAACAGAGTGTGTGGACCATACCTTGACAAGTTTGTCATTGTTTTCATTGATGACATACTTATTTACTCAAAGAATGACCAAGAACACGGTGAACATTTGAGAAAGGTGTTAGAAGTATTGAGGAAGGAAGAATTGTACGCTAAATTTTCAAAGTGTGCATTTTGGTTGGAAGAAGTTCAATTCCTCGGTCACATAGTGAACAAAGAAGGTATTAAGGTGGATCCGGCAAAGATAGAAACTGTTGAAAAGTGGGAAACCCCGAAAACTCCGAAACACATACGCCAGTTTTTAGGACTAGCTTGTTACTACAGAAGGTTCATCCAAGACTTTTCCAGAATAGCAAAACCCTTGACTGCATTAACGCATAAAGGTAAGAAATTTGAATGGAATGATGAACAAGAGAAAGTGTTTCAGTTATTGAAGAAAAAGCTGTAGCGACCCCGACAAATCGTCAAGTGACGGCGTCGGCTACGTGGGTCCCATTACCTGATTATAAGTCTTTAAGATAACGTTTGACCAAAATATGTCGCCTTCATTTCAAAATAAAGATTGTTTCAAAGTTTACAAGAATTGTTCAACCAAAAGTTAAGTTACAACGTTATAAGTACAATTGAAATCTAGGCGACACGGTTTAAAGTAAAGTCAAAAGACGCTCCATGAAAAGCATGTATACTCGACATCCAATGCAAGTATCAAAATAATGAGCGGAAGCATGTATCACATATCGTGCAAGACCTGAGAAAAACATAGAAAAATCTGTCAACGAAAACGTTGGTGAAATCATAGGTTTAGTAAGTAAATTGTATTGAACCACAAGGTTCTTTAAGAATTGCTCAACCAGAATCATTCACATTCCAAAATAGTATTTGTATCACGAGCACCCAATTATCAAGGCTTAACCGAATCTTCCCTCTGAATTTTGAATTTAGTGTTAGAACTTACACTATACATTATTGAAATTATATTTCATTCACTAACGGTAGCGAACCGTCTGAATGAGGGTTTGTTAAACCCGTATGGCCACACAACATAATTACACGCTTACACTTACACCCTGCAAGTGGAACTAATGATAATTGGATTGAGGACTTTTGTTCAAACTCGTATGCATCTTTGTATTCGTATTTGTTCACAATGTAAAAGCATGATAAGTAAATAAGTATGAAATGTATGTGTTTCTCAGCCCACGATGTAAAGAATAAAAGTGATTGAAAAAGTGGGACTATGATCTCACCTTTGATTGCACGGGTATAAATGTACTTCACAAAGTAAACGTGTGCATGAATGTTGCTTAGCCTTGACCTAAACAAATAAGTTGTATCAATTAACCGGTTACGACACAAGGTCGGGTGAAATGTGTTCAATTAGTCCTATGGCTCAATACGACTTGAATAGTATAGCATGTGAATCACGTTGTCAAGTTTCATGCAAGAATCACGTACAAAAGCATGTTAGAACGATTGTATAAAAGTTTGGTTAAGTTTGACTAAAAGTCAAACTTTGGTCGGTCAAAGTCAACGAAAGTCAACACGTTCGGGTCGGGTTCCGAACTATTTTTCTGAGATTTTTATTCATATATAAGCATGTTAGAACAAGTCTCATGTGAATCGGAAGTCTAAAACATGGCAAACATTTCACGTGAAACGGACATTGGAGACAGAAGCTGGGCACGGCTTATGCCGCGCCGCGGCCAGTCCTGTCGCGCCGCGACAATGGCCGTGGCCTGGTCCCAGGCCTGTTTCACTTGTTCAAGACTTGGTCAATTTTCAAACAAACGCAAAACTCAAACCGTAAACAACTAGAAGACGTATCTTATACCGTTGGAAAGCTCTTTTGACAAGGAACACAACTAAACATGTTTCACCAAACAAAAACATCATTTATAATAGCCGAAAACTCATCAAGTGATCATTAAACGTTCATTTTTAAGGTTTCAAGTTCTTCAAATGCAATTTGAGTTTCGGGAAACCAATTCACACATATAATATGCCGTTTTGAAGGTAATGAAACATACATTACAACTAAACACTAATAATTAACATTCCATGGCATTCAAGCATCCAAAAATTCATGTCAAGAACTATTAAACCCTAGTCAAACATCACAAAATCAATATTCATGTTTTTGAAGTTTTCTTAATCAACCTACGCATCAAAACGAAGCTAGTGATACTAGTAACACAATTAAAACATGCACTTTAACAATCTAACAACATTAACTCATCCAAAATCAAGGATTAAGCACACCCATTTCAAGTTCATGCTAGTTACTCCAAAAACAACAAATCGAGCAAACCAAACATATATTCATGTTAGACTCGAGCCATAGACACTAACTAACACCATTTCAAATCAAAAACACGAATTTAGAGAAATCTAGAGTTTTAGAAATGTTACCCAAACGAGATGAAGTTGGTATCAAATTGTAGAGGATGAAGAGAGGATTCCAACTATGTAATCGGATTTGTTGTGAGCTTCCAAGATTGAATTTAGATGATGAATGAATGGAATGGGTTTGTGTGTGTGTTCTTGAGATGGAGAGAAAAGGGATGAGGGAGATGATGGAATGGATGAAATGGGTTGACTAGTTGACCTAGTCAACTAGTTTTCCCATTTGGCAACTCCGGTCCCTCGAGTTTCAAAGCGGGTGCGGGATTTAACCGATCGAATATTTTTAAAACGCAAGTTAACGAGAGATGTTATAATTAAATGACGGAATTATTATGAACGTTAGTCAACGGAAACTACGAATTTAAATAACGAAAGGTATTATTTAAAAGAAAAAGACGGTGTTAAAAATAAATTTAACGGAAAAAAACGCGGGATGTTACATTATCCACAACTCAAAAGAAATTTCGTCCCGAAATTTAGTTGGAAGTAGTAGTCGATATCTCTTACTCGAGACTTTACGTTGTCAATGCTATGAATAAGTGAAAGTACGTTCTTGAGGGTTCTCATGAATTTGGATAGTCAGGGTTTTACGTTGCATTAAGGTTCGGTTTTTACGATCCCCGGTTTCAACTGGTTTTCCTATGAAGAGAAGTTTGTCATCGATAGTTGATGTATCCAGCAGGATTGCACGTTCCTGTTCCGCAGGACACGTTTCTAAGTTTGTTACACGAAATGTAGGGTAAACGGAAACTTAATTGAGTCGGAAGTTCTAAACGGTAGGGAACGGTTCCAATACGCCCCAAGGTTTCAAAAGGGTTAACATGTCGCGGGTTTAACTTTCCCTGATTCCCGAAACGGATTACACCCTTCCAAGGTGCGGGTTCTCAATATTACGCGGTTACACACTGGGATTTGTGAGGTTCTCCTCTAAGTTTGGTATAACTCTTCTGGCGACAATGGGTTGTCTCGAGCCCTTCTCGGACTTGAACGATTTCAATTGTTGTTTCTTGATGGAGTTCAGATTTCGGTGGTTGATGCTTTGGTTAGATGAACAGGGGTATGACATTAGCGGTCATATAAGGTTTCGAAAAGTGCGCGTGAACACACGAGTGGTAACTACTGTTGTAAGAGTGATCCACTAAAGGTGACAATACGAGTTTGTGAGATGTCTTTCCAAGACGTAAATCGTTCGTTTGCTCGGTTCGTCAGTTTGTGGGTGGTACGCGGTACTCATGTCTAAGCGGGTTCCCAAGGTTTCTTGTAAAACTAGAAGTGAAACGAGTATTTCGATACAGAATAATTGACAAAGATACACCGTGTTGGAATAGAATCTCCTAAGATATGTTTGAACAAGCCAGTTAGGGTTCGAAAAATGTTCGTTAGGACTATTCACCCTCGTGGCGAATACTAATATAATATGAGGAATTTCTCTATCCATGGAGAAATGTCACAAGGAGTTTCCTTAAACGGAAATGCGAGCGATAAAGATAGGAGTGAAATGAGGACTGAGAATAGGATGAGCTTACATCTCGAGGTTGCCATAACGCGCCTCTAGTTGTCAAAAATTGAAGTCTGGAAGAGAAACAAGATAGTACACGTAGTTGTATAGTTCGGGGTTGAATAATAGTTGGCCGATTATCAGAAACACAAGGACGTTAAGTCAAAGAAGAGTGAAGTATCGTTGGATTGTGTGTTATCTTAAATTCCAGTAATATCAGACAGTAACGGTGAAATAACAGAGGTATGTGTGTGGTACGTGATGACGAGAAAGTTGATCGGATCTACAGTTTAATATTCGAATTCTTCGTGCAAAATAACGAATTTTAGTTACTATAATTTTGAGTCGAGAGAGTATGCCTTTCGGCGTTCATGTAGAAATATTTCCATGTTTGAGTTCCATCTGTTGCTATACGATTTTAACTAGAAATGTTGGTGTGAAGAATCACGCTCAATGTTCGAACACGGAGAGGTTTAAAGTTTTCCCTTAGTGAGTTAACGAGTGTAAAAGTCGGGTAACACGAGAAAAGTCAGAAATGAATCTTCGGTGATAACAGGCGAGATCTAAGATTTTACGAATACAAGTCTGAGTTGGGAGAGTTTCCTGATTACATGTGGCTTGATTTCGAGATTAATTGTAATGCCTTGACCATTAACATCATGGTCTAGAAAATTGGACTTCGTTCAACAGAAATTCTCACTCGGAGAATTTGGTATAAAGTTGCTCTTTTCTCAAAAGTTCGAGCGTAAGATGGTGATGTTGTTCGTTTTCCTTCTTTACTTAAATAAGTTAAGATGTCATCTATAAATACAATAACAGATTAGTCTATATGAATTTGCATACGCGGTTCAAGAGGTTTATGGATACGGGCGAGCCCTAAATAAATCAAACGGTACTAAGAGAGTTTTACAACTAACGTTGCGAGTTCGGAAAGTGGCTTAGGAGACATCGTCTCACTTAACCCCCAATTGATGATAACCGGAACGGAGGTCGATTTGGAACATACGGGATTCG
Organism: Rutidosis leptorrhynchoides; assembly: GCF_046630445.1. Classification (NCBI taxonomy): domain Eukaryota; kingdom Viridiplantae; phylum Streptophyta; class Magnoliopsida; order Asterales; family Asteraceae; genus Rutidosis; species Rutidosis leptorrhynchoides. The sequence continues at coordinate 574,485,393 of NC_092336.1, read as the reverse complement.
TGCAAATAATCATGAGGTCATGGATGCGAGGGAGAGGGTATCGGTTTCCAACCGAAAATTACTCAGTTCACAATAATCTATACAAGATGATGGGGAAACACATTTTTTTTTTTTTTTTTTTTTACGAATAGGTTCCGAGCTCCGTAGTTCTATAGGTGTCAAGTCAAAAGTCTTAACGTATTTCCTCCAATAAAATTTATAGGCACACAATATTTTTCCGTCGGTCACTTAAATCGTCTAAGTAGTATCTGGGGGAAAGAGGTGGAATATAAAGAGCACGAGTCAAATCCTTGGTTATAAAACGTCTAACGGTACTCGAATCGAATAAGTATGAAATATACGGTTTGTTGTGAAGAAACGTACCCGTGACTAGTCCCTCATCGTCTCGGGCATCCTAGGTGTCGATGTTGTAAGTTCAACGGCGTGCGTTGGGGTTGATTTTCTTGTTTGGGCACGCACTCCTAAAATGACCCGGTTGGCCACATTCAAAACAAACACCCGTCTTGGGTGCATTGTGCTCCTTTTGGGCGACGGGAGCGGTATTCCTACAATCGTGGGCTACATGGCCACTTCTTTGACACTTCAAGCAAAATGGTTTGCCACATTCACCTAAATGATGTTTGTAGCACTCGTTACAATACGGTAGGTGTCCGGTATAACCTTTCTTGCCGTTGGGGATGAAGGGCTGCTTGGCGGGGTTGTTGTAATTGCTTGATTGGGGGGCTTCCCATTTTCTTTTGTTGTCACCCGACTTATCCTCGGCTTTACGTGCCGGCACTTCAATCTCGTCCACTGTTTCAATCAATTGGCGGGCCATATTCAAAGCCTCTTGGTGGTTAGCGGGTTTGGATGACATTACTCCTTGTTTGATGCTCTTGGGGAGACCATCCATGTAAAGTTCAACCCTTAAGGATTCGGGGTTCACAAGATTTGGGCACATCAAAGCAAGTTCGGAGAATCGTTGATTATAGGCCTTAAGGTCATTCCCGACCGCTTTTAAAGTTCTTAGTTCGTGTTCGAGCTTACGGGTCTCTTCGCGCGGGAAGTATTCGGTGATCATCTTTTTCTTTAAGTCGGCCCATGAGAGTGTGTGGGCTTCATTGATACCCACCGACAGCACATATGTATTCCACCATGTGAGGGCGATACCGGCAAAAGTGTGGGTGGAATATTTGACTTTGTCTTGGTCCCGACAACCGCTTATGCTAAAAACGGCTTCTGTTTGCTCAAACCATCGGGTGAGCACAACCGGTCCTCCGGTCCCATCGAAGGTGTGAGGTTTGCACCCCATGAAAGTTTTGTAGGAGCAACCCTCGTTTGAATTACCGGCTCCATGGTTATTGTGGTTGTGGTTGTTATTGATGTCGGAGGAGATACTAGCCATAGCCGCACCTATGGCGGCGGCTATCATGCGTTGAAAAACTTGTTCGGAAGTTTCATTACGTGGCCCGCGACGGGGAGGCATTGTTCCTTCAAGACACAAGAATATCGTTGATTAGTATTCTCAATAATACTAATCATGATATGGAATGATGATGTAGAGAAAATTTTCCTTGACTCGCCTTAAATTCTTTATGTCATAATGTCGGAATGTCCATATGAATCACCGTAATATAATCCCGGAAATTATATTACCCTGATTCTCATGTGCATTTAACATTACTTCATAAAGTCAAGGTGGCGCGTCAACAAAATTTATCAACGTAAGATCAAGATCGAATACGAGTTAGATATGATAGAAGAGTTCGAGTATAAATGCACAAATAGTCAAGTAATTCCTACTTCTGTCTATATGCCGGTTGTAGTCTAGATTCACCTATGTACCCTATGACTCGGGGTGGACACAAATGAACTCTAAATCCCTACAACCAAGGCTCTGATACCACCTGTAGCGACCCCGACAAATCGTCAAGTGACGGCGTCGGCTACGTGGGTCCCATTACCTGATTATAAGTCTTTAAGATAACGTTTGACCAAAATATGTCGCCTTCATTTCAAAATAAAGATTGTTTCAAAGTTTACAAGAATTGTTCAACCAAAAGTTAAGTTACAACGTTATAAGTACGATTGAAATCTAGGCGACACGGTTTAAAGTAAAGTCAAAAGACGCTCCATGAAAAGCATGTATACTCGACATCCAATGCAAGTATCAAAATAATGAGCGGAAGCATGTATCACATATCGTGCAAGACCTGAGAAAAACATAGAAAAATCTGTCAACGAAAACGTTGGTGAAATCATAGGTTTAGTAAGTAAATTGTATTGAACCACAAGGTTCTTTAAGAATTGCTCAACCAGAATCATTCACATTCCAAAATAGTATTTGTATCACGAGCACCCAATTATCAAGGCTTAACCGAATCTTCCCTCTGAATTTTGAATTTAGTGTTAGAACTTACACTATACATTGTTGAAATTATATTTCATTCACTAACGGTAGCGAACCGTCTGAATGAGGGTTTGTTAAACCCGTATGGCCACACAACATAATTACACGCTTACACTTACACCCTGCAAGTGGAACTAATGATAATTGGATTGAGGACTTTTGTTCAAACTCGTATGCATCTTTGTATTCGTATTTGTTCACAATGTAAAAGCATGATAAGTAAATAAGTATGAAATGTATGTGTTTCTCAGCCCACGATGTAAAGAATAAAAGTGATTGAAAAAGTGGGACTATGATCTCACCTTTAATTGCACGGGTATAAATGTACTTCACAAAGTAAACGTGTGCATGAATGTTGCTTAGCCTTGACCTAAACAAATAAGTTGTATCAATTAACTGGTTAGGACACAAAGTCGGGTGAAATGTGTTCAATTAGTCCTATGGCTCAATACGACTTGAATAGTATAGCATGTGAATCACGTTGTCAAGTTTCATGCAAGAATCACGTACAAAAGCATGTTAGAACGATTGTATAAAAGTTTGGTTAAGTTTGACTAAAAGTCAAACTTTGGTCGGTCAAAGTCAATGAAAGTCAACACGTTCGGGTCGGGTTCCGAACTATTTTTCTGAGATTTTTATTCATATATAAGCATGTTAGAACAAGTCTCATGTGAATCGGAAGTCTAAAACATGGCAAACATTTCACGTGAAACGGACATTGGAGACAGAAGCTGGGCACGGCTTATGCCGCGCCGCGGCCAGTCCTGTCGCGCTGCGACAATGGCCGTGGCCTGGTCCCAGGCCTGTTTCACTTGTTCAAGACTTGGTCAATTTTCAAACAAACGCAAAACTCAAACCGTAAACAACTAGAAGACGTATCTTATACCGTTGGAAAGCTCTTTTGACAAGGAACACAACTAAACATGTTTCACCAAACAAAAACATCATTTATAATAGCCGAAAACTCATCAAGTGATCATTAAACGTTCATTTTTAAGGTTTCAAGTTCTTCAAATGCAATTTGAGTTTCGGGAAACCAATTCACACATATAATATGCCGTTTTGAAGGTAATGAAACATACATTACAACTAAACACTAATAATTAACATTCCATGGCATTCAAGCATCCAAAAATTCATGTCAAGAACTATTAAACCCTAGTCAAACATCACAAAATCAATATTCATGTTTTTGAAGTTTTCTTAATCAACCTACGCATCAAAACGAAGCTAGTGATACTAGTAACACAATTAAAACATGCACTTTAACAATCTAACAACATTAACTCATCCAAAATCAAGGATTAAGCACACCCATTTCAAGTTCATGCTAGTTACTCCAAAAACAACAAATCGAGCAAACCAAACATATATTCATGTTAGACTCGAGCCATAGACACTAACTAACACCATTTCAAATCAAAAACACGAATTTAGAGAAATCTAGAGTTTTAGAAATGTTACCCAAACGAGATGAAGTTGGTATCAAATTTTAGAGGATGAAGAGAGGATTCCAAATATGTAATCGGATTTGTTGTGAGCTTCCAAGATTGAATTTAGATGATGAATGAATGGAATGGGTTTGTGTGTGTGTTCTTGAGATGGAGAGAAAAGGGATGAGGGAGATGATGGAATGGATGAAATGGGTTGACTAGTTGACCTAGTCAACTAGTTTGCCCATTTGGCAACTCCGGTCCCTCGAGTTTCAAAGCGGGTGCGGGATTTAACCGATCGAATATTTTTAAAACGCAAGTTAACGAGAGATGTTATAATTAAATGACGGAATTATTATGAACGTTAGTCAACGGAAACTACGAATTTAAATAACGAAAGGTATTATTTAAAAGAAAAAGACGGTGTTAAAAATAAATTTAACGGAAAAAAACGCGGGATGTTACAAAAGCTAACTACGGCACCTATATTGTCATTGCCTGAAGGGAATGATGATTTTGTGATTTATTGTGACGCATCAAAGCAAGGTCTCGGTTGTGTATTAATGCAACGAACGAAGGTAATTGCTTATGCGTCTAGACAATTGAAGATTCACGAGCAAAATTATACGACGCATGATTTGGAATTAGGCGCGGTTGTTTTTGCATTAAAGACTTGGAGGCACTACTTATATGGGGTCAAAAGTATTACATAGACCGACCACAAAAGCCTTCAACACATATTTAATCAGAAACAACTGAACATGAGGCAGCGTAAGTGGATTGAATTGTTGAATGATTACGACTTTGAGATTCGTTACCACCCGGGGAAGGAAAATGTGGTAGCCGACGCCTTGAGCAGGAAGGACAGAGAACCCATTCGAGTAAAATCTATGAATATAATGATTCACAATAACCTTACTACTCAAATAAAGGAGGCGCAACAAGGAGTTTTAAAAGAGGGAAATTTAAAGAATGAAATACCCAAAGGATCGGAGAAGCATCTTAATATTCGGGAAGACGGAACCCGGTATAGGGCTGAAAGGATTTGGGTACCAAAATCTGGAGATATGAGAGAAATGGTACTTAGAGAAGCTCATAAAACCAGGTACTCAATACATCCTGGAACGGGGAAGATGTACAAGGATCTCTAGAAACATTTTTGGTGGCCGGGAATGAAAGCCGATTTGCCAAATACGTAGGAGAATGTTTGACGTGTTCTAAGGTCAAAGCTGAGCATCAGAAACCATCAGGTCTACTTCAACAACCCAAAATCTCGGAATGGAAATGGGAAAACATTACCATGGATTTCATCACTAAATTGCCAAGGACTGCAAGTGGTTTTGATACTATTTGGGTAATAGTTGATCGTCTCACCAAATCAGCACACTTCCTGCCAATAAGAGAAGATGACAAGATGGAGAAGTTAGCACGACTGTATTTGAAGGAAGTCATCTCCAGACATGGAATACCTATCTCTATTATCTCTGATAGGGATGGCAGATTTATTTCAAGATTCTGGCAGACATTACAGCAAGCATTGGGAACTCGTATAGACATGAGTACTGCCTATCATCCACAAACTGATGGGCAGAGCGAAAGGACGATACAAACGCTTGAAGACATGCTACGAGCTTGTGTTATTGATTTCAGAAACAGTTGGGATCGACATCTACCGTTAGCTGAATTTTCCTACAACAACAACTACCATTCAAGCATTGAGATGGCGCCATTTGAAGCACTTTATGGTAGAAAGTGCAGGTCTCTGATTTGTTGGAGTGAAGTGGGGGATAGACAGATTACGGGTCCGGAAATTATACAAGAAACTACCGAGAAGATCATCCAAATTCAACAACGGTTGAAAATCGCCCAAAGTCGACAAAAGAGCTACGCTGACATTAAAAGAAAAGATATAGAATTTGAAATTGGAGAGATGGTCATGCTTAAAGTTACACCTTGGAAAGGCGTTGTTCGATTTGGTAAACGAGGGAAATTAAATCCAAGGTATATTGGACCATTCAAGATTATTGATCGTGTCGGACCAGTAGCTTACCGACTTGAGTTACCTCAACAACTCGCAGCTGTACATAACACTTTCCACGTCTCAAATTTGAAGAAATGTTTTGCTAAAGAAGATCTCACTATTCCGTTAGATGAAATCCAAATCAACGAAAAACTTCAATTCATCGAAGAACCCGTCGAAATAATGGATCGTGAGGTTAAAAGACTTAAGCAAAACAAGATACCAATTGTTAAGGTTCGATGGAATGCTCGTAGAGGACCCGAGTTTACCTGGGAGCGTGAAGATCAGATGAAGAAGAAATACCCGCATCTATTTCTAGAAGATTCGTCAACACCTTCAACAGCTCAAAATTTCAGGACGAAATTTATTTAACGGGTAGGTACTGTAGTGACCCGAACTTTTCCATGTTTATATATATTAATTGAGATTGATATTTACATGATTAAACGTTTCCAACATGTTAAGCAATCAAATTTGTTAAGACTTGATTAATTGAAATATGTTTCATATAGACAATTGACCACCCAAGTTGACCGGTGATTCACGAACGTTAAAACTTGTAAAAACTATATGATGACATATATATGGATATATATATATAGTTAACATGATACTATGATAAGTAAACATATCATTAAGTATATTAACAATGAACTATATATGTAAAAACAAGACTATTAACTTAATGATTTTTAAACGAGACATATATGTAACGATTATCGTTGTAAAGACATTTAATGTATATATATCATATTAAGAGATATTCATACATGATCATATCATGATAATATAATAATTTAAAATCTCATTTGATATTATAAACATTGGGTTAACAACATTTAACAAGATTGTTAACCTAAAGGTTTCAAAACAACACTTACATGTAACGACTAACGATGACTTAACGACTCAGTTAAAATGTATATACATGTAGTGTTTTAATATATATTTATACACTTTTTAAAGACTTAAATACACTTATCGAAATACTTCTACTTAACAAAAATGCTTACAATTACATCCTCGTTCAGTTTCATCAACAATTCTACTCGTATGCACCCGTATTCGTACTCGTACAATACACAGCTTTTAGATGTATGTACTATTGGTATATACACTCCAATGATCAGCTCTTAGCAGCCCATGTGAGTCACCTAACACATGTGGGAACCATCATTTGGCAACTAGCATGAAATATCTCATAAAATTACAAAAATATGAGTAATCATTCATGACTTATTTACATGAAAACAAAATTACATATCCTTTATATCTAATCCATACACCAACGACCAAAAACACCTACAAACACTTTCATTCTTCAATTTTCTTCATATAATTGATCTCTCTCAAGTTCTATCTTCAAGTTCTAAGTGTTCTTCATAAATTCTACAAGTTCTAGTTTCATAAAATCAAGAATACTTCCAAGTTTGCTAGCTTACTTCCAATCTTGTAGAGTGATCATCCAACCTCAAGAAATCTTTCTTATTTACAGTAAGATATCTTTCTAATACAAGTTAATAATTATATTCAAACTTTAATTCAATTTCTATAACTATAACAATCTTATTTCGAGTGGAAATCTTACTTGAAATTGTTTTCGTGTCATGATTCTGCTTCAAGAACTTTCAAGCCATCCAAGGATCCTTTGAAGCTAGATCTATTTTTCTCATTTCTAGTAGGTTTATCCAAGGAACTTGAGGTAGTAATGATGTTCATAACATCATTCGATTCATACATATAAAGCTATCTTATTCGAAGGTTTAAACTTGTAATCACTAGAACATAGTTTAGTTAATTCTAAACTTGTTCGCAAACAAAAGTTAATCCTTCTAACTTGACTTTTAAAATAAACTAAACACATGTTCTATATCTATATTATATGCTAACTTAATGATTTAAAACCTGGAAACACGAAAAACACCGTAAAACCGGATTTACGCCGTCGTAGTAACACCGCGGGCTGTTTTGGGTTAGTTAATTAAAAACTATGATAAACTTTGATTTAAAAGTTGTTATTCTGAGAAAATGATTTTTATTATGAACATGAAACTATATCCAAAAATTATGGTTAAACTCAAAGTGGAAGTATGTTTTCTAAAATGGTCATCTAGGCGTCGTTCTTTCGACTGAAATGACTACCTTTACAAAAACGACTTGTAACTTATTTTTCCGACGATAAACCTATACTTTTTCTGTTTAGATTCATAAAATAGGGTTCAATATGAAACCATAGCAATTTGATTCACTCAAAACGGATTTAAAATGAAGAAGTTATGGGTAAAACAAGATTGGATAATTTTTCTCATTTTAGCTACGTGAAAATTGGTAACAAATCTATTCCAACCATAACTTAATCAACTTGTATTGTATATTATGTAATCTTGAGATACCATAGACACGTATACAATGTTTCGACCTATCATGTCGACACATCTATATATATTTCGGAACAACCATAGACACTCTATATGTGAATGTTGGAGTTAGCTATACAGGGTTGAGGTTGATTCCAAAATATATATAGTTTGAGTTGTGATCAATAATGAGATACGTATACACTGGGTCGTGGATTGATTCAAGATAATATTTATCGATTTATTTCTGTACATCTAACTGTGGACAACTAGTTGTAGGTTACTAACGTGGACAGCTGACTTAATAAACTTAAAACATCAAAATATATTAAAAGTGTTGTAAATATATTTTGAACATACTTTGATATATATGTATATATTGTTATAGGTTCGTGAATCAACCAGTGGCCAAGTCTTACTTCCCGACGAAGTAAAAATATGTGAAAGTGAGTTATAGTCCCACTTTTAAAATCTAATATTTTTGGGATGAGAATACATGCAGGTTTTATAAATGATTTACAAAATAGACACAAGTACGTGAAACTACATTCTATGGTTGAATTATCGAAATCGAATATGCCCCTTTTTATTAAGTCTGGTAATCTAAGAATTAGGGAACAGACACCCTAATTGACGCGAATCCTAAAGATAGATCTATTGGGCCTAACAAACCCCATCCAAAGTACTGGATGCTTTAGTACTTCGAAATTTATATCATATCCGAAGGGTGTCCCGGAATGATGGGGATATTCTTATATATATGCATCTTGTTAATGTCGGTTACCAGGTGTTCACCATATGAATGATTTTTATCTCTATGTATGGGATGTGTATTAAAATATGAAATCTTGTGGTCTATTATTATGATTTGATATATATAGGTTAAACCTATAACTCACCAACATTTTTGTTGACATTTTAAGCATGTTTATTCTCAGGTGATTATTAAGAGCTTCTGCTGTCGCATACTTAAATAAGGACGAGATTTGGAGTCCATGCTTGTATGATATTGTGTAAAAACTGCATTCAAGAAACTTATTTTGTTGTAACATATTTGTATTGTAAACCATTATGTAATGGTAGTGTGTAAACAGGATATTTTAGATTATCATTATTTGATAATCTACGTAAAGCTTTTTAAACCTTTATTGATGAAATAAAGGTTATGATTTGTTTTAAAATGAATGCAGTCTTTGAAAAACGTCTCATATAGAGGTCAAAACCTCGCAACGAAATCAATTAATATGGAACGTTTTTAATCAATAAGAACGGGACATTTCATGTGATATCCCCCATCTTTCGAACGAAAGCCTTTTATAAACCAAGGCATTCTTGGAACGTTCTTCGAATGTCTTACAAACTGATCTCGCCTTAAATAGTTGTGCCGAAGAATTCTGACCGACTCTAGACAAGATTTCATCAATCATGTCTCCGGGTAGGTCTCTTAAAATATTGGGTTGTCTATCCATTTTGTGTTTTTATACTGTAAAATAGACAAGAGTTAGATTCATAAAAAAAATACTTATTAATACAAGCAATTTTTACATATATCATAAAGCATAAGCACACTATATTACTTATATTACACCGCACGAATACAACTATCTTATTCCGACTCGCTTGTTTCTTCTTCTTCGGTTTTGGTTCGTTTTGCCAAGTTTCTAGGGATATATGATGTTCCCCTAATACGAGCCGTCGTTATCCACATTGGTTTAGAAAAACCTGGTGGTTTAGAGGTTCCCGGGTCATTGTTACAACTTAAGGACTTCGGGGGTTGACGATACATATAAAGTTCATCGGGGTTGGAATTAGATTTCTCTATTTTTATGCCCTTTCCCTTATTATTTTCTTTTGCCTTTTTAAATTCAGTTGGGGTAATTTCTATAACATCATCGGAATTCTCGTCGGAATCCGATTCATCGAAGAATTGGTAATCCTCCCAATATTTTGCTTCCTTGGCGGAAACACCATTGACCATAATTAACCTTGGTCGGTTGGTTGAGGATTTTCTTTTACTTAACCGTTTTATTATTTCCCCCACCGGTTCTATTTCTTCATCCGGTTCCGATTCTTCTTCCGGTTCCGATTCTTCTTCCGGTTCCGACTCTTCTTCCGGTTCCTCTTCGGGAACTTGTGAATCAGTCCACGAATCATTCCAATTTATATTTGACTCTTCATTATTATTAGGTGAGTCAATGGGACTTGTTCTAGAGGTAGACATCTATCACATAATATCAAACGCGTTAAGAGATTAATATATCACATAATATTCACATGTTAAAAATATATAGTTTCCAACAAAATTTGTTAAGCAATCATTTTTCAAGTAAACACGGTCGAAGTCCAGACTCACTAATGCATCCTAACAAACTCGATAAGACACACTAATGCAAAATTCTGGTTCTCTAAGACCATCGCTCGGATACCAACTGAAATGTCCCGTTCTTATTGATTAAAAACGTTCCATATTAATTGATTTCGTTGCGAGGTTTTGACCTCTATATGAGACGTTTTTCAAAGACTGCATTCATTTTTAAAACAAACCATAACCTTTATTTCATAAATAAAGGTTTAAAAAGCTTTACGTAGATTATCAAATAATGATAATCTAAAATATCCTGTTTACACACGACCATTACATAATGGTTTACAATACAAATATGTTACATCGAAATCAGTTTCTTGAATGCAGTTTTTACACAATATCATACAAACATGGACTCCAAATCTTGTCCTTATTTTAGTATGCAACAGCGGAAGCTCTTAATATTCACCTGAAAATAAACATGCTTTAAACGTCAACAAAAATGTTGGTGAGTTATAGGTTTAACCTATATATATCAAATCGTAACAATAGACCACAAGATTTCATATTTCAATACACATCCCATACATAGAGATAAAATTCATTCATATGGTGAACACCTGGTAACCGACATTAACAAGATGCATATATAAGAATATCCCCATCATTCCGGGACACCCTTCGGATATGATATAAATTTCGAAGTACTAAAGCATCCGGTACTTTGGATGGGGTTTGTTAGGCCCAATAGATCTATCTTTAGGATTCGCGTCAATTAGGGTGTCTTTTCCCTAATTCTTAGATTACCAGACTTAATAAAAAGGGGCATATTCGATTTCGATAATTCAACCATAGAATGTAGTTTCACGTACTTGTGTCTATTTTGTAAATCATTTATAATACCTACATGTATTCTCATCCCAAAAGTATTAGATTTTAAAAGTGGGACTATAACTCACTTTCACAGATTTTTACTTCGTCGGGAAGTAAGACTTGGCCACTGTTGATTCACGAACCTATAACAATATATACAGATATATTAAAGTATTTTCAAAATATATTTACAACACTTTTAATATATTTTGATGTTTTAAGTTTATTAAGTCAGCTGTCCTCGTTAGTAACCTACAACTAGTTGTCCACAGTTAGATGAACAGAAATAAATTGATAAATATTATCTTGAATCAATCCGCGACCCAGTGTATACGTATCTCAGTATTGATCACAACTCAAACTATATATATTTTGGAATCAACCTCAACCCTGTATAGCTAACTCCAACATTCACATATAGAGTGTCTATGGTTGTTCCGAAATATATATAGATGTGTCGACATGATAGGTCGAAACATTGTATACGTGTCTATGGTATCTCAAGATTACATAATATACAATACAAGTTGATTAAGTTATGGTTGGAATAGATTTGTTACCAATTTTCACGTAGCTAAAATGAGAAAAATTATCCAATCTTATTTTACCCATAACTTCTTCATTTTAAATCCGTTTTGAGTGAATCAAATTGCTATGGTTTCATATTGAACTCTATTTTATGAATCTAAACAGAAAAAGTATAGGTTTATAGTCAGAAAAATAAGTTACAAGTCGTTTTTGTAAAGGTAGTCATTTCAGTCGAAAGAACGACGTCTAGATGACCATTTTAGAAAACATACTTCCACTTTGAGTTTAACCATAATTTTTGGATATAGTTTCATGTTCATAATAAAAATCATTTTCTCAGAATAACAACTTTTAAATCAAAGTTTATCATAGTTTTTAATTAACTAACCCAAAACAGCCCGCGGTGTTACTACGACGGCGTAAATCCGGTTTTACGGTGTTTTTCGTGTTTCCAGGTTTTAAATCATTAAGTTAGCATATCATATAGATATAGAACATGTGTTTAGTTAATTTTAAAAGTCAAGTTAGAAGGATTAACTTTTGTTTGCGAACAAGTTTAGAATTAACTAAACTATGTTCTAGTGATTACGAGTTTAAACCTTCGAATAAGATAGTTTTATATATATGAATCGAATGATGTTATGAACATCATTACTACCTCAAGTTTAGTAGGTAAACCTACTGGAAGTGACAAGAAATGATCTAGCTTCAAAGGATCTTGGATGGCTTGAAAGTTCTTGAAGTAGGATCATGACACAAAAACAAGTTCAAGTAAGATTTTTACTCGAATTAAGATAGTTTATAGTTATAGAAATTGAATCAAAGTTTGAATATGAATATTACCTTGAATAAGAAAGATAATCTACTGTATATAACAAAGGTTTCTTGATCTTAGATGATTACTTGGAATGGATTAGAAAGCTTGGAAGTAAATTAGTAAACTCGAAGGGATTTTTGAAGTGTTCTTGAAGTGTTCTTCCTATGATGATTATAGCTTGATTCTTGAAGTGATTTTTGATGAAGATGATGATTAACTACTGGAAAAATAAGTTCATAATAGTGTGTGTGTGTTGAGAGAGAATTAGAAAGAGAATTGGAAGTGAAATGGAGTGAATGATGAGTGGTAATTGGTGAGTGGTGAGTGGGGTTAAAAGTAGTTCTAGTTAGTTGACTAGCTCATGGTAGAAGTTAAAATTGATTAGTCATACATGACATAATCAAGAGTGGAATCCCATGCTAGTTCCTATTGGTATATACCCATAGTAAGTACGTTTTGAAGCTGTGTATAATACGGGTAAGAATACGACTAGAATTCTTGATGAAAAAAAAGAATGGGAAAGTAACTGTAACCATTTTCGTTAAGTATGAGTGTTTTGATATATGTCTTGAAGCCTTCCAAAAGTACTTTAATACATCTAAATACACTACATGTATATACATTTTAACTGAGTCGTTAAGTCATCGTTAGTCGTTACATGTAAGTGTTGTTTTGAAACCTTTAAGTTAACGATCTCAATTAATGTTGTTAACCCATTGTTTATTATATCTAATGAGATGTTAAATTATTATATTATCGTGATATTATGATATATTAATATATCTTAATATGATATATATACATTTAAATGTCGTTACAACGATAATCGTTACATATATGTCTCGTTTCGAAATCCTTAAGTTAGTAGTCTTGTTTATATGTATATAACTCATTGTTAATATACTTATGGAGATACTTACTTATCATAATCTCATGTTAACCATATGTATATCCATATATATATCGTCATGTCATTTTTACAAGTTTTAACGTTCGTGAATCGCCGGTCAACTTGGGTGGTCAATTGTCTATATGAAACATATTTCAATTAATCAAGTCTTAACAAGTTTGATTGCTTAACATGTTGGAAACATTTAATTATGTAAATATCAATCTCAATTAATATATATAAACATGGAAAAGTTCGGGTCACTACATTAATGATGTATTAAATATTAATACTCATAGCTTTATAAAGTCATCAAATAGATATAAATGGTACATGTTAATGGCCGACCAGTGGAGGTTGTTGATATCGATTGTTTAATTTTTTTTCTAAAACCACGGTCTCCATCAACTAAAACATCCAGCTGTATTTTTTTTTCTTTAAACCCATGAAATTTGCCACTTGATGGATTATAGAAATTAGTTGTGATTTAATTCAGAAAGAGACAAACAGCATAAAGGGTTGAGCGCATGGTTGGGGAATAAGAGGTTCTTAGTTCAAATCTGGGCAACTACATTTTTTCTTACAATAGAAGACTGTATTGGAAGATTGGGCCGTGTGTGTTTGTTTGTCTGGGCCGAGATCCAAGCGATTGTTGGGCTGCCGTTTTACTTGGGCCGATAGAACTGGTTAAATATATATGGTATACACTTTAAATTAGAAAAGCAAAGATAGAGAGACGATTAAGGGTGTGGGTATGGAACGAGAGGTCGTCGGTTCGAGCCCGGTCAAGGGCAGTTATTTTTTTTTTTTTGGAGCTTTTCCTAGTGATGTAGTTATTATTATTACTCTTATCATTAAAATTAGTAGTACTATCATTAAGGATAATATTAGAATTTTCATTATTAAACCTATCTTTTCATTAAAATTTGAAAGTATAATTATTATTATTATTAGAATTAACATTACTTTTATTATTACTTTTAACATTATTAACATTATTATTATTATTATTATTATCATATCTTTTCATAAAAATTATAATTTCTATAATTATTAGTATTATTATCCCTATTTAGTACCATTATAATTATTGATTTTACAAACAAAAGAGTTTATATATAAAAAGTATATTACATACTATATTTTTGCTAACTATAATAATAACTAAATTACATCTAGTGAATAAATATATCTTAAAATATTATAAGTAATAATAACACATATATAAAAATAAATGTTTACTTGAATACATTATGATAAGTTACAATGTAATAATGTATATGAAATACGAAACATATAATTTATATCATTAATAATTATTTGGTCGATTACAAATATATGTGTTAATATATATATAAATGATATAGGTTCGTGAATCTGAGGTCAACCCCTATTGTTCAGTATCGTCGTATGAATATTTTTACTACAAAATATTGTATGGTGAGTTTCATTTGCTCCCTTTTTAATTGCTTTTGCAATATATATTTTTGGGCTGAGAATACATGCGCTGCTTTTATAAATGTTTACGAAATAGACACAAGTACTTAAAATACATTCTACGTTGAGTTGTACCACTGGCATACTTCCCTGTAGCTTGGTAACTACTATTTACATGGGTATTGTAAACGCGAATCCTGTTGATAGATCTATCGGGCCTGACAACCCCAACCGGACTGGACGACCAGTATTCAACGGTTGCACAGTACTTCGTTCAGTGACTACACTTGGTACAGTGTAGTGAGATTTCATAATAAAGGGAATATGCGACGTAATTAAATGTTAAGTATGGTTACCAAGTGCTCAACCACTTAGAATGCTTTACATACACTTGCGAGTGTATTATGTTTATGATTATGAAATTTTGTGGTCTATTAATATATTGAAATGATTGTTATGATAAACCTATGAACTCACCAACCTTTTGGTTGACACTTTTAAGCATGTTTATTCTCAGGTACGAATTAAGTCTTCCGCTGTGCATTTGCTCATTTTAAGGACATTACTTGGAGTCGAGCATCGCAATGGGACCAAATGTTGATGACTTCGTCCAGGTGGATAAGGACGGGTCGTTTCAGGTGGTATCAGAGCGGTGGTCTTAGCGAACCGGGTCATGTATTAGTGTGTCTAACTGATAATTGTTTAGATGCATTACTGAGTCTGGACTTCGACCGTGTCTGCATGTCAAAAGTTTTGCTTATCATTTCTAGTCGGAAATCATCTGCTTATCATCCTTAGGAAATTACCTACTTATTATTCTTAGTCTAGACACATCTTACTATATTGACTTCATGATTAGTGTATAGACAAAACTCATATCTTAGCGTATCTGCTAAATCATATCTTAGCGTATCTATTACGATATACTTTGCCTGATATCTTTCGTAAATTTCTACGTAATTTAGGGGAATCTGGTACTATATATATCTATGCATATGATGCATTGAGAATACCATCCAACTATCAATTGCTGTCACTAAACTCTTCATACCAAAAATCTTTTCTGAGATCGCGTAAGATGGCCTCTATGAATCGACCAAGTTCCTCTGACTCCGAAGACAGCGTGACAGGAGCACACCAACCAATCAACTACCGTGATTACTGGAGAAAATGGGGGTGGGTTCGTGACATACTCACCCTATGGAGAAGGGAAGAAGGTACTCCATATCATGAACCAAATCTACCACCTAACCTTGGAGTACTTGACCCGCTAACCGGCGAACCCGTTCGCAACACTGTTTATACCCTTTTTGCAAGAATTTTTGGTCTTGAGACTACCATTAATGGAACTAGAGAAGATATTCGACCTTTACCTCACACTGATAACCAACTAGGGTTAGTAGAAGAAGTTAGAGAACTCCGAGCTCGAGTATTAACTTTAGAGAGCACGGTACACAATTTGCAAGCACCAGCAGTATCACCAACACCAGTAACATCACCAGCTTCAGCACCAACGGTACCAGTACCACTAATAACCCAAGTTTCAACAATCCATGCCTCACCATCTCATTCTGTACCTCGAGTATAATCATTGTTCTACGAATCGTTCTACATCAATTACCTTCGTTCGATATGAAGATTATGTAATATTTAATGTTTTAGAGATTATATATTCTCGTTCTAACGGTAAATTAAATGAGATTAATATCATATCAACTCATTAAATCTATATTACATCTGAAGAAAATATATATGTAAGTATATTTTCATAAAGATTGTAATTAAAAATTCTTTCGTACAAACTGTTAATGGTGAAAATATTTTAACGGGTAGGTAATACCCGAGGAATATTTAGATTTCACATTAATAAGTTACACTGTACATCCTTCGAATCTGATTCAACGATTATTTACTATTATGTTTACCTCCACAGATGTACGTATCCGTTCACCAAAGAACCACTATTTTCATTCAAATTCAATTTCATATTTGGATTTTAACCTATCAGAATCCAACAAGTGGCATAATGAAGAAAACATTGGACAAAAATAAAATTTGTTAGAAACAAACGAATTAACTAATTGAAATATTGTTAAGAATCCACGCTAACTGTTCCTAACTAACTGTTCCTAGATAACTGGTTACATTTTATTTATCGCAATTTATATTCTCACAATTTACATTCTCGCAATTTACATTCTCGTAATTTTATTTATCGTCATTTAATTTCTGTATTTATTTTACGCACTTTAAATAACGGGACACGTATACAAGGTTTCGACATATCATATTGACCCATCTATATATTTATCTTGGAACAACCATAGACACTCTATATGCAAATGACAGAGTTAGCTATACATGGTTGAGATTGATTCCAAAATATATATATAGTTTGATTTGTGATCAATACTGAGACCGGTACACGGGGCACGATACGTATTAATTAATTCGAATGTTATATATTAAACTATATATGAACAATTGGACTATTGGACTACTAACTTTGGACAATTAAAATGAATTAAAATATTGATTATAATATATGAAACTAAATAATTCTTCAAGTTTGCCACTTGATTTTCATCTTAAACCTCATTCGTATCTTGACGATTACAATTTGCGTTCAAACCTTTCATGATTCTTGAAAACCTCTCAATCGAGAAGATGAACCAACCGCACTTCATCTACGGAAGAAAAGATTGATGCATATGGTTATGCACCTGAAAAACCCTCGAAAACTAAGTAAACGTTTAACACATATCTGTGCTAGCTTCTTTGGCGCTATTATTACCCAAAATAATTTTGCAATTCCTTTCCAAATTAGCCAATTTTGTCACAGCTCCAGCAAGTTAATTTCGACTTCTCGTTCAGAACAACCTTATTATAACCTCGGAATATATACGTGCTTATTTATTGTTACCAGAGAACCTTTTATATTCCACCATACTACCATCAGTGTTTAATCATCTCAAAACAAAATTCTCCTGAAAACATCTCGGTTTAATAACCAATGACCCAGATCCGTTAACTTTGAAAATGCTGATGAAGCAGCATGTTGTAGATGGTCTTAATGGCAAAAAGTTGATGATAAAGAAGGAAGTGTTAGGAACGCTCGATAGAAAACTGGTATTGAAAAATGCATTGAGCTAACCATGAAGAAGACCAAGGACAAATACAAGGACCAAACCCTATATTCAAAGAATCCAGGTAATTCTTGATTCGATGAAATCTTTAGAGAATATCTTGCTCCAAAGTCATGTTAAAATCTTGCGGAAAATTTTTCTTCATCAACCTTCAAATTTAGAAATTCCAAAATATCATCATAAATATTTTTGATATTTCTGAGGATATTTTCATAAATATTTTTGTCCGAAATTATCTACCTCTTCGTGTTTTTCTGTATTCTGTTATATTGAAAACTTCTGTAAAGTCTAAGTATAAATTATGAATGAATTGTGGAGAAGTGTTGGGAATTGATGCATGAGTTAGTATAATATAATGCGCCTGGCCAACGTGATTATATTACAGTAAGTCATGCTAAATTTCTAATGAAACGTGATGATGGTTCACAGATCTTACCCTCATCATGTGCCATGTTACACGACTCTTTCATTCTCCTTAATCTCTAAGCATATCATGGAAATATTTTCTTGATATTTCTGTTCTTCCGCCAACAGTTGCTAATAATTCGTGCTAATACATTTTCTTTCTGATTAGAATATTTTCTTAAATCCCTTGAATTCTGGAATTCAATAGTGACTACGTCAAAAGTTAAGACGAACCCCTATTTACTCCATTTCACTATTTTGTGACAGCTTCACTCATACGCTTCACATAATCAAATCTTTCCAGCTATATTAATCAATATTGATAAAACTCTATTTATCAACTCATATTCGTCATAAAAACAATTTTATTGTTAGCCATGACGACCTCACTCAAATTTCGGGGACGAAATTTCTTTAACGGGTGGGTACTGTAACGACCCGGAAAATTTCGACTAATTTTAAACCAAACTCTCGATACGATAGTGTAATTTTAACACGATAAGCAAAGTCTGTTAGGTTG
Source organism: Rutidosis leptorrhynchoides (assembly GCF_046630445.1). Lineage (NCBI taxonomy): Eukaryota > Viridiplantae > Streptophyta > Magnoliopsida > Asterales > Asteraceae > Rutidosis > Rutidosis leptorrhynchoides. Next base: position 574,466,274 of record NC_092336.1, on the reverse strand, counting down.
AGTCTCAAAAATTTTGAACTATGTTCAGGAATTCAATTACCCTTCGACTGCTCTCGACGATTCACGAACAATTAATTGTAAATAGATATGTGTGTATGTATATATAAATAATAAATCGAAATATAATTTGAAGTATTATGTGTTGTTGTTATTAATTGTATTATAGTTATTATTATTTTTATTATTAACATTTTAATTATTTGTGTTACTAATATTATCGTTATCATCATTAATATCATTATTATTATTATAATTAGTAGTAAAATTATGATTTTAGTTATTATCATGATTACAAAAAAATTATCATTTTATTTAAAAGTATTATATCATTATATAATTTACTTTTATCATTATTCTTATTATTATTAGTATTTTTATTATTATTAATATATTTATATTTAGTTATATTAAATATAGTAGGTAAAAACAAATTAGGTTGTACAAGTTATTACATATCGCGATCAAATATATATTTACTTATCTCTTTTCTGTATTTCTGTTTTACTCGTGGTTATTTGTCAACCCTTCCCATCACTTTATGTCAGCCGAACAATTCATCTATAAAGAAAATAATTCAATCTTACACCATTAATATTATAGTATATCATATCTAGATATTTTATGATTCTGTTTTTCATTTAACTGTCCACTGACATATATATTTAATATATATGCATACATATAGAGATTGGATAGAAGGGAAAATCACACAAACATCTTATCTCCTTCATCACCACAAACACCTATGTTTTTTTTTCTTCTCCACCCTTTATATCCGTCATCACCCTTTTCTTTCTCGATCTCATCTGAAAAACACACCATCGACACACCCACAACCCATCTTCTTCACCAAATCACTATCTTCACCTTCTGTTGCAGCTCCACCATAGCACCACCACTGTCATCTGCTACTGTTGCAACCACCACGAAATATTTTTACTGCTATTGCTAACGGTTACTGTTTCTGTTGTGTTTGGATCACCATGGAAACCCCATCTTCGGGCTTTCATCAACCGCCACCTCTAATCACCATCTCTTCCATTTATGACTTTTGTTACAACCTTTAATCAACCCTTTCGTTTCTTTGTTGCTGCTATTCGATACTTTCTGATTTTGTCAACCGTGAACCATTACAAAAACCATCACCAAATCCTTCACGTTGCCACTTTCTTCTATCTCTCTCATCCTAGCTCTCTCTAGATTCTGTTTAAAAATAAAACACAATCATCACCACAAAACTGAAAACTTCGTGGATGTTGCAGCTTTTCAAAGGCCAAAGAATTATCAAAACTAAAACCCATATGCTATTATAACTATCTGGGAATCACTTTCGAACGCCACCATCATTACAATTCATCACCCATCAACCTTGAACTGCTGTTTCTGTTTTTTTTAGCAACCTTCTTGAACCACTGCAACTGCATTCTTTATTTTTCTTGTGTTTCATTTCAATAAGATGAGTTAATGATGTATTAAATATTAATACTCATAGCTTTATAAAGTCATCAAATAGATACAAATGGTACATGTTAATGGCCGACCAGTGGAGGTTGTTGATATCGATTATTTATTATTTTTTTTAAAACCACGGTCTCCATCAACTAAAACATCCAGCTGTATTTTTTTTTCTTTAAACCCATGAAATATGCCACTTGATGGATTATAGAAATTAGTTGTGATTTAATTCAGAAAGAGACAAACAACATAAAGGGTTGAGCGCATGGTTGGGGAATAAGAGGTCCTTAGTTCGAATCTGGGCAACTACATTTTTTCTTACAATAGAAGACTGTATTGGAAGATTGGGCCGTGTGTGTTTGTTTGTCTGGGCCGAGATCCAAGCGATTGTTGGGCTGCCGTTTTACTTGGGTCGATAGAACAGGTTAAATATATATGGTATACACTTTAAATTAGAAAAGCAAAGATAGAGAGACGATTAAGGGTGTGGGTGTGGAACGAGAGGTCGTCGGTTCGAGCCCGGTCAAGGGCAGTTATTTTTTTTTTTTGGAGCTTTTCCTAGTGAGGTAGTTATTATTATTACTCTTAACATTAAAATTAGTAGTACTATCATTAAGGATAATATTAGAATTTTCATTATTAAACCTATCTTTTCATTAAAATTTGAAAGTATCATTATTATTATTATTAGAATTAACATTACTTTTATTATTACTTTTAACATTATTAACATTATTATTATTATTATTATCATATCTTTTCATAAAAATTATCATTTCTATAATTATTAGTATTATTATCCCTATTCAGTACCATTATAATTATTGATTTTACAAACAAAAGAGTTTATATATAAAAAGTATATTACATACTATATTTTTGCTAACTATAATAATAACTAAATTACATCTAGTGAATAAATATATCTTAAAATATTATAAGTAATAATAACACATATATAAAAATAAATGTTAACTTGAATACATTATGATAAGTTACAATGTAATAATGTATATGAAATATGAAACATATAATTTATATCATTAATAATTATTTGTTCGATTACAAATATATGTGTTAATATATATATAAATGATATAGGTTCGTGAATCTGAGATCAACCCCTATTGTTCAGTATCGTCGTATGAATATTTTTACTACAAAATATTGTATGGTGAGTTTCATTTGCTCCCTTTTTAATTGCTTTTGCAATATATATTTTTGGGCTGAGAATACATGCGCTGCTTTTATAAATGTTTACGAAATAGACACAAGTACTTAAAATACATTCTACGTTGAGTTGTACCACTGGCATACTTCCCTGTAGCTTGGTAACTACTATTTACATGGGTATTGTAAACGCGAATCCTGTTGATAGATCTATCGGGCCTGACAACCCCAACCGGACTGGACGACCAGTATTTTACGGTTGCCCAGTACTTCGTTCAGTGACTACACTTGGTACAGTGTATTGAGATTTCATAATAAAGGGAATATGCGACGTAATTAAATGTTAAGTATGGTTACCAAGTGCTCAACCACTTAGAATGCTTTACATACACTTGCGAGTGTATTATGTTTATGATTATGAAATTTTGTGGTCTATTAATATATTGAAATGATTGTTATGATAAACCTATGAACTCACCAACCTTTTGGTTGACACTTTTAAGCATGTTTATTCTCAGGTACGAATTAAGTCTTCCGCTGTGCATTTGCTCATTTTAAGGACATTACTTGGAGTCGATCATCGCAATGGGACCAAATGTTGATGACTTCGTCCAGGTGGATAAGGACGGGTCGTTTCACAACAGCACCACCATCATCAACACCAACAGTACCATTACCACCACCAACAACATCCACACCCCATGCTTCAACATCACAAACTGCCCCACGTTCATCAACGTCATACGCACCATAGATACCAAGGAGTACCAACAACAATAACTGATGAAGTATATTAATTCATAACTTCCTTGGAGAAACAATCTGCGGCGATTATGTAATCTCTAAAGTCTTAGAGATTATCTATTCTAGCCTTAACCATAAATCATATGAGTGGACCAAAATGATAGAAGGAAGAGTAGAAACCCTGATCGGAATGGTCTATGATTTATAAGCTAGACTTGTGATACAAGCAGCATCACCAGCACCGTCAGTGCCGTCAGCATCATCAGCATCAACATCACCTACAACATCACAAGCTCCGCCAGATCCATAATCACTGCGAACATCATCACTAATCAACAACGAGTATATTGTATCAACGAATTATAAAGTATTAACTCATTCCTCTGAAGAATTTATATGTATATCTTATATATATAAATTTTGAAACCATAATAAATCTTTTTGTACTAAGCTATTACGTGTGAATCTTAACTGGTAGATACTACTCGGTTAATTCATGTTACTAATATGCTATGATGTACATCCTTTATTAACGATTTAACAATCGTTAACTATAATCTCTGCTTCAACTTAATAGATTCCATTTCATAATAACCCAGGAATATTACTCAAATACAAGTTTGAGTTTACACTTTCATTTTCGATATACTCAAAAATCTCTAGAAATCATCATTCGTATCTTGCGAAGTTCACAAGAATTCCATGAACACCAACATCATTCATCAAAGAAATATCATTAGATGAATAACGAAATAGTAATTCATAATTTCATTCAAGTAGAAGAAATACTCAGCAAAGGTTACGTAATTTCTAAAGTTTTAGGGATTTCTCAATAATAATTCCAACTGTAAATTAAATGACTTTAATTTAATTATAACTCATTAAATCTGTATTACATCTGAAGAAAATATACATATATTTTCATAAAGACTGTAATAAAATTCCCTTGTACAAAATATTACTTGTGAAACTTTAAACGGGTAGGTAATACCCGAGAGATATATAAAATCACAATTAATATGTGACATTCTTCAATTCTGATTCAGCAAATCATCAACTATACTCACTACTTTCACAACAATATACATTCTTTCATAAAAACCAGACAACCATTTTCATCCAAATTCGATTACATATTCTGATTTTGACAGATCATAATCCAAGTCAAGATTTAACAGAAAACATCACTCATAGATTCCTACATCTTTCAAAGCCATACCTTGAAATCAAAACTGTTCTAGAACATCACATTTATTTATAAAACCCAGAAAAATATTCGTGTCGTTCAAAATTCTAGAACATCATATGTATATTGAAGATTACAATCTGCGTTCAAACCCTTCATGATTCTTGAAAACCCCTCAACTAAGAAACAATCGAGAAGATGATCCAACCACATGTTATCCACAGTCATGCACTGGAAAATTCTCGGAACCTAATTAGAAGTTTAACACAAATTCGTAATCCATTGGCGTTGTTATTACCGAAAATAACATTGCAATTCCTTTCCAAAATAGCCAATTTTGTCACACCTCCAGTAAAATCAATTTCGACTTTTCATTCGGATTAGCCTTATTATAACCTTGATATATACGTTGTCCAGTATGTCATTGTTACCGGGGAACTGTTTATATCCCACCACATTAGCAGTAAACTTACCAGCAACTTCATTGATCTTTGACTCTCCGAAAAGTCATTATATTCATTGAAACCCTATCATGTATTCATCTGCATCTTGTAAAGGTAACTGTCATACCAAAAAGCTTCAATTATTATTCTTGAATTTCGCAGCAATTCTATGCCAATAGTTATATGTGTACATATAACATCTATCTCCTAGACTTACGTACTTTAATTGTGAACTTCTGAAGAGCACTCCAAACTACGAACCAGTTCTCGAAATTTTGAAAAAATTGCTGATGAAGCAGCAAAAACTGTAAACGACCTTAACAGCCAAAAGATTAATGATAAATAATAGTGTGTTGGCAAAGCTCAGAAAAAAAGAAGGTTTGGAACTGGAAAACGGATTGAGAAAACTATGAAGAAGGCTGTGGATAAATCACAAAGACTAAACCTGCCTTCAAAAAATCCAAATGATTCAGTGTCTGCTGAAGTCTTTAGCGAATACCTTTCTCCTTACTCTAAACCCTTGCGGACAATATTCTTCATCATCCTCTGATCTTAAATATTCTAAGATATCATCATATCTTTCATTATAAATATCTTTGATATTTCTGAAGATATCTTCATAACTATTGTTATCCGAAATCATTTACCTCTTCGCGCTATCTGTCTTACATCATAAAAGAAACTATTTTAGTTTTTAAATTCTGAAACCTTCGAGTTTAAAATATGAATGTTTTTAAAGTAGTGTTGGGAACTGAAGCATGAGTTAGTATAATATAATGACACTTGATCAACATGATTATATTATAGTAAGTCATGCTGAGTTTCTAATGGAACGTGATGATTCACAGACCATAACGTCATCATGTGCCATGTTACATAACTCTTTCATTCTATTTAACCTCTAAAAATATCAAGAAAATATTTTTCTTGATGATTCGGTCTTTTCCGTGACTTCTGGTAATTTGACAAGTCAGATCGAGCTATCACAATTTCTTTCTTAGAACGTTAGCCATGATCATTTGAAATTCAAAGATTTAATCTACAAAACCGAGACGTCCTAATCGCTTTACTTTAAGTCATGAAGAAAACAAAAGCATGAAGCTTTAAAATATAAGGGAAGATATAAAGACCAACGACAACTCAGAAATTACAAACTGTGTATATCGATGCGTATAGAAATATAAAGACACGGGAGAACTAAAAACACTATAAAACCAAGAGTATAGTAGAAGTGAATAGATTCTTCCGGTGGTAGATGAAAAAGAAGAATGATAGATATGAAAGTTAGGAGTATATCAAGAATCAGAACTGGATGAAGCATAATGATGAATGCTTTAATATGAATTGGGAGAGAAAGAATAGAAGGTATGAGCTATGGAAATAAGGGAACGAAGAGGGTGGATTTATAGTGAAATATCAGACAGAGTAATCGAGACAGATCATCGCATTTAACGAAAGAGAATTCTAATTTCCTTAATTACCGAAGAACCATATCTTATTACGAAGATTTTCTCTAAATCCCTTGAATTCCGGAAATAAAACGTGACTACGTCACCGGTTAAAACGAACCTGCATTTATTCATTTCACTCTTTTGTGATAGCTTCACTCATACTATTCACAAAATCAAATTGTTTTATCCATATTACTCAGTGATGATAAAACTCTATTTATCAACTCATATTCGTCATGAAAACATTTTTATTGTTAGCCTTGATGACCTCGATGAAATTTCGGGACGAAATTTCTTTAAAGGGTAGGTACTGTGATGACCCAAAAATTTCTGACCAAATTTAAACTTAATTTTTATATGATTCTGACACGATAAGCAAAGTCTATTAAACCTAGTCTCAAAATGTTTGAACTATTTTTCATGAAAGCATTTGACCTTGACTATTCCCGACGACTCACGAACGATTGTTTGTAAATAAATAAATAAATAAATAAATAAATAAATAAATATATATATATATATATATATATATATATATATATATATATATATATATATATATATATATATATATATATATATATATATATATATATATATATATGTAGGTATATATAATAATTTGAAATTATAAAATATAAAAATTAAACATTTGATTCAAATATGTAAAATAAAATACAAAATAATTAAGTGTAATTTAAAATGAATCTATATATATGATTCCTATAATTATTATGATATGTATATTATAATAAAATTTATAAATAATAAATATTCAATAAAAGTTATTATATATTATATAACTATTAAATATTACATAATTAATAAATTGTAATATTAATGTATTAAATGTAATTACAAGTTTCATTATAGTTTATATATTATTATTACATTCATTATTATTATTAATACTAATATTTGTACTATTAATATATTTAAAAATTATTATATGAAATTTGATACATATGAATTGTTATGTTATTATTATTATTATTATTATTATTATTATTATTATTATTATTATTATTATTATTATTATTATTATTATTATTATTATTATTATTATTATTATTATTATTATTATTAATATTATAGTTATCATGGTTAATATCATTATTATTATAATTAGTAATCATAATTTTAGTCATTTTGATTAATATTAGTATTATTATTAGATATTATTATTAACATTATCATTAATAATTATTATTATAAATTATTATTATTTTTTCATTAATATTAGATATTAATATCTGTATAATTAATATTATTATGTTTCTTTAAGTATTTAATATATATATATATATATATATATATATATATATATATATATATATATATATATATATATATATATATATATATATATATATATATATATATATATATATATATATTTGATATATAATTATACCAATACAGATATATATGTAAATCCATATACATATATAAAAATATAGTTATATATATATATATATATATATATATATATATATATATATATATATATATATATATTTATATATAAATACATATACATATATATAAATATATAAATACCATATATATATATAAATACAGATAAAATACATATTCGGTTTCCTATCTTTATCAAAGTGTTCCCTAAATTGATTTATAACTGTAAAATAGTACAAATTATCACCAATTAGTCATATTATCAAACAAAATAAACTTTGTCGATTGTATTTTTCTTAATTTTTCTTCTGACAGAATCAAAATTTGTCGAGCCAATTAAACTAGCAAACAAATGATAATTGAGATACATTAGCTGTGATTACATTTAATAACCTCTATATAATACTCTGCAAATGAAATTCTATTGAAATCAAGAGAGTCAAATTAAAATTTGAAAGAACAGACACGATAACCTCTGTTCTTGACAAATTTTCCAAAACATCGAATTCGAGTTTAATTTCAAAATCCTTTATTACAGTTAGGTTATAAATCTTTCATTTAAACTATCTGCAAAGTTTCAAGGTCCAATTTTTCCTATCGAGTTATAATTTTCAAGTCAAACTTAATTTTCAAAAAGTCAAACAATTGTTCTTCGATTAAAATAGAGTTTTCTGTTGCGATTTAAGTTCAATTGATGATCTGGAAAGTTTATGTAGAGACCCATCCTAATCCATCAGGACGAAGTCCATATTGATTAAAAACGATTCACAGCAGTTGATTACATCGCGAGGTACTTGACCTCTATATGATACATTTTACAAACATTGCATTCGTTTTTGAAAAGACAAACTTTCATTACATTGAAAGTTGACGACATGCATACCATTTCATAATATATCTAACTATATTTGAATTAATAATAATCTTGATGAACTCAACGACTCGAATGCAACGTCTTTTGAAATATGTCGTGAATGACTCCAAGTAATATCTCTAAGATGAGCAAATGCACAGCAGAAGATTTCTTTCATACCTGAGAATAAACATGCTTTTAAAGTGTCAACCAAAAGGTTGGTGAGTTCATTAGTTTATCATAAATGATCATTTTCATAATTTTAATAGACCACAAGATTTAATATTTCCATTTCTCATAAACATACGTCCCATGCATAGAGACAAAAATATCATTCATATGGATTGAACACCTGTGTCACGACCCGGAAAATTTTGACTAATTTTGAACCAAACTCTCGATACTATGTAATATTTTCGATACGATAAAAAAAAGTCTGTTAGGTTGGATCTCAAAAATTTTGAACTGTTTCATATATTCAATTGACCTTTGACCATTCCCGACGATTCACGAACAACTATTTATTAATAGATATGTGTATTTATATATAAATAATAATTTAAAATATAATTTGAAGTATTATATGATGTGGTTATTAAAAATTAAAATATGATATTATAATAATTATTATTTAAAATATATCTATATATATAAATAAAGTATATTAAAAATAAATATTCGTAATACTCGTTTGATGTTCCGATTGGTATTAAGCAAGTTAAATTCAAACTATTGTAATTTCGAAATAAATGGTGATCCGAATTCAAGTTAAACGATTTATAGTTTGTTAAAAATATAATTATAATCTATTTGATTAACTTTAACATTTAGTATTTTTATTTGGGATTGAGAGCTCATAATTAATTTAATTTAAATAATTGTATATAATTAATGACCAATTTTACACTTTAAAAGACTGAAATAAATAAAGTTAATTAATTTTAAATTTTGGAATTTTTTTTTTTCTGAGTACTTTTATCCGTCACTGTTTAACAACGGGGTATGAAATTATCACCTCAACACTGTCGGGAAAATTATTATTACTATCTGCACGTTTTATTTAATATTAATATTATATTATTATAAAATAAGATAAAGAATTTTACTGTTATTGTTGTATTCCCTATATAGGTTATATGTATAAAATTATATATATATATATATATATATATATATATATATATATATATATATATATATATATATATATATATATATAACATATGCATATACATTTGAAGTCTTGAAGATTATCTATATTATCATAACCGGCAACCACTCGAAGGTCACCACCATTACAACCTCCGTCACCACCACACCACCACCATATTTTTGGTGTCTCGCTTCTTATTTCATCTTCAACAAAAACTACCATCATTCACGATCAAAACCACCCTTTGTTGATGTTGCTATCACGTTAACCTTCTGTTTCAAACAACCAAGATCATCATCTACACAAAATCATCGACGTTTTTATTTACTAATGCTGCAAGTTGTCTTTCTGTGAAACTATTCGATCGAACCCTCACTTTCGTTTGATCAATCCACCCGGCAACCAATACCTTTGATGAACCACCACCGTGGATACTCACGTTCACCTTTTTATCATCGGTTCAAACCTGCACCATCATCAAACCACCATGAAAACCCACCACAACCATCTTCAATACTATCAAGAATCACACGCCACCCAAATGCAAAATAATCGCACCACCTTTCCTATTTTATTTTCGTTCACGTTGCAAACTACCTCCTTTTCTTCCTCATGATCACTACCGTCCCTTTTGTTTCTGTTTTTGCAACAGCACCGAGACCACGCTAAAACCGTAAACAACCACCACTAACCACCATAATCCACCATCCCCCTCGTCAACTTTCCTTACTCTCTCTCCCATATTTTTGTTAGAAAATCAAATACAACCGCCACCATATCTTGCTGTTAATACTAGCTATATGTTAATTTTACGATGGAGGAGATGCAGGCTCGGTTATATTTTTTTTATCTTTGTCGAACAGTTATAAATGCAAGAGAGCAAATTCAACGCATATTATTTGAAACAAGGTAGTGGAATCAATCAATTTATCACTTGTTTCTTCCTTGATCGACATAAGATGCCCCACTTGAGTCTATAGTGGGATAAAATCATTTGATATATATAAAAAAAGAAATCGCTGCATGCTTCCCTCAACTAGCGACGTGTTTTTTTTATTGTAATGGCAATCAATTTCTAACCCACTTGATATAATAAAGTGGATACATGTTGCCAAGAAAACATATAAAAATAATATAGGATAAAGAAGGATGTTGATGTTTATGATGACGGTTACGAATGGATGATGATGATTAGGATACCTTATAATGAAAGTAAGATTAAGATTATAACTAAGATTATGATTAAAATGATATTAGTGAGATCGTGATGATGTCATGATATGGGTGGTAACAGAGACGAAATAATTATGATATTGATCATGACGATATTATGGTGGAATGAGATTAATGCTGATGTCAATAAATGATAAGTTGATATGGGTATGAAAATGATAATCATATGATGAATATGACAATGAATGATACTTGATAAGTGATGATACGTGATGATGAAATGAAAATGATAAGGGAAGTATGATGTTAAGATAGAAGCGTGGTTTGGGGAAATTTCGGGTTAGCGGGACGTCACGGGTTCAAACCCGAACTTGGGCATTATTTTTAGGGTTACTTCCTTAAGGTTCGTGAATCGAGGCCAACCATATACTTGTTCAATGTCGTTCTATGTATTTTTACTATAAAATACATTAGGTGAGTTTCATTTGCTCCCTTTTTAATTGCTTTCGCAATATATATATTTTTGGGGTGAGAATACATGCGCTGCTTTTATAAATGTTTACGAAATAGACACAAGTACTTAAGATATATTCTACGTTGAGTTGTACCACTGGCATACTTCCCTGTAGCTTGGTAACTAATATTTACATGGGTATTGTAAACACGAATCCTGTTGATAGATCTATCGGGCCTGACAATCCCAACCGGACTGGACGACCAGTATTCAACGGTTGCACAGTACTTCGTTTCGTTACTACACTTGGTACAGTGTAGGGAGATTTCATAATAAAGGGAATATGCGACGTTGATTAAATGTTAAGTATGGTTACTAAGTGCTCAACCACTTAGAATGCTTTACATACACTTGCGAGTGTATTATGTTTATGATTATGAAATCTTGTGGTCTATTAAAATATTGAAATGATTGTTATGATAAACCTATGAACTCACCAACCTTTTGGTTGACACTTTAAAGCATGTTTATTCTCAGGTACGAATTAGGTCTTTCGTTGTGCATTTGCTCAATTTAAGGACATTACTTGGAGTCGATCATCGCAATGGGACCAAATGTTGATGACTTCGTCCAGGAGGATTAGGACGGGTTGTTACAGGTGGTATCAGAGAGGTAGTCTTAGCGAACCAGGTCTTACATTAGTGTGTCTAACTGATAGTTGATTAGATGCATTAGTGAGTCTGAACTTTGACCGTGTCTGCATGCCAAAAGATTTGCTTATCATTCCGTGTCCAAAATTTCCTGCTTATCATTTTTAGGGAATCATTTGCTTATCATACTTAATCTAGACATATCTTACTGCCTGGATTGCATGAAAAGTGTATAGACATAATTCATATCTTAGCGTATCTGCTAATTCATATCTTAGCATATATGTTACTGTAAACTTTGCATAACATATTCCGTAGATTCCTCCGTAACTTATGGGAATTTAGTATTATATATGCATATGTAAATTATGTATTGCAGGGTACTAATCAACATCCTATAATCTATTTCTTATCGAAAATCCTTCATCTGATCGTACGAGATGAATCCCTCAACTAGTTTGAATTCCTCGGATTCCGACAGCTACTCTAATATGGAGTTTCACCTAAGCTCCGAAAGTAGTGTCACCAGAATGAATCAACCAATCATCCACCCCCACTTCATCTGATGGGTTCGTTGTCGACTTAATTAATGGAGACACGCAGAAGGCGATCCCTTCCACTAACCGAATTCACTTTTTGATGAAGAACCCGAAGCACTTACCGGAAAACCTGTTCGTAACACCATTTTCAGCCTCAGTTCCAGAGTAGTTCGATACGATTATATTCTATCCACAATTCTGAATCTTGTTCATCCGCTCGTTTCAACCAACAATCATCCCGGAATAATAGAAGAAGTCAACAAATTTCGCGCTCGAGTAATCAATTGGGAGAATATGGTGAAAAATTTACCAGCTTCAGCAACATCATCGGCACCAATAGTACCATCAGTAACAACACCAGTACCATCAACAATCCATGCCTCAACATCTCATTCTGTACCTCAAGCATAATCTTCATTTTACACGTTGTTCTACATCGATTAATTTTCGTTCTACGAATCGTTCTATACCATTTATCTTCACGGAACATGGCGATTATGTAATCTCTAAAGTCTTAGAGATTAGCTATTCTAGCTCAAACCGAAAAGCAAATGAGATTAATATCATATTAATTCATTAAATCCATGATTAAATCTGAAGAAAATATATATGTAAGTATATTTTCATAAAGATTGTAATTAAAAATTCTTTAGTACAAACTGTTAATGTTGAAAATATTTTAACGGGTAGGTAATACCCGAGGAATATTCAGATTTCACATTAATAAGTATATTGTACATTCTTTCAAATCTCATTCAATAGTCATTTACGAACCTATTTACAACCACCGATATATGTATCTGTTCACCACAGAATAACTATTTTCATTCAATTTCATATTTGGATTTTGATCTATCCGAATCCAACAAGTGGCATAATGAAGAAAACATCGGACAAAGTAAAATTTGTTAGAAACAAATGAACTAACTAATTGAAATATTGTTAAGAATCCACTCTAACTGTTCCTAGCTAACTGGTTACATTTTATTTATCGCAATTTAATTATCGCAGTTTACATTCTCGCAATTTTATTTATCGTCATTTAATTTCTGTTATTTACTTTACGCACTTTATTTATCGTTATTTAATTTTTGTTATTTATTTTTACGCACTTTAAATAACGGGACACGTATACAAGGTTTCGACATATCATATTGACTCATCTATATATTTATCTTGGAACAACCATAGACACTATATATGCAAATGATTGAGTTAGCTATACAGGGTTGAGGTTGATTCCAAAATATATATATAGTTTGAGTTGTGATCAATACTGAGACTGGTACACGGGTCACGATACGTATTAATTAATTCGAATGTTATATATTAAACTATATATAAACTATTGGACTGTTAAATGTGGACTATCGACTGTGGACGAATAATATTGGACAATTAAAATGAATTAAAATACTGATTATAACATATGAAACTAAATAATTCTTCAAGTTTGCCACTTGATTTCATCTTAAACCTCATTGTATCTCGATGATTACAATCAGCATTCAAATCTATCATGATTCTTAAAAACACCTCAATCGAGAGGATAAACCAACCGCACTTCATCTATGGAAGAAAAGATTGATGCATATAGTTATGCACCTGAAAAACCCTCGGAAACTGAGTAAACGTTTGACACGTATCTGTTCTAGTTCCTTTGACATTGTTATTACCGAAGATCGTTTTGCAATCCCTTTCCAAAGTAGCTAATTTTGTCACAGCTCCAGCAAGTCAACTCCGACTTTTCATCCGAAACAACTTTATTATAACCGCGATATATATACGTACTCTTTATTGTTACTGGGGAACCTTTTATATTCCACAATATTACCATCAGCGATTAATCATTCTAAAAACACAATTCTCCTGAAACTACCTCGGTTTGATAACCGATGACCCCGATCAGTTAACTTTGAAAATGCTGACGAAGCAGCATGTTGTAGATGATCTTAATGGCCAAAAGTTTGATGATAAAGAAAGGAGTGTTAGGAACGCTCGATAGAAAATTTAGTACCGAAAAGCAGATTATGCGAAACTATGAAGGAGACCGTGGACAAATCACAAAGACTAAGCCTATACCTAACGAATCCAGATGATTTAGTATCTGCTGAAATCTTTAAACGAATATCTTGTTCCTATTTAATCTAAATCCTTGCGGAAGGATTTTCTTCATTCGATCTTAGAAATTCCAAAATATCGTCAAAAAAAATATATATATATCTCCGATATTTCTGAAGATATATTCATAAATATTATTGTCCGAATTTATCTACCTCTTTGTGTTTTATGTATTCCATTATATTGGAAACTTCTGTAAAATCTGAGTATGAATTATGAATGAATTGTGGAGAAGTGTTGGAAACTGATGCATGAGTTAGTATAATATATTGCGCTTGGCCAACGTGATTATATTACAGTAATTTATGCTGAGTTTCTAATGGAACGTGATAATTCACATATCATACCCTCATCATGAGCCATGTCACACAACTCTTTCATTCTACTTAAGCTCTAAGCATATCACGAAAATATTTCCTTGATATTTCTGTTCTTCCGTAACTCCGACAATCTGCTAATAAATCGTGCGATTACATTTTCTTTCTGATTAGAAGATTTCCTTAAATTCCTTGAATTTCGGAAATCCACCATGACTACGTCAAAAGTTAAGACGAAACTTTTCACTCTTTTGTGATAGCTTCACTCGTACGCTTCACATGATCGAATTGTTTTATTTGTATTAATCAATAATGATAAAACTCTAACTCATATTCATCATGAAAACATTTTTAGTGTTAGCCATGACAACCTCGATCAAATTTCGGGACGAAATTTCTTTAACGGGTAGGTACTGTCACGACCCGGAAAATTTTGACTAATTTTGAACCAAACTCTCGATACGATGTAATATTTTCGATACGATAAAAAATGTCTGTTAGGTTGGATCTCAAAAATTTTGAACTGTTTCATATATTCAATTGACCTTTGACCATTCCCGACAATTCACGAACAACTATTTGTTAATAGATATGTGTATTTATATATAAATAATAATTTAAAATATAATTTGAAGTATTATATGATGTGGTTATTAAAAATTAAAATATGATATTATAATAATTATTATTTAAAATATATCTATATATATAAATAAAGTATATTAAAAATAAATATTCGTAATACTCGTTTGATGTTCCGATTGGTATTAAGCAAGTTAAATTCAAACTATTGTAATTTTGAAATAAACGGTGATCCGAATTCAAGTTAAACGATTTATAGTTTGTTAAAAATATAATTAGAATCTATTTGATTAACTTTAACATTTAGTATTTTTATTTGGGATTGAGAGCTCATAATTAATTTAATTTAAATAATTGTATATAATTAATGACCAATTTTACTCTCTAACGGACTGAAATAAATAAAGTTAATTAATTTTAAATTTTGGAATTTTTTTTTTCTGAGTACTTTTATCCGTCACTTTTTAACAACGGGGTATGAAATTATCACCTCAACACTGTCGGCAGAATTATTATTACTATCTGCATGTTTTATTTAATATTAATATTATATTATTATAAAATAAGATAAAGAATTTTACTGTTATTGTTGTATTCCCTATATAGGTTATGTGTATAAAATTATATATATATATAACATATGCATATACATTTGAAGTCTTGAAGATTATCTATATTATCATAACCGGCAACCACTCGAAGGTCACCACCATTACAACCTCCGTCACCACCACACCACCACCATATTTTTGGTGTCTCGGTTCTTATTTCATCTTCAACAAAAACTACCATCATTCACGATCAAAACCACCCTTTGTTGATGTTGCTGTCACGTTAACCTTCTATTTCAAACAACCAAGATCATCATCTACACAAAATCATCGACGTTTTTATTTACTAATGCTGCAAGTTGTCTTTCTGTGAAACTATTCGATCGAACCCTCACTTTCGTTTGATCAATCCACCCGGCAACCAATACCTTTGATGAACCACCACCGTGGATACCCACGTTCACCTTTTTATCATCGGTTCAAACCTGCACCATCATCAAACCACCATGAAAACCCACCACAACCATCTTCAATACTATCAACAATCACACGCCACCCGAATGCAAAATAATCGCACCACCTTTCCTATTTTATTTTCGTTCACGTTGCAAACTACCTCCTTTTCTTCCTCATGATCACTACCGTCCCTTTTGTTTCTGTTTTTGCAGCACCACCGAGACCACGCTAAAACCGTAAACAACCACCATTAACCACCATAATCCACCATCCCCCTCGTCAACTTTCCTTACTCTCTCTCCCATATTTTTGTTAGAAAATCAAATACAACCGCCACCATATCTTGCTGTTAACACTAGCTATATGTTAATTTTACGATGGAGGAGATGCAGGCTCAGTTATATTTTTTTTATCTTTGTCGAACAGTTATAAATGCAAGAGAGCAAATTCAACGCATATTATTGAAACAAGGTAGTGGAATCAATCAATTTATCACTTGTTTCTTCCTTGATCAACATAAGATGCCCCACTTGAGTCTATAGTGGGATAAAATCATTTGATATATATATATAAAAAAAAATAAATCGCTGCATGCTTCCCTCAACTAGCGACGTGTTTTTTTTATTGTAATGGCAATCAATTTCTAACCCACTTGATATAATAAAGTGGATACATGTTGCCAAGAAAACATATAAAAATAATATAGGATAAAGAAGGATGTTGATGTTTATGATGAAGGTTACGAATGGATGATGATGATTAGGATACCTTATGATGAAAGTAAGATTAAGATTATAACTAAGATTATGATTAAAATGATATTTGTGAGATCGTGATGATGTCATGATATGGGTGGTAACAGAGACGAAATAATTATGATATTGATCATGACGATATTATGGTGGAATGAGATTAATGATGATGTCAATAAATGATAAGTTGATATGGGTATGAAAATGATAATCATATGATGAATATGACAATGAATGATACTTGATAAGTGATGATACGTGATGATGAAATGAAAATGATAAGGGTAGTATGATGTTAAGATAGAAGCGTGGTTTGGGGAAATTTCGGGTTAGCGGGACGTCACGGGTTCAAACCCGAACTTGGGCATTATTTTTAGGGCTACTTCCTTAAGGTTCGTGAATCGAGGCCAACCATATACTTGTTCAATGTCGTTCTATGTATTTTTACTACAAAATACATTAGGTGAGTTTCATTTGCTCCCTTTTTAATTGCTTTCGCAATATATATATTTTTGGGCTGAGAATACATGCCCTGCTTTTATAAATGTTTCCGAAATAGACACAAGTACTTAAGATATATTCTACGTTGATTTGTACCACTGGCATACTTCCCTGCAGCTTGGTAACTAATATTTACATGGGTATTGTAAACGCGAATCCTGTTGATAGATCTATCGGGCCTGACAACCCCAACCGGACTGGATGACCAGTATTCAACGGTTGCACAGTACTTCGTTTCGTTACTACACTTGGTACAGTGTAGGGAGATTTCATAATAAAGGAAATATTCGACGTTGATTAAATGTTAAGTATGGTTACCAAGTGCTCAACCACTTAGAATGCTTTACATACACTTGCGAGTGTATTATGTTTATGATTATGAAATCTTGTGGTCTATTAAAATATTGAAATGATTGTTATGATAAACCTATGAACTCACCAACCTTTTGGTTGACACTTTAAAGCATGTTTATTCTCAGGTACGAATTAGGTCTTCCGCTGTGCATTTGCTCAATTTAAGGACATTACTTGGAGTCGATCATCGCAATGGGACCAAATATTGATGACTTCATCCAGGAGGATTAGGACGGGTTGTTACAACCTGGTAACCGACATTAACTAGACGCATATAAGAATATCCCCTATCATTCCGGGACACCCTTCGGATATGATACAAATTTCGAAGTACTAAAGCATCCGGTACTTTGGATGGGGTTTGTTAGGCCCAATAGATCTATCTTTAGGATTCGCGTCAATTAGGGTGTCTGTTCCCTAATTCTTAGATTGCCAGACTTAATAAAAATTGTGATATTCGATTTGATAATTCAGCCATAGAATGTAGTTTTTGAGTACTTGTGTCTATTCTGTAAAACAGTTATAAAAGCAGCGCATGTTTTCTCAGTTCCAAAAATATATATTGCAAAAGCATTTAAAAAGGGAGCAAATGAAACTCACCTAATGTATTTTGTAGTAAAAATACATATGACGATATTTAACAAGTGTAGGGTTGGCCTCGGATTCACGAACCTATATCATTTATATGTATATTAACACATATAATTCCAGTCGAACGAATTTATGTATTATTATTAATTGTTATATTAGTAACTTATATGTTTTATTAATAATTTAGCTATATTTATTTTATGTTTACTTTAGACGAATAATGTTGAAAATAATTATTTTAATGTTTATAATAATGATGATAATAATAATAATAATAATAATAATAATAATAATAATAATAATAATAATAATAATAATAATAATAATAATATTCATAAAATTAATAGTAATAGTAATTTTAATAGAGTTAATATTAATATTCATAAAATAATAATAATGTTATTAATAATAAAAATAATGATAATAGTAGTAGTTTTTAATAAAGATGAAAGTTTAATAATAATAATGAAAATAATAGTTTTTATAATAATACCTAATAATAATAATAATAATAATAATAATAATAATAATAATAATAATAATAATAATAATAATAATAATAATAATAATAACAATAACAATAAATAAGACTACCTTTCAAATGTTAAATGAGTCTTTAAAAAGAAAGTGCCCTAGCCCGGGCTCGAACCCATGACTTCTCGGTTAAACCAAACACCATAAACCATTCTTCTGCTTGTAATCTTTCTGATCTATTTCGTACCTTAAATCCCTTTTAACTAATGTTTCTGTCTGTTCCTTTTTTAAACATACACAAATCATCATTATCTTATAATCATAAACAACACGATCATAATCATCTTCTTAACAGTGTCTATCATTATTATTATCATTCGATTACTATCTTAGTCATGTTCACACATTAATTATTTATCATCATCGTCTTTCACCATCAATATCATGATCGTCATCACATCTTTGTGATCATAATCCTTTCATCCCATATCGTGTATCATATCGTGTATCATGTATCACCTTCATTGTATCGTTCATAACCATCATCATTAAATGTTTATCACCTTGCCTACATCATTAACATCTAAATCCTATTATCTATGTATCCTTATTATCTCCCAACAGCGATATTAAACAGAAAATATTACACAGAAAATGGCCGCAGCCCAATAGCAATAACACAGTTGGATTCTCGGCCCAATAGACTTCTCGGCTCAAATATCAATTTAAAATATTACGGCCCATTCTAGAAAACAAAACTTGTGGCCTAATTCAATACCAAGTTACATGATTTAGTTGATATGGCTGTAGCAGCAGAACACATAATATTATTAGTGGTACGTTTTACTCCTCACCAAAATCACGGCATTACATCATCCATGTGTCATTGTCCATTATCTTAATAAATAATTAGATTATCGGTAGCTTTATCAATAATACTTTGTACGCATAAATAAATAATTAGTATGATCATCGGTACCATTTGATAGTGGGATTTGTGAATTGTCATTTACAGTTTGACATCTTCTATTTTATTATACCTGCATCGTTATCATTACCCTCTTCCTTATTATGTCATCAACCTCCATTTTTAACATGAAATCACTGTAAAATATCACAATCATCATCGTCTTCTACGACTAGAAACAGAATGATGATTTGCAGCAAATGGAAGAAACAAAACGGTAATCGTTGGTTGCTTGTATCAGTGGTTGTGACTAAGTTTTCGTGGTGATTCACGATGGAAACAGAAAATGTAGGGCATCGTGCAAGAGGGTTTAAGGTGATGGTTTAGTAGGTTTACAGAGAAACAAGAAAAATAAAGGTGGTGGCTCATCTTTAATGGTGATGGTTTGTGGCTTAAAGAGAATGATTGCCTAACTAAAATAGAAGAAGAAATGAACTAGCGGTTGTTTGAGGGTGGCGTTTGATTATACACAGAAAACAGTAGCTACAAGATTAGTGGTTGAGTGGTAATGGATTCGGTTCTAATGTGAAAGAGATAATGAATCGAAACGGATACCTATGATAAACGGTGAGCAGGAGATGGCTATTGTTTGGTTTGCATCTGGTTTGACATGAAAGCAAACAACAACAATTTGTAGTTGGAGCGTGAATTATAGATAGCAAAACAGATAGAATACATAGGTACTATAGTTGTAAATAGGTTACTCGTGGTTGATGCTTCGGTGGTTTAGTGACCAGTTGATGATGGAGGTTTACGAAGATGAAAAAAAATAGAAAAAGGAGGAGGAGAGATAGAGAGAGCTTGAGAGGGAGTGGCGGTTTATGGTGAAATGGCCGGTGAAGATGGTTGTTCGTGGGTTTGTGGTGGTTAAGAGTGACGTTTGAAATTGAAGAAGAAGAATGAGACGATGGTGATTATCTAGTTCTTTGTTAAGTGTATGTATATATAAAGATAGATTATTTGTATATATAAAAGTAATAGATAGTTTGATTAATTGAATCACAAGTGAAACCGTGGCATTTTATTATTAAACCAAAAATCACGGATGAGAATAAGTAGTTGGAATGATTGATGATTTATTAGAATTGATTGGTGATTGGGATGATTAGGATGATTGATGAAAGAAGGCTATGGATTGGTACATGAATGTATAATGTTTATGATATGCTTTATATGATAAAGCAAGTAATCAATCAAAACTAATCAATCAGTTTAAAATAAACAATTTAATAGATGTTAGTGGGTTGAGTAGGATTGAATGAAACATTCAACAAAGCCCTAACTTATTTTTAGTACACTATGTACATCGAATCTAAATTTACGGATATATCTCGCATCCTTGATAATTATTCAATAAAAATCAAATTATTTATTAGTTCTCAACCCCATGTAAAACACTAAATGTTAAAACTAATCAAATAGATTCTAATTATGTTTTTAACAAAGCTATAATTCTTATAGCTTATTTTCGGATCACCGTTTATTTTAAAATCACATAAGTTTCTTTTTAACTCGTTTATGAAAATTGAACGTTACCTTTGTTTACTAAATAACTTCAAAATAAAAAATATATATATATATTATATGTACTTTATTTATATATAGGTACTTTTTATATATTATTATTATTTTTACAAAAATAATTATAACAAGTACAATATATATATCATTTCATATTATCATATACAAATATATATATATTTATATATATATATATATATATATATATATATTTAAATAAATACATATTCATCTAAAAGCAATCGTATCGTGAGTCGTCGGGAATAGTTAGAGGTTAAATGCATTTATGAAAAATAGTTCCAACATTTTGAGACTCGTTTTAATAGACTTTGCTTATCGTGTCGGAATCATATAAAGATTTAAGTTTAAATTTGGTCGGAAATTCCCGGGTCATCACAGTACCTACCCGTTAAAGAAATTTCGTCCCGAAATTTGATTGGGATGGTCATGCCTAACAAGAAAAATGTTTTCATGACGAATATTATGTGACGACCCGGAAAATTTTGACCAATTTTAAATCAAACTTTCGATACTATTTAATATCCTTGACACGATAAGCAAAGTCTGATAGGTTGAGTCTCAAATTTTTTGAACTGTTTATATGAATTCAGTTAACCTTTGACTATTCTCGACGATTCACGAACAACTATTTGTAAATAGATATATATATATATATATATATATATATATATATATATATATATATATATATATATATATATATATATATTAATTATTATAAATTAAAATATTATATGAGTTAATTAATTATGTAATTAATATATGATATTATTATTAAAATAAATCTATATATATATATATATATATATATATATATATAAATAAAGTATATTAGAAATAAATATTAAAAGATAACCTTCGTTACATTCAAACCCCGAAAAACAAAACCCCGTTGATAGTAAATCTTGATAATACATTCTTTGAAGAAGAACCACTTTCCTATCCCGATCTCATGAAATTTTCGGCATCAAAAACTGAAGAAAACGACTTTTATCATGAACTTGAAAAGTTGCTTATGTCTTCTTCATCATTCAAAAGATTCATGAGAAGTAGTAATTTTTCTTTTTTAGGAGAGAGAGTTCTTGTGTAAACTTCTTAAATAATATATGCAAATATAATTAATGTAATTACATTTAATTAGTTGTTCATGACTTTAAGTTAGCTAGTAATAATAACAATTATCATTAAACTAAATTTAAGTATGTGATCAATGAATATAAATATTATACTATATATAATGTTTATTGAATCATGAGATTTAGATAGTGCATAGGTGCTATGGGAGATGTAAGCATAAGTGGGAATACATGTGTATTATTTGTAATTATATATATATATATATATATATATATATATATATATATATATATATATATATATATATATATATATATATATATATATATATATATATATATATATATATATATATATATATTTTTTTTTGTTTGCACTAGAAAATTTAAAGGTTTCGGCAGTTGTGCTAAAAACTAACAAAGTAGGGGAACAAACATTTTAGTATTATTGATTTGTTAGCACTAGAAATTATAGATTCATCTTTTTGCTAAATGCCAATTAAAGCGGCTGCTTTGCTGTTTAATATCGTCAATACACCTCATGTTTAATTTATTATTATTATTATTATTATTATTATTATTATTATTAATTATTAATTATTAATATTATAATTGATATATTACATAATTGCATATGATTGACGAGAGATTGAGATAGGAAACAGTCTACCTATCTAACTTTTACATATATATACATATTTTATAGAAAGGCAAAATATTATTACATATAAACAAAGTTATAGCTCACTCATGTCCCCACTGGTGCTTGAGATTTGCTAGATACCCATGACTAATTTATATATAGATACATGATAAATTGATATTGGAAAAACATCTATCACTCTTGTCTTCTTTCTTTCTTCAATCAATCATTAACTCCAACCCTTGGTCACTTATACCCGCCACTATTCTTGGCCATCAACCACTGGGAACCACCACACCACAGACTACCCTCACCATCGACACCTCACCACCATCTTCAACCGAAAACCCTCACCACCACTTGCTGCTACGAATCTGCTTTCTGTTTCTGTTTTCTGTTGAACAAACCGAAGCCAAACCCCACATGTGTACTACTGTTTTGCTGTTGCTCATTTACTGTTTTTACAGTTCAACACCCAACACCAAAACGTCACCATGGTTAACTATTTTTGCTGCTACTGTTTGAATAACGATGATGAAGAAATGATGGTGATTCGCGTACGAATGATAATAATGATTAGAGTGAAGGTGGTGATAACGATGAACAGTGGAAAACGTTGATGATGATGATGGTGACTATATACGATGATGATGATGTTGACTGAAGTTGATCGTGATTATGAATGACGGGTATGTGATGATGATGAAACGGTTTAGAGTGAGGAAGATGATGAATAGAGAACATGAAGATGATTATGATCATGATGATGAATGGTTACGATGATGTTTAAAATAGGGAAGATGATGACCCATTGACGATGATGTAGGTTTTTAGTTTAAAAAGAAAAGAAAAAAAAAGTTTACTGTATATTAAATAGTTAAACGTTCGAAGTATTATAAGAAACAATAACGGTTCAGTGGTTTAGGTGGGTGATTGGTAGACAAGGGGTCCTGAGTTCGAATCTGGTGGCGATAGTTTATTTAATTATTTTTTGACATAGCAGTCTGATCAATTAAGGCCTTACATCCATAAGCCCATCCAATTCAACATCCATAAACCATCCAATTTTACATATAAATGGGCTATCTGATTTACACAGCATGTCCGGTTCGTATTGGGCCAAAAGGCTTGCTCGATTTACCCTTGTTCGTTTCTGTGATGTACTGTAACAAGCGAATATGTTAAATACTTAAAGACGTGATTTAATACAAGAAAATAATTATTGGTTCAATGGTTTGATTGAGTGGCCGTTGAATTAGAGGTCGTTGGTTCGAGCCCGGACAGTGACGTTTTATTTTTAAAGCTTGTTTCTTCAAAGGTTGTACTCTTTTATTATTATTATTATTATTATTATTATTATTATTATTATTATTATTATTATTATTATTATTATTATTATTATTATTATTATTATTATTATTATTATTAAGATAAGTATCATTATTACCATTAACGTTATATTCATGATGAATATAAGTATTACTATTATTATTATTATTACTACTATTATTAACATTAATATATTTATTAACAAGTGTTATTATTAAGTATTATTAATATTAAGAAATTTTATCAAAATTAGTGTTTTTATTGTAAAAATAATACAACCTTTTGATTTTATTTTTATTACTATCATTATTAAAAAAAATTTATATTTTATTATTATTATCATTTTTACTATCAATATTAACATTATTATTAGTATTGTTATTATTATTATTATTATTATTATTATTATTATTATTATAAGCATAATTATTATTAATATTATTCCTATTATTAATAGTATAACAAATAAATATTAATTATATAAAAATATATTTAAAACATATAACATAATTATATTTGTATTTTTACAATAAATAATAATTATTTATCTAAAGTAAATAAAGTAAATATATCTAAATAAATTATTAATGAAACCTATAACTTATTAAATATAATAATTATACCAATAAGAATAATACATAAATTTGTTCAATTTCAGTTATATGTGTTAATATATATACTTGATATAGGTTCGTGAATCCGAGGTCAACCCTGCATTGTTCAGTTTAGCCATATGTATTTTTAATATAAAATATAATATTGTGAGTTCATTTGCTCCCTTTTTACTCTTTACGTTTTTGGGCTAAGAATACATGCAAATGCTTTATTAACTGTTTTACAGTATTTATATGCGTGAGTTCATTTGCTCCCTTTTTACTCTTTACGTTTTTAGGCTGAGAATACATGCAAATGCTTTATTAACTGTTTTACAATATTTATATGCGTGAGTTCATTTGCTCCCTTTTACTCTTTATATTTTTGGGACTGAGAATACATACGCTGTTTTTACAACTGCTTTATTAAATGCTTTTGAAATATATTTTGAACTGCGAATACATGAAATGTTTTTATAAATGTTTGACGAGATAGACACAAGCAAAACATTCGTCGAATGAATTATTATGCAGACAGAAGTTCTGCAGATTATTATTGAATTATGTGGATATGATAATTGCCACTATTGAATTATATGGACATGATAATTGTCATTATTGAATTATGTGGACATGATAATCGCCACTATTGGATTATGTGGACATGATAATTGCCACCATTGAACTATGTGGACATGATAATTGCCACCAATTGAAGTGAATGTTATGTATCGAGAGAATGATTTTATACACAGGTTATGTGTATGTTATTTTGTACACGGAATATGTGTACGGTTACTATGATTTTTGAAAAATGGATTTTGTACACGAGAAATGTGTATTGTATTTAAAAGATATCGCATGTACATTACATGTGGGTATAGGATTCGGGCCCATTTGTACCATGCAGCATTTAAATCTTGTGGTCTATCAAAATGATGAATTTTATTGTTTTAAGATAAACTTATGAACTCACCAACCTTTTGGTTGACACTTGAAAGCATGTTTATTCTCAGGTATGAAAGAAACCTTCCGTTGTGCATTTGCTCATTTTAAAGACATTATTTGGAGTCGACCATCGCAATGGGATCAGATGTTGGTGACTTCGTCTAGATGGATTAGGACGGGGTATGACATGTGGTATCAGAGCGGTGGTCTTAGCGAACCAGGTCTTGTATTAGTGTGTCTAACTGATAGTTGTTTAGATGCATTAGTGAGTCTGGACTTCGACCGTGTCTGCATATCAAAAGTTTTGCTTATCATTCGTGTCAAAAATTTTCTTCTTACCATCATTAGTCTAGACACATCTTGCTGCATTGATTGCATGAATAGTGTATAGATAAATTCATATCTTAGCGTATCTGCTAATTCATATCTTAGCGTATCTATTACTGTAGACTTTGCCTGCCAGCTTCTGTAGATTCCTCCGTAACTTATGGGATTTTAGTATTATATATGCATATGTAATTATGTATTGCAGGGTACTAATCTACATCCTATAATCTATTTCTTAACGAAAATCCTTCATCTAATCGTACGAGATGAATCCCTCAACCAGCTCGAATTCCTTGGATTCCGACAGCTATCCCGATATGGAGTTTCACCTAAGCTCCGAAAGCAGTGTCACCATAATGAATCAACCAATCATCCATCCCCAATTCATCTGATGGGTTCGTAGTCGACTTAATCAAGGGCGATGCGAAGAGGGCGATCTTTTCCACCAACCAAATTACCCTCTTGACGATGAACCTGAAGCACTTACCGGCGAACCTGTTCGAGACACCATTTTCTCTCTCATTTCCAGAATATCTAGCAATGATTATATAATATCACGAATTCTAAACCTTATTCATCCGTTCGTTCCAACCGACAATCATCTTGGAGTAATGGAAGAAGTCAACGAGCTTCGCATTCGATTAATAAATTTGGAGAATATGGTGCAAAATTTACCAGCTTCAGCAACATCACCGGTACCAATAGTACCATCTAAAATGTCTCATTCTTATTGATTAAAAACGTTCCATATTAATTGATTTCGTTGCGAGGTTTTGACCTCTATATGAGACGTTTTTCAAAGACTGCATTCATTTTAAAACAAACCATAACCTTTATTTCATCAATAAAGGTTTAAAAAGCTTTACGTAGATTATCAAATAATGATAATCTAAAATATCCTGTTTACACACGACCATTACATAATGGTTTACAATACAAATATGTTACAACAAAATAAGTTTCTTGAATGCAGTTTTTACACAATATCATACAAGCATGGACTCCAAATCTCGTCCTTATTTAAGTATGCGACAGCGGAAGCTCTTAATAATCACCTGAGAATAAACATGCTTAAAACGTCAACAAAAATGTTGGTGAGTTATAGGTTTAACCTATATATATCAAATCATAATAATAGACCACAAGATTTCATATTTCAATACACATCCCATATATAGAGATAAAAATCATTCATATGGTGAACACCTGGTAACCGACATTAACAAGATGCATATATAAGAATATCCCCATCATTCCTGGACACCCTTCGGATATGATATAAATTTCGAAGTACTAAAGCATCCGGTACTTTGGATGGGGTTTGTTAGGTCCAATAGATCTATCTTTAGGATTCGCGTCAATTAGGGTGTCTGTTCCCTAATTCTTAGATTACCAGACTTAATAAAAAGGGGCATATTCGATTTCGATAATTCAACCATAGAATGTAGTTTCACGTACTTGTGTCTATTTTGTAAATCATTTATAAAACCTGCATGTATTCTCATCCCAAAAATATTAGATTTTAAAAGTGGGACTATAACTCACTTTCACAGATTTTTACTTCGTCGAGAAGTAAGACTTAGCCACTGGTTGATTCACGAACCTATAACAATATATAC
Source organism: Rutidosis leptorrhynchoides (assembly GCF_046630445.1). Taxonomy (NCBI): domain Eukaryota; kingdom Viridiplantae; phylum Streptophyta; class Magnoliopsida; order Asterales; family Asteraceae; genus Rutidosis; species Rutidosis leptorrhynchoides. The sequence continues at coordinate 574,437,844 of NC_092336.1, read as the reverse complement.
ATATATATCAAAGTATGTTCAAAATATATTTACAACACTTTTAATATATTTTGATGTTTTAAGTTTATTAAGTCAGCTGTCCTCGTTAGTAACCTACAACTAGTTGTCCACAGTTAGATGTACAGAAATAAATCGATAAATATTATCTTGAATCAATCCACGACCCAGTGTATACGTATCTCAGTATTGATCATAACTCAACCTATATATATTTTGGAATCAACCTCAACCCTGTATAGCTAACTCCAACATTCACATATAGAGTGTCTATGGTTGTTCCGAAATATATATAGATGTGTCGACATGATAGGTCGAAACATTGTATACGTGTCTATGGTATCTCAAGATTACATAATATACAATACAAGTTGATTAAGTTATGGTTGGAATAGATTTGTTACCAATTTTCACGTAGCTAAAATGAGAAAAATTATCCAATCTTGTTTTACCCATAACTTCTTCATTTTAAATCCGTTTTGAGTGAATTAAATTGCTATAGTTTTATATTGAACTCTATTTTATGAATCTAAACAGAAAAAGTATAGGTTTATAGTCAGAAAAATAAGTTACAAGTCGTTTTTGTAAAGGTAGTCATTTCAGTCGAAAGAACAACGTCTAGATGACCATTTTAGAAAACATACTTCCACTTTGAGTTTAACCATAATTTTTGGATATAGTTTCATGTTCATAATAAAAATCATTTTCTCAGAATAACAACTTTTAAATCAAAGTTTATCATAGTTTTTAATTAACTAACCCAAAACAGCCCGCGGTGTTACTACGACGGCGTAAATCCGGTTTTACGGTGTTTTTCGTGTTTCCAGGTTTTAAATCATTAAGTTAGCATATCATATAGATATAGAACATGTGTTTAGTTGATTTTAAAAGTCAAGTTAGAAGGATTAACTTTTGTTTGCGAACAAGTTTAGAATTAACTAAACTATGTTCTAGTGATTACAAGTTTAAACCTTCGAATAAGATAGCTTTATATATATGAATTGAATGATGTTATGAACATCATTAGTACCTTAATTTCCTTGGATAAACCTACTGGAAAAGGGGAAAATGGATCTAGCTTCAACGGATCCTTGGATGACTCGAAGTTCTTGAAGCAGAATCATGACACGAAAACAAGTTCAAGTAAGATCATCACTTGAAATAAGATTGTTATAGTTATAGAAATTGAACCAAAGTTTGAATATGATTATTACCATGTATTAGAATGATAACCTACTGTAAGAAACAAAGATTTCTTGAGGTTGGATGATCACCTTACAAGATTGGAAGTGAGCTAGCAAACTTGAAAGTATTCTTGATTTTATGTAACTAGAACTTGTAGAATATATGAAGAACACTTAGAACTTGAAGATATAACTTGAGAGAGATCAATTAGATGAAGAAAATTGAAGAATTAAAGTGTTTGTAGGTGTTTTTGGTCGTTGGTGTATGGATTAGATATAAAGGATATGTAATTTTGTTTTCATGTAAATAAGTCATGAATGATTACTCATATTTTTGTAATTTTATGAGATATTTCATGGTAGTTTCCAAATGATGGTTCCCACATGTGTTAGGTGACTCACATGGGCTGCTAAGAGCTAATCATTGGAGTGTATATACCAATAGTACATACATCTAAAAGCTGTGTATTGTACGAGTACGAATACGGGTACATACGAGTAGAATTGTTGATGAAACTGAACGAGGATGTAATTGTAAGCATTTTTGTTAAGTAGAAATATTTTGATAAGTATATTTAAGTATTTCAAAAGTGTATAAATACATATTAAAACACTACATGTATATACATTTTAACTGAGTCGTTAAGTCATCGTTAGTCGTTACATGTAAGTGTTGTTTTGAAACCTTTAGGTTAACGATCTTGTTAAATGTTGTTAACCCAATGTTTATAATATCAAATGAGATTTTAAATTATTATATCATCATGATATTATCATGTATGAATATCTCTTAATATGATATATATACATTAAATGTCTTTACAACGATAATCGTTACATATATGTCTCGTTTAAAAATCATTAAGTTAGTAGTCTTGTTTTTACATATGTAGTTCATTGTTAATATACTTAATGATATGTTTACTTATCATAGTATCATGTTAACTATATATATATCCATATATATGTCATCATATAGCTTTTACAAGTTTTAACGTTCGTGAATCACCGGTCAACTTGGGTGGTCAATTGTCTATATGAAACATATTTCAATTAATCAAGTCTTAACAAGTTTGATTGCTTAACATGTTGGAAACATTTAATCATGTAAATATCAATCTCAATTAATATATATAAACATGGAAAAGTTCGGGTCAATACAGTACCTACCCGTTAAATAAATTTCGTCCCGAAATTTTAAGCTGTTGAAGGTGTTGACGAATCTTCTGGAAATAGATGCGGGTATTTCTTCTTCATCTGATCTTCACGCTCCCAGGTGAACTCGGGTCCTCTACAAGCATTCCATCGAACCTTAACAATTGGTATCTTGTTTTGCTTAAGTCTTTTAACCTCACGATCCATTATTTCGACGGGTTCTTCAATGAATTGAAGTTTTTCGTTGATTTGGATTTCATCTAACGGAATAGTGAGATCTTCTTTAGTAAAACATTTCTTCAAATTCGAGACGTGGAAAGTGTTATGTACAGCCACAAGTTGTTGAGGTAACTCAAGTCGGTAAGCTACTGGTCCGACACGATCAATAATCTTGAATGGTCCAATATACCTTGGATTTAATTTCCCTCGTTTACCAAATCGAACAACGCCTTTCCAAGGTGCAACTTTAAGCATGACCATCTCTCCAATTTCAAATTCTATATCTTTTCTTTTAATGTCAGCGTAGCTCTTTTGTCGACTTTGGGCGGTTTTCAACCGTTGTTGAATTTGGATGATCTTCTCGGTAGTTTTTTGTATAATCTCCAGACCCGTAATCTGTCTATCCCCCACTTCACTCCAACAAATCGGAGACCTGCACTTTCTACCATAAAGTGCTTCAAACGGCGCCATCTCAATGCTTGAATGGTAGCTGTTGTTGTAGGAAAATTCGGCTAACGGTAGATGTCGATCCCAACTGTTTCCGAAATCAATAACACATGCTCGTAGCATGTCTTCAAGCGTTTGTATCGCCCTTTCGCTCTACCCATCAGTTTGTGGATGATAGGCAGTACTCATGTCTAGACGAGTTCCTAATGCTTGCTGTAATGTCTGCCAGAATCTTGAAATAAATCTGCCATCCCTATCAGAGATAATAGAGATTGGTATCCCATGTCTGGAGACGACTTCCTTCAAATACAGTCGTGCTAACTTCTCCATCTTGTCATCTTCTCTTATTGGCAGGAAGTGTGCTAATTTAGTGAGACGATCAACTATTACCCAAATAGTATCAAAACCACTTGCAGTCCTTGGCAATTTAGTGATGAAATCCATGGTAATGTTTTCCCATTTCCATTTCGGGATTTCGGGTTGTTGAAGTAGACCTGATAGTTTTTGATGCTCAGCTTTGACCTTAGAACACGTCAAACATTCTCCTACGTATTTAGCAACATCGGCTTTCATACTCGGCCACCAAAAATGTTTCTTGAGATCCTTGTACATCTTCCCCGTTCCAGGATGTATTGAGTATCTGGTTTTATGAGCTTCTCTAAGTACCATTTCTCTCATATCTCCAAATTTTGGTACCCAAATCCTTTCAGCCCTATACCGGGTTCCGTCTTCTCGAATATTAAGATGCTTCTCCGATCCTTTGGGTATTTCATTATTTAAATTTCCCTGTTTTAAAACTCCTTGTTGCGCCTCCTTTATTTGAGTAGTAAGGTTATTATGAATCATTATATTCTTAGATTTTACTCCAATGGGTTCTCTATCCTTCCTGCTCAAGGCATCGGCTACCACATTTGCCTTCCCCGGGTGGTAACGAATCTCAAAGTCGTAATCATTCAATAATTCAATCCACCTACGCTGCCTCATATTCAGTTGTTTCTGATTAAATATGTGTTGAAGACTTTTGTGGTCGGTATATATAATACTTTTGATCCCATATAAGTAGTGCCTCCAAGTCTTTAATGCAAAAACAACCACGCCTAATTCCAAATCATGCGTCGTATAATTTTGTTCGTGAATCTTTAATTGTCTAGACGCATAAGCAATCACCTTCATTCGTTGCATTAATACACAACCGAGACCTTGCTTTGATGCGTCACAATAAATCAAAAAATCATCATTCCCTTCAGGCAATGACAAAATAGGTGCCGTAGTTAGCTTTTTCTTTAATAACTGAAACGCTTTCTCTTGTTCATCATTCCATTCAAATTTCTTCCCTTTATGCGTTAATGCAGTCAAGGGTTTTGCTATTCTGGAAAAGTCTTGGATGAACCTTCTGTAGTAACCAGCTAGTCCTAAAAACTGGCGTATGTGTTTCGGAGTTTTCGGGGTTTCCCACTTTTCAACAGTTTCTATCTTTGCCGGATCCACCTTAATACCTTCTTTGTTCACTATGTGACCGAGAAATTGAACTTCTTCTAACCAAAATGCACACTTTGAAAACTTAGCGTACAATTCTTCCTGCCTCAATACTTCTAACACCTTTCTCAAATGTTCACCGTGTTCTTGGTCATTCTTTGAGTAAATAAGTATGTCATCAATGAAAACAATGACAAACTTGTCAAGGTATGGTCCACACACTTGGTTCATAAGGTCCATGAACACAGCTGGTGCATTAGTTAAACCAAACGACATGACCATAAACTCGTAATGACCGTAACGTGTTCTGAAAGCAGTCTTTGGAATATCATCTTCTTTCACCCGCATTTGATGATACCCGGAACGTAAGTCAATCTTTGAATAAACAGACGAGCCTTGTAGTTGATCAAATAAGTCATCGATTCTCGGTAGTGGGTAGCGGTTCTTGATTGTAAGTTTGTTCAACTCTCGGTAGTCGATACACAACCTGAATGTACCATCTTTCTTCTTGACAAACAAAACAGGAGCTCCCCACGGTGATGTGCTTGGTCGAATGAAACCACGCTCTAAAAGTTCTTGTAATTGGCTTTGCAGTTCTTTCATCTCGCTGGGTGCGAGTCTGTAAGGAGCACGAGCTATTGGTGCAGCTCCTGGTACAAGATCTATTTGAAATTCAACGGATCGATGTGGGGGTAATCCCGGTAATTCTTTCGGAAATACATCGGGAAATTCTTTTGCAATGGGAACATCATTGATGCTCTTTTCTTCAGTTTGTACTTTCTCGACGTGTGCTAGAACAGCATAGCAACCTTTTCTTATTAGTTTTTGTGCCTTCAAATTACTAATAAGATGTAGCTTCGTGTTTCCCTTTTCTCCGTACACCATTAAGGGTTTTCCTTTTTCTCGTATAATGCGAATTGCATTTTTGTAACAAACGATCTCTGCTTTCACTTCTTTCAACCAGTCCATACCGATTATCACATCAAAACTCCCTAACTCTACTGGTATCAAATCAATCTTAAATGTTTCGCTAACCAGTTTAATTTCTCGATTCCGACATATATTATCTGCTGAAATTAATTTACCATTTGCTAATTCGAGTAAAAATTTACTATCCAAAGGCGTCAATGGACAACTTAATTTAGCACAAAAATCTTTACTCATATAGCTTCTATCCGCACCCGAATCAAATAAAACGTAAGCAGATTTATTGTCAATAAGAAACGTACCCGTAACAAGCTCCGGGTCTTCCTGTGCCTCTGCCGCATTAATATTGAAAACTCTTCCGCGGCCTTGTCCATTCGTGTTCTCCTGGTTCGGGCAATTTCTAATAATGTGGCCCGGTTTTCCGCATTTATAACAAACTACATCGGCATAACTTGCTCCGACACTACTTGCTCCGCCATTACTCGTTCCGACACCATTTGTTCCTTTCGTTCTATTAACCCCTGGTCCGTAGACCTCACACTTCGCCGCGCTATGACCATTTCTTTTACACTTGTTGCAAAATTTGGTGCAGAACCCCGAGTGATACTTTTCACACCTTTGGCATAGCTGCTTCGGATTGTTGTTGTTGTTGTTGCAGTTATTATTGTTGTTGGGATGATTGTCGTAGTTGCTGTTGTTGTTGTTGTTGTTGTTGTTGTTGGGCCATTTGTTGTAGTTGCGATTGATGTTGCGATTGTTGGGATAATTTTTGCGATTATTGTTGTAATTGCTGTTGTTGTTGTATTGGTGATTCTTATCACCGTTTTCCTCCCACTTTCTTTTGACTTGCTTCACATTGGCCTCTTCAGCAGTCTGTTCTTTAATTCTTTTTTCAATCTGGTTCACTAGTTTGTGAGCCATTCTACATGCCTGTTGTATGGAGGCAGGCTCGTGTGAACTTATATCTTCTTGGATTCTTTCCGGTAATCCTTTCACAAACGCGTCGATCTTCTCTTCCTCATCTTCGAATGCTCCCGGACACAATAGGCACAATTCTGTGAATCGTCTTTCGTACGTGGTAATATCAAATCCTTGGGTTCGTAACCCTCTAAGTTCTGTCTTGAGCTTATTGACCTCGGTTCTGGGACGGTACTTCTCGTTCATCAAGTGCTTGAATGCTGACCACGGTAGTGCGTACGCATCGTCTTGTCCCACTTGCTCTAGATAGGTATTCCACCATGTTAACGCAGAACCTGTGAAGGTATGCGTAGCGTACTTCACTTTGTCCTCTTTAGTACACTTACTTATGGCAAACATCGATTCAACCTTCTCGGTCCACCGTTTCAATCCGATCGGTCCTTCGGTTCCATCAAATTCCAAAGGTTTGCAGGCACTGAATTCTTTATAGGTGCATCCTACACGATTTCCTGTACTGCTAGATCCAAGGTTATTGTTGGTATGTAGTGCAGCCTGTACTGTGGCTATGTTTGAAGCTAGAAAAGTACGGAATTCCTCTTCATTCATATTCACGGTGTGTCGAGTAGTCGGTGTCATTTCCTTCAAAATAGTCAAATGGAACAAGTTAATCATACAGAATATTAAGAGTAGTTAATAGTATTTCGTAGCATAATATGAACTCATTTATAAAAGCTTTTTTCTTCATATTAGCGTTTTATAAGTTTAAATTCGGGTAGTACCTACCCGTTAAGTCCATACTTAGTAGCTAATATACAATTCAACTACTACAATTCTATATGAAAAACTGATTATAATAATATTTCGCGTTCAAACTTTTACACAATATTTTACAAACTTACAATACCGCTTATTTTACATATAGCATGAAATATAGCACACAATAAATTTGATACAAGATGGTTGTGAAGATAATTCTAGCTAGTACACAAGTCGTTCAGCAAAGGCAATAAAGACACGTAATTCATACGTCCAGAAACAAGTCATGCATTCTGGTTTTACTAGGATTACTTCCCATCCTTGGTCTTGTGGAACATAACCGTTATGGCCATTGATAAGACAGCGTGTTATAACGTCGTCAAAGGGACGAGGGTTACGTAATGTCCAACAGTCCCGTAGCAATCTAAAAACCTCATTTCTTACCCCAATTACCGACTCCGTCACTTGTGGGAACGTTTTGTTTAATAGTTGTAGCCCGATGTTCTTGTTCTCACTTTGGTGAGAAGCGAACATTACTAATCCGTAAGCATAACATGCTTCTTTATGTTGCATGTTAGCCGCTTTTTCTAAATCACGAAGTCCAATATTCGGATATATTGAGTCAAAATAATTTCTTAACCCATTGCGTAAAATAGCATTTGGGTTCCCCGCAATATATGCATCAAAGTAAACACATCGTAACTTATGGATTTCCCAATGTGATATCCCCCATCTTTCGAACGAAAGCCTTTTATAAAACAAGGCATTCTTGGAACGTTCTTCGAATGTCTTACAAACTGATCTCGCCTTAAATAGTTGTGCCGAAGAATTCTGACCGACTCTAGACAAGATTTCATCAATCATGTCTCCGGGTAGGTCTCTTAAAATATTGGGTTATCTATCCATTTTGTGTTTTTATACTGTAAAATAGACAAGAGTTAGATTCATAAAAAAAAATACTTATTAATACTTTTTACATATATCATAAAGCATAAGCACACTATATTACATATATTACACCACACGAATACAACTATCTTATTCCGACTCGCTTGTTTCTTCTTCTTCGGTTTTGGTTCGTTTTGCCAAGTTTCTAGGGATATATGATGTTCCCCTAATACGAGCCGTCGTTTTCCACATTGGTTTAGAAAAACCTGGTGGTTTAGAGGTTCCCGGGTCATTGTTACAACTTAAGGACTTCGGGGGTTGACGATACATATAAAGTTCATCGGGGTTGGAATTAGATTTCTCTATTTTTATGCCCTTTCCCTTATTATTTTCTTTTGCCTTTTTAAATTCAGTTGGGGTAATTTCTATAACATCATCGGAATTCTCGTCGGAATCCGATTCATCGGAGAATTGGTAATCCTCCCAATATTTTGCTTCCTTGGCGGAAACACCATTGACCATAATTAACCTTGGTCGGTTGGTTGAGGATTTTCTTTTACTTAACCGTTTTATTATTTCCCCCACCGGTTCTATTTCTTCATCCGGTTCCGATTCTTCTTCCGGTTCCGACTCTTCTTCCGGTTCCTCTTCGGGAACTTGTGAATCAGTCCACGAATCATTCCAATTTACATTTGACTCTTCATTATTATTAGGTGAGTCAATGGGACTTGTTCTAGAGGTAGACATCTATCACATAATATCAAACGCGTTAAGAGATTAATATATAACATAATATTCACATGTGAAAAATATATAGTTTCTAACAAAATTTGTTAAGCAATCATTTTTCAAGTAAACACGGTCGAAGTCCAGACTCACTAATGCATCCTAACAAACTCGATAAGACAAACTAATGCAAAAATCTAGTTCTCTAAGACCAACGCTCGGATACCAACTGAAATGTCCCGTTCTTATTGATTAAAAACGTTCCTTATTAATTGATTTCGTTGCGAGGTTTTGACCTCTATATGAGACGTTTTTCAAAGACTGCATTCATTTTAAAACAAACCATAACCTTTATTTCATCAATAAAGATTTAAAAAGCTTTACGTAGATTATCAAATAATGATAATCTAAAATATCCTGTTTACACACGACCATTACATAATGGTTTACAATACAAATATGTTACAACAAAATAAGTTTCTTGAATGCAGTTTTTACACAATATCATACAAGCATGGACTCCAAATCTCGTCCTTATTTAAGTATGCGACAGCAGAAGCTCTTAATAATCACCTGAGAATAAACATGCTTAAAACGTCAACAAAAATGTTGGTGAGTTATAGGTTTAACCTATATATATCAAATCATATTAATAGTCCACAAGATTTCATATTTCAATACACATCCCATACATAGAGATAAAAATCATTCATATGGTGAACACCTGGTAACCGACATTAACAAGATGCATATATAAGAATATCCCCATCATTCCGGGACACCCTTCGGATATGATATAAATTTCGAAGTACTAAAGCATCCGGTACTTTGGATGGGGTTTGTTAGGCCCAATAGATCTATCTTTAGGATTCGCGTCAATTAGGGTGTCTGTTCCCTAATTCTTAGATTACCAGACTTAATAAAAAGGGGCATATTCGATTTCGATAATTCAACCATAGAATGTAGTTTCACGTACTTGTGTCTATTTTGTAAATCATTTATAAAAAATGCATGTATTCTCATCCCAAAAATATTAGATTTTAAAAGTGGGACTATAACTCACTTTCACAGATTTTTACTTCGTCGAGAAGTAAGACTTGGCCACTGGTTGATTCACGAACCTATAACAATACATACATATATATCAAAGTATGTTCAAAATATATTTACAACACTTTTAATATATTTTGATGTTTTAAGTTTATTAAGTCAGCTGTCCTCGTTAGTAACCTACAACTAGTTGTCCACGGTTAGATGTACAGAAATAAATCGATAAATATTATCTTGAATCAATCCACGACCCAGTGTATACGTATCTCAGTATTGATAACAACTCAAACTATATATATTTTGGAATCAACCTCAACCCTGTATAGCTAACTCCAACATTCACATATAGAGTGTCTATGGTTGTTCCGAAATATATATAGATGTGTCGACATGATAGGTCGAAACATTGTATACGTGTCTATGGTATCTCAAGATTACATAATATACAATACAAGTTGATTAAGTTATGGTTGGAATAGATTTGTTACCAATTTTCACGTAGCTAAAATGAGAAAAATTATCCAATCTTGTTTTACCCGTAACTTCTTCATTTTAAATCCGTTTTGAGTGAATCAAATTGCTATGGTTTCATATTGAACTCTATTTTATGAATCTAAAAAGAAAAAGTATAGGTTTATAGTCGGAAAAATAAGTTACAAGTTGTTTTTGTAAAGGTAGTCATTTCAGTCGAAAGAACGACGTCTAGATGACCATTTTAGAAAACATACTTCCACTTTGAGTTTAACCATAATTTTTGGATATAGTTTTATGTTAATAATAAAAATTATTTTCTCAGAATAACAACTTTTAAATCAAAGTTTATCATAGTTTTTAATTAACTAACCCAAAACAGCCCGCAGTGTTACTACGACGGCGTAAATCCGGTTTTACGGTGTTTTTCGTGTTTCCAGGTTTTAAATCATTAAGTTAGCATATCATATAGATATAGAACATGTGTTTAGTTGATTTTAAAAGTCAAGTTAGAAGGATTAACTTTTGTTTGCGAACAAGTTTATAATTAACTAAACTATGTTCTAGTGATTACAAGTTTAAACCTTCGAATAAGATAGCTTTATATATATGAATCAAATGATGTTATGAACATCATTACTACCTTAAGTTCCTTGGATAAACCTACTGGAAAAGAGAAAAATGGATCTAGCTTCAACGGATCCTTGGATGGCTCGAAGTTCTTGAAGCAGAATCATGACACGAAAACAAGTTCAAGTAAGATCATCACTTGAAATAAGATTGTTATAGTTATAGAAATTGAACCAAAGTTTGAATATGATTATTACCTTGTATTAGAATGATAACCTACTGTAAGAAACAAAGATTTCTTGAGGTTGGATGATCACCTTACAAGATTGGAAGTGAGCTAGCAAACTTGAAAGTATTCTTGATTTTATGTAACTAGAACTTGTAGAATATATGAAGAACACTTAGAACTTGAAGATAGAACTTGAGAGAGATCAATTAGATGAAGAAAATAGATAGAACACAAGATTGGAGTTGGTGTATGGATTAGATATAAAGGATATGTAATTTTGTTTTCATGTAAATAAGTCATGAATGATTACTCATATTTTTGTAATTTTATGAGATATTTCATGCTAGTTGCCAAATGATGGTTCCTACATGTGTTAGGTGACTCACATGGGCTGCTAAGAGCTGATCATTGGAGTGTATATACCAATAGTACATACATCTAAAAGCTGTGTATTGTACGAGTACGAATACGGGTGCATACGAGTAGATTTGTTGATGAAACTGAACGAGGATGTAATTGTAAGCATTTTTGTTAAGTAGAAGTATTTTGATAAGTGTATTGAAGTCTTTCAAAAGTGTATAAATACATATTAAAACCCTACATGTATATACATTTTAACTGAGTCGTTAAGTCATCGTTAGTCGTTACATGTAAGTGTTGTTTTGAAACCTTTAGGTTAACGATCTTGTTAAATATTGTTAACCCAATGTTTATAATATCAAATGAGATTTTAAATTATTATATTATCATGATATTATCATGATATTATCATGTATGAATATCTCTTAATATGATATATATACATTAAATGTCTTTACAACGATAATCGTTACATATATGTCTCATTTAAAAATCATTAAGTTAGTAGTCTTGTTTTTACATATGTAGTTCATTGTTAATATACTTAATGATATGTTTACTTATCATAGTATCATGTTAACTATATATATATCCATATATATGTCATCATATAGTTTTTACAAGTTTTAACGTTCGTGAATCACCGGTCAACTTGGGTGGTCAATTGTCTATATGAAACATATTTCAATTAATCAAGTCTTAACAAGTTTGATTGCTTAACATGTTGGAAACATTTAATCATGTAAATATCAATCTCAATTAATATATATAAACATGGAAAAGTTCGGGTCACTACACCATCAGCAACAGCACCAGCATCATCAACAATCCATGCCTCAACATCTCATTCTGTACCTCAAGCATAATCATCGTTCTACATGATGTTCTACATCATTTATACCCGTTCGACATGGCAATTAAGTAATCTCTAAAGTTTTGGAGATTATCCATTCTAATTCTAATGGTAAATCAAATGAGATTAATATCATATTAACTCATTAAATCCATGATTACATCTGAAGAAAATATATATGTAAGTATATTTTCATAAAGATTGTAATTAAAAATTCTTTTGTACAAGCTGTTAATGGTGAAAATATTTTAACGGGTAGGTAATACCCGAGGAATATTCAGATTTCACATTAATAAGTTACACTGTACATTCTTCGAAGCTGATTCAACAGTCGTTTACTATCCTACTTACATCCACCGATATACAAATCCCTTCACCACAGAATAACCATTTTCATCCAATTTCATATTTGGATTTTGATTTACCAGAATTCAACAAGTGGCATAATGAAGAAAACATTTGACAAAATAAAATTTGTTAGAAACAAACAAATTAACTATGAGAATTTTGTTAAGAATCCACGCTAACTGTTCCTAGCTAATTGTTCCTAGCTAACTGATTACATTTTATTTATCGCAATTTAATTATCGCAATTTACATTCTCGCAATTTTATTTATCGTCATTTAATTTCTGTTATTTACTTTACACACTTTATTTATCGTCATTTAATTTCTGTTATTTATTTTTACGCACTTTAAATATCGGGACACGTATACAAGGTTATGACATATCATATCGACGCATCTATATATATTATTTGGAATAACCATAGACACTCTATATGCAGTAATGCTGGAGTTAGCTATACAGGGTTGAGGTTGATTCTACAATAATATATATAGTTTGAGTTGTGATCGAGTCTGAGACGTATACGGGTCACGACACTTATTAATTAATTCGAATATAATATATTAAACTATATATGAATTACTGGACTGTTAACTGTGGACTATCGACTGTGGACGAATAATATTGGACAATTAAAACGAATTAAAATACTTTTTATAACATATGAAACTAAATAGTTCTTCAAGTTTGTCACTTGATTTCATCTTAAACCTCATTTGTATCTTGACGATTCCAATCTGCGTTCAAACATTTCATAATTCTTGAAAACACTCCAATCGAGAGGATGAACCAATCGCACTTCATCTACGGATGAAAAGATTGATGCATATAGTTATGCACCTGAAAATACTCAAAAATTGAGTAAACGTTTAACACGTAGCTGTGCTAATTCCTTTAGTGTTATTATTACCTAAAATAACTTTGCAATCCCATTCCAAAGTAGCCAATTTTGTCACAGCTTCAGCAAATAAATTTCGGCTTTTCATTCGAATAAACTCTATTATAACTTTGATATATAAGATGCCTTTCGTCATCGTTACCGGGGAACCGTTTATATTCCATCACGTTAGCAGCAAACTTACCAGCAACTTCATTGATCTTTGATTTTCTGAAAAATCATTATATTTATCAAAACCCTATCCGCATCTTATAATGAGAATTGCCATACCAAATACCGAGAACTAGCAATCAGTATTTTGAAATCTCGTAGCGTTACTACATCAACAGTTATATGTATATATATAACATGTATCTCTTAGAATTATAATCTTCCATTAGGAAATTTTGAAAAGCAACCAGCCTACGAATCATTACATTGAACTTTAAAAAAAAAAGCTGAAGGAAGCAGCAGAAATTGTAGACAACCATAAACGACATTAATCGTCGGAAGTTTCATGATAAAGAAGGGAGTATTAGGAACGCTCGATAGAAAATTTGGTACCGAAAAATGGATTGAGCTAACCATGAAGGAGACCAAGGACAAAGACAAGGACCAAACCCTATATTCAAAGAATCCATGTAATTCTGAATCCGATGAAATCTTTAGAGAATACCTTGCTCCGAAGTGATGTTAAATTCTTGCGGAAAATTTTTCTTCATCAACCTTCGAACTTAGAAATTCCAAAATATCATCATAAATATCTTTGATATTTCTAAGGCTATTTTTATAAATATTCTTGTCCGAAATTATCTATCTATCCGTGTTTTCTGTATTCCATTATATTGAAAACTTCCGTATAAATTATGAATGAATTGTGGAGAAGTGTTGGGAATTGAAGCATGTGTTAATATAATATAATGACGCCCGGCCAACGTGATTATATTACAGTAAGTCATGCTGAATTTCTAATGAAACGTGATGATGGTTCACAGTAGATCATACCATCATCAAGTGTCATGTTACATAACTCTTTCATTCTACTTAACCTCTGAACATATCAAGAAAATATATTCTTGAGAATTCTATCCTCAGGAATTCTGGAAATTATACAAATCAAATCGTGCTATTACCTTTCCTTTCTGCATAGTATATTATGATCATTCAAAACTTCATACCTACGAATTCAGGACCATTATTCGCTTGACTTAAAGTCGGGAAGAGAAAACAAAAGGATGAAACTCCAAAATATAAAGGAAACGAAGGGAGTAGATTTATAGTGAAATATCCGTCAGAGCAATCAAAACAGATTATCGCATTTAACCAAAGAAGATCTTAATTTCCTTATTCATCGAAGAATTAAATATTTTAGATTTTGAAGATTTTCTTTTAAATCCCTTAAATTCCGGAAATCAACCTTGTCTACGTCAAAAGATATGACGAAACTTTACCCTTCTCATTTCACTCTTTTGTGATTGCTTCACTCGTACTCTTCGAGTAATCAAATTGTCTTATTCATATTACCCTATGGTGATAAAACTCTATTTATTGACTCATATTCGTCACGAAAACATTTTTTTTGTTATCCATGATTATCCCACTCAAATTTCGGGACGAAATTTCTTTAACGGGTAGGTACTGTGACGACCCGGAAAATTTTGACCAATTTTAAATCAAACTTTCGATACTATTTAATATCCTTGACACGATAAGCAAAGTCTGATAGGTTGAGTCTCAAATTTTTTGAACTGTTTATATGAATTCAGTTAACCTTCGACTATTCTCGACGATTCACGAACAACTATTTGTAAATAGATACATACACACACACACACACACACACACACAAACACACACACACACATATATATATATATATATATATATATATATTAATTATTATAAATTAAAATATTATATGAGTTAATTAATTATGTAATTAATATATGATATTATTATTAAAATAAATCTATATATATATAAATAAAGTATATTAGAAATAAATATTAAAAGATAACCTTCGTTACATTCAAACCCCGAAAAACAAAACCCCGTTGATAGTAAATCTTGATAATACATTCTTTGAAGAAGAACCACTTTCCTATCCCGATCTCATGAAATTTTCGGCATCAAAAACTGAAGAAAACGACTTTTATCATGAACTTGAAAAGTTGCTTATGTCTTCTTCATCATTCAAAAGATTCATGAGAAGTAGTAATTTTTCTTTTTTAGGAGAGAGATTTCTTGTGTAAACTTCTTAAATAATATATGCAAATATAATTAATGTAATTACATTTAATTAGTTGTTCATGACTTTAAGTTAGCTAGTAATAATAACAATTATCATTAAACTAAATTTAAGTATGTGATCAATGAATATAAATATTATACTATATATAATGTTTATTGAATCACGAGATTTAAATAGTGCATAGGTGCTATGGGAGATGTAAGCATAAGTGGGAATACATGTGTATTATTTGTAATTATATATATATATATATATATATATATATATATATATATATATATATATATATAGTTTGTACTAGAAAATTTAAAGGTTTCGGCAGTTGTGCTAAAAACTAACAAAGTGGGGGAACAAACATTTTAGTATTATTGATTTATTAGCACTAGAAATTATAGATTCCTCTTTTTGCTAAATGCCAATTAAAGCGGCTGATTTGCTGTTTAATATCGTCAATACACCTCATGTTTAATTTATTATTATTATTATTATTATTATTATTATTAATTATTAATTATTAATATTATAATTGATATATTACATAATTGCATATGATTGACGAGAGATTGAGATAGGAAACAGTCTAACTATCTAACTTTTACATATATATACATATTTTATAGAAAGGCAAAATATTATTACATATAAACAAAGTTACAGCTCACTCATGTCCCCACTGGTGCTCGAGATTTGCTAGATACCCATGACTAATTTATATATAGATACATGATAAATTGATATTGGAAAAACACCTATCACTCTTGTCTTCTTTCTTTCTTCAATCAATCATTAACTCCAACCCTTGGTCACTCACCACCATCTTCAACCGAAAACCCTCACCACCACTTGTTGCTACGAATCTGCTTTCTGTTTCTGTTTTCTGTTGAACAAACCGAAGCCAAACCCCACATGTGTACTACTGTTTTGCTGTTGCTCGTTTAATATTTTTACAGTTCAACACCCAACACCAAAACGTCACCATGGTTAACTATTTTTGCTGCTACTGTTTGAATAACGATGATGAAGAAATGATGATGATTCGCGTACGAATGATAATAATGATTACAGTGAAGGTGGTGATAACGATGAACAGTGGAAAACGTTGATGATGATGATGGTGACTATATACGATGATGATGATGTTGACTGAAGTTGATCGTGATTATGAATGAAGGGTATGTGATGATGATGAAACGGTTTAGAGTGAGGAAGATGATGAATAGAGAACATGAAGATGATTACGATCATGATGATGAATGGTTACGATGATGTTTAAAATAGGGAAGATGATGACCCATTGACGATGATGTGGGTTTTTAGTTTAAAAAGAAAAGAAAAAAAAAGTTTACTGTATATTAAATAGTTAAACGTTCGAAGTATTACAAGAAACAATAACGGTTCAGTGGTTTAGGTGGGTGATTGGTAGACAAGGGGTCCTGAGTTCGAATCTGGTGGCAACAGTTTATTTAATTATTTTTTGACATAGCAGTCTGATCAATTAAGGCCTTACATCCATAAGCCCATCCAAGTCAACATCCATAAACCATCCAATTTTACATATAAATGGGCTATCTGATTTACACAGCATGTCCGGTTCGTATTGGGCCAAAAGGCTTGCTCGATTTACCCTTGTTCGTTTCTGTGATGTACTGTAACAAGCGAATATGTTAAATACTTAAAGACGTGATTTAATACAAGAAAATAATTATTGGTTCAATGGTTTGATTGAGTAGTCATTGAATTTGAGGTCGTTGGTTCGAGCCCGGACAGTGACGTTTTATTTTTAAAGCTTGTTTCTTCAAAGGTTGTACTCTTTTATTATTATTATTACTATTATTATTATTATTATTATTATTATTATTATTATTATTATTATTATTATTATTATTATTATTATTATTATTATTAAGATAAGTATCATTATTACCATTAACGTTATATTCATGATGAATATAAGTATTACTATTATTATTATTATTATTATTATTACTATTATTAACATTAATATATTTATTAAAAAGTGTTATTATTAAGTATTATTAGTATTAAGAAATTTTATCAAAATTAGTGTTTTTATTGTAAAAATAATACAACCTTTTGATTTTATTTTTATTACTATCATTATTAAAAATTTTGTATATTTTATTATTTTTATCATTTTTACTATCAATATTAACATTATTATTAGTATTATTATTATTATTATTATTATTATTATTATTATTATTATTATAAGTATCATTATTATTAATATTATTCCTATTATTAATAGTATAACAAATAAATATTAATTATATAAAAATATATTTAAAACATATAACATAATTATATTAGTATTTTTACAATAAAAAATAATTATTTATCTAAAGTAAATAAAGTAAATATATCTAAATAAATTATTAATGAAACCTATAAGTTATTAAATATAATAATTATACCAATAAGAATAATACATAAATTTGTTCGATTTCAGTTATATGTGTTAATATATATACTTGATATAGGTTCGTGAATCCGAGGTCAACCCTGCATTGTTCAGTTTAGCCATATGTATTTTTACTGTAAAATACAATATTGTGAGTTCATTTGCTCCCTTTTTACTCTTTACGTTTTTGGGCTGAGAATACATGCAAATGCTTTATTAACTGTTTTACAGTATTTATATGCGTGAGTTCATTTGCTCCCTTTTTACTCTTTACGTTTTTAGGCTGAGAATACATGCAAATGCTTTATTAACTGTTTTACAATATTTATATGCGTGAGTTCATTTGCTCCCTTTTACTCTTTATATTTTTGGGACTGAGAATACATGCGCTGTTTTTACAACTGCTTTATTAAATGCTTTTGAAATATATTTTGAACTGCGAATACATGAAATGTTTTTATAAATGTTTGATGAGATAGACACAAGCAAAACATTCCTCGAATGAATTATTATGCAGACAGAAGTTCTGCAGATTATTATTGAATTATGTGGATATGATAATTGCCACTATTGAATTATATGGACATGATAATTGCCACTATTGAATTATGTGGACATGATAATTGCCACTATTGGATTATGTGGACATGATAATTGCCACCATTAAACTATGTGGACATGATAATTGCCACCAATTGAAGTGAATGTTATGTATCGAGAGAATTATTTTATACACAGGTTATGTGTATGTTATTTTGTGCACGGAATATGTGTACGGTTACTATGATTTATGAAAAATGGATTTCGTACACGAGAAATGTGTACTGTATTTAAAAGATATCGCATGTACATTACATGTGGGTATAGGATTCGGGCCCATTTGTACCATGCAGCATTTAAATCTTGTGGTCTATCAAAATGATGAATTTTATTATTTTAAGATAAACTTATGAACTCACCAATCTTTTGGTTGACACTTGAAAGCATGTTTATTCTCAGGTATGAAAGAAACCTTCCGTTGTGCATTTGCTCATTTTAAAGACATTATTTGGAGTCGATCATCGCAATGGGACCAGATGTTGGTGACTTCGTCTAGATGGATTAGGACGGGGTATGACATATTAGTTGATAAATAGAGTTTTATCACCATTGAATAATTTGGATTAAATGATTCGATTACTCGGAGCGTATGAGTGAAACTATCACAAAAGATTGAGATAAGGTAATAGATATTCGTCTTTACTTTTGACGTAGTCATATTTCAATTTCCGGAAATCAGGGAATTTAAAAGAAAATCTTTGAAATCTGAATAAGATCTGATTTCCTCGGGATTAAGGAAATTAAAATCTCTTTAATTTAATAAGATCATCTCTCTCGATTGCTTTGTCTGGTATCTCCACTATAAATGAACTTCTTCCGTTTCATTATTCTCACCATTCTTATACTTTCTTTCTTAATTCATATATCTAAAAGATTGTGAAAATGCTTAATCCAGTCATGATCCTTGTCCCTTATCCTTACTATCGCAACAATCATTCTCCTTTTCCAATTACCACCGGAGGAATCTGTTTTCTTCTATTTCGCCCTTGGGGTTATAATGTATTTAATTCTCCCGTGTCTTTATGTTGCGATAAACATTGATATACACGGTTTGTAATTTAGGTGTTGTTATCGGACTTTATATTCTCCCTTATATTTCGAAGCTCTATGCTTTTGTTTTCTCTTCCCGACTTCAAGTCAAGCGAGTAATGGTCCGGAATTTGTAGATATAGAGTTTCGAATGATTATAATATTCTAAGCAGAAAGGAATGTATTAGCACGATTTGATTTGTCAAATTACCAGAATCCCTGAGGATGGAACTATCAAGAATATATTTTCTTGATATGTTCAGAGGTTAAGTAGAATGAAAGAGTTATGTAACATGGTTCATGATAAAGGTATGATCTGTGATCCTTTATCACGTTCCTTTAGAAACTCAGCATGACTTACTGTAATATAATGACGTTGGCCGGGCGTCATTATATTATACTAACCCATGCTTCAATTCCCAACACTTCTCCACAATTCATTCATAATTTATACTTAGATTTTACAAAAGTTTCCAATATAATGGAATACAAAAAACACGAAGAGGTAGATAATTTCGGACAAGAATATTTATGAAAATATCCTCAGAAATATCGAAGATATTTATGATGATATTTTGGAATTTCTAAGTTCGAAGGTTGATGAAGAAAAATTTTTCGCAAGATTTTAACATGACTTCGGAGCATGATATTCTCTTAAAATTTCATCGGATCCAGAATTACCTGGATTCTTTGAATATAGGGTATGGTCCTTGTATTTGTCCTTGGTCTCCTTCATGGTTAGTTCAATCCATTTTTCAGTTCCAACTTTTCTAAGCTTTTCCAACATACTATTCTTTATCATTAAACTTCCGATGATTAAGGTCGTTTACAGTTGCCCACAGTTTCTGCTGCTTCATTCAGCTTTTTCAAAATTCAAAGCATTGATTCGTAGGCTGGGTGCTTTTCAAAATTTTAGAATTGAAGATCATAATTCTAAAAGATAAATGTTATATGGATACATATTAACTGTTGTTGTGGAAACGTTGCGAGACTCACGATACAGATTTGCTGATTTTTGGTAATTGGTATGGCAATTCTTGTTACAAGATGCGGATGAGTACATGATAAGACTTCAATAGATAAATATAGTGATTTGTCGGAGAGATTTAAACCAAGGAGCGACGAGGTTTGTGATGACCCGGAAATTTCCGATCAAATTTAAACTTAATTTCATATGATCTCGACACGATAAGCAAAGTCTGTAATGTTGAGTCTCAAAATTTTTGAACTACTTTTCATAAATGCATTTGACCTTTGACCATTCCCGACGATTCATGAACATTTGTTTGTAAATAAATATGTACATATATATGTAAATATATGTATATATATATATAATAAATTGAAATTATAAAATATAAACGTTAGAATCTAATATGTAAAATAAAAAAAAAAAGTAATTAAGTATAATTTAAAATGGATCTATATAAATATATATGATTAAGAATTATTACATTATAATAATTATTAAATGTAATTACAAGTAAAAAAAATATAGTTGTTATATTATTAAAATTAATATTAAGATTATATTAATGACAGTAGCATTATAGTTAATAGTAAAAATTATGATTATTAAGATTATCATTATTTTTTTTTCCTTATTACCATTATCATTAAAATCATTATTAATATTATAAATACTATTATAAAGATAATATAAATTATTACTATTATCATTAATAATATCATACTTAAGAGTATTATTAATAATTATTTGTAATATCAGTATTCTTAGTATCATTGTTAACTATTATTATTATTATAATTATTTATATATTTATTATTCCTATTTGTATTATTATTATTTATTATTACTATTAATATTAATATTAATTGTAATATTATTACATATCTATAATTATTTATAATTAATATTAAATAGCTGTAAATGGGATCCCTTTAACATCACAATCAGAACTTTAGCAGTTTGTTTTCTTCCCCAAAAATTGTTACCAGTCGAATTAGTCATATATATCACTCCAAAATCTGTTGAATGTAAACATCACCTTTATTTATTATTTTTTTTTTTTTTTTGTTTATCTGATACATGAACTCGTACTTCTTGTCTACATTTGTTTATATGTCGATATCATTGCCTATGCAAAACAAAATTCGATTACTTATTGTTACGGTGTAAATCAACAACTAATACATTATATAATCGGTTACAATTTGGGAAGAACAGAAAATAAAATGAGGAAAAAGAAGTCGAGACTCATTGTTATAAAACCGCCATTTCTTTTTCTTTGATGAAACACACAACCTACCTTCCTCAAACAATCATAAACGTTAAACAATATCTTCACCCTCACCATCACCAACCACCGTACGTATTCTTTCTTCTTTTTCCTTCATGAGTGTCGATCACCTCAACCAACTTCTATCATTCATTAGCCTATGAAAAACATGCAATTCTCTTTCATCGTCTACTGCTACTACTCGCTGCTATTTTAAATTCTTGTTCCATTATTTGGGCAACACCAATAAAGCACGAGAACTGCAGCCTGCTACTACGCTTAAGGTATCCGTTTTCTATTGTTGTGCGATGAAGATGATGATTGATATGAATATTGGTTGATACAACTTAAAAGAGATGTTGCTATTATAGTGCTTCTACTCTTACTTTGGTCGACATATATACAAAAATAAACAAACCACCTAACCCACCACTTTTGCTATCTTTATGCTATTACAATTAGGTAAAGCAAAATTCGATGTGTTGCTGTGGAATAATTCATTTGCGTATAAAACAAGGTGGGCCGAAGGGAGGACATGTCCACCTAATATGGATTTTTTTTAATTGATGTAGTAAAAAGATATACATGGTAGGCCATGTAAATGATTCTCCTTCACTTGCTTATTAAAAAAAAAGGATACAGTTTATATTACATTGAAATTTTGATATTTTGGCTTTTGATATTGCTAAAGTGGTGGATACCATCGATGGAGTTAAGGGGGAACAAATTTGGGATTTCTTTTCTTCTTTTCGGACTACAGCTCACAAGAGGATCCCACATATTATTTGATAATAGTCCCACTCTTCATATACCATAACCGAATAAGTGAAGACCCGTTAATTATGTAGATTAAAATTTTTCTTTTTTCCACAATGATATGATGCAATGTGTAGATATGAAGATTTATGATAAGGCACCGAAAGTTTTGTTGAAGTGCCCCACGTTTCCATTTACTGTCGAAATCCAAAGAACCCCACTTGGTTGTGTTTCATTGAATAATACCGAAAACTTTTATTCTTTCTGTTTCGAATTCTAGTGAAGTGAACCGTATTATTTTTTTTCTTTTCTTCCTAATGGGTCGTATTGCAAGTTGTTATTAATGGGTCGAACACTTGTTGTTTGTTGGGCCAAAACCTAAGTTGGTTGAAAGGACCCGTTCATATACATTATAAACGATTCACAATAGTTGATTACATCGCGAGGTATTTGACCTCTATATGATACATTTTACAAACATTGCATTCGTTTTTAAAAGACAAACTTTCTTTACAACGAAAGCTGACGGCATGCACACCATTTCATAATACATCCAACTATAATTGGCTTAATAATAATCTTGATGAACTCAATGACTCGAATGCAATGTCTTTCAAAATATGCCATGAATGACTCCAAGTAATATCCTTAAAATGAGCTAATGCACAGCGGAAGATTTCTTTAATACCTGAGAATAAACATGCTTTAAAGTGTCAACCAAAAGGTTGGTGAGTTCATAGGTTTATCATAACAATCATTTCAATATATTAATACACCAAAAGATTTCCGTTTATAAATATATGTACACTCGCAAGTGTATAAAAGTATTCTATAAGTTGTAGGCACCCGGTAACAAGCCTTAACGTTTATGTTTTACCCTCTAAAGTACACCAGATCAGGTGTGTTTAATATAACTTCGAAGTACTAAAGCATCCCATAGTCAGGATGGGGTTTGTCAGGCCCAATAGATCTATCTTTAGGATTCGCGCCTACCGTACATAGACAAGTAGTTTAATGTTACCAAGCTAAGGGTATATTTCTAGTTTAAACCCACGTAGAATTTGTTTTAGTACTTGTGCCTATTTCGTAAAACATTTATAAAACAGCGCATGTATTCTCAGCCCAAAAATATATATTGCAAAAGCAATTAAAAAGGGAGCAAATGAAACTCACAATACTGTATTTCGTAGTAAAAATACATATAACGTCATTTAACAATTGCAAGGTTGGCCTCGGATTCACGAACGTATCAATATTGAGATTCAATATTGCAGGAAAGTACGTAGACGCAACAGAGATGATAAACACTAGATTGACCTCACGAGCATACCCATGAACCATACCCATCACCTCCATAGCTATAACCCATAATTTCCTTAGCTTCGACTCATTCAAAAAAACTATTTTGAAATCACTCGGACAGCACTTCGTCGTAATATTTTATGTATACTAATAATATCTTGAAATAATACAGAGCAAATATATATATATATATATATATATATATATATATATATATATATATATAAATCGATTGAGAGAGTTTAGAGAAATATATTTTCAAGTTTATATGAAATAATGAAACCTATTGAATTCTATTTATAATAGATTTTTGAATTATTAAAGTGAATTATTAAAGTATGAATTATTAAAGTGAATTATTAAAGTATGAATTATTAAAGTGAATTATTAAAGTATGAATTATTAAAGTGAATTATTAAAGTATGAATTATTAAAGTGAATTATTAAAGTATGAATTATTAAAGTGAATTATTAAAGTTAAAGTAAAGTAAAAGTAAAGTAAAGGTAAAGTTAAAGTATAGTAAAAGTATAAAAACTATGTATGTATAATACACGTATAAATATATATAATATTAATTTAAATAGTTATATATATTTAATGAAATAAAATATAAATATCGTTATATTTATTATACTGGTTAAGTAATGAGTTGTCAAAAGTGATTCTAGATATTTATAAAAGTTATATACATTTTAATAATAAAGTTCTTTTTAAACTAAAAACGTCTTTGTACGTTTGAAAATAGATTAATAGAATATTATGAAAACCAATTCTCCACTAACTTTTGTCTAACTTTTGTAAATAACACTTTTTGTTTTTATTTATAAATAGCTTTACAAATTATTCTGAATATCGTTAAGAGGAATAGATTTTCTCAAATCATAGTGGAACTCTCAACAGAGACTTGTAATCATAATTCAATGTTTCTGATAATTCAATCATTTAATATTTTTTTTTATTTCGTCAAAAATTATATTGAAACAAATACGTTCGTGTAAAGTATTATACGTTTAATACTTTATAAATATTCTCAAGTTATAATATATATATATACATATACATATCTATTTATATATAACGGTTCGTGAATCGTCGGAACTTGGTCGAGGTTATAATGAATGTATGAACACAGTTTAAAATTCTTGAGATTTAACTTAACAAACTTTGCTTATCGTGTCGGAATAATATAAAGATTAAAGTTTAAATTTGGTCGGAAATTTCTGGGTCGTCACAGTACCTACCCGTTAAAGAAATTTCGTCCCCGAAATTTGATAGAGGTCGTCATGACTAACAATGAGAATGTTATTATAAAGATTATAGAGTTTTATCATGTTCAAGAAGAATGGATAAAATAATTCGATTACTCGAAGCGTGTGAGTGAAGTTATCGTAAATGAATGAAATAAGATAATAGTGATTCGTCGTATCTTTTGACGTCATCACGATTGATCTCCGAAAAGAAAATCTTTGTAATCTATATTGGATTTGATTATTCGGCGATTAAGGAAATTATGATCCTCTTCGAATTAATGCGATAATCCATTTTGATTTCTCTGTCGGATATTTCACTATAAATCCACCTCATTTGTTTTCTTACAACTCACACCTTCTCAACTCATATTTTAAAGTATTTGTCAATATGCTTCATCCAGTGCTGATTCTTGATATACTCCTCACTTTCATATCTGTCGCTCTTCTTTTTTATCTGCCTCCGGAAGAATCTATTTACTTCTACTATACTCTTGGTTTTATAGTGTTTTTAGTTCTCCCGTGTCTTTATATTGCTATATGCATTGATATATACAGTTTGTGATTTCTGGGTTGTTGTTGGGTTTTATATCTTCCCTTATATTTCAAAGTCCTTGCTTCTTCTATAATCATTGTCATCCACAGTTAATGCTCTCTTCTATTTGCTATGATTTATACTCCCATTTCTAGTTCGGAGCTTTGTCCTTTCATTTCTTCTTCTTGCGATTAAGCACCGCTTGTAATGGTCCAGAATTCGCAGATATAAATTTCGGAATGAACATTGTTAATGTTCTAGGAAGAAAATTGTAATCACACGATCTTGACTTGTCAAATTACCAGAATACCTCAGAAAAGGCCGAATCATCAAGAAATATTTTCTTGATATTTAGAGATCAAAGAGAATACAAGATTCGTGTAACATAGCACATGGTGACGTTATGATCTGTGAATCATCATGTTCCATTTAGAAACTCAGCATGAATTACTGTAATATAATCACGTTGATCAAGTGTCATTATATTATACTAACTCATGCTTCAGCTCCCAACACTTCTTCAAGAATATTCCTATTTTAAACACGAATGTTTCAGAATTTAGAAACTAAAATAGTTTCTTTTATGATATAATACAGATAGCGCGAAGAGGTAAATGATTTCAGATAAGAAAAATTATAAAAATATCTTCAGAAGTATGGATGATATTTATAATGAAAGATACGATGATATCTTAGAATGTCTAATATCAGAGGATGATGAAGGATATTGTCCACAGGGGTTTAGAGTCAGGAGCAAGGTATTCGTTAATGACTTCAGCAAGTACTGAATCATTTGGATTCTTTGAAGGCAGGTTCAACCTTTGTGATTTGTCCACAGCCTCCTTCATACTTTGCTCAATCTGTTTTCCAGTTCTAAAGCTTCTCTTTTTCTGAGCTTTGCCAACATACTATCCTTTATCATCCAACTTTTTACTGTTAAGGTCGTTTACAGTTTTTGCTGCTTCATCAGCATTTTTCAAAATTTCGAGAACTAGTTCGCAGTTTAAGGTGTTTTTCAGAAACTTCACATTCAAAGTATATAAGTCCAGAAGATAGACACATATAATTGTTGGTGTAGACATGCTGCAAGATTTCAAAATACTGATTGCTAATTTCCGATGATTCGTATGGCAATGCTCGTTACAAGATGCAGATAAGTAAATGATGGGGTTTTCATAAATATAAAGATTTTTCTGAAAATCAAAGATCAATGAAGTTGTTAATAAGTTTACTGTAAATGTGGCGAGATATGAAAGGTTCCCCGGTAATAATGATGAAGGGGTAATCATTATAATAAGGCTTATTCGATTGAACAATTGAAGTTGGTTTGCTGGAGCTGTGACAAAACCGTCTATTTTTAGAAGGGATTGAAAAGTTATTTTAGCTAGTAAATGTCAAAAGGTCTGACATGGATACATGTTAAATTATGACTTTAGTTTCAAGAGTTTTTTAGGTACGTAACTGTGGATAACATGTGGTTGGATCATCATCTCGATTGTTCATTATTTGAAGTGTCTTCAGGTATTTCGAAGGGTTTGAACACAGATTATAATCGTTAATATACATACGATGTTCTAACACAGTTTTGAAGTTAAAGTATAGCTTTGAAAGATGTAAGAATCTAAGAGTGATGATACCGGTTATAACTTGAATTGAATTCGGTGATTTCAAAATCAGAATATGTAATTAGATTTTTGAATGAGTATGGTTGTTTTGATTTCTATAAAAGAATGTATTTTGTTGTGAAAGTAGGGAGTATAATGGATGATCTGCTGAATCAGATTCGAAGAATGTAACATATTAATTGTGAATTTATATATCTCTCAGGTATTACCTACCCGTTAAAAAAATGTCACAATTAATATTTTGTACAAAAGAATTTTATTACAGTCTTTATGGAAATATATGTGTATATTTCTTCAGATGTAATATAGATTTAATGAGTTAATATTAAATTAAACTCACTTGATTTATGGTTAAGGCTAGGATAGATAATTTATAAACTTTAGAAATTACATAATCGTCGTAGAATGTTTTCCCAATGAAGTTATGAATCAATACTTCATCGTTGTGGTATTCCTTAGTATCTACAGGGCGTATGACGTCGATGCTCATGGGACAGATTGTGAAGTTGAGGTTTGCGATGCGGTTGTTGTTGGTGGTGGTAATGGTACTGTTGATGTTGTTGATGGTGGTACTTGTTATGTTGCTGGTGCTGCTGCTAGTGTTTGTAACCTTTGCACCATATTCTCCAAAACCACTACTCGAGCGCGAAGCTCGTTGACTTCTTCTATTACACCTGGGTGATTGTCGGTTCGGACGAGCGGATAAATAAGATCTAGAATTTGGTGTAGTATATAATCATGACGAGATACTCTGGAAATGAGAGAAAATGGTGTTTCGAACAGGTTCGCCGGTAAGTGCTTCAGGTTCATTGCCAAGAGGGCAATGTGGTGGATGGAAATGATCGCCTTCTTCTTGTCTCCAATGATTAAGGAGGCTACGAACCCATCCCCAATTCATCCAGAATAGATGATGGCTGATTGGTTGATCCATTCCAGTCACACTGCTTTCGGAGCTTGAGTGGGATTCCATTTCGGAATCCGAGGAACTTGAACTGATGACGAATTCCATTTCGGATGATTTGATAAAGGATTTTTCGATACAAAATGATTTTCCGGCTATCGGGTGGTATTCTAACTACATAGAATATCTATATATATAGATCAAAAGATTTCATAGATTACGGAGGAATTTACGGAATATGTCAGGCAAAGTTTACGGTAATAGATACGATAAGATATGATTTAGCAGATACGCTAAGATATGAATTTTGTCTATACACTATTCATGCAATCAATGTAGCAAGACGTGTCTAGACTAAGAATGATAAGCAGGTAATTTCCTAAGGATGGTAAGTAGATGATTTCCGACTAAAAATGATAAACAAAACTTTTGACATGCAGACACGGTCGAAGTCCAGACTCACTAATGCATCTTAACAACTATCAGTTAGACACACTAATGCAAGACCTGGTTCGCTAAGACCACCGCTCTGATACCAACTGAAAGGACCCGTTCATATACATTATAAACGATTCACAATAGTTGATTACATCGCGAGGTATTTGACCTCTATATGATACATTTTACAAACATTGCATTCGTTTTTAAAAGACAAACTTTCTTTACAACGAAAGTTGACGGCATGCACACCATTTCATAATACATCCAACTATAATTGGCTTAATAATAATCTTGATGAACTCAATGACTCGAATGCAATGTCTTTCAAAATATGCCATGAATGACTCCAAGTAATATCCTTAAAATGAGCTAATGCACAGCGGAAGATTTCTTTAATACCTGAGAATAAACATGCTTTAAAGTGTCAACCAAAAGGTTGATGAGTTCATAAGTTTATCATAACAATCATTTCAATATATTAATACACCACAAGATTTCCGTTTATAAATATATGTACACTCGCAAGTGTATAAAAGTATTCTATAAGTTGTAGGCACCTGGTAACAAGCCTTAACGTTTATGTTTTACCCTCTAAAGTACACCAGATCAGGTGTGTTTAATATAACTTCGAATTACTAAAGCATCCCATAGTCAGGATGGGGTTTGTCAGGCCCAATAGATCTATTTTTAGGATTCGCGCCTACCGTACATAGACAAGTAGTTTAATGTTACCAAGCTAAGGGTATATTTCTAGTTTAAACCCACGTAGAATTTGTTTTAGTACTTGTGCCTATTTCGTAAAACATTTATAAAACAGCGCATGTATTCTCAGCCCAAAAATATATATTGCAAAAGCAATTAAAAAGGGAGCAAATGAAACTCACAATACTGTATTTCGTAGTAAAAATACATATAACGTCATTTAACAATTGCAAGGTTGGCCTCGGATTCACGAACGTATCAATATTGAGATTCAATATTGCAGGAAAGTACGTAGACGCAACAGAGATGATAAACACTAGATTGACCTCACGAGCATACCCATGAACCATACCCATCACCTCCATAGCTATAACCCATAATTTTCTTAGCTTCGACTCATTCAAAAAAACTATTTTGAAATCACTCGGACAGCACTTCGTCGTAATATTTTATGTATACTAATAATATCTTGAAATAATACAGAGCAAATATATATATATATATATATATATATATATATATATATATATATATATATATATATATATATATATATATATATATATAAATCGATTGAGAGAGTTTAGAGAAATATATTTTCAAGTTTCTATGAAATAATGAAACCTATTGAATTCTATTTATAATAGATTTTTGAATTATTAAAGTGAATTATTAAAGTATGAATTATTAAAGTATGAATTATTAAAGTGAATTATTAAAGTATGAATTATTAAAGTGAATTATTAAAGTATGAATTATTAAAGTGAATTATTAAAGTATGAATTATTAAAGTGAATTATTAAAGTTAAAGTAAAGTAAAAGTAAAGTAAAAGTAAAGTAAAGGTAAAGTTAAAGTATAGTAAAAGTATAAAAACTATGTATGTATAATACGCGTATAAATATATATAATATTAATTTAAATAGTTATATATATTTAATGAAATAAAATATAAATATCGTTATATTTATTATACTGGTTAAGTAATGAGTTGTCAAAAGTGATTCTAGATATTTATAAAAGTTATATACATTTTAATAATAAAGTTCTTTTTAAACTAAAAACGTCTTTGTACGTTTGAAAATAGATTAATAGAATATTATGAAAACCAATTCTCCACTAACTTTTGTCTAACTTTCGTAAATAACACTTTTTGTTTTTATTTATAAATAGCTTTACAAATTATTCTGAATATCGTTAAGAGGAATAGATTTTCTCAAATCATAGTGGAACTCTCAACAGAGACTTGTAATCATAATTCAATGTTTCTGATAATTCAATCATTTAATATATATTTTTTTTTAATTTCGTCAAAAATTATATTGAAACAAATACGTTCGTGTAAAGTATTATACGTTTAATACTTTATAAATATTCTCAAGTTATAATATATATATACATATACATATCTATTTATTTATAACGGTTCGTGAATCGTCAGAACTTGGTCTAGGTTATAATGAATGTATGAACACAATTTAAAATTCTTGAGATTTAACTTAACAAACTTTGCTTATCGTGTCGGAATAATATAAAGATTAAAGTTTAAATTTGGTCGGAAATTTTCGGGTCGTCACATTGGTAAATGGAAAGGATACATAAGGAAGATGATGATTTTAAGAGAGAAAAGAAACTGATAGATAAGCGGGTTATAGAGTGGTTAATCTGGGTTTATAATCGAAAAGCGTGATTGCATGAATGGTTAAGTGTGTTGTTGGTTAAGCGAGAGGTTGCGGGTTCGAACCCGGGCTCGGGCATTTCTTTTTGGAAACTTGATACTTTAAGGTAGTATTCATATTTTTATTATTATTATTATCATTATTATTATTATGTTATTAATATTATTATTAATATCTTGATTATGATTAAATGATAAAAGATGTTAAATTAAGTTGACATGGTTTAAAAGATAATGGTAAAATGATGAAAATGAAAATAAGTATAAGATAATATATAATCATGATAAATATTATAATTATGATTATGATTATTTTGGTATCATTATTAATATTATTATTATTAATATTATTATCATTATTATTATTATTATTAACATTATTATTATTATTATGATTACAAATATAAAGATTATAGATACAAATATTATTATGAAAATGATTAAAATTACAATAAAGTTACAATTTAATGAATTACTAATATTATTATTATCATTACAATAATACAACTTTTATTATTTATATTTTATCAAATAAACAATAGTTATATAAAAATATAATTAATACATATAACATAACTATATAAATATTTTTATGATAAATATTAAGTATTTATTTAAATATATAAAATAAAAATAGTTAATTAAGTAATGAAACATTTAAGTTATTAATAGAAAAAGTATATCACTAATAATATACGAATATGTTCGATTACCATTATATGTGTTAATATATATATAAATGATATAGGTTCGTGAATCTGAGGCCAACCCTATACTTGTTCAATGTCGTTCTATGTATTTTTACTACAAAATACATTAGGTGAGTTTCATTAATCCCTTTTTAAATGCTTTTGCAATATATATTTTTGGGACTGAGAATACATGCGCTGCTTTTATAAATGCTTTATGAGATAGACACAAGTAATCGAAACTACATTCTATGGTTGGATTATCTAATCGAATATGCCCTTTTTATTAAGTCTGGTAATCTAAGAATTAGGGAACAGACACCCTAATTGACGCGAACTCTAAAGATAGATCTATCGGGCCCAACAAGCTCCATCCAAGGTACCGGATGCTTTAGTACTTCAAATTTTATATCATGTCTGAAGGAGGATCCCGGAATGATGGGGATATTCTTATATGCATATTGTGAATGTCGGTTACAAGGTGTTCAATCTATATGAATGATATTTTTGTCTCTATGCATGGGACGTATGTTTATGAGAAATGGAAATATGAAATCTTGTGGTCTATTAAATTTATGAAATGATTATTTATGTTAAATTAATGAACTCACCAACCTTTTGGTTGACACTTTAAAGCATGTTTATTCTCAGGTATGAAAGAAATCTTCCACTATGCATTTGCTCATATTAGAGACATTACTTGGAGTCATTCATGACATATTTCAAAAGACGTTGCATTCGAGTCGTCGAGTTCATCAAGATTAATATTAAATCAATTATAGTTAGGTATATTATGAAATGGTATGCATGCCGCAACTTTCGATGTAATGAAATATTGTCTTTTCAAAAACGAATGCAATGTTTGTAAAATGTAGCATATTGAGGTCAAGTACCTCGCGATGTAATCAACTATTGTGAATCGTTTATAATCGATACGGACTTCGTCCGAATGGATTAGGACGGGTCCTTTCAGTTGGTATCAGAGCGGTGGTCTTAGCGAACCAGGTCTTGTATTAGTGTATCTAACTGATAGTTGTTAAGATGCATTAGTGAGTCTGGACTTCGACCGTGTGTGCATGTCAAAAGTTTTGCTTATCATTTCGTGTCAAAAATTACCTACTTATCATTCTTAGGGAATCACTTACTTATCATTCTTAATCTAGACATATCTTACTGCCTGGATTGCATGAATAGTGTATAGACAAAAATTCATATCTTAGCGTATCTGCTACTTCATATCTTAGCGTATCTGTTATTGTAACTTTGCCTGACATATTCCGTAGATTCCTCCATAACTTATGGGATTTTAGTATTATATATGCATATGTAAATTATGTATTGCAGGGCACTAATCTATATCCTATAATCTATTTCTTATCGAAAATCCTTCATCTGATCGTACAAGATGAATCCCTCAACCAGTTCGAATTCCTCGGATTCCGACAGCTATTCCGATATGGAGTTTCACCTAAGCTCCGAAAGCAGTGTCATCAGATTGAATCAACCAATTCATCTGATAAGTTCGTAGTCTACTTAATCAATGGAGACGCGAAGAAGGCGGTCTCTTCCACCAACCGAATTCACCTCTTGGTGAAGAACCTGAAACACTTACCGGTGAACCTGTTCGAAACATCATTTTCTCTCTCAGAGTATCTCGTCACGATTATATACTATCTCACATTTTAGACCTTATTCATCCACTCGTTCCGACCAACAATCATCCCGGAGTAATAAAAGAAGTCAACGAGCTTCGCACCCGAGTTGTAACCTTGAAAAATATGGTGGAAAATGTACCAGCTTCAGCAACATTACCGGCACCAACAGTACCACCAACAACAACACCCGCATCCCAAGCCTCAATTTCACAATCTGTTCCACGAACATCAACATCATACGCACCACAGATACCAAGGAGTACCAACAGTAATTAACGATGAAGTATTGAACCATAACTTCATTAATATTCTGCGAAGAATATGTGGTTCCTAATAGTTTTAGAGATTACTTATTCTAGCTCAAATCAAAATTCAAATGAGTCTAATATTATATTGAATCATTAAATCCATGATTACATCTGAAGAAAATATATATGTAAGTATATTTTCATAAAGATTGTAACTAAAAATTCTTTCGTACAAACTGTTAATGGTAAAAATATTTTAACGGGTAGGTAATACCCGAAGAATACTTAAGATTTCACATTAATAAGTTACACTGTACATTTTTCAATTCAGATTCAGCAGTCATTAACAACACTGCTCAAACTCACGCATATACATATCCGTTCACCAAAGAGCAACTATTTTCATCCAAGTTCAATTTCATATTTGGATTTTGACCTATCAGAACCCAACAAGTGGCATAATGAAGAAAACATTTGATGAAATAAAATTTGTTAGAAACAAACAAATTAACTATGAGAAATTTTGTTAAGAATCCACGCTAACCAAATCCTAGCTAACTGTGGACTAATCAACTGAGGACTACCAACAATGGACAATTAAAATGAATTTAAATATTGATTATAACATATGAAACTAAACAATTCTTCAAGTTTGCCACTTGATTTTCATCTTAAACCTCATTTGTATCTTGACGATTACAATCTGCGTTCAAACTTTTCGTGATTCTTGAAAATACCTTAATCGAGAGGATGAACCAACCGCACTTCATCTACGAAAGAAAAGATTGATATATATAGTTATGCACATGAAAACACTCGGAACCTGAGAAAACATTTAAAACATATTTGTGCTAGATCCTTTGTCATTATTATCACCGAAAATAACTTTGCAACTCCTGTTCGGGTAGCCAATTTTGTCACAGATCCAGTAAGTCAACTTCGACTTTTCGTTCGAAACAACCTTATTATAACCTTGATATATATGTGTGCTCTTTTATTGTTAATGGGGAACCTTTTATATTCCATCGTATTACCAGCAGATGTACCAGCAATCTCGTTGCTCCTTGGCTCAAATCTATACGATAAATCAATATATTTATCTATTGAAGTCTTATCATGAACTCCATATATTTATCTATTGAAGTCTTATCATAAACTCATCGGTATCTTGTAACGATAATTACCATACCAAGTACCGGAAGGCATCAATCGATAATCTCGAAATTCTCAGCGATTCTACGACAACAATTTATATATATATATAAATATATATATATAAATATAACTTCTATCTCCTGGAATTACGATCTTCAATTCTGAAATTTTGAAAAGGCACCCAGTTTACGAATCGATACTCTGAATGTTGAAAAAGTTGAATGAAGCAGTAGAAACTGTAGGCAACCGTAAACGACTTTAGTCGTCGGAAGTTTGATGATAAAGAATAATATGTTGGAAAAGCTCAGAAACGTTGAAACTGGAAAACGGATAGAGTTAACCACGAAGGAGACTAAGGACAAATACAAGGACCATACTCTATATTCAAAGAATCCAGGTAATTCTGGATCCGTTGAAATCTTTAGAGAATATCTTACTCCAAAGTCACGTTAACATATTGCGGAAAATTTTTCTTCATAAACCTTCAAACTTAGAAATTCCAAAATATCATCCTCAATATCTTCGATATTTCTGAGAGTATTTTCAAAAATATTCTCGTTCGAAACTATATACCTCTTCGTGCTTTCTGGGTATCATTATATTGGAAACACTCAAGAGGAAATTTAGTACCAAAAAGCAGATTATGTGAAACTATGAAGAAATCCGTGGACAAATCACAAAGAATAAGTTTGACTTCAAAGAATCTAAATGATTCAATGTCTGCTGAAGTCTTTAGCGAATATCTTGCTCGTTACTCTAAACCCTTGCAGACAATAGTCTCCATCATCCTCTGATCTTAGAAATTCCAAGATATCATCGTATCTTTCATTATAAATATCCTCCATATTTCTGAAGATATTTTCGTAACTATTCTTATCCGAAATCATTAATCTATTAGTGCTATCAGTGTTACATCATATAGAAACTGTTAGTTTCTATATTCTGTAAACTTTCGAGCTTAAAATATGAATGTTATTGAAGTAATGTTGGGAGCTGATGCATGAGTTAGTATAATATAATGACACTTGATCAACATGATTATATTACAGTAATTCATGATGAGTTTCTAATGGAACGTGATGATTCACAGAACATACCATCATCATGTGCCATTTACACGACTCTTACATTCTAACCAATCTCCAAACATATTAAGAACATATCTTATTGATAGTTCTATATTTTCGGATATTCTGGTAATTTGACAAAGCAAGATCGTACCATTATGATTCCCCTCTTAGAACATTAACTATGTTCATTCCGAAGTTCATATCTACAAATTATGGACCATTATTCGCTTGACTTAGAGTCAAGAAGAGAATAAAAATTCAAAGAGCTCCAAAATATAAGAGAAAATATAAAGTCCAATAACAACACGAAGGCTACAAATCGTGGATATTAATACGAATAACAATATAAAGACACGATATAATTAAGAATAGTATCACCCCAAGGTTATATTAAAAGTAAACAAATTTTTCTGGTAGAAGATTGAAAAGAAGGATGACAGAATGATAATTAGGAAAATATCAGGGATTAGAACTGGACTAAGCATTTTCACAATCTTTTGGATGTATGAACTAAGAAAGAAAGTATAGGAATGGTGAGAATAATGGAATGGAAGAGTGTAATTTATAATGGAAATATCAGACAGAGTAATCGAGGCAGATCATCGTATTTAATTATAGAGATCTTAATCTCCTTATTCGCTGAAGAATCAAATCTCCCAGATTTCGAAGATTTTCTTTAAATCCCTTGAATTCCGGAATTCAATCGCGACTACGTCAAAAGTTATGGAAAAATCTCCATTTCTTCATCTCGATCTTTTGTGATAACTTCATTCATACGCTTCGATTAATCGAATCATTTTATTCATATTACTCAATGATGATAAAACTCTATTTATCAACACATATTCGTCATGAAAACATTTTTATTGTTAACCATGACCACCTCACTCAAATTTCGGGACGAAATTTCTTTAACGGGTAGGTACTGTGATGACCCGGAAATTTCCGATCAAATTTAAACTTAATTTCATATGATCTCGACACGATATGCAAAGTTTGTAATGTTGAGTCTCAAAATTTTTGAACTACTTTTCATAAATGCATTTGACCTTTGACCATTCCCGACGATTCATGAACATTTGTTTGTAAATAAATATGTACATATATATGTAAATATATGTATATATATAATAAATTGAAATTATAAAATATAAACGTTAGAATCTAATATGTAAAATAAAATAAAAAGTAATTAAGTATAATTTAAAATGGATCTATATAAATATATATGATTAAGAATTATTACATTATAATAATTATTAAATGTAATTACAAGTAAAAAAAATATAGTTGTTATATTATTAAAATTAATATTAAGATTATATTAATGACAGTAGCATTATAGTTAATAGTAAAAATTATGATTATTAAGATAATCATTATTTTTTTTTCCTTATTACCATTATCATTAAAATCATTATTAATATTATAAATACTATTATAAAGATAATATAAATTATTACTATTATCATTAATAATATCATACTTAAGAGTATTATTAATAATTATTTGTAATATCAGTATTCTTAGTATCATTGTTAACTATTATTATTATTATAATTATTTATATATTTATTATTCCTATTTGTATTATTATTATTTATTATTACTATTAATATTAATATTAATTGTAATATTATTACATATCTATAATTATTTATAATTAATATTAAATAGCTGTAAATGGGATCCCTTTAACATCACAATCAGAACTTTAGCAGTTTGTTTTCTTCCCCAAAAATTGTTACCAGTCGAATTAGTCATATATATCACTCCAAAATCTGTTGAATGTAAACATCACCTTTATTTATTTATTTAATTTTTTTTTTGTTTATCTGATACATGAACTCGTACTTCTTGTCTGCGTTTGTTTATATGTCGATATCATTGCCTATGCAAAACAAAATTCGATTACTTATTGTTACGGTGTAAATCAACAACTAATACATTATATAATCGGTTACAATTTGGGAAGAATAGAAAATAAAATGAGGAAAAAGAAGTTGAGTCTCATTGTTATAAAACCGCCATTTCTTTTTCTTTGATGAAACACACAACCTACCTTCCTCAAACAATCATAAACGTTAAACAATATCTTTTCCCTCAACATCACCAACCACCGTACGTATTCTTTCT
The DNA here is from genome assembly GCF_046630445.1 of Rutidosis leptorrhynchoides. Taxonomy (NCBI): domain Eukaryota; kingdom Viridiplantae; phylum Streptophyta; class Magnoliopsida; order Asterales; family Asteraceae; genus Rutidosis; species Rutidosis leptorrhynchoides. Next base: position 574,399,711 of record NC_092336.1, on the reverse strand, counting down.
TCTTTTTCCTTCATGAGTGTCGATCACCTCAACCAACTTCTATCATTCATTAGCCTATGAAAAACATGCAATTCTCTTTCATCGTCTACTGCTACTACTCGCTGCTATTTTAAATTCTTGTTCCATTATTTGGGCAACACCAATAAAGCACGAGAACTGCAGCCTGCTACTACGCTTAAGGTATCCGTTTTCTATTGTTGTGCGATGAAGATGATGATTGATATGAATATTGGTTGATACAACTTAAAAGAGATGTTGCTATTATAGTGCTTCTACTCTTACTTTGGTCGACATATATACAAAAATAAACAAACCACCTAACCCACCACTTTAGCTATCTTTATGCTACTACAATTAGGTAAAGCAAAAGTCGATGTGTTGCTGTGGAATAATTCATTTGCGTATAAAACAAGGTGGGCCGAAGGGAGGACATGTCCACCTAATATTGATTTTTTTTTAATTGATGTAGTAAAAAGATATACATGGTAGGCCATGTAAATGATTCTCCTTCACTTGCTTATTAAAAAAAACGGATACAGTTTATATTACATTGAAATTTTGATATTTTGGCTTTTGATATTGCTAAAGTGGTGGATACCACCGATGAAGTTAAGGGGGAACAAATTTGGGATTTCTTTTCTTCTTTTCGGACTACAGCTCACAAGAGGATCCCACATATTATTTGATATTAGTCCAACTCTTCATATACCATAACCGAATAAGTGAAGACCCGTTAATTATGTAGATTAAAATTTTTCTTTTTTCCACAATGATATGATGCAATGTGTGGATATGAAGATTTATGATAAGGCACCGAAAGTTTTGTTGAAGTGCCCCACGTTTCCATTTACTGTCGAAATCCAAAGAACCCCACTTGGTTGTGTTTCATTGAATAATACCGAAAACTTTTATTCTTTCTGTTTCGAATTCTAGTGAAGTGAACCGTATTATTTTTTTTCTTTTCTTCCTAATGGGTTGTATTGCAAGTTGTTATTAATGGGTCGAACACTTGTTGTTTGTTGGGCCAAAACCCAAGTTGGTAAATGGAAAGGATACATAAGGAAGATGATGATTTTAAGAGAGAAAAGAAACTGATAGATAAGCGGGTTATAGAGTGGTTAATCTGGGTTTATAATCGAAAAGCGTGATTGCATGAATGGTTAAGTGTGTTGTTGGTTAAGCGAGAGGTCGCGGGTTCGAACCCGGGCTCGGGCATTTCTTTTTGGAAACTTGATACTTTAAGGTAGTATTCATATTATTATTATTATTATTATTATTATCATTATTATTATTATTATTATGTTATTAATATTATTATTAATATCTTGATTATGATTAAATGATAAAAGATGTTAAATTAAGTTGACATGGTTTAAAAGATAATGGTAAAATGATGAAAATGAAAATAAGTATAAGATAATATATAATCATGATAAATATTATAATTATGATTATTTTGGTATCATTATTAATATTATTATTATTAATATTATTATCATTATTATTATTATTATTAACATTATTATTATTATTATGATTACAAATATAAAGATTATAGATACAAATATTATTATGAAAATGATTAAAATTACAATAAAGTTACAATTTAATGAATTACTAATATTATTATTATCATTACAATAATACAACTTTTATTATTTATATTTTATCAAATAAACAATAGTTATATAAAAATATAATTAATACATATAACATAACTATATAAATATTTTTATGATAAATATTAAGTATTTATTTAAATATATAAAATAAAAATAGTTAATTAAGTAATGAAACATTTAAGTTATTAATATAAAAAGTATATCACTAATAATATACGAATATGTTCGATTACCATTATATGTGTTAATATATATATAAATGATATAGGTTCGTGAATCTGAGGCCAACCCTATACTTGTTCAATGTCGTTCTATGTATTTTTACTACAAAATACATTAGGTGAGTTTCATTAATCCCTTTTTAAATGCTTTTGCAATATATATTTTTGGGACTGAGAATACATGCGCTGCTTTTATAAATGCTTTACGAGATAGACACAAGTAATCGAAACTACATTCTATGGTTGGATTATCTAATCGAATATGCCCTTTTTATTAAGTCTGGTAATCTAAGAATTAGGGAACAGACACCCTAATTGACGCGAACTCTAAAGATAGATCTATCGGGCCCAACAAGCCCCATCCAAGGTACCGGATGCTTTAGTACTTCGAATTTTATATCATGTCCGAAGGAGGATCCCGGAATGATGGGGATATTCTTATATGCATATTGTGAATGTCGGTTACCAGGTGTTCAATCCATATGAATGATATTTTTGTCTCTATGCATGGGACGTATGTTTATGAGAAATGGAAATATGAAATCTTGTGGTCTATTAAATTTATGAAATGATTATTTATGTTAAATTAATGAACTCACCAACCTTTTGGTTGACACTTTAAAGCGTGTTTATTCTCAGGTATGAAAGAAATCTTCCGCTATGCATTTGCTCATATTAGAGACATTACTTGGAGTCATTCATGACATATTTCAAAAGACGTTGCATTTGAGTCGTCGAGTTCATCAAGATTAATATTAAATCAATTATAGTTAGGTATATTATGAAATGGTATGCATGCCGTCAACTTTCGATGTAATGAAATATTGTCTTTTCAAAAACGAATGCAATGTTTGTAAAATGTAGCATATAGAGGTCAAGTACCTCGCAATGTAATCAACTATTGTGAATCGTTTATAATCGATACGGACGTCGTCCGAATGGATTAGGACGGGTCCTTTCAAGGTTGCTGTTACATCTGCTGGTAATATGATGGAATATAAAAGGTTCTCCGGTAACAATAAAAGAACACGCATATATAACAAGGTTATAGTAAGGCTAGTCCGACTGAAAAGTCGAAGTTGACTTACTGGAGCTGTGATAAAATCGGCTAATTTGAAAAAGAATTGCAATGTTATTTTTGGTAACAACAATGCCAAAGGAGCTAGCACAGATAAGTGTTAAACGTTTATTCAGGTTCTGAGTGTTTTTCATGTGCATAACTATATGCATCAATCTTTTCTTCCGTAGATGAAGTGCGGTTGGTTCATCCTCTCGATTGAGGTGTTTTCAAGAATCATGAAAGGTTTGCACGCAGATTGTAATTGTCGAGATACAAATGAGGTTTAAGATGTAATCAAGTGGCAAATTTGAAGAATTGTTTAGTTTTATATATTATAATCAATATTTTAATTCATTTTAATTGTCCATTGTCATTAGTCCACATTCGATAATCCACAGTTAACAGTCCAATAATTCATATATAATATTTGAATTAAATAATACGTATCGTGACCCATGTACATGTCTCAGACTCGATCACAACTCAAACTATATATATTATTTAAAAATCAACCTCAACCCTGTATAGAGAACTCGATCATTACTGCAAATATAGAGTGTCTATGGTGATTCCAAATAATATATATAGATGTGTCGATATGATATGTCAAAACCTTGTATACGTATCCCGATATTTAAAGTGTGTAAAAATAAATGACAAAAATTAAATGACGATAAATAAAATTGCGATAATTAAATTGCGATAAATAAACTGCGATAAATAAAATGTAATCAGTTAGCTAGGAATAGTTAGTTGGAAACAGTTAGCGTGGATTCTTAACAAAATTTTTCATAGTTAATTTGTTTGTTTCTATCAAATTTTTATTTCGTCAAATGTGTTCTTCATTATGCCACTTGTTGGATTCTGATAGATTAAAATCCAAATATGAAATTGAATGAAAATGGTGATTCTGCGGTGAACGGATACGTATATCGGTGGTTGTAAGTAGGATAGTAAATGACTGTTGAATCAGCTTCGTCGAATGTACAGTGTAACTTATTAAAGTAAAATCTAAATATTCTTCGGGTATTACCTACCCGTTAAAATATTTTCACCATTAACAGTTTGTACAAAAGAATTTTTAATTACAATTTTTATGAAAACATATATACATATATATTTTCTTCAGATGTAATCATGGATTTAATGAGTTAACTTAATATTAAACTCATTTAGTTTTCGGTTGGAACTAGAATAAATAATCTCTAAAACTTTAGAGATTACATATTCGCCTTGTCGAACAAAGATAAATGAGGTAGAACGATACGTCGAACGAAGATCATACTTGAAGTACAGATGGTGATATTGAGGCATGGATTGTTGATGGTACTGGTGCTGTTATTGATGGTACTGTTGGTACCGGTGATGTTGCTGAAGCTGGTAGATTTTGCACCATATTCTCCAATTGATTACTCGAGCGCGAAGTTCGCTGACTTCTTCTATTATTTCGGGATGATTGTCGGTCGGAACGAGAGGATGAATAAGGTTTAGAATTGTGGATAGAATATAATCGTGTCGAACTACTCTGGAAATGAGGCTGAAAATGGTGTTTCGGATAGATTCGTCGGTAGATGCTTCAGCGTTTCGCCAAGAGGGAAATTTGGTGGATGGAAAGGGTCGCCTTCTTCGCATCTCCATTGTTTAAGTCGACTACGAACTCATCAGATGAATTGGGGATGGCTGATTGGTTGATTCATTCTGGTTATACTACTTTCAGAGTTCGAGTGGAAATCCATATCGGAATAGCTGTCGGAATAACTATCGGAATAACTATCGGAATCTGAGGGACTTGAACTGGTTGAGGGATTCATCTCGTACGATCAGATGAAGGATTTTCGATAAGAAATAGATTATAGGATGTAGATTAGTACCCTGCAATACATAATTTACATATGCATATAAAATACTAAATCCCACAAGTTACGGAGGAATCTACGAAATGTGTCAGGCAAAGTCTACAGTAACATATATGCTAAGATATGAATTAGCAGATACGCTAAGATACGAATTTTTGTCTATACGCTATTCATGCAATCATTGCAGTAAGATGTGTCTAGACTAAGAATGATAAGCAGGTAATTTCCTAAGGATGATAAACAGATGATTTCCGACAAAAATGATAAGCAAAACTTTTGACATGCAGACACGGTCGAAGTCCAGACTTACTAATGCATCCTAACGACTATCAGTTAGACACACTAATGCAAATCCTGGTTCACTAAGACCACTGCTCTGATACCAACTGTAGAGACCCGTCCTAATCCATCCGGACGAAGTCCATATCGTTTAAAAACGATTCACAACAGTTGATTACATCGCTAGGTACTTGACCTCTATATGATACATTTTACAAACATTGCATTCGTTTTTGAAAAGATAAACTTTCATTACATCGAAAGTTGACGACATGCATACCATTTCATAATATATCTAACTATATTTGAATTAATAATAATCTTGATGAACTCAACGACTCGAATGCAACGTCTTTTGAAATATGTCGTGAATGACTCCAAGTAATATCTCTAAGATGAGCAAATGCACAGCGGAAGATTTCTTTCATACCTGAGAATAAACATGCTTTTAACGTGTTAACCAAAAGGTTGGTGAGTTCATTAGTTTATCATAAACGATCATTTTCATAATTTTAATAGACCACAAGATTTCATATTTCCATTTCTCATAAACATACGTCCCATGCATAGAGACAAAAATATCATTCATATGGATTGAACACCTGGTAATCGACATTAACTAGATGCATATAAGAATATCCCCTATCATTCCGGGGCACCCTCCGGATATGATATAAATTTCGAAGTACTAAAGCATCCGGTACTTTGGATGGGGTTTGTTAGGCCCAATAGATCTATCTTTAAGATTCGCGTCAATTAGGGTGTCTGTTCCCTAATTCTTAGATTACCAGACTTAATAAAAAGGGTGATATTCGATTTGATAATTCAGCCATAGAATGTAGTTTTTGAGTACTTGTGTCTATTCCGTAAAACAGTTATAAAAGCAGCGCATGTATTCTCAGTTCCAAAAATATATATTGCAAAAGCATTTAAAAATGGAGCAAATGAAACTCACCTAATGTATTTTGTAGTAAAAATACATATGACGATATTTAACAAGTGTAGGGTTGGCCTCGGATTCATGAACCTATATCATTTATATGTATATTAACACATATAATTCCAGTCGAACAAATTTAGGTATTATTATTAATTGTTATATTAGTAACTTATATGTTTTATTAATAATTTAGCTATATTTATTTTATGTTTACTTTAGACGAATAATGTTGAAAATAATTATTTTAATGTTTGTAATAATAATAATAATAATAATAATAATAATAATAATAATAATAATAATAATAATAATAATAATAATAATAATAATAATAATAATAATATTCATAATATTCATAAAATTAATAGTAATAGTAATTTTCATAGAGTTAATATTAATATTCATAAAATGATAATAATGTTATTAATAATAAAAATAATGATAATAGTAGTAGTTTTTAATAAAGATGAAAGTTTAATAATAATAATGAAAATAATAGTTTTTATAATAATACCTAATAATAATAATAATAATAATAATAATAATAATAATAATAATAATAATAATAATAATAATAATAATAATAATAATAATAATAATAATAATAAATAAATAAGACTACCTTTCAAATGGTTAAATGAGTCTTTAAAAAGAAAGTGCCCTAGCCCGGGCTCGAACCCATGACTTCTCGGTTAAACCAAACACCATAAACCATTGTTCTGCTTGTAATCTTTCTGATCTATTTCGTACCTTAAATCCCTTTTAACTAATGTTTCTGTCTGTTCTTCTTTTAAACTTACACGAATCATCATTATCTTATAATCATAAACAACACGATCATAATCATCTTCTTAACAGTGTCTATCATTATTATTATCATTCGATTACTATCTTAGTCATGTTCACACATTAATTATTTATCATCATCGTCTTTCACCATCAATATCACGATCGTCATCACATCTTAGTGATCATAATCCTTTCATCCCATATCGTGTATCATGTATCACCTTTACTGTATCGTTCATAACCATCATCATTAAATGTTTATCTCCTTGCCTACATCATCATCATCATCTAAATCCTATTATCTATGTATCCTTATTATCTCCCAACAGCGATATTAAACAGAAAATATTACACAGAAAATGGCCGCAGCCCAATAGCAATAACAAAGTTGGATTCTCGGCCCAATAGACTTCTCGGCTTAAATATCAATATAAAATATTACGGCCCATTCTAGAAAACAAAACTTGTGGCCTAATTCAATACCAAGTTACATGATTTAGTTGATATGGCTGTAGCAGCAGAAAACGTAATATTATTAGTGGTACGTTTTACTCCTCACCAAAATCACGGCATTACATCATCCATGTGTCATTGTCCATTATCTTAATAAATAATTAGATTATCGGTAGCTTTATTAATAATACTTTGTACGCATAAATAAATAATTAGTATGATCATGGGTACCATTTGATAGTGGGATTTGTGAATTGTCATTTTCAGTTTGACATCTTCTATTTTATTATACCCGCACCGTTATCATTACCCTCTTCCTTATTATGTCATCAACCTCCATTTTTAACATGAAATCGCTGTAAAATATCCCAATCATCATCGTCTTCTACGACTAGAAACAGAAGGATGATTTGCAGCAAATGGAAGAAACAAAACGGTAATCGTTGGTTGCTTGTATCGGTGGTTGTGACTAAGTTTTCGTGGTGATTCACGATGGAAACAGAAAACGTAGGGCATCGTGCAAGAGGGTTTAAGGTGATGGTTTAGTAGGTTTACAGAGAAACAAGAAAAATAAAGGTGGTGGCTCATCTTTAATGGTGATGGTTTGTGGCTTAAAGAGAATGATTGCCTAACGAAAATAGAAAAGAAATGAACTAGCGGTTGTTTGAGGGTGGCGTTTGATTATACACAGAAAACAGTAGCTACAAGATTAGTGGTTGAGTGGTGATGGATTCGATTGTAATGTGAAAGAGATAATGAATCGAAATGGATACCTATGATAAACGGTGAGCAGGAGATGGCTATTGTTTGGTTTGCATCTGGTTTGACAGGAAAGCAAACAACAACAATTTGCAGTTGGAGCGTGAATTATAGATAGCAAAATAGATAGAATACATAGGTACTGTAGTTGTAAATAGGTTACTCGTGGTTGATGCTTCGGTGGTTTAGTGAAATGTCCCGTTCTTATTGATTAAAAACGTTCCATATTAATTGATTTCGTTGCGAGGTTTTGACCTCTATATGAGACGTTTTTCAAAGACTGCATTCATTTTAAAACAAACCATAACCTTTATTTCATCAATAAAGGTTTAAAAAGCTTTACGTAGATTATCAAATAATGATAATCTAAAATATCCTGTTTACACATGACCATTACATAGTGGTTTACAATACAAATATGTTACAACAAAATAAGTTTCTTGAATGCAGTTTTTACATAATATCATACAAGCATGGACTCCAAATCTCGTCCTTATTTAAGTATGCGACAGCGGAAGCTCTTATTAATCACCTGAGAATAAACATGCTTAAAACGTCAACAAAAATGTTGGTGAGTTATAGGTTTAACCTATATATATCAAATCATAATAATAGACCACAAGATTTCATATTTCAATACACATCCCATACATAGAGATAAAAATCATTCATATGGTGAACACCTGGTAACCGACATTAACAAGATGCATATATAAGAATATCCCCATCATTCCAGGACACCCTTCGGATATGATATAAATTTTGAAGTACTAAAGCATCCGGTACTTTGGATGGGGTTTGTTAGGCCCAATAGATCTATCTTTAGGATTCGCGTCAATTAGGGTGTCTGTTCCCTAATTCTTAGATTACCAGACTTAATAAAAAGGGGCATATTCGATTTCGATAATTCAACCATATAATGTAGTTTCACGTACTTGTGTCTATTTTGTAAATCATTTATAAAACCTGCATGTATTCTCATCCCAAAAATATTAGATTTTAAAAGTGGGACTATAACTCACTTTCACAGATTTTTACTTCGTTGGGAAGTAAGACTTGGCCACTGGTTGATTCACGAACCTATAACAATATATACATATATATCAAAGTATGTTCAAAATATATTTACAACACTTTTAATATATTTTGATGTTTTAAGTTTATTAAGTCAGCTGTCCTCGTTAGTAACCTACAACTAGTTGTCCACAGTTAGATGTACAGAAATAAATCGATAAATATTATCTTGAATCAATCAACGACCCAGTGTATACATATCTCAGTATTGATCACAACTCAAACTATATATATTTTGGAATCAACCTCAACCCTGTATAGCTAACTCCAACATTCACATATAGAGTGTCTATGGTTGTTCCGAAATATATATAGATGTGTCGACATGATAGGTCGAAACATTGTATACGTGTCTATGGTATCTCAAAATTACATAATATACAATACAAGTTAATTAAGTTATGGTTGGAATAGATTTGTTACCAATTTTCACGTAGCTAAAATGAGAAAAATTATCCAATCTTGTTTTACCCATAACTTCTTCATTTTAAATCCGTTTTGAGTGAATCAAATTGCTATGGTTTTATATTGAACTCTATTTTATGAATCTAAATAGAAAAAGTATAGGTTTATAGTCGGAAAAATAAGTTACAAGTCGTTTTTGTAAAGGTAGTCATTTCAGTCGAAAGAACGACGTCTAGATGACCATTTTAGAAAACATACTTCCACTTTGAGTTTAACCATAATTTTTGGATATATTTTCATGTTCATAATAAAAATCATTTTCTCAGAATAACAACTTTTAAATCAAAGTTTATCATAATTTTTAATTAACTAACCCAAAATAGCCCGCGGTGTTACTACGACGGCGTAAATCCGGTTTTACGGTGTTTTTCTTGTTTCCAGGTTTTAAATCATTAAGTTAGCATATCATATAGATATAGAACATGTGTTTAGTTGATTTTAAAAGTCAAGTTAGAAGGATTAACTTTTGTTTGCGAACAAGTTTAGAATTAACTAAACTATGTTCTAGTGATTACAAGTTTAAACCTTCGAATAAGATAGCTTTATATGTATGAATCGAATGATGTTATGAACATAATTACTACCTTAAGTTCCTTGGATAAACCTACTGGAAAAGAGAAAAATGGATCTAGCTTCAACGGATTCTTGGATGGCTCGAAGTTCTTGAAGCAGAATCATGACACGAAAACAAGTTCAAGTAAGATCATCACTTGAAATAAGATTGTTATAGTTATAGAAATTGAACCAAAGTTTGAATATGATTATTACCTTGTATTAGAATGATAACCTACTGTAAGAAACAAATATTTCTTGAGGTTGGATGATCACCTTACAAGATTGGAAGTGAGCTAGCAAACTTGAAAGTATTCTTGATTTTATGTAACTAGAACTTGTAGAATATATGAAGAACACTTAGAACTTGAAGATAGAACTTGAGAGAGATCAATTAGATGAAGAAAATTGAAGAATGAAAGTGTTTGTAGGTGTTTTTGGTCGTTGGTGTATGGATTAGATATAAAGGATATGTAATTTTGTTTTCATGTAAATAAGTCATGAATGATTACTCATATTTTTGTAATTTTATGAGATATTTCATGCTAGTTGCCAAATGATGGTTCCCACATATGTTAGGTGACTCACATGGGCTGCTAAGAGCTGATCATTGGAGTGTATATACCAATAGTACATACATCTAAAAGCTGTGTATTGTACGAGTACGAATACGGGTGCATACGAGTAGAATTGTTGATGAAACTGAACGAGAATGTAATTGTAAGCATTTTTGTTAAGTAGAAGTATTTTGATAAGTGTATTGAAGTCTTTAAAAAGTGTATAAATACATATTAAAACACTACATGTATATACATTTTAACTGAGTCGTTAAGTCATCGTTAGTCGTTACATGTAAGTGTTGTTTTGAAACCTTTAGGTTAACGATCTTGTTAAATGTTGTTAACCCAATGTTTATAATATCAAATGAGATTTGAAATTATTATATTATCATGATATTATCATGTATGAATATCTCTTAATATGATATATATACATTAAATGTCTTTACAACGATAATCGTTACATATATGTCTCGTTTAAAAATCATTAAGTTAGTAGTCTTGTTTTTACATATGTAATTCATTGTTAATATACTTAATGATATGTTTACTTATCATAGTATCATGTTAACTATATATATATATATCCATATATATGTCATCATATAGTTTTTACAAGTTTTAACGTTCGTGAATCACCGGTCAACTTGGGTGGTCAATTGTCTATATGAAACATATTTTAATTAATCAAGTCTTAACAAGTTTGATTGCTTAACATGTTGGAAACATTTAATCATGTAAATATCAATCTCAATTAATATATATAAACATGGAAAAGTTCGGGTCACTACAGTACCTACCCGTTAAATAAATTTCGTCCCGAAATTTTAAGCTGTTGAAGGTGTTGATGAATCTTCTGGAAATAGATGCGGGTATTTCTTCTTCATCTGATCTTCACGCTCCCAGGTGAACTCGGGTCCTCTACGAGCATTCCATCGAACCTTAACAATTGGTATCTTGTTTTGCTTAAGTCTTTTAACCTCATGATCCATTATTTCGACGGGTTCTTCGATGAATTGAAGTTTTTCGTTGATTTGGATTTCATCTAATGGAATAGTGATATCTTCTTTAGCAAAACATTTTTTCAAATTCGAGACGTGGAAAGTGTTATGTACAGCCGCGAGTTGTTGAGGTAACTCAAGTCGGTAAGCTACTGGTCCGACACGATCAATAATCTTGAATGGTCCAATATACCTTGGATTTAATTTCTCTCGTTTACCAAATCGAACAATACCTTTCCAAGGTGCAACCTTAAGCATGACCATCTCTCCAATTTCAAATTCTATATCTTTTCTTTTAATGTCGGCGTAGCTCTTTTGTCAACTTTGGGCGGTTTTCAACCGTTGTTGAATTTGGATGATCTTCTCGGTAGATTCTTGTATTATCTCCGGACCCGTAATCTGTCTATCCCCCACTTCACTCCAAAAAATCAGAGACCTGCACTTTCTACCATAAAGTGCTTCAAACGGCGCCATCTCAATGCTTGAATGGTAGATGTTGTTGTAGGAAAATTCTGCTAATGGTAGATGTCGATCCCAACTGTTTCCGAAATCAATAACACATGCTCGTAGCATGTCTTCAAGCGTTTGTATCGTCCTTTCGCTCTGCCCATCAGTTTGTGGATGATAGGCAGTACTCATGTCTAGACGAGTTCCTAATGCTTGCTGTAATGTCTGCCAGAATCTTGAAATAAATCTGGCATCCCTATCAGAGATAATAGAGATTGGTATTCCATGTCTGGAGACGACTTCCTTCAAATACAGTCGTGCTAACTTCTCCATCTTGTCATCTTCTCTTATTGGCAGGAAGTGTGCTGATTTGGTGAGACGATCAACTATTATCCAAATAGTATTTAAACCACTTGCAGTCCTTGGCAATTTAGTGATGAAATCCATGGTAATGTTTTCCCATTTCCATTCCGGGATTTCGGGTTGTTGAAGTAGACCTGATGGTTTCTGATGCTCAGCTTTGACCTTAGAACACGTCAAACATTCTCCTACATATTTAGCAACATCGGCTTTCATACCCGGCCACCAAAAATGTTTCTTGAGATCCTTGTACATCTTCCCCGTTCCAGGATGTATTGAGTATCTGGTTTTATGAGCTTCTCTAAGTACCATTTCTCTCATATCTCCAAATTTTGGTACCCAAATCCTTTCAGCCCTATACCGGGTTCCGTCTTCCCGAATATTAAGATGCTTCTCCGATCCTTTGGGTATTTCATCCTTTAAATTTCCCTCTTTTAAAACTCCTTGTTGCGCCTCCTTTATTTGAGTAGTAAGGTTATTATGAATCATTATATTCATAGATTTTACTCGAATGGGTTCTCTGTCCTTCCTGTTCAAGGCATCGGCTACCACATTTGCCTTCCCCGGGTGGTAACGAATCTCAAAGTCGTAATCATTCAACAATTCAATCCACCTACGCTGCCTCATATTCAGTTGTTTCTGATTAAATATGTGTTGAAGACTTTTGTGGTCGGTATATATAATACTTTTGACCCCATATAAGTAGTGCCTCCATTTCTTTAATGCAAAAACAACCGCGCCTAATTCCAAATCATGCATCGTATAATTTTGTTCGTGAATCTTCAATTGTCTAGACTGAAATGTCCCGTTCTTATTGATTAAAAACGTTTCATATTAATTGATTTCGTTGCGAGGTTTTGACCTCTATATGAGACGTTTTTCAAAGACTGCATTCATTTTAAAACAAACCATAACCTTTATTTCATCAATAAAGGTTTAAAAAGCTTTACGTAGATTATCAAATAATGATAATCTAAAATATCCTGTTTACACACGACCATTACTTAATGGTTTACAATACAAATATGTTACAACAAAATAAGTTTCTTGAATGCAGTTTTTACACAATATCATACAAGCATGGACTCCAATTCTCGTCCTTATTTAAGTATGCGACAGCGGAAGCTCTTAATAATCACCTGAGAATAAACATGCTTAAAACGTCAACAAAAATGTTGGTGAGTTATAGGTTTAACCTATATATATCAAATCGTAACAATAGACCACAAGATTTCATATTTCAATACACATCCCATACATAGAGATAAAAATCATTCATATGGTGAACACCTGGTAACCGACATTAACAAGATGCATATATAAGAATATCCCCATCATTCCGGGACACCCTTCGGATATGATATAAATTTCGAAGTACTAAAGCATCCGGTACTTTGGATGGGGTTTGTTAGGCCCAATAGATCTATCTTTAGGATTCGCGTCAATTAGGGTGTCTGTTCCCTAATTCTTAGATTACCAGACTTAATAAAAAGGGGCATATTCGATTTCGATAATTCAACCATAGAATGTAGTTTCACGTACTTGTGTCTATTTTGTAAATCATTTATAAAACCTGCATGTATTCTCATCCCAAAAATATTAGATTTTAAAAGTGGGACTATAACTCACTTTCACAGATTTTTACTTCGTCGGGAAGTAAGACTTGGCCACTGGTTGATTCACGAACCTATAACAATATATACATATATATCAAAGTATGTTCAAAATATATTTACAACACTTTTAATATATTTTGATGTTTTAAGTTTATTAAGTCAGCTGTCCTCGTTAGTAACCTACAACTAGTTGTCCACAGTTAGATGTACAGAAATAAATCGATAAATATTATATTGAATCAATCCACGACCCAGTGTATACGTATCTCAGTATTGATCACAACTCAAACTATATATATTTTGGAATCAACCTCAACCCTGTATAGCTAACTCCAACATTCACATATAGAGTGTCTATGGTTGTTCCGAAATATATATAGATGTGTCGACATGATAGGTCAAAACATTGTATACGTGTCTATGGTATCTCAAGATTACATAATATACAATACAAGTTGATTAAGTTATGGTTGGAATAGATTTGTTACCAATTTTCACGTAGCTAAAATGAGAAAAATTATCCAATCTTGTTTTACCCATAACTTCTTCATTTTAAATCCGTTTTGAGTGAATCAAATTGCTATGGTTTCATATTGAACTCTATTTTATGAATCTAAACAGAAAAAGTATAGGTTTATAGTCGTAAAAATAAGTTACAAGTCGTTTTTCTAAAGGTAGTCATTTCAGTCGAAAGAACGACGTCTAGATGACCATTTTAGAAAACATACTTCCACTTTGAGTTTAACCATAATTTTTGGATATAGTTTCATGTTCATAATAAAAATCATTTTCTCAGAATAACAACTTTTAAATCAAAGTTTATCATAGTTTTTAATTAACTAACCCAAAACAGCCCGCGGTGTTACTACGACGGCGTAAATCCGGTTTTACGGTATTTTTCGTGTCTCCAGGTTTTAAATCATTAAGTTAGCATATCATATAGATATAGAACATGTGTTTAGTTGATTTTAAAAGTCAAGTTAGAAGGATTAACTTTTGTTTGCGAACAAGTTTAGAATTAACTAAACTATGTTCTAGTGATTACAAGTTTAAACCTTCGAATAAGATAGCTTTATATATATGAATTGAATGATGTTATGAACATCATTACTACCTTAAGTTCCTTGGATAAACCTACTGGAAAAGTGAAAAATGGATCTAGCTTCAACGGATCCTTGGATGGCTCGAAGTTCTTGAAGCAGAATCATGACACGAAAACAAGTTCAAGTAAGATCATCACTTGAAATAAGATTGTTATAGTTATAGAAATTGAACCAAACTTTGAATATGATTATTACCTTGTATTAGAATGATAACCTACTGTAAGAAACAAAGATTTCTTGAGGTTGGATGATCACCTTACAAGATTGGAAGTGAGCTAGCAAACTTGAAAGTATTCTTGATTTTATGTAACTAGAACTTGTAGAATATATGAAGAACACTTAGAACTTGAAGATAGAACTTGAGAGAGATCAATTAGATGAAGAAAATTGAAGAATGAAAGTGTTTGTAGGTGTTTTTGGTCGTTGGTGTATGGATTAGATATAAAGGATATGTAATTTTGTTTTCATGTAAATAAGTCATGAATGATTACTCATATTTTTGTAATTTTATGAGATATTTCATGCTAGTTGCCAAATGATGGTTCCCAAATGTGTTAAGTGACTCACATGGGCTGCTTAGATCTGATCATTGGAGTGTATATACCAATAGTACATACATCTAAAAGCTGTGTATTGTACGAGTACGAATACGGGTGCATACGAGTAGAATTGTTGATGAAACTGAATGAGGATGTAATTGTAAGCATTTTTGTTAAGTAGAAGTATTTTGATAAGTGTATTGAAGTCTTTCAAAAGTGTATAAATACATATTAAAACACTACATGTATATACATTTTAACTGAGTCGTTAAGTCATCGTTAGTCGTTACATGTAAGTGTTGTTTTGAAACCTTTAGGTTAACGATCTTGTTAAATGTTGTTAACCCAATGTTTATAATATCAAATGAGATTTTAAATTATTATATTATCATGATATTATCATGTATGAATATCTCTTAATATGATATATATACATTAAATGTCTTTACAACGATAATCGTTACATATATGTCTCGTTTAAAAATCATTAAGTTAGTAGTCTTGTTTTTACATATGTAGTTCATTGTTAATATACTTAATGATATGTTTACTTATCATAGTATCATGTTAACTATATATATATCCATATATATGTCATCATATAGTTTTTACAAGTTTTAACGTTCGTGAATCACCGGTCAGCTTGGGTGGTCAATTGTCTATATGAAACATATTTCAATTAATCAAGCCTTAACAAGTTTGATTGCTTAACATGTTGGAAACATTTAATCATGTAAATATCAATCTCAATTAATATATATAAACATGGAAAAGTTCGGGTCACTACAGTACCTACCCGTTAAATAAATTTCGTCCCGAAATTTTAAGCTGTTGAAGGTGTTGACGAATCTTCTGGAAATAGATGCGGGTATTTCTTCTTCATCTGATCTTCATGCTCCCAGGTGAACTCGGGTCCTCTACGAGCATTCCATCGAACCTTAACAATTGGTATCTTGTTTTGCTTAAGTCTTTTAACCTCACGATCCATTATTTCGACGGGTTCTTCGATGAATTGAAGTTTTTCGTTGATTTGGATTTCATCTAACAGAATAGTGAGATCTTCTTTAGCAAAACATTTCTTCAAATTCGAGACGTGGAAAGTGTTATGTACAGCCGCGAGTTGTTGAGGTAACTCAAGTCGGTAAGCTACTGGTCCGACACGATCAATAATCTTGAATGGTCCAATATACCTTGGATTTAATTTCCCTCGTTTACCAAATCGAACAACGCCTTTCCAAGGTGCAACTTTAAGCATGACCATCTCTACAATTTCAAATTCTATATCTTTTCTTTTAATGTCAGCGTAGCTCTTTTGTCGACTTTGGGCGGTTTTCAACCGTTGTTGAATTTGGATGATCTTCTCGGTAGTTTCTTGTATAATCTCCGGACCCGTAATCTGTCTATCCCCTACTTCACTCCAACAAATCGGAGACCTGCACTTTCTACCATAAAGTGCTTCAAACGGCGCCATCTCAATGCTTGAATGGTAGTTATTGTTGTAGGAAAATTCTGCTAACGGTAGATGTCGATCCCAACTGTTTCCGAAATCAATAACACATGCTCGTAGCATGTCTTCAAGCGTTTGTATCGTCCTTTCGCTCTGCCCATCAGTTTGTGGATGATAGGCAGTACTCATGTCTAGACGAGTTCCTAATGCTTGCTGTAATGTCTGCCAGAATCTTGAAATAAATCTGCCATCCCTATCAGAGATAATAGAGATTGGTATTCCATGTCTGGAGACGACTTCCTTCAAATACAGTCGTGCTAACTTCTCCATCTTGTCATCTTCTCTTATTGGCAGGAAGTGTGCTGATTTGGTGAGACGATCAACTATTACCCAAATAGTATCAAAACCACTTGCAGTCCTTGGCAATTTAGTGATGAAATCCATGGTAATGTTTTCCCATTTCCATTCCGGGATTTCGGGTTGTTGAAGTAGACCTGATGGTTTCTGATGCTTAGCTTTGACCTTAGAACACGTCAAACATTCTCCTACATATTTAGCAACATCGGCTTTCATACCCGGCCACCAAAAATGTTTCTTGAGATCCTTGTACATCTTCCCCGTTCCAGGATGTATTGAGTATCTGGTTTTATGAGCTTCTCTAAGTACCATTTCTCTCATATCTCCAAATTTTGGTACCCAAATCCTTTCAGCCCTATACCGGGTTCCGTCTTCCCGAATATTAAGATGCTTCTCCGATCCCTTGGGTATTTCATCCTTTAAATTTCCCTCTTTTAAAAATCCTTGTTGCGCCTCCTTTATTTGAGTAGTAAGGTTATTATGAATCATTATATTCATAGATTTTACTCGAATGGGTTCTCTGTCCTTCCTGCTCAAGGCATCGGCTACCACATGTGCCTTCCCCGGGTGGTAACGAATCTCAAAGTCGTAATCATTCAACAATTCAATCCACCTACGCTGCCTCATATTCAGTTGTTTCTGATTAAATATGTGTTGAATACTTTTGTGGTCGGTATATATAATACTTTTGACCCCATATAAGTAGTGCCTCCAAGTCTTTAATGCAAAAACAACCGCGCCTAATTCCAAATCATGCGTCGTATAATTTTGTTCGTGAATCTTCAATTGTCTAGACGCATAAGCAATCACCTTCGTTCGTTGCATTAATACACAACCGAGACCTTGCTTTGATGCGTCACAATAAATCACAAAATCATCATTCCCTTCAGGCAATGACAATATAGGTGCCGTAGTTAGCTTTTTCTTCAATAACTGAAACACTTTCTCTTGTTCATCATTCCATTCAAATTTCTTCCCTTTATGCGTTAATGCAGTCAAGGGTTTTGCTATTCTGGAAAAGTCTTGGATGAACCTTCTGTAGTAACCAGCTAGTCCTAAAAACTGGCGTATGTGTTTCGGAGTTTTCGGGGTTTCCCACTTTTCAACAGTTTCTATCTTTGCCGGATCCACCTTAATACCTTCTTTGTTCACTATGTGACCGAGGAATTGAACTTCTTCCAACCAAAATGCACACTTTGAAAACTTAGCGTACAATTCTTCCTTCCTCAATACTTCTAACACCTTTCTCAAATGTTCACCGTGTTCTTGGTCATTCTTTGAGTAAATAAGTATGTCATCAATGAAAACAATGACAAACTTGTCAAGGTATGGTCCACACACTCGGTTCATAAGGTCCATGAACACAGCTGGTGCATTAGTTAAACCAAACGGCATGACCATAAACTCATAATGACCGTAACGTGTTCTGAAAGCAGTCTTTGGAATATCATCTTCTTTCACCCGCATTTGATGATACCTGGAACGTAAGTCAATCTTTGAATAAACAGACGAGCCTTGTAGTTGATCAAATAAGTCATTGATTCTCGGTAGTGGGTAGCGGTTCTTGATGGTAAGTTTGTTCAACTCTCGGTAGTCGATACACAACCTGAATGTACCATCTTTCTTCTTGACAAACAAAACAGGAGCTCCCCACGGTGATGTGCTTGGTCGAATGAAACCACGCTCTAAAAGTTCTTGTAATTGGCTTTGCAGTTCTTTCATCTCGCTGGGTGCGAGTCTCTAAGGAGCACGAGCTATTGGTGCAGCTCCTGGTACAAGATCTATTTGAAATTCAACGGATCGATGTGGGGGTAATCCCGGTAATTCTTTCGGAAATACATCGGGAAATTCTTTTGCGACGGGAACATCATTGATGCTTTTTTCTTCAGTTTGTACTTTCTCGACGTGTGCTAGAACAGCATAGCAACCTTTTCTTATTAGTTTTTGTGCCTTCAAATTACTAATAAGATGTAGCTTCGTGTTTCCCTTTTCTCCGTACACCATTAAGGGTTTTCCTTTTTCTCGTATAATGCGAATTGCATTTTTGTAACAAACGATCTCTGCTTTCACTTCTTTCAACCAGTCCATACCGATTATCACATCAAAACTCCCTAACTCTACTGGTATCAAGTCAATCTTAAATGTTTCGCTAACCAGTTTAATTTCTCGATTCCGACATATATTATCTGCTGAAATTAATTTACCATTTGCTAATTCGAGTAAAAATTTACTATCCAAAGGCGTCAATGGACAACTTAATTTAGCACAAAAATCTCTACTCATATAGCTTCTATCCGCACCCGAATCAAATAAAACGTAAGCAGATTTATTGTCAATAAGAAACGTACCTGTAACAAGCTCCGGGTCTTCCTGTGCCTCTGCCGCATTAATATTGAAAACTCTTCCACGGCCTTGTCCATTCGTATTCTCCTGGTTCGGGCAATTTCTAATAATGTGGCCCGGTTTTCCACATTTATAACAAACTACATTGGCATAACTTGCTCCGACACTACTTGCTCCGCCATTACTCGTTCCGACACCATTTGTTCCTTTCGTTCTATTAACCCCTGGTCCGTAGACCTCACACTTCGCCGCGCTATGACCATTTCTTTTACACTTGTTGCAAAATTTGGTGCAGAACCCCGAGTGATTCTTTTCACACCTTTGGCATAGCTGCTTCTGATTGTTGTTGTTGTTGCGGTTATTATTGTTGTTGGGATGATTGTTGTAGTTGCTGTTGTTGTTGTTGTTGTTGTTGTTGTTGTTGTTGGGCCGTTTGTTGTAGTTGCGATTGATGTTGCGATTGTTGGGATAATTGTTGCGATTATTGTTGTAATTGCTGTTGTTGTTGTATTGGTGATTCTTATCACCGTTTTCCTCCCACTTTCTTTTGACTTGCTTCATATTGGCCTCTTCAGCAGTCTGTTCTTTAATTCTTTCTTCAATCTGGTTCACGAGTTTGTGAGCCATTCTACATGCCTGTTGTATGGAGGCGGGCTCGTGTGAACTTATATCTTCTTGGATTCTTTCCGGTAATCCTTTCACAAACGCGTCGATCTTCTCTTCCTCATCTTCGAATGCTCCCGGACACAATAGGCACAATTCTGTGAATCGTCTTTCGTACGTGGTAATATCAAATCCTTGGGTTCGTAACCCTCTAAGTTCTGTCTTGAGCTTATTGACCTCGGTTCTGGGACGGTACTTCTCGTTCATCAAGTGCTTGAATGCTGACCATGGTAGTGCGTACGCATCGTCTTGTCCCACTTGCTCTAGATAGGTATTCCACCATGTTAACGCAGAACCTGTGAAGGTATGCGTAGCGTACTTCACTTTGTCCTCTTCAGTACACTTACTTATGGCAAACACCGATTCGACCTTCTCGGTCCACCGTTTCAATCCGATCGGTCCTTCGGTTCCATCAAATTCCAAAGGTTTGCAGGCAGTGAATTCTTTGTAGGTGCATCCTACACGATTTCCTGTACTGCTAGATCCAAGGTTATTGTTGGTATGTAGTGCAGCCTGTACTGCGGCTATGTTTGAAGCTAGAAAAGTACGGAATTCCTCTTCATTCATATTCACGGTGTGTCGAGTAGTCGGTGCCATTTCCTTCAAAATAGTCAAATGGAACAAGTTAATCATACAGAATATTAAGAGTAGTTGATAGTATTTCGTAGCATAATATGAACTCATTTATAAAAGCTTTTTCTTCATATTAGCGTTTTATAAGTTTAAATTCGGGTAGTACCTACCCGTTAAGTTCATACTTAGTAGCTAATATACAATTCAACTACTACAATTCTATATGAAAAACTGATTATAATAATATTTCGCGTTCAAACTTTTACACAATATTTTACAAACTTACAATACCGCTTATTTTACATAAAGCATGAAATATAGCACACAATAACTTTGATACAAGATAGTTGTGAAGATAATTCTAGCTAGTACACAAGTCGTTCAGCAAAGGCAATAAAGACACGTAATTCATACGTCCAGAAACAAGTCATGCATTCTGGTTTTACTAGGACTACTTCCCATCCTTGGTCTTGTGGAACATAACCGTTATGGCCGTTGATAAGACAGCGTGTTGTAACGTCATCAAAGGGACGAGGGTTACGTAATGACCAACAGTCTCGTAATAACCTAAAAACCTCATTTCTTACCCCAATTACCGACTCCGTCACTTGTGGGAACGTTTTGTTTAATAGTTGTAGCCCGATGTTCTTGTTCTCACTTTGGTGAGAAGCGAACATTACTAACCCGAAAGCATAACATGCTTCTTTATGTTGCATGTTAGATGCTTTTTCTAAATCACGAAGTCCAATATTCGGATATATTGAGTCAAAATAATTTCTTAACCCATTGCGTAAAATAGCATTTGGGTTCCCCGCAATATATGCGTCAAAGTAAACACATCGTAACTTATGGATTTCCCAATGTGATATCCCCCATCTTTCGAACGAAAGCCTTTTAAAAACCAAGGCATTCTTGGAACGTTCTTCGAATGTCTTACAAACTGATCTCGCCATAAATAGTTGTGCCGAAGAATTCTGACCGACTCTAGATAAGATTTCATCAATCATGTCTTCGGGTAGGTCTCTTAAAATATTGGGTTGTCTATCCATTTTGTGTTTTTATACTGTAAAATAGACAAGAGTTAGATTCATAAAAAAAAAAATACTTATTAATACAAGCAATTTTTACATATATCATAAAGCATAAGCACACTATATTACATATATTACACCACACGAATACAGCTATCTTATTCCGACTCGCTTGTTTCTTCTTCCTCGGTTTTGGTTCGTTTTGCCAAGTTTCTAGGGATATATGATGTTCCCCTAATACGAGCCGTCGTTATCCACATTGGTTTAGAAAAACCTGGTGGTTTAGAGGTTCCCGGGTCATTGTTACAACTTAAGGACTTCGGGGATTGACGATACATATAAAGTTCATCGGGGTTGGAATTAGATTTCTCTATTTTTATGCCCTTTCCATTATTATTTTCTTTTGCCTTTTTAAATTCAGTTGGGGTAATTTCTATAACATCATCGGAATTCTCGTCGGAATCCGATTCATCGGAGAATTGGTAATCCTCCCAATATTTTGCTTCCTTGGCGGAAACACCATTGACCATAATTAACCTTGGTCGGTTGGTTGAGGATTTTCTTTTACTTAACTGTTTTATTATTTCCCCCACCGGTTCTATTTCTTCATCCAGTTCCGATTCTTCTTCCGGTTCCGATTCTTCTTCTGGTTCCGACTCTTCTTCCGGTTCCTCTTCGGGAACTTGTGAATCAGTCCACGAATCATTCCAATTTACATTTGACTCTTCATTATTATTATGTGAGTCAATGGGACTTGTTCTAGAGGTAGACATCTATCACATAATATCAAACGCGTTAAGAGATTAATATATCACATAATATTCACATGTTAAAAATATATAGTTTCCAACAAAATTTGTTAAGCAATCATTTTTCAAGTAAACACGGTCGAAGTCCAGACTCACTAATGCATCCTAACAAACTCGATAAGACACACTAATGCAAAATTCTGATTCTTTAAGACCAACGCTCTGATACCAACTGAAATGTCCCGTTCTTATTGATTAAAAACGTTTCATATTAATTGATTTCGTTGCGAGGTTTTGACCTCTATATGAGACGTTTTTCAAAGACTGCATTCATTTTAAAACAAACCATAACCTTTATTTCATCAATAAAGGTTTAAAAAGCTTTACGTAGATTATCAAATAATGATAATCTAAAATATCCTGTTTACACACGACCATTACTTAATGGTTTACAATACAAATATGTTACAACAAAATAAGTTTCTTGAATGCAGTTTTTACACAATATCATACAAGCATGGACTCCAAATCTCGTCCTTATTTAAGTATGCGACAGCGGAAGCTCTTAATAATCACCTGAGAATAAACATGCTTAAAACGTCAACAAAAATGTTGGTGAGTTATAGGTTTAACCTATATATATCAAATCGTAACAATAGACCACAAGATTTCATATTTCAATACACATCCCATACATAGAGATAAAAATCATTCATATGGTGAACACCTGGTAACCGACATTAACAAGATGCATATATAAGAATATCCCCATCATTCCGGGACACCCTTCGGATATGATATAAATTTCGACGTACTAAAGCATCCGGTACTTTGGATGGGGTTTGTTAGGCCCAATAGATCTATCTTTAGGATTCGCGTCAATTAGGGTGTCTGTTCCCTAATTCTTAGATTACCAGACTTAATAAAAAGGGGCATATTCGATTTCGATAATTCAACCATAGAATGTAGTTTCACGTACTTGTGTCTATTTTGTAAATCATTTATAAAACCTGCATGTATTCTCATCCCAAAAATATTAGATTTTAAAAGTGGGACTATAACTCACTTTCACAGATTTTTACTTCGTCGGGAAGTAAGACTTGGCCACTGGTTGATTCACGAACCTATAACAATATATACATATATATCAAAGTATGTTCAAAATATATTTACAACACTTTTAATATATTTTGATGTTTTAAGTTTATTAAGTCAGCTGTCCTCGTTAGTAACCTACAACTAGTTGTCCACAGTTAGATGTACAGAAATAAATCGATAAATATTATCTTGAATCAATCCACGACCCAGTGTATACGTATCTCAGTATTGATCACAACTCAAACTATATATATTTTGGAATCAACCTCAACCCTGTATAGCTAACTCCAACATTCACATATAGAGTGTCTATGGTTGTTCCGAAATATATATAGATGTGTCGACATGATAGGTCGAAACATTGTATACGTGTCTATGGTATCTCAAGATTACATAATATACAATACAAGTTGATTAAGTTATGGTTGGAATAGATTTGTTACCAATTTTCACGTAGCTAAAATGAGAAAAATTATCCAATCTTGTTTTACCCATAACTTCTTCATTTTAAATCCGTTTTGAGTGAATCAAATTGCTATGGTTTCATATTGAACTCTATTTTATGAATCTAAACATAAAAAGTATAGGTTTATAGTCGGAAAAATAAGTTACAAGTCGTTTTTGTAAAGGTAGTCATTTCAGTCGAAAGAACGACGTCTAGATGACCATTTTAGAAAACATACTTCCACTTTGAGTTTAACCATAATTTTTGGATATAGTTTCATGTTCATAATAAAAATCATTTTCTCAGAATAACAACTTTTAAATCAAAGTTTATCATAGTTTTTAATTAACTAACCCAAAACAGCCCGCGGTGTTACTACGACGGCGTAAATCCGGTTTTACGGTGTTTTTCGTGTCTCCAGGTTTTAAATCATTAAGTTAGCATATCATATAGATATAGAACATGTGTTTAGTTGATTTTAAAAGTCAAGTTAGAAGGATTAACTTTTGTTTGCGAACAAGTTTAGAATTAACTAAACTATGTTCTAGTGATTACAAGTTTAAACCTTCGAATAAGATAGCTTTATATATATGAATTGAATGATGTTATGAACATCATTACTACCTTAAGTTCCTTGGATAAACCTACTGGAAAAGTGAAAAATGGATCTAGCTTCAACGGATCCTTGGATGGCTCGAAGTTCTTGAAGCAGAATCATGACACGAAAAGAAGTTCAAGTAAGATCATCACTTGAAATAAGATTGTTATAGTTATAGAAATTGAACCAAACTTTGAATATGATTATTACCTTGTATTAGAATGATAACCTACTGTAAGAAACAAAGATTTCTTGAGGTTGGATGATCACCTTACAAGATTGGAAGTGAGCTAGCAAACTTGAAAGTATTCTTGATTTTATGTAACTAGAACTTGTAGAATATATGAAGAACACTTAGAACTTGAAGATAGAACTTGAGAGAGATCAATTAGATGAAGAAAATTGAAGAATGAAAGTGTTTGTAGGTGTTTTTGGTCGTTGGTGTATGGATTAGATATAAAGGATATGTAATTTTGTTTTCATGTAAATAAGTCATGAATGATTACTCATATTTTTGTAATTTTATGAGATATTTCATGCTAGTTGCCAAATGATGGTTCCCACATGTGTTAAGTGACTCACATGGGCTGCTTAGATCTGATCATTGGAGTGTATATACCAATAGTACATACATCTAAAAGCTGTGTATTGTACGAGTACGAATACGGGTGCATACGAGTAGAATTGTTGATGAAACTGAATGAGGATGTAATTGTAAGCATTTTTGTTAAGTAGAAGTATTTTGATAAGTGTATTGAAGTCTTTCAAAAGTGTATAAATACATATTAAAACACTACATGTATATACATTTTAACTGAGTCGTTAAGTCATCGTTAGTCGTTACATGTAAGTGTTGTTTTGAAACCTTTAGGTTAACGATCTTGTTAAATGTTGTTAACCCAATGTTTATAATATCAAATGAGATTTTAAATTATTATATTATCATGATATTATCATGTATGAATATCTCTTAATATGATATATATACATTAAATGTCTTTACAACGATAATCGTTACATATATGTCTCGTTTAAAAATCATTAAGTTAGTAGTCTTGTTTTTACATATGTAGTTCATTGTTAATATACTTAATGATATGTTTACTTATCATAGTATCATGTTAACTATATATATATCCATATATATGTCATCATATAGTTTTTACAAGTTTTAACGTTCGTGAATCACCGGTCAGCTTGGGTGGTCAATTGTCTATATGAAACATATTTCAATTAATCAAGCCTTAACAAGTTTGATTGCTTAACATGTTGGAAACATTTAATCATGTAAATATCAATCTCAATTAATATATATAAACATGGAAAAGTTCGGGTCACTACATAGACGCATAAGCAATCACCTTCGTTCGTTGCATTAATACACAACCGAGACCTTGCTTTGATACGTCACAATAAATCACAAAATCATCATTCCTTTCAGGCAATGATAATATTGGTGCCGTAGTTAGCTTTTTCTTCAATAACTGAAACGCTTTCTCTTGTTCATCATTCCATTCAAATTTCTTCCCTTTATGCGTTAATGCAGTTAAGGGTTTTGCTATTCTGGAAAAGTCTTGGATGAACCTTCTGTAGTAACAAGCTAGTCCTAAAAACTGGCGTATGTGTTTCGGAGTTTTCGGGGTTTCCCACTTTTCAACAGTTTCTATCTTTGCCGGATCCACCTTAATACCTTCTTTGTTCACTATGTGACCGAGGAATTGAACTTCTTCCAACCAAAATGCACACTTTGAAAACTTAGCGTACAATTCTTCCTTCCTCAATACTTCTAACACCTTTCTCAAATGTTCACCGTGTTCTTGGTCATTCTTTGAGTAAATAAGTATGTCATCAATGAAAACAATGACAAATTTGTCAAGGTATGGTCCACACACTCGGTTCATAAGGTCCATGAACACAGCTGGTGCATTAGTTAAACAAAACGGCATGACCATAAACTCGTAATGACCGTAACGTGTTCTGAAAGCAATCTTTGGAATATCATCTTCTTTCACCCGCATTTGATGATACCCAGAACGTAAGTCAATCTTTGAATAAACAGACGAGCCTTGTAGTTGATCAAATAAGTCGTCGATTCTCGGTAGTGGGTAGCGGTTCTTGATGGTAAGTTTGTTCAACTCTCGGTAGTCGATACACAACCTGAATGTACCATCTTTCTTCTTGACAAACAAAACAGGAGCTCCCCACGGTGATGTGCTTGGTCGAATGAAACCACGCTCTAAAAGTTCTTGTAATTGGCTTTGCAGTTCTTTCATCTCGCTGGGTGCGAGTCTGTAAGGAGCACGAGCTATTGGTGCAGCTCCTGGTACAAGATCTATTTAAAATTCAACGGATCGATGTGGGGGTAATCCCGGTAATTCTTTCGGAAATACATCGGGAAATTCTTTTGCAATGGAAACATCATTGATGCTCTTTTCTTCAGTTTGTACTTTCTCGACGTGTGCTAGAACAGCATAGCAACCTTTTCTTATTAGTTTTTGTGCCTTCAAATTACTAATAAGATGTAGCTTCGTGTTGCCCTTTTCTCCATACACCATTAAGGGTTTTCCTTTTTCTCGTATAATGCGAATTACATTTTTGTAACAAACGATCTCTGCTTTCACTTCTTTCAACCAGTCCATACCAATTATCACATCAAAACTCCCTAACTCTACTGGTATCAAATCAATCTTAAATGTTTCGCTAACCAGTTTAATTTCTCGATTCCGACATATATTATCTGCTGAAATTAATTTACCATTTGCTAATTCGAGTAAAAATTTACTATCCAAAGACGTCAATGGACAACTTAATTTAGCACAAAAATCTCTACTCATATAGCTTCTATCCGCACCCGAATCAAATAAAACGTAAGCAGATTTATTGTCAATAAGAAACGTACCTGTAACAAGCTCTGGGTCTTCCTGTGCCTCTGCCGCATTAATATTGAAAACTCTTCCGCGGCCTTGTCCATTCGTGTTCTCCTGGTTCGGGCAATTTCTAATAATGTGGCCCGGTTTTCCACATTTATAACAAACTACATTGGCATAACTTGGTCCGACACTACTTGCTCCGCCATTACTCGTTCCGACACCATTTGTGAAATGTCCCGTTCTTATTGATTAAAAACGTTCCATATTAATTGATTTCGTTGCGAGGTTTTGACCTCTATATGAGACGTTTTTCAAAGACTGCATTCATTTTAAAACAAACCATAACCTTTATTTCATCAATAAAGGTTTAAAAAGCTTTACGTAGATTATCAAATAATGATAATCTAAAATATCCTGTTTACACACGACCATTACATAATGGTTTACAATACAAATATGTTACAACAAAATAAATTTCTTGAATGCAGTTTTTACACAATATCATACAAGCATGGACTCCAAATCTCGTCCTTATTTAAGTATGCGACAGCGGAAGCTCTTAATAATCACCTGAGAATAAACATGCTTAAAACGTCAACAAAAATGTTGGTGAGTTATAGGTTTAACCTATATATATCAAATCATAATAATAGACCACAAGATTTCATATTTCAATACACATCCCATACATAGAGATAAAAATCATTCATATGGTGAACACCTGGTAACCGACATTAACAAGATGCATATATAAGAATATCCCCATCATTCCAGGACACCCTTCGGATATGATATAAATTTTGAAGTACTAAAGCATCTGGTACTTTGGATGGGGTTTGTTAGGCCCAATAGATCTATCTTTAGGATTCGCGTCAACTAGGGTTTCTGTTCCCTAATTCTTAGATTACCAGACTATATAGGGGCATATTCGATTTCGATAATTCAACCATAGAATGTAGTTTCACGTACTTGTGTCTATTTTGTAAATCATTTATAAAACCTGCATGTATTCTCATCCCAAAAGTATTAGATTTTAAAAGTGGGACTATAACTCACTTTCACAGATTTTTACTTCGTCGGGAAGTAAGACTTGGCCACTGGTTGATTCACGAACCTATAACAATATATACATATATATCAAAGTATGTTCAAAATATAACACTTTTAATATATTTTGATGTTTTAAGTTTATTAAGTCAGCTGTCCTCGTTAGTAACCTACAACTAGTTGTCCACATTTAGATGTACAGAAATAAATCGATAAATATTATCTTGAATCAATCCACGACCCAGTGTATACGTATCTCAGTATTGATCACAACTCAAACTATATATATTTTGGAATCAACCTCAACCCTGTATAGCTAACTCCAACATTCACATATAGAGTGTCTATGGTTGTTCCGAAATATATATAGATGTGTCGACATGATAGGTCGAAACATTGTATACGTGTCTATGGTATCTCAAGATTACATAATATACAATACAAGTTGATTAAGTTTTGGTTGGAATAGATTTGTTACCAATTTTCACGTAGCTAAAATGAGAAAAATTATCCAATCTTGTTTTACCCATAACTTCTTCATTTTAAATCCATTTTGAGTGAATCAAATTGCTATGGTTTCATATTGAACTCTATTTTATGAATATAAATAGAAAAAGTATAGGTTTATAGTCGGAAAAATAAGTTACAAGTCGTTTTTGTAAAGGTACTCATTTCAGTCGAAAGAACGACGTCTAGATGACCATTTTAGAAAACATACTTCCACTTTGAGTTTAACCATAATTTTTGGATATAGTTTCATGTTCATAATAAAAATCATTTTCTCAGAATAACAACTTTTAAATCAAAGTTTATCATAGTTTTTAATTAACTAACCCAAAACAGCCCGCGGTGTTACTACGACGGTGTAAATCCGGTTTTACGGTGTTTTTCGTGTTTCCAGGTTTTAAATCATTAAGTTAGCATATCATATAGATATAGAACATGTGTTTAGTTGATTTTAAAAGTCAAGTTAGAAGGATTAACTTTTGTTTGCGAACAAGTTTAGAATTAACTAAACTATGTTCTAGTGATTACAAGTTTAAACCTTCGAATAAGATAGTTTTATATGTATGAATCGAATGATGTTATGAACATCATTACTACCTTAAGTTCCTTGGATAAACCTACTGGAAAATAGAAAAATGGATCTAGCTTCAACGGATCCTTGGATGGCTCGAAGTTCTTGAAGCAGAATCATGACACGAAAACAAGTTCAAGTAAGATCATCACTTGAAATAAGATTGTTATAGTTATAGAAATTGAACCAAAGTTTGAATATGATTATTACCCTGTATTAGAATGATAACCTACTGTAAGAAACAAAGATTTCTTGAGGTTGGATGATCACCTTACAAGATTGGAAGTGAGCTAGCAAACTTGAAAGTATTCTTGATTTTATGAAACTAGAACTTTTGAAATTTATGAAGAACACTTAGAACTTGAAGATAGAACTTGAGAGAGATCAATTAGATGAAGAAAATTGAAGAATGAAAGTGTTTTTAGGTGTTTTTGGTCGTTGGTGTATGGATTAGATATAAAGGATATGTAATTTTGTTTTCATGTAAATAAGTCATGAATGATTACTCATATTTTTGTAATTTTATGAGATATTTTATGCTAGTTGCCAAATGATGGTTCCCACATGTGTTAGGTGACTCACATGGGCTGCTAAGAGCTGGTAATTGGAGTGTATATACCAATAGTACATACATCTAAAAGCTGTGTATTGTACGAGTACGAATACGGGTGCATACGAGTAGAATTGTTGATGAAACTGAACGAGGATGTAATTGTAAGCATTTTTGTTAAGTAGAAGTATTTTGTTAAGTGTCTTGAAGTCTTTCAAAAGTGTATGAATACATATTAAAACACTACATGTATATACATTTTAACTGAGTCGTTAAGTCATCGTTAGTCGTTACATGTAAATGTTGTTTTGAAACCTTTAGGTTAACGATCTTGTTAAATGTTGTTAACCCAATGTTTATAATATCAAAAGAGATTTTAAATTATTATATTATCATGATATTATGATGTACGAATATTTCTTAATATGATATATATATACATTAAATGTCGTTACAACGATAATCGTTACATATATGTCTCGTTTCAAAATCATTAAGTTAGTAGTCTTGTTTTTACATATATAGTTCATTGTTAATACACTTAATGATATGTTTACTTATCATAATATCATGTTAACTATATATATAACCATATATATGTCATCATATAGTTTTTACAAGTTTTAACGTTCGTGAATCACCGGTCAACTTGGTTAGTCAATTGTCTATATGAAACCTATTTCAATTAATCAAGTCTTAACAAGTTTGATTGCTTAATATGTTGGAAACATTTAATCATGTAAATATCAATCTCAATTAATATATATAAACATGGAAAAGTTCGGGTCACTACAGTACCTACCCGTTAAATAAATTTCGTCCCGAAATTTTAAGCTGTTGAAGGTATTGACGAATCTTCTGGAAAGAGATGCGGGTATTTATTCTTCATCTGATCTTCACGCTCCCAGGTGAACTCGGGTCCTCTACGAGCATTCCATCGAACCTTAACAATTGGTATCTTGTTTTGCTTAAGTCTTTTAACCTCACGATCCATTATTTCGACGGGTTCTTCGATGAATTGAAGTTTTTCGTTGATTTGGATTTCATCTAACGGAATAGTGAGATCTTCTTTAGCAAAACATTTCTTCAAATTCGAGACGTGGAAAGTGTTATGTACAGCCGTGAGTTGTTGAGGTAACTCAAGTCGGTAAGCTACTGGTCCGACACGATCAATAATCTTGAAGGGTCCAATATACCTTGGATTTAATTTCCCTCGTTTACCAAATCGAACAACGCCTTTCCAAGGTGCAACTTTAAGCATGACCATCTCTCCAATTTCAAATTCTATATCTTTTCTTTTAATGTCAGCGTAGCTCTTTTGTCGACTTTGGGCGGTTTTCAACCGTTGTGGAATTTGGATGATCTTCTCGGTAGTTTCTTGTATAATCTCCGGACCCGTAATCTGTCTATCCCCCACTTCACTCCAACAAATCGGAGACCTGCACTTTCTACCATAAAGTGCTTCAAACGGCGCCATCTCAATGCTTGAATGGTAGCTGTTGTTGTAGGAAAATTCTGCTAACGGTAGATGTCGATCCCAACTGTTTCCGAAATCAATAACACATGCTCGTAGCATGTATTCAAGCGTTTGTATCGTCCTTTCGCTCTGCCCATCAGTTTGTGGATGATAGGCAGTACTCATGTCTAGACGAGTTCCTAATGCTTGCTGTAATGTCTGCCAGAATCTTGAAATAAATCTGCCATCCCTATCAGAGATAATAGAGATTGGTATTCCATGTCTGGAGACGACTTCCTTCAAATACAGTCATGCTAACTTCTCCATCTTGTCATCTTCTCTTATTGGTAGGAAGTGTGCTGATTTGGTGAGACGATCAACTATTACCCAAATAGTATCAAAACCACTTGCAGTCCTTGGCAATTTAGTGATGAAATCCATT
Source organism: Rutidosis leptorrhynchoides (assembly GCF_046630445.1). Lineage (NCBI taxonomy): Eukaryota > Viridiplantae > Streptophyta > Magnoliopsida > Asterales > Asteraceae > Rutidosis > Rutidosis leptorrhynchoides. The sequence continues at coordinate 574,367,268 of NC_092336.1, read as the reverse complement.
GTAATGTTTTCCCATTTCCATTCCGGGATTTCGGGTTGTTGAAGTAGAACTGATGGTTTCTGATGCTCAGTTTTGACCTTAGAACACGTCAAACATTCTCCTACGTATTTAGCAATATCGGCTTTCATACCCGGCCACCAAAAATGTTTCTTGAGATCCTTGTACATCTTCCCCGTTCCAGGATGTATTGAGTATCTGGTTTTATGAGCTTCTCTAAGTACCATTTCTCTCATATCTCCAAATTTTGGTACCCAAATCCTTTCAGCCCTATATCGGGTTCCGTCTTCCCGAATATTAAGATGCTTCTCCGATCCTTTGGGTATTTCATCCTTTAAATTTCCCTCTTTTAAAACTCCTTGTTGCGCCTCCTTTATTTGAGTAGTAAGGTTATTATGAATCATTATATTCATAGATTTTACTCGAATGGGTTCTCTGTCCTTCCTGCTCAAGGCATCGGCTACCACATTTGCCTTCCCCGGGTGGTAACGAATCTCAAAGTCGTAATCATTCAACAATTCAATCCACCTACGCTGCCTCATATTCAGTTGTTTCTGATTAAATATGTGTTGAAGACTTTTGTGGTCAGTATATATAATACTTTTGACCCCATATAAGTAGTGCCTCCAAGTCTTTAATGCAAAAACAACCGCGCCTAATTCCAAATCATGCGTCGTATAATTTTGCTCGTGAATCTTCAATTGTCTAGATGTATAAGCAATCACCTTCGTTCGTTGCATTAATACACAACCGAGACCTTGCTTTGATGCGTCACAATAAATCACAAAATCATCATTCCCTTCAGGCAATGACAATATAGGTGCCGTAGTTAGCTTTTTCTTCAATAACTGAAACGCTTTCTCTTGTTCATCCTTCCATTCAAATTTCTTCCCTTTATGCGTTAATGCAGTCAAGGGTTTTGCTATTCTGGAAAAGTCTTGGATGAACCTTCTGTAGTAACCAGCTAGTCCTAAAAACTGGCGTATGTGTTTCGGAGTTTTCGGGGTTTCCCACTTTTCAACAGTTTCTATCTTTGCCGGATCCACCTTAATACCTTCTTTGTTCACTATGTGACCGAGGAATTGAACTTCTTCCAACCAAAATGCACACTTTGAAAACTTAGCGTACAACTCTTCCTTCCTCAATACTTCTAACACCTTTCTCAAATGTTCACCGTGTTCTTGGTCATTCTTTGAGTAAATAAGTATGTCATCAATGAAAACAATGACAAACTTGTCAAGGTATGGTCCACACACTCGGTTCATAAGGTCCATGAACACAGCTGGTGCATTAGTTAAACCAAACGGCATGACCATAAACTCGTAATGACCGTAACGTGTTCTGAAAGCAGTCTTTGGAATATCATCTTCTTTCACCCGCATTTGATGATACCTGGAACGTAAGTCAATCTTTGAATAAACAGACGAGCCTTGTAGTTGATCAAATAAGTCATCGATTCTCGGTAGTGGGTAGCGGTTCTTGATGGTAAGTTTGTTCAACTCTCGGTAGTCGATACACAACCTGAATGTACCATCTTTCTTCTTGACAAACAAAACAGGAGCTCCCCACGGTGATGTGCTTGGTCGAATGAAACCACGCTCTAAAAGTTCTTGTAATTGGCTTTGTAGTTCTTTCATCTCGCTGGGTGCGAGTTTGTAAGGAGCACGAGCTATTGGTGCAGCTCCTGGTACAAGATCTATTTGAAATTCAACGGATCGATGTGGGGGTAATCCCGGTAATTCTTTCGGAAATACATCGGGAAATTCTTTTGCAATGGGAACATCATTGATGCTCTTTTCTTCAGTTTATACTTTCTCGACGTGTGCTAGAACAGCATAGCAACCTTTTCTTATTAGTTTTTGTGCCTTCAAATTACTAATAAGATGTAGCTTCGTGTTGCCCTTTTCTCCATACACCATTAAGGGTTTTCCTTTTTCTCGTATAATGCAAATTGCATTTTTGTAACAAACGATCTCTGCTTTCACTTCTTTCAACCAGTCCATACCGATTATCACATCAAAACTCCCTAACTCTACTGGTATCAAATCAATCTTAAATGTTTCGCTAACCAGTTTAATTTCTCGATTCCGACATATATTATCTGCTGAAATTAATTTACCATTTGCTAATTCGAGTAAAAATTTACTATCCAAAGGCGTCAATGGACAACTTAATTTAGCACAAAAATCTCTACTCATATAGCTTCTATCCGCACCCGAATCAAATAAAACGTAAGCAGATTTATTGTCAATAAGAAACGTACCCGTAACAAGCTCCGGCTCTTCCTGTGCCTCTGCCGCATTAATATTGAAAACTCTTCCGCGGCCTTGTCCATTCGTGTTCTCCTGGTTCGGGCAATTTCTAATAATGTGGCCCGGTTTTCCACATTTATAACAAACTACATTGGTATAACTTGCTCCGACACTACTTGCTCCGCCATTACTCGTTCCGACACCATTTGTTCCTTTTGTTCTGTTAACCCCTGGTCCGTAGACATCACACTTCGCCGCGCTATTACCATTTCTTTTACACTTGTTGCAAAATTTGGTGCAGAACCCCGAGTGATACTTTTCACACCTTTGGCATAGCTGCTTCTGATTGTTGTTGTTGTTGCGGTTATTATTGTTGTTGGGATGATTGTTGTAGCTGCTGTTGTTGTTGTTGTTGTTGTTGTTGTTGTTGGGCCGTTTGTTGTAGTTGCGATTGATGTTGCGATTGTTGGGATAATTGTTGCGATTATTGTTGTAATTACTGTTGTTGTTGTATTGGTGATTCTTATCACCGTTTTCCTCCCACTTTCTTTTGACTTGCTTCACATTGGCCTCTTCAGCAGTCTGTTCTTTAATTCTTTCTTCAATCTGGTTCACTAGTTTGTGAGCCATTCTACATGCCTGTTGTATGGAGGCGGGCTCGTGTGAACTTATATCTTCTTGGATTCTTTCCGGTAATCCTTTCACAAACGCGTCGATCTTCTCTTCCTCATCTTCGAATGCTCCCGGACACAATAGGCACAATTCTGTGAATCGTCTTTCGTACGTGGTAATATCAAATCCTTGGGTTCGTAACCCTCTAAGTTCTGTCTTGAGCTTATTGACCTCGGTTCTGGGACGGTACTTCTCGTTCATCAGGTGCTTGAATGCTGACCACGGTAGTGCGTACGCATCGTCTTGTCCCACTTGCTCTAGATAGGTATTCCACCATGTTAACGCAGAACCTGTGAAGGTATGCGTAGCGTACTTCACTTTGTCCTTTTCAGTACACTTACTTATGGCAAACACCGATTCGACCTTCTCGGTCCACCGTTTCAATCCGATCGGTCCTTCGGTTCCATCAAATTCCAAAGGTTTGCAGGCAGTGAATTCTTTGTAGGTGCATCCTACGCGATTTCCTGTACTGCTAGATCCAAGGTTATTGTTGGTATGTAGCGCAGCCTGTACTGCGGCTATGTTTGAAGCTAGAAAAGTACGGAATTCCTCTTCATTCATATTCACGGTGTGTCGAGTAGTCGGTGCCATTTCCTTCAAAATAGTCAAATGGAACAAGTTAATCATACAGAATATTAAGAGTAGTTAATAGTATTTCGTAGCATAATATGAACTCATTTATAAAAGCTTTTTCTTCATATTAGCGTTTTATAAGTTTAAATTCGGGTAGTACCTACCCGTTAAGTTCATACTTAGTAGCTAATATACAATTCAACTACTACAATTCTATATGAAAAACTGATTATAATAATATTTCGCGTTCAAACTTTTATACAATATTTTACAAACTTACAATACTGCTTATTTTACATAAAGCATGAAATATAGCACACAATAACTTTGATACAAGATAGTTGTGAAGATAGTTCTAGCTAGTACACAAGTCGTTCAGCAAAGGCAATAAAGACACGTAATTCATACGTCCAGAAACAAGTCATGCATTCTGGTTTTACTAGGACTACTTCCCATCCTTGGTCTTGTGGAACATAACCGTTATGGCCGTTGATAAGACAGCGTGTTGTAACGTCGTCAAAGGGACGAGGGTTACGTAATGTCCAACAGTCCCGTAACAATCTAAAAACCTCATTTCTTACCCCAATTACCGACTCCGTCACTTGTGGAAACATTTTGTTTAATAGTTGTAGCCCGGTGTTCTTGTTCTCACTTTGGTGAGAAGCGAACATTACTAATCCGTAAGCATAACATGCTTCTTTATGTTGCATGTTAGCCGCTTTTTCTAAATCACGAAGTCCAATATTCGGATATATTGAGTCAAAATAATTTCTTAACCCGTTGCGTAAAATAGCATTTGGGTTCCCCGCAATATATGCGTCAAAGTAAACACATCGTAACTTATAAACCAAGACATTCTTGGAACGTTCTTCGAATGTCTTACAAACTGATCTCGCCTTAAATAGTTGTGCCGAGGAATTCTGGCCGACTCTAGACAAGATTTCATTAATCATGTCTCCGGGTAGGTCTCTTAAAATATTGGGTTGTCTATCCATTTTGTGTTTTTAAACTGTAAAATAGACAAGAGTTAGATTCATAAAAAAATACTTATTAATACAAGAAATTTTTACATATATCATAAAGCATAAGAACACTATATTACATATATTACACCACACGAATACAACTATCTTATTCTGACTCGCTCGTTTCTTCTTCTTCGGTTTTGGTTCGTTTTGCCAAGTTTCTAGGGATATATGATGTTCCCCTAATACGAGCCGTCGTTGTCCACATTGGTTTAGAAAAACCTGGTGGTTTAGAGGTTCCCGGGTCATTGTTACAACTTAAGGACTTCGGGGGTTGACGATACATATAAAGTTCATCGGGGTTGGAATTAGATTTCTCTATTTTTATCCCCTTTCCCTTATTATTTTCTTTTGCCTTTTTAAATTCAGTTGGGGTAATTTCTATAACATCATTGGAATTCTCGTCGGAATCCGATTCATCGGAGAATTGGTAATCCTCCCAATATTTTGCTTCCTTGGCGGAAACACCATTTACCATAATTAACCTTGGTCGGTTGGTTGAGGATTCTCTTTTACTTAACCGTTTTATTATTTCCCCCACCGATTCCGATTCTTCTTCCGGTTCCGATTCTTCTTCCGGTTCCGATTCTTCTTCCGGTTCCGACTCTTCTTCCGGTTCCTCTTCGGGAACTTGTGAATCAGTCCACGAATCATTCCAATTTACATTTGACTCTTCATTATTATTAGGTGAGTCAATGAGACTTGTTCTAGAGGTAGACATCTATCACATAATATCAAACACGTTAAGAGATTAATATATCACATAATATTCATATGTTAAAAATATATAGTTTCCAACAAAAATGTTAAGCAATCATTTTTAAAGAAAACACGGTCGAAGTCCAGAATCACTAATGCATCCTAACAAACTCGATAAGACACACTAATGCAAATTTTCTGGTTCTCTAAGACCAACGCTCGGATACCAACTGAAATGTCCCGTTCTTATTGATTAAAAACGTTCCATATTAATTGATTTCGTTGCGAGGTTTTGACCTCTATATGAGACGTTTTTCAAAGACTGCATTCATTTTAAAACAAACCATAACCTTTATTTCATCAATAAAGGTTTAAAAAGCTTTATGTAGATTATCAAATAATGATAATCTAAAATATCCTGTTTACACACGACCATTACATAATGGTTTACAATACAAATATGTTACAACAAAATAAATTTCTTGAATGCAGTTTTTACACAATATCATACAAGCATGGACTCCAAATCTCGTCCTTATTTAAGTATGCGACAGCGGAAGCTCTTAATAATCACCTGAGAATAAACATGCTTAAAACGTCAACAAAAATGTTGGTGAGTTATAGGTTTAACCTATATATATCAAATCATAATAATAGACCCACATCCCATACATAGAGATAAAAATCATTCATATGGTGAACACCTGGTAACCGACATTAACAAGATGCATATATAAGAATATCCTCATCATTCCGGGACACCCTTCGGATATGATATAAATTTCGAAGTACTAAAGCATCCGGTACTTTGGATGGGGTTTGTTAGGCCCAATAGATCTATCTTTAGGATTCGCGTCAACTAGGGTTTCTGTTCCCTAATTCTTAGATTACCAGACTATATAGGGGCATATTCGATTTCGATAATTCAACAATAGAATGTAGTTTCACGTACTTGTGTCTATTTTGTAAATCATTTATAAAACCTGCATGTATTCTCATCCCAAAAGTATTAGATTTTAAAAGTGGGACTATAACTCACTTTCACAGATTTTTACTTCGTCGGGAAGTAAGACTTGGCCACTGGTTGATTCACGAACCTATAACAATATATACATATATATCAAAGTATGTTCAAAATATAACACTTTTAATATATTTTGATGTTTTAAGTTTATTAAGTCAGCTGTCCTCGTTAGTAACCTACAACTAGTTGTCCACAGTTAGATGTACAGAAATAAATCGATAAATATTATCTTGAATCAATCCACGACCCAGTGTATACGTATCTCAGTATTGATCACAACTCAAACTATATATATTTTGGAATCAACCTCAACCCTGTATAGCTAACTCCAACATTCACATATAGAGTGTCTATGGTTGTTCCGAAATATATATAGATGTGTCGACATGATAGGTCGAAACATTGTATACGTGTCTATGGTATCTCAAGATTACATAATATACAATACAAGTTGATTAAGTTTTGGTTGGAATAGATTTGTTACCAATTTTCACGTAGCTAAAATGAGAAAAATTATCCAATCTTGTTTTACCCATAACTTCTTCATTTTAAATCCGTTTTGAGTGAATCAAATTGCTATGGTTTCATATTGAACTCTATTTTATGAATCTAAATAGAAAAAGTATAGGTTTATAGTCTGAAAAATAAGTTACAAGTCATTTTTGTAAAGGTAGTCATTTCAGTCGAAAGAACGACGTCTAGATGACCATTTTAGAAAACATACTTCCACTTTGAGTTTAACCATAATTTTTGGATATAGTTTCATGTTCATAATAAAAATCATTTTCTCAGAATAAAAACTTTTAAATCAAAGTTTATCATAGTTTTTAATTAACTAACCCAAAACAGCCCGCGGTGTTACTACGACGGCGTAAATCCGGTTTTACGGTGTTTTTCGTGTTTCCAGGTTTTAAATCATTAAGTTAGCATATAATATAGATATAGAACATGTGTTTAGTTGATTTTAAAAGTCAAGTTAGAAGGATTAACTTTTGTTTGCGAACAAGTTTAGAATTAACTAAACTATGTTCTAGTGATTACAAGTTTAAACCTTCGAATAAGATAGTTTTATATGTATGAATCGAATGATGTTATGAACATCATTACTACCTTAAGTTCCTTGGATAAACCTACTGGAAAAGAGAAAAATGGATCTAGCTTCAACGGATCCTTGGATGGCTCGAAGTTCTTGAAGCAGAATCATGACACGAAAACAAGTTCAAGTAAGATCATCACTTGAAATAAGATTGTTATAGTTATAGAAATTGAACCAAAGTTTGAATATGATTATTACCTTGTATTAGAATGATAACCTACTGTAAGAAACAAAGATTTCTTGAGGTTGGATGATCACCTTACAAGATTGGAAGTGAGCTAGCAAACTTGAAATTATTCTTGATTTTATGAAACTAGAACTTTTGAAATTTATGAAGAACACTTAGAACTTGAAGATAGAACTTGAGAGAGATCAATTAGATGAAGAAAATTGAAGAATGAAAGTGTTTGTAGGTGTTTTTGGTCGTTGGTGTATGGATTAGATATAAAGGATATGTAATTTTGTTTTCATGTAAATAAGTCATGAATGATTACTCATATTTTTGTAATTTTATGAGATATTTCATGCTAGTTGCCAAATGATGGTTCCCACATGTGTTAGGTGACTCACATGGGCTGCTAAGAGCTGGTCATTGGAGTGTATATACCAATAGTACATACATCTAAAAGCTGTGTATTGTACGAGTACGAATACGGGTGCATACGAGTAGAATTGTTGATGAAACTGAACGAGGATGTAATTGTAAGCATTTTTGTTAAGTAGAAGTATTTTGATAAGTGTCTTGAAGTTTTTCAAAAGTGTATGAATACATATTAAAACACTACATGTATATACATTTTAACTGAGTCGTTAAGTCATCGTTAGTCGTTACATGTAAATGTTGTTTTGAAACCTTTAGGTTAACGATCTTGTTAAATGTTGTTAACCCAATGTTTATAATATCAAAAGAGATTTTAAATTATTATATTATCATGATATTATGATGTACGAATATCTCTTAATATGATATATATACATTAAATGTCGTTACAACGATAATCGTTACATATATGTCTCGTTTCAAAATCATTAAGTTAGTAGTCTTGTTTTTACATATGTAGTTCATTGTTAATACACTTAATGATATGTTTACTTATCATAATATCATGTTAACTATATATATAACCATATATATGTCATCATATAGTTTTTACAAGTTTTAACGTTCGTGAATCACCGGTCAACTTGGGTAGTCAATTGTCTATATGAAACCTATTTCAATTAATCAAGTCTTAACAAGTTTGATTGCTTAATATGTTGGAAACATTTAATCATGTAAATATCAATCTCAATTAATATACATAAACATGGAAAAGTTCGGGTCACTACAATTTGTTCCTTTCGTTCTATTAACCCCTGGTCTGTAGACCTCACACTTCGCCGCGCTATGACCATTTCTTTTACACTTGTTGCAAAATTTGGTGCAGAACCCCGAGTGATACTTTTCACACCTTTGGCATAGCTGCTTCTAATTGTTGTTGTTGTTGCGGTTATTATTGTTGTTGGGATGATTGTTGTAGTTGCTGTTGTTGTTGTTGTTGGGCCGTTTGTTGTAGTTGTGATTGATGTTGCGATTGTTGGGATAATTGTTGCGATTATTGTTGTAATTGCTGTTGTTGTTGTATTGGTGATTCTTATCACCGTTTTCCTCCCACTTTCTTTTGAATTGCTTCACATTGGCCTCTTCAGCAGTCTGTTCTTTAATTCTTTCTTCAATCTGGTTCACTAGTTTGTGAGCCATTCTACATGCCTGTTGTATGGAGGCGGGCTCGTGTGAACTTATATCTTCTTGGATTCTTTCCGGTAATCCTTTCACAAATGCGTCGATCTTCTCTTCCTCATCTTCGAATGCTCCCGGACACAATAGGCACAATTCTGTGAATCGTCTTTCTTACGTGGTAATATCAAATCCTTGGGTTCGTAACCCTCTAAGTTCTGTCTTGAGCTTATTGACCTCGGTTCTGGGACGGTACTTCTCGTTCATCAAGTGCTTGAATGCTGACCACGGTAGTGCGTACGCATCATCTTGTCCCACTTGCTCTAGATAGGTATTCCACCATGTTAACGCAGAACCTGTGAAGGTATGCATAGCGTACTTCACTTTGTCCTCTTCAGTACACTTACTTATGGCAAACACCGATTCGACCTTCTCGGTCCACCGTTTCAATCCGATCGGTCCTTCGGTTCCATCAAATTCCAAAGGTTTGCAGGCAGTGAATTCTTTGTAGGTGCATCCTACACGATTTCCTGTACTGCTAGATCCAATGTTATTGTTGGTATGTAGCGCAGCCTGTACTGCGGCTATGTTTGAAGCTAGAAAAGTACGGAATTCCTCTTCATTCATATTCACGGTGTGTCGAGTAGTCGGTGCCATTTCCTTCAAAATAGTCAAATGGAACAAGTTAATCATACAGAATATTAAGAGTAGTTAATAGTATTTCGTAGCATAATATGAACTCATTTATAAAAGCTTTTTCTTCATATTAGCGTTTTATAAGTTTAAATTCGGGTAGTACCTACCCGTTAAGTTCATACTTAGTAGCTAATATACAATTCAACTACTACAATTATATATGAAAAACTGATTATAATAATATTTCAAACTTTTATACAATATTTTACAAACTTACAATACCGCTTATTTTACATAAAGCATGAAATATAGCACACAATAACTTTGATACAAGATAGTTGTGAAGATAATTCTAGCTAGTACACAAGTCGTTCAGCAAAGGCAATAAAGACACGTAATTCATACATCCAGAAACAAGTCATGCATTCTGGTTTTACTAGGATTACTTCCCATCCTTGGTCTTGTGGAACATAACCGTTATGGCCGTTGATAAGACAGCGTGTTGTAACGTCGTCAAAGGGATGAGGGTTACGTAATGTCCAACAGTCCCGTAACAATCTAAAAACCTCATTTCTTACCCCAATTACCGACTCCGTCACTTGTGGAAACGTTTTGTTTAATAGTTGTAGCCCGATGTTCTTGTTCTCACTTTGGTGAGAAGCGAACATTACTAATCCGTAAGCATAACATACTTCTTTATGTTGCATGTTAGCCGCTTTTTCTAAATCACGAAGTCCAATATTCGGATATATTGAGTCAAAATAATTTCTTAACCCATTGCGTAAAATAGCATTTGGGTTCCCCGCAATATATGCGTCAAAGTAAACACATCGTAACTTATGGATTTCCCAATGTGATATCCCCCACCTTTCGAACGAAAGCCTTTTATAAACCAAGGCATTCTTGGAACGTTCTTCGAATGTCTTACAAACTGATCTCGCCTTAAATAGTTGTGCCGAAGAATTCTGACCGACTCTAGACAAGATTTCATCAATCATGTCTCCGGGTAGGTCTCTTAAAATATTGGGTTGTCTATCCATTTTGTGTTTTTATACTGTAAAATAGACAAGAGTTAGATTCATAAAAAAAATACTTATTAATACAAGCAATTTTTACATATATCATAAAGCATAAGCACACTATATTACATATATTACACCACACGAATACAACTATCTTATTCCGACTCGCTTGTTTCTTCTTCTTCGGTTTTGATTCGTTTTGCCAAGTTTCTAGGGATATATGATGTTCCACTAATACGAGCTGTCGTTTTCCACAACGGTTTAGAAAAACCTGGTGGTTTAGAGGTTCCCGGGTCATTGTTACAACTTAAGGGCTTCGGGGGTTGACGATACATATAAAGTTCATCGGGGTTGGAATTATATTTCTCTATTTTTATGCCCTTTCCCTTATTATTTTCTTTTGCCTTTTTAAATTCAGTTGGGGTAATTTCTATAACATCATCGGAATTCTCGTCGAAATCCGATTCATCGGAGAATTGGTAATCCTCCCAATATTTTGCTTCCTTGGCGGAAACACCATTGACCATAATTAACCTTGGTCGGTTGGTTGAGGATTTTCTTTTACTTAACCGTTTTATTATTTCCCCCACCGGTTCTATTTCTTCATCCGGTTCCGATTCTTCTTCCGGTTCCGACTCTTCTTCCGGTTCCTCTTCGGGAACTTGTGAATCAGTCCACGAATCATTCCAATTTACATTTGACTCTTCATTATTATTAGGTGAGTCAATGGGACTTGTTCTAGAGGTAGACATCTATCACATAATATCAAACGCGTTAAGAGATTAATATATCACATAATATTCACATGTTAAAAATATATAGTTTCCAATAAAATTTGTTAAGCAATCATTTTTCAAGTAAACACAGTCGAAGTCCAGACTCACTAATGCATCCTAACAAACTCGATAAGACTCACTAATACAAAATTCTGGTTCTCTAAGACCAACGCTCGGATACCAACTGAAATGTCCCGTTCTTATTGATTAAAAACGTTCCATATTAATTGATTTCGTTGCGAGGTTTTGACCTCTATATGAGACGTTTTTCAAAGACTGCATTCATTTTAAAACAAACCATAACCTTTATTTCATCAATAAAGGTTTAAAAAGCTTTACGTAGATTATCAAATAATGATAATCTAAAATATCCTGTTTACACACGACCATTACATAGTGGTTTACAATACAAATATGTTACAACAAAATAAGTTTCTTGAATGCATTTTTTACACAATATCATACAAGCATGGACTCCAAATCTCGTCCTTATTTAAGTATGCGATAGCGGAAGCTCTTAATAATCACCTGAGAATAAACATGCTTAAAACGTCAACAAAAATGTTGGTGAGTTATAGGTTTAACCTATATATATCAAATCATAATAATAGACCACAAGATTTCATATTTCAATACACATCCCATACATAGAGATAAAAATCATTCATATGGTGAACACCTGGTAACCGACATTAACAAGATGCATATATAAGAATATCCCCATCATTCCAGGACACCCTTCGAATATGATATAAATTTCGAAGTACTAAAGCATCCGGTACTTTGGATGGGGTTTGTTAGGCCCAATAGATCTATCTTTAGGATTCGCGTCAATTAGGGTGTCTGTTCCCTAATTCTTAGATTACCAGACTTAATAAAAAGGGGCATATTCGATTTCGATAATTCAACCATATAATGTAGTTTCACGTACTTGTGTCTATTTTGTAAATCATTTATAAAACCTGCATGTATTCTCATCCCAAAAATATTAGATTTTAAAAGTGGGACTATAACTCACTTTCACAGATTTTTACTTCGTCGGGAAGTAAGACTTGGCCACTGGTTGATTCACGAACCTATAACAATATATACATATATATCAAAGTATGTTCAAAATATATTTACAACACTTTTAATATATTTTGATGTTTTAAGTTTATTAAGTCAGCTGTCCTCGTTAGTAACCTACAACTAGTTGTCCACAGTTAGATGTACAGAAATAAATCCATAAATATTATCTTGAATCAATCCACGACCCAGTGTATACGTATCTCAGTATTGATCACAACTCAAACTATATATATTTTGGAATCAACCTCAACCCTGTATAGCTAACTCCAACATTCACATATAGAGTGTCTATGGTTGTTCCGAAATATATATAGATGTGTCGACATGATAGGTCGAAACATTGTATACGTGTCTATGGTATCTCAAAATTACATAATATACAATACAAGTTAATTAAGTTATGGTTGGAATAGATTGGTTACCAATTTTCACGTAGCTAAAATGAGAAAAATTATCCAATCTTGTTTTACCCATAACTTCTTCATTTTAAATCCGCTTTGAGTGAATCAAATTGCTATGGTTTTATATTGAACTCTATTTTATGAATCTAAACAGAAAAAGTATAGGTTTATAGTCGGAAAAATAAGTTACAAGTCATTTTTGTAAAGGTAGTCATTTCAGTCGAAAGAACGACGTCTAGATGACCATTTTAGAAAACATACTTCCACTTTGAGTTTAACCATAATTTTTTGATATAGTTTCATGTTCATAATAAAAATCATTTTCTCAGAATAACAACTTTTAAATCAAAGTTTATCATAGTTTTTAATTAACTAACCCAAAATAGCCCGCGGTGTTACTACGACGGCGTAAATCCGGTTTTACGGTGTTTTTCGTGTTTCCAGGTTTTAAATCATTAAGTTAGCATATCATATAGATATAGAACATGTGTTTAGTTGATTTTAAAAGTCAAGTTAGAAGGATTAACTTTTGTTTGCGAACAAGTTTAGAATTAACTAAACTATGTTCTAGTGATTACAAGTTTAAACCTTCGAATAAGATAGCTTTATATGTATGAATCGAATGATGTTATGAACATCATTACTACCTTAAGTTCCTTGGATAAACCTACTGGAAAAGAGAAAAATGGATCTAGCTTCAACGGATCCTTGGATGGCTCGAAGTTCTTGAAGCAGAATCATGACACGAAAACAAGTTCAAGTAAGATCATCACTTGAAATAAGATTGTTATAGTTATAGAAATTGAACCAAAGTTTGAATATGATTATTACCTTGTATTATAATGATAACTTACTGTAAGAAAAAAATATTTCTTGAGGTTGGATGATCACCTTACAAGATTGGAAGTGAGCTAGCAAACTTGAAAGTATTCTTGAGTTTATGTAACTAGAACTTGTAGAATATATGAAGAACACTTAGAACTTGAAGATAGAACTTGAGAGAGATCAATTAGATGAAGAAAATTGAAGAATGAAAGTGTTTGTAGGTGTTTTTGGTCGTTGGTGTATGGATTAGATATAAAGGATATGTAATTTTGTTTTCATGTAAATAAGTCATGAATGATTACTCATATTTTTGTAATTTTATGAGATATTTCATTCTAGTTGCCAAATGATGGTTCCCACATATGTTAGGTGACTCACATGGGCTGCTAAGAGCTGATCATTGGAGTGTATATATCAATAGTACATACATCTAAAAGCTGTGTATTGTACGAGTACGAATACGGGTGCATACGAGTAGAATTGTTGATGAAACTGAACGAGGATGTAATTGTAAGCATTTTTGTTAAGTAGAATTATTTTGATAAGTGTATTGAATTCTTTCAAAAGTGTATAAATACATATTAAAACACTACATGTATATACATTTTAACTGAGTCGTTAAGTCATCGTTAGTCGTTACATGTAAGTGTTGTTTTGAAACCTTTAGGTTAACGATCTTGTTAAATGTTGTTAACCCAATGTTTATAATATCAAATGAGATTTTAAATTATTATATTATCATGATATTATCATGTATGAATATCTCTTAATATGATATATATACATTAAATGTCTTTACAACGATAATCGTTACATATATGTCTCGTTTAAAAATCATTAAGTTAGAAGTCTTGTTTTTACATATGTAATTCATTGTTAATATACTTAATGATATGTTTACTTATCATAGTATCATGTTAACTATATATATATCCATATATATGTCATCATATAGTTTTTACAAGTTTTAACGTTCGTGAAT